>NC_090925.1:574975272-577375272 GCF_040938575.1 Ambystoma mexicanum
GATGCACATCACACTTTTCATAATCCAATTAAGGGGCGCATCTGAAGTCAGTCCGCGGACCGGACCCAGATATCACACATTTTTGTGTACCTATTTTTGGCCGTTTTAAAAAAAAAACTGCAGGGATTTACACCAAATTTCAAAATGCATACTTTCGGGACCAGGCCGCTACTCCTCATGTAGGCCTGAGCAAATTTTCTTTCCATTATGTGTATGAGGATTTACCCCTATAGCCCCTCCCTTGATGAAACTGCACCAAACTTCGCGGAATCATTCCGACAGGGCCATATACTTACATATACAGCATACATTTTATTTTCTCGATCATTTGGAGTAAACCCCACAGCATAAAGTAATAGCATACATTAATATGACTCATAAAAAATCTAATAATTAAATATTGGGTACATTTATTATGTGCTAGATTGATGAAATAAATAAATACATGTATGCCCTTGTAGGTATGGATTAAGTTTCATTTTATACGACAGAATTCGGAAAAACGAAATGGAAAATGTAATGACAGATGTCAAGTAAGAATTGCAAGAAATCACAGCACAACCAGATTAGTTTAATATGTAAACTGTTCACAAGAACACATCTCAAAGATGGGCAGTGTGAAAGATCAACATAGTCATTCTGTTTTTCTTTATGTAGTATATATAGACAGCTGCGATCTGCCTTGTGGTAAGTAGTCCATGCGCCCATCATTGAGCCCACGCTCTTTTAGTCCGCATCTTGCTCAATCTTAACTTTAACTCTTAAGTGCTAGGAGGAGGAGACCAGCAGCAGAAATGCAGCAGAAGGGATACAACCCTGTGAATATTTTGGTAGCAATTGGGATCTAACCCAATGAATTGGACACTTTTGGGATTTAAACCAGTTATATATTTTTTCTTTCTTCAGGTAATATATTGGCCAGGAATTGGAGTGCGCACCTCACCCACCTTTTTTTTATGTGTAATCTTTGGAGATCCGGACTCCATAGGCTGCAGCACCGAAGATATTTTGCCCTACAGTGGAGTACCATAGTTATGGTTTTCCCCCCTCCCCCTGCTAAGGGTAAGACGTGTGCTCCTAGAGGGGAGTCTTTCCTTGGTCACCTGAACTGAACAACATTTTTTCACTACAGCTCCCATAATCCTTAGAGACTGCATTAGCAATTTATTTGGATTCACCTGAAAAGCAAGGCAACACAGCCTCCCTGAAGAGTGTTGGGGCACGAAAGCGCTAGGAGGAGAACAGCAGCAGAAGGGATCCAACCCTGTGAATATTTTGGCAGAAATTGGGATCTAACCCATTGAATTGGACACTTTTGGGATTTCTTTCTTCAGGTAGTATATTGGCCAGGAACTGGAGTGCGCGCCTCACCCACTTTTTTTACATGTAATCTGTGGAGATCCGGACTCCAGAGGCTGCAGCACCGGGGATATTTTGCCCTACAATGGAGAACCATAGTTATGGTTTTCCCCCTCCCCCTGCTAAGGGTAAAACGTGTGCTCCTGGAGGGGAGTCTTTCCTTGGTAACCTGAACTGAACAACTTTTTTCACTACAGCTCCCATAATCCTTAGAGACTGCATTAGCAATTTAATTGGATTCACCTGAAAAGCAAGGCAACACAGCCTCCCTGAAGAATGTTGGGACTCAAAAGCGCTAGGAGGAGGAGAACAGCAGCAGAAATGCAGCAGAAGGGATCCAACCCTGTGAATATTTTGGCAGCAATTGGGATCTAACCCAGTGAATTGGACACTTTTGGGATTTAACCGTTATATATTTTTTCTTTCTTCAGGTAGTATATTGGCCAGGAATTGGAGTGCGCGCCTCACCCACCTTTTTTTTACATGCAATCTTAACTTTAGTTTAGTTTTTTACATTTCGGCCAGTTTGCCGTGTGTCCTGTGCACTCCCCTTGTCTCCAGCAGCCAGCTTTCTGCATTTCCCACGCTGCCCCCTGATTGGGGCTGGTGCCTAAAAAAGATAGCTTCCCCATGACACCATTTGGTGAGAGAGGGAACAAAGTTGGTCAGAACAAAACGGAAGAGAAAACAGGGTCTGGGACCCGTACAAACAAACAAGCTAACTTCCTCATGACAGTACTTGGTAAGCGAGTTAGCCATGTTGGTAAACCTTGCAGTGGGAGTAATCACCTGGCCTGCAGTCGTCATGGCCTTAGAGCTGCTCTCAGCCTTGCGGTAAGTGGTCCTTGAGCCCCTCTTGGAGCCTATGCTCTTTTTGTCTGCATCCTGCTCAATCCTATCTTTTGTTTTGTACATTTCAACATCTCTGTGGCATGTCCTGTGCACTCCCCTTGCCCTCAGCAGCCCACTTCCTGTGTCTCCCACCCTCCTGCATCCCACCCCACCATGACACCTGATTAGATCTCTGCACCCATTTTACTCAACTCTTCAGGGCAGCCCCCTGCCCATTGTAGGCCCCTCCGGCTACCGGCCCTGGCTGAGGCAAAGGGCAGCTCCTGCAGAAGCAGCTCTAGATGTGTTTGACAGTGTTCGCCGGTGGAGCGAGCGATGCAGCCGGCAACCATCAGCGACTGATAAGTTAAGCAAGGTGCGGACAGAGGGAACAGCTATTACTGCTCTCTATTAAACTGTCGCACCTCTCTTATTACTCCCATTACCAAAAAACCTGTTGTCTGCTGCACGTCACCCACAGTTGTATGTTATCCATATCTGGCATATAGGCCACTTGTGTTAGTTAACCATATCTGGCAGTTAGGCCTCTATCCAGGATCCCCAAATCTGGGTGTTTTGCATTTTGCTTGTGTTTTGAGATTTTGGCTTTTCCATCTATTTAAGAAACTGAAATGTGAGTGTTTTTGAATTGCTGTTGTCTTCTGAGGTTTAGGCTTTTTTCCCCTCTATCTAGGAAACTCGAATTTGGGTGTTCTTGCATTTGCTGTTGTGTTTTGAAATGTAGGTTTTTATCCATGGCTTGTTGCTAGGCTGCCTGGTGTCATCTTTCATTGTGCAGTTTCTCCCTCCCTCCCTTTCTCCCCCTTCAATCTCTCTGCTCTCTCCCTCCATAGTGCTTTCCATCTCCCCTATCTTCTCTAACTGCTACTCTGTCACCTATCTTATCTCTCTTTAGAAGTCTGGAAGGAAAAAGTTAAGGAAAGATCTCCTGGTCTCCAATCCAGGCCTGCCCATCGCTGGCACCTATGTCAATGTTTCTTCTAGGCACACTGCCACTGACATCCTCTTTGTCGTTCCCTCTCCAGACCATTGGATTCCCCATATTATCTCAGTGCTCTCCCTTTCCTCTTCTTCACCCACTAATGGTGCAACCCGATGGAAAGTGTTCTAAACATATTAACCATCCTCTAGGGGCATCATTAAAGTCTACCAAAATGGCACTGTCATGGTCCAGGGGTCGCAGCCCAACCTCTTCCTTCTTGATAAGCATCTTCCATCCCGCACTGCCAGTCTCCTTCTCCGTAATTCGACCAATGAAGCAGGTGTCAGTTGCTCCTTTTGCCACCACTTTCATTCCCCCTCCAGCCACTAACTCTCACACTGATACAGCTCTTGCTAACCTTCACCTCTCCATCTCCAACATATCCTTGCCTCTGTCATGAGGATCCGCATGAAGCCTGACTCCAAGCACAACACCTGGTAAGATTTTGACCTAGCCTCTCTGAAATGCGGGTGTAGAGCTACTGAGCGGAAGTGGCAGATTTCGAGCACATCCTCTGACAAACTGGCCTGCTTATTGTTTCAAAGGCAGTACAGACTCCATCTTCTTGAAAAAGAAGGCTTATATCCAAGCCCACATTCCTGGGGCCACTAACAACATGGCTCAACTATTCAGAATCTGCAAGGAACTTTCCAATCCTACTGCAGTCTCCACTTCTCCTCTGCCATCCCAGAGCCTCTGCACTGCACTGGCCTCCCACTTCATAACCAAAACTCAGGGCATCCTGTCATCACTCACCTCTACACCCCTCCCTTCTCCCTCACCCATTCTCAGCACTCCCTTGCCCCTTATCCCCTTCCTTCCTACTCTCGTCTTTCTCACCCATATCACCGGAGGAGATCTCTAGACAAGTCCTATGAAAGTCTCTTCCAAACATGTGGTCCTCTGCCCCTCCAGAACTATTAAGGACAATGTTGCCTCCCTTGCCTTGACTGATTTCTGCAATCACTCCTTTGACTCTGGCTCCTCCCATCACTCCTAAAGCACTCCCTTGTGCACCCTCTCCTCAAAAAGCATTCTGCCGACCCCTCCTGCCTGGCTAACTACCGCTCTATATCCATTACCCCCTTCCTGGGCAAACTCTTGGAGAAGCTGGTCATCTCCCAGCTGCTCTACCACACTGAATCTGTCGGTGGTCTCCTTGACCACCAGTCTGGCTTCAGAGAAGCCAGAGGTATGGAAACTGCACTCCTGCACACCTGTGAAGACTTGCTCACAAATTCCGATTCCAACTCTCCCTCCAATTTTATCCTTCTTGACATTTTCTTTGCCTTTGATACAGTCAATCATGCCACCCTTATAAACCAACTCCATAATTCCATTGGCATTATGGACCTGGCACTGGACTGGTTGACCTCCTTCCTCTCCGACTGCTAATCCCAGGTTCAACTGGGTCCTTTTCTCTCCTCCATCACACTCTCCACCTGTGGCGTCCCTCAGGGCTTTATCCTCTTGCGGTGGCTCTTCAGCAGCTACCTTATCCCTCTAGCCCATTTGATATCTGCCTTCTTGCCTCACTTCCAATGGTATGCAGATGACACACAACTTCCCTCCACTGCTTCCTCTTCCTCCTTTCTCATTCCCACCTGTTTGACTTGCTATTCAGGAACAGTGAGCTGCTAATGATCTTAGCCTTAATGCCAGTGAGGCTGACCTTCTTTCCATTGGGACCCCAGCTCCCTCCTTCCCTCCAACTCTGTGGCAGTCCTCTATGGGCCCCCTCTTCTCACCCTCTTGTGAGGCAAAAAAACCTCTCCTCCTCTCCTCGAATCACTGACTTTGCCAAGAAGGCCCTCTTCCAGCTGGACCTCCTCAGAGGCATTCTCCCTTTCCTCACCGTCCCCCAGAAACACAATGCCTCCAGAGCTCTGGCCCTCTCTAGACTGGACTACTGCAATGCATCTTCCTCAATCTGCCTAAATCCTCCCTTCGTCCCCTTCAATTAATCCAGATTAGGACTGCAGGACGTATCCTTGGCTTCAAACCCAGGGACTGCATCTTTCCAGCCCTAAAATCTCTCCACTGGCTCCCAGTTGCTGTGAGGATCAAGTCCAAGACCCTCTGCATCATCCACAAGACTTTCTGAGGCCTCGGACCATTCTACATCCAACTCTTTCCCTAAATACCTTCCTGCTAGAGCCCTTTGGTCTTCTAGCTTCAACTGTCTGCAGAGCAGATGTGTTTCCAAACTTGGGGAGTAGATATCTCTATTCCGCTGCTGCTTCCCCCTGGAATGGCCTCCTTGCCCCTCTCAAACTTGAGCTGGATCTCCTTAAGTTCCGGAACCTTCTAAAGACCCTCCTTTTCTCTTCCTCCATCCCTGTCCCCTGCTAATGTCCCCCTCAGCTTCATTATGATTGGCTACCTGGTTCCTTCTGATTCATGAGAAAAGATGGGTATATTACCTTAATTGTTACACCTGCAGATTCCTGATAGTTCAAATAACACGCAAATGCACAAGGTATGATTGAATCTTCTTTTATTAACGTCCACTCTTATTGTCGGTATATCATTTTTGCACAGTAATCACTCATTAGTTAGGTCTGTATGGATAAATAAGGCCAAGAGTTTGAAGTCCCTAGTGTTGCTTCACAAAAGAGAGTTTTCCATAGTGTCACTTACATTGAGTGTGGTCGTTAATACAGTTAAGTGTACGTTGATAATTTGAATACAGAATTAGAGTCCTTAATGTTGCTTCACAAGAAGGTCCTCAAGGTTATTTATTTCCTCTAGGTTGAGTGTACATTGGTGATTTAGACCAAAGTTGGAGTCCTTGATGTTGCTTCACAAAAAGGTCCTCAAAGTTACTTGTTCCCTCGTTTGGTTGCTAATTCAATAACGTGTACATTGGTGATTTGAATACAAAGTTAGAGTCCTTAATGTTGCTTCACAAGAAGGTCCTCGAGGTTTTTTATTTCCTCTAGGTTGAGTGAACATTGGTGATCTAGATCCAAGTTTGAGTCCTTGGTGTTGCTTCACAAGAAAGGTCCTTGAAGTTACTTATTCCCTCGACACGTGTTTCCCCAATAGCTATGTATTGGTTCTTCAGGAGGGTAGTTAGTTGTTTATATATTTGTATTGTTCTTTATGTTCTGCTGATTCTTTGCCAAATTAGTTCACATTGGCTAAATTTGATTCTGTTGATTACTAGTAAAAAAAGGAAGTTAAGTAATGATGAGTTATAGGGTATCTCTTTGTTCGATGAGTCATGCGTGCTTTGCTTGTTACTCTAGGAAAGGGTAAGAACAATGGCTTGGGCTGAACAACTAAACATGCATTAGTGGCTAATTTCTATGTTATATAGTTTTTTGGGTGGATACCAGTTAGTTATTCACAATGGTTGATCAAATTGGGTTTAAGAGAGAAGCACTTACTGGTAATGTTAATTATTCCACACGGACTGGTTCATGTTTCCATTTTATATTGAACGACTTCTTGTATTCATAAATTATCCATTTACTAGTCCTCGTTTTCGTTAGTTAAGTTTATACACCCTAATTGAAAAAGATATACATTTTACATGCATTAGGTGCTAAGTACTAATTTCTTAATAGTACAGGATTTCAAATTAGTTCAGGAACGGTGTCAGGCTTACCTTTAATGTAAAAAGGTGAGGTGCAGTGGTGCCCTTGCGGTGAAAGTTTGCTTGTCCTTGTTTTTTGTTTGGCTAAATGAATGTACCCTAATTGGGGAATGACATATAACATGCATCTTAATACTTGGTGCGGTTTGCTTTTAAATATGGATTACAGATTAAGTTCATGAATGAGCGTTCATTCTGTTGTCAAGCTTACCTTCAGTTTAAGGAGGAGAAATTTGAGATGCTGGTATGATAGCCGCGATCCAATTAGTTCACTGAGGCGCCATTTTGGGTCTCGCTGATCATATTTATATAGCGCGATGACGAATATGTAACGTGGTGATGTTAGATAGTATTTGACAGCGGGTTGACGTGAAGTACGTCAAAAGCGCTATTTTGGATTGGTTTAATGATATCACTGCCTTGTTGCGGGACCTGCATGCCGTTAGTTTTTTGAATAATAATAGTAATTACTGCAAAACTAGTTTATCACAATGGTGACATCCATTGAGAGATGTATTTAACTCAATGTGTTTCACAAACTCTAAATTGTGAAAATAAAAAAGTCTGGTTGCGTACCAATAGAAGAAAGGAGAAAGCATGTGAAGTTTAATTATTATTGACAGTTAGTATTACGCTCACCTGGCTCCCACAGAGGCGTCGGTCTGAACTGGACAGCTGCGGTCTCGACCAATGTGGCGCGTAGGGCCGAGATGACGGACTGGACTGGCCCACCTAGCTTCGTTTGCTTGGCCCGTAGGAATATTCTTCTGTAAATGGAGAAAGGGAATTAACCACCCATGGGGTTGAGTGTAAATCCCCCTGCCCCCGCTGTTCTTCCCACAGATCACCTTTGATGTCCCCTCTAATAGTCTCAACTGATGGTTTAAAAAGATGAGCTCTCCATCCTGCATTGAGCGCAGGGGCATGTTGATACCAGTTGCTTCACTGGCTCGAAGTAATTGGTGAGTTCCAGAACAATATTGACTCCGAAAAGTATATAGTTCGTAAGAGTTCACATGTCTGACTTTTACTCTTGTCCGATTCCTTGCAGTTTGCAGCTTGACCCCAGCGAAGAGTTCCTCGTGGTAGCTGACGAAGTTCAGGTAAGGATTTGGCTTATCCTACACAGTTCAATAAAATAAGGCCAGAACGTAACCTGTGGCTTGCTCCCTTGTTCAGGTGTGGAGTGAAAATATGAAGTTCGGGGAATTATGCCTCTGGCGGTAAAATTAGGTAAGTCTATTGTGGTGAGAAGAGTTCCCCTTGTTTGTCCCTTCATCTCACCTTGTTGTCCTTTTGTTCCCCTTAGGGGCTGGGGTACGGCGAGGATGCAATGGAGACTGCGCCGACCCGTGAAGAGGAATAGTACCCCCGGCGGTAATCGGGTAAGTCTATGGGGGTAGTTACTATTGCCTCTGTTTATTCCCTTGGCTCACCTTTGCTGTTCTTGTGTTCCCCTTAGGTGCCAGAGTGCGGCGGGAACGTGCAGAAGGATGCGGTGGATCGTGAGGATGCTGCGAAGGCCGGTGAGTTCAGCGCGGCGCTGCAGCAGGCGAGACGGCGCGCGTAAAATGCTTCTTTCTTCCAGCTCGAAGGCGCAGTGGATCCGGAATTCAGGTAAGGATCGAAGGTTTTGCTCTTATTCTAACCTCTTCTCCTTCTGTTCCTCCCTTTTTCTAGGAGCTGCAGACTTGAGGCGGGCGTGGCAGAAGACTGGATGCAGGCTTGCAGACACGGTGAGCGTTACGCTGCTGTATGCAGAATAACGTGAAGTGTGTGCTGCTCTTCGGGCGTGGTTTAAATAGCCTCCAAAGTAGTCCCAGGTAAGTATTCCTCCCCAGCCCCACCTGAGTAAAAAATAGTCCCTAGGTAAAATAGTCCCTTCCAAGTCTCATTTGGCTTGGAGCTCTGCAGCATGGTCTGCATCAGGTAAGCTTGCAGCATGGTCTGCATCAGGTAAATTCTACTATATGAGCCTGGCGCCTATGGCACCAGGACTGACTCTCCATATGAGCCTGGCACCATAGGCGCCAGAACCGCACCCAAACAGCCCCTAGCAGGGGTTTTTGGGCTTGCTCAAAATAACTTGATGCCCGCTTCCGGGGTTGCTGCACCTGGTCTGGTTCCCCGGGGGTAGGCATCATGACAGCTGGATATGGTACGGTAGGTAACGTTTAATGCTTTTGAGTCTTGTGAGGAGTTTTTTGGTAGCTGATATTATTAGCTGGTACAGGACTTATTTCGCCTTACTAAGGTTGTTTAATGGAAGTGTAGCAGTATGTTGAGTTCAAATAGAGTTTCATGGTGTTAGATATGGAGTTGGATGTTCTCGATTGTATAGTCAGAGACATAGGTATTATTGGATATCAGAAATACAAGTTCAGATCCTTCAAGAAAGTTAAATGGTTAGAGGAAGTGAGCCATTTCACTGTCCAAAATTGAAGCCAGAGTGGCAGCAGTCCATAAGGCAGATCCACTTGGCTTCCTGTTGTCACAATCATTGTTCCCAGTTACCCCCTCTTGGGGGTCTGTTGACTTTTTGAAACCCAAAAAATCTTATTGTCTCAATTATTTCTTTTGGGTGTACAGTATGGAAATGGTATGTCAGAGGTGATGTCATGTCATGGTTTTTAACATAGCGAATGTGTTCTGCTATTCTATGCTTTAGTTTCCTAATTGTACTGACTATGTATAGTTTATTGCCAGGGCACTTAATTCCATATACTGTAAATTTGGTGTTGCAGTTGATGAAGTCTCAAATAGTAAAGTCTCTGCCATAGGGCATTTTGATAGTTTTTTTGCTGTCTTCTGTGAATTGGCAGATGTTGCAAGTCCCACATTTGTAATTACCTTGTAATCTTTCTTGATTCCATAGTTGTGGTAAACCTTGTTCTTTGTTGTGCAGTTGAAAATTAGAGGGGCAAAGTATGTTCTCAAGGTTTTGTGCTTATCTGAACATTAGTTTCGGTATATCTGTTAGATGATCTAGTAAATCTTTGTCAGCTTTTAGGATGTTCCAATGTTGAGAAAGAATTGGTCTTAGTTTTAATGCTTCACTGTTGTAGGTAGTTATGAATCTTGGTGAAGTTGGCTTTTGTTCCTGGGTTGTAATTTTATTTTGAAGAAATCTGTGTGTAGTTTTGTATCAGGCTTTTTTGAGTAGTTGTTTGTTGTATCCTCTTAATTTGAATTTGTTTTCTGCCTCTGTCATATGTTTGTCAAATTCAGATTCTTGTGTGCAATTTCTCTTGATTCGCAAATATTCTCCAAATGAGATATTATTGATGATGTGCAGAGGGTGGTTACTGTTGGCATGCAAAATGCTGTTGCCTGCTGTTGGTTTTACATACAGTGTTGTTTGGATTGTGTTATTTTCAACATATAGCTCTAGGTCCACAACTTGTATTTTATTGATACTTTCCTGCATCGTCAATTTGAGATTGTAGTTATTGTTGAGATGATGATATTCTTCTAGCTGAGATTTGGTTCCATTCCAAATAACCAGGATGCCATCGATGTACCGTCCTCAGTATACTATGCAATTGTGGTCAATGAAGAGTGTGTTTCCAGGCGTGATAAAGTTCGAAGTGACCCATATATATCTATTTGCATAGGAGGGGCAAATTTAGCTCCCATGGCTGTCCCTTGGGTTTGTCTGTAGGTCTGGTTGTTAAAGGTAAATATGTTGTTGTTGAGTGTAAAGTTAAGCATTTCCATTAGCATGAGGTTCTGTTGGTAGTATGAAATAGATCTGGTTTTCAAGAAGTGATTTGTGGTTTCCATTCCTTTATTGTGAAGTATGCTAGTGTACAGTGACGTGACGTCAAAGGTGACAAGATCTCTATTCCGCTGGTGCTTCCCCCTGGAATGGCCTCCCTGCCCCTCTCAAACTTGAGCTAGATCTCCTTAAGATCCAGAAGCTTCTAAAGACGCCCCTTTTCTCTTCCTCCATCCCTCTCCCCTGCTAATGTCCCCCTTGCCTCATTTTGATTGGCTACCTGGTTCCTTCTGATTCATATAGGGCACCAGGCCCTCTTTGACCAGTCTACCCCTGCACTTGGTCACCCCTGACCCCCCACCAACCTTCATGTGCCCTCCCTGGCTCCCTTCCCCTGCACTAGCCTGGCTGGGCCTGCACCCCTTTGAGCCCATCCAGCACAGTCCCTCACACTTAGCACATGGACCTTATTTCCTCTGTGCTTTCTGCATTCCCTTGGAACTTGTCCACCTGGAAACTCCTTAGCACTCGCCTAACCCTTGGGCCCTTCCCCCCCTTTGCCCGCTGCCCCCCCAGATATTGTACACTAGCCACTCAGACCTGCACTCCCTTTCCCTCCTTAGCATTAGTGCATTACGCTGTGACTGCCACTTCGACCTCCCCTCTCACCTGGACTTCTTGTTACTGCACCTGCACGCTCCGAATGATACAAGTCATTGTAGGACCGTTTCATTTTTCTTCATCCCTCCGTGCCCTCCCCACCCCCCGACCAATCCGGCAGTCGACAAGGACTTGACAAAAAAATACTGCCCTTCCAGTAGGGACGGCTTCTTAGTTATTGTTAGGGACGGCAAAGAGGCCATGTGCGAGTCCAGTCAGGATTGGATTCTGCGGATAGCATTAGCAGATCAATGGCTACCAGCACCATTGTGTGGAGATTTGCATGGTTGAGAAAGTCGGGTTTTGCACCTGAGGTGCAATCTAAGCTTCTCAACATGCCTTTTGATGGGTCTCACCTTTCTGGCAACAAAGCTGACGAGGGCCTTGAGAAGTTGCAGACCTCAAAGGCAGCAGCCAAATCTTTAGACAGCGCCATTAGGCAACCTCAGCCTTTTCGTGCTAGCGGCCAACTTTGGTTGGCTAGATCTTTTTGCTACTACTCAGTTGGAAGGGCGAGAGGAGTGGCCAGTCAAAGAGGCCAGAGAAGATTTTATTCTAGTGGACTAGGTAGTGGTGCATAGCCAGCCTTACCATCGGCCGCTGTATCAGCCACCCCAAAACCACTTTGAGGTTTGAGTCACAGTTCACCAGTTGGGGCAGACTAACTCAGCATCTGAAAGAATGGCAAGACATTACTTCGGATGCTTGGGCTTTGGAAATCATAGCCTAAGGTTACTGCCTTCTTTTTATAAAAAAGACCTCAGAACAATCCACCAGGGAACCGCTCTTTGAGGATTCCGAATCCGCTCCTTGTGCATGAAATTCTTACCCTGCTAGAGAAAGGTTCTATAGAACCAGTGACTGTAGGGGAGAGGAACAAGGGTTGGTATTCCCCATACTCTATGTCCCATCCCCTTTCCTCCATACTTTTGGGACATTCCGTCCTGTCGGACGGGACTGGAGGACTTTTTGTAAAAAAGCATCAAATTGAAAAATGTGTCCTCTTTTTACGCAAGGTACCGCAGGCAGCCGTAACCCCGCCCTCCTTAGCTCCTCCCCACGCATCGACCTTCAATCCTTTTCTCCGCGCGGTTGGGGCTGGACACACTTGCATCACCGGGAAGACCCTTTTCTTTTCTCGTTGTCCTTCTCACCTGCTCTGGTTCTGCGGTCGCGCCTACGTCTATTGTGGATCATTTGGGTTTTGTCCCTTGTTCCTCTTGTGAACGTCGCTTTGCTAGTGTCACGCTCACCTGGGGCTCTGCAGGAGCAATGGAGTCCTCCGGATCCTTCCTCGCGTAACCCCGGGACTGGGAAGCAGACCTGCCAAGAGAATAGATGTTTAGAGAGGGGTTGGTGAATAGGCTTCTACACCTCCCTCTGCCCTCCCTGTGTCCCTGTGGAGTGTCTTCCCTTACTGGGGTGTGGCTCACCTTTTGTATTAGAGTGGTGTGCTCTCCATCCTGCATCTGCAGGGGCGCTGAAGTCTGGGATTTAGAGCCAATTGCAGGCAGTTGAGTGTGCAAGGTGCACTTTCTGGAGTTCGCCCAGTTACAGCACTGGGTATGTCCGTATGTTCAATGAAAGACGAGCCCACAGGTAAGTCCAACTGTGCGTGGCAAGTTCAACCAGTTGCTTCAATGGATTGCGCATTGTCTTTGTAAGGTGGGCGGTTGCGTGAGAAAAGCTGAACGTAGTAACGCTGTTTATTGTCTTTCACAGGTTTCAAAGCGGTCTGCTAGCTGGTTGCAGGAGTAGAGAGAATAGTTCAGCTAGCCACATGTCAAAAGGTAAGTTATGTGATTGCGCGGGAGATTGATGTTTTATTTTGCATGCATCCGCTTACTTGTACTGACTTTTGTTCTCTTATTTCTTCCGTAGGGCTTATCCGACACTCGCAAGAACTGCTGAGCGGGTCCGGAGCACGGAAGAACTGCAGAGCGGGTCCGGAGCGCTAGAGAACTGAAAATCGGGTCCAGACGCACGGAAGAGCGGAGATCGTCCGCTGTTTTTTCTTCGCGATCAGGTGGGTGATCCCTCGATATCCGTGCAATGAGAGAGGAAACTGGTAGGTTCGCTCCAAGGCAGCTGAAAAGAGGTAGGTATCCAGGTGGCGGTGAACGTGTGCACGAGGCAACAGAAGGCACACAAAGCATGGACCAAACCTTGGGTGTGGCTTATATAGGCAGCCACACCCAAATAATAGAGCGTGCCTTACAGTTCTCACATTTCCTGGATGTCCCTAAGCAGCCATGTTGAGGGTACAGGAAGTGGATGTGGAAAAAACAAGCCCCTAAGAGTGTGTTCCTACTAGTAGTTTCTCAGTGCATGTTTTGCTTGCCAGGCCCTCACCCATCTAGCCCCAGCTTGTGTTACAGGCCTTATCCCACGTGTTTGTGTTCCCATGCTGGTACCCATGACAGCTAGGGCGGATCCCCATTCTCTCTGTTTGGAGTGTCTGGGACCGAATCACCATTGGGACTCGTGTTTCTACTGCAATTCCCTTTCCCGGGCACTTCCGCGTCATCTTCATCGGTGGCAGGAGATCTTCCAGAGAGTTCCTCCATCGCATTTTCAATTCTTCATCAACGGAAAGAAAAGACGCCCGGTAAGTTTCTACTTTTCAGGGCACCCCGGCTGGAGGACTCCTTCCCGGGGTCCTCCAGGTCCGGGAGGGGCTTCAAAATCTCTGCTACCAGGGTTTCTCCTCAGGTGCCTCGCAGGCCTAATAGGCATACCAGGGTTTTCTCTGAGAGTTCCCCCGAGGGGCCTGCCGACACCGGATCACAATCTGAGGTTCACCAATCAGTTGCTAATAGCCAGCTTAGTCGTGCTGAGACATTGGGTACCGGAGTTCGCTCCGAGGTCACCTTGTTTGGAGCTTCCCACACAGACACCGGGTTACACCCTGAGACCTCCGTTGAGGCTTTCTGTACCGAACCACGGTTTGAGACCCCTCTCGGGGGATCTATAAAGACCGAACTCTAATCCGAGGTTCCTCTTATCGAGGCTAAGGTGTGTACCAACAGAACTGAGAGACCTGTTAAAGCCTTGTCTGTGAGGTGGATTCCTCAACTTTCCCGCGCTCGCTGTTTTACCGGTTCTCTTGAGGGGGCACAGGGTGAGGTTGCTGACCGTTTCTCCTCTGTTACCGGCTTGGCCGAGGTTCCTCTCTTGGAGGCTAATTCAAAGAGTCACGACAGGCTGTCCAGTAAACATCCCAGGACCCATGGTACCGGCTCTGCCGAGGATCCTTGTGTCAAGGCTAAAGTTTCGATCAAGTTGCCTGACCAGTCTGTGGCATCACCAGCCTCATCCACACATGTGACGCAGTTCTCCTCAGATGCTCAAAAAATGGCGGCGCTTCCTGCGTGGTCTACAGTTGCCATTTTGGATTCTTCCCTCACACCCATGCTATTGACGGCGGGTGCTGGGAGCCTACTTTTTGGTGGAAAATCTGGTCCACGGGATGGTGTGAATCTGTTCCGCCATTCCTATGACTCACACACTTCCTCCTGCTTCTTCCTCACTGGTCTATGTAGACTCTGTTGGTTGTGGGCCCTCTTGGCAGCCTTCCTCACTACGTTCATGGGGGTATGCCCCTCATGAGCGGCCTCTGCCCATCCCGGTTCCTAAAGTTTCGGCAGAGGATGCCTTTTTTGGGAAGTTTCAGAGTATTATGAACACTGATCCCATGAGGGAGTACTTTAAACACCTTTTTAGGGAAATCAGCCCTCTGGTGCTGCATCCTACCCCGGCAGTTCCAGTCACAGCACCTGTCACTATGGCAGCGGTATCACCTCTCGGGGCCCACCTCCACCTCTTCTGCCTCTGCCTCCGTTATCTCCAGTTGTCAAGACTTCAGCAGAGCAAGACGTCAATTTGATGCTGGTCGCATTGCAACCGGCGTATCCTGACGTTCTGGATGACCCTCTGGCAGATCAGGATAGTGAGGACCAGCCCCACTCTGTTAGAGCATTCCACAACCAGGTTCTGGATATGTCACTCCTTGACGTACCAGTACCTGAGGCACCTGCTCCAAAGGAAGGGGTGCTTTCGGAGACGCTCACTTTGTCTCCACAGGAGCACACCGTCCTGTTCCTTCAGAAAGACGTTCTGGCCGAGACCCGCAAAGTCTGTGATAAACCCCACACTGGGCTACATATAAATAAGAGAATTGATGCCCGTTACAGGCTTCACACCTCAGAGGAAGAAGACTTGGCGTCATGTCCGCTTCCTTCCTCAATGGTGGTTGTGGCCGCACCTCTGCAATCCAACCCGGCCTGTGCAACCTCTGCTGCCGCAGCTCAAGTTCTGGCCAAGGAAGACACGTTGCTCAATTCCTTGGCCAAGAAAGTATTTGCCAACTCGGTGCTGCAATTCTGTCAGGCTAACGCAGAGCTCATTTTGGCGGCAGCAAAATTGAAACTGTGGAGGGATTTGGTGGACTTCCAGGAGTTCATTCCTGGGGACAGGCTGGAAGACTTTAAGGGTGGTTTGTCAGATGCCAGGGTATTGGCGCAGGATATGCTGGAGGCTGCTGTGCACCATGTTGACACCTCAGCTCGAGGCCTCATGTTGGGTGTGGACACCCCTCGTCAAGCTTGGCTTCATGCAACAAAGTTTTTGAAGGATGTCCAAGATAAAGTTCTGGACCTGCCTTTTGATGGCAAAGAGTTGTTTCATTCTTCAATGGATGACGAGCTTACAGAGACTAAGGCGAGCATGCAAACTGCCAAGTCTCTGTCGATGCTAGTGAAGCCCTCAGTCAATGCTCAGAGATCTAGATCCCAGTCTTGGTCCTCCTCAGGCTACAGAGGGTACCAGGACCGCAGGTCTTGTAGGACTGATCTGCCGAGAGGTAACTCCTGTCGGAGACAGCACCGAGGTTGGTTTTTCGCTCGTTCTTCAGCCTCATCTTCAGGGACAGGTAGTCTCTCTGCCAAAAAGTCTGCAAAATTATATTTTTTGGCGCTCGTACGAGACTCCGGTGGGAGGACGAATCTCATCTCATCTGGAGGCATGGCAAACCACCACCGAAGACTGGTGGGTTTTGTCTATCGCTCAGGTGGGCGTCCGCTTGCCCCAAAGCCCCCACCCCCACCCTTCAATCCTCCCTTTCAGCAGTCAGGGACGCCCTCTCTCAGAGCCGAGGTCCAGAAGCTTCTAGACCTCAAGGCGGTGGTAACCGTTCCCCTAGTGGAATGAGAGGAGGGCTTCTACTCTAGTCTGTTTACAGTGCCCAAATCCAACCAGGCTGGACTGCGTACCATTCTAGACCTTTCCCAGTTCAACCTTTCTCTTTCCCAAGAGAAATTCAAGATCACGCCCTGCCAAATAAAGTCCTCTCTTCAGAAGGGCAACTGGCTTAGCGTTGTGGACCTTCAAAACGCATCTATGCATATCCTGATCTGGAGCCCGCATCGGAAATATCTGCGGTTTTCCCCCCGCGAGGAGCACTTCCAATTCCGAGTGCTCCCTTTTGGTCTCAGATCAGTGCTGCATGTATTCACGAAGATGTTGGTCATTGCGGCTTTTCTACAGCTGCTGGGTATTCTTGTGTATCCATATTTGGATGACTGGCTTCTGCGCAGCCCCTGTCCAGTGAAAGTCTCGAGCAATCTTCAGTCTCTCCTCCAGCTCCTGGTCGGTCTTGGGCTGTCAGTGAACTGGTGGAAATCCTCCACGACGATCTCTCAGGACCTGATATTCCTGGTTTTCCATTGGAATACGATCCACTGCATAGTGTACCTGACTGTGGACAGGATGGTGGATAGTTAACCATGTGTCAAGTTTTCATTCAGTCAGAGAGCATGTCAGCCTCATGGCCTCATGTGTGCTTGCTCTTCCCCTTGCTTGACTCAAAATGCGACTCACGCAGATGGCTCATCGGAGTTCCTGGCTTCAGGCTGTGGACCCGGACACCAAAATGATTCCGATCCCACCCTGCGTGACAGATCTCCTATGGTGGTCATCTTCCAGCAATCTGTCAGTGGGTGCTCCTTTTCAGGTGCCCTTCCCTCAAACAACCATTACAACGGACTCCTCCCTTATCGGGTGGGGCGCGACGATGCATCATCTTCAGGTTTTCGACCTGTGGTCGCCACAGGACAGACAATTTTACATAAATTATCTGGAGCTTCTGGCAATCTTCTTACCGCTCAAAGCTTTCAAGCCAGTGATTGTGAACAAAGTGGTCCGCATCCACACAGACAATGCAGTATCCATGTTTTACATCAACAAGCAGGGGGGTACCAGTTCACCTCCCTTTGTAGATCAAGCCATTCAGATTTGGGAATGGGCCATTCAGCATGGTGTTTGGCTGCTGGCTGTGCACATTCCGGGCCAGCTGAATGTAACTGCAGACTCTCTCAGCTGTCGAGCGGTAGTCAGCTACTTGTGGGAGCTGAACACGGAGATCCTCTCTGACCTTTTTCGCCATTGAGGCAATCCGGAAGTTGACCTCTTTGCAACATCATCAAACGGGAAACTTCCTCTTTATGCTTCCAGGAAAGGGCTTGGAGCTTCTTCCCTGGCGGATGCTCTCCAGATTCCATGGCACAACATGAGGGCCTATGCCTTCCCGTCTCTTCTTCTGATTCACAGGGCGCTATGCAAGCTCAGTAACGCAACTAATTGCACTCTCCTGTTCATAGCCCTGTGGTGGACAGACCTATTCTGGTTCTCATAGCTTCAGCGTCTGTTAGTCTGCTCACCAATCAGGCTTCTGCTGATTCCCGACCTGCTTCACCAGAGTGATAAGCAGATGTTGAACCCCTGCCCACAATCATTCAGCTTGGCCGCCTGCTGCCTGAGTTCAAATCCTTAGAAAGTTTCAACTTATCTGCGGTTAATATGCGTATTATTCAGGTGGCTAGAAAACCTTCAACAAGGTCTCAGTATAGGAACAAGTGGCTCTGGTTCTCTCACTGGTGTTTAGCTAAACAGCTGGACCTCAGAGAAGCTACCATTGACACGGTCCTGTCATTCGTTTCTCATCTGACAACTTCAGGCATACATGTCTTGTAGGACTTATTTGTCGGCTATCTCTGCTTACCTGTCCACGGACTCTTGCTCTTTTTCATTGACAAACCCTGTCATTAAAAGACACTTTGCAGGTCTATTGCATCTTTATTCACCTGTGGGCAACCCGCATCTAAAGTGGGAACTGAACATGGCCTTATACCATAAAGCTTTTGAGCCCATGGCTACGGTGGACTTGAAGTTCCTTTTGTGGAAAATGGCTTTTCTGATTGCGGTGACCTTGGCAAGGCATGTAAGCAAGCTTCAGGCCTTGTCTGTAGAACATCCATTCCTCACCTTTCACAAGGATAAGCTTGTCCTCTGGACCAATCCTTCTTTCCTTCCAAAGGTGGTATCCTATTTTTCATCTGAACCAGTCTATTTCATTACCAGTTTTCTTTCCAGACTCGGCCTCAGATGCCGAGAGGGCATTGCATAATGTGGATGTCAGTCGAGCTCCAAAGTTTTATTTGGACAGAACATCTAAACTGAGGAGCTCTTCCCAGCTCTTTGTAACCTTCAGAGACCCGAAAGGAAAGCCGGCCTCGAAAAGAAGAATGTCCCAATGGATTGCTTCCTGTTTTTCGGAGGCGTATACCATTCATGGCCTTCAGCCTCCAAAGGGAATTCATGCCCATCTTGTGTGGGACAAGCCGGATGTCGTTGACTTCCAGAAATATGTTCCCTGGGAAACCATTGCCAGAGCAGGTATGTGGACTTCCCCATCAGCATTTTGTAAGCATTACTGCTTAGGGGGGGCGTGGCTTGGCAGCCATGGAATAGGCTACACGCATCCTGAGCTCCAGTATCCAGCAAACGATCCGATTGAAGCGCAATCCTTTAAACCTTGCGAACCGACGAGAAAAGATGCAATATGCTGCATGAGATTGAGCGCGTCTGGATGAGAGTGGTTTCATACAGCTGGGACATGCATAGCTAAAGTTATGGATGATAGAAGCTCTGGTCTACAACCGAGGAACTAAAATCAAAATGGCCGTCGTCCCCCGAACAAAGGAGCCTCGGAGGACGATATAAAAAAACATTGCAAGACATCAAAGCCTTCCCCAACGCAGCGATCGAGGCGTGCGGACGCCATGGGTACGGACAATGCAAAGAGACTGCGGAAAGAGTACACCGGCACTACCATGCGGCATCGGCCTCCCTGGGGAAGCAAAGGTACGGAGAGCTGACTGTTGCGTAGGCTCATAGCAAACAGGCAGCTGAGGCTGTGTCCCCCAGCGACGCGGACACTGCGGGCGATGATTTGTGCGGACCGGAGTACTGGGGAAAGCGGCCTGGGGCAGCATAATGCGGGCGGCATTGGCAACATGGCGAGGCTAAATTAATGACTGGTTGGAGCCTCCGTGGAACGCGCTGCAGCGAGGAGGTGAGTGGCCTCTGGCGGACCACCGAACTCAGCCGAAACAATAAATAAGAAGCCGAGGACTGGCATGCCCCGCGAGACGAAGCTCGCGCAGTGGATACAGCTACAACAATGCTGTAAGTAAGATATACAAACAGCAATCCGCATGCAATGTAATAAGCAGTCACTCCGATATTAATAAATAGCTCCCCAAAGAGGTCCGTGTGGTGGACACTTGATTGAGGGACTGGCATTCAGCGCACATACGGTGCTTAGACTTTACTCCTGTTTGCTGGCAACATTGAAGGCATTTTGCTGCTGGCAGAAAATCGTGTGGCGTAATAGCATGGCCAGCCACAGACCCGCAGCAATGTAGGAATCTGCATAGATGATACGGTGCTGTGTTATGCAAACATCACGGATTGCAGTAGCGGAGTCTGGGAAACGAATGGCACGAGATGAAAAGCCGCATATGTAGCAATATGCGACGAGCCGGGGGAGCTGATACAGTATTATGCTGAATGAACAATGGTGAGCGAGCTGCGCTGGGCGAGCAGGAGGGCTGGCACGGCTCATATGAAGCATTCCCACTCGCTATCGTATGCGGGTGCCAAGATGGGAAACTGAAAGTACCTCTTCCCTGCAGCTCTGCTGAGAGGAAGAAATCACCCACAAGAACGAAGCACCATATCGGTGTCCCGCGGACACGGACGCCGGCACTTTGATCGAGCGGATTGGAGATGACCTGCCCACTCTGCTGAGACCCATGCCTTGAGGTCTGACCCATAGAAACACGTTGCTATACTTGACCCAAAACCCCCAGTGGCTCAACGGAACTCAGAGGCAGGGGACTGGGTTAACACACAGCATTGACTACTACTGGTGAGGTCAAGAAGGCAAGGCAGGGAATAGGATTGTGAAAGAAGCTGGTTTACTTAGGGCGTCTGCCAGGTGAAAGAAGGAAATAAAGGCGGTAGGCACGTTAAACGCAAACACCTGGATAAGGGCCTTCACCAATGGGATTGCACGGCACAGGACACTGCACGAGCCCGAGACTCAGCAGCAGCGGAAAGAGGTGCATTTAACATCCCCAGGAAACAAGCAAAGTAAGCTATAGATTACCAAGGCAGTAAAACATTGTATGAAGAAACGTGCCAGACCAGGGATGGTGCCCGCAGAACCTGCATGATCACTGACACATGCTCATAGACCACAGAACACGCAGACAACAAAAGGTCCTGCCAAGAGCCAGAGAGTGCCTAACGGCAGAAATAGCAGCGGCAGACGTGGGGGGACACAATCCACTCGGGGCACAGCACAGAGAGTGCATACTGACGCTTACTGCAGCCCCCTGAGGAAAACACTCTCAAGCACCAACTATCCCTGTGGCGCTATAGAAGAACGGGGAAGCCGGACTTGTACGCCACAGAAGAACTAGACTCTGGTATATAGACAGGGCTGCCCAATGTCGATAAGAGGAGTCAAGGCCAAGAGCAAGCAGCCCACAATGGATGTTTTTGCTAAGACGCAACAGACTCCTACTGGCCTGGCACAAGGCGCGGTGGCCGCGTCTGTAGAAGGTACCCCGGGAAAAGAGGACCATCTGATCCTAACAGCCATCCCTGAGTTAATAGCTTCATGGGGGACAGCAATGGCGGACCTGAGGACTGCCCTGGAAAACAAAATAGATGCAGTGGGAATAGAGGTCACCATGCTGCGGCAAGATGTGAGAGCGCTGGCGGAAAGAACAAGTGGCCTAGAGAGCGCAGTGAAAACCAACACAGAAACCAGCGCAAGCAATGCAAAGGAGGTCCACATACTGAAGCAACAGGTGGCTAACCTCGAGAACTGTGCGTAGGAGGCTGAGGGAAGGGCGAGATGTAACAACATACGTGTGGTCGGTCTGCCGGAAGGAGAGGAAGGCCAGGACCCCACGGACTATGTGGAGAATATGATCCTGCAAGAGATAGGAGCCAACAAGCTTTCACAAGGATTTACTGTTGAACGAGCACACAGGGCCCAGATGAGGAAACCACAACCTGGAGCCCCCCTGGAGCTCCCCCATGGGCAATAATAGCTAAGATCCTGAACTACAAAGACAGAGAGAAGATCTTGGAGTATTTTCGCAAAGGTGGAATGATAAAGATGGCATCTGCAAAAATCACGGCATATCCTGATTACACCAGAATATAAGATGCACAAGTAAATTGGGTAGCACTAAGCACGCTGAATTAAAAGCAAATAGGACAGCAGGATGGATGCAACCTACCCACGGAAGTAGTAGTAGGACAGCCATTAAGGCGACTTCTCCCTGCTGAGCCGCGAGTACAGGCTATTGCCAGAAAAGGGCTAGATGCGGGGATGGAGCTGGGCAACAGTTGGGGAGGGTGTTGAGGGGGGAGGGGATGCAGGGGAGTGAGTTGGGGCAGGGAAGGGAGGCAGGAGGGAGGGAGGTTTGGGTGTTTGATGTGTTTTTAGTTAGGGGGAGTTTAAGTTGTGAAATGAGCCTACACGGAAGGGAAATACTGCACTTGTGGTGGGAGAAGTGGGACCCTAACAAGCCATGGGGGATCTTAAGATAATTACTTGGAACGTCAGGGGGCTTAATAGCTATCTAAAGAGGAACAAGGTTATGCTCTACCTACACAGACAGAAAATAGATATAGCCCTGCTGCAGGAGACTCACCTGACGCAGGATAAGATGAGATGATCCGGAAGAAATGGAGGGGGACTGTGGTGGGTGCATCATATTCAGCTTATGCTAGGGGAGTGATCATCTGGGTGGCGCCGCAATGCCCGTTCCAGCTGTTGCAGAAAATAGTGGAGCCGGACGGAAGGATGGTCATAATGAGAGGATTAGTGGAAAACCGGGAGATAAGCATTATAAATACGTATGCCCCGAACCAAAACACGGCGGCATATTTTAGAACCTTGTGTAGCAAGCTTAGCACATGTGTGGGAGGGGTGGGGATTTGGGGAGGGGATTTTAATTGCGTGTTAAACCCTAAGGTAGACAGATCAGGTGGTAAAATGGATAGACCTGCCCCAGCCGCTAAAGCGCTGCAGACACTGCTGGAGGATTTTGGGTTCGAGGACGTATGGAGGTCACACCACCCCCAAGAGAGACAATATTTGCACTATTCAGCTCCACAAAATCTACATACTAGGCTGGACTACATGTTTGCCACACGGGAGCTAATGACAGAGATCACCCAGATGGAATACAACTCAAGGGTCCTCTCAGACAACTCGCCATTAATCCTGGGGTGGCAGTATCGACCCCCGAGAACAAGGATTCCGACATGGTGCCTCAGAGCAGAGGCGCTAAAAGATACAATTTTTATGGAGGATTTGAGGGAGGAGATCATAAACTACTTTGAGATCAATGCTGGCAGTGTGGATTTAGCGGGCACGATCTGGGAGGCCTTTAAAGTGATGATGAGGGGGGTAGCTATAGCAAAGTCCAAAGGGCTACAAGGAGGGGTCCTGGCTGAACTACAAGATACGGAGAAGGAGTTGGAAAGGGTGTTAAGGGGAGGATGTAATACAAAGGAAGTCAATGAGAAAATACTTAGGCTGCAGCAGAAATGTGCGGGGCATTGGGAGAGACTGTGTAACCTTAATTATAAAAAGTACATAGAGAGACAGCACGCAGGAGAGTTCAAACCAGGGAGGGTCTTAGGATGGTTATACAAGAGTGAGACCCCCAGGCCCATAATCAGAACGATAACGGGTGAAGATGGGAACTGGATACCCAGGAAGGAGTTAACCAGGAATTCGTAGAATATTACAGACTCCTATACAGAGATAAGGGGGAGAGCAATCACACAGAAATAACAGAAACACTGGAGGACATAGGACTGCCGCAGATCAGTGCTGAAGAACGAGAGGAGCTGGACGCTCCTATCACTTTAGAGGAATTAGAAGAGGTAATGAGGCAGTTGTCCACCAGCAAGACTGCGGGGTCTGATGGATTCCCAAGTGAATTCTATAAAACATATAAGGAAGAGGTGCTCCCCCTGCTCTTAGAGATGCTGAATGAAGCATATGAAGTAGGAAGGCTTCCAGAGTCCCTCAGAGAAGTGATAATTATACCGCTTCCCAAGCCTAATAAGCCTGGTCACAACTGTGGCTCATATAGGCCCCTATCAATGCTAAATCAGGACAAAAAATACTGACAGCTGTCTTGGCAAACAGACTAAGGAAGGTTATTGGTAAACTAATACACCCAGACCAGACTGGATATGTCCCAAACAGGAACATATCCAATAACCTTAGGCGACTCCATCGAGTCATTGAGCACGTAAGTGAGGACGAAGGCGAACTGGCAATTGTATCGTTGTATGCAATAAAGGCCTTTGACTTGGTCAAATGGTCGTGGCTGATGGCGGCCTTGGCTGGTTATGGAATGGGGTCTGGGTATCTGCAGTGGGCAAAAATGTTATATAGTGAGCCGGTGGCAAGAGTTAAAACAGAAGCAGTGATATCAGAGAGGTGGCAACTGCACAGGGGCACTAGACAGGGGTGTCCGTGGTCTCCTATGCTGTATATTTTGGCCCTGGAACCCCTGGCGATATACCTGAGACAACAATACGACATGATAGGCATCACTGTGGGAGGGGAACCACACTTAATCTCTTTGTATGCGGATGATATGTTGCTGTATTTACGACACCCGGAGGAAAACCTCCAGTACATTCTGGAGGTGATGGATAGATACGCAAGGCTGTCTGGCATAGCTGTAAACCCCCAAAATCTAGCCTATTCCCATTGTGTAGGTATAAAGGGATTACGTTAAAACAGCTACCGGTGCTACAGATACCATGGGAGGTTAGCACATTTCGATATCTTGGGATAGATATATACCATACGGTGGATGAGGAACATTAGAATAATACAGAGGTAGCGATCAAGAAAATTGAAAACAATCATGAAGTTCTGGGTGAAGCTACCTTTGGCAATGATGGGGCACGGGGCAATGTTGAAGGTGGTGGTCCTACCTAGACTCTTGCATTACTTTGGGAACATACCATACCTGATAGCAAGGAGGTTCTTTACTAGGTTAGACGGCATATGCAGGGATTTCCTTTGGCATCGAACGAGAAATAGAGCGCCCCTCTCGAAGCTCCAAAACTGACATGAGAAAGGGGGTATAAAACTGCCAAATTATGAAATTAATTACATAGCAAGCCAGCTGCAATATGTAGGTAAATGGCTCTCTGAAGAGACAACTTCTGAGTCCAGGCTGTTTCGACAGAACTGTGCTCCATACTACTGAAAGGAAATGATGTGGCTGCCCAAGGCATATATGGAAGGGCGCCCAACGATGATGATACTTGGGTGGAAGATGTGGCGCAGGGCCTACCAGCTGATGGAGAACCCGCTCCCGTGTTCCCCGCAGGTACCATTAGTGGCGCTGGCGGGTAGAGGAAAGCAACTAGGGATGATGATTAGGAAACACTGGGAACTGGTAGGGATAGCAACAATGGGTGACATATGGCAAGAGGGGACTATAATAGACTTTGAAGTGTTGGGGGAGGAAACCGGGTTACACACAGGCCAGTATATCACATATCATAGAGTGGTGCGGAGAATCAAGGAGACATGGTCTGAGTTAGTACTAGGAGAAGAACCAGACACCACCATAGATACAATATATGACATAGCAGAAGGGGGACATGAGATATCCAGAATATATGAGATGATGATGTCCAAAGTGGGAAAGGAAGTGGCACAACTGAGACGGGATTGGGAGGAGGAAGTGGAGCCGCAATGAGTGATGGGATGTGGGAACGGGCCCAAGGGTATCACAAAAAAGGTGTCAAGGAACGCAAGACTACAACAGATGCAATTATATATTACACATAGGGGGTATATGACACCCCAGAGAATAGCTAAATTCAAAGATGCAAGACGACAAGCATGTCCCAAATGTGATGAGGAAAATGCCAGAATGGTGCATATGTTTTGGTCATGCCCAGTCATTGAGCGTTTTTAGGGTGAAGTGGCACACAAGCTAGAGGAAAAAGGCATCAAGATTGTGGTGGACACAGTGTGGGCCTGCTTGATAGGAGGGTTTCCTAGACCATGTAAAGTTAAGCATGTGAGCAAGCTAAAAGACTTAGCATATGTACTCGCAAAGAGGAGAATTGCTATAGGATTGAAGGCATGCAATAGACCACGACTAGAAGCACAGTGGAAAGATTTACAGAAATAAGCTGAAGCAGAAACTATGGTATGGCAAGAAGCAAGAAATGTCGGGGAGAGGAGGAAACCGAGACCCTGATGGCCTGGAAACTACTAATAGCAGAGTTATTTGGGCCAATGCGAGACCCAACGGAAATCATGGAAGAAGAATCCCAATCACAAGGTGCAGAAACAGAACATGATAGGGAGTAGGCCCGAAAGTGGGGGAGGGAAAGGGAGAAGCGGTGGACATGATGAAGCAACGTACGTTTAAGATGTTATTATATGCACTGCAAGTTTGGTTTGTATTGTTTGTTGGAATAAAATTAATAAAATTATTTCAACAAAAAAAAAAAAAGCGTTACTGCTTAGACCTGAGCTCAGTTCGGGCAGGCGGTTCATAAAAACATCTTCAGTAAAGGAGTTGCATCCACATGTTTTCCTGTGAGGAGTGCTTGGTAATCTCCCAAAAGTATGGAGGAAAGGGGACGGGACCGTACTCACTGTTACTCACCCTAGTGACTACCTTACTCCTAGTCCATAGTCCCCTTTCCTGCATACGCCCACCTGCCTCCCCTCTAATAAGTAGCCTCTATTATTGCACAAATGGTCTCATACCTGGTGATAGAAAAGGACTGAAGGGCGATGCATGGGGCGGAGTTAAGGAGGGCGGGGTTACGGCGGCGTGCGGTACCCCGCATAAAAAGAGGACACATTTTTCAATTTGATGCTTTTTTACAAAAAGTGCTCCAGTCCCGTCCCACAGGACAGAATGTCCCAAAAGTATGGAGGAAAGGGGACTATGGACTAGGAGTAAGGTAGTCACTACAGTGAGTAACTTTGTTATATTTTTTGATACCCAAGAAGGATGGAGGACTGAGACCCATCTTGGGCTTGGGATACTTGAACAAGTTCCTCAGGAAGAACAAGTTCAAGATGGTTTCACTTTCTCAGATCCTTCAGGCCCTCCAACTCCAGGATTGGCTGGTGTCATTGGACCTTCAGGATGCTTATTTACATGAGTCAATCCATCTCAAGCACAGAAAATACCTGAGGTTCGCAGTTGGTGGTTCTCATTATCAATTTTGAGTTCTGCCATTCGGGCTGACCTCCGCACCAAGGGTTTTTACCAAACCGATGGCAGTAGTGGCAGCGAGTCTCCGGAGACGGGGGATTCACGTCAACCGTCCTGAATCATCTCAACATCACCTGCCACTCTCTTCACAGACTGGGCTTCTCACTCAATTAGTAGAAGTCCCATATGACACCTTTTCAAAAGCTCCAGTACATCAGAGCTGTGCTAGATACATCATTGGGAAAGAGCTTGCCACCTGAGGTGAGGGCTCAAGACATTCTGCCGATGGTGACCAAATTTCAGAATGGCCACAGTCTACCGGTCTTTGATTTTCTGACCTCATGGCATCCTGCATTTTTCTAGTGCCAGAAGTTTCCCTCAGAATGAGATCCCTTCAATGGACTCTAAGAATGCAATGTTCCCAGTTGTCAGGAAAGATGTCGGACCAACTTCAGATTCCAACCAGGGTCTCACAGGATCTTCTATGGTGGGCCTGCAAGGACAATATTCTGATGGGTGAGCCCTTTTGGCAGCCATGGCTTGAGATTACAGTCTTGACGGACGTCTCACTCACAGGGTGGGGAGCCCACACCAAATGATCTGACAGTTAGCGGTTGTTGGTCTCCATCGGACTCCAAGCTACATATCAATCTTTTGGAGCTGAGGGCAATCGGACTAGCGCTGAAGGCCTTTCTCCCCTCTGAACAGGGAAAGAACCTCCTGATAATGATGGACAACACAGTGGCTATGCACTACCTCAACAAGAGAGGAGGTGTAGGGTCACTACCACTGTGCATAGAGGCAATGTCGGTCTGGTATTGGCCAATTCAAGAAGGAATCTCCCTATCGACAGTTCCCCTAGCCGGAGAGGAAAACACGACGTGGATGCCCTGAACAGGCAGAACACAGTCACCCAAGAGTGGGAGCTACCTCAGGAGGTCCTCCAACACATCTTCACACTTTGGGGAACCCCTCAAGTAGATCTGTTTTTGACCGAGGTCAGCCTGAAGTGCAAACGGTATTGCTCCTGGGAATTTCCCTCAAGAGGAGCTCTAGGAGATGCGTGCGTAGTGGACTGGGAATTTCCACTACTGTACGCGTTTCCTCCAGTCCCCATCATTCCTCATGAGATCAGGAGGTTGAGAAGGTTTGGGAAACACATGATCCTAATTGCCCCAGATTGGGTCAGGAGGACGTGGTACCCTTCCATCTGTCCTCCGATGCGTCTTCCACAAAGAGAGGACCTTCTCTTGTGAGTGGAGGGTTGGGTCCATCCAGAGGTCAAGACTCTCAACCTTCACGCTTGGTTTCTGAAAGGCTGAGATATAAGGATTGGAACCTCCCGGATGATGTAATGAAGGTGTTGCCTTTGGCCATAAGGACAGCAACAAAGTCTTTGTACCGTTGCCATTGGAATACATTATGCAACTAGTGCAATGAAAAGAATGTAGAACCTTTGTTTTATCCTTTCTTATATCCTTAGCTAATCTGGGGCTCCAGAATGGTACCAATAAAAGGCTACTTGGCGACGCTGTCCATTTTTAAGTGCTCATCAGAGGAATGTTCCTATTTCAAAATTCCACTGGTGACTCAATTTCTAAAGGGGCTCACTAATGTGTTCCCTCCATCTCCTTTCCAGGTCCGGCTTGGGACCTTAATCTGATATTAAAATTACTAATGAGTGCACCCTTTGAACCTCTGCACACATGTCCTTTAAGATTATTAACCTTCAAAACCATCCTATTGGTAGCTCTGACATCAGCCCGTAGAGTGAGGGAGTTGCAGGCACTTTCATCCAACTCGCCCTTTACCATCTTCCACAAGGATAGGCTTGTTTTATGCTTCAAACCTTCCTTTTTGCCAAAGATCGTTTCGGATTATTCATTTAGGTCAGACAATTGTTATATCTTCTTTCTATCCCCCACCTCATACTGGTAAGAAGGAGGAAAGGCTACATAGGTTAAACCCTCAGAGAGCATTACGCTTTTACATATCAAGAATGTCTAAATTGTGAATTGATGACCAACTTTTTAGGCTGTTAACAAACAGACTTTGTCTAGATGGATAATTCTGGCAATATCAGAATGTTACAGGCTGGCAGGAAAAGACCTTCCTGAAGGTTTAAGAGCTCATTCCACCCAGGGCATGGCTACAACTACGGCCCGTCAAAGGGGCATACCAATTAGAAACATTTGTGAAGCGGCAACGTGGTCTTCCAGTTCTACTCCCTCCTCCAAACCTAATACTGCTTTGGGAGACTGTCAAAGATGAGTAATACGTGGGAGGATACAATCCACTAGAAGAACAAGCTACTTACCCCTAGTAATGTTCTTTCGACTGCCAACATTCATTCCCAAAGCAGCTGAAGCTGGACAACAAGTGTCAAAGATGAGGAATATGTGGGAGGAACATCTAGTCAAAAGATCGTTACCAGGGGTAAGTAACTTGTTGTTCTTTTGTTTTCAAAGCCTCAGAGTGCAAACGTAAGGTGTTAATGCAAGGTGTTAGCCATGTACTCCTTCCTTTTACACTCCAGAACATTTTTTGTCAATTGGAGTCTCAGTAGGGGCACAGCCCAAAATGTCATTACTGCTGTGGATTCCCCCTCTACCTTCAAAGAGCACATGCTTTTACACCTGAATGAACTTTTCATGCAGGCATGAAAGAAATATATTCCGTTGGACTCTACCTGTTTTTAACACGTGCTAAAAGCAGACAGTCCATAGAAATTCCACCTACAAAGTGTCATTTGCAGGCAGCATTTACATTTTTTACAAAATGGGGCATGCAAGCAGAGAGTAAAGGAGTATTTTGGCTTTTTTTACTCATTACTTTTGTACTCCAATTTCTAAAAGTTGAAAATTGGAAGCATCGGACCAAACAGTTTTAAAGTGATCAATTGGCTTTCCCCTGCATGCAATATGGACTTTGTACAAAAGTACTCCCTATGTTTAACTCTGACACACTCATGTCTTAGTAAGTGAAGAAAAACTCTGGGTTACTCATAGTAACCTTTTTGTAAATTGTCTGTGCTCCTTATGGCTTCTTAGTTTTGGTTTTGGAGGAATTTCACTGTTTTAAGTTTCACATCTCAAAGAGAAGCTGGCATATTTTGCAGCATGAGGCGAATGGACTGTTATTGTCAAAATATAAAGTATGCATCATTATAACGTTTGAAGTTTGACTAGTCATGTGTTGTTCACAATGCTAATGTGTGTAACTGTGGCAACACAATTACTAGATTGCAAGGACTTTGGACAAGCTGTGATATAGTGCTCTGACAGTAGTAGATCTGTTTGATCTTGTGTCACAAAACGCTGAGTAACTACGTGACTGTTGCTGCGGTCTGTGTTTTTGGGCGGTCATCTCTCACTGACCACTATTCCAAACTCCAATATCAGATGATGGGATCTGCGTGGCCATGGAAGGCAATGTAACAGAATCACCCCACCCCTATGGGCCCCGCCTCCTTTACCAGGTTGTGGAGCCCCGAGGGGATGATCATTGCTATTAAAGAATCATTGCCCAGTAAAGCAACGCTACATAGGACGACTGGTCTCACATGCACGTGTGTGGACCAGAAGACCTACTGGTGCCAGCCTCTTGTTCCCAATCTTGAGGTATAAGAAAGCGATGCAGAAATTAATTGAGGAGCTTGATAGTGAACAAAATATAGTAGACCTTGCAGGAAAATCTACCACAGCATTATTTGTTGCCTACTATTAATGGCGAGAGAGTATTCCTACTTATGTTGCTAACTTTTGGGGGAACCACATGATATGGGCTTACATTTAAAATCAAGTTCAATTGTGCCAACACACATGAAGTTTTGGAAGCACGCGCCTGTGCTCCCAGGGAGCAAAGGTGTTGCTCATTATGTGAGAGAAAAATGAATAGAAACGGTCAGACATTTAATGCTAAGATGCAATGTGCTAAAATAAATCAGACGTGGTTATATGCAAATTTGGGGAGCACATGAGCAAGGCAATGAAAATGTCATCTGGGATATGTTTGTCTGGTAATGAGGGTTGCATCTTTTTTATAACGACATTTTGTATTACGATTGAAACCTTTTTAATGAACTATTAACTAAATTGTTTGAGTGATGGACGTTAAGTGAAGGACAGTATTAAAAGTTGACTTTTTTTTTGTCAATGCCTTGTAATACTAAATAAATCAACCATAATTAAAAAAGATTATTGCGTTTAGCACCCTGGGTTAAAAACCGGGATGCTGATAGCAATCCATTTGTTTAAAAAAAGGATGCACACTCGCAACCTCTGCTTTGAAACAAATAACCAACATGGCTGCCATGGAAACGGAAGTTGGGGCTGGTGATGGGACACTAGAGAACCCCACCTTTTATCGCCCTTAACCTGGTCAATTCTAACAAAACGCTTGTCTAAGGGTGTGCTCTTATTATTTTAGCCACACATTTGTGGAGTTAAACTAGGAAGATTTTCTAGATGAAAATCCACCTAATTGCCTCTGGTTTTATAGCATCAGTGTACGGCTGGAGGCAAGTATGCACACCCATCAATCTTCAATTGGGTGGACTTTAATCCAGTGCTAGTTGGCAAATTCTGGTAAATGTAGTCGCAATCATAATGATCTTCTAAATCTTTGTGAATTGGGCTCAAGATTCATAATATATGCTTGATCCGTTAATCTATACATAGAAATATATATATATATATATATATATATATATATATATTACATGGATGCCTTAGCGTCCATGTAGTTATGGTTAAGTTGGTGTTTCCATAGGAAGAACACTTTTTGGGCGGCTTATAACTTCGCTCTCCCTGGACGAATCCTCACCAAACTTTGTAAAAATAGTATTTGGGTCACTCTGAATTTGTTTGCAAAGTTTGGTGAGGATTCGTCCAGGGGGGGCAAAGTTATAGGGGGTCCCAAAACTTTTTTTTTTCCGATAGACATAATGGGGAAAAAACTTTGCTCACGGCTACACCCCAAACCGCTGGACGGATTTACACCAAATTTGCGGCAGGAGCGGTGGCTTGGTCCCAAAAGCGTGCTTTGCTTTATTTGGTGTAAATCCGTCCAGTAGTTCTTTCAAAAAATGACAAAAATGTAAGTGTAAAAAATGAGTGATATCTGTGTTCGCTTCGCTGACACACTTCCCTGTTCGCTCCGCGGACAGGACGGTGATTGGGCAAGCAGCTTGCGTGATGTCCGCGTACATCTGACGTGCTCTCTCATTGGATGCAGTGAAAGCGTGCAGTGCGTCTGGCTTCAGAGACGCCCGCCATCTTTGTTCCTCGCATGAGAGGCTTTGTCAGCAGGAGCGGGATCCGCCACCTGCACAGTAAGTCCGCCTCCGCCCGTGTCTGTCTCCTGTTCCTCCCACCCCCGCTCATGCCCCGTGTGTCCTTCTTGTCCCCCCACTCATGCTCCGTGTCTCCCCTTTTCCTCCAGCCCCCTGATCAGGCCATCGGCACACGGTGGCCAGCGGAGGGCCGAGGAGCGGGATCTGCCGCCTGCGCATGAACGCCCTGTGTCTTTCTCCCTCCCCCCACCCCCCGCTCATGCCTCGTGTGTCTCTCTCCCTCCCCCCACCCCCCGCTCATGACCCATGTGTCTCTCTCCCTCCCCCACCCCCGCTCCTGCCCCATGTGTCTCTCTCCCTCCCCCCACCCCTGCCTCGTGTCTCTCCCTCCCCCCACCCCCCGCTCATGCCCCGTGTGTCTCTCTCCCTCCCCCACCCCTGCCCCGTGTGTCTCTCTCCTTCCCCCTCACCCCCACTCATGCCCCGTGTGTCTCCCCCTCCCGCCCACCCCCCGCTCATGCCCCGCGTGTCTCTCCCCCTCCCGCCCACCCCCGCTCATGCCCTGTGTGTCTCTCCCCCTCCCCGCACCCCCACACATGCCCCGTGTGTCTCTCTCCCTCCCCCACCCCCGCTCATGCACTGTGTCTCTCTCCCTCTGCCCCACCCCCGCTCATGTCCTGTGTCTCACCCCCTCCCGCCCATCCCCCGCTCATGCCCCGTGTGTCTCTCCCCCACCCGCCCACCCCCGCTCATGCCCTGTGTCTCTCCCCCTCCCGCCCACCCCCTGCTCATGCCCCGTGTGTCTCTCCCCCTCCCCCCACCCCCCGCTCATGCCACGTGTCTCTCTCCCTCCGCCCCACCCCACCCCCCGCTCATGCCTCGTGTGTCTCTCTACCTCACCCCCACCCCGCTCATGCCCTGTGTGTGTCTCCCCCTCCCGCCCACCCCCCGCTCATGCCCTGTGTCTCTCCCCCTCCCCCACCCCCGCTCATGCCCCGTGTGTCTCTCTCCCTTCCCCCCACCCCTGCTCATGCCCCGTGTGTCTCTCCCCCTCCTGCCCACCCCCGCTCATGCCCCGTGTCTCTCTCCCCTTCCCCCCACCCCCGCTCATGCCCCGTGTCTCTCTCCCCTTCCCCCACCCACCGCTCATGCCCCGTGTCTCTCTCCCCTTCCCCCACCCACCGCTCATGCCCCGTGTCTCTCTCCCCTTGCCCCCCAACCCCCGCTCATGCCCTGTGTGTCTATCCCCTTCCCCCATCCCCCGCTCATGCCCTGTGTGTCTCTCCCCTTCCCCCACCCCGCTCATGCCCCGTGTTTCTCTCTCCTTCCCCCACCCCCCGCTCATGCCCCGTGTCTCCCTTGTGTTACCCCCACCCCCGCTCATGCCCCGTGTCTCCCTTGTGTTACCCCCCCACCCATGCCCTGCCTCCCCTGTTACCCCCACCTCCCGCTCATGCCCCGTGTCTCCCTTGTTATCCCCCCACACCCCCACACCCCCGCTCATGCCGCGTGTCTCTATCCCCTTCCCCCACCCACTGCTCATGCCCCGTGTCTCTATCCCCTTCCCCCCACCCACTGCTCATGACCCGTGTCTCTCTCCCCTTCCCCCGTCCCCCGCTCATGCCCTGTGTCTCTCTCCCCTTCCCCCATCCCCCACTCATGCCCTGTGTGTCTCTCCCCTTCCCCCCACCCCCCGCTCATGCCCCGTGTCTCCCTCCTTTCCACCCACCCCCGCTCATGCCCCATGTGTCTCTCCCCTTCCCCTCAACCCCGCTCATGCCCCCTGTCTCTCCCCTTCCCCCCACCCCCCACTCGCCCTGTGCGTGCGCCCTGTTCCCCCACCCCCACTCATGCCCTGTGTGTCCCCTGTTCCCCCCACCCCTGCTCATGCCCCGTGTGCGCCCTATCCCCCCCAACCCCACTCATGCCCCGTGTCTGCCTCGTGTTCCACCACCCCCTGCTCATGCGTGTGTCTCCCTCGTATACCCCCTCACCCCCGCTCATGCCCCGTGTGTCTCCTGTTGCCCCACCCCCGCTCATGCCCTGTGTCTCCCCGTGTTCCCCCAACCCCCACTCATGCCCCGTGTCTCCCTCATGTTCCCCCCACCCACCACCCCCCACTCATGCCCTGTCTCCATCGTGTATCCCCTCAACCCCCGCTCATGCCCCATGTGTCTCCTGTTGCCCCCACCCCCCGTTCATGCCCCGTGTCTCCCTCCTTTCTCCCCACCCCGCTCATGCCCTGTGTCTCTCCCCTCCCCCCACCCCTGCTCATGCCCTGTGTCTCTCTCCTTCCCCCCACCCCCGCTCATGTCCCGTGTGTCTCTCCCCTTCCCCCCACCCCCCGCTCATGCCCCATGTGTCTCTCCCCTTCCCCCGCTCATGCCCTGTCTCTCCCCTTCCCCCCCACCCCCGCTCATGCCCCGTGTCTCTCTCCCCTACCCCCCACCCCCCACCACTCATGCCCTGTGTCTCTCTCCCCTTCCCCCCACCCCGCTCATGTCCTGTCTCTCTCCCCTTCCCCCCACCCCACGCTCATGCCCTGTGTGTCTCTCCCCTTCCCCCACCCCTCCGCTCATACCCCGTGTCTCCCACCTTTCCCCCCACCCCCCGCTCATGCCCCGTGTGTTTCTCCCCTTCCCCCCACCCCCGCTCATGCCCTGTGTCTCTCTCCCCTTACCCCCACCCCGCTCATGCCCCATGTGTCCCTCCCCTTCCCCCACCCCCCGCTCATGCCCCGTGTCTCTCCTCTTCCTCCCCACCCCCCGCTCATGCCCTGTGTCTCCCTCCTTTCCCCCCACCCCCCGCTCATGCTCCGTGTGTCTCTCCCCTTCCCCCTACCCCTATTCATGCCCTGTGTGTCTTCCCTGTTCCCCCCCAACCCCCGCTCATGCCCCATGTGTGCCCTGTACCCCCTACCCCATTCATGCCCCGTGTGTGTGCCCTGTTCCCCCCACCACAACTCATGCCCCGTGTGTGCCCTGTTCCCCCCACCCCCGCTCATGCCCCGTGTCTCCCTCGTGTACCCCCTCACCCCACGCTCATGCCCCGTGTGTCTCCTGTTTCCCCCACCCCCGCTCATGCCCCGTGTCTCCTGTTGCCCCCACCCCGCTCATGCCCCGTGTCTCCCTTGTGTTTTCCCCAACCCCCACTCATGCCCCGTGTCTCCCTCATGTTCCCCCCACCCCCCACTCATGCCCTGTCTCCATCGTGTACTCCCTCACCCCCTGCTCAAGCCCCGTGTGTCTCCTGTTGCCCCAACCCCCGCTCCTGCCCCGTGTGTCTACTGTTGCCCCCACCCCCGCTCATGCCTCGTGTCTCCCTCGTGTTTCCCCCAACCCCCACTCATGCCCCGTGTCTCCCTTGTGTTCCCCCCACCCCCCACTAATGTCCTGTCTCCATCTTGTACCCCCTCACCCCCCGCTCAAGCCCTGTGTGTCTCCTGTTGCCCCAACCCCCGCTCATGCCCCGTGTCTCCCTCGTGTACCCCCTCACCCCACGCTCATGCCCCGTGTGTCTCCTGTTTCCCCCACCCCCGCTCATGCCCCGTGTGTCTCCTGTTGCCCCCACCCCGCTCATGCCCCGTGTCTCCCTTGTGTTTTCCCCAACCCCCACTCATGCCCCGTGTCTCCCTCATGTTCCCCCCACCCCCCACTCATGCCCTGTCTCCATCGTGTACTCCCTCACCCCCTGCTCAAGCCCCGTGTGTCTCCTGTTGCCCCAACCCCCGCTCCTGCCCCGTGTGTCTACTGTTGCCCCCACCCCCGCTCATGCCTCGTGTCTCCCTCGTGTTTCCCCCAACCCCCACTCATGCCCCGTGTCTCCCTTGTGTTCCCCCCACCCCCCGCTCATGCCCCTTGTCTCTCTCCTTTCCCCCCCACCCCCGCTCATGTCCCGTGTGTGCCATGTACCTCCCGCTCATGCCCCGTGTCTCCCTCGTGTTCCTCCCCACCCCCCGCTCATACCCCGTGTCTCCCTCATGTTCCTCCCCACCCGCTGCTCATGCCCCGTGTCTCTCTCGTGTTCCCCCCACCACCGCTCATGCCCCGGGTTTCCTTCCTTTTCCCCCCACCCCCTGCTCATGCCCCGTTTGTACCCTGTTCCCTCTCACCCCCCGCTAATGCCCATGTGTCTCCCCTGTTCCCCTCCACCCCCCACTCATGCCCTGTTGTGTTCTTTATACACCCCGCCTTCCATCTCCATGGTGGCCATCTTGGTAAAAGATTTTCCTTCCTACACCGGGACGACAGAGGTGTAGGAAGGAAAATCTTTTTGTTTTTTTTTACCACCCGGCGTTCCCACTTTGAGGACATAAGATGCTAGTGGTCTTCATCTATTGAAAAGGATGTTATGGTGACGTTGCACTAATAAAAACCTATGAAATTCAATGAAAAAACTTTGTTAAAGGGACGTTATGGTTCCAAGTAAAACCGAAAAACCCTTGAAATTCGCCAGTTATGGTAATTGTCCCTTTGACAAAGTTTTTTCACTGAATATATATATATATATATATATATATATATATATATATATATATATATATATATATATATATATATATACACATATATATAGCTTAAACATGAATCTGCTGGAAAATGGATGCTAAAAATCTTCCTGTGTACACATTCTAAATTGCAGAGTTAAAACAACAATGCTTTTATTGTCAGTACTAAGGACATTGGATATAGTCAGGGAGGAATAGCTTCATTTTCGTTCCAGATAAGTTGCCACTTTGATATTAAGCATTTTGTTAAATGGTCCTAATTTGCATTTCTTAAATCTTCAACTAAGTATTGAATGGTGATTATTTATTCTTTTTTTAGGCACGAACTGGGTTAGTTATGAACCTAATGGGTGTGCTGATCCTCAGCCTGGCAATGAACACATGGGCCATTAGCATCTTCCAGCTGAGTACCATCCCTGACTGGGTGCAGCTTCCGCCAGTCAACAGCACTGTGGAAACGGCGACCATACACAACATCACCTCAAATCCATTTAATTCCTGAATGTGAAAAAAATGAAACCGGGAAAAGCAAAAACAACATAGTTGCAGAAATCGCCACATTGACGTCACAAAAAAAGGACAATTCTATGCAAGTTTCTCTATTGGGGAAACATACTTACCTTTTTATCCATGTTATGTTGTCACCGATTTTACATTTATTTATAGCTACCGCTCTTTAAACAAAGAATCATAGCTTGATTTATGAAATTGTACAGAAGAGAATCTCGACTCAGGGAGATCAGTTTAGCGGCCATTTTAAACTGTTGCACTTTAAGATGAATCGGTTAATCACCGTGACCTGGATTTTGCACATAATTACGCACATCATCCCTTTCTAGCAGCCTGTGACATTGAGATATGTGAATTGATTTCTATTAAAGAAGAAACTATTTTTTTGTAATTTTATTTTTAGGAACAATTGTATATTTGCACGTAGATGTTTCCTTTTCTATGAGGTTCTCGCTGAGCTGTGACTATCCTTCATGAGAATTAGGTTTCTTGGCCAAACATTGATGGGAGGATGTTTTCAATGTGCATAGACATGTAGCACACCTTTGATTTACCAGTAATTCCAAATGTATCAATAGTATACACACTTAAATGTCAGGATATGGATCCTTCAGTTAGTATTTCTTACCTGGATGATTTATATAATTCAAAAGATAGTCCAATAAAAATTAAAAAAAAGTATGATCCTTCCACTGATCAAAGCAAATATTTTTTGCAGGTTTTCAGGATGAAATGGGTGCCATATTCAAGCAGCAAAGCACCCAACCGTCCTGAAACTTGCTTATTGAAACATGACTATCCAGAAGGCCTGCATGATGTTTCTTTTCTTTTTTTTATAAGTAAAACAAAAATAACTCACTATCCTGTCTGGAGTTGCAGTGCAATAACATGCTAAAATACATACTACATTTCTTCCCCACATTGGCTTGCTCGCTCCATATACCAAACAATCATGATTATTCTGCTGACAGAGGAAGCCTCATGTTTGTGCGTTATAACCAGGGATATCCTGAGCTATCCCCTATGCCCGTTGGAAACTCCTCTGGCCACACAGGGTCCTTTCCTTTAGGGTGTCTAGTTAGGGTGGATACAGCTCTGCCAAAGAGCAGGTGTGTAGAGCAAACCCAGGCCTGTTTCTGTTGTCATTACACCGCCCTGTAGACATTGTGCATGCAGAGTGGAAATCCTGAATCTTTGTACACATACAGAGCCTCTGAAGGTAAAGAATCCTACACTTCTTAACAGTCCAGATAAGCAAACACACTGACCTAATAGCAGAACTATATGCCAAAGTCCTTTTTTTGTTTGTTGACTGTAAAGTGGGGGGGGGGGGATTCAGGGGTAGTCAGCCACCTATGGCTGTGGAGATGTGTAGAAATATAACTCCCAGGATTCTTCACCAAGAACTAGACTGACTGATTTGGGTCGATGTGAGCTCCACAATCGAACTGCTGTCCTTGCATAACACTTGTCTGCACTTGTACCTACATTAAGTACAAGGTTGTTTATAAAGTGGGCATATTTGTATTGTTGAGAGTACACACCTTTCTCCTGGCACAGGCTTCACCTATACATTTAACAAAGGCGCTGATTCAAGATATTTAGGAAATAGAGAATTCTATTCCTTCTACTTATGCATAGGTGTGCTATTATTGATCGAATCAACAAGACTAAGCAACATGTCATCATGTCTCTCTTGGGATATTTCAAACTATAAGGAGGAGGTTTTTTGTGTGGGTGAACAAAGGTACTAGGCAGGTCAGAGGAAAGACACATAATCTAACTTTCCATCTCACTAATACATATCTATCCTTACGATAAGTGTGTTCCCTACCTAACAGACCTAACTAAGGTGCTTGTCACTTGTGAGTGACGCAGATACCACTTAATTTGATTCAACACAGAACGAACGGCAAGTGAGAGACTGGTAAGATCGTATATAAAACCACAGGAATTATGAGAGGCCAACCTGACAATTGGAAATGAAGGTCCCAACCAGTTGAGAATCCCAGGGAAGTTATCCCTGAACATGACAGGTAACGGGGAAAATAGGAGACCCGGAAGAGGGACAGAAGATCATTACTGGATCGCTCATACTCATTCCAGTCGAGATAAATTATTGTCATTGCATGAAGAGAAAGCGAATCCTTACTGGAGTGCTCAAACTCATCTCAGTCAATATAAAGTATCGAGACTGAATGAAATGAAAAAAAAATAATTACTGGAACGCTCATACTCGTCCCAGTCAAGATAAAGCAGCAACATGGAATGATAATCCTTACTGGAAGTTTTACACTCCAAGAGGTCAAGGAGAAAACCATGAGATATTACAAAATAGGAAACAATTTAAAAAGGGAAAGCCTGAGGAGCAGATTGACCCACTGGCCCACCTCTGCTTGATAGCGGTCACGCTACAACTTAGGTCTCACTCAGGATGAGTACACCCTGCATCAGCTCTGCTTCTCTCCTCCCTTGCCATTACCGACACAGCACATCTAAAGTTTCACTGTGGTTTCTCTTTAGCATAGGATGCCACATATCCAGCTTTCCTTCAGCTTACGTCTGTGAGCAAGTTCGTAACTCGCAGGTTCGCTCTCTCTTCTCCCCAGTCTCTGGCTCTTTGTTTTATTACACTGCTGTGGGACTTCCCCGGCATAGTATTGCAGTCCTTTCTCTCTGTTTGTTCCACGCTCTGTATTCCTCTACAGACCTCTTTCGTTGTCCCAGTACAATATAGTTTTTACTTCCAAGGAATAACCAGAGTTCCTCGATGACAATAACATCTTGGTATGTTCTTCATACCTTTCTTCACTGGAGGTTTTTGGAGGTATATTGTTCGTATGTTTCTTAGGGAGTTCCTCATAAGAACATTACTCTCTTCTGGTGAGGTCACACTTTCTTCTATCCAGATGGAGGGTGTTGCAGAGCGCGCTCACCACCATAGCCTCACCAGGAAAGGATCCCCTTGGGGAGAAGTGATGGATTCCTGTGATTTGTCACAGTACTCTATTATTGTTTGCATGTTGTGTGTTCTGCCATTCATCAAATAAAAAATATTGCTAATATGATGACCAGCGCATAGACTAACACTATTAAAGTTTTTTGCTTGGGAATAAACTTAGACAAATCTAAGAGCACAATCTCCTAAATGTTAAACATCCAAAATCTGAATCAATGCCGACCACACTTCCATGGTGTTAGAGTTTATTTGATACCCTTGAAAACTTGGGCCACAAATGATTGATACAAAAGGCGGCTCAGATGTGAAGTTTGTTTGATCCTGCTGCCCTCTAAGGGTACAATCCTATCACCTGAAAGGGATCTTGTTTTGGGTGGCACCTAGTCCCTATGTCAGATCATTTACAATTAAGAACTTGCTAGGGCCAACTGACTTAAATAAAATGAGTGTAATATGTAAGTGCGAAAAGTAGAAAATAAACCAGGTTTTAGTTGAGATACCGTAAAAGCAGAACATTGAAAAAAGAGATAGTTGGGTAGAGGTAGTAAGCTAACATAAAGATTTAGCTGATAGAGCAGCAGACATTTGCAATAGGATAGACCATTTGTCACTACTACTGGCTTGACTACATCCCAAGTATCGCCTTGCATGAGATAAACAAATCTACGTCGTCCCATCGGATGTGACAATTCACCATTTTTGGGGGCATTTTTATGGGTGCCAGCACAATGATGCCCCTTCTACCACAAACATACACCCACAAAACCTACAATCTCACTTGTTCCCATCCCTGACCCGGCACTGCCCATAAAAATGTTGTAAAAAAATTCAGAGAAATGTCTTTTCACCAAATGCACTGAAAGGGCTGTTGTGGGTTGGGGGCATATCAACATATACACATGAGACATTTCTTGTCTTTGAGGAGAAGATTGCCTACAGAATTATTTGGTGGCAGAAAGGAGATTACATTTAGTAGCTGTATTTGTATTTATTCAAGAATATGGTATAACTTGGTACTTAAATGACTTACAAAGTATGCAATAACAGCAAGTGTAGGCAGTTTTACAGTAAATTGCCTTAATGTAAGAGCATTGTTTGATTGAGTGGCATATGTGGTGAACGAGTAAGCAACGTATACAAGGGACATGGTTTGTATGACCTGATAATATTTTTTATCGTTGACAGTCTGAGGCCAATATTTGCATATTTACAAATGTCTTAGTGGTCCTGCGGGCTGAACACAGGAGAGGTGGGTTAGACAGTTATGTTGGATAGGATGATGGAAGGATTTGTGGGGCTCCTTCCTCCACTAGCAGGTGGAGTGCGGCCCTGTTTTGAAGATTTACACTGAAGAGATTACTTTGGTGGCTGCGGGAGAGCATTTCGTTGGAGTGGGGCAAGTAGTGGAAAGGAGTGAAAGGAGGAGGAGGAAAAGGTAGGGGTATTGGACTGATAACTTGTGCAGGCACAAGCAGGGAAGAGTTCGACTTGGAAAGTGAAGTGAGATGCATTCAGTAAGTCAGTGAGTGGCACGGCCATGGATGGATGTATAGACCAGTAGAAGGAACTTAGAGTGATTCTCCATGGAGGGTCATTCAGTGTGGTCATGGTGGGGATAGGTAGAAGAGGATTTGTGAAGGCAGACAAGATTGTGCACCTGAATGTTGAGTAATTTGTTGATGGGACCACAAGAGTAGAAGGGAAGACCATGTGTGTTCGGGGCATCAAAACCGGGCTGTCAGACCTCTAAGGCTTCCATAGCAAGATGGATGGTTAAGGCCATAAAGGAGGCATACGAGGGGCAGCAGAAGCCTCTTTTGGCAAATATGCATGCCCACGCCATCCGAGCTAAAGCCACAGCGGTTGCTTTCCAAAGGCACGTTCCATGGCAGGTTATCAGCAAGGCGGCAAAATGGGCTATTCCTTCAGCCTTCTGCAAGCACTACTGCATGAATGCCAGCTCCAGATCGGACACGGCATTTGGTCAGGCAGTGTTAAGCAACTCGTTTTCTTAAGAGGATCACCTCTCCTCACAAGGGCTATATTCAGTTGTTATCGCCCATACAGTATAGAGGAAACGGAACTGGATGTAGGAGTAATTATAAGTTACTCACCGTAGTGACTAACGTACTCCTAGTCCATAGTCCCCTTTCCTCCATACGGCCCACCGTTCTCCCCCTAATAAAACTGGTGTCATTAGGCAATGTTAATATTGTCAACGCATCAAAGGGGACTGAGGAGTGGCACCAGTGGGTGGAGTCAGGGGAGCGCATGCTCCCACGGCTGCACCCTTTGAACACATCTAAATTTAAAGGGGAAGATGATATATTTGGTGAAAAAGTTTCTTTCTGCCGTCCCTAGTGAGGGATGACCCATACAGTATGGAGGAAAGTGGACTATGGACTAGGAGTATGTTAGTCACTACGGTGAGTAAAATAATTTTTTCTGCATGTTTTAGTGTCTTTGGTCTTCCCATGATTATAGTGTCTGATCGCCGCTCCCAGTTCGTATTACATTTTTGGCATTCCTTTGGGGATATATGCCTGGTTTTCCTCTGCCTACCATCCCTAAATGCATGGCCAAACCGAACATTGGAACTCTACTTTGGAGTTGTTTCTCCATTGTTTTGTACCTTTAGAATAAATTGGCATGGAGATCGTTGCTTGAGCCAGCTGAACTTGGCTATAATATCACCATGCACACTTCCAAAGATTGTTCCCCTTTTTATGCAATGTATGGCCAACATCCATGGTCTCTTCCTGTGTCCTTACTGAAGACTGATCATGTTCCAGCAGTAAATGACTGTTTACAACATATAGCACAAGTACGGGATACCATACAGACCCATTACAGGATGCACAGGCCTCTGCAAAACGGTACACTGTTCTTCACAGAAAGGAGAGTCAAGTCTTTCGGTTGTGTCAGGGCATATGGTTGGCCATTAAGCATCTGCAAATTTCTAGCAAATGTAAGTTCTTACCATCTTATGTGGGTCCAAACACCATCACCTAGTAAATTAACCCCATTGCATTCCTCCTGGCCTTACCTAAACATTGCGATATATACACAGTTTTCCAAGCTGGTTTATTAAATCGCTGTCCTCCTACTATTTGCTTCCCTACTTGGCCTCCTCCTCTTCCAATCCAAGGTGAGGAGGAATACAGAGTACAGGCCATCCTGGACTCCTGCTTATGCGTTTGAGTATGATACTATTTAATTGATTGAAAAGGTTATCAGTTGGAGGAACGCTCGTGGGAACCTACAAGTAACCTAAATGGACCTGATCTCTTTCACCAGTTTCATGCCCAACTCCTGTTCCCATCCAGGGTTTTGCGTGTCTTGTAAGTGATTTCAACACGGCACTCCACCTAAGTCAATGCCTAGCATGTGATGCACAGTTGGAACCCTTAATTATATATTTTTATGTCTATAAGTTCTTTTATTTCTGAATGATGTACCCTTATATCACGCCCCTCTCTTTGAATCCCCCCGGTCTCACTGAACCAGCAAGCAGGTTGTTTTGCAAAGTTAAAAGATTTATTTTATGAATTTGAACAAGATATATATCACACTAATAATATTTATACAATGATCACCATTGGGTGATATCACAACAATCTCTTTATCCAGAATGAGTATGGATAAGAAATTAGGGCAGCATAGAATAATACTGGATATGGAAAGGAAAACAATGCAACATAGAATAAATAATACTTGGTATGGATAGGAAAACAATGCAGCACAGAATAATACTTGATATGGGTTCAATCAAATGCAATGTCACTCTTTCCCCCTGTTCACTACTCAATCCCTCCTAATATACAATATAGATATGGAAGGAGAGAAAACAGGTTTCAGGAATATACAATCTCAGCCAATACAGTTTCAATCCCAATTCCCCCCAGCAAGCAGAGAGAAACAGGAATGATTTCAAAACAGGCCGAATGCTTTTGAATGTGGTTTTGAATGAATGAGAAAAATACTGAAAAATGGATTTAATTCTCTAAATTGGATTCAAAACTAGTGGGAGTCACTTTGTATAGTTTCAGGTAAACACTAGCAATGATGATTGAATAACTAGCAGATTGGAAACTGAATTCTGAGGTCGGATGCAAAGAATAGCTGTTTTACATGTGATGCAATTGAGCCAAATGCAAATCCGCAGAAAACTTTTCAGAGCGCCAGAAACGCGACTGCGGGAAAACTATAAGGAGTTGGGTTTGTTCGAAAGCTGAGAATGTTAGCTTCAATTTGACACTTAAATTTCGTTTCTAGCATGTATGGTATGGAGGTTACAGAGGTTTTAGTAGAGGTCGATTTTTCTCAGAAAGAGTCAAGATTTACAAATGTCAGATGTGGTTTTGAAATTATAAACAGGAATTCTTTACACTAAGGAGGCTATGAAGGTGCAAGATACCCAACGGACAGCCACCAGAACAGCGGCGCCTCTGCTCTGACTTTTGCCCGCCAAGACACTTGTCTTTCTTCAGCAGTATATTAGCGCAAAGATGAATTTATCACTACAATTAACAAAGGACTATAGGGATGAGGGAAAGTTTCAGAAAAACACGAAAGGTTCTACAATGCAGTTCTGGATATGATAGAATGGGTTGGTTAGGATTAGTTAAGGATAAGAGATTGGCTATGGACAATTCTATGCTAGATACTCACAACTATGGAATAGGCCCGTCAGGATCTGGCCAAAGGGTTTTGGACTGGAATTCTGCTAGCCCAGTGGACAGGATTCAGGCACCCGGTTCTGCACTCAGCATGGCACTCTGGTCTCTGCACGGCCTTGGGACTTGGTCTGATGGGTTGGTTCTGGGTTACAGCTATCTGGTTACAGCTCTGCTCTACTGGTTTGGATCTCCGGGTTCTAGCAAGAGTTATTTGCAAGAAAGCAGAAACAGCACAGCCAGGCTGTTCAATTTTTTGTGTTCCCCTTGGAAGTCTGGGGTTAAAATCAAGGTTTCAAGATTTTAAAGGCCAGCTGAGAAGGGTTCAGCTTTGGAATTGGGCCTTCTGCTTTCAGAGTTCTTGAGTCTTGGATCTGGGTTCTTCCTGCAGAGCGCTTCGCCAGTAAGTCAGTTGATGGGTGAATCTGTGTGCGTCTCTAGGTCCTAAACTGTCCCTATTTATGTATTTCCCAAAGGGATGGGTAGGCTGAATTATACTAAGCCCACCCTCTAGGAATCCGATTGGTCAGAGTATTTCCCCTCTCCTGATTTGAGAAGAAAATCAAGTGTCATAGTGATGCTGCATTTTACAATCCAGGGAGAACCTCCCCTTTGTTCCAGTACAGTATATCTATTTTTCACATAAATCATATTTACAATATCACCAACTTGCTACTAATACATATTCACATTACAGATTTAGCAGAGCGCGTATCCGTCCGAGTTCCATTTTAGTGAGAGCTTTGGTTCAAATTTGACAGTTTTTCACGCTTTTGGTGGGGCACCCAGTGTCAGATCTGTCCACATTTTTCTCCATACATGCACATGACATCTGGGCATAATCCTGTGAAGTTTCATATTTCTAGCATTATCACAATTGCTACAACATCAACATTTTGGTAGTCCTGTCTCTGAACATCGCACCGAGTTCAGAGTAGTCTCAAACTGTGAGCAGCATTTTCATATTAACAACCTATAACTTACAGATTTTAACCAGTTTTGCACAGTTCTCTGAGTCTTTTTCCAAAAAGATATTTTCTTGCAATCTAAGATACACAAATCTGTCTGGACCCGCCTCCAAGGTTTGCTGGGTCCAGAGCACTCCCAGGCTCCCTTCCTGCTGGCAGTTGTTTTCTGTTGACTGTTGAATCTGCATATCTTTTCAAACATAGAGATTGAATTGTAGGAACCTATATTGCTTTTGATGGCAAGTCTCTCCTTTTCCACAATTTGATTTTAAGACACAAGTTTTAAACTGCCAGAATAAGTAAATGACAGCTTTGACACAGGCGAGCAGCAGTACTGCGCCCATATCTGAAAGATTTTTCCAGGCAAGCATCTTTCTGAATTTCGTGCTTATGGGGATTCTTTAAATAAAGTGATGTTTAACACCCAACAAATATGTTGGATCTTTTCTGATGCTTGGGAACCATGATTTGCTCTTTCAACAGCCAAAGAAAAACAGATTTTAAAGCACTTCTGGGTTTTCCTTGGAATGCAACACTGCCTTTTCAAGTAATTAAATTTCACTCTGTGGGCAGCCCAATGACAGGTTTTGGTAGTGTGGTCTCCTGTTTTACCATTGACATAGGCAAACTGGATTGGCGGCCCATTTTTCAGGTTTCCCTGCGCACTTCTCAGAGATTTGTAGGGCATAAAGCTTTTTGGTGGCCATCCTGTTGTTTCTGATGAAAGCAGCACACAGTGATGTTGCAGGGCAGAGCCTAGTGGGTCAGAACATCCCACAGTCTTGCTCTGGGGGTCTGACAGTTGCCGCTTGGGACGTGGCCCACATTGTTTCCACGGCAATGCCTTTTCGGATGGCAGTTGCTCTGGAAACTGGGTCAACTATCTTGCGATCAACCGCTAGTTCCTCTGACATGTAACAGTGCAACGTCTTCAACGGCATGATGTCAACACGTTCATTCAATCTGGATGAACACAACCCATAACTCCATGGCATCAGAGAAATATAATGCTGCATTCAAGGAAGAAACGTGCTTCTCAGCGCATTTTTTATGGCTCATGAGTGGCGTTCTCCTGAAATGTCTGTTTCATGGCTTTTTTTACTTTGGATTTCGGCTACTGGATTGTTCTGGATTTGGCTTCTTGGAAAAGTGTATTTTTGACATTTGATTGTTTTTGGCTTGTCTTTTGGATCATCCCTTGGATTTAGCATATCTTGGTGAAGCTCATTATTTTTAATATCATTCGTTTCTACTTCAGCTATATCCTCCATCTGGGCCTTTGTTCCTCCCTGGTGTTCTTCTGAAATTCAAGGATCATATTCCCATAGATTGCATCCTCATTCTGCCCGGTAGGTCCTTGCCTCTTTTGCTTTATTACACAGCAGACTTTGTGGACTGAATTGGTCTCTTCAGCATATTAGTTAGTTGCGCCCTCATGGCCTCCAGGTTAGTGATAGGTCTGCAGTCCGGTTGCTTCCCGTCGGGCGTTTTCTGATCTATTGACTGAACTCTTACCAGGAAGATACCAGGTATCCTCTCATAGGTTTATCCATGCCAGTTCTTGTCTCAAAGGTAAGATGGGTTTCTATGAGGTTGCTGATCCACATGTTTAACCCATTGTGTCCTTGTTCATTGTTTTTTCCATACAGGTACAGAGTGATTACCATTTATACCCAACCTCATAATGGGTAACACCTGCCCTTTTATTCAAGCTCTTGATCACAAATTATAATGTAATCCTGGTGGTGGAGTTCTTCTGAGAAAAGTTTCCCACAGAGGTTTGAAGTGTTTTACAGTCTGTCAACCCTTATTCCGTGACATATACCGCCCCCCCACCCACAAATGCTTGACTGGTGTGGTGGTTTTGAAATGGCATGCTGGATGTTGCCACCATGCTGCACCCTTACACTAGAAAGTACTAGGAGCCCTACCCTCCTCCTCATTACTGATGAAGGAAAGGGGTTGTGATGGAAGGTGGGTAACCATCAGCATTCCGCAGAGGTAGAAGGCTCCTTTGCAAAGTAAACTTTCTTGTGCCACCAGTGAATGTGGTTCTTATGGACATAATCCATAGGGCATATCCCTTGCACCTTCCCACAGCCATCCACCATGCAGACCACCGTAGGTTGCTCCTCCTTCACAACTTTCCCTGGCGGTTGGGCAAAATAGTCTGACACCCAAGGCAATGCGTGTTATGTGGGGGTAGGGGATTATGCTCCATGGGGCTCCTCTTGTTCCTGGCTTACCCACTTCACTATGAGCGGTGTAGGAAGAGCCTTCTCCTCCAGCTCCTCAGCCCCCTTCTCTACCAAGACCTCCTTCCTGAGGCTACCATCTTCTGTAGCACCTCCACAGGCTGGCCTTAACCCTGCTGCTCCCCCTCATCCTTAGCAGCACCCTTACCCTCCTTGGTGGAGACTGCTTATTTTTCAATGTCCCCCCATGAGATTGGAGCCATCCGATACTACACCCTCTAGGTGCTTGCTGTCGCTAACCCCTCCTACATCATGATGAACATGCCCTACTGCTCCTCCCATGGTCCTGCCTATGTGGGGACATGCATTAGGGGTTCACTCTCTCCTGTCTCTGTGGAGTCATCCAGGGTAGTCCTTGCCTCCACTGCTTCTGTGATGGCATGCAATAGGGTTTTCCAACTGCAGACATCAAGGGCTGTTAACATATCGGATATGTAATATAAATTATTATATTTTGGAGTGCAGCACCACTGCATGGGATCACATTATTGCTATAATGTGGCACACATATAGCCAGCCAGATGTTGCCAGTGTAACATATGGATATGCAAATGAAGACAGGTTACAGATTTAAAAGCATAATAGATTTTTTTTTCTCTTCTCTCACTTGAAATGCCTCATTCACAGGAGAAAACATTAGCTATCTAATTGACTGACTTAATTAACCAATACTAACACTAGTTCTAACTCATTAACATTATAAAGGCCAATTCATGTAATTAATGTGCGCCGAAAATTTCGGCGCAAGCGTGCAAAAACATGCGATTCGCAGTGAAAGAGCGAAAATCGCAGTGCAAGTGCGAATATCGCAGGGAAACCAGCGCACATCTATTCATGGAAGTCCGTGTGCAAGTAAAATCAGGGAGGTGCGCTGAAAAAGTGCGCGGCGCACGCCGGCGCACAGGTCATCTAACGGCGTGCGCTAAGGCCACAGCGAAAGTGCACATAGCGTGGCGCACATAACAAAAGTAGGCGGAACACGGGGAGTAACTCTCGGAATGGGGAACAACTCGTGAAAATGTGGGCGTCACGGGGGAAGTACAGGAGGCAAGTGCGCGGAACGCCCACACGCTCGCCTACAACGCGTATTCATGGAATTGAATAGGGCAAACCAGCGCACGGGCAAAGACGCGCACTGACCCAAACCCGTCCGCCACATGAAGGCAGGTGGTAGCATCCCTGCTCTGGAAAAAAATGTGCGCCAAAATGTGTGCTAACAAAAAGCACGAATATACAGCTCTGTTGAATGTCCCATACTGTGGCCCCCTAGGACAAATGATGTGCAAAGGGGTACACGACAAACAGCGACACCCGCTGTGTGAAAAATTAGCTTGTGCGTGTATTTCGTGTGTGCGCGCGAAGCTTCACACGCGATCGGGCATGGGGGAGAGGGGTACCTGTATTTCAGGGGTACGTGTGAAGTTCCACACGCGATTGTGCCTGGGGGCGTGGGATACATGTATTCCAGGGGTTCGCGGGAAGTTCCAAACGCGGTAGGCCCTGTGCGAGTGGGGTGCATGTATTCCTGGGGTTCGCGTGCAGTTTCACACGCTATTGGCCTTGGTCGAGAAGGGTACGTGTATTTCGGGGGCAGCAGGGTCCCACTCATGTCCCACTCATGTCCCCCTGCACCTCCACCCCCCACCAGTGCGGGGCACCTGCCAGCAGGCCCCCACTCATGTCCCCTTGCACCCCACCTCCCAGCAGTGCGGGGCACCTGCCAGCAGGCCCCCACTCATGTCCCCTTGCACACCCACCCCCCAGCAGTGCGGGGCACCTGCCAGCAGGCCCCCACTCATGTCCCCTTGCACCCCCACCCCCCAGCAGTGCGGGGCACCTGCCAGCAGGCCCACACTCATGTCCCATGCACTCCCACCCCCCAGCAGTGAAATGGCGATCCCACGACACAAACCAAAAGTCAACTATGTACATCAACACATGTCCGCCACATGAAGGCAGGCGGTAGCATCCATGCGCATTAAAAAAAGTGTGCTAACAAAAAGCCGTATATACAGCTCCGATGAATGTCCCATACTGTGGCCCTCTAGGACAAATGATGTGCAAAGGGGTACGCAACAAACACGGACACCCGCTGCATCAAAAATAGCGTGTATTTCAGGGGCTCGCGGGAAGTTTCACACGCGATTGGGCCTGGGCGAGCGGGGTACGTGTACTTCAGGGGCTCGCAGGAAGTTTCACACGCGATTGGGCCTGGGCGAGCGGGGTACGTGTACTTCCGGTGCTCGCGGGATGTTTCACACGCGATTGGGCCTGGGCGAGTGGGGTATGTGTATCACTGTGGTGGGCGTGGAAGTACAGGAGGCCAATGCGCGGAACGCACACGCAAAAAAAGATGCGCTAATCCGGAAACACGTACGTCAGCAGGAAGCAGGCTTACGTCGACCCGCGCAGCATAAAAGTGCACGCAAACAACAAACAAGCTCAGACGCCAGGATTAATATACCGTTCCTAGCAGCAGTGGCCGTGGGATAGCCTTTTTGGGATGCCTGATGACCACGTGTATGGGAGGTACAGGTTTCCACCTCACATAATACTCTACCTGGTCAGTGAGTGGGAGGATGACCTCACATCACCCACCCTCTGCTCCCAAGCACTCAGCCCCCTGGTGAAGGTCCTTAATGTACTGCAGTTCTTGGCCACTGGATCATTTCAGTGGACAAGTGCCATAGTGGGGGGCTGTCACAGGCTACACAGTCACACTGCCTACACCAGGTCTTGGCCATCATGACTGCACGCCCATGTAAGAGGATTCAATTCAGCACTACAGCTAAGTTAACGCCTAGTCTAGAATACTGAATGAAAACCCTTATTGATATATCTTTAGGTCCAGTTCATGCGTTCTGGATGACTACCCCTATATAACACCCCTCTCTTGGAATCCCCCTGACCCCACTGAGCCAAGAAGTAGTTCTGTTTTGCAAGTTAAAAGGTTTATTTGATAAATTAAAATATATATATATATCACACTTTATAATAAATTAATAATTGACTAGCACACTTAATCTGATATGATAAAGATTAACAACGGAGAATCTGGCACTAACACGCTTCTCTATAATCAATAAGGAGTTGACATGAAATGGATAAGGTAGCAACAATACTTTTATGGTTTCAAATGGATGCAATGTGGAATGAATGAAATGCAGTATAGAAATACTCAATATGATTTCAACAAAACAATGTAATCACTTTTCTCTGGCAATCCCCTCCCCCCCTTGATGCAAGGCAAGGAAATGGAAGGAAAACACACAGTTCTCAGAAATGCAATCAAATGTGATTCAGTTCACCCCAGCAAGCTTACACTACAGAAAACAGATAGGAGTTTTGAAAACACAGGCAAAATGCTTTGATATGGGCTAGCAATGGATGAGAAATATGCTGGAAATGCTTTTAATTCCCTTTCAGAGGTTCAGGGTGAGTGGTATCTAGTTAATATTAGTCCAGGCTCACACTAGCAATGATGCAGGGATAGTTAGCAGGTTAAACGAATTTCTGGCAAATGGAAGGCAAGCAGCAGCAGTTTTACACATGAAGAAATTTGCAAATCGCGGGGTCCTATGAAAGCCTAGGATCTCAGCTTCCAAATGAAAGCTACTGCAAGTCTCTAGCACAAACGGTCGCGGAGATATGAGCGATTAAATAAAGGTCATTTTTCAGATTTGAAATTTTAAAGTTCAAAAAGACAAGTGCAGCTTGCAACTAGAAAATGACAAGTGACAGCTTTACAAATGACAGGTGACAGTTAGGAGGCAGTTCTACTTAGATTAAATAGATTGAATTATATTATTTAAACTAAAAGCTTGGTTCTACACAGTCCTGCTGGGTACTCACACTATATTCTTGAATTAAATGGGCCTCGTCACGGATCTGGTCAGGGTTTTGGACTGGGCTCTGGTCTCTCTCTGGGCACAGCACTGCTTTCTCTCTGGGTACAGCACTGCTTTCTCTCTCTGGTCTGGTCTCTAGTTTGGCTTTCTGGAGGTTGATGAATTTGAAGTCTGGATCTCTGGATGTTGTATGGTCCGGCAGAGCGCGTTGCAGCAAATGGAATTGAAGGTCTCTACCTAAGTTTCAGTGGTCCATTTATATGTTCTGCAAGTGGGTGTGTGTGTTTGGTCATAACTAAACTCGCCCCTCTCACTTGTCATTGGTCAAATTTCCATTCCCCACTTGATTGGGGAATGAACTGTGAGTCAGAGGGATGTCATTTTATGGCTTGCAGATAGGACACTCCTCTGTCAGATTGCACACATTCTATATTTGATAATAAAAGACATATTTCACAGTTACACAGTTGCTTGAAATTACATATACATGGTGTGGCTGAATTTAGCCATGTCTCTGTCCAAATCTGCTGTTTCTAAGAGCTTGCATTCAGAAATGGCACATAATTGACTTTTTAACTGATTTTTCAATTTCTGACATTGACCCAACTTTACATACATGTGCGCAGGGAGTATGGACGTTAACTGATGAAGTTTCAGATTTTTAACATGCATACATTTAGAGTAATATCCACTTTTCCGCTAACACCCCCCTGAACATACCACCGGTTCTAAAAACCTCTTAAACTGTGGGCAGAAAAATCACAAGAATTATGGTATCATTTATAAAATTTTCACATGACCGCTCTATGAATGATCCATCTTTTTAAAGTTATGTTCTGGCTCCAAAGGGGTGTGGTTTCCTCTCAGCACAAGGTAGAAATACTGGTTTATCCAGTTCTGCCAAGCCAGCTTGCTCTCACAGGCAGTGCCCCTCCCAGCTTCTGCCAAGAGGAAGCTACATTTTACGACTGCTGTAATAAAACCTTTGCCTGAGTCAGAACAGGCTTTGTTCAGAGCTCCTGTAGAGCACAGGTAATTCAATTATCAGATAGATGGCATATCCTTAGTGTTGCCAGCAAAAGGCAGATAGCCTGGGAACACAGTTGTGACTCAAGTTTCACTCCTGATGGGGGTAGCTGTCAAGCAAAATCAAGTTCCTTAAACCAGACTTTCAGCTAACTGTCATGTTTTTAATTTGTTGCTTTTTAAATTAACTTGCAATTTTACACATGCAGCTAGAATGCTGATTCTAAGTCCAAAACTATGACATTTCAACAGTTACAAAGGCATGTGACACCAAACGTAGATCACTCATTTAATCTAAACATTTTCGATTTTAGTGTCTTTAAATCCAGTGCAACTTAAACTGCTGCAATCCACAGCTCAGCCAGTCTTGTTATACACCTTCAAGTCACTTCAGAATATCACTTTACATTGTATCCACCTCTCAGTAAGTCTTTCTTTAGCCTGCTTTGGGTTCATTCAGTTTTACACAAAAAAGTAAAATCTGGTGTGGTTTTAAAATGCCGGCTTTTGGATAGTGGTGAGTACTGGTACTGCACCCATTTTTGAGATTTAAGAAATGAATTCCCCACCATTCTAGGTTGCATTTGGCAATCAGCATTGCCATTCCCAATGGTTTCAGATTACTGTGCGGGTAGTCCAATGGTGGTCTTAAAGCGCTTTGAAGCTAACCGGCGCTACTGTTTTTCCTTTGGCAACCCATTTCCCTCATGGCAACCCGGCCTTTCATTCTCGCACTGGTGGGTGGCAAGTGAGGCAACCATTTCGGTGTGCGCACAAACTGCGCAGCTTTCCTGGATTTCGGCGCACATGTGGGTTTTCCGCCATCTTGAATTTTCTAAGCCCACAGCACCAAATGTTGTGGCATGATAGCTTAAACGTGGGTCAGGACACCCAACAAGCCCCCCCACGCGACTGCACTTTGAATTTGAGTCGATGGGGAGTCGCTTGCCCAAGGGTTTTGACCCACGCACCGGTCTGTCCGCATAATCTTCTTCCTCTTCTGTAGATGGCACAGTTCAGCATCTTCTTCTCCATCCGGTACTGATCGATCGGTTCTCCTCGCCGGTCCTGATGGGAATATTGGGCGGTCCACTGGGCCCATTGGATCTTCGTTCCCGGTCTCCGGATCGCCCTCCTTGGCCCGTCTTCAGGTTTTCTTTCTCCTAGGACGACAAAGGAAGAGCGGCAATACCTACTCATAGACGTTTTTCCACCACTGTTGAGATAGTGGGGCAGCATATGCATTTCATCAAAACGACACATTACATTCTTATTTTGAAAAAAACAAGTATATAACTAAGAGACAGTTTCATGCAAATCACAATATTTTAGAGACTAGATGTGGTATGTTTTATGGTTGGAACTGAATTAGTCTGAGACAGTACCCGCTAGGATTCCAGAGGATTCCTCCAGTTGTTGCAGAGTGTGCCTGGGATGGCAACATTTCAACTGGTTTATGTGGACCCACTTGTCTTCTCCCTCTGCCAAAGGACCTTTGGGGATGTGGATTTTGTAGGCCACAGGGGAGATTTTGTCTATGATCTCGAATGGTCCCTTCCATGTAGGCAAAAATTTGCGCTGCGTGGCCTGGTTCCTTTGGAAGTTGTATAGATAGACCCGGTCTCCCACCTGATATTCCTTCCTGGAAGTTTTCAGGTCATAATGGGTCTTCATGCTATCAGCCAATCTTTCTAGATTCCGCTGAGCATAAGCAAAAGCATGTTGGAGGTGTTTCCTTAAATTCTCTACATACTCATGAGTAGTGGAGGCATTTATCAGTGTCTGCTCTTGGGTCCTGTAGAGCAAATGCTGAGGAAGCACCATCTTGCGCCCAGTCATCAACTCAAATGGTGACATTTTGGTTGCAGATGAAGGGGTAGATCTGATGGCCATTAGGACCAGAGGTAATCGGATATCCCAACTTGGCCCAGAATCTGCCACAAACTTCTTTAATATGCTCACAATTGTCCGGTTATATCTCTCTACTGCCCTAGAAGAAGCTGGCCGGTAAGCAATATGCAACTTCCTTTTTACCCCCAGTATCTCCCACATCTTTGTCATTACTTCACTGGTGAAGTGGCTACCTCTGTCTTACTCAATCCTTTGAGGTAGACCAAAACGGGAAAAGATGTGGTTGATCATCAAGGCAGCTGCCGTTTCTGCCTTGCAGTTTGGGGCTGGGAGACATTCCACCCACTTGGTAAACAAGCATGTCACAGTCAACATGTACTTATTCCCCCTAGCCGAGCGAATCACAGGGCCTACAAAGTCGATTTGTAAATCTGACCATGGCAGTGTCATTCCCCTCTTTTGTAAAGGCGCCCGGTGCGTAAGGGATGATGGCTGAAATTGTGCACACACAAGACACCCCTTCAAGTATTGGTCGAGGTCCTGCCCCATGTGTGGCCAGTATGCAACCTCTCTTAAGATTTCCAATGTTGTGTGAAACCCCCTATGACCGGAGGTGGCCGCATCATGGGCGTGACTTAACATCAGGCTTCGGAATGAGGTAGGAACCACCCACTGATCGTGGCCAGCTTTGGATTTCCTTACCAACAAACCGTCTTGGATTCTGAACATTTTTGGACATTTCATCAACACTCTGAGGTCCTCTTTCCCAATGTAATCGGTATCCGTCAGGGGAAAGTTCTCAGGGTCCTCAAGGTGCTGGTAAAATTTACCAATAATTGGATCCCCCTTCTGAGCAGTAATCAAATCAGCATCAGGGGTCTCCTTACTCCATTGTGCAATTGAAAGGTCGTTGTGAGCATTTGTCTGGGACCTAGTGATGGCAGTGACCTGGATTTCCCCCAACAGGGACTCAATCTCAATTAGATCCCCTTGGATGGCCCTGGTTTTGGCCAGCTGATCAGCTAAGTCATTTCCAGTTTTGTCTGGTCCCTCTACTTTGGAATGACCCTTGATCTTTTTCCAGTAGATGGTCATCCCATTCGATGTGACCAGATCATCAATGTTTTGGATCAACTTCCCATGTTTCAAGGGTTTGTTGTTAGCACATAACATGCCTCTGGTTTTCCAATTAACCAGGTGCTCCACGAACCCGTTCCGTACATAATCCGAATCTGTGATTATGACCAGTTCGTGGAGTTGATGCTGGACAGCAGTGAGGATGGCCTGATGCACAGCCATCAATTCTGCCACCTGACTACTTCGGGGACCAATTTTGTATCCAGCGGAGGGTTCTGGGGACTCATTCACCCATGCATTCCCTACGCCGGCCACCAGTTCTTTCTCCCCGTTGTTGTCAACATGGTAAGAGCATCCATCCACATAGACAGTGGGCATTCCCTCACACTTGTCCTCTTCAAAGACTTTGTGGGGGGAATTAAGGTATGCCTCCATGTTGTCCTTGATTTTTAGACTTTCGTCCTCGAGACAGTTTTCTCTGGCACAATCATGCAAGTCAGCCAGACCTTGCGCGAGGGGACTCTTCTTGTTTTGGCCATATCGGACCTCCACAGGAAAGCCTTGCATTGACAGAATCCAGGAAGTAATTCGGGAGTTACTCACATTTCCGGCCTGGATTCTGTCACTTTGGAGATATTGCAGAGGCTGGTGTGGAGTCTCCACTATGATGTGTTCCCCCTGGATAAACGGGCGGTAATTCTTCAATGCCCACACCGTTGCCAGGAGTGCCTTCTCACAATCGTTGAATTTTTCCTCCACAGAGGATAAAGTTTTGCTCGCATAGGAGACTACTTTATTGACCTTGTCATGCTTTTGGCATAATACGGCCGTCAAGCACGTATTAGAGAACCCTGTCTCCAGGAAGAACTCCTTGTTTCTGACAGGGTAAGCTAGGCAAGGCGCTTGTGAGAGGCTTCTTTTGAGTTGTCTTACTGCCTCGGATTGTTCTGGACCCCATTCCCACTTGACCCCCCCCTTTAGGAGATGAATCAGGGGTCTGGCGATCTCTGCGTAGCCCTCAATGAACTTTCTGCTGTAATTAGTCGGTCCAAGGAGGCTCCTTAGTTCCCGCAGAGTTGTGGGGTCTTTCAGTTTCTGAAGTGCTTCCACTTTCTTTTCCTGGGGACAGAGGCCCTGAGGAGTAATCTCATGCCCCAAGAAATTAACACGGGTTCTACACCACTGTGCTTTCTGAAAGGAAAGTTTTGCTCCGGCGGCCCTCAACTGCGTCAGAACATAACGGATCTCCGCTATGTGTTCCTCCACAGATGAACTTTTGATGAGGACATCATCTACATAAGCCAGGTTACCCCTCGCACCCAGGTCGGGCATGTCCTTATGTAGGAAAATGTTGAATTCATTGCCGGAGTTGAGGTATCCGAAGGGAGTCCGGGTCCATGTGTACTGCTGGCCCCCAAAGGTAAAAGCCAGTTTGTATTGGTCCTCCCTGCTGACAGGCACGGTCCAGTATCCATTGGTCAGGTCTATTGCAGTGAATACCTGTGACCCCTGAATCTGGGCCAGCCCTCGGTCAATGTAGGGCAGAGGCCATCGGGAAGTATGGACCCGTTTGTTGAGCTCCCTAAGGTCGGCGCAGAGTCTCCACTGGCCGTTTGGCTTCAATATTCCCAGCACCAGATTATTGAAGGTGCTGTGGACGGGACGGATTATTCCCCGGGACTCAAGGTTCTTAATTATTTCAGTAAGGGACTCCATGGATGCGAGAGGCAAACGATATTGCTTCACAAACACTGGAGTCATGCCAGGGTCCGTGGGGATTGTTGTTGTGTGGATGTCGGTGCGACCACAGTCATATGAGTCTACCGCAAAGAGATCTTGGAAATCCAAGAAAACTTGTTTCAACTTTTGCTTTTGTTCCAGAGTCACACAGGCATCAGCTAGGTTGACTCTCTCTTCCACCATCTGCCTGAAGCCTGGAAAGACTTCTGGTTTGGCTATCTCCGCGGCCTCCTCCAGCTGGGTGGAGAAGTCCCTGGTCAAAGTGCTGATTTGGACCGGAGGCTTCAGGTGGGAAAGGCAGCCCTCATGGACCTGGAAAATCACCTCATCCCTCCTGAAGTCACACGTCACATCTTCCTTACCATAAGGGCAGGAAGTGTACACCAGGAAGTTCCCCCCATGCCGGGTAAAAATCCTGTCTGGTGTTGTATTGTCCTCACTGTCACTGTCAAAACAGTCCTTGGGGATTGGTCCTAACAGTTCATTTCTAAGATCAATGGAGAAATGTCGGTCATCAACCGCCATTCCAATAATGGTGCCTGCGGCTAGAGTAATACTCTTTAAGTCGCTGTTATCCACCTCTATTGGAATGGTGTCATGTTCTATGTTGACTAATGGTGTTGGGTTTACCCCCAACCCTTGCTGTTGGAGAGAAGCATTTAGATGTATGTAAGCATCAGGGTTTTTCAACTCTTGTCCCCTTTTAACTTTCACTTCCAGGGAGAATTGTCGGGTCCTTTCTGGGATGGTGACTTCCTCTTTAACCTGAATTTCAACTGCATAAGGTAGCAATTGAGCTGTCCTAAATGCTTTTTCTGGATCATCAAAGCCCATGGGATTATCCGCTAATCGGGACCAAGCTTTGAAGTTTATTAGGTCCAAAATAATGGCAAAGCGATTGAGAATGTCACCGCCTAAGTAAAAGGCGGCAGGGACGTCTCGCACGACCCAACAATTGTGGACTATGCTCTTGTTGCCAATGGAGATTTTGAGCATACACCTGCTTGGCAGGAGATGTTTGGAATTAGGTGCTTCCAGGTCCATTTCCCATTTGTCTATCAGTTTGAATGTGGGAATGGCTGGATCTTTTGGGAGTTGGCGGAACATGGCTTCGCTGATGAAGCTCTTACCGTTGTTCACACACACTCGAGCGAGAACAGAGTCCTTCCCATCATTTAACTGAACAGGGATGAACAACTGCTCTCCAATTTGCTGAATATCAGCCAGGCTCTGAGCTGATTTCACATCTTTCTGGACTGTAGGAGTGGGAGTTTCAGATTGTGGATTAGTATAGAATCTCAGAGTGTTTCCTTCCAGCGTGGAGTACCACTTTAGACTGGAAGGAAGGTTGATTTTCAGAAATAGAGAGGACCCTGCATCACCAGTCTGTTGTCCTACTGCTATTACTGTCACGTCTGGAATCTGGTTGTTCTGGAAGTGAAATTCTACTTGGTCAGATTTTTGTTCAACCATGTGGCAGGTGCCGTTTAAACTAACATGGTTGACACTCTGTTTTAATTTTATTGGTCGGCTAGTCTGGGTCCAGAGGACCTTGTTTACGCAATCTATTAGGGGTGACAACCTTCTCAGGAGGTCATTCCCTAGTAAACAAGAGGTGCCCTCTGGGGTCACAACTATGACCGGGTGTTTCAGCTTGTGTCGCCCAATTTTAATGTCCAAATCTGCCGTCCCCTCGACAGGAATTTCCTTCCCGTCAAAGTTCTGGAGTTGTCCAGGAAGAGAGGTGAGAGGAATTTGGTAATTCTCTCCCCTTCCTGCATTCAGTTCATCAAAGGCCCTTCTGGACAGAAGGGTAGCTTGAGATCCAGTGTCCACCAGTGCCGAGATTGTACCCTGCCCCTGTACTTGTACCGGGGCATAATATCTTCCCTCCTTCTCCTCAAGGGGGCACAGATAATGCACATTTTTGGACAACTGGTGGGCTAACTTTCTGGTTTTGGACATCGCTAGCGAAGAGATTTGGGCAGAATTCTGTGGAGAGTCTTGGGAATCTGAAAGAAAAAGTTGGCAACTGGAAATCAGAGCCATTGTGGGTTCCCCTGGTTCCGGTTCTGGGCCGCCCCCCCCTTTTTGGAGGCAGTCCCCAGGATGGGTTTGAACCAGGGGATTTTCTTGCTGTTGGTTCTGGGATGAGATGGTGGGCGGCGGTAGCTCAGTCTCCACATCTCCCCAGTCTGGATTTGCATCCCTAGGGACCCATTTTTCTTTGGGAGGAGTTCCCCCCTCTCTGAAGGAGAAGATCCTTTTCCCAGGATCCTCTGAGGATCCCTCTCCCTCAAATTGGAAGATCTGTACCTCCTCCTCAAACTGAGTCTGTTTGGGTCTTTTGTTTCTCCTACCCCCCCTCTGCTCCTTAGGAGGCAGACTTTCAGGGGCAAGAGATTTTGTTTCCAGTTCCTGGGTTTCCATGGGCTGTTTACAAGTGAGGAAGGAAGCTTCCTCCAAGGCTTTACACCCCCCTTCCCCTTGTGCCTCCTCCCTGGGAACCGGTGAGTTATCGGGGTGCTGCCGCCGTCATTGTTCTGGAGCACCAGGTCCAGAGTTGGGTGCGTTCTGCGCCGGCACGCCCATCTGAGGGTTCTGCTGAGCCCTCAGTATGTGACCCAGATCCCGCGCCATGTTTTGAACCTGGCGCTCTAACTGGGAAACCCGCTCAGGCTGATACGGGGCCCTGTTTTCCCCCCTGGGCTGATCCCGGGAAGGGTAGCTGTCCCTCCTCTGGTAATACCCCGGGTTGGGAAGATTTGGGTACCCCTCCACCCTTGGCCTCCCCTCTCCCGGATTCAGTGGTCTGGGCTCAGGGAATTGGGGAAAGAAGGATGGATGATTTTGGGGTTGGAAGTCGGGTGGATCTCTGGGGAAAAAGTTCTGCCCAGGGTTTGGTAAATTTCTGCCCTCCTGTGGGAAGTTTGGAGGGAAGTTCCCTGGGTTAGGTGCTTGGCTGGATCCCCCCCCTTGGGCTGGAGGAGTCCACACATAACCCAGGATGGGTCTGTTTCCCTTGTAACGGGGACTTACATAATCAGGAGAGCGAGGGACCCCATTTGTGGGGCTGCCTCCCTGGCTCCCTGTCTGTGGCTGGCCCGAGGACCTTCTGGGCCTAGCATTATTAGGTGCAGGTAGGTTTTTAGGCCCCCCCTATCTCCAAATCCAAAACAGGGGTGACCTTTACCTCTGCCACCTTGGCAGCAGCAGGGGTGCTGTTGGCTTTGAGGTTTTTCTGGGCATTACTTTTGCTATCTACCGGTTTCTGCACCTCATAGATCCGGGTAGCCTGTTCAATGACCCAGTCTAAAGATCTTTTCTCGTGAAAATCCCTCACGAGCTGGGTCATGATATATTTGGGCAAGGCATGGAAAAACGTATTAATAAACTCTCTACTATCTGTGCGCACCCTTCTGGTGGTTTGCGCAAAAGCACGTTTCAGTTCTTGCACAAATTCTTGTGGGGCCTGATCCTCCCCACATTGCAAATTGTAGGCTGCCTTGCGAGCCTCTTGAGGATTTCTGTGAACAGAAAAATGTTTCAAGATGGCCGCCTTATAGGTGGACCATCTTGAATGATTTTGGTCGTCCAGCCCCGCAAAGAAACTGGAGTATTCCGGGGAGAAGGTCCACTTTACATATTGAATACAGCTTTGGCTGTCCTTCAAATGGAAAGTCTCCATCATTTGTTCAAACAACTCTAAGTGCTCCCAAACAGAATACTTAGGGTTCTTATGGTAAGGCGTGATGACGCTCCTGATCGCCTTAATCTGCTTTAAGGGGTCCTTAAGCAAGGCCCTTTTTGCCTTATTGGCCTTTTTGGTTCGGGTAACCCTTGTCCATTCATCCTCGGACTCAGAGGCACTGCTCCCAGAGGTTCCCGCCTGTTCTTCCAGGTTTTCCCGGATTCTGCGAGCCTGGGAATGGCTGGCAGAATGTGAGGACCTGGTCTCCTGTGTCCTGCGCAGTTCAGAGGAGTCTTCAGATTCCTCCTTGCTGCCAGGATTTGCTGGGTACCCCCCCCACTGACCTAACTGGACAGAGGTTTTCAGGATGCCCTTAATGGGCCTATTCTCCCGGGGTTCCCCACTGAATTGCACCATGCTTGGGTGCCCATACCCGGATGCCCGCCCCTCCATTCCTGGATGGTACTGGCCTATGAGCCCCATGCTTCTGGCTGGATAGTAATCTGCCATCCCTGTGGCCCTGTGCTCATGTGCGCCAGGGGACACGGGGGTGGCAGAGTCCAGGGACTGAGAGGTATGAGGGCCTCTGGTACTAGGGCTCCTGAGGTTATGCTCCGGAGTTTCCATTTCCCAGCGAACCTCATCTCTATCCGCCCCTGCTCCCTGTTGCAATGCAAGAGCCTGCATTTGTGCCTTCAGTTCCTCAGTTAAGGCCTTACTCGACTCTATCAGTCTCTCCTGCATCGCTACCTGCTGTTGGAGCCTATCATTGTGCTGGCAGAGAGCTTCATTCTCTCTCTGTGTTTCCTGATTGGTCCTGGAGCACTGGGCCAGTCTTTGCTGCAGGAGGGTTACCTCCTGAGCTGTGTCCCTATTGGCCTGCTCCTTTCTTGCTAGAGCATCCTCCACCCTCCTGGTGTGCTCTAACAAGTTCTGGTGTTCTTTTTGGAGGTCACCCAGTCCCTGGTGGGCCAGGTGATTTTCTTCCTTTTTTCTTTTTAGATGGCAGACTTCCTGGCCTATGGCGTCTCTTTCCTGACTAAGAGCCTGCATTTGTGCACCCAGGTCGTCCCTCTGCCTTTGGAAGGTACCAGCTTTCTGGCGCTCCTGGTCAAACTCTGTCTGGGTATCCAGGTCTTTCAAAATCAGTTTATTGCTCTCTGCCTTCTCTCTATCTAGGTGGCTTTGCAGGGTGACTACCTGCTCAGCACATGCCCTATTGAAGTCTAGCTGTTGCTCCAGATTTTTCTGGCTTTGCAGTAGGGAGTCCAAACCTTCTTGGTGTTCCTTCTGCAAGGCCAGAAATCTGGTATCCTGTTCTGACTTTTCCTTTTGCAGCACATCCATATCCTCCTTCATTTTAGTGATGTACAGTTTGCTGTCATTTTCTGACTCCTGGCTCCTCTGCAGCCTCTGCTCAGAAGAGACCAGGTCAGATTGGACCTTCTCTAACACCATCTGTTGCCTATTTGCCAGATTTTGGCTTTCAGCACATCTATCCTGCATGTCTCCCATATATAGGTACAGGTATGCTGCTATCCTGGCAATCTTATTGTGTTCCTCTTTGGCTTTAGGAGCCATATATAGTTCACTCAGGGCCACATGTAATGGACCCTGATCTCTCCATAAGTCTGACCCTGTTTCAGTGACCTGTTGCGTGATGGCCTGCAACCAGGCATCCTGGCCCTGCTCAGCCCATTCACCTCTCACAAATAATTTATGTAAGAAGTGCTCTCTGGCTATTTTCATATCTACCAAGGTCGTCATTCTAGAGATTGGTCTCTGTCCTGACTTACAGAAGTTAGTATTTTATTTTTGCAGAACAGAACTTTTCTTGGAGTGTCCCTTTTGAGGAATGCTTCACAGCGTAATGCAGCGTGGTGATCCGACCGGATGTATGTATCCCGTCAGTTAGCACACTGTATTAAGCTGCACAAGTGGTAAATCTAACCCAACGTCTCGGCTCGAGCCCCCAATTTGTAAGAGGATTCAATTCAGCACTACAGCTAAGTTAACGCCTAGTCTAGAATACTGAATGAAAACCCTTATTGATATATCTTTAGGTCCAGTTCATGCGTTCTGGATGACTACCCCTATATAACACCCCTCTCTTGGAATCCCCCTGGCCCCACTGAGCCAAGAAGTAGTTCTGTTTTGCAAGTTAAAAGGTTTATTTGATAAATTAAAATATATATATATATATCACACTTTATAATAAATTAATAATTGACTAGCACACTTAATCTGATATGATAAAGATTAACAACGGAGAATCTGGCACTAACACGCTTCTCTATAATCAATAAGGAGTTGACATGAAATGGATAAGGTAGCAACAATACTTTTATGGTTTCAAATGGATGCAATGTGGAATGAATGAAATGCAGTATAGAAATACTCAATATGATTTCAACAAAACAATGTAATCACTTTTCTCTGGCAATCCCCTCCCCCCCTTGATGCAAGGCAAGGAAATGGAAGGAAAACACACAGTTCTCAGAAATGCAATCAAATGTGATTCAGTTCACCCCAGCAAGCTTACACTACAGAAAACAGATAGGAGTTTTGAAAACACAGGCAAAATGCTTTGATATGGGCTAGCAATGGATGAGAAATATGCTGGAAATGCTTTTAATTCCCTTTCAGAGGTTCAGGGTGAGTGGTATCTAGTTAATATTAGTCCAGGCTCACACTAGCAATGATGCAGGGATAGTTAGCAGGTTAAACAAATTTCTGGCAAATGGAAGGCAAGCAGCAGCAGTTTTACACGTGAAGAAATTTGCAAATAGCGGTAAAATTCGCGGATGCGCCGAGCGCTATTATAGGAGAACCACAAGGACTATCTCTATCGTTTTGGGGTCCTATGAAAGCCTAGGATCTCAGCTTCCAAATGAAAGTTACTGCAAGTCTCTAGCACAAACGGTCGCGGAGATATGAGCGATTAAATAAAGGTCGTTTTTCAGATTTGAAATTTTAAAGTTCAAAAAGACAAGTGCAGCTTGCAACTAGAAAATGACAAGTGACAGCTTTACAAATGACAGGTGACAGTTAGGAGGCAGTTCTACTTAGATTAAATAGATTGAATTATATTATTTAAACTAAAAGCTTGGTTCTACACAGTCCTGCTGGGTACTCACACTATATTCTTGAATTAAATGGGCCTCGTCACGGATCTGGTCAGGGTTTTGGACTGGGCTCTGGTCTCTCTCTGGGCACAGCACTGCTTTCTCTCTGGGTACAGCACTGCTTTCCCTCTCTGGTCTGGTCTCTAGTTTGGCTTTCTGGAGGTTGATGAATTTGAAGTCTGGATCTCTGGATGTTGTATGGTCCGGCAGAGCGCGTTGCAGCAAATGGAATTGAAGGTCTCTACCTAAGTTTCAGTGGTCCATTTATATGTTCTGCAAGTGGGTGTGTGTGTTTGGTCATAACTAAACTCGCCCCTCTCACTTGTCATTGGTCAAATTTCCATTCCCCACTTGATTGGGGAATGAACTGTGAGTCAGAGGGATGTCATTTTATGGCTTGCAGATAGGACACTCCTCTGTCAGATTGCACACATTCTATATTTGATAATAAAAGACATATTTCACAGTTACACAGTTGCTTGAAATTACATATACATGGTGTGGCTGAATTTAGCCATGTCTCTGTCCAAATCTGCTGTTTCTAAGAGCTTGCATTCAGAAATGGCACATAATTGACTTTTTAACTGATTTTTCAATTTCTGACATTGACCCAACTTTACATACATGTGCGCAGGGAGTATGGACATTAACTGATGAAGTTTCAGATTTTTAACATGCATACATTTAGAGTAATATCCACTTTTCCGCTAACACCCCCCTGAACATACCACCGGTTCTAAAAACCTCTTAAACTGTGGGCAGAAAAATCACAAGAATTATGGTATCATTTATAAAATTTTCACATGTCCGCTCTATGAATGATCCATCTTTTTAAAGTTATGTTCTGGCTCCAAAGGGGTGTGGTTTCCTCTCAGCACAAGGTAGAAATACTGGTTTATCCAGTTCTGCCAAGCCAGCTTGCTCTCACAGGCAGTGCCCCTCCCAGCTTCTGCCAAGAGGAAGCTACATTTTACGACTGCTGTAATAAAACCTTTGCCTGAGTCAGAACAGGCTTTGTTCAGAGCTCCTGTAGAGCACAGGTAATTCAATTATCAGATAGATGGCATATCCTTAGTGTTGCCAGCAAAAGGCAGATAGCCTGGGAACACAGTTGTGACTCAAGTTTCACTCCTGATGGGGGTAGCTGTCAAGCAAAATCAAGTTCCTTAAACCAGACTTTCAGCTAACTGTCATGTTTTTAATTTGTTGCTTTTTAAATTAACTTGCAATTTTACACATGCAGCTAGAATGCTGATTCTAAGTGCAAAACTATGACATTTCAACAGTTACAAAGGCATGTGACACCAAACATAGGTCACTCATTTAATCTAAACATTTTCGATTTTAGTGTCTTTAAATCCAGTGCAACTTAAACTGCTGCAATCCACAGCTCAGCCAGTCTTGTTATACACCTTCAAGTCATTTCAGAACATCACTTTACATTGTATCCACCTCTCAGTAAGTCTTTCTTTAGCCTGCTTTGGGTTCATTCAGTTTTACACAAAAAAGTAAAATCTGGTGTGGTTTTAAAATGCCGGCTTTTGGATAGTGGTGAGTACTGGTACTGCACCCATTTTTGAGATTTAACAAATGAATTCCCCACCATTCTAGGTTGCATTTGGCAATCAGCATTGCCATTCCCAATGGTTTCAGATTACTGTGCGGGTAGTCCAATGGTGGTTTTAAAGCGCTTTGAAGCTAACCGGCGCTACTGTTTTTCCTTTGGCAACCCATTTCCCTCATGGCAACCCGGCCTTTCATTCTCGCACTGGTGGGTGGCAAGTGAGGCAACCATTTCGGTGTGCGCACAAACTGCGCAGCTTTCCTGGATTTCGGCGCACATGTGGGTTTTCCGCCATCTTGAATTTTCTAAGCCCACAGCACCAAATGTTGTGGCATGATAGCTTAAACGTGGGTCAGGACACCCAACACCCATCAGTACACAGGCACATATACCTGCCCAGAACACCTGCAGAAAGGCAGGCTGTCGTCCAGGATTTTTACGGGGTGGAACACTTCCCCAAAGTGCTAGGTGCCATTGACTGCACCCATGTGGCTCTACGTCCCCCCAGGGCATCTGAGCACATCTATAGAAACTGCAAGCACTGGCATTCCATCAATGTCCAGGTAGTATGTTATGCCAAGGGAATCATCACCTCAGTATATGCCAACTATCCAGGGTCCACCCACGACAGTTTCATTTACAGAATGTCAACCCTAAACCGGGACCTAGAAGCTGGTCGGCATGGCGATACATGGCTGATTGGTGAGTATAAATGCCAAAGCACATGCATGCATGTCAGATACTGATACTGAGTAATGTCACAACCCCACTAATGATACCCATCACCACCTCCCCAGGGGACAGTGTCTACCTCTGAGCACCCACATGATGACGCCAATTCGAAACCCCACCACGCCACCCGAGGTAAGATACAACACAGCCCATATTGCAACCAGGGGCATAGTGGAGCGCACATTCGAAGTGCTCAAGTCACGCTTTTGCTCCCTTGACCGTTCTGGAGGGCAGCTGTTATACGCTCCCCCAGTAGTGTGCAGGATCATAGTGGCAGCATGTGTCCTGCACAACGTTGCAACACGCAGGGGCCTGCCGGTGGACATGGTGGTGCCCCCACATCCCCAACCACATGCACGCCCGCTGCGCATGGGAGGGGAAAGGGCATGGGGTGAGGCAGCCCGTACGCAGCTGGTGGCTAATAACTTCACCTAAAATCACACCCCTGTGGAGTGCACACAGCCCTGGCATATACCAGCTGACTATCAATGATGATGAGTCAACTGACAGTCAACTGTCACAACCATACCAGCCTGAGATTGTTCACCTGGTAGTGTTCCATTGTGTGCATCCCTACCTACACAAACACCACCAATGCTGTGTCATCAAAAGACACACTTCTATTCTGCTAAAATCATTACCCCCTTGCAAGATGCAACATGACAACAGTGCCATGTCACCCAACACCTCCCCAGCACCGCCCCCAAACACACCATGGCATGTCATTCTATGTGAGAGCAAACAAAGGAATCCCCAAAACATGACACAAGTGTCACAAAGTACAGTGTCCCGATTGGAAAATGGCCACACAGAATATGCTCCCATTAATGTAGAACTGACAACACACATGACCAAAGACTTACCACAATACAATGCAGCTAGCCACCCCAAACATAGCATTCACATGACAGTACTAAGTTAAAGGATACGTAGACTTACAACCTGGTGATGCTAGCACATCAACCACTTCCAACTGTACAGTGTTGGTGCCACGCAAATCTGGAAGTGCACTGCTTACAACATGAACTCCATCTCCAAAGTAGACGGCCTTGTGAAGACATGTGGAATGAACCTGCAAATTAGGAGGGAGACATGGATGAACAAGCACACATCAATACACCATGCAGTGTACAATACTACAACAATATGCACTAGGAATGTATACACAGTATTGACTACAGACTGCCCACACATGTCATGGGAGTCGAACGTCACTGTGTAAGTTACTGTCACTTGGGCACACCCTTTGCAAGCCCATGGTAACGGGAAGCAGGAGGGGTGTGTGTCTCACGAACCCAAGCATCTAACCCAAACTCAGGACAAGCCTGCATGTGCCCAGCCGGAATACAGTGGATGCCCACGAGAGCCACAAAAGGCAACACACTGTAACAAAAACTCAAAAATCAAAAACCAAAATCCAAAAGTTAAAAATGGCCATGTGGGGGCTGGCAGGTGGTGGGGGAGGCCACCCAGGAGGTCCGAGAACAAGGTGCACACCAACAGCCACCTGTGTGTATGTTGCGAAAAAAACCCACCTCCATGGGCTCATGGCCTGCACGGCTACGCTATCGTGAGAGATTCAGAATCGCTGTGGTCGCTCTCATCACCCTGTGCTGCTGCCGCCACAGGAGGTGGTGGTGCTATGGGAGGCAGCCCACGCAAAGCCCTAGTCTGGTCCTCCATGGCAGCAAGCATGCGGGTGTGGAAGGTTTCGTTCTGGAGGATTATGGTGCAGAGATCCCCATGCACCACCTGACGTGTTGCCCGGACCTCCTCACGAGTTGCCTGCATCTCTGCTGAGAGCGTACGTGTGACACGCTCCAGCAGTTGCTCTGTCCTTGTGACAGTGGAAGCCTCAAGCTCCACAAGAGTCTGCCTGAGGTGACGGACTTCTACCCTCAGGGCTTCCCTCTGGCCCTGGGACTCTAAAGAAATGGCTACCCGCAGAGTGTCCAGGGCCGCCCGTCTGTCCCTGTTGGATGCCAACATGTCCTCCCTGAGTGATTGGCAAATGGAGTCTGTTGCCTGCTGTAGTTGCTCCATCTGCCTCTCTGGGGGGACAAAGGAAGTGGCCACCCTCTCCATAGCTTGAGTCATTATCTCAGATGCTGCTGCCTGTTGGTTTGCCATACCGTATATGGATTTCTCCCATGCGGTATTGCCTGGTGGCGTACGGCCACCGCGTTGGCGGACACCACACCTGTCTGGGGCAAGGCGAACTGTGCCTTGCTGTGTCAGCACTGCCTGAGACTGCAGGACTGCATGCCCCTCTGATCTGCTGGCCCAGGAACAGGATCAGATGTTGCGGAGTGTGGCCCTGCATCCGTAACCACCAAAGGCAGATCTACCAACACTGACATCTCCATAGTGGGCTGTACCCCTGGTGCAGGTGGGTCGGACAAAACAGAATCCCTCCCAGAAACACCTACCTGCGAAGCCACATAGGTCTCATCATCCGAATCAACACCCAAAAAGAGGTCTGGGGAGGTGCACCCAGAGACACCCCTGGAGAGAACGGTCTGCAGCAAGAGTGGGTTCTCACCCACCACCACACCCTGTCCCCCACTGGTGCCCGGTCGTGCCTGAGATCCCTCCTGGGTCTGCACCATCTCCTCACCCTCAACAGCATCAAGTGCGTCATCCCCTGCAGAACCATGAAAGACAAAACATGGAAACAGGCATTAGCACCATGGCACACACTTAGGCCTCACAAGGTACAGAACCAGTACTTGATTGACACATGTCCCACATGACTATATCCCTCCCATGCATGCACTGTCACTGAGTTTGAAGGGGAGGAGAATGTCAGACACTGATGACACCAAGATGGAAGAGCAACACATTAGCTGAATGCTGGCTAGCAGAGCCATCACACATTGGCCTGTGAGTGGCATGTCCAATCCACATACATGACACATGCCATCACACAGATGGCATGTACCATAGGCATGTCACATATCATTTGACATTAGGGCTGAGATATGCGTAGTGAAAGTGGGGGGATCGAAACAATCAGCCCGAATGAACAATGAGAAATACGGAACAATGTTGTTGCAAGATGCCACTTCAATGGCAACTGGCGTGATGTTGCACAAAAAGTCTACTGTGGGCAGAAGGGATACTGTAATACCCAAATCCAGGGGCGCAGAATGTTTTGGATGAAGCACATGGGTGACCCAAACCACTCAGGCACACACACCCTCACCTGGCACTCAATCAGAACCCCTCACACACACAACTTACACTTGGATCACACACACATGCATGTGCACTCACCGGACAATGCCTCGTAATCTGGCAGATCTCCCACACCTTGGATCTGTGCCTCTGTGACGTAGGTTCCAGCAACAGACTCATGTACAGTGAGTTCAATGTCCTCTTGTGGAGACCCACCTTCATTCACCAGAGTAGCGGCATGACTTGAGGCCAGCTTTTTCCTTACCCTGCGCTTAAGGTCATTCCAGCGCTTGTAGCACTCACCAGCTGTGTGCCTCACTGATCCAAGGGCACTTATGATGTTCGCGACGGTCTGCCAGTGTGCCTGACGTCGGGCAGGTGTGGTCTTTCACCCTGAAGTGATCAACATTTCGCTGTCGTGTGCGGACACATACTGCACAAGTGCATCACGTTCGGCATCATTGAAGCTAGGCTCCCTTTGCGTGCCGGACTGTGTAGCCGTGTCTGGGGTATCAGCCTGTAGTGGACGAGCACTCTTCCTCTTTTTTCTTTTGGAAGATGGTGGGGATCCTGAGTGGCCTACGCCGCTCTGGCCACTAGGGGCAGGAGCACCGGTGGACTGGGTAGTTGGAGTGTGGGAATGCACACTGAGCATGGGACTTGGTGCAGGCATTGGCTGAAGTGTTACGTAGTCAGGGGGAATGTTAGCAAGATGGACTGGGACCAACAATGCCCTGGCTGGGAGTCAGAGCTGGGGTGGATAGAGCTGCAGCGGCCCCTGCAGCCCCCCCACCCTGCCTACTCGGGGCAGCAGATGACATAGCTGCCCCTGATCCACGTGGCCTGGTGACACCAACTTGCACCACCACACGTGGCCTAGACTTGGTGACCTGGAAGTCAGCCTGGGAGTCACCCTCTGCCAGGTCAGGGGCCACAATGGGCCGGTCAAACAAGGGCTGATCAGAGAGGGTGTCAGCCGCGTTTCCCTCAACTATAGGGGGGGCATGGGTGTCCCTGGCTGGTCCTCCACACATGGGGGGGCTAGGGGTACCCCACAAATCCCGGTCACGTCCCCTACCACGCCCACCACAGCCACCTCTTGAGGCTCAGCCACCTTTGCCACCCTTACCTCTTGGTCGCCTCCCAACCATGGCACTGATGTTTTTGTGCGTATGGGAGTTGCAGTAAACTATTGTCCTGGGCAATTGGGTGTCAAAGGGGTAGGGTACTAGATGGAATTCGTACCCTAGTGCTCTAGCAAGGCTGTATGTGACCCCTGGGGAAAGATGACGGGTCACGCAATGCACAGGCACCCCAAAAACAGAATATAACGTGCAAGCAACCCCTCGTAGATCACATGTGTGGAAAAATGAACCCGCACTACGCTGTGGCACCCAGAAACACAAAAATGAACGTACGCGTGTTACACGCAGACTACAATGACCTCTGAAGGGGTACGCTACACACGGGGCAAGCACAGTTGGTAAATATGTGCGTGACTCACCGTCTGCCTGGAAAATGAGCGTGAAAAATATGCACGTGTGCGCGTTGGCTACACCACTGCCAAAAGCAGAATTGTACACTGTCTGAGGAGACAGGACAAAAGAAGAAGTGAATGCTGTTTGAGGAAACAGGCCCAACAGAAAATCAGAAAAAAGCTGTCAGAGGTAACAGGGAGTACGAACTAGAAACGCTGTGAAGTAAATCTCGTGTGAACCGACAAGAAGTACAGAATTCACCCACTCGCTCTCCACGAAAAGCACGTACAAGGAAATGATGCCCTACACGTGCCTTTTGAACCGTCCCACATGTCCAACGTCACTTCCGTGTATATGCGCCAAGGCCCTAACCTCCAATTACACAAGCTGAAACTCGACGTGCAGTTCTTGGACGTGTAACATGCACCCATGTTCATGGAAACGCCCGCGCGCGCACATCACAGACGCGCTTACACGCTAAGGGCCTTTGGTCCAATGACATCGCGTACGCGTGCTGACGCACTTACGCGCTAAGGGCCTTTCCTCGAAATACACGCTGACGTGCTAGATTTTCACGTTCCTAATCACTCCGTATCAAGCTGGCCACGCGTTCACAAACGGAAGACCACGCTCCTGCCCAGAAGGCCGAATAACTGCCCCCCAGAGCCCTGAGCACGCTCCCACCTGCCATCTGCTGCTGCCCGATTGCCTGCTGTCCACGTGCCCTGCCATTTGCTGCCTGCACGTCAGCCCGGGGTTCTGTTGCTGTGACCACCTCTGCTGGAACAGAAGACTCCCGACTGCTATTCCATCGCTCCACAGTCCAGCCCCAGGACCCAGTTGCCCACCCACACCTGCCTCTCGGGTTGCCATGTTGGGCGCTACACCATCTGGCACCACTGGCAACCCCCAGCCAGGGAGGCAAAGGGCCACCAGCTTAGTTCACTATTGGATTCATCTTTTTTATTATTATATTTCCCCATGGAGCAATGGTCTTCACTTTTGTTTTTCCCTTGGATTTCATTTATTGAACTGTGACTTTGGACACCTTCCCTTTGGATTACGATTAGTTGTTTTTCATTATTTTACAGACATGCAGCTTTTCGTTTTTAATTCCCTTTGTCGTTTGTTTGTTTTTTATTCCATTCATGTTGCTTTTAATACATTTTTTTGTTCATATTTTGATGTGTGGTATTATCTCATTGGTTTCATGCGTGTCATGATATGGGTTTTGACATTCACTTGCACCCATTGTGTGTGTGTGATAGACATGTGTTCATTTACATACTTGCCATTGGGGTTGTATCATGAAATTGGCATTACTATATGGGTGGATGCAATACTTGGGTGGGTCTTTGGCATGTGGAGGCTGGCCATGAGGGCCAGGGATCTAGATTGTGATGATGTGTTGGCTGGGGGACATGAGTGGGGGCCTGCTGGCAGGTGCCCCACAATGCTGGGGGGTGGGGGTCCAAGGGGACATGAGTGGGGGCCTGCTTGCAGGTGCCCCACACTGCTGGGGGGTGGGTGCGCAAGGGGACATGAGTGGGGGCCTGCTGGCAGGTGCCCTGCACTGCAGGGGGTGGGGGTGCAGGGGGACATGAGTGGGGGCCTGCTGGCAGGTGCCCCGCACTGCTGGGGGTGCAAGGGGACATGAGTGGGGGCCTGCTGGCAGGTGCCCCGCACTGCTGGGGGGTGGGGGTGCAGGGGGACATGAGTGGGGGCCTGCTGGCAGGTGCCCCACCCTGCTGGGGGGTGGGGGTGCTGGGGGAGATGAGTGTGTGCCTGCTGGCAGGTGCCCTTCACTGCTGTGTGGTGGGGGTGCAAGGGGGTAATGCGTTGGTGATCACTAGTGCAAGGTGACATGTGGCTTGGCTGGGGGGGCATGCCCATGGTGGATGGGCTGCCTGCGGGACATGACCAGGGGTGCAGGGTAGTCCGCTGTGGTGTGGTCTGCCTGCAGGGGCCATGGAGGGTGTAGACAGAACACCTGGGCGGACCCACACTGCCAATTCACGTGTAGGACTCCCCTGCACCCCCGAAATACACGTACACCACTCGCACAGGGCCTATTGCGTGTGAAACTTCCTTGCACCCCAGAAATACACGTACCCTGCTGGAATCGCGTGTGGGACTTCCCGCACACCCCTGTAATACACATACCCTGCTGTAATCGCGTGTTGGACTTCCCCTCACCCCAGAAATACAGGTACCCTGCTGAAATCGCTTGTGACTTCCCGCGCACCCTTGAAATACACGTGCCCTGCTGAAATCGCATGTCAAACTTCCCTGCACCCCATAAATGCACGTACCCTGCTGAAATCGCGTGGGGGACTTCCCGCGCACAACAGTGAGACACCTACCCTGCTGAAATCGCGTGTAAAAGTTCCCCGCACCCCAGAAATACACGTACCCTGCTGAAATTGCATGTGTAACTTCCCGCGCACCCCAGTAATACTGGTACCCTGCTGTAATCGTGTGTAAAAATTCCCTGCACCCCAGTAATACACAAACCCTGCTGTAATCGCGTGTGGAACTTCCCGCGCACCCCAGTAATACTGGTACCCTGCTGTAATCGCATGCAAAAATTCCCCGTACCCCAGTAATACACGTACCCTGCTGGAATCGCATGTGGAACCTTCAGAGACTGGGGGTTCCTGGTCACTTGGCACCAGCTTAAGAACTGCAGATTGAACTACATGTTCTCGCTGTGCGCTTTAAAAAGAAAACGACCGGCCCATTCATCAGAGGCCACGAGCCAAGGGAGATTGCGTGTGGGAGAACTACAGATAACTGGTAATTATCAAAGTGAATGGGGATTATTGTGACTGCTGTACGAATAACCTAATATATATCAGGCAGGCAGAGTAGAAAGAAAAGGAATCCCCTGTGTTTAATTGACACTTTATAATGTTGCAAAATGAATATTGTTCTTTTGCTGCATGTTTTCCTTTTTCTCTTTGTTACAGATGATGCAAAGTGAATCTTGTTCCACTGCTGTACATTTTTCTGTTTATTTCTGTAAAAAAAACAAGGGTGAGATGGTGTTCTGAAATGCAACTGTTTATAAAACACAAAAATACATGAAGGCAGACGTGTATTGTGTTTTTGTCTTTCTCTTTTCTTAGTGCATCTGGAATAGCACTTGTGATATGGGGAAGATTTTGAGGTAGTGCATTTGTCATTTTTCCCATATAGATAAAACAACAAAAAGAAAAAGTTGTCTAAAAGTAAGACTTAGCAATTATAAATAGCTGTGTGCGGGATTCTACCCAGTGTATGTGTGTGTAATTTCTGAGTGGAATATAATACAATTGTTCTTGCTGAGCGTACATGAATCAGCAAAAAGAGGCCTATGGAAACATAATCTCACTAATGTAAATAAATTAGTGATAATACCACATGTTATTGTGAATACTTTATGGAAATATAGTTCACTGGTGTAGATAAATCAGTGATAACAGCCATAGGTGGCACTCTATATGAAAATGTGGTGTTTCTGAATAATCTAGGTCTGAGGCCTCTAGAGATCACACAAACAGCCTAAACAAAAGAAGGGGGTTTGGTATGTTGGGGCCACAAATAAAACAAAGAAATTATGCTCACCAAAATACCACCAACAAAATGTATACCACTATAAAGCCAAACCCAATCTAAATGCAAGGAGTAGTCATTGCCAAATTACCATTATTTTTGGCGGTAAGAAAATACCGCCAGACCCCAAATCTACACAAAATACCCTACATATTTATGGTGCGTTGCAGGCCGGGAAAGTGATCATGGAGCACCTACTGGGCGTGGCAAGTGTGTCTCACACTGCCATCTGTACATTAAAGGGAACCCATTTCATAATAGCAGTGTGTCACTAAAAATGAATTTCAGAATGTCTTAAATGGAAGCCACATTCCAAGAGCTAGTGCAATATTTAGAGGCAAAGTTATATGCACATGGGACGTGGTCATCGAACAGTGCCACAGAATGGCATGACCGCATTCATGGTGAAGTGCAGATAGAAAAACTAGACAATATTTTTTCAGAAGACAGCATAATTCAGGTTTGCCTCCTAAGGTTGTTAAATGTAGCTGATAAAAATGCAGAGAAAGATTGTCTGATACGGCTTTGCGCCAAGATTTGGTTTATCTTGAATACGTGCCTGCAAATGCAAGAAAATGTTGCTAAGCTGATTAACAGGTTAAAAGCTGACCTAGATGGGGCAAGTAAAAAGGAGGAGATATTAAGAGCAGAACTAGAAGTATGTCAAAAAGACATACAGTTAAAATGCAGAGATTTTGATATTCAATTGTCCAAAAGCAAGAAACAATTTGAGGACAGTGAACAGGAATTGGTACACTTAAAAGCATTAGTGGACCACATTAGACAAGATAAAGATGAGATGGTTTCAGAAATGCAGGTCTTACAAAAATAACATTTTGAAAAAGAAAGTGATCTCCAAAATGCAGAACAGGAAATGGTTAAAATGTGTCAAGAAAGAGACAAGAGAAACAAAGAATTCAATGAATGCCAAATGCAAATGTGCGACATGCAGGAGGTAATTAATAAAATGAGTGATGAAAATAACTATTTGCAAAACTAAGCAGACAGGCTCCTTAAGAAGTGTAATGATTTGGAACAACAAATGTGCATTCCCAGGTCCCAGGATTGAAGGCAGGGCACCACATTCAATGGAGTTAAGGTGAATTCTATTTCTACCCAAAGAGCTAGTGCCCCAGTGACTGGGCCGGTGACTGAACTTGGTTGCAGCGCCCTTGGGGGATTTGATACTCCCAGTGGGGGGCCGCCACCAATCCCATACACCTGGAACCAGAGTTAAATCACCAAGTAGTGCAATTCCATGCATTGCAACAAGTAGCCCCATAAAGATAATGAAATCCATCAAAGCCCTGATCAAACCATTTAAAAAAGAGAGGAGAATGCTGCATAGAGGATCATTTAGAAGCAGGCCATGACATTTCTAAAGCCCTCCAGATACCTAAGGAACAATACAGGCAGTATTTTTATTTAACTTTAGAGGCTCCCACGGCAAGTATCATAAGGGGATTGAATGAGCACTAGAATATGACGTGGGCAGAGTTTGAAAAAGAGATTAGGCGTCATTTTTCTCCTTTCCAGACATTGCAGGAGGCAAAGAAAGTTGCTTACACAATCACTGCTAGGCCTAATACATCCCTTCGCCAGTTTTTACAAGACTTAAAAAGAGCATTTTCTCGTTTTGATGTATCTTTTGACCCCAATTCTAATGAGTTTAAAACTGCCTACTTCTATGTGCTACAGAAAGATATTATATCACAACTGGTCCGTGAATTTGATCGTAACAAGTCCCTTGAGTGGATTGTGCACCAAAGCACAAACTATATGAAGTACTCTATTGTCAGGGTAGAGAAAGTGATAAAAATGAAAGACACTAGACCAAAATATAAAGAACCCACAACAACAGTGATGGAAATCAGATCAGCCAAAATGTCCCTTGAGTCTCTTCAAAGTCCAGGTAAAAATAATTTGACACCTGAACAAAGGGGTAATTGACAAAGATCATCACTTCCTGTACCAATGTTTCAATCACATGATCCTAGTAATAGGGAGAGCTACATTAGCCCCAGGTACTTAGGAGATAGGCCCCGGGTAGGCCATCGGCCTGATATGCAGGTATGAAAAATAACCAGAAACAGAATCAGGATCAAAGAAATGATGGTCCCTACCAGACATTGGGGACACAGAGCAGATTTGATCCCAATACCATGATATATGGTAATCAAGATAGACCCCGATATGTGGATCGATTTGCTGATAATGGGAATCAACATAGGGGTCAACACCCACAACATGAGAGACATGACATGAGGCAAAATATGAATTATGCTCCACATCAGTACAATGATTCCCCACCAGGGGATTACAACCAAAGGATGGGTGCCCCCCGATCCCCTCCACATATGAATCAAGAGTTCAGGAACAACCCAATAGAAATCATTCACCTGAGAGGTACCAGAAAAGATCCTATTGGGGGAAAACAACCAATATCGACCTAGGCCACAGAGAGAGGATTCTAGAGAGATTGAAAGATTCCAGTGTCTCGAGGCCCAAGTGAACATGTTAGCTGAGCAAATAGGAAAGCTCTGTACAGCACAAAAACAGTCATCAAAGGAGGGAGCAGAAAGCCATAGCAATGACTGGGTGGTTTCTGTACTTATAATACCTGCAGTGCCAAAAAGACAGATTGCTCTAATGTAATTATGCATAATGACTCTGGGATGCCTAATGATTTATAAGTGAAAGTAACAGTAAATTAACATGTGACAGAAATTGCAAATACATCTAAAAGCGAGGTACGGTTTAACGTAGAGCTAAATCAAACATTGGAGATCTGTACAAATGAAATAGGAAAACCTGAAATTCCAAAAGAACAAAGAGACAGATTTAAGAAAAACGACTCATGCATGGGGAATACCAGTGAACAGGGAGTAAGTGGGAATGCTATAACTCCTTCCCTGGGCAATCAGAACAATGACAAAACACAGGCAGAAAAAAGAAATACTCAAAAGGAGGGTACAGTTCAATCACCTGAAGAATTCTTTGAGCCACATATTTTTGAAGAAGTTAAAAGGGCTGGTACCACACTAAATAATCACGAATGCTCAGGGTTAGACAATGACAAGTTGCCAAATGATGTTGTTACACATGTTCACTTGGAGGATTGTAGTGTGACCTCTGAAGATACCTGGATGGATGGGCGAACAGTGGCCACACTCCAAAAAACCTCTGAACATGGAGAAATGAATAACGTCTCCCATGCAGAAATAGGCAAAAAGGAGGGAAAAATGTCATTCCATTTACCAATGTGCTTAGCCAAAAGTGAAAAAAGCCTGAGAAAGGTGAACCCTGAAATCAGTAAGAATTTGCACTTCTTATGTGTGTTAGAGGAAGTTGACGACAGGTATTATGCTCCCATCACTGTAGAAGAAAAATGCAATACATTTGCAATGATTGACTCTGGCGCACAGGCCACAATTATGTCTAAAGAATTGGTAAAGAGTATCAATGAAGGGAGATCCCCACAGAATCAGATCACAGTGAAGGAAAATCAAGGTCCAGTGCATAATTTTAACGGGGCGGAGGTGCCTATTATAGGCATCACCGAGGTTGACATAAAGATAGGTAAACACAGAATGAAACAGGAGGTTTGGTCACATCCATTTGTGAAATTCCATTTCTGATGGGAACAGATTGCCTGAAAAGATTGTCTCCTCTCATAGATGGGGTGAATGGAGTACTGTGGTCCTTAACCAAAAAACCATTGAGCATCCCTAGCGTCACTGTTATATTAATGTGTCAAGACAAAATGCAGAGTGAAAATGAAAAACTGCCTGTACAAATACACTTGGACCCAAGAAAAAAATGGCAAACTGCCATAGATGAGCACACATTACGTTTTTATTTAAAAAAAAAGACATGCAAACAGAATACTGCTCCTAAAGCAGATTCAGAAAAACACATCACCACTCTTGCTGAAATACACATGGAAGATGAGCAACCATGGGTTCACGTTGATATAAATAATTATTCTAAAACAACAAAAGCCACTTTAGCATTTGAACAGGAAAGGAGTTTCATTAATGAGAGACTGTTGCAAAAAATAATAGAGAGGGAGCAGATCCCGAAATTTAGAATTAAAAACCAATATGTTTCTGGTTTGGACAGTCCAGACTTTGAAAACCTAATTGCAGGAAGATGCATGCTGAAAATTAGTATTGGACAAAAGTCAATTCTAGTCAATTCTAAACAGATTGTTCTAGACAATTGGAGATACTAAAAGATTATGCTTACTGGCCACATATGTCCCAGGATGTGGAATTATATACTAGAGGATGTCTAGTATGTGCCCAATTTAAACCTGCTTCACCAATGCATAGAGCCCCATTAATGAAAAGAGGCCTAACTCTTCCATGGTCAGATTTGCAAATAGACTATGTAGGGTCTGTAAAGAGGTCGAGCAGGGGGAACCGTTAAATTTTGAGTGTGGTGTGTTTGATGTCAAAATGGATTGAGTGTATTCCTGCACCAGATTGTAGTGTGCAAACAGCAGCTACATTACTGGTGAATCATGTGTTTTCAAGATTTGGGTTACCACAAAGAATATAATCAGACTGGGGAAGTTATTTCACAAGCGCTCTAATGAGTAAGGTATGGCAAATACTGGGAGTGAAAAGAAATGTACACATTGCATATCGAGCTGCTTCTTCTGGGGGAGTTGAATGCTGTAATAGGTCTGTTGTGGACATATTAAAGAAGTTTGTAGCAGAAGCAGGTTCCAGCTGGGATTTACGTTTACCTTTAGTTTTGATGGCAATCAGATCAACTCCTGCCAAAGCAACAGGTATTAGCCCCCATGAGGTTTTGACAGGTAGGAAAATGGTGTTACCGCAACACCTACTATACAGAACACACAAGCAGACACTTGTAAGCGCATCTACAGTTCATGAATACATGGATGAGCTGAGGAAGCATTTACAACATGCATTTGCTTTTGTACAGCGAAATCTAGAAAGAGCTGCTGACAGTGCAAAGTCATATTATGATAAAAAGACATCAGCGAAAGAGTATTGTGTGGGCGATCAGATGTATAAATTTCATTTTGGAAAAGGTAAACAGAAAAATTCCAAATTTCTGGCAGCCTGGCAGGGGGCATTTCGGATTATAGATAAGATCTCTCCCGTGGTATACAAAATTCTGAAAACTGAAGGTGAAACAGTAATAGAGCAGTTTGTTCATGTAAATCAAATTAAGCCATGGCACCCCAAACAAGACTTGAGCGTGTAGAAACAGATAAAGCCACTTGAATACATGAAAGAAAATAAATGAGGTTAGTCATAGGGCAATGGCAGAGAAATAAAATAGGGTTGATTGATTATTGTAATGGAACACAAACACTGTGATATATGTATATATATATATATATATATATATATATATATATATATATATATATACATATATATATATATATATATATATTACATGGCCACGGCAGTGGCCATGTAGTTATGGTTAAGTTGCTGTTTCCATAGGAAGAGCACTTTTTGGGCGGCTTATAACTTCGCTCTCCTTGGACGGATCCTCACCAAACTTTGCAAAAAAAGTAGTTGGGTCACTCTGAAGTTTTTTGCAAAGTTTGGTGAGGATTCGTCCAGGGGGGCAAAAGTTATAGGGGGGGTCCCAAAACTTTTTTTTTTCCCATAGACTGAATGGGAAAAAACTTTGCGCACGGCTACAGCCCGAACCGCTGGACGGATTTACACCAAATTTGCGGCAGGAGCGGCGGCCTGTTCCCAAAAGCATGCTTTTGTAAATTTGGTGTAAATCTGTCCAGTAGTCTTTTTTAAAAATGACCAAAATGTAAGGCAAATAAATAAGTCATATCTGTGTTCGCTTCGCGGACGGACTTCCCTGTTCGCTCCGCGGACAGCACCCCGATTGGCCCATGGGCTTGCGTCATGTCCGCCGACACATGACGTGTTCGCTGATTGGACGGCGAGGGGCGTGGAGCGCGTCAGATTTTCTGTGGCGCCCGCCATCTTGTATTCGCAGTCGACCGCGTACAGCGCAGTGAAACGTGGATAAAAAATTGTATTTAGTGCCGTGTGTTCGTGTGTAAGAGTGTTTGGGGAGGGTGGGGGAGTATGAGATAGGTTCAATGTTTTTTTTTTTTTATGTGCTAGACCTTTTTGTTGCGTTCGATTTGTCCGCGGAGAACACGACTGTACTGACATTTTGTAAATAAACTAAATGGTGGGGTGTTTAGAGGACGGAGTATGTGTCATTTTTGTTCGCAAGGAAGGTAAAAATGAGCTATGAACACACGCGGTGTACTTAATTGTTCGTAAATACACAAACTGGGGGTGTCCTTAGGACACTGTCCGTATTGTAATCTGTCTAGTTGAATGTGTTCTAAGAACACTCGCAGTGTCCTGAAATGGTTGCAATTACACAAAATGGGGGTGTTCTGAGAACGTTGTTTGTATTGTTCGTTGTCAGGGTGAAAGTGTTTTAAGAGAACTCCTTTTGTTCGCTAATAGTACAATTTCCTAGGGGCGTCAACCAACTTTTTGTCCACTAAAGAAACGATAAATCCGGCTGGTGTGCGCCGACATTATGTGATAATCCTATGACTGGCGCTATTGACCTGGCTGACTTGCTTTTGCGACACTAAATCATATCTCCCGCCCCTAAGCCTGATATTATCAAAGCATTCATATTCGCCGCCTTTCTCCATGACGTTACAGGGTGCGTAATGAAACGCGCCCAGTCGTTTCCAGTACTACGCGACTTTACACAGAACCCGGAAAACAACACACATTATGTCACAACACAGCGCGCCACAATTCGGAATATGAAACTGTGATTTAAAAGCAAAGAGCAAGATTGTAAATGTTGTAAAGTACATTTATTTGACATCAAATGTTTAGAGAATATTCAGCAATTTGCATTTATCTTTGTTGTCGATCCGCAAAAGTTCATGTTGAGACACGCAATGTTCCTTTGCGGTACAGAGAGTGTTAGATCAGCTTACAACTCAGTGCGCCACAATTCGGAATATGAAACTGTGGTTTAAAAGTAAACAGCAGGATTGTACATTTGGTAAAGTACATTTATTTCACATGAAATGTTTAGTGAATATTCAGCGATTTGCTATTGTCTCTGCTGTCGATCAGCAAAAGTTTATTTGGAGCCACGCGTTGTTCCTTTGCGGTAGATAGGCTGTTGGTTTATGATAAAAGCAGTAAATGGTCGCTCTGATAATCGGAAGGTTGCTCCAACAACGAGCCATTAGCCCTATTGGTTGGTATGTTGTTTGTAGCCGCGAGTACTGCGTAAGGGCATATTGGTCCTTGGCGATTGTCCCATAAAATGGTGAGGGTCATGAAGTTGCATATTTGGACTTGCACCTGGCAGTTGAAGACCCCATCCGCTGGAGTCTGTAAATCGTGACATAGACAAAATGGGGCCACGTACCTGTTTTAAAAAACATAAATTAGTCTCACCAGCCGATCTTCATTAAAAATCATCATTTTATTTATTAGGGCGTGAAACTATTTGCTATCGAAGATAGTGCAACAGAGTATGTTAATAATAAAATAATAATATTTTCCCATTCATATAGCGCTAAAAACCGTGAGGTATCTAAGCGGTGCTTATTATTAACCACGGTGTGTGGTGCTCATTTATCGACCACGGAAGGATGAAAGGCTGAGTTTGGCCTTGCCGGGATTCAAACTTGCGTTAGCAAGCTGTGCATGGATGTCAAAGCGAGCGCTGTACTCGCTGTGCCACTTGACAGGCTACAGTGAAGTGGCACAGCGAGTAGAGCGCTTGACCGCCTATAGACCGGTTAAATTATTTCTATTAACCCACCCTGTGTCGTCTGCCTTTTTCAGAGCCCTCTAAACGACAGGGGATCAATTCGGCGGTGATAGTGCGCGGTAGAAAACATTATGCCACTTTTAACGAAAAAGTTCAACTTGAGCGGTCTTTAATGCTACGCTACTGTAATTATATTTGGTATAAAGTAATCTTAAGGGTTACTTACAGTACAATTGCAATTTCCATTGTCTACGAGTGGTGCAGTCCCAAAATACGACTCCGCGTGTGCCAACGATCTTTCGTATAGTGATATAATATATAAAAGTGGTTTCGTTTCAGGAATTTCATCTTTATCTTCTCTTACGTTTTAGCAACACTCCTTCAAGAGAAGTCTTTCATCACAATCTCTGTCTGTCAAGGTCAAAACACAAAACAGCCTTATAGTCCGCTTCGTGAGCCTCTCCGGGGCCCGAGAAAAAAATGGAAGCAGCTGACCTTCACTGTGAACGAGCATAAATTCTTACTTTGTAACATTCTGTGTAAAGCCATCTGTAGAAGTTGTGGAAGCAGCTGACCTTCACTGTGAACGAGCATAAATTCTTACTTTGCAACATTCTGTGTAAAGCCATCTGTAGAAGTTGGTTTTTGCACGCCATGTTTGTATATTGTTTGCGTGATATTAAAAAAAGTTTGTTTAAAGGACGTTATGGTTCTAAGTACAGCCGAAAGACCCCTGAAAGTTATGGTAAACTTTGAAAAATAACTGGCGCCACCACCGTGCACTGCTAAGACTAACACCCAGGACATCAAAGATGACATTGCAAATGTCATTGATGAAATCACTGATGACATCACGTGTGTATGTACTTTTCATGGAATTTGTGTATTAGGGATTTTTATTATAATGTTGCGAAAAAGTGTCAAGGATATTGCAATAAATATCATACCGTTATTAGTGCTTTGTACGATGCATTGATATAAATAGCATTGTATTATGGGATTTTATCTAGTATACTGAGATACTAATGGAGAAACATAGCATTGTGTGCAGAGTACAAGATGAAAGTATAATATGTGTAATGTTAATATGTTGAATAATGAAATAATAATTGTCCTGAAATGTTCGAAAAATCACAAAATGGGGTTGTTCTGAGGACGTTATTCGTATTGTGTGATTGCTTAGCTGTATGCAATGAGGGAATGGCACAGAGAGTAAAGTGGACACCGTCCGCGGACACCGCGGCTGTTCGTGGACAGGGAGTGCTACATCCGGGTTTTTCCAGGAAATCCAACATGGAAAGAAGACTGTACGGATCAGCCAATCAGATGTCGAGGTTGTGGATTTGTGTTGAAAGAGACTGTGTGTTGTGAAGATGGCAGAAGTGGAGAAAGTCGGGATGTTGGTGCTCGGAGATATGTTTGTGCATGGTTTACAGCAGTACGCTGAATGCAGACATGTTGCAAAGAACTTTGATGTGAAAGTAGTGGAGGTGGTGTGATGCAGTGTGCCTGATTGCAATGTACAGGGAATTGTACAAGTTTGTGAGGATATGGCCACGATGAACAGTCCGCATGTGGTAGTTTTGCACTATGGTGCTTTCCATTTGGGCAACGTCAGTGCCCCTACTTTGTTGGCTGATTTGGAACGCTTGGTTCAAGCAGTAATGAAGATCCTTCCAAATGAAAAAAATATTTTTTTCTGGATTACTACCTAGGGCAATTTGGGACAATAGTTCAGTTTTTTGTCCTCAGCAAAAAATTGCTAGGTGTGTCATCAACCGAGGCATGTGTGCCTTCATGCTTAGAGCTGGTATGTTCTTCTGTAACAATGAGAATATTGATGCCAGTAATGCTGTTAATTTTAAAGAAGATGGCATTTCTTTATCTTTTACGGGAAATGCCTTTCTATTTTGGAATGTAAGGGTTGCTTTGGAGAAGGTTATGTGAAGATTTTAGGAGTAAAGTAAGAAAAAAAAACAAGAAAAAAAATACAAAATAACAGGTGTCTGTCAAGCATCTGTAAAAAACAAAATAAAACGGCTCTTTTCAGAGCCAACTTCAAAGGGGAAATGGGGCACACTATTTAAATTTACATTCACCACGCTCAGATTTTCGATATGTCTGCGGACATGGCGGTAGTTCGCGGACATCGGGAGTTACATCCGGGGATTTTTGAGTTCAGAAGTCATGCAAATGAGAATAAGCACTGAAATGGATTGGTCAGGAAAGTTTGGTGGGTGTGTTGTGCCAGGAGAGATTTTCTCAGATACTCTTTTTGCTGAGAGAACAAAAGATAGCTACAGCTGTGTGTTTCAGAAAACAGATTGTTTGGATTTTAGGAGATTCGTGGATACATTTGTTGAAGGTGCATGCAGAAAGCTGTGGAGTAGCTGTAGATCTTGGATTCCCACATATATATATATATATATATATATATATATATATATATATATATATATATATATATGTATATGTTTCTGTATGAGTAGCTTAGTATACTAGATAGAACCCCATAATAGGATGCTATTTATATCAAGGCATCGTTCAATCCACTTATTAGGGTATATTTCTTGCAATGATTCTTGACACTTTTTTCGCAACATAATAAGAATCCCTTCTACACATATTTCATGAGAAGTACATACACATGTGATGTCATCAGTGATGTCATCAATGACATTTGTGATGTCATCTTTGATGTCCTGGGTGTTAGTCTTAGCAGTGCACGGTGGTGGCGCGAGTTATGGTTGCTTAGCTTACCATAACTGGCGAATTTTAAGTGTTTTCCAGTTTTACTTGGAACCATAACGTCCCTTTAACAAAGTTTTTTTCACTGAATATATATATATATATATATATTACACTGTGTAGTTATGGTTAAGTTGCTGTTTCCCCCCTGGACGAATCCTCACCAAACTTTGTAAAAAAAGTATATGGCCCACTCTGAATTGTTTTGCAAAGTTGGTGAGGATTCGTGCAGGGGGGAAAAGTTATAGGGGGGTCCCAAAATGTCTGTTTTTCCCATAGACTGAATGGGAAAAATGTGCTCGCGCCTACAGCCCAAACCGTTGGACGGATTTTCACCAAATTTGGACTAGGAGCAGCGGCTTGGTCCCGAAAGCGTGCTTTTGCAAATTTGGTGAAAATCCGTCCAGTAGTTTTTTTTTAAAATGACCAAAAAGTAGGGCAACAAAAATTAGTGATATCTGTGTTTGGTCCGCGGACGGACTTCCCTGTTTGCTCCGCGGACAGGACGGTGATTGGGCCAGCAGCTTGCGTGATGTCCACGGACGTGTTCTCTCATTGGATGCAGTGAAAGCGTGCAGTGCGTCCGGCTTCAGAGACGCCCGCCATCTTTCTTTCCTGCATGAGAGGCTTTGTCAGGTCAGCAGGAGCATGTCTGCCTCCTGTTCCTCCCACCCCCGCTCATGCCCCGTGTCTGCCCCACCCCCCGCTCATGCCCTGTGTGTCCTTTCTGTCCCCCCACCCCTGCTCATGCCCCGTGTGCCCTTCCTGTCCCCCCACCCCCGCTCATGCTCTGTGTGTCCCCTGTTCCTCCAGCCCCCCGCTCACGCCATCGCACACGGTGGCCAGCGGAGGGCCGAGGAGCGGGATCTGCCACACGAACTCATGTCCGTGCGGCATGTCCGTGTTTTTTTTTGTCCCCCCCACTCCCCTGCTCATGCCCCGTGTGTCTCTCTCCCTCCCCCGACCCCCCGCTCATGCCTCGCTGTGTCTCTCTCCCTCTCCCCCACCCCCGCTCATGCCCCGTGTGTTTCTCTCCCTCCCCCCTCCCCCCTCCCCCCTCCCCCGCTCATGCACCGTGTGTTTCTCTCCCTACCCCCAACCCCGCTCATGCCCCGTGTGTTTCATACCCTCCCGCCCACCCCCGCTCATGCCTCGTGTGTCGTCTCTAGCCCTCCTGCCCACCCCCGCTCATGCCCCGTGTGTCTCTATCCCTCCCGTCCACCTCCTGCTCATGCCCCGTGTGTCTCTATCCCTTCTGCCCACCCCCCGCTCATTCTCCGTGTGTTTCTATCCCTCCCGCCCACCCCCCGCTCATGCCCCGTGTCTCTCTATCCCTCCCGCCCACCCCCCGCTCATGCCCCATGTGTCTCTATCCCTCCCGCCCACACCCCGCTCATGCCCCGTGTGTCCCTCCTGCCCACCCCCGCTCATGCCCCGTGTGTCTCTATCCCTCCCGCCCAACCCCCACTCATGCCCTGTGTGTCTCTATCCCTCCCACCCACCCCCGCTCATGCCCCGTGTGTCTCTCGCCTCCCACCCACCTCTGCTCATGCCCCGTGTGTCTCCCCCCTCCCACCCACCCCTGCTCATGCCCCATGTGTCTCTTCCCTCCCACCTACCCCCGCTCATGCCCCGTGTGTCTCTCCATCCCTCCCACCCACCCCCGCTCATGCCCCGTGTTTCTCTCCCCTCCCACCGACCCCTGCTCATGCCCCGTGTGTCTCTCCCCTCCCACCTACCCCCGCTCATGCCCCGTGTGTCTCTCCCCTCCCACCCACCCCCGCTCATGCCCCGTGTGTCTCTCCATCCCTCCACCCACCCCCGCTCATTCCCCGTGTGTCTCTCCCCTCCCACCCACCCCCGCTCATGCCCCGTGTGTCTCTCCATCCCTCCTACCCACCCCCCGCTCATGCCCCGTGTGTCTCTATGAATCCCACCGACCACCCGCTCATGCCCCGTGTGTCTCTATCCCCTCCCGCCCAACCCCGCTTCATGCCCCATGTGTCTCTCTGCTGTTGCCCCCCACCCCCCGCTCATGCCCCCTCTCCTGTTACCCCCACCCCCTCTCATGCCCCGTGTCTCTCTCCTGCTACCCCCACCGCCTCTCATGCCCCGTGTCTATCTCCTGTTGCCCCCCACCCCCGATCATGCCCCTGTGTCTCCCTGCTGTTTCCCCCCACTCCCCTCTCATGTCCTGTGTCTCTCTTCTGTTACCCCGCCCCCCTCTCATGCCCCGTGTCTCTCTCCTGTTACCCCCCAGCCCCCTCTCATGCCCCGTGTCTCTCTCCTGTTGCCCCCCACCCCCCGGTCATGCCCCGTGTATCCCTCCTGTTGCCATCCACCCCCCGGTCATGCCCCGTGTCTCTCTGCTGTTGCCCCCCACCCCCCGGTCATGCCCCGTGTCTCGCTCCTGTTACATCCCCACCTCCTCTCATGCCCCGTGTCTCCCTGCTGTTGCCCCCACGCATGCCGCGTGTCTCTCTCATGTTACCCTCCACCCCCTGCTCATGCCCTGTGTCTCTCTCCTGTTGCCCCCCACTCCCCGGGTCATGCCCTGTGTCTCCCTCCTGTTGCCGCCAACCCCCCGCTCATGCCCTGTGTCTCTCTCCTGTTGCCCCCCAACCCCCGGTCATGTCCCGTGTCTCCCTTCTGTTGCCCCCCACCCCCGGTCATGTCCCGTGTATCCCTGCTGTTGCCCTCCCACCTCCCTCTCATGCCCCGTGTCTCTCTCCTGTCACCCCCCACCCCCTCTCATGCCCCGTGTCTCCCTGCTGTTGCCCCCCACACCCCGCTCATGCCCCGTGTCTCCCCTGTTCCACCCCACCCCCAGCTCATGCCGTGTCTCCCTCCTTTTCTCCCCCACCCCCGCTCATGCCCCGTGTTTTCCCTGTTCCACCCACCCCCCGGTCATGTCCCGTGTCTCCCTGCTGTTTCTCCCCACCCCCGCTCATGCCCCGTGTCTCCCTGTTGTTGATCCCCACCCCCTGCTCATGCCCCACATTTCTCTCTCCTGTTACCTCCCACCCCCCTCTTATTCCCCGTGTCTCTCTCCTGTTACCCCCCACCCCCTCTCATGCCCCGTGTCTCTCTCCTGTTGCCCCCACCCCCGATCATGCCCCGTGTCTTCCTGCTGTTTCCCCCCACCCCCTGCTCATGCCCCGTGTCTCTCTCCTGTTACCCCCACCCCCCTCTCATGCCCCGTGTCTCTCTCCTGTTACCCCCCACCCCCCTCTCATACTCCGTGTCTCCCTCGTGTTCCCCCCACCCCCCGCTCATGTCCCGTGTCTCCCTGCTGTTGCCCCCCACCCCCCACTCATGCCCGTGTCTGTCTCCTGTTCCCTCCCACCCCCGCTCATTCCCTGTTGTGTTCTCTTTATACACCCGCCTTCCCTTTCCATGGTGGCCATCTTGGTAAAAGATTTTCCTTCCGGTTTGGGAAGAAAAATCTTTTTTTTACCACCTGGGGTTCCCACTTTGAGGACCTAAAATGCTAGTGGTCTTCATCTATTGAAAAGGATGTTATGGTGATGTTGCACTAATAAAAACCTATGAAATGCAGTAAAAAAAAATTGTGTTACAGGGACGTTATGGTTAAGTTGCACTAATAAAAACCTATGAAATTCAATGAAAAAACTTTGTTAAAGGGACGGTATGGTTAAGTTGCGCTACTAAAAACCTATGAAATTCAGTGAAAAAACTTTGTTAAAGGGACGTCATGGTTAAGTTGCGCTACTAAAAACCTATGAAATTCAGTGAAAAAACTCTGTTAAAGGGATGTTATGGTTCCAAGTAACACCGAAAAACCCTTGAAATTCGCCAGTTATGGCAAGCTAAGCAACCATAACTCGCGCCACCACCGTGCACTGCTAAGACTAACACCCACGACATCAAAGATGACATCACAAATGTCATTGAGGACACGGTAGGATGGAGTCCTGGAGTCCCGTGGATGAAGATCAAGGGATACCTGCCTCCGGGTGGAGGTGAAGACAAAGTAACAAGGATGCCAAAAGAGATGACTCCTATGGAAAAAAGCATCCAAGAGTGCCAGAATGAAAGAGTGCTCCAAGTGAACCAGATGCTGATCGGGACGTATCAGGGGCAGACAACAGTAGAAGAACAATGAACTTGCAGTATTGTTGGTGCATGAATTCCGGTGTATCCTGGAGTATGGAGTTCCACATATTTATTTTTTTAATTAATTATTTTAATCTGTTATGTTAATTCTTTGTTTTAATTATTTATTTTATTGTATTGTTTTATGATTGACTTCAACTATAAAGGCAAGACACTGGACTATGGACAATTCTGTTGGGAAGGAGTACGTAAAATATTTAATAAGAACTGTTGGACTCATTGATGAATGTTCATATTACAATGGTTGAACAGTGATTTTTCATTTTTCATTTTTCACATGTGAAATATTAATTTTATTGAATTGCTATGATTTAAAAGAAGAAAAGGAACAGGTTTGTTTCTTCCAATTGTGGCTTTGACCATGGCCAAATTATCAGAAAAAGGAGGGTATGTAGTATAAATTATTGTATTTTGGAGTGCAGCGCCACTGCATGGGATCACATTATTGCTATAATGTGGCACACACATAGCCAGCAGATGTTGCCAGTGTAACATATGGATATGCAAATGAAGACAGGTTACAGATTTAAAAGCATAATAGAATTTTTTTTTCCCTTCTCTCCCTTGAAATGCCTCATTCACAGGAGAAAACGTTAGCTATCTAATTGACTGACTTAATTAACCAATACTTACACTAGTTCTAACGCATTAACATTATAATGTGTTCTACATGTGGAAAGAGAGGCAGAAGAGATGTGCCCTGAGAGTCATTTTTAAATGTGCATTTTTCTCTGATTTTCTATGGCTGCATTGAAATGTGGAGGACGGAAAGCAGCAGGAAACAGAAACAGAAACAGTTATTACAGTATGAAGATCCCATTGTTTGTAAAACAGGGGTGGTAACCTAATACACTTTCTGTTAATATGATTGGAGGGAAGTATATCTGAAGACAGGCTGCGTGAGCAACAGAGCTTTGCTGGACGAGCTCTGACAGAATTATAGTGAGTTCACTTTTGCGGAGCTGCTGTGAGGTCGCCTTTGCTGGGCTGCTGGGAGGATTCGTTCCAGCTGCACTGTTGACCTTCAGAGACTGGGGGTTCCTGGTCACTTGGCACCGGCATGAGAACTGCAGATTGGTGATTGAACTGCATCTTCTCGCTGTGCGCTTTAAAAAGAGGCCACAAGCCAAGGGAGATTGCGTGTGGGAGAACTACAGATAACTGGCAATTATCAAAGTGAATGGAGATTATTGTGACTGCTGTACAAATTACCTAATATATATCAGGCAGGAAGAGTAGAAAAAAAAAGGAATCCCCTGTGTTTAATTGATTATGTATAATGTTGCAAAATGAATATTGTTCTTTTGCTGCATGTTTTCCTTTTTCTGTTTGTTACAGATGATGCAAAGTGAATCTCGTTCCGCTGCTGTACATTTTTCTGTTTATTTCTGTAAAAAAAACAAGGGTAAGATGGTGTTCTGAAATGCAACTGTTTATAAAACACAAAAATACATGAAGGCAGACGTGTAGTGTGTTTTTGTCTTTCTCTTTTCTTAGTGCATCTGGAATAGCACTTTATTTATGGGGAAGATTTTGAGGTAGTGCATTTGTCATTTTTCCCATATAGATAAAACAACAAAAAGAATAAGTTGTCTAAAAGTAAGACTTAGCAATTATAAATAGCTTTGTGTGTATTTCCACTCAGTGTATGTGTGCGTAATTTCTGAGTGGAATATAATACAATTGTTCTTGCTGAGCGTACATGAATCAGCAAAAAGAGGCCTATGGAAACATAATCTCACTAATGTAAATAAATTAGTGATAATACCACATGTTATTGTGAATACTTTATGGAAACATACTTCACTGGTGTAGATAAATCAGTGATAACAGCCATAGGTGGCACTCTATATGAAAATGTGGTGTTTCTGAATTATGTAGGTCCGAGGCCTCTAGAGATCAAACGAACAGTCTAAACAAAAGAAGGGGGTTTTGTATGTTGGGGCCACAAATAAAACAAATAAATTATTCTCACCAAAATGCCACCAACAAAATGTATACCACTATAAAGCCAAACCCAATCTAAATGCAAGGAGTAGTCATTGCCAAATTACCATTATTTTTAGCGGTAAGAAAATACCGCCAGGCCCCAAATCTACACAAAGTACCCTGCAGATATCTATTAAATCCATCATTAATATTTGGATCTATGGCTAATGGCTGATTACAAAAGGCTGAACTAGAGAAGGGTTCTGCACTAGCATGCTGTATTTTCATGATGCCTATGATTACATATTCAGATCTATGTCTAAAGGTCGTTTACAAAAGGCCAAACTTGCGGATTCCACAACAAAAGGCTGCATTCTGCAGGTATGGATTTTTGTAACCAGCCCTCTCCCCGCCCCTTTTGCGGGGGTCATCCGCAATCCCCTCACCACTGAGTGGCAGCACCCACTCCCACCCCCAACCCCACTTGTATGCTGCGGGCTCTGGCCTCTGGCTGCCTCTTTCCCGCAGTCTAGATACTGAGTCTTCAGAAGCCCGATGCACAGCATGACGTGCTTGTTTGTAAGACCTTTGGTGCCTCTGGCTTCGGGGGGTGGAGAGGGGGTGATATCTAGACTGTGAACGTAGTAATTATGCAATAAATCTGCATACAATTGTGCTAAATGTATGTAAATTCATCAAATGACTAATAATGCAGGATATCCTTGAGTCCTGGATTTAGATATTCCTGCACTAGAGGTTCTGCCACCACAGCCTCTATTGTAGCTGCTTGAGCCTCCTACAATAGCCCTGCCTCCTCCTCTTCTTTCCCCTGGGTCCCTCACAATGTCTCAACCTTCCCGGCCCACTCAGAGGATCCACAATGCTTCATTGCCTGGGCCTGTGGTCCGGCACCCCAAAACAGCAAAACGTCCCCTCTGCCTTATTCTCAAGTGGAAATCCTCCTCTTAAGGAGAAACAGAGCTAACTTCATCATCTTCCCCTCCAAGTGTCTCATGTGCATCACCACAAATGGGAATTGGAAAAACTGACCACACCTCAAGAATCCAAAAGTGTGAAAGGCCAAATCAGCCCACCTACCAAAGTAAAACCCCAATAAAAAAATTAATATATAGACTACTATACTATATTATATTATACTATACTAATACAAACACCATTACATGTCAAATCAATAGAACGACAACCGGGTAGACAAGATGGCAACAACAAAAGTACATGAAAACTGGGAAAAGAGAAATAATTTCCCCAAACTTTTTTGTGTTTTTTTGAGGAAGAGATTGGGGTGGAAAACCGTTTTTCTGCCTTTTATAAATGCTGAAAAGTCTCAAAGTGTCATCGACTACATTTTCCCCTCGGAACTGCCATTTATCAAGGCCAAACAAATTGAAATTGTCAAACAGACAACCAGTGACCACCACATGCTCACCTTAAGTTGGCTGTGGGGTGAAGACTGTCACACAGCGCCAAAAATGGATGACAACTAATCTAATCATTAATAGTGCTAAAACTTGTTTCAGGTGGACAGACAAAGTTATCAGTCGGAATTCAATCATGAGTCCTATTTAAGTACTTTGGAGCCTTTCAAAAGTAAAAGTGTAATTAATTTACAAGATCCCCATACAAGGACCCATCGACATACTTATGATGAACATGTTCAACTAATAAAAACATTCTACAGAAAGTCATTGAGATTGGCTCCAAGTTGCCTCACGATCAAAGAAAGCAAGCCACCCAATCTATTAAATGCAAATATAGAAATTGGACTCATGCTCACAAAGCAATCCTGTTCCAAAGGGATAGCAAGACGTTCATGTCCGCAATTGCTGGAAAAAATGGGTCACAAATATGGATTCTATTGAATGAAAGAACATTGCATAATCAGGTGGACACACAGTTGAATGGAGTCACCGAATCCAATTGAGTAACACACTTTTCAGCTCTATATTTAGATGAAAAATTTGGAAATTACAACTACGCTATGCAATCTACATCTGCTTGGAAGCTAGCTTGTTCTAAAGAAATTATTGAGGCTCTCATCATCAAATCCTCAAGCTTGCGTGCAGCAGGACCTGATGGCCTCACAAACTTCATGCTAAAGCAGCATCGAAGAGATGGGCCATGATTCTGAATAATATCTATCATCATATCCTCATACCCAAAAGGATCCTCAATCTTGGCGCACATCATCATTCCTATATTCAAAAAAGGTGATCAAGGAATGCCGTTCAATTATTGACCTATAGCACTCCTCGACATGCCGGGCTAAATCTTTTCATGACTAGTCTTACGTAATTTCAATTCCTGGTTGGATGAGGCAAAGCAACAGGATCCTGACCAAACAGGTTTCGCCGCTGGAATGGGAACGGCAATTAACCTATTCACATTGAATGCATTGAAAAAACAAGCACATCACTCTAAATCTCCAATTTACTTTGCATTCATTGACATGAAATCTGCTTTTGATTCCGTATCAAGAGTCATTTTAATGGACAAATTTATGGGAGCAGAGTGCCTAGTAAACTTGGTTGACAATATTTATCAATTGCACTCTTCCACTTCAGTCCAGATCAGACTATAAATGGCTGGCCTATTGTCATCAGTGATAAGCACTGCAAGAGGGCTGAAGCAAGGTTGTGTACTTGCCTCAGCCCTCTTTAACTTTTTCATCCACAATGTAAGATTCTCTTTCATGAATATCGATACTGATTCCCCTAAATTGGATAAAGTCGTAATGCAAGCCCTCTGGTACGCCTATGATCTCGTGTGAATATCTAAGACTCTGACGGGGCTTCAGAAATGAATTAATGCTCTTACTCAATACTTCAACGATAATGAGCTTGTTATGAACCTAAAAAAGTCTTAAATTGTGATGTATGCACCCAAATATTAATCGCATTATAGAATGGAATGGAAAGTTAATAAGGTGAATTTGGAAATTGTCCCAATGTACATCTATCTAGGCTTTGCCATTGATGGTAGTCCTTCAGTTCATTCTCAGTTGGCCACCACTATTAGAAGTGATCTTCTAAACAAACTCAAAGCTAAATATTGGCGTCAAATTCTGAATGTCCCTCAATCCTTCCAGGGACCATGGCTAACATATGAGTTAGGTCTTACATCACTACAAGCTAAATACCAGTAGCAAGTTTGTGTATTATTTCGTAAATGTGTGACATATTCTAAGACTCATTCATTATTAACAATTCTTGCTGGCTATATGTTCACAACTAAACATTACTTTGGTAAAGAGTGGATTAAAAATGTTACTGAAATAATGGCAATCGCTGATGTAACTCTAGAAGTTTTGATTAATGATCCAAACAGAGCTAAAAAAAAAAATCTTTCTACAAGATTGGATTAACACACGCTCCATATGTTTAACCTATAAACATTTCCATCAACATCTTTTTGGGGAAAAGAAACTGGGTGCTGTGCAACCATACCTGAATAAGGCCCCCAACCCGCAGATACGATCTGCAATCTTAAGAGATCGACTGAATTTATGGCCTACCCGTGACCTTATGGCTCAGCGACAACAAATTGGCCCAGATGAAAACAACTGTAGATTCTGTGCCAATTCTGCACTTAAAGAAACCCTTGAACATCTACTCATAGACTGTATAGTGTTGTCTGATGTAAGGAGAAAATACTTTGGTAAACAGATGACCAAAATTGCAAGTGTTCCACCTAAATATAGATGGGCCATGATAGTGGCAACTCCTGACATGAGCGTAAGCATTGCAACAATCCATTTTCTTAATGCTTTGCATCTATATGTTGAGAACAATACTGTTAACCTCTGAAGATTGTGTTGAGCAACTTATGTGCGTTCACTTCTGAATATTGCTGTTGCTTTACTTATGTGGTTTATCCATACAGTTGCTTGATTTCAAGATCAGAAGTTTTCAATTTTTTCTTGTTTGTATCCTTGTTATTTGTCTGATCTAAGTTCATTTTATTAATGTACAAATATAAATTGTAAAGTTGAGTAATCAGCTAAATCAATAAAAAAAAACATTTTAAATGCTGAAAAGGGACACTAAAGGCAAAAGGGGCAACGAGAAATTGGTGTTTTTCTTTTTATATAGGGAAACACAATATCAACACATTGAAAAACTAATTTCCTACAAAAGCCCACTAAAGATTAAGAAACTAAACAAAAGACTGACACCAATCAGCTACAATTCCTCAACATTCTTCAAAGCCTGGCTTTAAAGCTCTGAAATCCCTAGAGATGGCCTCCAAATGTAAATCTCCCCTGTGTCATCCTTCCCTCACAGCCTTTCAAAACTTACAAAGGAACAAGAACTCAGGAAAATTTCATTGGCAGAGTCTACGACTATGATTGGATGAATGGATTCAAACTTGATAAATCAGCCAACTTGGATTAGCTCTGTTTGGCTTGATGAACTGAGCAAACCTGTTATTCGACTTGAGATCCGAGGCTTGTGATTGGGGAAAGAATCATTTTGCAAGATCCGTAAGCCCACCCCATGTTCAACCCAGGGTGTCTTACGCAAAAAAAACTGTGGGGATGTATCATTCCTGAAAGATTCATGGGGCCTACTGGGTCGTGATTTTTAAAGTTCGTCCAGACATAGGTATTAGAACGTTTTATTTTCTTTTCAAATGTATGATTTACTGTGTTTTCAAGGAACAATCATATCCCCTTACAAGCAGGTATATAATACTCTCAAATCAATTTTGACCGATGAATAATCCCATAGATGTTTTGTTGCATCATCAACTTGAACTTGCCAAATGACAAGCAAATTTAACACCTCCCCTTGTTTACCCTCCCCCAGTTTCAGTCACTCAATGGCTTCAGCACATTTGAGAAAATGTCCAAGAAAGATTGATTGTGCTCTCTTCTTGTGAATGAACTTAAGTAAACCGTAACCTTGCCATTTCCCATATTTGGAGTGTTGTGAGAATAAAAAATATCTATATTTAAAGAAGTGTATTCCCTTTAAAAATGCTTTAATAAACATTTTGAACTGTATACAGTAGTAAAGTAGTAATACATTTCAAAGGAATAACCAACACATCAAACATTCTGCTTCAGACACTTTTAAAAATGTTGCCTTCTTCTAGTACATACTGTAGTGAATCGGGTGAGCATCAGTAAATGAGGGTGTCTACGGAGTGAACTTTTTGCATCCAAACATAGACTATAATCTTGCCCCAGAAATATGAGGAATCTATGCAAAATTTGACAGCAGTGTGTTCAATGGTGTGTATTTGTATAGCCGAACAAACATACACACATATATATATATTCTGCTTCATATATAAAGAGATAGTACAGAATGACCCACAGTTGACGCTATCCCTCCCCTCTGTTGAAAGGTCCAGTATTCATGCCTGTGTGAATGTGTCCGTAGCCCTCTCACCGTCTAAGCTGCGGTTGAAGGTTTTTGTAAAAAAATAGTGCTAACAACACCCCATGCCTCTTGTAGAACATTGAGGTAAACCCATCTTGCCCTGTTGCTGAACCGCCTTTAACTTTGAGATCGCATTGAGGCTTTCACTTGTGGCAATAGGAACATCCATCAATGTTCTTTCTTCCACTGTTAAAATGTGGAGAGGTATCACATCTAGGTATGCTTGTATGACCCTATTGCTACTCAGACCTTCTGTAGGATAATATGGGCATAGTATTGACCAAACCTTTGGGCTATATATGCTGGCTGGGTCAATACGGACCCTATTTCTCCCTTTATCTTGTAGATAGTTCTCTCTGCCCTTTGACCTCTTGGGTGGGCCACCAACAAAGTATAGGCCTGGTCACCTTTTTCCAATACTTCTGTTTAATGTATTTTAGCTGAGTCAATGCCCTTCCCTTCCATATATCTCTAAGTTTTTGTCTCTGTTCGATGACCTTTCTGAGCTTCTCCTCCGTATGGTTTTTGTCCTTTTTTAGATCTGTCTCTATAGACTTTATCATTTGTCTAAGGTTGGATTCCCTCAATAATCTCTCCCTTTTCTTTGCTGCCCCTTCTGAGTTCAGAAGGCCCCAGAAGGTGACCATGGCTGCTTTCCATTCCATATCTATCGAGGTTGCGCTTGTGTTGTTCTGCTGGAAGAAGGTTTCATTTTCAGATTTTACTGTATCCCTGAACACGGTATCTCTAAACAGTGTATCATTAGATATCCACTGTTTATCCAGGCGGGGGCCAACATCCAGAGATACTCTACACATCTCATGATCTGACCAACCCACTACTTGTATGTCTGCCCCCATAATTCTATGTTCATATGCTGCATCTATCAATATATGGTAGATTTGTGAACATGTTTTCTATGGGGGGGGTCAAAGGTGTAGGCCCTTAGTTGCGGGTGAACCGTCTTCAAGCGTCTATGACATAATCGTCCTGCGAGAGGAAGTATAGGTTGTATTCTACTCCAGTTGAGGGCCAGGCTGCTCCCTCTTTAAGAGAGAAACAATCTTGTAATTGGTCCACCAGCAAATTAAATTTGCCAGCACAGATGTGAAGCCCAATCCTCCATCTTTCAAAAAAATTCCAATACCTCTTTACAAAACGGTACTTGTTGCTGGTTTGGCACCATGTGGCCAATCTTCTCTTTCACAACACATCACCCCTCTTCACCTGGAATATTTCAAGTCCTACCGATTTCTAGCCTAAAAAAAAGGTGGGGCCCGGTCTAGTGTCTCCCTCTACCGGGATGGAAATCTCCCTGTGGGAGACAGGTGTTTCTCGTGACTCTGACTAAACAGCTTTCATCATCGCTCTCGCTCAGTCACACTCCATTCAAAACATGTTCTTCCTGTAGGAGCATTTCCGTGCTCAATGGTTTAATGTACAAAAAATACATGTTTTTTATTATTATTGTATACAAATGTTAAAACAATTCAATAGCACCAAATATCAGTCTCACATCCACTCTCGGTGGATTATTGTTAAAAAAAAAGTAAGTGACTCAAAAAAGCTCAAAACAGCAGTATCACATTTAACAACAAATTCACTTTTGTTAAGCCACGGACATCAGTCTGCGCTTATCGACACAATGCTTTTCTTTTGGCCAATTACTGTGTTCACACCATATTTCAATGCTTTCTTGTGGCCAAATGACAGTGGCAATGTTCCTGTAGAAAGAAAATGTGTTAAATGCAGTGTAACTGAGTGAGAATGCTGATGATAGATGTTTAGTCAGAGTGATGAGAAACACATTTGTCACCCACCGGTGTTCTTTTTTTCTAGATTTCCATTGATTTCTGGACCAGCAATCCCAGTCCCGCCTTTCTGGCTGTGCTGGATGACCATAGGACCGCACCCAGGTTTTTACATTTAAGATCATATTCCTACACCCTCTTAAACTTGGTTTCCAGAAGGAAGAGGACATTCAAGCCCAATTGTTTAAACTCCCTTATCACCCTAGACCGTTTCTGCAGGGAGTTGAGGCCCTTCATATTTAAGGTCCCTAGATGGAACCCCTTAACATGCATTGTCATTTTTCTTCAATTCGAATTCTCCTGAGCCTGCTCCTCTAATTCTGCAACCCCCAACCTCCAATGGTAGCATAGTATTCCTCACAGAAAAAAATATGTTTCCCCACTTTCCCCCCAATTTTTCTACATCAATTCCCAAGTTAAACGCATTGTTCCACCCATTTTGTCCCACCCCCTTAATCCCATCCTTCTCCTCCAACTCCTTTTCAGGGAATGATAATCCCCTTTATCAGTAACGCCCTTTCAAGCAAGGTCCACCAAAGGAAACCTCTCGTCTCACTCGCCTATATCCAAACCATTGAGAGAGACCCCTGTAGATCTCAGCAACCTTGTAGTTATATATGTCTCTGAATAATCAAAAAAAACCAACCATGTCCCGGTGGGTCATAGAGCCCCCCAATTGGAAGCAAACTTTTAGATCTTTCATATGTCATTGTATGAACATCATGGAGAGTAAAGACATATGTATAATGTGGTGTTTAATTTATAGAACCTCCTCAACCAGTTTTGATGGCCTGTCCTGGGCTGATGTTTCTATCATTCATTGCTGGGATTCAGCTCTTCCATGCCCAGCTTGAAGTCCTCCATTTTCAACCATTTCAAGATGCCCTTGATCTCTTCTGCTGAAATTATTCTAAATTCTTCTCCATGATATTTGAAACACAATGAAAAGGGATACCCCATCTATGTTCCTGTAGCCACTGGGTCAATGGATGGTATTACTTCCATTTACTTTAAGTCATCCCTGACAAATCTTGAAATTTGCAGACTTTTGAACCCTCACTCAGTCACACCTTTTCCGTTGCTTTCAGGAGGATGTCCATTATCTGTTTAAAATAGTGACATTTCACTAGGACTGACATTGGGGATCCTGGAGCTCCTCCTACCCCCCCCCACAGTGTACCCTGTCAAACGATAGGTCATCATCTCCAGATTCATTTAGAAGGATTTTAATAAGGGCTTTAACCTATTATTCAAGGGGAGAACCATTTTGCCTTGCTTTTCCTGTAGGCCCATGATGCGTATGTTGGACCTCTTCTCTCATTTTTCCAGGTCATCAATCTTCAAGGCAAGGTCCATTTCCTTCAATTAAATGTCCTGCATACTTGTATAGAACTTCATCTCCATAATGTCTGCTGCTAGTTGGTTCTTTTCAATCGCTTCAATTTTCTGTTCAACTTTGTCCACCACCCTTTCAGTTTGGACACAGCATCAGTGATATCACTCTTCCTGGATCTGATTTTTTCTAGGAGCAAGCATATGTATGCTTTAGTTGCAGCCACCTGCTCTGCCCCAGGACAGGTGGAAGGCTCACTTTTGATTCATTGTGTCCATGCCTAGAATACAATGAAAGTTAGGCAAAGTTACAGTTTGTAGATCCAGCCTGTGTTGCACAAATACCACCACTCGGCAGTGCCAAAGAACACTTATGACACAACGCTCCAGACACCCCATTGCTGTTTGCTTGCAGACCTCTCTGTTAGCCCCTTATTATCACATCAGTTTCAGGGCCCAGGGGGGGCCTGTCGTGCTCCTCTGGGAGACTAGGCCGAGATATCGAATCCCCTAAGCCCAACAAAAGTGTCTACATTTACAGGCACTGACATATTTACAGGCACTAACGTAAGGGCCAATAAGTGTAACTCTTCTTCTCACGCCTGTTGCTTTGAATTCTGTGTCTCTCAGAATCTCAAGGGGTGGCGCCAGTTATCAGAAGAGGTAACAGGCTTGCCACAGGGAAGATTCCCAGATCCACAGCAGCCCCTCAGTGCTCTCATGTTCTGGGGTGCCCGTGCCTTTGTTTTAGAAGGTAGACATTAGGAGGGGTCAAGACTCCCACCCCCCCAGTTGGTACACTACCCATTTCAAGCCTCTGTAGTACACTGTGAGATCGAGAGACGGTTAATCATGGTAGTGTGTCAATTATTATCTCCTCCCAGGCACCTCAATGACCACCAAATACCATTTCTCGTACAGACGTGCGTGGAGACACTCGTCGGCTTCAGTGATCTCTGACTCTGTCTGTTACTGCACAACTCTGCTGGGCCAGGTTTGTTTCCAGGCAGGCCCAGCTGGGGAACAGCCACTTGAGCCTCAGGGCCACCTCCCTACAGTGGTTGCACCCACTCTGCTCCGCTGCTTCAAGTCTTCTGTAGGCCGGGCCGCTCATAGGGCTGACGTGGGACTGCACAGATCCCTCAAGCACTCATAAAGGAGGGTCAGTGCCTTGTTGCAGGTTTCATATGACTGCAAATAAACTCCTTCCCAAAGGTTCGGATCATTGGTGAACTCTCTTTGCCATTTCCTATCGCAAGGCGAGGGAGACAACATTCTAGGCAGCCATGCCATCCACGCCTCTTGGTGCTCTCCAAAGTTGTTGTTTTTTAACTTGCCCATACCAAATGCATGGATGTTGAGGCTACAATTGGACAACACTCCCTTTTTGAACAACACTCCCTTTGTTCCTTTGGAAACTGTTTGGCCATCCTATACAATTGCTGAGGTGCTTGACTAGTGCTTTATCATTTTCTGGTTGTTTGCTTATGTAAGCACACGTCAGTGGACTGTGAGCTGTAGTGTTGGCTCGCTGCAGCTCACATTCCACAGGTATGTCCTAACTTTATAATGTTTGCAAACTTGGCTTAACCAATACATGCATTATAATTCCCTTTATAATATGACGGAGCAATTGGAAAAATGCAATCAAACCGAGTCTTCTGTACATTGAAGAAGTAATTTTTTAGGAGAAGATTATGATTGAACATTAAATAAAACTAGATGCATCTGGCATATCATTCACTGATTTCTCGTTGTTCTCTCTATCTGTGCTCTTTCTTTCTCTGTCTGTTACATTTTCTCTGTGTCTCAGTCTTTCGCTGTCTCTCTGTGGGTGATAATCACATAATCAGGGGCACTTGACTAGAACAATGCAAAATATTGTTGACAGCAGCATGACCAGTCAAAAACACAAATATCTTGAGTGGGGAGGGGACGCTGTGTTGTATATGGCTAAAGGAAGAATGAGACCAGCAGCAATAAAAGCATTGCTTAAGGTGAGGACCAACCTGGGCTTTGGAGACATACATTGTCATTGAATGTGCCTTGACAGAATATTGCCATCACATTGATGGAACGTTGTTCATAAGGGGATGGTGAGGAGGATTCAGATGGTATCTGGGGATGCTGACAGACCTGGTAAGAGTAAAAGACCATGGGATGAGTCTGGAGGGTCTACAACTGCATTTGTTATTTTCTATTTTATTGAAAAGTCTATTCTTGATAAAACCACATTTAAAAGGCAAGGAACTTATTTAATTGTACTAACACTGTAAATTGGATCTTTTTAAAATGATATGTCCATGTTTAATGAATGATACAATTATTAATTGGAATCTTAAGCCTGTTACTCGCATATTACTGAGCAAAGCACATTATCAAAACCTAGAATAGGGATGTTATTGTTTTTCTTATAGAAGTTCATAATTCTTAGATGTACAATCTGGTAAACATCAAATTGTGTTCTTTTGAAATACCCCTATTTGGAATTGAAAATAGCACCAGTGAGGGTTCCTGGCAGTTTTGCATAGATTTAATGAGTTTTGGGAACATAATTATGACCACAAATATTTATATTTGACAAATATATTGTTGATATGATGATATGATATGATAAGGCATTTGTAACGCGCCTATACACAAGTGTTTCAAGGCGCGACGAGGCAGGGGGGGGGAACAAGGGGAGACAGACAACGATCTTACTAGGCCAGGTGTCATTCAGATCGCGCAAGTGCAAGGGTAGAGGGGAAGGGAAAAGTGCATGGGGGAAGGGAGAGGGGAAAGTGCAGTACAGGGTTATAAGCATACAGCATACAGGATAAATAACAAGGGCCAGCTGGTGGCAAGTGCGAGGTAAGTGCAGACAAGTGCTGGGAAGGGGGGCTGTATGGATACAGACACAGTCCCGTAGTGCAGGGGTTGCCGTGGAGGCAGTGCAGGGGAGAGTGGCTGGGCCGAGAACGGTGAATGGCCCAGTTGCAGATTCAGTGCAGTTTCAGTAGTATTAGCAGGGGAGAGGGGGAGAGAAAGCGGAGGCAAAGAGGAAGGTTTTGAGGTGCTTCCGGAACCGGAGGTGGTTCTCCTCAAGTTTCAGGGAGGTAGGAAGGCTGTTCCAGAGGGAGGCCCCTGCAGTGGAAAGAGATCTGCCCCCAACTCGTTGTTTGGAGAAGTGGCTGACCCTGAGGGAGTTGGAGGCGGATGAGCGAAGAGCTCGAGAAGGAAGATATTTAGGAAGAGAGAGTTGAAGGTATTTTGGCCCAAGGCCCCAGACGGCCTTGTGGACAATGCAGAGGGTTTTGAACTTGATCCTCGCAGTCACTGGGAGCCAGTGTAGTGATTTCAGTCCTGGAGAGATACGGTCCCTGGGCTTGAGGCCAAGGACAAGTCTTGCAGTCCTGTTCTGGATGAGTTGCAAAGGGCGGAGAGTAGAGGCGGGCAGATTAAGATAGAGGCTGTTACAGTAGTCCAGCTTAGAGAGAACCAGGGCTCTAGAGACAGTGAGCTTCTGGGGGAAGGAGAGGAAAGGAAGGATACCTCTGAGGAGGTGTAGCTGGTAGTGTGACTTCTTAGATACGTCGGATATGTGAGGAGAGAAGGAGAGTGTGGAGTCGAAGATGACCCCAAGGTTTTTTGCCTTGCAGGTAGGAGTAGGAAGAGGGCCCAGAGAGGCCGGCCAGAGAGCAGCAGAGAAGGAGGGAGTGGGAGTGCCGAAGAGTAGAATCTCAGTCTTAGATGAGGGAAGGAGAAGAGGAGGCCGAGGGTAGCCTGGGTATCATCCGCATAGCACTGAAAGTAGGGGCAGAGAGCGGCGATGTGGTGGGCGAGAAGTGCCAGATACTGGTTGAACAGCCAGGGAGAGAGGTTAGATCCCTGGGGGACACCACAGGTAGAGAAAAAGATGTCAGAGAGGAAAGACCCCAGTTGGACCTGGGAGGGTCGATTTGAGAGGAAAGAGGTCAGCCACGTCAGAGCCTGACGAGTGATACCGAGGTTATCACGGAGACGGTTGAGCAGGATGGTATGGTTGACAGTATCAAAGGCAGAAGAGAGATCAAGCAAAATGAGAACACATGGAATGTTAGAGTCAAGGTTCGAGAGCAGGTCCTCACGGATGTTCAGGAGAGCAGTTTCCGTGCTTCTGGCAGCTCTGAAGCCAGACTGATGGTCATGAAGACTACCAACACATTCAGCATGGAGATTAAGCTGGGAGATGGCCAGTTTCTCCAGGAGCTTGCCCAGGAAGGGAGTGATAGAGATTGGGCGATAGTTAGCTGGGCAGGAAGGGTCGGAAGAGGGTTTCTTAAGAAGGGGGTGCACAAGGGAGTGCTTGAGAGGGGATGGGAAGACTCCAGAGGCGAAGGAGTGATTGCAGAAGTCAGCAAGGGCAGGAGCCAAGGAGTCAATGTGGTCCTTGATAGTTTTGGAGGAACAGGGGTGGACCTGTTTTGATGAGACTTTCATAGATCGTACTTGTCTTGAAACCTCGTCAGCAGAAAAAAGGGGAAAGGAAGAGAAGGAGAGAGGAAGGGTGGCTGCAGAAGAGCCAGAGGAAGGGCAGGGAATAGAGGGGGGGGAGGTTATAGGAGGAGAGTGAGGACAGGATGTCCTGAGTTTTTGAAATGAAGTGAGAGGCCAGTGCCGTGCAGAGGGCCTGGGAGGGGACAGGAGAGGTAGAGACTGCAGCAGGGTTGGCCAGCTCCTTGCAGATTTTAAAGAGTTCGGCCAAATTGTTAGATGCCGCAGAGATGCGGGCTTGGATAAGGGCTCTCTTCTTGGTGAGAACGGAGAGCCGGTATTGCCTTTGGAGCAGGCGACAGGCCAGTTTGTCAGAGGATGAACATGAAGCACGCCATTTCCTCTCTGCCACCCTGCACTTGCGCTTAAGGGTGACGAGATCCGAGTCATACCAGGAGTTACATTTGGCTTTGGGCTTCAGGCGGATTCTCATGACAGGGGCAAGGATATCAAGAGTATCAGATATAGCGGAGTGGAGAGTGGAGAGGGCTGTGTCAGGGTGGGAGTCAGCCGAAGGGGGAGGAGGGGGCAAGAAGGTGGCAGCGAAAGCCTCAACTGACACGCGCTTCATGGGTCGGATGACCGAGAAGGAAGGTGGCAGTGATGGGGGTGGCTTTGCCTGTGGGGTAGGGAGGGTGAGGTGGGAGGAGAGGAGAAAGTGATCACACCAGTAGAGAGGAGTGGAGAGAGGGACAGAGAGGGGAAGGTCAGAGGAGATCAGGGCATCAAGAGTGTGCCCTGCAGAATGAGTCGGCCCAGACGGGAGAATAGAGAGTGAGAGAGAGTCGCAGAGGTTGCGAAAGAGTCCAGAGGGGAGACAGGAGGCATCCAGGTGGATGTTGAAGTCTCCAAGAAAGAGGAGTTGAGTGGTTGAGGACAGGAGTGAGGAGGAGAGGTCCGCCCACTCGGAGAGGAAGGAGGAAATTTGACCAGGTGGCCGATAGATAGTAGCCACGGTAAGGGAATGGCTAGGAGAGAGAGAGAGTCGGCAGACAAGACATTCAAAAGAGGAGTAGGTCTGCATGGGAGTAACAGTGGCAGGAATCCACTCAGGGAAGATAAGGGCAACACCTCCCCCCGCACGGTTGGGCCTGGGCACAGAGAGGATCTTGTAACCGTCGGGTAGGAGTGTGTCAAAGCTGGTGACAGAGCTGGCCGTGAACCATGTCTCAGTGAGACCGAGTACGTCAAGGTCAAGTTCCTCAAGAAGGCGGCAGATATCAGAGGAATGTTTGACGGCAGAGCGAGAGTTAAGAGTGGCAATGTGGAGAAGTTTGCCATCTTTGAAGGACTTCCGGGGAGGGGTACAGATCAGAGGTACGCCCTGCGGAGGTGAAGAAGGAGCATGAGAGGGGGTGGGGAGGGAGGGAAGAGGCAAGTTAGTCGAGGACAGAGGAGGGGGCACAGCAGGAGAGGAGAGGATGAGGCGTGGGAAGCGTCTATCGAAGAGGTGAAGGTTGGCCTGATGAAATTGGTGTATGCTTCACTCACTAAGCTCATAATGCACATGGACATTCTGATCTCTTCATTTTTCAGAACACTCACTCTAACCTTAACATGTTTGTACCCATGAACCATTTATACAACCTCAATATTTGGGTGTAATACAAATTCAGAGCTGGAGAAGGAGGAAGTGAAATCTGAGGCTGCATGTCCAGTCCCTAATGCACAGACATCCTTTGAGAATTAGATGGAGTGATATAAATAGATTTGTTTTTTATAGAAATCAATGCTAGTGGCATTACTGGACCTCAGTGTCCTGGAGGGCCTGAAATGCTGGAGGGTCCTTTTGAAAGATACAGGGCCCTTTCCATAGTAGGAGTGGTGGGCGATGCAGGGGGTTTTGAAAGGTATCCTTTTCTTGACTGTGAGCCAGTGAAGTGTGCATAATGCTGGGAAGATGTGTTAAAATCCTTTCATCCTGCAAAGTAGTTTGGTCACTGTATTTTGGCCTTTTTGCAGTAGTTTTCTTATGAGTTTGTTGAGGGGTAAGAGAGAGAATCTGTTTGCATAGTCCAGTTATGTTAGCACGACATATAGCAAAGCAATACTTCTGTGTGGGAATGTTTGATGAGGTTTGATGCAGCGTAGTGTGCAGAGTTGTACAATGCAGTTACTAGCAATGTCTCCCACCTGTGGTTCACGTCTGAGGGTATTTTTCACAGTGCTTCATACATTCCGTACCATGATGGTTGGTATTGGGTTTAGATCAATCTCAACAGGCCAAGGGATTGAGGCAACGTTAGAAACTAGTGGATTGCAAATCAGTTTAGTTTGGGTAGGATTGGGTTTAGACCATTGTATGCCATCCAGGCATCCACTTGTGCAAGGCATGGTTTTATATTTCAGTGTTTTATAATTGAAATGTTCTGTAGTTTGTAGATTATTAGTGTTGTCTGCATAGTTGTAGCAGGTAATGCCAACTTGGTTCATGAAATCCATTAGGGTGCTGGGTAGATGTTGAAAAGAAGAGGTGATATTGTTGATCCTTGTGTTTGTTACTCTGCAGGTTGTATGTATGTTTGTATGTATATATTTTTATATAGCGCCGGTAGACCGCAGGCATCAGGGCGCTTGAACATTACAACATAGAAGAGAAGAGAACAGGCGTAAAGAGACGCGAAACAGTTGGCTTGGAAGACCTGACAGCCACTAGCGCTAGAAAACTTATCTGAAGAGGAATGTCTTCATCCGTTTCCTAAATACAAGGTGGTTTGCTTCTGACCTCAGTGAATCAGGAAGGCTGCTCCACAATTTCGGTGCAGGGTCGGACTGGGACAAGAAATAGGCCCGGACACCAAAAATAAAGTGGCCCACCCCTCGCCTCAAAAAAGTGGCCCACCCCTCACCTCAAAAAAAGTGGCCCTCAAACCATCATCCGTGAATCGCGTCAATTCACGACTTTACATAAAATGCTACGTATGGAGGGTTCATGTGTCTGTTACATTACAACACAACTCATAGAATAACATTACTTTGCTTACAGTTCTGTGACAGGGTCCGTCCACAGCTCCGAGGCGTAGGAGTGGCATAAGTCAATGCTTATACAGGGCTCCGCAACCCCAGCAGGGAAGGAGGGTTAAAGTGACGATGGTTGGATAGGAGGAGGGGCGGGGGGTAGGGAACACGGAAGGAGGTTTAGGAAGAGGTTATGGATAGGTTGGGGATGTTAGGGTAAGGTTTGATCACTGCGCACGCTTCCAGCATTTGGGGGATCTGGAAGCATGTACCGGTTTACATACAAGAACACAAACCCCGGCACCGTTTTTAGTTTGCGCTATTGGGCAGAGGTGTTGCTAGGGCTGGAAAGATCCAGGGGCAGGCTATGCTAATGTTGGGACTGGCGGGACTCTGGGCTACCTACCATTTTGGTTGTAGGCAGCCCTGCCCCCCGAGCTTCTATCCAGGGCTATAACGAAAAGAGGACCCAGGGCTTTGGCCTCCTCAGCCCCCCCCACACCCTCCCTAGCAACGCCTTTGCTCATGGGAACTCTTTGAGCTCACTTTTATCAGGCCTTATCAAACTTTGCACTTGCCTGCCCGTGTTTATCAAAGCCGTCTTCTGAGAGTTAATAGCTTAATTCAAGTTGCAAACCGCTACTGGTGTAAAAAAAAAATGTCTTAACCAGGTCATCCTAGAGCCACTTGATTTATAGGCATTCTGTGTGACCTGCTCTGAGGTCCTGTTCAAAACAATCATTGGCAAAGCCAACAGTTTTGACTTGTGCACAAGTGGCATTTCTCAGGCATTGCTAGGATATGCCCAGGTACTGCTCACACCATTTTACACCTGCTAACATCAATGGGCTGTTAATACCACTACGACTGTGCCTGGCAAGTGGACCCGCAACCAGTATATGGCTAAATACTCATCAACACATATGCAAGCAACAGAGATATTCCACATACACATAATCTCAATTGTAAATTCAATTGACAACGGCTATTCCCGGGGCTGACACCTAATCCATTCATGGCCCAGACTTTGCTCACCTTGAAGTTGAGGCGGCTGCTGGAACAGAAGCTTTTTGCTCTCGTTTCAAAAGCAAAGATTGGTTGCATGGTGGATAGACAAACCTGACTCCTGGAATGGATGGGTGGGGGTTCCCATCACCCTCAGCTCTGAAGGGAGCACAACAGCACTAAACTCACAAGCAACTGCAAGCCATTCCCTTGGGCCCGGTGATACTCACACCACGCACAGAGTCCAGTCCCGCCTCAGCCCAGCACCCATTCACTGCACCCACGGGCAACGTGCTCAGAGACCATGTGAAGCCGCAGGGTTCTCACAGAATGCAGGCACTGCAGACCCGCTACGACAACAACACACTTTGAGCCCCACGCTCACAAACCCGGCGCAAAGCCCCAGAAGAACTCCCCCGGGGTTACTCTCACATCACAGTCACACATCGTATAATCAAGTAGCCTTTCACAGATTGTTGCTTAGGGAAATGCTATTTATGGCAATGCACACATAATGGAGTGACATGACATCTCTCGCTGGAGTATTCAGCTTTTTTATTCAGTAGCTTTCTTTCATTTAAAACATAATATTGATGGTACTGCTGCGATTGGGTGAATCAGAGAGACAGAAAGGGGGCGTCATATTCCTTTTTTTGTGTGCATGTGAGGAAGAAACAAAAAATCCCTGGGAGAGGGAAAAAAATGTGTTGGGCTGGAAAATGTGCCTTGCATAAAGAATACATGTACGGCTATTGCTGCATAGCACAATTGCGCCCAGAATTTCTCTTTGAGGGGCTCCTAGTGCATTTGAGTTAGTGGGCAAAGAGTAAGACCGTGACAAAATGTTGGGGTGCTTATGGGCAAATAGTGTCAGATGTAAAAACATGTTTAACAATCACAAAAGTGAGATGTTTTAGCAACCGTGCTCCTCAAACAGTGGCGCATTTGCACTATAATAAAGTGAAACTCGTATATTGCGATCTTCCCATTGGCCGAAAAAAAGTGGCTGTATTCCAAACAAGTCACAGCACACACACACTTGCAGACCGATACCAGAGACCTCACCCTGCTTGAACCCAGTGGTTCTGACAACATGCGCACACTCCAGACCTGCATCAGCCCAGAACACGCTCACAGCCTGCCCAGTCTCACAACAGACCCTCTTGAGTCGAGGAGGCACGTTCTCCACGCGCACACAATCACAGACCGGCGGACCCCCCTGGCCTCTCGCAGCACAGGCATACTTACAGACCCACTGACCCGCCCCAGCCCAAGGCAGCACACAAAATCACACAGACACCCCATGCCTTCAGGTTAGAGCACACTCACTGCACAGTGAAAAACATGCTTAAGCCACAAGTTCACACAGGCACAGCACTCACACGCCCACAGACCCGTCTGTCTCAACCCAGAACAGGCTCTTTGTACACAGACATGCACCTTATAAAAGACGGGCACAGTTTCCCGTTCAAGATGTATTTGTGACCTGTTTTGCTTTTTTTTTAATACAAAAAAACAGGCAGCCTGTTACTTACGGACGACTGATGGCTCAAGAAGGCATTTGCTCGCTTTCAGAGGCAGGTGCCTTTCTTACCTGATTGAGCAGCAGCACTGCTGGCGGGCTGGCCCACTACTCGCCTGTGGTCCTCCTGGTCTTCCTGTGGGCACTGGCGGCCTCCCGACTCGCCTGGTGGCAGACAGTCCTCCTGTGGGCACTGGCTGGCACGGCCTCCAGTCCGCTCTGACTCGCCTCTGGTGGTCCGCTCTCTGACTCTGGGTCCTCCTGGTGTGCAGTGTGCGGCTCAGCTGGGCCTGGCTCTCTCTGTCTGCGCCGTGCGTGGTGGCCAAAATCATGCCCAGGGTCAGACTAGGTCCAAGGCAAATATCCGAGAGACTGTGTAGTCAATCACGTGGTGTGACTGAGTGAAGCACGTGCACATGTGCGGCACAGAGTCTATCCGGGCGGGCTGCAGCCGAATTTTCATTGGCCCCCGCCCTGTTGTTCCATGGCGGCCCCCCCAGGCACAAGTTGCATTTCAACTTTGCAAAGAAGTGCAACAATGTTTTGTTACTTCCTGCACAGTTGAAAGCAACTGAAGTGTGAAATGCTGGTGGTGGTCGGGGCGGGGCCCCAGGCCCAGCCAGCTCTCAGCCAAGCCCTGCAGGCAGGCAGGCTGCCCTATGGCCCCCCAGGGTCAGGAGGAGGTGTTTGCTTTGCTTAATTGCTCAATGTGAAATCGGCACCTCAGCCAGGCCGGCCCGCCTGAGCGAGCAACGCACGGTGCCGGCCCCTGCAGTGGGGGCACGCCGCCGGTGGCAACCATGATATGATATGCATCTGCTGCTGCAGACTGCATTGCAACATGCATGCATGCATCTGATGCATGCATGATGCAATCATTAAAGCAAGGTAATACCATCTCTGTTACCTTGCGTTGATGAATTATTATGCTGCAGTGACTCTTTTTTATTTTTTTATTTTTTTATTTTTTGCATTTTTAAAGCACTGTTACAAGAATTGTTTGTTTTTTAATTGCGTAATTGTTTTTGTCTTAGTTGAGTATTTATAACACGCTTAAACACACAGAGGTTTCTAACTCTGCAAGACAGTGCCAGAGTGCTGCCCAGTGCCCAGCCCAGCCCAGCCCCTCCTCCGCCGAGGCGAGAGGCGACGCTTGTGTCGTGGCAGGCAGGGCGGCCCGCCCGCAGGCATGGCCGCCGCAGCACGCACACTGCACACAAAGTGTAATACAAAAAAAACCAAATACTTACAACAACAAAAAACCGGCCCAGGGTGCCTATGGTGCCGGCGGCAGTGGCGGTGTGCGGCGGAGAGGCGAGCAGAGTCTGTTAGAAATCACTGGGAGGGAGCAGGCCGGGCTGCGGCAGTCCCGCCCAGCCCTGCCGCTCCCTCCCAGTGTTTTGTAGCACTGACTGCTGCTGGCGCCAGGGTGTCGTGGGCCAAGGCAGTTAGCCACCAGCCCGCCGCATTTATCAAAGAAAGGTAACACTTCAGTGTTACCTTTCTCTGCATCTGCGACGGGCCGGCGGCGGGGCTGCAATTGCAAAGGATCTGTAAGTTATTTACTTACAGATCCTTTGCAACTTGCATCCGCCCGGCGAGGCCGAGGCCCTGGGGGCTGGTTCTTGAAGTGTGAAGCCCACGCCTGGGCTGAAACCGGCCCACGTGGGCTTCAGGAACTGGCCCTCAGGTCTCCGGCCATGATTTTGCATCGGCCACGGGCCGATTGGCCGACGACCCAATCCGACGCTGTTTCGGTGCCAGTACCAAAAAAGATCTACCCAACCCCGATTTCAACTTGAAATTGGGTACGACCAGTAGGCACTTTCCTTCCGATCTTAGTCTTCTCCTGGGTGTGTAGAGGACTAGGTTGGGAGATAGGTTGGGATGTGTAGGGGGGTGTAAGGTAAGAATTGATAGTCACACTGTGTGAGACTACACAACACTTATCTGCTTGGTATTAGGTAACCCACCTTTTGGAATAGGTATGTACCACATATGTTGGTAGTGTGACTGAGCAGCCAGCTCTATCTCAAGAGGGGTAAATGTAAGCTGTAGAGCTGTACAAATGAAATCTGTAAATACAAGTAACCAAGTAACACTTGCATTCAATGTTTCTGTTATACTTAATAATTTATTTAAAATCCATTTTTAAATAAGCCTTCTTTAAAAATGCAATTCATGTAACAATGAAAATATACTTTAAAATACTTTTCAGAATCAAAACAAGTTAGTGAATAATCTTTGGATTTGCTTCTAACACAGTTCATGCACCCTGAGGTGACTTCAATCACAAAGACAGTAATGGCATTTATATATCACACTATTTATACTTTGCAGATTCTGAGGTTGCAGAAAGGAAATGTTACTGAAGGAAAAGGGTTAAACAGGTTCTCAGTCTCAGTATATGTGAGGACAACTAACTCTTCCAATGAAAATTAGATAAGCCTTTTCCAGCAGTAACTATTTACAACAAGCTACCACCTATGAAGGACAAACAGTAACAAAGTCAATGGACTAGAAGAGTCTGCAGGAAGCCAGGACAGCCAAAGTAAATTGGAACACAGTATATGCATCTGAGGCACTTCTTAAATCAAAGTCTTGCACAAAGTTAGAACGTTTGTAGAAAATCTCTTGTAGGGTCACAAGCTGATAAACCTGTGAGAAGAGTTTGGATCGACAGTAAATGGTAAGCCACTGCAATTCCCAACGGAGAAAAGCACAGCTAAAAGACAATGAGGTAAGTACCCCAAGCCAAAACATTACTACTGATTTGAATAAGAGTGGTGCATTTGGATTCTGTCTTGATACAGCGGTGCAGACCCTGTGTTCCTGAGCCTCATTCACGGGGACAAGACAGAGGACGTCTGGAGGGATCCTGTGGTGGTACTTGGGAGGTCATCGACTTATACAGGCTCTTTTTGGATCAGCAGTACTTTGCGTTTAGTAAACAGCACTGTTGCGGATCTCGTATACCGGTTGGGCTTCCTTATGATGATATGATATGATATGGCATTTATAACACGCTTATACACAAGTGTTTCAAGGCGTGACGAGGCAAGGGAGGGGGAACAAAGGGAAGACAGACAATGATCCTACTAGGCCAGGTGTCATTCAAATCACGCAAGTGCATGGGAAGGGGAAAGGGAAAAGTGCAGGGGGAATGGAGAGCAGGGAAGTGCAATACAAGGGATAGTACAATAAAATAAAATAAATAAAAATGGCCAGCAGGTGGCAAGTGTACCGTAAGTACAGAACATAAGTGCTGGTAAGGGGACTGTAAGGATACAGAAAACAGTCCCCAGGTGCAGGGGTTGTCAATGAGGCAGTGCAGGTGGGTGACTGGCGGGCCTGGGCCCAAGATTAGAAGGGAGGCAAGGTATCCAGTGCAGTATCTGTCAGGAAAATCAACAGGGGAGAGGGGGAGTGAAGGCAGAAGCAAAGAGGAAGGTTTTGAGGTGCTTCTGGAACCGGAGATGGTTCTCCTCAAGTTTCAGGAGGGCAGGAAGGCTGTTCCAGAGGGAGGCCCCTGCCGAAGAGAGAGATCTACCACCAACTCGTTGCTTGGAGAAGCGACTGACCCTGAGGGAGTTAGAGCCGGAAGAGCAGAGAGGTCGAGAAGGAAGATATTTAGGAAGAGAGAGTTGAAGGTATTTCGGCCCCAGGCCCCAGAAGGCCTTGTGGACAATGCAGAGGGTTTTGAACTTAATCCTCGCAGCCACTGGGAGCCAGTGCAGAGATTTCAGTCCTGGAGAGATACGATCCCTGGGCTTGAGGCCAAGGACAAGTTTCGCAGTCCTGTTCTGGATAAGTTGCAGAGGGCGGAGAGTAGAGGTAGGCAGATTTAGATAGATGCTGTTACAATAGTCCAGCTTGGAGAGAACCAGGGCTCTGTAGACAGTGAGCTTCTGGGGGAAGGAGAGGAAAGGAAGAATACCTCAGAGGAGATGCAGCTGGTAGTGTGACCTCCTAGAGACATCAGAAATATGAGGAGAGAAGGAGAGTGTGGAGTCGGAGATGACAACGAGGTTTTTAGCCATGTAGGTGGGAGCGGGAAGAGGGCCAAGCGAGGAATGCCAGTGAGCTGCAGGGAAGGAGGGAGTGGGTTTGCCGATGAGTAGAATCTCAGTCTTACTGGCATTAAGGCAGAGGTCATTGGCGGCACACCACTCGTGGATGGCAGACAGACAGTCAGAGATGAGGGAAGGAGAGGCGGAGGCCGAGGGTAGCCTGAAAATGAGCTGAGTATCGTCCGCATAGCACTGAAAGTTGGGGCATAGAGCGGCAATGCGGTGGGCAAGGAGTGCCAGGTATTGGTTGAACAGCCAGGGAGAGAGGTTAGATCGCTGGGGGACACCACAGGTAGAGACAAAGATATCGGAGAGGAAAGACCCAAGTTGGACCCGGCAGGGTCGGTCAGAGAGGAAAGAAGTCAGCCACGCCAGAGACTGACCAGTGATACCCAGGTTATCACGGAGACAGTTGAGCAGGATGGCATGGTTGACAGTGTCAAAGGCAGAGGAGAGATCAAGTAATATGAGAACACACGGGGTGTTAGAATCAAGGTTGGAGAGCAGGTCTTCACGGATGTTCAGGAGAGTAGTTTCCGTGCTTCTGGCAGCTCTGAAGCCCGACTGAGGGTCGTGAAGACAACGAACAGATTCAGTGTGGAGATTGAGCTGGGAGATGGCCAGTTTCTCCACGAGATTGCCCAGGAAGGGGGTGATGGAGATTGGACAACAGTTAGCCGGGCAGGAGGGGTCGGCAGAGGGTTTCTTAAGAAGAGAGTGCACAGGGAGTGCTTCAAGCGGGATGGGAAGACTCCAGTGGCGAAGGAGTGATTGCCGAAATCAGCCAGGGCAGGAGCCAGGGAGTCAATGTGGTCCTTGATAGTTTTGGAGGAACAGGGGTGAACCTGTTTTGACAAGACTTTCATAGATCAGACTTGTCTAGAAACCTTGTCTACGGAGAACAGGGGAAAGGCAGAGAAGGAGGGAGGTGAGGTGGCTGCAGGTGGCTGCAGAGAGGCCAGAGGAGGAGCAGGGAGTGGTGGGAGGTGGGGGATAGGAGGAGAGAGAGGACAGGATGTCCTGAGTTTTAGAGATGAAGTGAGAAGCCAGTGCCGTACAGAGGGCCTGGAAGAGGATAGGGGAGGTAGAGACTGTGGCAGGAATGGCCAGTTCCTTGCAGAGTTCGCCGAGTTGTTTGATGCCACAGAGACGCGGGCTTGGATATGGGCTCTCTTCTTGGTTAGGACAGAGAGCCGGTATAATTCCTTCACTTCTTGGGTCCTGCACTCTGGTCTGGGAACCCGGGATCTAGTTGTCCTGCTTCTGGAGGGTTCTTAGGAGACACCTGGATCTTCTAGCCAGATTCGTTACTGTTTCTAACATTTCACTCGGCTACGGATATTCAACCCCTGGCATTGGGCTTCTGAAGCAATGGAGAGGCACAGCAAGTTGGGGGTGATGGTCCAGTGGAGTTCGTCTCGGGGTTAGTTGGTCCCACTAACCCAAGGGGAGAAGTCGTTCCGGAGGAGCTTCTCTGTCGAGGTGAAAAAGGAGTTCAGCACAGCAGCAGGGCTTCACCGGGCAATTCAAAGGTCCAGGAGGTTGCAGCAAGCTTTGTTCACGGTTTCCTCATTGAGTGTTTATCCCAGTAGTTGACTCTGCCTCTAGTCCTGAAAACCTCACCTTTTAAGCAGGTTTCTCCCATTCATGCACAGCCTAGGCTGTCAATCATGCAGAAGGGTGGCTGTCCTGAAAGGACAACCCACCAATCAGGACTGGTTGCATTCAGGCATTCCTAGAGACAAATGACAGGGGAATTTCTGGAACCTCCCTCACATGCTGCCCTTCCACACTGGAGCCAGAGGCGGGCATCAGGGCTGAAGCCCGCCAAAGGCAAGACAAACAAAGGGCTCAAATCTCTCTCAATGCACAGTAAACCCCAAGAAAGACCTCACAAACAGAAAATGGTGAAAAAAGAAGACAGTGGGCATTTTGACAAAATGGTCACCCTTGGGTGTTGTGCTGCAGCTGAGGGTTCAGCCTGTAGTAGAAAAGCACAATGTTAGGAAGAATTAAACCACTGCCACCAGCCATTTAAAGTAGTGTGGCTAACATGCACATGTTACATTAGAATGTAGGATAAGGATGGATCCACATAAGATGGTGTGTGCTGGACCTACAAAGAGAAAAGGTAAGTAAAGTCAATTTCACTTTACTATTCTTGGGAACGGTAGTTCACACAAGAAAAGGTATTAAACCTCATGAGAAATCTAAAAGGATTTCTCAGTGACACTGCACTGAAGGTGCTGTGTGCCAACATACCAAAAAGCAGATGGAGTTTATCAGACTCCAAAACAGTAAAACACAAAATCCAAATCAGGTCAAACCACACAAGAGAGTGAGAAAAAGGTCTGACTCGCTCCAGGGTTAAAATTAAAAATGTCCTAAGTCCAGCAAAAGATCTGGGGGTCTCTAAGGTTGAAAGGAATTGGCATAGAAATGAGAATTCTCCCTAACACTTGTCTCCCCAGACTAAAGAACAGGAGTATGTAATCCACTCATGGATGAATCTCTTATTCCAGTCGGTCATACTTTCTGGAGAGACCATCAGCATTTTGGTGATTACACCCTGACCTGTGTTCAATGGTAAAATCAAACCCTTGAAGCCTGATTGATCATCTCAACAATTTTGGATTCTTACCCTTCATCTGCATAGCCATCTCAAGGGTTGGTGGTCTGTCTGAATAATGAAAGTAGAACCATACAAGTATGACTTAAACTTCTTCAGAGACCACACAATGGCAAAACACGCATGTTCTATAGTTGGCCACCTTGTCTCACAGCCGTTCAGATTTCTGCAGATGAAGCAGATAAGGTGGTCCCTGCCTTTCTCATCCAGTTGGCTCAAAACTGCACCTATCCCTGTATTAGAAGCATCTGTCTGTACAATAAAGGATTGGTTATAATCAGGAGCTCTCAAGACTGGTGCTTGACAAAGGGCTGTCTTCAGTCTTTCAAAAGACTTTGTGCACTCCTCATTCCACCTGAGCTTCTTGGGGAATTTCATGAAGAGATCACATTTAAGGGAGACGCTATGGTCCCATAGTTCTCTATGAAGATCCTGTAATACCCAGTGAGACCTAGGAAGCCTCTCACTTGAGTCTGAGTAGTAGGGGTGGCCCAGTCTTGTACAGCTTGTACTTTGCTACTCAATGGCCTATTTTCACCTCCTCCTACCTCATGTCCAATGAAGACCACTTTACTCTGACCAATTTGACATTTATAAGCCTTGATGGTCAGATGGGCCTGTTCCAGAGCCTGCAAAACATATCCTTGGTGGTGAAGATGCTCTTCCCAAGTGAGGCTGATCACTGCAATTTCATCCAAGTATGGCATTCAGTAGTCCTCTAACCCATTCAGAATGTGATTCACCATCCTCTGAAATGTAACAGGTGCATTCTTAAGTCTGAAAGGCATAACCTTAAACTGGTATAAGCCTCCTAGTGTGGAGAATGCAGCTTTCTCCTTGGCATGGTCTGCCTGAGCCATTTTCCAATAGCCTATGGTCAGGGCAAATGTGGTGAGGAACTTGTTGAGCCAAGTTTCTCCACCAGTTCATCTCTCCTGGGTAAAGGATGGGCATCAGTCGGGCATCGGTCGTGGTGACTGCATAGTCCATGCAGAATCTCAATTATTTGGTTCCTGCCTTTAATACTAGTACAACTGGACTAGCCCATGGACTTGTAGATAGCTCAATAACCCCAAAGTCAAGCATCTGACATTAAGTAACCCCTCCTTTTGACAGGGAGACTGTCACCAGTGAGAATATCATGCTGGCCCCCAGTGGTCAAGCCGGGTGTCAGTGAAAACAGGGAGGCAAACTGATTCAAAATAGACTTGCACTCCTCCTGTTTTGGCAGAGTCAAATCTGAGGAGAGTTTCACTCCTTCAATTGTCTCATATGAAGGTGGACCCCTGAGGAGATCAGGGAGAGCCCCACACTCTTCCTCCTCTTGATCAGACGCTAAAAGCAAAGCTCCTAGTTCTGGTCTGGAAACATTAGCCTTTAGACGGTTAGTGTGATAGTCCCTAGGGGCCTCCTTGGGGTTGTTCAAGTCCACAAAATAGTTGCCCTCTCCAAGTTTGTCTACAATCTTGAAGGGTGCAATCTATTGTCCTGTAAGTCCCTCTGCCTTGGAGGTACCATAACCAATACAAGATGGTCTCAAGTAAAAACCACCATGTTGGCCTTTTGGTCATGCTAGTGCTTGATCATAGCCTGACCTGCTTTGAGGTTTTCTGAAGCTTCTGTCATAATCAGTGCCATCCTCTTCCTGATGCCCAGCACATAGTCAGTGAATCTCACTGACTGCAGGGAAGGAGCAGTCTCCAACCCTTCCTTGATTAGAGCCAAAGGGCCACTGACTGGATGACCATGAATAAGTTCAAAGGGGGTGAAACCAATCCCTGCTTGAGGGACTTCTCTATAAGCAAAGAGAAGGCATGGTAGTAGAAGGCCCCACTTTCTTCTAAAGGGTTCCTCTAAAGCACCTATCATGTTCTTCATAGTACGGTTAATCCTCCCCACCAACCCATTGATTTGGGGATGGTAGGATGTTGAGAACTTGTAAGTCACTGCACAGTTTTTCCACATTGTCTGCATTTAGTGGGACATAAAATGTGATCCCCTGTCAGAGAAGACTTCCTTAGGAAAACCTACCTTGGTAAAAATGCCAAGGAGAGTTTCAGCCACTGCCTGAGCAGTAACAGTCTTCATAGGTATGGCCTCAGGATACCTGGTAGCATGATCTACTACAACCAATATATATTGGTTGCCTGAGGAAATTGAAGGGTCTATGGGACCAACAATGTCAATCCCAACCCTCTCAAAAGGGATTCCCACCACAGGGAGGGGCACTAAATGTGCCACATTCTTGGGTTCACTCTTGCTAGAAGTCTGACAAGTGTGGTAACACCTACAGAACTTATCTAACTCATCCCCCTTCCTGGGCAAGTAGAAGTACAGAGATAGCCTATCTTAGATTCTCTTGAAACTCAAGTGACCAGCCAAAGGGATCTCAAGTGTCAACTATAGGAGCTTTGTCTCACCTTCTGGGGCACTACCTGTCTCCTGTTGTCCCCTGGGGTAGATTCAGTAGGTTCACTGTAGAGGAAGCCCTCCTCCTAGTAAAGCTCATGCTTCCCTGTCTGTTGCCCTTCCAGCTGGGAATCTGTCTCCTGATGCAAACCTTCTAGAGAGGCACACTCTTGTTGTAATCTGCTGAAGTCTGCCCTAGAGGGTCGACCTTCTGCAAGTAAATCCTGCAACTCAGGATGGTCTCTAGGATCCAGATATCCAGATCTCCAATCCCAGCTCTGTGTGACCAGTAGCTGATTTCACAGTATTTGGTTGGTCCTCCCACTCAGCATCAGCTGGGGAAGGGGTCACTGGTGTGACCTGGGACAGTACTCTCAGTGATGTCATTGTCCTATGTACAGGTTTAGGTTTAAGACCTTAATTTTTCCCAGAGATCTTGGATTTCTCCTTAGTCACTTTTCTGTTCTTGGCCGTTGAAGGGTAGCCTTCCTGTGAACTGGAGGTATTGGAAATCTCCTTAACCTCAAACTGAGAGTATCTCAAGATTGCCTCTCTGTCCAATCTTGTATGCTCCTGCTTATTTTTGCTGGGAGTCCTGGCGTTACTAGACACTATTCCAAGAGTTTTTAAGTCATTCCCCAACAGGACTCTCCCTGGCACTTCATTCTGTAAACTAACAGGTATCCTAACAGTCATGTTATTGCATTTGATGAGAGCTGGCAGAATAGGAACCATTTGCATAGGGCCTCCTGCAAGTTTAGTGGGATGTGTTGGAAAGGTTCATCAACCACTGTAATGCTGGCCCCAGTGTCTCTGGTGGCAGGAGTATCCTGACCATTTACAAGAACACTGTTCTTATAATATTCATTGCTATTATATGGAATGGAGTTATACACATCCACATTCTGTTGTTCCCACAGACCCAGGGACACTAAAGATACACTGGCCTGAACGCCAATGGGGTCTTCAGCCAGTAGTTGAAAGTGTACACTTGCCATTTGTGCTTCTCCCTTTTGGATGAAAGCTAAGGAGGCAGCGTGGACCCCTGATGGTTTGCCCTTACATCTGGGATCCCCTTGTGATGCTCGAAATGCATCGGAGGGACAGGGCCTCTGTATCCGTGTCCTTTTATTGCTTTATCATGTATGTTCTGTTTTGTTTTCAAAACAGGAGTTCATGTGGGACTCCTGGCGGTGCGGCTCATCCTGAATTTGGTTTGGTGAACAGACCCTTGGGATACCCTTATGTCACCCATGGGTGGGAGTGCAACCCTGAACTTCAAGTGTATGTTTGTGGGCACCTGTGTGTGGCCCACAGAGCAGGGCTCATGGCAGCTCTGTGCTGAATTGACAGGTGCCCTGAGTGTCCTCCTCTTTGGGATGTCCAGACCCTATCATTAGAATCAGTGGATTCCTGATAGGAAACAAGATGGCCCCTGTGGCCTCTTGCTTTCCATCACCAGTTACCTTACCTTTCCCGAAGTCCCGGGAAGCCCTGACTCCGTCCCTTTCCTCTAACTGGTTTTTGGGTGGAAGTTCCAATATGGTGTTGTGGGGAAGTCCATGCCAGACTGGCTGGAGCCTTCCCAATGACTGTATGTTGTGGGTACGTCCGTAGGGTGGGACCTGGGTGAATGGAGTGTGTGATGAATATGCATTCTGTGATATGGGTGTCTAGTTTCTGGTGGTTGACAGAATGACTGAGACAGCCCTGCCCGAAATTGGTATGAATGCAGTGTGTAGTGCTGAATGACAGAGTGCTTGTCCGAATCCACCTTCTGTGTTGTGAGTGTCTGCATGGGGAAGAATGGCCTGAATGCACCGTGCGCCTGATTGGCTGTCTGACTGCCTGAATGCCCTTCTGAGTGATTGGTTGCCTTAGTGTGACCCAGCAGAGTGAATGGGAGATCAACAGTATATCTGGGGGCCTCTCACTGCTAGAAATCGTTCAGACGCTGAAGTTGAAACTGATACTTAACTTCGATGCCCACTGGAAGAAGAAGAAATGCTGCTGCTGTCCTTCGCTAATTTGAAAGCTGCTGTGCCTTCAAGAAACAGATCCAAGAGAGGACCTGGCTAGGAGACCTCTTCCCAAGGACCATTGTGCACCAGCTGATCTTTGCCAAAGCTCCCTGGTAGACATACCTACAAAAGGCTGCCCACCGGAGAAGGGGACCGCCGAAGAAAATGAAGAGAAGCACCAGACAGCCGTCCACTGTGGCCCACTGCCGTTGCCAACCAAAGCCGCAGTGCTACCCTTGCCTAAGAACCTTTGATCCAAGGACTACCTTGTTCATCCCCGCCGACCGCTTTCGTCCTGCCGGAGAAAGTCAAGGCCGTCGACGACCGAGGAGAATCTGCCGGTGGGTTTCCCACCACCTGAAGAACTCAAAGACGCCAATGAAGCTACTGAAGTCTGCCATGGCCACGTCCTGTACGCCAACGCCAGACGCTGACAACTTGATGCCCTTGTTGGGCCAAAGTACTTCATTGACTCTTTGCGGCAATGAACACTCATCGTCGAGGTGCACTGCATGCCTCTTCTTCACAGGACATTCACAAGCTTTCGTCAACAAGCACCGCGAAGATCGAAGCTGCTCCCTCTACGGCAACGTTCGCCTCTTCATTCACCGAATCTCGATGACCTGTGGCTCCTGCCTTAAAGGGAGTGCACTCAAGAAGGGACTGTCAATGACTCACCAAAAAAACTCTATGAAACCAGGAACTTTGTGGCAGTAGAACTTTTATAGAAGGCGATCAGACTCTAATAGACAATACATGGACTGGTCTTGTAGTGCATCTTCATTTACAGGTTGCTCAGGTGGGGTGATCCTCATACAGAATGGTGCCTACTGGTAGGGGCTCAGTATTCTGCCAATTGTCTAACCAACTTGTTTTCCTCCTAAGTCTATGGTTGATATCATTTTGCTGTGTTGATTCGTATGATATTTGAACTGAGTACAGTTGATGCACTTTTATGGAATCAGAGTAATAGTGGTACCACCTAGAACTGTATATATGCACCATTTTGGAATTGTCGTAGTACAAAGTGTGTTATTGTGATTGTGTATATAAGGTGAACCTTATTTATATAAAGAGTGTGTTTTAACTAATACACTGTGTGTACATTCCTTTGTGGGTGCTTGGCGACTACACTGTACTTAAGAACCAGCCTACATCACCTCCTGAGAGCTAAGCCTTGATTGCTCGACTTGATACCAACAATAGAGAATCTTGGCTGGGGTCCTCTCTGATTCTCCTCTGCCATATAGAGAGCAGGAGTACAGACACCCCCTTCTGTTCTTTACACACCTTTCACCTGACCTAAAGACCCACATACAAAACATTTTCCAAACATTCTCTGCAATGGGGTTTCTGTTGACCTCCCTCTGGTTTGGCACCAGCGGGTTCACTAGGCCTACTAGGTTTCCCATGGAATGTACCCTTGCTATATTTGTGGCCCTCTTTTGGAGGGTGGGAATTATAATTCTCTTTACCCTCTTTCTTATGCTGCTTCCCCTCTTCTTTCTTGTGAGTTGCCCCAAAGTCTTTTTGAGTGATCCTGTTGGCTAACCACAAGTCAGCAGCTTGGGCTAGCTTTTTAGGATATATTTCTTGAAGTCAGTCAGATGCTGTCTCAGATCAGGAGAGCAGGCATCACAAATAGATTCTAGCAAAAAAAGATTTTGCATTCCTTCAAAAGTGTGTACGCTGTACCCCATAACCCAACCATCTACGTTTTACAAACATCCACATACCCAGGTAGCCCAAGGGGTACTATCACTCTTTGTGAGGGTCGTAAACATCTTAAGGTGCTGGTAAGGAGTCTTCTCAAATCTGGCTATTAATTCCAGTTTAACTGACTTTTAGTCCTTTCTATCACTAGCATCCAATTCCATAACAGCATCACAGACATCCAGGAGGAGTCTAGACATTAGCTGTGGAATCAAAGCATTCCCACGTATTCCTTGAAGACCATAGGTGTAGTGAAAAATACCCAGCCAATCCGACACAACAAGTTTATGTTCATACATACTCCATGCTTCTTTAGGTAGGCTAGGCTTCTTGGAACTAGAAGACGTAGAAGACCCTGAAAGGGAAGTAGAATCGAGGGACATTTTCCTCATTTCCATTTCATGCTGCATTTCTCTTTCACTTAGTTCCACCTCTTGATGTTTGGTTTCAGCTTGTACATCCAGTTTCTTGAACTCCAACTGTTATCTTAGTCTCTCAAGTGAAATATGTTCTGGGTTTAAGTTTGGACCTTGTGGGGTCACAATGTAAAGTGACTAAGGTACAGGGGCAGGCTGTGGAAGATGGTGGCTCCCTTCTGGAGACTCCTCTCCCTTCTCTGTCTCCTCTTGTTGATTGGAGTTTAACTCTAAACTAGCATCCTCATCATTATCCTCCACATTATTTTGGCTAGTAGGTGTTACAGGTCCACTACGCGAGCTTTGGTGATTTAACAACCTTCCAATCCACATTTTTTTCCTTTCAGAGTCCGACCCCTAGTTTTACACATATCTTTCACATGTTCTACTGTCTGACAAGTCAGGGCTGACTCATTAAAGTTAACCCTATTTGGCATGTTACAATTGCTTAACCTTTTGGTGGATCTTAGTCTTGTGGCTGGTTTAGTTGGGCACAAGTACAACAAATAGTCAATGTAACCACACTACGCCAATTCCACCCCCTGCCACCAGTGTTAGGTAATTGATGCAGTCACACTGTGTGAGACTGCAAAACACTTATCTACTTGGTATTAGGTTACCCACCTTTTTGTATAGGTCTGTACTACACAGGTTGGTAGTTTGACTGAGCAGCCAGGCATATCTCAAGATGGGTAAATGTGAGCTGTAGAGCTGTACACATGAAATCCGTAAATACAAGTAGCCAAGTAATATTTGCACTCAAGGGTTCTGTTTTTTATGTTATAAATTATTTATTTATTTAACATAAATGTTTACAAAAGCATTCTTTAAAAAGGCAATTCATGTAACAATGTAAATATACTTTAAAACTAATTTTCAGAATCAAAACAAGTTAGTGGATAATCTTTGGATAGGCTTCTTACACACTTCCTACACACTGACGTGACTTCAATCACAAGGACAGTAATGGCATTTATATATCACACTAGTTATACCTTCCAGATGCTGAGGTTGCAGAAAGGAAAGGGTATGGAAGGAAAAAGGTTAAATGGGTACTCAGTATATGTGAGGACAACTAACTCTTCCAATGAAATCTAGATAAGTCTTCCCAGCAGTAACAGTTCACACTAAGCTACCACCTATGAGGGACAAACAGTATCAAAGTCAATGGACTAGAAGAGTCTGCAGGATGCCAGGGCAGCCAAAGTCAATTGGAACACAAATTAAAGTCTTGCACAAAGTTAGAGAGTTTGTAGAAAATCACCTGTAGGGTCCAAGCTGCTAAACCTGTGAGAAGAGAGTTGGAATTAACTCTAAAAGTTAAGCCACTGCATTTCCCAACTGAGAAAAGTACAGCTAAAATACAATGAGGTAAGTACCCCAAGCCTAAACAGTACCTCTGTTTTTAAGAAGAGTGGTGCAGCTGGATTCTGTCTTAATACAGCGTTGCACAACCTGTGTTCCTGAACCTCTGTTGTGGGGACAAGAGGTCGGATATCTGGAGGGCTCCTGCTGCAGTATTTTGGAGGTCGTCAGTAGCTATGGGCTCTTTTCGGATCACCAGCACTTCGCGGATTAAGCGCTTAGTGAACAGCACTGCCGCGGATCATGGACAGCCAGCCAATCAGGACAGGTTGCATTCAGACATTCCCAGAGCCAAAGGACAGGGGAGTCTCACGAATCTCCATGACATCCTGCCCTTCCAGATACACTGGAACCAGAGGTGGGCTTCAGGGCTGAAGCCCGGCAAAGGCAAGACAAACAAAGCTCTCAAATCTGTCTCAATGCACAGAGTAAAACCCAAGAAAGACCTCACAAACAGAAAATGGTGAAAAAAGAAGACGGGCCATTTTGACAAAATGGTCACCCTTGGGTGCTGTACTGCAGCTGAGGGTTCAGTCTGCGGTACAAAAGCACAATGGTAGGAAATATTTAACCACTGCCACAAGCCATTTAAAGTAGTAGGGGTAACATACAAATGTTACATTAGAATGTAGGATAAGAGGCTACTAGGTAACCCTCCAGCACTCCACATAAAATGGTGTGTGCTGGACCTACCAAAAGAAAAGGTAAGTGAAGTCAATTTCACTTTACTATTCTTGGGAACGGTAGTTCACACAAGAAAAGGTATTTAAAACTTATGAGAAATCTAAATGGATTGCTCATTGACACTGCACCGAAGGTGCTGTGTTCCACCATACCCAAAAGCAGATGCTGATGGAGTTTTTCAGACTCCAAAACAGTAAAACACAAAATCCAAATCTGGTCAAATCACATGAGAGAGTAAAATAAGATGTTCCTTTCATTCCAATTTCCCTCAATCTCTTTAGAAGGATCTTGTTATTGATGGTGTCAAAAGTATCTAAGAGGTCAAGAAGGAGGAGCACACTCTGAGTTTTCGACTATGTCATTATTGACTGTTTTTTAGATGGAGCATAGAGTTGATTCTGTACCCCTAGATAGCCTGAACCCATGCTGGTCCTCAACTGTCAGGACCCTGGCAAGTGTTGGGGTGGTGGCAGGGAAAAGGGTCCCTATGTGGGGTTATGGAGGGAGGAGGGGGCCTCTGTGGCGCCCAACAGGCTTCTCAAGACGTGTTCTCCACCCCTTTAGCAGGTCCTATGGCCAGGGGTGGAGAACAGCCAAGAGACTACATTTCCCAGCGACCCCGGCGGCAGGACACATGGGAACCGCGCCCACGCGAGAGCGCATGCGCGAGCCGCGCCCCACGAGCGCTGCTCGCAATACTGACCAGCAACCTGAGCAGACGTGCATCTGATGAGCTCCGGTCGGCAAGCATCAGCGGGGCACCTGCCCGCCTGAAAACACACCCCAGGCCCCGCGTCACAATCAAGAGATAAGTAGCGCATGGTCCTGCACGCAGCGGCTAACTGCATGGAAGAGATTTCTCGTAAAACTAACTCGAAAACCACGAAAACCAAGTCGCGTACAAAACGAAACTAACTGGGCACAAATTATTAACCTTGCATGGGTAGTGCTTGCATAACTACCGCATGCACCTTGGGGGGCATTGCATGGTCCTGACTACTAAGACCCGTGTGGAAAGACTCGGGCCGCTCGATCTCAGAACAATTAACCCTCTAGGGTAGAGCTAGCGCACGCATCCGTTCTGACATTCCTTGTTTGTTTCTAGTGGAAGACGACTCCGCAGAACGGTGCGTGGATAGAAAAGACGGCAGTCGCCGCAGATCACCTGAAAACGAAGCTAAGTTCAAGTTTATGTTTTTGTGTGCTTTTACTGACAGAGTGAGCCTAGTGAGTCACGTATAGCAGAATTGCCCTCACATGAAGCAATGTGGGGAATGCTATTTCTACATGCAGGAATGTGGGAATCTCGCATGCAATAATCTGGGAAATGTTTTGTAGTTGTTTGTGAATGACATTGGTATCCTCACAGGCTCTGCAGAAGCAGTTGGCCAAACTGGTTGGGGCTCCAGCACAAAGGCTCCCGAGTTCACTAGAGGTGGTAAGAGCATTGGAGTGACAGGTTACGACTCCATCGAATGGAAGCAGGAGCCAAGGAGCATGTTACCCTAATTCTCCCATTCCTATCCACAACTCCTTCCTCTACCTCTTTCCGGTGATCCTAAAAACCCTCAACCCATCCATTCCACGGACCCTAACCCTCTTTCCCCGAAGGGTCGCGGAAGCCTGCGATGGTGTAATCTCCAGGCCCCAAGACCTAACGGGAAGGGAGGCGTTTGTGCTGCCTCTGCGCCAGGAGAAGAAGACTGAAGGCTCTGACATCAACCAGGAGGTGTTTGGTTTAATGACATCCCCATTTTACGTGAATATTTCCAGTACATTTCTGGTACAATTGGTGTTTGAGATGATCCAGTAGCTCAGAGGATCATTTGATTCAGCTTTGGATTTTTTGTAAGCAATGGTCTGATTTAAGCCGTCTTCAATAGAGTGGTAACATTCCCCGTGTTGATGTCTTCATCGAAGAAGGATATGAATATAGATTTCAGTTCCAAAGGTTTGTGATGGATTTGAAAAAGTTGGGATGGCACAGATCCTTAAACACAGGTGGCTTGTGGTCTCCTTAAAAGGGATGTGACACAGTAGTTCAGGCTTTCCACTTCTGTAATGGCTTAACAGACTGACATGCAATGATACAAGAGCAATGGAAGTGGATATGAAATTCAAATACGCAGAAATAAATGATGTAATCATAGAAAAACAATTGTTGGCAATCGGATTCCTCTTCAAAGAATGTGAACAAACTCCCGGGGGACCATCTCATGACACAATTTAGATGTATCACCCCATCTTGCAATTTCTAAATTGAGCCAGAGCGCTTTCGGCAAGACCATTCTGGTTGACGATCTTCTTCCCCAAATATGATTTTGTTTTCACTTACCAACCATGACCCCATAATGACAAGGCTGAGGCTGAGCCCCTGTCCCTGATAGAAGGAGAAGCCATGTGGGATCGATCCTGAGAATCATCTAATGCTCTATGGTATTGGGACCTTACAAAAAGAGGAGAGGACCTTTGGTATATACCACACTATTCAAATTGCAAGAATGATGTGGAACCAGATACTCTGATACAATTTGAAGTAAAAAAGGACAAGCAATAAAAGTTTGAGATTCTGTACTGAACAATGGAAAGACACTTCTGATCTCTAATAATGGCACTCAAATCGCTTTTGGAGTGGTGAGCTTAGGCTCTATCAAATTCTCATTAAACTAATGGAGGAAGACTCGACAGCTACAATAGTCAGGGAAACCAACTGATGAAACAAGTTGCCTTGAGGACGACCATAGTTCGAAACACTTGTCGGCTGTGCAAGACCACATCATTAAAAAAGAGAGTGTTTGAGCACATATCTTTGGAGACTCTAAGAAAAATTACTATACAGAAAGACTTTACAAACTTTATTGTTCATGGTGAAAGCGCTGTTTGTAGACATACCATTTTTCCATAACTGTCCCTGATATGAATGCAGAATGAGACATCTGAACAGCAGGAAATTCCAGCGATCATATCTGCTGAACACATCATTGGAGTTTTACAGGATCTGGAACCCATCTTCCACCAAAGAATCTGAGATCACTTAATCAAGAAATGTTTTGTCATTGGACAATGGTCAATATACCAAGCACTGCAGTTCATAGGTGAACAGCTCTATTTACCAAATGTAGATAGACCCACACAGGGAAATATTGCAAAATGTCCTTAGTATTCTCTTTAGAAAAATGATTTGTGGTACACAATACGGGAAGATGTGACAGCATGAATGAAAAGGAGTTTGATATGTGCACAGTGTAAAACTCAAAGGTAAGCTCCCACAGATTTACTGCAACCATTTCTGATTCCCACAAAGAAGTACTATATCACTAGATGTGCTTATAGAGCTACTAGATGCTCACGATTATGACCCAATTATTGTGCCTGATACCATCTCACAAAAGGTAGACAAACTATTAATTACACATTGAGTTAAACTACATGGCATCCCTTCAATTATCATTGCTCACCGAGGTTCCCAGTTCCAATATCGCTCTTTGTCTGTCTCCTGTATGGGTATGGGGTAGAAATCCTATTTCCGACCAGTTATCACCTCCAATGGCTTATCTAAGATTTAACATTATGCAATGGAATTAGGAATGGGCAAGTGTTTTATGAGTGGCTAGATTCACCTTTAAATCTGCATATCCTTTCATTGGCTTTTTTAATGTTCTGCTGCATTATAGGCTATCACATGACAGTATGACAGTTACACTCCCCGAAATGTCAACAACCATTATGGTATCCTCAGTGCAAAAACAACATACACACCTCAAGGGAATCCATAAATTATATGTAAGCCCAAGAGACCTTTTGACTACTCTAAAACACCTATACAAAATGTGCTGATAGACCTAGAAACCCTGTTCTGAACTACCAGGCTGTTGCCCACATCTGGCTATCTACAAGACACCTAAACATCCGACGGATGAACACATTACTCTCAAATCCAGAGGACTGTCTAGGGTGGCTTCCCTAATGGCGTCAGCATAGGCATCAGAAGGGATACATCTACCCTTAAGATTAGGGCACACTCAGTATTCATATATCTATAGTGAAAACAATTGAAACTGGTAAAGATATCCCACTCACTTTGAACCCACATAAAGTAGAAGATGAACTTAATAACAAAATTAGATGAACCCTAGATTCAAAGATAGTTTGCAGAAGGCTGTTCTACCTAATTTGCTGGACTTAATTAGTGATTCAAGAACACATATGGGAACCAGGGGGGAAGCTACATGCTCCATGGTTAGTGGCATGATTGATTTCACAGACAGAATGCACACCAGTCAGTATGGGGGAAACCTTTATCAATAATGCAATGATGACTTCTAGTTCAGGCAGTGACAAATTAGTTAGGGACTCTGGAAACTGAAATAGAATAGAGACAGCCTAAGTTCATAGAATGAAAGCTGGCCTTAGTTCCACATATTGACATGACTCTGGCCCCTTACACAAGTAGTAGCCACTTTGAGGACATGATGGTAGGGTATCGTTATCAGGGAACCTACACATCAAAAGCTACTTGTCAGGTGCAAATATGGATGAATGGAGGAGCTGCAGGAGTCCGGATTAAGTCCAATAGAAGGCTTTCTAATCTCTCATGAGCTCTCATGGCCGTGTTTATTCCGACTCTAAAGGTACCAATGGCCAGTGCAGGCACATGCTTGGTGGTTTTATTCCCACCTTACTACAGTACCTGTTGAATAGCTCAAAAAGATTGTTCTGGCTCCTCTTTTTCACCTCCCAAGCATCTGCCTCTGCGTTCCAGTTTCAGGTCTGCTGATGGAATGAGATCTGCTGCTCCTGTATCATAAAGGCAAACAAGACAGGCTTCACTAGTGTTGCTACACAGTCAATTTACCTTTAGCTTCTGAGGGTAAGCATATAGCATTGTTTCCTTAAATCTAGTTTGAGAGAGATATGAGGGGTTAGAAATGAGAGGCAGACACAAAGAAGTATCATTTTCAACGTTAGCCATGTTTATTAACAAAAAGGGGTTTAGATAAAGGCCTAACTTTCCCCATCCTAACGTGAATGTCGATTCCTATGAGACAAAAACTAAAGCAAAATGATCTTGTGTCCAAATTCAATCTGACCCTCACACTAATATATACCAGCAAAATGTGCAAGGTCAATATTTCAAAGTTCAACTCAACAGAAAAGTGCAATACCTCAAACATATAACTTCAACCAAAACACCTCTGGTATCCAAAGGTTGGCTCCTTTCCCCTGGATTAGTTCAAGTAAACTATTCACAATGTTCCATGTCAAAACCAGTCTCGTAAAGGTATTACAAAGGTTTAAAGATAAAATGTGGACCACCATAGCTTTTCCACGTCTAATCCTTGCAGTTATTTTTGATCAATGTAAACTTTTTTGTGGTTGTGTTTGAATATATGGTTGTAAGTAGAAATGTTAAGGGAGGGAGATGTGTTGTAATGTGTCTTATTTATAGAATGTAGAATTATGTGATGCAATGTGACCAGTCCAGGCACAGGTCGAATGTTATGGTTCAAGGTGAGTCTGTTGGAGATTAAGTTGCAGGTGTAAGTGCTGGGGTTTTTTCTGCTGTTCATCGTGTTACAATAAAGTCACATTGTCACTTCCCTGGAGTGCTGTCATAGTCATGAAGTCAGGGGTACAGGCATGCAGGGGTCGCATGCACAGGAGACCTAGGTGGACACTGTCCTGGCGCCTTTGGCACCAGGCTCATGAACGAAAGCATCCATTTAACACCAAAAAGCTTTTTTTATGGATATAGCACTTCAGATGCATTAACCTTGAACATTCCATCCATTAAGCGGGATGCATTAACCTTGAACATTCCATCCATTAAGCAGCCCCAAGTGTATTCTTGGGTGTGGCTGCTAATGAATTGCCTTCGCACATGCTCACTCTCTAGGAATGGCAGGGTGTGGCTGGTAAGCCGACCCTAATGGGCATGCCCACGATTTAAGCTATATAAACTGCCCTGATCCTCAAGACAGACGCTTTGCGTTATTCTGCACTTGCAAGCAGCGTAACGCTCACTGTCGCCTGAGGTCAGACTTACCTTTGAAGATCCTGCTTCCTGGACATCCTGCTTCCTGCCAGCATACTTACCAACTGGGGGAAGCTGTTCTTACCTGTACATCTCTTCGGCTAACCAAGTATTCATCTTTACACTTTCCGGAACACCGAAATCTTCATCTTGGCACTGCAGCATGACACGCTCCATTGTCAACAGCAGCGCCTGCAAGGAAAAACAGAAGACAAGGTTAGACATCGAAAAAACAGTCAGTTTAAGGTTGCGCTTCGCCATACTTCACACTTTCCTTAAACCATCACTTACCATCTGTCGAACATTGCAGTAGTATCCATTTTCCATCCGACGCGTCTCGCGTCTCGCAGCTGCATTGAGGCCGTATTTAAATCTAAGGGAAGAAAACAGAAGAGAGACGTTATTGCGGGTGTAAATAGGAGCAACATATTAACATTAAACAGAACGAACAGCATCACAAGAGCTCAAGAAAGACTTACCAATCATAAGGAGAAGCATAGTCGCAGCTGGACTGGACCAATCCTTATCAGGGATCAGTGAAGGAACTAGATCCCATTCGACGCGCCCCTGCCAGAAGTAGCAGGACAGAGAGCTTATCTTCCATAGTTCACAGGTGAGCTTTGTGGGCCAGCGTATGCTCACAGAAACCGTACTTTGGGGTGAAGGGTTCGAGAGCTACAACACCCAGAGATTGGCGCACTCACACACTCTTATCTCCACGCAGGAGCAGTATCAACATGTACCACTTCTCAAAGCTTTTCTACTGAGGGAGAGGCCTGAAGGGGGTGATTCAAATTCAGGGAGGGCTGCAACGGTGCCCCAACGCCTCAGCAGAGACCAGGTGAGCGTAACAAGTGCAGGCTTTCATCTTTTCAGTTCCTCCTGTCCTTTTTGCTGCAGGTGATTTGGAAATGTAAAGATCCACACAACTGATTAGAGTTATGACAATCGTATTGTTATGGTCACATTTCCTCCACATGAACTCCTTCCTCCTCTTCCTCGTCACAGTAATTGAGGCTTTCTGGGACTTGGAGTGCAGTGAAGTTTCAATGGATTTTATATCACATGGTTGAACAGTTACAATAAAATTAATATCAACATCAACATCAGATGTTTCACATGTTCAAGGTGTACCATGTACACATTGAAGATTGAATATGGTTATGTTTAATGAGTGTTCATCAGCATTTTAAAATCACATGGTTTTGAATGCTGGCATCAAGCCATCAAACACTCCGGAATTAAAGTATCTTCTTTACAAAATTGAGAAGTATACAGCTTCTCTCCTTGTCAAGTCGCCGCTCTCCCCTGAGAGCCATCTTCTCACATGTCACCCACCCTCAAAATACCACCCCTAGGGTTAGGATCAATAAAATAAATAAACTCTCACGATCTGGCTTGAGTCAAACTTGAATAGCGAGTCTCCATTTTCTCCACTGCTGTATCTCAAAATCGCTAACAACATTAAAAGTACATGCCAAGACTGCACCTAGCATACTTAACACTCTGGGAAGTAGTATGAGAAGGAGACTCTAAAACTATGGATATGTGCACAGATAATATGAATAGACACTAACAATGTGATACTAAAACTGTGACACTACTTAGGCACCAGTGTGACATCACAACACTGCAGGACACACTTTTGCTCAGCAGTTGACTACATACCTTCTGAGAAGTCATCAACTGGCTACCGAAAAAACACAGGTAAACAATAGTTTCCAGGTATACCTTTGGTTGAGGAAATGGAGAATAGACCTAATAGCGTGCACCTTATTGTTTCAGGGAAGAAGGTAGCAGCCCAATATCAGGAACTAGTATACAAGACTTAGGCTGCACATCTCATCTTCCCCCACTCGACCTACTAGTGCTCTGTGTGCACAACAGAGCTACTTGTGTGTAGCAAGGGCAGCTAAAATACCTTCTGTTAAAGATAGCCGAAAGTTTGACTTCTGAATTGAATACATAAAGCTAACATTCTGCAACACTTTTCAAGCAAGAGATAGTATACCTGCTTGGAGATTGGAGCTCTTTCTGTGGGCCAAGTCAAGAGGTGGAGATTGAATCCACTGATGATCCAAGGGGGGCAACACACAGTACTGAGAAGTATGATGAGCTGGGAAAACCAATGCACGGTGTAGTGGAGAAGGATATGAGAAGTTAAATGTCTCTATGTAGATGGGTTATATGAAGAAAAACGACTCCTTTGAGTATAAGATACAAAACAAGAGTCAGAAAACCACTTATATTGAGGCGGGGTAGGAAGAGGAGGAAGAGGACAATGCCACAGTTTACAGAGATGGGAAGGAAAGAGAAATATTCACCTCCACCTTTGCCCGGTGTCCTTCAAGCACAAGTCTGTAAGACCTGGAAGTGCAAAGTGTCTTCATGCGGCAGGTGGATCACTAATGCCACAACACCATATTGGCAGCCATATTAGCATAGTAAGACAGAGGAACATAGAACACAATGTCCTAGGACAGCATTAAAATCCAAAGGTTTTTTCTTTCATTCAGGACAAAAAACAACATATTCACACCTCTCTGAAACAAAACTGTGTGACAGAGGATGAATGGGGCCAATGTGGGGAACACCTCTTTGTGGTACCATATGATCAAGCACTATGTAGACGACTGGGTTGAGTCCACAAGACTTCAACACCAGCCCTTCCACCAGCAGTCAATTACCATACCACTCACAGAACATACTGTCACCCCAGAAATGATAGCCAAGTTTGTTCAGATTATGAGCCCCAGCTCATCTTTCTGCAGTGATACCCCCTACATCAGGTCAGCAGGCGAAGGTGCCTTAGCACCTGGCATCAATGTTTTCCTTTGACCTCTTGTCATATTTTTTAAGGAAAACCCAGTGAAATTCTCACGTGGCATTACTTTTCACACACGGCTGTACTGGAATTGTACAACATGTTATATTTGCAGTGGGGCAAGTACTAGATCAGTCTAAGGCCCCAAAAAGGTACTTCACTTTGGAAACGTTAAACAGTGGATGGAGCATTGGCTACATGGTTGTGACTGAACACTGTATGCCTTCCCTGCCCCTACAGCTGAGAGAGTCATGATCCTAAAACATATGGATAGACAAGCAAGTCCTTCAGTTCAGCACCAGTCCACTTTGTGTATTTAAAGATTTATTAGATAGGCCCGAGAGAAGTTGAAATCTGACAGAAGGTGGAGGAGGTGGTGGCCCAGAGGCTAAACGTGTGACACCTGCACTGAGATGTGTTGCTTTTGACAATGGATCTAATATGCCTGCTGCCCTATTAATTAGCAAGAGCATGCATTTCCCTTGCTTTTCACATTTCCTTCTCTTTGTGATGAACCATTTAATCAGTGACTGCCAGCCTGTGATGAAAATGATTGCCAAAACTCAGATTATCAGCTCACACCTGGAGACCTACAGTGCAAAAAAAGATGCACCACAAGTTAAAACATCACAAATTGAAGACCACAACATCCACCTTTTGGAATTCAAATTTTGGACCAGCTCAATCAACAATCCAATGCCATCACATCTTATTTTCACAGTCACGTACAAGCAATCAATGAGACATTGTTTAGGTCAAGACAAGGTCAGTAGTTTCTTGATGTCTGTTGTGTGATTTAGCCATCTGAGGAGTTCTCCAAGAATGTTAGCCAGCATAGTGCATGAAACAATGCAGTAGAAGACAACCTCTCTAATATGCTAAGGGGCAGGATTTTGCTGCCATGGATAACACTTAGCTGATATGGAATGTGCTATAAACATTGCTTTGGATTCACACATAGCCTATGCAAGAGGCAACCAAATAATCCCTACGCCTATTTTCAGCCTACTTTTCAAGCTCACCTTGAGGATGATTTTGAGAACCATCTGCTGGATGGGAATTCTGTGAACTCAGTCAAATGTGTCACAGTTAACATGTACAAAGTGAAAAACAAAGACAGAAAGAAAATGCAACAACCGCTGTGCTCAATCTTTGTCATCTACATCAACCGGAAGTACATACCCAGCCCGAGTCATTGTTTATGAACACTACTGGTGATAGTAGAAAAGTCCCTTTCTGGCCAGGAGCATTTTCAAGAGTAGCCATAGAATTCTAAAACTACCTGCTGCCAGTGTACAGTCTAGCAAAGGGATCTGCAACCTGCGGCTCACCAAATGTATTGGACTACAACTTCAACTATCCCTCACCATTGACTGCAGTCTGGGGCTGATGGGAGTTGTATTCCAAAACATCTGGATAACCAACGGTTGCAGATCCTTGGTCTAGCTAGTCTATCCTGATGCATATGCGATTGCATCTCACTGTAGAAGAAAACTTGCAGTGTCCCATGTTGAACAATTAAAGTCCTTAGACTGAACCAGCACTACATTGAGGAAGATTCCGGCAAAACACACAGCCAAAGCTAACACACTAACTCCATGAATAGATATTTTCCCATTCAAATTCCACACAGAGAAGAGGGGGCTGGGTTGTTTAGTGGGGGTTATAGAGTGTAAAATGGATAGCTCCAGCGACTGCTGGTGACTAATATTATGATGAAAAACGACTCGTTTTTGTACTATTACTGTTCTTAAATCCTGCTCCTGCTATTTTAGAACTTTAGTAAGTTAGGGCAGATAACCCTTCCAAAAGGGTATTGACAACTCTTCAAAATGTTTCTGATTCTCCCACTATACAAGATCTACAAACTTGATATTTTTCTACATTCCCTCCAATGCTTAAGAGACATAAACATGATAATTCCTCTGGTTTTCCTTGGTACACAAGAGGAGCAATATATATTTGTTGGGATGTCCCCGCTACTCAAGAGTTTCAACCATGAAGATTTTTGGCCTTACATATGATCGTCACAAACATGATCATTTTTAATTTTCCCTCTCTACACTAGAGCCATACACTCTCATGTATTTCCATTTCTCCCAGCTATATGCAAGCCACACATGTAATAATATATCCAATGCTCCTTGCCACAGGAGAGAGATGCAAACATAACTTTGTTCTAAAGGTCTGCCTGCTCTGTGATAGGTACAATTGTACATATATGTCAGGGTATCCCTATTTTTATCTCTCTGGGTCATCCTGCTACTGTTTCTCATCATCTACTATAAAGCAGGGCCACTCTGCTGTGCATAAACTGAAACATGACATATGTCTCCCTGCTACTATTTATCAGGGTCTTCCTACTATGCAATAGGTGTAAGCACAAATATTCCTTAGGGCCTCCATGCTACATAATGACTTCAACCCCATATATATTTCAAAGTGTATCCCTAATGCATGACAGATGTTTCCTGCTTATTTCTTCATTGAGTGTTGTTGGCCTTTATCCTGCCTTGATCAATGTAGTTGGAATGTTAGGGTGATGGGAAAACAGATGATAATCTACAGCTTCTTGGGCTGAATTGTCATCCCGCTCCACTTTGAAAGCAGGTAGTGTTTGCCTGTATATTATAACTGGATCAAGCTAGCTGTGTTCATCTTGAGGTACAGCCACATTTTACATGCAGTGAATGGGGCTCCAACTCGGGCCTAATAGTTGCACTTGGCATTTTTGGCTGTAGTTGGGTGTCTTTCTCACATTGCCATTCTTTACAATGTGGTGGGAAATTACCTGCATCTTATGGCCTTCTGGCAGAAACTTCCCCAAAACCCCTTGACAAGGTATTTTGGAGGTCATGTTGTAGATGCCATATGGATGTGAAAGTTTGAATCGCACCACCGCCAAATGTAGTTATGAATTGCAATGATCACCCGTACATAACTCTCACTATTTGTGGTTTGCTACACACTCTTTTTGCAGAGCTTTCTGTGATGGGGAGGCCTGCCATAAAGAACCAAGCCGACTCTCAGAGTAATTTCCAGTGTCTTTATTGGAACTGTACAACAGATAGGATGTCAATAGAGGCTAGCACACCCTATGCACTTATGTAACTAAGCAAGCCTGCTTAATAGCGCTGCGATACCTGAGGGCAGTTGTGTGCTTTACAAATGCAAATAAATAAATAAATGGTGTCTCACATGGTCCACAGGGTCTTTAGGAGGGTTGGTGCTAAGGCTTTCCCTCTCTACCTTATCTACCCCGGCCTTATTCCCACCTCTCTAACCCAGGCATTTTTAACGGGAGGTTAGTAACTAGCGCCAGCTGACCCCAATTGTATGTTGTTCTTTGTGGGACTAATGGCGTTTTCCCTAGATCGACGGGTGTCTAACTCACTCAGGATTTTCCATACTTTCCTAACCTATCCTGCTTAATACAATCGAGAGTTAGGGAAGGTGTCTTCTTTTACTCTGTGTAACTCTCTCTGCTTCCACACACATTCCTACCAGACCGGTTTCTACACTGGTCTAAACAGATGTTCTCGCACCGGGCTACTGTACCTCTGATTTCTCACTCTGCCTTTCCACCTCCACCCTTTGATCTGACTCCTCCTGTTTCGTTGCAACTCCTTCACTTTTTATTGTTGCTACCTCCTGTTACCGCTGTTGTTACCTTCCTCCTTTCTCCCGATCTACTTGCCACTCTCTGGTTGTTCTGTTATTTTTTCTCGCTCTACTTTTACCACTAGCTACTCCTATTCTCCACTTCCTGTAGCTCTGACTACTCTTCCTCTACTACTGTTCTTACTCTGTTACTAACACTATCCCTTTAGTTTCTCTACCTCCTACTAGTACTACTGCCAGTCTCTTCTGCTCACTAGCGCTTGATACTTTCGTCTACTACCAATTACCACACTACTGCCTGTTTCTCTCGCTCACTACTCCTCTACTCCTGCTGCCTACTGTCTCTACTCCCAACTACTGCTACTACATCTGACACTACTACCACTACCACTTCACAACACCTACTCTACCTCTACTCCTTACACTCTTCCACACTCAAATACAACCACCCCACAGACTCCCTCTTTATTACAGCCTGCACACTCCTTTCACTCTCACATCCTTTGGTCTCTAGGACATCATCCTCCATATCGGTCTTCATTCAACTAACCCACATTAAACCACTCACACACACTCACTTAAATACCCCACCGCCTACCAGGATTGGACAAATTACCTTACCAATGATTTACCTTCCTTGAGGGGGGTGACATGGGAAGGGATTAGAGGCTTCAAAAGGGCTTGTAAACCCTGACCCTTTCTTCTATGTAGTCTTGCCTCCTTGTTGTCTGCGCCATGTAAGTGCCTGTGGAGAACTGCTGTCCTCAATCCTTCTGAGAAGTCAAATATTTATAACCCTGGTGGCGCAATGGGTCCCTTAGAGAGGCATCAATTCTATTAATAAATACTAACTGGTGGTTTAGTGGGTTATTGTGGCCTTCGTGGAGTCCTTGATTTTATAGAATTAGAGTCCCTGGTGGTTTAGTGTTGGAGGAGCACTGGGTGGGCCGCAGACCTTCCTTGAGGGATGCTGCAGTGGCTTACAATTCTGCTGTGGCATCCCTCTGACTGTGTCCAGTGTTGTAATTGACATGGCTGCCCCTGGTGCCGCATACCTCCTTGTTGCTTTCTGTAGTGCTGTTGCTGGACCATGGCCGCACGCGCGGCCCAGCCTACTGCTGCCAGCTTCCTCTTGGGCCTCCTTGCAGCATCAGCGGCACCACTGAATCAAGTAAGCAACCGATAGGAGGGGGCCTGACTGCACACAGGAACCGGAGAGGGGTGTTTTGGGTCGCCCCCCCCCTTCAACCCACATTTTACAGGTCAAGAGTGCTGACCCTGTGACAATGTGCACACATGTTTAATCCTCTGCATGTATCTTTCCCTCAGGTAGCAGATTGTACTGTCACACCCAGTAGAAAGTAACGGGGCAGTACCCTGTTGTTTGCCTCATCGTTGACCGGTATTACCCCCTCCTTAGGTAGAGAGCCACTACCATAAGCTTGATCTTCTAGGCCTCCTCCCCTGGATGCCATACCTCTACCACTTACTGGCCTACATCTATGTTCCCACCCTCCTCTTTCCCTGCTTCCACTTCATGTACCCCTTCCTGCTGCACCTCATACTCCTGACCCTCACCTGCCTCCTTGAGGTTTACCTCTGACTCCTGTTTCACTTGTCCCACATCCACCTCCTTGAGTTTCACCTTCTGTCTAACATCTGACTCATCATATTCCTCCTCTTTTCCCTCCATCTCTGCCTTCTTGTGCTTTACCACCTTCTGCCACACCATCTCTGTCTCCTCTTGTTCCACCTCTCTTTCTTTTCTTGTCAGATGTATGTCTTTACTTCTTCTACGTTCCCTTGTCATACATTCACTTTCTCACGTTTACTTTTTCTTTCCTTTACTTCTTCTGTGTTTCACTTCTTCTACATTCACTTCATCAATAAAGGGGAGACATTTTGTAACCCCCTTCATTTCTAACCCATACGCTTCCTCCTACACACCTTTGACCCCAACCCTAACCTTACAGTTAAGATAACCACATCCATTGCCATGTTGATGATGTAGACGAAGTAAAAGCAATAATTAGTAAATACAAGAAGACGTTTCTAAAGAATGAATCTAGAAGATGTAGAATTAATTTTTTAGTGAAGTAAAAGGGGATACATTCCTGTCCAGCATTTTCTTTGAGTTTTGGGTGGAAGAAGGAATTACAAAAAAATAACAATTAAACATGGTTTCAGAAAAGAGTTCTCAAAGGGGAGGCAGAATTTCAAGAAATTCACAAAACAAACTAAATTTAAAAATGAAATGTTCCTCCTGCCATGCACAACCACAAGTCTACCCGATAGTGAGCTGCCCACCTAACGTCCCTAGAAGTTCTATGACTTTGAGTGGCCCACCAAATATTTGTGATTGGACCCTTGAACAAATCTCACTGGAACTGTCAAGTTAGCCAAATACGAAATATGGAATTCAATTTGATTGTCAGTTTGGTGAGTAGTATCTTCAACCAGCATTACTATTCGGGTATGGATAGCGTGGAATATCAGCAGAATAGATGTCTTCGTGCCACTAAAATTACACGCCTGGGATTCTCTCTTGTATAATAATGTAGACTACGATATGCAGCCAATAACATCTATCCTTGATTTACAGTTCAAAAAAATGAATACAGAAGCTCTCAAACCATTTGTAATGGAAGATTAAGTTACATAATTTTAGAAAGAGTATCCCAAGACACTGGGCCTCATTACGAGTTACGTGGAAAATTCTCCAGAAAATAGCGTTCCATGTAATAATGTTGGTGAGAACCAGAGCAGAAAAAGACTCTTCACCCGAGCGCTAATACACACACTGTAACTACCTCAAGGATGTAGCATATACAAAATGGTCAACAAAATTCAGCAGGTGAATGTTGTTGTGGGTATGCTGCTCAATACACCACAGTGAAATAATGCACACACACAAGGGATGCATTCACTCTGAGCAAAAGTCACAATGTTAATACTGCAAGGATCGCACGTAATTTATTGTGTAACAAATCAGCTTGTTGTGGTCAGCCTAACACGTGTTTTGAGCTACATGCTCTTCTTCTGAAGCTTAAATGCTCCTCAATATCCTGTATCTGTTGATTATATTTGTGGGTGGTACCACATTGTCCTCAATTTCTTATTTCTATATAAGCCTTGTGAATGTGGAGTGGACAGAACCTGCCTTTCAGCGTGGAAGCCCGTTGTCAAGGAGAAATAATGTCCCCTCAAATATAACACCATGCAAAAGAATTGCTGAAAAATTGCTGTTTTATGTGGGGACATTATTAGATGGAACATGCAGGGGAAACCCCCGCATCCCCCAAACCCTTTTTTGTTCAAGGGGAGCGGGGAAACCTATGCAACCCTTTCTCCCCCTGTCTCTATATGTATGATCACCTATATAATGTCACCACAAGCTTGTCCCTGCAACATTATATACGGCGACCATATATATATGTATATTATTAGCTGATACCGAAAATAGCACTGAGGAATTATCGTTACTGCCATTTGGTCAGGTGGAATTTCCGCCTGATTACAAGTGGTGGTGTAATTCACCATTTAATTTGGGTCTATTGGACCCAATGGGGCTTTTTTTGCAGAATTACCATGATGGAAATACTGCCACAGTAATTCCGCCAATTCTGATGATTTTTCACCATTGAGTGGGAAGATTTAACTCCAGGGCTTAGCTGGAGGTAAATCCTCTACTCAAAACCAAAATTCCTAATTTGGCGCAGTGATAATATTGGCTGTAAATCAGTTACCGCCAATTTTACCACTTACTGCTTAACTCGTAATGAGGCTGACTGTGTTCTATAACTGGAGAGGGTCCTTAAAAAAGTTTCAAACACTTTGTTTCCATTTAATGTTATCCGCTTAGCTAGTGTAGTCCCGCAGACAAGGCACAACTGTAAGGACATTTGGGATAGGCTTTGACGTGGTTTGAATGCTGTCATCTGGCATGTGATGATTGGCCCGGATGAGGTACTCAGGGGATCCCCCAGATGACCCCTGCATGAGGACTGAGACAAAGCACTATCAACAAAAGTCAGACCTTTAATGGCCGTGCCCCTTTGAGGGATGCTGTTTTAGCAACATCCAGAAGACTCACATGACATTCAAGATGGCGGCTGGATGCTGTCGACCATGGCTTGAAAAAATTATAGTAAACTGAATTAAATGTGGTGGAACCACTGCTCCAATGTGGTTACAGCCCAAATAAGCACCACTCCTTAGTAAAATGTCTGAATGGGAGCAGCTTGTCTACTGTAAGAAGAATGGGTCAATGGGTGTCTGTCGGAAGAGTTGTTGAATTAGTTGCAGACATTGCTTGAGATAACGAGAGGAGGTGGAACACATTGATTAGACAGAGGATGCATTCAGAGCATAGGTTGGAGTGAGAAGAAGAGAGGAAGGAGGAGGAGAGAGAATTATAAGAGGGATGTAAAAAGGAGTCACAGAGAGAGGTTTTGGGGGAGCACCAAAGTGGAAGACCGGGTGAAGAGTTTGAGGGGAAACATCAAATGAAGGGTTGTGGAGAATATTGAGGAGCCAGTTGGAGAAGAAAGTGCAAAGGAAGAGCTAGATGGATATAAGAACATTTTGATACAGATAGTGGGGGAGGACCAGGAGGAGGTAAACCTGATGCTTTCGAATGGGGAGCTTGGGGTGGTTGGAGTTCTGGCATGTGCAAAAGTGACAAGGATATACAGAGCAAAAGTGATATTGGAGATGAGTGAACCACATTTGGACATTGCAAGCACCGAGGAGAAAACTGAGGATGGGATGTTGGGGAATGTTGGGGAATAAGGCTTGAACCCAGACAAGTAAGGCTTAGTTAAATCCTTTGCATGAGCTCAGGTTACCAGTCTCTTGCTCAAAGCTCTGGGGTTTTGTCAATCACTGTTCTACCCAGCTCTCTTCTTTATTCAATGTAACTCCCTTGAACCAAAGACCAGTAGCAGAGGACCAGTGTCTATCAACAAGCAGTTAAGAAAGAAGTCCAGAAACCACTGACAAACCCCAGGACTTTGAGTAACCGTCAACTGATCATCTACATGAGGTGGGAACCCAGTTTGAGATTTCCAAGTTGAGACGAGAACTGTGAACCCAAGAAGAAGTAATTCCGTAGTTGGAGAAGTTTTAATTGCATGTTTTTTTTAATAAAACTTGTTTGAATCATATGTAGTTGTGTCTGTCTCATGCTGATCCTGTTCTTCTTTTGTAAGAAGCCAAATTCAAATGTTCCTGAGCATCTTCGTGATCTTTCAAAATGATGAGGGTTTCACTTAGGAATCCAAACACCATTCAAGTATTGGGCCATAACTGGTCCACCATTTTCATCAACCCTTGCACTTCTAAGGCTTGTAGAAACCATGCCTTAGTATGGCACCATCAATGTCCCACTCAGTCTCTTCGGAGATTGCATTAGGCTGATGGTCTTAGAACTGAATTTTGTAGAACGGTTCCTGGTAGGGACACCCTGTGGTACAGCAGTATATACTCCAGCAGGATTACAGATGATAGCCTACCACCAACCTGTGAGTCACAAATAACCCATTATATGAGGAGACCCACAAACAGAATAGTGTTCAGTTGGGCACCCTAAACTTGAAAGGCCAAGGGTATTTCAAGGGCAAATACAGAAGTAATTTACTGGATGACACCTTGGATGTGGGTCCATGCGTAAGTAGTCATGATAAGCAGTCAGGATATGTACCAAAATACTGGGGCACTGTGCAAGAAGTGCAGTTTAAGAATTTTGGCTGCACGTACCCATACCTCACCCCTTATGGATAAAGCCCTAGTGACAATTAGAAAAGACTCTGATGTTAATTCTTAGCATCACCAAAAACAGTACTTTTTTTCTCCAGACCCACGACAGAGGTTTTTGCAGATTCAATTGAGAGCAATGTATGGCTGGCCAACAGCAAGGTTTGTCAGAGGCCTCATAAAAACATCTTTTGAGTGATCATGTAAGGTTACTCATACCTTGGAAGATTTTAATTCATATTACTCATACTAATTTAGTACCCGGGAGTCTTAAATGTATTAAAGACGACTAGGAAAGTCATATATTTCCCCTACTTTGCTATTAATAATCAGCAGCGAACAACTGGAACTGATAACTTGACTACTGTCCCTATGAACATTGGGAAACTTCTTTTATATCCATGAATAGGAGGGACTAATACGTGCTGGCACAGTCCATGATGGCATCGTCATCTCCCAGAACAGCCATGATTGCCGGGAACTTCTAGCATTACAAATAATATTATTTACACTTAAGGGGCGGTGTTTCCTAACTCCAAATAATTAAAACACCACTGCTGTTTGTTAAGAGGGATTTCTGGAATCCGGCCTGGTCACTCCATTTTAGGAGGCCATCCTTGTGATAGTGAACAGGGAACTCTGAGAAGTTAGTCAAAACTCACTCAAGGTAGCAATGGAGAGCAGTAAAGGCTGTTCACAGGAGAGTGTGAGTTGGGGCCAGGAGCCCTCAATGAGTCCACACAGTATGGCACAAAATAATTCAATTTAGATTGGTAAGTATAAGCATACATTTATTTATTATAGGCCTTCTGAACACACTGAAAAATGAAACCAACAGATAATATTATTGGACAACACTATGTTACAAATATATACATTCATCATAGGTTCTTAAATGCCTTGTATTTACCATGCATGCTTTTCCATGTTGGTTATGTTAGCTTTATCAGCTGCTTTCAACATGGTGGACCATGACATCCTAATCCATCATTTAGAGAGACTTGTCATCATCTCAGACTCAGCGGCCAGATAGTTTAAATGCTTCTTTTGGACACAACAGGTTAAACTTGACCCTTATCTGTCCACCAGACAATACACATCATGCAGAGTCCCTCAGAGCTCATCACTGTCTATGTGGCTGATTAACATTTATATGCGACCATTTTATGATTTTTTGAAAAATCCAAATTAGGTTTTCACACGTATGCTGACAACACTCAGGTTGATCTAAATCTAGCTGACAGTATGTAAAAATGTATGCTTTCATGGAATGTCTGAATGTAGTGGAAACCTGGACAGCTCAACCCCAACAAAGCTGAAGTTATTCTTCTAGAATGTAAGTCTAAATTTCACTTTCCCGATGATGTACCTTCAGCTCCAATGCTGTTTGATATCCCTGTTGATTATGCCAGTAAATTCAAAACCTTGGCTTTGTTTAGCACTGTGATCTTGACTTTGAAGGACAGATAAAAAGGCCGTTTTCAAACTTTGTATTTTACATAGAGCAGCACCATTCATTGGCCCTGAGCATCTCCCTAGTGTAGTAGGGGCCCTGATAAACTCTAAAATCTACTATCGTAAGGCTTTGTACGCAGGTAGTACAGCTCATCAAAACAAATTATTACAAACAATTGAAAACGCAGCCATCAGTTTGACTTTGGTCCCACTGTAATTTACTTACCTTGCGTCAATCTCTTCATTGGCTTCCGGTGGACAGATGGATTTCTTTCAAAATCATCTGTCCAACTTTTAAATGTCCTCATAATCTGACCAAACTTAACAGATACTCTCCATTGTGAGCTTCAAGTTCAACAAATAAAAGGTTGTTGGTCATCCCTCCCTCTAGATTTCTACATAGAGGAGACCAGATATTTGAGCTTATTACCCCAAGACTTTGGAATGCCCTACCGTTCAACATCCGAGAGTATGATAGTGTTTGGCAGTTCCGAAAGGCCATTACGATCTGGCTGTTCTGCTAGCACTATACATTGGTGCATGATGTCTCCATGAAGTTGGCACAGGTTGTGAAGTGTATTTTGTTCTTGCCTTGATGCAATTTAGTTTGTCTGTGGCGCGCTATCGATCCCTATCAATCCCTATCACAAATCAGAAATAAAAAATGTATTAAAATAGCTCATTCAGCAAGTAGGTAAGTAAAATAAATGCAGTAAATGGTGGAACCAGATCACAAGTTAATTCCCTTACTTAAGCAGTCCAATCCCTAAGAAGAATGGGGTCTTGTACGCTACTTTCACAGGACTAACAAATCTTCTTCGCAGAATGGAGTCTCTGTAGGTAGGTTTTAATTACTTGTGTTGGTGATAGTTTAAAGAAGATCTTCAACAAGGTTACTAAGGTAAGCAATTATGTTCTTAACTTTCAGAACTTACCATCTAAGTTTGACAACACAAATGCAGTATATGGAAGATTAGGAGACAAAGGGACTTGTTATCAGTGTTATCCTATGGAGGACAGGGGAGGACAGATGCGTTGTGTTACTTACCCGCCTGACTCCAATTTTCCCAGGTGACTTGGTGCATCATCTGGGGGTCATTGGAGGTTGGATTTCCTGCCATTGATTTTAGTGAGTGGTGCCCAGGAGCTGCAGGTGCAAGGATTCTTCTGGTCAGTTCAAGATGTAACCCTTGGCATGGAGGATATGCAAGAACCATCAAAGGAGGCCTGTTCAGGATTTACAGGATGGGGGAAGGCAAGTTTCAGCAATGGTCCCGACACACAGGTGATGACAGGGGTCCTTCCAGTCGTGGTCAAAGGATCTGCTCCAGGAGAGGATCCCCTGAGTCTGGGAAGCTGAGATTTGGTGGAGAGGTGACGTGTGGCCCAAAATGGGTGCAACTGCGTAACAGAGACGTTTCTGATGAGGTAGCCACAAGAGAGCTTGCTAGTCGAGCGGGTGGTACAGGGACACTTCCAAAAGCTCAGGATGGCTGGACCTTTGAGAAGGTGTGGGACTAGTTGGTCCCATTAGTCCAAAGGCTGTAGCACCGCTCAGGGTCTTCAGAGATCAAGTATCTAACATGGCTTCACCAGACCAGATGCAGGATTTGATTCCAGGGCTCTAATCGTCTTCGGATCTTCAGTCAGCTGTCCTTCTAAAGGGGATTCTTCTCGATGATGCTGATATGAAGAAATGGCTGCAGGAGTCCTCTTCTTATCCAAAATCCAGGCTGGAATCAAGTACAAGCCCACCAATGATGAGGATCTGCACCATTCAAACAGCCAGTAGTTGTCCAATCAGAACTATGGAGGGAAAGTTGCAAAAAGGGAAATTTTTCCTAACAACTACAGAGCAAATAATCATGAACTTTGGTAACATATTATGACAAAGCTTTCATCGCCTACTTAACACAACATCCAATGACTAGATACACATTTACAATCAAGAGTGGAAACAAATTCACCTCCATGTCTTTGATAGAAGAAAGACATCTACTGTGAGAATCTGAAATTTAAGACAGCAGCAGCAGCAGCAACTTGTATGCTCATTCGCAACACACACATCACTAACAATGCCATATCTTCAGTCTGCTGAAAGCCAAATTCATTGAACTCAGTGACCAGTCCAATTTGCTATCCTTACATCTTCCATTCATGCCCCAGCATGAAACACTTGACACCCTATGCTGCATGTGCCTGAATGCACACCATAAAACCATAAAATGAGATAGCCTCCTGGCTTTGACCCATGTTCCACCACAAACCTGGAGCCATCTTTGTCAAAGAAACTGCTCTAAACAGGCACTCTGTGAGTGGCAACTGTAGATTTTTTTGGGGTTATAGCTAGTATTTTGTGGTATTGTTGTGATATTTTGCGGTATTGTGGTATTTTGTGGTATTGTGCTATGGCGGTATTTTTTTTATAGTGGTGAGACTAATTTCAAAATACTGCCTAATAATTATTTCACCAGGGTCACTAATAATAAACAAATACTGGACTTAATACACTCTGAATGAATGGCTCCTGATATGATTTATTTACAACATCACCCTTATGCCCTTTTGGCTGTGTTTCAACAAATGTAAAGCATGCCAATGAAATACAAAACACTCAGTCAGCCTCTCTAAGTAAACAATTTACTGCAGCTAACTTTGCTTTGAGATATTTCACACTGCACGTTCTTGATGCATGTCAAATGAATGAGACTGAATGCAGAAGAAATGCACTGAAACTAAATTACCTTTTTGAACTTTGTCTTTATCATAGACTAGAATTATGCAAGTTACACAGAATGGCCCTCATTACGACCCTGGCGGAAATCGAAAAACGATGGCGGAAATGCAATACCGCCATCGAATAGCGCTCGGTGCGATTATGACCCGTCACCGTAAAGTACGATGCCATTAGCGACACCGTAGTGAACGCCAACGCTAACTGCACCAAGTACGCGCGCGCGCCATGCCAAACCGTAATTAGCACCATGGCGCAAGGGTACGCGAATTCCGACCCTAGCGGACATGTACTTAACGCCATCAAGCACGGCGGAAAGTACCATTCCGCCATGGTGAGAAGTACGGCATCGCGAATCAACCGTAAACGGCCCCACTGAGTGCCTGTACACCGCTCCCTGGCCACATAGTACAACTCCCCGTAGGTGCAACGAAGTCACAATGCAACCAGTGAAATGTACAAGTCACCCATGCATGCCAACGAACAAAAGAATCACAAGAGGGGCCAATGGGAGCTGCAGGGCACAGATGGCACGAATACAGAAGCTATACCAATGGACATGATCTCAGTCTCCCACCAAGAAACGCACGCAAACACAGGCACCTGTGACCAGCAATATTCCGATAATCACATCATTCCACCAATCCACCTGGCTGACCGGCATCTGTTACACAAAACCTAATCCCCCGCCCCTGAGCATGACATCATTCAAACAGTCATATTGGCAGCCCTCACCCCTGACCTCACTGGGCTTCGTAGGCAAACGTGCCCAGCACAGTACCACGCAACTATACTCCGAAGCTGGAACCCAATGCAGATCTCCTCACAATACATCGCTCCCCAAATAGGAATATGCCACATCACTTGCAAAGAAGAACGCTACACGGCCCATATCAGAATAGAAATTTAATGCACAACAAATTCACCAAGCCCATACAGCCATTAGGCCATGAACTCCAAAACACATTTCACCATTGTGGGCTGCATCCGCAATAAATGACCAGCTACTTCTTGTGTGACGCCCTGTTCCTTCATGGTACACAGGGGCTACATTCTCGTACGAAAAGGCAACATGGAAGCGCCTAGAACCGCAGGGCCGTCCCAATAGGGAGGCACTAGTCCAGCTGAAAGGCCGAAATGTTGCTCCGTGCCACTAGTACTGCGTAAGGGCATGTGGCCCATTGGCGATCGTCCCATAAGATCGTAATGCTGCTCCACTGATTAACACGAAGCAGCAGGTGTCAGGAGTAAAACCCATCTGCAGGAGTGGCATACAGATGGCAGTGGCAAAAGGGGAGGAGATACCTGTCAACCAAAAGAAAAGAAAAAGAATAGAATGGCCATCAGAACTACATTCGAACAACTCACTTCAATGATCACACTAAATCCACAGCCATATGCATGCTAGCCCACTCCAAAGGATCATCACCACCCCAAAACCACTTGCGACTCATAACTATCCATATCGAGATGAAAACACCATCACAAACGAGTGTACCTGTGCATGCGTCTGTGAAAACAGAATCCATCAGATGGGATTGGTAACGTGCATGGACACAAGTGTCTGAAGGCGCGTCGAGACAGGGAGGGCTCAACAAGGCCAGATAGACAATGGTCCCACTATGGCAGCCCTGCATCACATAGCGCAGGGGAGGCGGACAGATTCCAAGAAGCCCTGTACATGGCAAACACTGTATCAAATCATCTGTCCATGCATCCATTCATCATTCCCTCATCCCGTAATGATAACGCCTGTTTCCATACTCACATTACATGTGAGAATTCCATTGAGTCTGTGCGTTATGCAGCCTGCAAAATCCACTGTGCCCCAGCCCGTAATTCCAGTGTTGTGAAGTAACATGTATTTGGGAACGTCCGGCCTCATCATCCACTTCGCTATTGCGCATCCCAAACTATTCATATCAATCATTGCATCCTCGCCATGGCCCCTGTCCCAAGGACACTGAACAATAGAACGTTATATTTGCAGTCAGACCTGTGGGCATCTCCTCGCCGCTAGCTGAAGACCGAAAGCGCCGCCCTTTGAATTCCTCATTTGCAACATCACGTCGAAAAGGCATCTGTGGCCGCTTGAAATCACAAATTAATCCATCTAGTGCGGCTGTGTGTGAAAATGGCAACTGCCTTCACTCACAAATGGCACGCCCCGCCCGTCGGTGAACCTCGGTACAGTGATGCATGAGGGTCCACCGTTACTCGAGTACTACGTTCCACTGACCCTTCACAAGTCTGTTCGCGACTGCAAAGAATGCATGTGAAACAATGGGACCATAGCCGAATGAACATATCAACCAATGTTACACGGCCATCGGGTACAAATACATGATTGTAATAGCAAGATGCCATTCCTCGAATTGCAGCGTTGTGTGCGGGACGTGCTCGCCCAAAGGGGAGAGCAGCTTGCACAGGTGGAATGAATCACCACAGGTGGAGGCCATACAGCCTGAAAACACATAAATTGCACACCCAGTCTCCTCCCACAACCACACCCACTCCGAAATGCTACGGGCAGGACTCGCGATGTTGGCCCTGGGGGACCTGATAGCACTGCAAGTACTCCAACTCCAAGAAGAAGACGAACACCAACTACAACCGGCCGCACGGAGGAGACGCAGGAGGAGGAGGAGGGCAAGGCAGGGCCAGTAAGGGCTGCCAGCACAGCCACTACCACCACGCAGGCAGCCCGCAATCCCACGCCTCCGAGCACATCCGTTCAACCTCACTGATGAGCAGATCCACACCCTCTACCGTTTGGACCGGGACACCATAGCCGCCATTGTGGACATGACACAGGCTGACCTTGTCAGCATGATAGATAGCCCAACCGCCATCCCACCCCTACTGAAGGTGGTGTCTGTACTCCACTTCCTGGCCACAGGCACCTACCAGCACACAGTCGGACAGTTGCATGGCATTTCTCAGCCACTGTTCTCACGGACACTATTGCAAGTGCTCGATGCCCTCCTGCAGCACGCAGACGACTACATCTCTCTACCACGCTCGGAGCAGGAAATTACCAACACAAAAGTGGGATTCCATGCACTTGGCGGCATACCGGGTTGCCTTGGTGCCATCGACTGCACCCATGTGGAATTGGTCGTCCCACATGCCATGGAGGCCCAGTACCGCAACCGAAAACAATTTCATTCTCTGAATGTACAAATGGTGTGTGACTCCAACAGGATCATTACACATTGTTGTGCCCGATTCCCTGGATCAACCCATGATTCTATGGTCTTGAAGAACTCAACAATACCACGCTACATGGAGCGACACGCAGGGAACAGATCCTGGCTACTCGGTGAGTCTCATTTCATGCATGATGATGTGGGGTATGTGATGCGGCAATGACCTGGCAGGAAGGGGGGGGGGTGCGTACGTAGCAATGGCATTCCACATAATTCGTTTATCGTCCACATACAGGTGATGCCGGATATCCACTGAAGAGATGGCTCCTCACACCAGTCCGGAACCCACGGGACCAGCATGAGGAGGACTACAACCATGCCCACTCACGTACCCGTGTAGTCATTGAACAGGCATTCGGCCTACTGAAGACCCGTTTCCGGTGCCTCAGCAGGTCTGGCGGGGCACTCCTGTACCGCCATGAGAAGGTTGCAAAGATGGTGATGGCATGTGTCATGCTACACAACATGTGCGTACGTAGAAATATGCCCATGCCCCATGACGCAGGACTGCAAGCACCTGAAGATGGTCATGATGAGGGTGGGGATGTGGCAGCACCTCAAGGAGTCTGCGAGGCACAGGAGGGCCGTGAAATTCATCAGCATCTCATAGATGCATGCTTCTAGCACCCATGCCTGGTGGCTGATACATGGACACGGGACTCGTGGCACTGTGTGTGTCTGGTACATGCACAATATGGACTGTACGCCTATGATGGCCTAGTACACAAAGATCATTGTCCACACATCTCATTGGTTGATCGTGCATTGTTTATGGCATATGTGATATCATGTTGAACACCCTATCGACCCGCCACCCAAGTGAGCCCAACACACCCCCTCCACCCTCCTACCTCCCCCCCGAACACCAGTGTCCAAAGATGCTCATTGTCAGTGGGCAGTCGCTATTGCAAGCCCCCTCTGCGGGTATCAGGGGCACCCCTGCCTGTGGAGCGCAGGTTCCTCCCAGATCTACGTTGGGGGCTGCCCTGGACGGAACTTGCAACGGATGATGTCTCTGCCTGCTCACGTCCATGCATGTCCCTAAGGGTTGGTGAGAGCTCAGTGAGCACACGGCGCACTGCGGCAAGTTCGGCACATACGTCTTTGGACGTCGCATGCAGTTCCCCCCTGAGGCTCTCGGTGCTTCTCTCCATTTGGACTCTCAGGCTCTCGGTGCTACTCTCCATTTGGACTCTCAGGCTCTCGGTGCTACTCTCCATTTGTGCCCTAAGTGTCTCAGTTGATGTTTCTATGTCTGCCTTAGTGCCCCCACATCCATCGGCATGGTCCTTGAGGAGCGTGGCCAGTTGCTGCTGTTGCACGATTAACTGGTCGAGGGACTGTTGCCTGTGCTGTGCCATGGCCATTTGCGGTGGTGTCACAGAGGGGCTGTTCGCCTCATGTTGCCCTGCCACAGGGCTTGTGGGGGATGGCCAGTCGTCGTCTTGTGGGTGCCCCTGCGTGGTATCCTCATGGTGTACGGGATGGAACAGACAGGGGGATTGGGACAGGTCATGGATGGATCTGACTTCGACATCCCCGTCTTCTGTGTCGGAGCATGCTGCCATTAATGGGGTGTCACCTATGGTGCTGCTGCCACCAGAGGCAGTACCTTCTGTGGCATCCATTGGGGGGACCTGTGGTGGTGCTGTTGTGGGCATGCTGGCTGCTGGGGTGCCTGTTGATGTTCCCTCCTGTGTGCTGCCACTTGATATGTGCTGCTGCCGTGTCTTGATGCGTGCAGCTGAGGTGGAGGGTCTTTGGCCGTCGGTCTTGGCCCTCTTTGCAGGTGTGCTGGTAGGGGTGTCCTGGAGCTCGTCGTTTGGATCGGACCCTGTGGTGGAGTAAAGGAGGGCGAGCGTTATTAATGGGTCTGTGGGAATTGGAATGGCAATGTATCACATGCATTGGGGTGGTACCTGAGGGTGATTTGGGTCGGGGCCTTGGAGGTGCTTTCATTTGTGTGTGGAGTGAGGGTGCAGTTGTTTGGCAGCCTGCAGTTAGGGTGTGCCTGCTGCACGTGTAGAGGGTGTTTTTAGGATTTTTAATTATTTATGTATTTGATGTGAGTTTTAAAGTGTGCTATCAGGCCTATGTATGTGGACGTTCTCCTGGCCATGTGTTGCTGTTGCGCTATGTGGGCACGTGGTACTTCACATGATTGGACATTGTGGTTTTGGCATTGTTTTATTTGGGCCACCTACCTGATTCTCCGGATGTCTGTACTCCTTTCTCCATCCCTCCGACTCCCTCTATGCTCTCCATTCCAATGGTGGAGGCACAGATTTCTTCCCAGGGGGTCAACTTGATGGGTGATTCCGATCCTCCCCCGGTGGCTGTGGCAATGTTGCGGTTGGCAGAAAGTATGCTACGGACGCGTATCCGCAGGTCGTCCCACCGCTTCCTGCATTGCTGTGGGTTGCGGGGTGCGGTCCCCACCGCACTTACCCGCTGTGCCACCAGGGCCCATATGGCCTTCTTGTTTGCAAGTGCCGTCCTGGTCATTTGCGTGGAGAAGACGGCGGCGGCATTCTCCTGGAGGGTCTCTGTAAGCACGGTGAGTTCCTCACGGGAGAAGTGGACCTGCCGCTTGCGGTCGCACGCTTTCTTCGCTACTTTTCCCATTTTTCTTGGTTTCACTAGGGTGGATGACGGGTTGGGATGTGTCTCAGGGTGGTGTTTTTAGTGGTTGTGTGTATTTTGTGGTTTTATAGGTGTACGGCGTGTTGTTTCCCGTTCCGGGCCCATGTTTTTACTTCCGTTTCCGTATATTTACGGTCACCGTACTTTCCGGTTGGCGCTCACTGCGGTGTCCGCTTTGATGGGTGGCGGTATTGCACCTAGGGCGCCGTACGGCGGCGGTGTGGGCCGTTTTGGGGTCATTTCCGCCATCGCGGACTTTGCACTTCCGCCATGCCGTGGTGCTCGTGCCCGATGGGTCGGAATGGGCCGCACTTTGCTCCATCGTGCAATGGCGGAAACGCTATTTACGCTGTGGCGGTCCGGTCAGTCACTTTCCGCCAGGGTCGTAATGAGGGCCAATGACATGTGCACCCACATAATGACTCACACCATGAACAAGGGTTTATCTGCGATAAAGTGCAACAAAACTGGCACGAAAAATACACTCTGGATAACAACAAAACTTTGAGAAATATAAACTCAGTTATACATGCACTTTTAAAGGTGTGTCACTAATGCAGCACCTAAAATGAACTGAACTATTTAAGCTATGTTACATGGTATCACTCATTTCACACACCCCTCAATTAAAAGATAATTACCTAGGTTAAGCTGGCAATAATCCCTGACTCAGCTTGGCAGTGATCCACGGTCATTCACAGCTAAGGTCGCTCGAAACTTCGCAGCTCTTCGAATAATTTCCATCCCAGGAGAGAAACAGCCCAGCAGATAGCCTTCTACTCCCTCCATCAGTATTTACAAGAATAAGGATGCCTGGCCTCTCTGCCTCAAACCCTTTTCCTAAAACCCCCTGTCACCCAAGAGCACCTCCCTCACAAAAGATCTTCCCACTAAAACATTACACAATTTCCTCTGTGCCTTTTAGCGGAAACACACACTGCATTGCTGAATAGAAAATGATACATCTTTCTTACACTTCCTGCTCCAATACAATGCAATGTCTTTAGGAGCGGATCTTCACATTCCTCAGCTTACAACACAGATCCAGCCTGCACATTTAGATCATTGTTTCTTTTCCATTTTCAGAGCATCATGCATTTTGCTCAACCTGCATCCAGCTTACATCACTGACTAATTTGCACTAAATGTTATTATGGGAATCAGTTACATGTTAAATGGGGTTGGGTTCATTAGTATATTAGTTTCATGTTAGTACTATTTTTCAGTGCAGATCAGCCCATTAAAATAGCATCATAGAGCAAAGTGACCATTTTCTAGCATGTGCTGTGTGCATTGGCATCTATTTCAATTGAACCTGAGACTCATAATCTTGAGTCCATCAATGGGTCTCACACCCTTGGCCCTAGTTAAAGTTCAAACCCTTGTCTTAATGCAAATAATGAAATGTGGAGTCTAGATATTGAAATGAAGAGCTTACATGTTAAAATGCAAATTCTAGATGTGTATTCTACACAATCAAGGGTCTGTTTGCCTATGCAAGTCTCTTATACACGTTTAAACAACTCACTGTTCTCAATTTGGAATAAATGTCAACAGTCACTTACAACACAGATTCCGTGGCTTTCTTAGTGTGTCTACAAATGACAAGAAAATCCTCCTTATGGAGAAAAATGTCCAAGCCTACTCAAGAGCACTGATGTCTGATGTCATTCTGTTGGGCCATAAACAAATGTGCCCGGAAAGGCCTTCTTATTGAGGTCTGCATTTTCCAGATATTCCATGATCAGTTAAAACATTCAGCTGATGTCTTTTAGGGAATAGCAGGATAGGGTGTGTAGATGAAACAGCTAGATAACTCTATGCAAATGCCACACATGACTGGTTGAAAGTGTTCTAGATGATGACCACCAAGTCAACATTTGGAATACTTTCCACCAGTCACTTGCAGCAGAATTCCAAATGCCAGAATCAATTCTCCTCAGGGCATAGAGACATCATCAAAAAATGTAGGATGCATAACAAAGGAGAAGAAAGAGGAATTGAAAGACCATTGAAAAAACCTGCCTCTCCAGGTCAACCAAGCTGTGAGTGGTTGAAGGAGCACAGCAGTTACTAATGATAATAATCATCTCTGATTGTCCTGGCACTCTATCAGACCCCTGAAATGTGCCATGCCACATGACACAGAGGTCCATCTATTATTTGCGAATGGGCCTCTGATGCCAGTCTTGGTGGCAGCTTCTGACTCCAGTGAAAAACTATTGGGAAATCCATAGAATATTTCCTTTTTATAGTTTATAAAGTTTATTTTATTTTAGTTCCAATTTACAAACCAACTGTTATAAATATAATAATACAAATACAAAGTTCATGAATAATCTAACCATGAACATATAATCAACAATATGAACAACTAAGTTTAAGACTGGTTAATAAAAGAGTCAGATCAGAATAGTTGCTGTATACAGAATAGAAACATACGTCTAACTATATAACTAGATTTGTTTTAAAAGAGAGATGGGTACATTCAATATATTCGTAATGTGAATTGGATAAGTCTTAATATCATTCAAATAGTTTGTAAAGAGATGCCATTTCTTCTCATGCTTGATAGAGAGAGGGTGAGTTGCCCTTACATTTCTCCATTCTAGAGATATCACAGATGTTGTTTCACCATCCTTTAATAGAAACCTTTGTAAAGTATTTCCAGTTAGAGTTTATTAGACGTAATGCAAGAAGAATGTTCCATGCATAAAAGGCAAGACCTCCAAATAGAATATTAGTTAGAGTTATAGGAATGGAAATTTTAAAAATACATTGAAGAAAATTCCATACCTGGCCAGTAGCCAAATGGCAAGACCAATAAAAGTAATATATAGAGATCTTGGATTTCAATAGGTTCAAAGGCGTAATAAAGGCTCTATGCATAAAGTAATATAGAGTAGGGTTACAGTTGCAGAGACTGATACCATCTTAATCTTAGCTCAAATCGTAGACCATATTTCATCATTAAACTGTATCCCACATTCTTCCTCCTAATGGATTTCTGAAGACCACTTAACATTAGCAGTTCCATAGAACATTTCTGGAAACCGGGCTGGTAACATCTAAATTGTGAGTCAGCATCATGAGACTTAAAAATACCCTTGAACCTCAGTCAGAGCGTTGTTGATCATTAAAGTGATCAAAAGCACATTGTATGTTCGGATCCATTGGTTGGCAAATGCATCAGTCTGCGCAGAACATTAGATGGGAGTCCAACAGCTCTGTTTTACAAGGACCCCAACCTTTGCTCAAGTTAGAAATATTTCATGATCTGAGCTCCAGCCACTGTGATCCCACAGGTATGTTGAATTTCAGAACACCACTCTGTTGGCAAACCCCAAAATGTCTTCTGACATAACTGATCATTTCTGTCCTGGTAGTAGTGCCATTTCTACCAGGATCAATGACAGTGTGCCTCTCAGATGATTACAAAAGTAACCTAAGCATATGAGGTGCATCTAAAGCAGAATGCAACATTCCACTTTCCTCGCAATGTGGGAATTGAATGCAAAGGAGCCTGTTAGCCCTCTAAACAGTTGCTATGCATACTGTGTTCTTACGGGAACCATTTTTCTAAGGTAGATACACCTGAACACCTGATACCTAAGCTGGTATGCCTCCTGTCCAAAAAGCATTGCCTGGTGCAGGCTTCCATATGGGCAAGCCACAAATCCATTTACTTGGTTACATTCCCAAAGGGGGTTCCACTTAAAGGAATAGTGCGCTCAAAAATATTATTGTCCTGAGGGTTCGGGCATGTGTTTTTAGGCATACGTTGATCGATCGTACAGTCATTTCCTATGCACCTTACTGTAGTTTTCTTCTTTTTACATGTGCGAAAACAGGCAGCAGGGCGCGGCCATCTTATCCGTTGCCGCATCGCCCAAGTCTCCAATATTGTCGTAACTTTGATCTATCAATGTCTAACAAATGAAGTCTTGCAATTCTACACATCACTCTCAATTTGGGGAAATCTTAGTGGTCTCCTTATGTTTATTTTATGTACAGCCATGAACCAATCTTTCTTTGTGTCCCACATGTAATGGAATGCATAGTCGTTCAATATTGTCCAGTGACTAAGTAACATTTGTACTGGCAACAATGCCATTGGATACAAGATTTGTCATTGTCAACTAAGGTTTAATACACTTATCTTGTTCATTTTAAAAACGGTTTGTATCTTTCTCTTTCACAGGTGGTACAGGCTGGTGGCCTATCGTTTATTGACATGGTGGCTTCATGGGAGGCTTGACCACCACGTTCAACGCGTAACGTAATACCCGCCTGTGTCGATGGTGCCATTAGAGAAACCTTCCCCAGTGACAGCGGTCAGTACAGGGGATTTTTGCAACCAGAAGTTATTAATGTGTAATACATGTGTGCCATCAAAATCAGCAACAAAATAAAACACAACAGAACTTTTATCAATGGTTGTTTCAGTTTTTCAGTGAATCAAGTGTGTCTCCATTCAGCAGTGTTCCGGCCCTTTCCTGCACGCCTCATGCCCATCCATACACCCTCCATTATCAAAGGCAGTTGGCACCAGTGGATGTGTGCTGCCAAATGGGGCTGGCAGAGTAGGGAACGGCCAAGGTGCCAAATACCATGTACACTTCAAAGGTATCTTCCGCAAAGAGGCCATTGTACATATGGCCTCCGCAGACCCAGTGTCTTTGGGCAGGCTTGAATGAAGCAGGCAGCACCTCTGCTATCCACATAAGTGTGTCCCCCTACAGCAGTGTTCCGGCCCTTTCCTGCATGCCTTAGGCCCCTCCATCCATCATGTTAGGCGCAGTGGCCATTCTACACATGGCCTAGCCAGACCCTGTGTCTCCAAGCAGGCTCCCCTAGAAGCAGGCAGTGCCCCTGCAATCCACATAAGTGTGTCTCCATTCAGCAGTGTTCCGGCCCTTTCCTGCATGCCTCAGGCCCCTCCATCCACCCCTCCAGAATCAATGACTGTTAGCACCTGTGGATGTGCCCTCCCAATGTGAGCCGGCAGGTATGGGAACAGCCAAGGTGCCAACCATCATCATGTACACTTCAAAGGTATCTTACGCACAGGGGTCATTGTTCACATGCCCTCCTCATACCCTGTGTCTCCAGGCAGGCTCTCCTTGAAGCAGGCTGCGCCCCTGCAATCAACATAAGACCACGCCATATATACGTCATTCATTCACATACACACCCACTTTTCTTTTCTTTATAAACCACTTGATATTTATCATGAGAACATCTGTGAGCACTGCAAGTCAACTCGTGAACGTGCTACCTGAGAAGTTCTGTGACCACTGCGAGTCAGCTCGTCATCGTGCTACCTGTGAACATCTCCCTGTTCTCCTGCTACTAACTACCCTGCTTGCTGAATCTAACTGTTTTTCAAGGTAAGGGCAGGTCAGCTAATCATATTTCCATGATCTTTAAATTTCTATCTATTTCGAACGAATGTACCCAGTAGTGTAATGTTCATTCATCTCATTGCTATTGACTTGAGTTTAATTTGTTATTTTATCGATATATAGCAATTGTCATCAGTGCAAATTGGGATCGAATTGCATGTTTCCTTTTGACGCACAATTGTACATTCAAGGGACGAGTAACATGTTACAATTTGCATCAAATCAATGAATTGTGTATGAAAGTTATCCTATAATACAGCCAGCTACACTACACAGGTTTTGTTTTGGTGACCAAATCATAGCTTGCATAGAAAAATGTATGATATAATTCCATTTTTCTCACGCTTTTATGCAAAATAATTTTCTAATAATGTTGACCTTTTTTTTACAGAATTTACAACAATGCCTGCATTTACGGTTGCCGCTCTAAGACCCATAACAAACCTAAAGGCACTACAATGCATGTATTCCCGCGGAATATAGATCTAATAAGAGAATGGGTCAAATATTGCAGATTTTCCCCACAAGAGCTTGAAAGTAGAGCCCATTAAGTCTTGGGGGACTCGAGGGGTGATCGATTCCGCAAATGCAGCCTGCACTTTGCCACAAATATGTACGACCAATCACAGTACACAAAGAAGCATCGACTCAGAACGTCTCGTAAATTGCTTCCAAATCCAAGTCTGACTTTATTCATGCACACGCTGCCTCAGGTGAGTCACGGTTCCTGATTTAGCTGTAGGCTTTGGGGTACTGAACAGGTAACTACATGGACAGATTGGTGTTTTTGGCGTATATGTCCCTTATAATACTTTTCATATTTACACGATTATATTGCTTTATAACTAAACCCCAGTTTGTTAAACATCTGTCCTTGGTTTTACGGGCATCATAGAAAATGATTTATGGGCACATATAACTATGCTGTGGTGCCCTTGGAAATAAGCATAATCTTTTCGTAATCGGTTGCTTTATATGTCAATTTTTTAGGTTATTATTTCTAAATCAAATCTAATTTTCCCTTTACAACTCCATGACAATGCGCTGAATATGAAGGAGCAACATTCTGCATCCATGTCTTTCCTTGAGCACGCATCAGGTATTTTTATTTAGCTATTCAGTTCCGGAAATGTTTTATGCATGGAATGTGAGATAATGTGATCAAATTTACATATCCTGTCGTTTGTTTACATTATGTTTCATTTATGGGTTTTTATTGATATGTACCATTGTCTGCATCACATTGTGTGTGATTTTACTTTCTTTCATCCATACTAAAACAAGTACTGTTTTAAAGGGTGATATTGGTACTTCGACTACAATTACATCATCCTTGTGAGCTGATACAGAGCCAGAGGTATGCGTACTGACAGTTCCCTCGAATGAAAGAAAGTTGGTCCTAGATCTGATACCATTAGACATTGACATATTATAAACAAGCATCTTTTGCAAATTGCTTCAGTGCAACATTTCAATCAGTGGGTTTTGCACAGTCATCTTTCATCGTGTAAACTAGCCATCAAACAGGTGAAATTCTAAATGTTTTATTTTGACTAAGTGACGTATATGGTGTATAAGGGTATATGTGTAAGCCATGTGTGCGATGGAATAATTTGATTTCAAATGCAAATTACTTATTTTTAATCAATACTCTTTTCTAGGGATGTATACAAGACCGGGATATAGAAGAGGAGGCACGTGGATCCGAGTCAGCGGACCAGCTTGCTGGTGCAGTCGTTACAGTAAAGAAGAAGAAGAAGGTTTCACAGAAAACCAAGAAAGCTACGGTAATTTACAAACAATTTCATTGTCAAATAGTGTTTTGTGCTGGTGCCTTCATAAACATGTTTTAAAAAAAATCTAAAGTGCCATATACTGTATGTTGTATTTACATTGAACATGTTTTTCCAACCTGTCTTCTAGTTGCCCGATGGTGAACGAACTATGCAGACACAGACAGCTACAGAAATCAGAGATGCTTCTTCCCAAACTGATTTGACCATGGAGCAACTATTATTTGAGGCGCAGCATGTTCAAATCAATAAGCAGACTCGAGATTGCCCAATGGCCAGAAATGACCGTTGGGTCAGAAACAACATTCATGCAGGATGATAGTCTAATAAAGGAGCCCAAATACATTGTATTCGACAGCTGCTTGATGGAGATTATAATGATGCTTCAATGTGTGCATCCAGTGAGAGGGGAAGTATGCAGGAAGCCGTGACTTGTGTATCAGAAGGCAGTGACCTCAATATACAAGCCACCTGTGAAATGCTCCATGCAAAATGTTCATGGTCCGCTCAACCAGTGCTGGGGAAACTGCTAGCTGGAAATCTACTGTGTGCAGCTGCTTTACTTTTCAGTGGCTCTAGTTTCAGTAAGTTGTCCAGTTTCTGTCAATTGGTGGGACTCCAGTTCCTTTCTAAAATGCAGTACTACACATATCAACGTCAATATCTATTCCCTGCTATTAGTGAAGCTTGGAAAATTGAACAAATGTCTATCAAAGTACATTCTCCGAAAAACGGTTCAGGCTAGCTGGCGATGGACAGTGTGACAGTCCCGGATTTTCAGCAAAGTACTGCACATACCACTTTCAGGGCATGGAAACTAAAAAAATTGTGAGTTCGGTGGTCGTGCATTTGTCCGAATGTAAATCCTAAGTGGCCATGGAGAAACTTGGTTTTATAAAATCCCTGGAAGATCTCCACTTGAAGGGAATGCAAATTGACCTCACAGCCACAGACAGACATGTTTCAATAGCCAAGACAATGAGAGAGCAGTTTCCCAATATTTGCCATGAATTTGATGTATGGCACGTTGCCAAATCAATCAATAAAAAAATCTCAGGTGCAGGAAAAAAAAAGGTTCTGAAAATATTTTACAGTGGTCCCAATCTTTCAGCAACCATCTTTGGTGGAACTCCAAAACTTGCGATGGGTTTGTGGAAATTCTACTAGAAAAATGGCGGTAACTAATGCACCACTGTTCCAATGTCCACTCTTGGACAGAAAACCAACATTTCCACCAATGTGCACATGGCCCTTTGTCGTCGGAGCAGGAACCGAAGAAGAAGTGGTTGATTCCATCTTCACCTACACACAAAGCTCTTGAGAAGATTTTGTTTGATAAAACTATATCAAGAGATCTGAAGGGACTCACAGAATTCTGTCACACGGGAGAGTTGGAGGTGTTCCACAATATGTGCCTAAAAGATTGCATTTTGGTATAGACGGGATGCAATATAGGACATTACTAGCGGTATTAACGCATAACGAGAATGGGGGGCACGAACAATCGAGGACTGTGGGAAACTTTGGGATGCTTCGCTACACAATGGCCTTTACGAAAAGAAGCAAACAATGGGTGGTCAAGCCAACATATGAGGAAATGGAATTGTGAAAGATCTTATTATGACTGTCTTGTCTCACGGAATCACGCACGATTTTGTTTCAAGGACACATACATTGCCACAAAACATTGCAAACGTGCCCTGTCCACCTAAAGCAGAGCTTGTGCAACAGTTCACTTCCAGGTACAAATGATTACCATCTGTTTTTTTGATCAACAATGTTTATATAAAGTGTCCAAATAAAGCATCCAATTTGTCTTTTGAAATCTATCCTCTGTGTCAATTTATTTTTACCACAAGTACCATTTTTATGACTGCCATACAATGTAACGCTGTGCTTTCAGACTTCCCAGTTTCGTCGAGATACAGTGGGACCTTCACTGATCATGGGAGGGCCAGATGGATAACAGCATGAAAGCAACTTTGGGGTCCTGCAGTTGCCTTACCAAACAGTTGCCCAAATAGCTGAATAACTACTCGTCCCACAAAAGGAATGCAACCTAGGCTAGATAAGATACTCGGCATGCAAGAACTATTGACTGTGAGCAAAACAGCACATCAAAGTGGGTTCTTGGTGAGAAATAGCTGCGCTCTGACCAATATATTCATGGGGGCATGTGTTGGTGGTCATTGCTAATGTAAGGAAGGAGTGGGTCGGTTGAGCCCGCAGCCCCCATACATTATACGCAAAAGTGACACCCTGCTCTTGCACTCATGGGGGATGCCTCCTGTGCCCTTCTGCAGCCACGGGGAAGAAGCCCTGACATAAGCAGAGGTGGGGCTATTGCTAGACACACTTGTACTCCATTTTGTGTACCCTTGACTCCAACTTTGGACTAGGTCGCATTCAGGCATTGTGAAGTTTCCACTAACTCTATTCCTAATTACCTACATCAATAGGGTGTGCCATATTTGTCCAATTTTCCTTTTTCCGCGTTATATTACCCCGCGAGGGGTTGACACCTTACCCTGGACACGAGCACCTCGACCCTTTCGAAATGTCATTTTCGAAAATCAATGCTTTAACTGATAAAGCAGCTACTACATTAGCCTTAACTGATGAAGAGGCTGAAAGGATTCTAGACCTAATTAAAGACACCAGTACTGAGGCTACAAATAAAGAAAATCCTGAAATTCTTATTCAACGATTGGAAAGACATATCCGTAGAGAAATTTCTCAAAAACTCCATGCTACCACCTTAACACAGTGTTACAAGGCTAAGAGAATTTCCGCGAGGACTTAGAGTTTACCTTCGTCCGACACTATGTAAGGATAATAAGGAGTTTGTGAAAAGGTGGGAACATATTTTGAACAAATGTTCATTAGATCTGATATTACTGACCATAGAAGAACTTTCGAAATCTCTTCACATGATTAATCAAGAAATCGAAGAAGTATCCATACAACTCACCAAACTTAAATCTGCAGCAGAACTTCAGAAAATCTTAGAAGATACTAATACCAAATTGGAGAATTACAAACGGGATATTGAACAGCGGAAGATCCGGAAATTCCGTAGGGATACATTGGACTACGCCAGAGAAATAGTATATACGTGGCAGGAATACTATAGCAACTATAAACCTTGTCCTGGACCAGCTAGTGGTCCCAAGAAACCGACCCCAGAAAACAACACAGAAAGCAGTGACATCACGAGCGGTGAACTAGAAGAACAACCTAGAACGAGCGCAGCCAATTCTTTAACTCCCACTACTACGGGCAGTGAAATCCCAACCGCACAGGCAATTGATACTCCTGTTCCTCCAACTGTTCCGCAACCTTTTTTAGGAGACGGCCGACCCAAAGAGGGAAAAAGAAAACAACGCCAAAAGAACAAATAGACTCACCACTGATTATCAACATCTCGTCCAGACAGCTGTCTAAAGCTCAAATAGATACTTTAAGTCTTGGTACTTCATTTATACCGACTAACTCAACTAATTTATTTGAAGAAGAAATCAACCTCTTGAAATTGATAAGGAAAGTGGAATTTAAGATTTTCTTTGACAACCTGGGACATATAACACCACAAAAAGAACATGATTATCTAGAAATGAAGAAATCAAGTACTTTTCATCCACAGATTAATAATCCATTGATCAATTTATTCAAAACAAAAACCACACGTGATTTAAGAAAGATCAAGTATGAAGCCTCAACCAAACAAAACATACGGAGACATCAGCTTAAAATAATCAAGGACCTTGCGGACGATAATTCCCTCACTATGAATCAAGCTGATAAATGTGGAGCCCTTGTACTTATGGACACGAGACTTTACAACACTGGTTGTCTTAAATTACTGGATGAGAGACAAACTTATCTCCCATTGGATAATGATCCCATGAACGACATCAGCATTATTATCAAACAAACAGTTGAGAAAGCCAGCACCATGGACTGGATATCAGATAAAACAGAAGAATTTCTGATAAAAACATCTCCAATTATCCCAGTATTTTATGGGCTACCTAAAATACACAAAAATTCCATAGACCCACCATTCAGACCAATTGTCGCTGGCACAGACAGTATATTTCAACCCCAGGCGGTTTATTTAGACACTGCATTACAACCACTTGTACAAAAAATTCCCACATACCTAAAGGACACGACACATTTTTTGCAGAAAATTAATAGCTTGCAAATCAATTTTCCAGATCCAATAATATTCTTCATGGATGTTCCCAGTCTGTACACTTCGATTCCCCATGACAAAGGCATAGCTGCTTTGGAATGGTTTAGTTTAAGACAAAATGAAGTTTCAATCCACAAAACTTTTGCGATTCAACTGATTAACCTAATACTTTACAATAACTATTTCAGATTTAATGGTCAATATTATTTACAGATCTCTGGGACCTCTATGGGCTCAGCTGTGGCCCCCTCCTATGCAAACATTTTTATGTTTTATTTTGAGAAAACCCATGTTTTGGATCACCCACACTGGAACGAGAAAGTATACTGCTGGACAAGATGCATCGATGATGTCTTTGGCATTTGGAAAGGAAAAGAACAGGAATTGACCGAATGTTGGCATTACATCAATCAATGCAACCCGCGGATCAAATTTACTATAGAAATTGGAAGACCACATGTGAACTTTTTGGATGTAACAGTGGAATGGAAAGATATGGAACTGAGAACAACAATGTACAGGAAACCAACAGATGTCAACAGCTCTTTACATTTAACAAGTTTTCACCCAAAACATCTGAAGGATAATCTTCCTTACAGTCAACTCCTAAGAGCAAAACCGATTACTTCCAGCACAGAAAAACTTCAGACAGAATTTGATACCATAAGATTGAGATTCGTGGACAGAGGCTTTCCCGAACAAATAGTGACACAAGCCATTACCAGAACGGAATTACAAACGCGGGAGAGATTACTGAACCAACAACCAAGACAGAACAAATCCAACCTGATCTACACATTGAAATACTCGGCACAGAGTTTCCAAGTTAAAAAGACCATCATCAAAAACTGGGACTTAATTAAAGCTGACCCCAATCTTAACAGGCTCTTTCCAGCTCCTCCAATGTTAGCATATAAAAGAGGAAGGAACTTTAGGGATACACTCATAAAAGCAGAAAGACCTAAGATCTCGTCTCAGAGGACACTGACTAAGACAAAAAATGGTACTTTCCCTTGCCTTAATTGCCAACATTGCTCGAATATTATAAAAGGCAATTACATTAGACACCCCAACAACGGAAAGAAGATCCCCCTGAAAAGTTATGCAACTTGTGACTCCAAAAATGTAGTCTATACCATCAGATGCCCCTGCGGCCATGGGAAAAACCAGCAGAAAAGCCAAGGAAAGATGAACTGAGCATAAATCTCAGATCAGAACAGAAAACACCAAATCACCAGTCTTTCGGCATTTTAGGGATAACAATCACAGTATCTCTCTGATGAGATTTGCAATAGTGGAAGTAGTACATCCCCTACAAAGGGGAGGGGACTTACCCAAATTACTAGCACAAAAAGAACTATACTGGATTCACAAACTTGATGCAATGTCCCCCTTAGGGCTCAACGAAGAATATTATTTGGGCCCATTCATTTAAAGTCTCTGAACAACACACCTCTTTCTTTAACTGTCCTGAAGACTATCATTAGTATAACCAGAACTGTTTGGGTTATAAAATGGTTTTGATGCAATAACTGGATGTCTCCCGATAGATTGTACACCACACTGTTGGGTAGAGAAACTAAGTTGGAAATGTATTTTAGACTGGTGGACTATCTGTTTTATGACATCCGTATTTTCAACTGTATTGTGAATTTTGTAAATGAATAGTGCCAGATTATGATGTCAATTACACCCTGAGATGTTGCTATGCTAGCCATTTGATCCCTTTGACCATCTGCTCCATCCTATTTGTTTTTAGTATACTAATCCTTATACACAATGTCCAACACCGTATATTACTTGCCTAGTATCCTCGATTGACCACTGCCATCGGTCCCCTACTCTTTGTCCCCTTCCATCCATCGTAAAATTCTCTGTCAAAACATATGCATTTAGTTCATTCTTAAGACCATTCCCTGGTGGTATCCTTCACTATAACCTCCCTTTTTGGGACCTTCCTTCCAGCTTCCTCTCATGTTTATTTCTTGTAATTACCCCTGGTAGTCATCCGCTACTCTTAGACATCAAACACCCTGCATATGAGGGTAGACACAACTTCTGTATACTGCCCAAGTTCTGTTAAAATGCACGTCTGATTGTCAACAACATCCTATCAACCGGCAACAATTTTGTTGCAGTGTGATGTGCCCCCGATGGGCGATTATTCTCTAATTGGCACATCCCAGGGCAACACCTCAGTTTGCCCCTTACCTCTCTAAGGATCGTCAGGATGCCGGTTTGTTGACACATTGCGTCGCTCACGCGTTAGCGTGATGACATCATGTATTTACCTTTCCGGACACCCTAGGCATTGTATCCTCATCCTTTCTACTAATAACACTACCTTGGTAGCACCAACAATAGGGCTACCGTTGGGAATTCGTGTGGTGCGCTTGTTTTTTTAAATAATAAACTGTTGAACTTAATTCTAAATTGAACACTTAGCGTCACACGCTCCCGCGTGATGACATCACGCATTACAAATGCAATATAAACACTGATGGCACTGACAATGGCGTTGGCTGTCCTCTTGGATTCCGGTCTCCAACTGTCAGTGCTGCGCCCGCCTAGGTAAGAGCTTTCTCTGCCCTTGCATTAACTCTGGGCATTTATTTGAACTTGTTTGGTGTAGAATACACTTCTCACCCTGGCTTTCACCATAACCCATTCCGGGTACACCTCTAACCTACTCTATTACTGTTTTTTCTTTGTAGTGACAGTGGACATCTGTCCATTATTCGAATTTCGATTCAGCCAACATAATCTCAGATTTCCTACGTTTCCGTTGGGGATCGCCGTTGTACCCTACCAATGCCACCATGGCTATTAAATGAATCTCCACTACTGCTAGCAGATGTAAGTGGTTTTTATTAAACAGTTTCCTGGGGTCTCTTCTCCTTACTTAGACTTACTAGTGTTTATTTTATTTTATATTTTTTTCAACCCATTTCTCAACAGATATGATTGGGGTATCACTATCCTTGGATTTCTGTCCCCTTGACCAGTCGAGGTCCTTTTTCTGGATCCACCATTTCTTCAATTGAAGATATTTTTAAAAAAACATTCACAAGGTTAGAACAACCCTTTTGTTGAATCAGTTTTTCTCCTTGCTAGATCCTCTTTTTGATGGCGTTATTTCAGTAGAGCACAGTCTATCTAACTATTTCATGATATTGATTCAATTATCATCTTTCTCTATAAATAGTAACATGAAGGAAAATGTTTAGTCTGAAGATATTAATCGTTTGGTGTCAATGTAGCCCCTATTTTTTGCGGAGTCATTTTTTGAGAATTATTCTACTAGCCTGTGTATACACGATTTAAGTAGTTGTAACAGCCTGTTTGGTACAAGTTGTAAAATTGTTGTTTATGAAAAATGAACACTCTAATGTAGAATTCTGTACATATTTTTCCTTAGAATCGTTTTGATTTGCCCCTGATCAAGAGTGGATTACCACTCGAAACGTGTTGGGCCTGCCACAATCTCTAACATCAAGAATAAATATGAACTTTGGTTCTTGTGACCTACTCTGCCTGAATGTGAATTTCTTCAATTGACCTCCTCAAATATTGTTTGCTAAAAGTTTCTTTAGAGATTACTATAAAGATTGTATAAAATACAAACTAATTGTTGGTCTGGTCTTCCAGACATTGGAAAGTGTGCAGGGGACGTGAGTTCCCTTATAGGGAACGTTTTTGTTTCTTATAACTTCATGCAGCCTAGGTGTCAAGGTTGCTTATTTCTCCTCTGCACCTCATATCTAATTCTTTTCACTATTTCTTCAAGACACTAACTCTATTCCTAATTACCTACATCAATAGGGTGTGCCATATTTGTCCAATTGTCCTTTTTCCAAGTTTCCACTCCCCCTCAGCAGCGCCGCAAACAGCGAGCACTGACAGCACCCTCCTTTTTCCTCCTGCACCTGTGCCTCCCAAGTCCCTTTCTCATGTATGCATAGAGACAAGATGTTGCGAACAAATAATTTATTAATTTAATTCTTCCTCTGAGATCACTGTCGTGTGTGTGTCAGGGCCAAACCATGTCTTGTAGTTGTTCATCCATCTCAACAAATGTTCTCCTGCACCTCTCAACCCCACTGCTGGAAAATTACTGCTTGCTCAACCTTGTGCCCCTCCAAAGCTATTCTTTTCATGTACCAGAAGTGTGACCTTTCCTTACGGACCACTGCAGAGTGCCTCCCAATAAAACAAGACCCCAGTCACAGTATATTCTGTCCTAAACTAACATGTGTCACTCTGCTCCCTTTCTAGTTCTGATGTGCCAGACCTGGCAGCTATCAATCCCTACCCCCGCTGGTTGCCTCAGGGGCAAGACCCCCACACCCTTTACCTCGCTAGTGATCCAAAGTGGGATAGTGCAAAAACATGTGTGCAATTTATGGGCCTCTAATATATACCTGCCGTCATGGGTTCAGGGGACCACGGTCTGGCAGGAAGGGGTTGCAGCAGGGCTTGCTTGAACATTTTCGTACAAGCACATTTTGTCAGGGCTCAAGACTTGCTCCTTGGGAAAAAATGTACGTGGTTTGCTGTGTGAATAGTAGACGGGCTGAGGTGGCAGGTGGTATGGGCTGGCTGTGGGAGTCGGTGGGAGAGTGCGAAGTTCTCCAGAGGAAACAAGTAAACCACTAAAAATGTTGCTCCCCATTGGTGGATAGCAGCAAACAATTCATATGTTTTTCAAAATTATTTATAATGCTACTGTGGTCTGAAGGGCTATTGGCTCCCAATCTGAGTGAAGGTCAGCGGCTTTGAATTTTTGGTTGTGAGCTGAGCAAGCCCACGCATCGCACACAGTACAAGATTCAATTGTTTTTCGACCTTGAGAGAAAGGGATGATTCCCAAAAGGATTGAATGAAGGGAGGGTGTAATACCGTCAAATATGACAAAGTTGACCATTCCAAAACTGGACAAAGGAACATGTAATTTCATTTTATGAAAAATCGTTGATCTGAACAGAGTCTCTGCGTTACGTCGAGAGAATGGAAATGCCGAATATTATGTAAATTTTACTTTCAACGGTTTTATAGACAAACAAGTTAATTTATCATTAGCCAACCGTTATTGCTGGCTTACATTGTACTGGGTTGTTCTTTGTGGCATATTGTAATGACACGCAAATACAACCTGGGTGTGTACTTGTCTTTGTCCTGGGCACATGGGCATTCCAGCATCGAGATGCATGAAGTCCGCCACTGGGTTCCCCAGGTTCAATGCTAATATTGAATTAAAATGCCGTCTATGTGTTCTTCGAATTGTAGCGTCCGCTTCCGCATCCCATTTCGAACTGAAAATACTCCATAGCAATAACCTCCGAAGCAAATTGTAGACTACTTTCCACGTTGTTTTCCCTGTGTTCCCATTGTTTCACATCTGTGTTCATCATTAGTTTTAACACAGCGCCGAATGAATGGGTAAAATGATAAATTGAAATAAAGATCGGCTACTGAGACACATTTCTGTCATGTTTTTCAAACAGCTACATCCTGCCTTTCTGCGATTGTCATTGATTCCAAATACCAACTGACAGATTTTTTAACCGACAGCTGCAGATACACTTGAATGGCTGGATCACAATGATGCTTTTTTGGGACGATCGCCATGGGACGATATGCCCTTATGCGGTACCAGCGATAAGGAGCAACCTGACATCGTTTACGGTGGCCTAGCGTCAAGCTGATGCCCAAGCCTTGTGATTCACGGTCCGTCCAATGCGCTTCTTATACCCAAAAGGAACACTGTGTGACTCACGATAAACATTTGTAGATTGAGAACAAAGAAAATAATTACCCATTTGCTTGAATATGGCAATCGCCGGATGTTCTTGGAGCATTTATTTTGAAATAAAATTACTTTCCAAATTGTACAGTTTTGCTATTTCCTTTAAAAGTATAGTTATATATTCAAAATTGGGACGCACTGTGTTGTGAGATGATGTGTGTTGATATCCCGGGTTCTGCGTCAACCTACGTTAACACGTAGGTTAAGACTGGGTGCATTTGGCTACGCTTCCCAGTAATGTCATGGAGATAGGAGGAGAACATCACTAGGTTTGGTGATGTCAGCCTCAGGGGCGGGGGATATGAATTAGTGCCGCCAGGGCAGTCCAGCTGGGGCAATGCGGCAACGGATAAGATTATCACAAGAGGGCCGCGCCCTGCTGCCTGTTTTCGCATGTGTAAAAAAGAGGAAAACTATGGTAAGGTGCATAGGAAATGTTTGTACGATCGATCAACATATGCCCGAACCCTCGGGACAATAATATTTTTGCTCGCACTATTCCTTTAAATGAAGGTAAGGCATCTTTGAAGGTGTCGGATGTTGAGTCTCTGCAAATCCCTATACTGCAGCCCAGGAAGATAGGCTGAATGGAATAGATAAAGGGGCCCAACTCTCCAAACTGGTTCCCTGAGAGAAACCTTGGTAATTGCTACTTGTGGGAGATGCTTTTATGCCCTTCTTGATCCAGTGAATCTGCCTCCCTAAGGGCTGCAGCCTGGCTGCCATATCATCAACTGGGAAACCCAACCGTTCCAGCATTCATACCTTGTTCACAGATAATTCTTCCAGTCGATGAGAAAACCAAGGGTTTAGGTTGCATGACGGGTTGAGCAGTATCCCGGCAGTAATTCTCCTGGAATATCGCCTAAACAAATTACTGTTACCGCCACTTGGTCTGGCTAAATTTGCACTGGATTACAAGTGGTGGTGTAATTCCACATTTAATAGCCCATATGGGGCTTTTTTGGCAGAACTACCTTGGCGGAATTCTCGGCGGTGAGTTGGAGAATTTACCTCCAGGATTTTGCTGGATGCAAATTCTCCACTCCATGCCCAAAATCGTAATTTGGCATAGTAGTAAAGTTGGCAGTAACAGAGTTACTGCCTACTTTACCACTTAACATCAAACTTGTATTGAGGCCGAAATTATGTCCCCCAGGAACAATGTAGCACATTTAAAAAAAAATATAATATCTCTCGCTGCCCGTTGTGGACCTAATAGGCTCCCCATTCAGCTCAGCATTGTGGCATGTTTTTCTTTTATTAAAAGCCCTCTTTGTCCACCGTACATACATTTGCATATGTCCATCATGGGTCTGGATTTGTTAAGAATAAAGAAAACGTTGTACTGTGTTGGTTAACAGGGGATTTATGGCACACTTATTTTATTTTTTAGTTTTGACCCATAGGTGTCACTTTGGCCTCATTTATGATCCAAATATATTGCCATAGGAGTGTATAAGGGGGAAATTACGTACAAGGTGGGAAGGACAGCCTGCAGGAATACTTTGCCTGTGTGCACATCTTCTCCACACCCATGGCCATTCCAATGGTTATGGATTGTGATTTCCACTACGCTCCAACTCCTGCCCAAACCAGGCTCATCTCTGCCAGTTGTCTGCTTGCATCAATGACCTGCATCTCTGCAATGTCTTATTGATCATTGAGGTCATGTGATACACCAATGATTTTTAATGCTCATCACAATATTGCATATTGCATATATATGGCTAGAAATGTTTTTTAAAAGCTCAGATATATGTGAAAGTTAGCATTGTATTTATTTCATTATTTGGCATTTGCTGGTACATACATCAGGAAGGAATGGACAAACAAGCAACATTGACAATGAGACCACAGATCTGATGCAGTGTGGTCTATCGTTTTTGTGTGAAGAGCCAAGTTTTATGTTTTTTACGGAAGGACCAGACGGAGGGTTCGGATCTGAGGGACAAGGGAAGGGCATTTTATTATAGCATTAAATAAAAGAGACGTCTGAATACGTGGTGGGCGTACATCTTTTTAGAGTGTTGATTAGTAATGCTAGTGTGTGCAAACATTAATGGGCACATCTTTTTTTAACTTTTGAAAGCATTTACTATTTGTGTAGGGCGTATATAAAAAATCATGGTGACACAATGTAAATTCATATTGATTGTTAATGTTAAATGTTAAAGAAAGTTATTTGTACCGTGCACCATCACCACCGGGGTGGCCCCAGTCACTCTGGCGAATCTGAAAAGGAGAGTGTGAAGAAAGGTACGGTGTGGGGGGGGTTAGTAGGGTAGAGTGGAAATAGGAAAGTGAAAGTTGTGATGTCCTGTTGGCAGCTTCAGTTTGGTTTGCACCGTTCTCTGAGCTTAAGTGTGGTTTTCCAGTCAGTGTGAAATCCCATGTGCTGTTGTGCCAGGATATCCATTGTTAGTCCTTTGTTGCAATGTGGTGAAGGGGTGTGGACTGCTGTGCCGAGGGGTGGCTCTGTGAGTTTTTGTATGAGAAGCATATGCAGAAAGTTGAGGTTTTAAAATTGGGTATAGGGTTTTTTTCTTTTTACCTCTTTTGTCTTGCGTTTATGTGCTCAGCATCTATGATTATCCTGTGTTTTTGGGGTTGTAGATTAACCACCTAGTTGGCAGGCTTGTTGAGGAGTGGCAGGTTCCCTGTGTGTTATTAGAGTGGTATGTGTGCCTGGCTATTGCCGGCATGTTCCCCCACCCTGGGGTTTGCAATGTTTAGCTTAGAGGATTCTGGTCCTTCCCTGCCCATCCCTTGTGGGGCCTTTGGCTGCCGACATTTCCTCTGTGGATTTAGGGTGTGTGCACATGGGTGGCTGTGCCGCCCCCCGCCTAATGGTTAGGGAAGATTTTGTTGGGTCATGGTTTCCTCCCTGGGAATCTTGTTTCCCATTGGGTCTACTCTTCCTAATTGTTTCCTCCTGTTTCTGGAACAAAGAGCCAGGTCTTTAGTAGTTTTCTGAATTCCAGATGACACCTTTTGTAGTGTATTTATTTTGGTAGGTGATTCCAGGTTATTTCTTCCAGGTGAGAGAAGGATGATTCTCTGAATGTTCTTTAATTTTAGGGTTTTGGTTCTTAGCGAAAATCATTGCATGATCTGAGTGGTCTTGTCGGATGGTATGTTATTTTCTCGTTTAGGAACTCTGCTCCTTGGCTGTGGATTACTCTGTGTGTTATGCACACTGTTTTGAACTTTATTTGCTGTTTTATTGGTAGCCAGTGTAGCAGTTTCAGCACTGGGGTAAACAGAACTGTAAATCCTTTTGTCAGCTGCTTCAAATACCATGCCACCATCAGAAGATTAAAAATCAGAGCAAACATTTAATTACTTTTACTGATTAAAGAAAACACAAATCTGCACAAATCTTCATCCTAGTTCACAGCAGGGAACCAAATGTCATCAAACATTTAACCCATGGCTCGAGGTGAGACAGTGTTCCTCAGTACTTTTGTGCCTCCAAATTGTTTTTGCTGGGTCTTGCAAGTTACATTTGTCTGTCCCTGGCACTCCAATCACTGCAGGATGCTTCCCTGTGCCTCTTCCTCTTTTCCCGGCTTTGATCTCACCTCCCGACCCACTCCCCACTCCTGATTGGTCATCCATTTGGTGTAAAACTCGAGCTTGGGCTACAGAAGCTGCAGCAGTCCACCTCACCATATTTAACCCATGGCTTGAGGTGAGACAGTGTTCCTGGGTATTTTTATTTGTGCATCTAAATTGTATTTGCTGGATCTTGCCTCCATTTTGTAAAAGTGTCTGTCCCTGGTGCTCCCTTGCGTCCCTGGGCCTCTTCCTGGTTTCCAGCCTTGTTCCTGCCTCCCGACCTACGTCCAATGCCTGATTGGCCCATAGCCCATTATTATTCGACTCTCCAGGGCAGCCCCTCTGCCCATGAAGCCCCATCGGTGAAGGTCCCCAAGGCAAAGCGCAGTTCCTTCAGAAGCAGCTCCAGACTGTGTTGGCCCATGTTTGCCTGTGAAGCCTGCAGCCATCAACCGGCAGTGACTGACAAGGTAAGTTTAATTTGGGCATAGGGCACATCCATCACTGTGCCCCATTTAAATTGTCCTACCAATTGTTTTACCTATTAGTTTGTAGTCTGATGCATATAGCCCACAATAGTATGGTAAACATATCATGCATTTAGTTAGAATGTGTTAGTCAGCCATGTCTCGCATTTAGGTAGATTGTGTTAGTCAGACATATCTCGCATTTAGACAAATCCTGTTTGCCATATCTCGCATTTAGGTAGATTGTGTTAGTCAGCCATATCTCACATTTAGGCAATTCATGTCAGTCAAGTCACTTCTCGCATTTAGATATATTTTGTTAGCCAGTCATATCTCATATTTAGGCAATTTCTGTTAATCAGCCATATCTCACATTTCAGTTGACTGCGTTAGTCAGCCATATCTCGCATTTAGGCAGATTGTATTAGTCAGCCATATCTCGTATTTAGGCAAACAAAAAACTGTCTGCATTGGAGACACACGTAAAGAGGTAAATATCCTCATTGATGAAATAGAGTTCTCGGATGACTGTAGAAATGATTAATTGGGCAGCAAGCCAGATACCAATAAAACCACAACTCCTTGTGCTGCTACCCCCACTAAACCTGGAGGCGCTAAGAAACCTAAAACATCAAATCTAACTTTTAGTCCTGTCACCAAAGGAACCAACACCAAAGGGACATTTTATGATTATGACTCACAAGTTATTCCAAGAAATCCAGACCAGGAGGGAGGGTAACGTTTATCCCTCCAGGTTGAAATGAATAAGGGATTAGCAAGCAAAATACAATCACTGATTCAGGGGCAGCACATGGTAGTGGAGTGGATGGAGGAGGAAGCTTAAATGGCTTTGAATCAGTACCTCCCATACTTCCTCAGCAGGGAGAAAGCAGCATAAAGCTATCAAATAGGTTTGTTTTGCTTACAGACATAGAACACACCACAAACAATGATGACGAGGAGGTTTTGGGGCAGGGTCTCTTACTAGTTTGAGCAAGTCCAGCGAGATACCCAAGGGATTGAGACTCATACCCATGATATTGAACCCTCTTGTGCATATTGTGCTACCCTTGCCCTAGAAGTAAAAAGCTTGTGTGCATTAATTGAAGACCTAACCAAATGTGTATGCTCTCTCACTAATGAAATGAGTGCTTTCAAAAAGGAAGGCTTGAAAATGACCTCACTTAAGCACCCGGAACCATCTAACCAAGAAATTAGCAATAGTATTTGAACGGCCGAACCGGGGACTCACTTTGCTGTTATTCAGGGAGTTATTGGGGATTTTGTTAGGAACCACCCACCACCGGCAGGAAAAAGCAACCAAGAGAATAAGCAACTTACTGTTATGCATGTTGAGAAGTGTGTTAATGGAATAAGGGACATGCAGGTGATAACCCTAGTAAACTGCCCAATCCTCTGAGCCAGTATGCCAACCAGGGACCTTGAATACCTAACAGGTTCACAAATGTGGATACCATGTACACAGTAGATGTACCAACAATAACCAACATCCATAATGAAGGGGGAGTTTCATTGAACAATAAATATATTCACTGGATCAGAAGCAAAAAGGGTTTTTTATAACGTTATTGCAGAAGATATTAAGGTGGTTGTATGTCTCCAAGATCCATTCATACAGAGTATGACTACATTAAAATAGTTTTTTTTATGAGCATGATAGGGCTGCCAACATACTTGCTATTGATTGCAGAACAATACCATTAGAGGGAAGACCCCAGCTCAAGCTTCTTTCACTGAAGGAAACCAGAGCACTGGTGAAACAACATGTGACCCAAACCCACACACGGCTCTTGTCACCCTAAGTAATCCCCATATGGAACCTGAAAACAAGTTGTCAGGTGAATTTAATGTACTATGCTGGAATATTGCTTGTCTCTTAAAAAACAAGGATGATATAGATTGGTTCAATTGTATCACTTTATATGATATAATTTGCTTACAGAAGACCTGGGCTTGTAGTCCTGTGAGTATGGAGGGGTAAGCACATTTCAAAATCAACGCAGTGAAACCAAATGGTTTCAGGGCCACCATATTGGGGCGGGGGCATATGGGTGAAAACCACAATGAATGTACAGGTTGAAGTTCTTGCTCCCAAATACGCAGACTTTCGTTGCCTCACAATGCAATTACCTATTCAACAGTGTCTATTCTTGGCTAACATTTGCCCCTATGGTGAGAATGATCCCAGACACTACACAATCTTGAAACTGCATTGGCAGAATGGCTGTTCTTGAATATGAGTAAGGGTATTTTTTGATCCTGGGGGACTTCAACTTGCAATATGAGCCACAGCACAAACTAACTGAATTCCTGGAAGAGGAGGAGCAGATGTGGGATATTCCCACTTTACAGTTTACTATACTATCCCGACAAAATAAACATGCCCTGCAAACAGCAGACATTTTATTTAGAATGGGTGTGAGGGTGTGCAATTGTCATGTGGCTGGCGATGTGCCACCTGCGGTGTGCCACCTGCGACTACCTAAAATGGGATGCAAGTCACTATGCCTCAAATCTTCTCAGATATATTGTCTTGTCTAGAGAAATATTTTACCCATGGGTCTGCTCACGACGGGATGCTTTGGGAACTGAATTAAAAGGTATCAGTACAACTAAGTTATCCTCTGACCAAATCCTCCAAAATTATGCTGGAGAAACAAAGCACAACTGTAGTACTGGCTGGAACAACCGAGAAAGTAGAAATAAAAAGCACGGACTGTTATTTACATTAAATTCAGTTATACCGGAAAAACGAATGAAAGACCAAAAAGCTATTTTGAAATGTGCCTATTTAGGCAACTGTTATGGGGGCACACCATTTGGGTATGCTATCACTGAAGACACTTGGTTTAACCACTTTTATAACCTTTATACAGAAGATAGATTGTTTTTCTTAGAATCAGGAGGATTGATAATCTGTTTCTAGCCCTGGAGACAATGATGGACAGACGTGGCTGGCCCATGGGGGTTGTAGGGGCAGTGACCCACCAACAATAGGACACTCCCCCACCAATGTCTAGGAGTAAAAAATAATGTTACTGGTGGACATGGTGGGGGCTGCACTGAATGTACAGCGGGAGCACTGTAATGAGCCATTCCCACTGCACATTCGCAGTGCAGGCCCTTTTCCCGAACCGGCAATAAAAGCCAAAAAACCCAGTATAAAAGGATGCCTGGGGGCGTTAAGAACAAAACACCCCAACGCATCCTTTTCATCACCCAGCCCCCTGTCCTGTCCCTCAAACAGACTAGGCTGTAGTCAGACTTTGAAGACCCCCGCATCATTCAGTGCAAGAGATAGACAGGGGGTGGGCAGCTGATCCAGCCTCTGGGCATTGGCCCTCCTGTAGACAAGGTGAGAGCCCCCCACTGAAACTGAATGCAGGCAGCATGTCATGCTGATCAATGGTTCCAGTATTACAATAATCAGAATTATAGAGCTTTTTTGAAGACAAAAATACATATAGGCTGACATATATTTTTAGGGTCAGAATTCCCCAAGAAGTAAAGGGTGTCTCACGTATTACATACACATCATGAATATCTAAAAGGTTAGTCTGGGAATGGGACAGAAAATAAGTTATGCTCAAAAGTAGGTTGGTCTTCCATTTGGTAGAGTGACTGAGTATCTAGACCGGGTTATATTCTAGATGGATGCCAAAACAAAACGTCTTCACGTCGAGGTGTCAGAAGGGCTGACTCTGGTTTTTGTTTTGGCAGATGACTGGTGTTGTATATTTAGAATTTCTTGGCAGGCAAAGCTGACAGTGATGGATCATACATCCTGCTAAAGGCCTGCTTCCTGCTAAAGACCTGAGAAGACTACGAATCAGAGCAATCAGCTGCTTAACTAGCAACAAATACGCCGAGCTCATGAGGAGTTTTAACAGAACAGCCTGCCAAGAGAAGTTGGCAGGTCTTGACGATACAAGATGAAGATGTTTTTTGTCAGGCGATAAAGGATTTATAATGAGATCCGGTAGGATCTCACACAGGTTTAACTAGCCTATGTATCAGTCAAATAATGCATGCCAAGATAAGTCATGTGGGCTTGGTGAGTAGCAGTTAAGCCAACCAATAATAAGACAAATATTGGATTGCTTTTGGCTGCAGGGACCAATCAGTATGTGTTGTGCAATCATATTTAATGTTGCATCAGGCGTAAAAATGTATAAAAGCATGATGGTTTTAGGAGCCGAGTGCTGCTGCTGTTTCTACTGTCTGGTGAACATGCATTAAAGATGACTTTTGAAGCAAATACCCAGGCGTCGGTCTCCCTGCTTGTCCAGTCTCCAGTGCCTCAGTCCACAGATGTTAAAAGTTATGGAGGATGCAGGGTGCTCCTATTCACTGACACACATGCCTTACTTACAGCACCGCCAGCATATGTTTTCTGAATCCTCTGCCTAGGCTGTGCACACTAACCCCTCCTCTTTCCAGGACCCCCTCATGGGTAGGGTTTGTCATGCTGCATGGGTGTGTGTGTAGTATAACTGCAAGCATGCTGTAGTCAGTGGTACGGACTACAACACGGTTGCATACTGTCTGCACACAAACCCTTGGTGGAAGTGGAATAAAGGAACTAGTGCAACTAGTTCCTTTTTTCCACTTCCACCAAGGGTCTGTGTGCAATATGGAAGCTCAACTACAACACACTTGAATACTGCACACAAACCCATTCTGGAAATGGAAAAAGGGAACTAGTGGTACTCTGTCTGCATCCAAAAATGAGGGACTGGGATGGCCAGAGAGTGTGAGGATGGTGTGGGTGGGGATGGTGTTAGGACTAGGATCACAGACATGGGCTGGACAGTTATGTGGGGATCTTGATCCACTCTGAAAATTTGACCACATATATTCCAAGCTTTAATCAGTACACATAGTTTGGATTTCAAGGTCTACAGTAGTAACGTCTTAAAGAGTTTTCTTACAAAAAACACTAATTGCACAGTAAAGACCAATGACAACATGTAAATCCTTATAGCAACATGTTAAGCCAAAAGAATATCATTGTGTCTTTCATTTTCAAATCCTGAATGGTATACATTAAGTCTATAAATGCAAGATAATGCCAAACTGAAATAGATAGATAGCACCACTGTACCTTCAGTGATTTAAGCCATGCACTAAAGGAAGCAGTGTAATGATTTCAGAAATAAATGGAGATTCTTTGTCACAAACCTCGATCTTGTTGTTATTCATGATGTTGAAAACATTTGATTAGTGACATAAAGGAACTTTATTTTTTTGCATGTCAAGCTAGTAGACATCATGGATATAAAGAAATCTTTAAATGGGTGCTTTGTGGTGCTCACTTTTACTATCACAAATATACAAAGTCTGTGGTGCTTTGCGAGCTCTTTGAGTTGGAAATGTTCCATCATGCATATGAAAGGCTCTGCCACTTATAAAATAAATGTGTTTCCAGGTCATAAGGTGCTTGGGCTGCATAGCCATAGACGCTGTGTGTGCGTGTCCGTGCCTGACTGTAAGTTGGGAAACTGGCAGTGCTTAAAAGACCAGCCTGAGCCGATTCTATATTCAGCTCAAGAGAAAGAAAGAGTCCAGAAAATGTTTCTTGAGCCTTTGAAATAAAGGTACGCTCCGTAAAAAGCAAACAAATTAATGGTAGGCATACCAGTGATTTATATTATACTTTCATCTCTGCTTGTATTTGTGAAGCAGGCACAGGCTGGCCTGAAGGGCAATAGGACAATAGGTCGTATTACTCTTCAGGCCAGCACGTGCCTGCTTCAGAACTACAACATGCTTGCATACTGCACAAAATAGAGACTGAGTGCCACTATAATAACTCTCAGTGAAAGGGGCAAATGTGGCCAATGTTAAATTCTGACCCAATGCTCTTTAAGATGCACCATATACACTGCTCATTTCAAACAATTTTCTCCAGGGAGAGAACCAGCCCGAAAACCTTGTTTTTGAGTCGTGCTCGCTCACTGCGCTCGCTCACACTTCACTGGAAAATACATTTACACCCACCACTTTAAAAGTTCACCAGCTGCCACTGACGGGGGATTTTAGCTAGTATTTTCATTAAAGGAAGTAGGTGTTGCCTTAGTATCTCAGTGTGAGGGAACCAGACCTCAGAAAATCCTGGTTAATCCAGAAATGCTGCCATGGTTAGGTGTGAGAGTAGTGAAGAGTGTACAAATCAGTTCTCGGTAGAGATGGGTGTGAAGCAGGGCTTGTGTCCTGGCCCCCACACTCTTCTATATCTACTTTAACAATATTATAAACTACCTGACAATGGACCTTACTGATTCATCCAGGCTAGGGGGGAAATAGGGTTGGACATAGTCTGATGATTGCTGTGTGAAAAACCTGAGGCTGTTTCATGACTCAGTCCCCGGGGATCCCTTATTCAGGTGCCAGGGAAGGACCATCGCTATTGGATCCTGACCCTGGGGTTAGACAAGTCAGGGAGGATCACCTGGGTAAGGGGTCCTTGGGGAGTGGGGAGGAGACACCTGAAGGTGAGACATGATATCCCCCATTTCCTGATAGCTATTTACCCTACATCCCCTCTACCTTTATGGGATACTACAACTCCCATAATTCCCCTCCTATCTTTTTCAACTCGACTACTGAGATGAGGAAGAGGAGGACTGAGACTAGGATGAATACTGCTAGTGATCTGCAATGGCTCTGTCCCACTAATGAGACCAGGCAGGGTCAGGTACTCAGTCATCGCCACACACACCTGAAACTCATTGACAATCAAACAGATGGTAAAAGGTGGAGCCCAAAAGCACACAGAGAACAGGACCGGGTATGAGAAGGAACAGCTGAGCAAAGGTGGCCGGAAATCAGGCAGAGGCGAACAGAAAGCCGAGATGCAGACTGACTGTGAGTGAGAGCAAGAGAAAGCAAGGCAAGGGAATATTGCATCTCCAGGAAGCCAAAGAGGTTCCTAGAGGGAAGCCAAGAAGCTGAAGGAATCCTTTCTTTGATGTGCCTGAAGGTTGCTCATTTCCCCGCAGTGGCGAGAGTATCCGGGAAGGTCTGTGGGGTAAAAGGGAGAGACCCTGAACTCTGACTTGATAACACTGAGAGGCATTGAAAACAGTCACAGCCTGTGAGTTCTTGAATAAAGGGAGTGCCCGGTTTGTGAAGATGCGAGTGATAACAATGTTACGAGCAAGGTTATGTGTATGATGGCAAACGTGTGGAGAGAAAGATTCTATTGTTCAGAAGTACAAAGTAACAGAGTGGTCCTGCGGAAAAGGAAAGTTGCATTATCGAAAGTCTCTGTGAACTGTAAAAGACTCTCCCAGCCCAAAGGGAGCTGAAAAGTATTTTTGGGAAACTGTGAAAAGCAAGTCGGACAGGGAGGCTGAGAAGGAATAAGCTGTGCATGTTTATGACTAAAGTGAACATTTAACAAAATCAAGGTGCTAAAAAAGCCTGAATGAAATCAAGGTGCTAAGAGGGCATGCGTGACTGTGATGAACGGAAACTAGGATAACCAAGATGATTGTGTCGAAGTGGTCATGCATGGGCGTGAGTAAATCTATGCAGTTTTGAAAGTCTTCGGCGTGAAAGTGAAATGACAACCAAGAAGGTTGCAGAAGGGAACCCTAAAGTGGGAAAACGAATTGAAAAAAGTTGAAGCCCAGACTTGGGTGAGGGAAGCCTAGTGTGGAAACTGTTGTGAACTTGTTTAAAGTAAAGGTCCAGACTCGGGTGAGGGAAGTCTGGGGGGGCATATGGTGAAAGATTAGCCTGAGAGGCCTATTGTCGAAACAGTTGTGAACTTGTCTAAAGTGAAGGTCCAGACTCGGGTGAGGGAAGCCTGAGGGGCCTATGGTGAAAGATGCACCCGGAGACCTTGTGGTACTAGAGCTGTATTGTGTTATGTTATGTTGAAACTGAAGCAGGCAAGGGAAGCCTGAGGAAACTGTGTTATATTGAACTGATGGAAAATCAGGTGAGAGAAGCCTGAAAGAACTGTGATATGTTGAATTGAGCTGAATCAGGCAAGGGAAGTCTGAAAATCTTGTGTGATCTCTTTGAACTGTGAGAACTGGTCATCAAAAAGGAACCTTTGAAAACCCCAGTGATTACGGAAATTGATGAAAGCACAATCTGGTTATTAATTTCCTGATAACTGTTAGATACACAATAAAGATAAGCAAATCTGGAGGTTGATGCACACATCCTATGTGGTCAATAGGCTCTATAATAAGATAAAGAACAATATGCTTTATCCTCCTTTGTAACATGCTTGAGTATTGAAACAGATACCCATGTATTAATGCTGTATTCATATAAAAGTGATCTAGGCCAAAAGTCTCAAACAATTTCTTCACATGACTGATCCACAGTTGTAAAATGGCACTTAAAATCAATGTATTCAAATGGATTCTATCACTGACCCGCATCGTCACCCAAAAGCACTTAGGCTGATAGTGTAGATTATGTGAAATAGGAGTCATGTTGGTTACCCATTATATCAGCTCTTGCGCTGTAGACAGAGCAAATCCTAAAAGGCTTTTCAAAAGTGTTCTTTCAATTATTGAAAAATGGCTAAGATCATGAATGCCTCAAACTGCAACCCTGTGACAATTCCCAAACATTTTGCTTCATACACTATATTCGCTGCAGCAACTTCCTGGGCACCAAAAGCTGGGATTTTTCATCCTACTTGCCACCAAGGCAATTTGAGGTTTAAACTGCAGCTGTCACACGTTAAACAGTTCATGACAGGGTCAGACATCACTCTATCATGCATTTGTGCCTCTGTCTGCCCCTGTTTCAAAAGGCACAGGCGGATAAACTTTGTTTCTGTGCATTTAAAAACACATCGCGCCTGTAAATTCAGGATGTGCATTTAATTAAATGCCCAAAAATGCCCCCTTATTTGCGCAAATGCGCAAAGAGGGGAAAAAACATCTGAATGAGTGCATCTAAGAGGTGCTCATTCTGATGCCCTTTATGAATTGAGCTGCTCCTTTTTTTGGCACAAATGAGGAGATGCACTTGCGGCAAGAAAAGTTTTTTTTCAGAACCTGGACCAGAGACTTTGTGAATGCTTGTTGAGAGATGTTATTCGCCAAGTCAATGGGGCATATTCTCAAAATTAACACATGATAAAAGCACAGAGGGTGCACTTTCTTCATTTGCAATCTTAGCTGCTCAGCTTATTCTCAAAGGGGGCCTGCCCATTTCAGAAGTTTTTGGACAGCAGCACAAATGATGCACTGCCTAGCCCCATTGCACACACTAGTGTCGATAGCGTGCTCCTACTGGCTCTTAGTAACCACATGGTTGCTTTGAATGCATTTCACAGTGAAAGGCCCTTTAAAGGCCTGTCATTTTGAAATGTGAGTCAAAGCAAAACACGTCCATTTCTGTTTGAGGGATAGAAATGCAATTGGACAGTAGTAGTTCATACGACTGCTGTCACACTTAAAACAGTTGTATGACAGAGTCAGGAAGTACCCTGTAATGTAATGTGCATTCCACTCCACGTGTTACAAACAAGATGTGCACCCCCTTGAGCCTGTTCCATGTTTTTTTAAAGTGCATTCCATGTGTGGATTTGTATGTGCTTTAAAAGGCGCAGAAAGGCCCCTTGATTTGCGTAAATGAGAGAGAAAAACACATTCAGATGTCCTTTGTAGATTGGGCTGCAATTTATTTTGGGCAAAAGTCACTTGCACCCAAAAGGTTTTGAGAATTTGCACCAATGTGTTTGCTGAATCACATATTTCTTCTGACGTCAGTCGGAGTAATGGCATCACTAGCTGAAAAAATCAATAGTTTTGAGGGTTGCCCGAAGCACAATGACTGTGATTATGATGCATTAATTATCTTTCATCCGTCACTCTTGAGTCTTTCATTTGTCACCCTAAGTAGGAAGGGCATGTCCAGAAATGGCCTCCATTCATATTGTGCCTAGACGCCCTAGATCAGGGATCCCCAGCCTTTTCGTTAGCAAGAGCTACTTGTAGTTGAGGGCTAGTAGGCGGGAGTTACTGGCGAGAGATGCTGGGGTGGTGATTTACATGAGCATGGGAATTTGTACCCAGACTTTTTGGGCGGTTTGTTTACTCCTTATACAGAAAAGGGAAACTTATTCATTCAACAATATAATAACAACTTCAAAAGCATCTTATTTTCATTATTTGTATTAGTAGTTGTCTCATAAGAATGATCTAGCATGTCAGAATGTAGTAAGCCAATCAGGATATTGATATGAAGGCTGACACTGCATGTTATCCACCAGTGCTCTGCAATCTGGTGTGTAGCTTGAAACAATAGTTTAAACATAAATTTTGGGACTGCACAAGCAAAAGGAAACTGGGGAGGATTTCAATGAAAGTGTTATATTTTTTCAAAGATTTCAGCATACACACAAATCTGCTTTGTCTAAAAATCAAATTCATTCAATTCGTTTAGCAAATCACCAATTCATGCAAATGGTGACATTGTGGCATGCTCTTTTGCTAGTTTAGTTTAGTTTTTTATTTCTATAGCGCGCTTAACCCTCAGGTATCAAGGCGCTTTAGCTTGGTCATATGGTTACAGCTATGGGATACATGGTTGCAGAAAAAAGGTTACATGGTTACGTGGTTACAGATATAGATTAAGTCAGAAGTCATTGAATTATAAATAAGTACATGAATTACAAACATGAGACAATACAAATACAGATCATTACAAGGTAAAGTTTGAGAGCACATACAAGATTTACAACAACAGTGGTTTGAATGATGGCTGTTTAGTGTTACAAATGCGGGTCAGGAGAGCAAGTGGCAGGCCAAGAGATAGTGGTCAATCCAGTCACAGTATACAGTTTCAGTACTAATGTTGTTGGGCAAAGAGCCTTGTTTTCACTATGGATCTAAAGGTCCAGAAGGAGGGTTCGGCTTTAATGGCAGTAGGGAGGGAGTTCCAGCACTTGGCTGCTAGCAATGGGAAACTGGAGCCCTCTGCCTGTTTAGGTTATACTTGGGTATATTGAGGGACTGTAGGTAGGACAATATATTGGGTCTGGTGGAGGAACATCTTGAGAATTTGTTGGTCAGGTATTGGGGGCAGTATTGGCCAGGCATTTGTGGGTAATGATGAGGGTACATAGTTTAATTCTTTCCCTTACCGGAAGCCAGAGTGAGTCTCGTCTGAAAGGTGAAATGTGGCTGGAGCAAGGTATGTTCAAGGCACAAAGGAGGGCATTGTTCTGGAGAACTTGTAGTCTGTTCAAATTGGGCTCAGTAGAGCCTGGAAATAGGGTATTACAATAATCCAGTTTGGACAAGATTTGGGCCCTTGCTAGAGTGAGGCAGCTATTGGTGGATAAAAATGGTTTGCAGGCGTTTATTAATTTGTAAGTATAAGCTGTTGTAGAGGCTATTGAATTTACTTGTTTTTTGAGATAGAGGGTGGAGACTAGATAGACGCCAAGAGTTTTCACCTCATTGGTGACTCTGATAATGTTGCCATTGATGTTAAAAGATTCATACCTGGGCTCAAGTTTGCTTAGACGGACTTGAGTGCTGACAATCAGAAGTTCTGTCTTGTCGTCATTCAGGCAGAGGCATGTGTAGCCATTCATGCTTGAATTTCAAGATAGATTTAATTAAGTTTTTCAGAATCTTTTTCATAGCAGCCTGTGAGTGTGATGAGGACCTGAGTGTCATCTGCATAATTAGTGTAGGTAACACCCAGGCTGTCAAGACGATCAAAGAGGAGCTTAGCAAATATGTTCTAAAGCGTTGGTGAGGTGCAAGATCCTTGAGGGACTCCACAAAGGATGGGAACTGGCTCGGCCGCCGCAGAGGGGGCAAAGACTCTATTAGTGAGGAAAGAATGGATCCAGCTGGTGGTGTTAAGGGAGAATGCTGCAGCAGTGGACAGGTGTATGGTCAGGACTTGGTGGTCATGAGTTGATAAATATGATGGCCAAGTCACCCTTGTCTCTAGTTTCATCCATTTGGATTTTTAAATCTAGTAAGGCTGTTTCTGTTGCATGCCTGGGTCTGAAGCCAGACTGTTGCAGGCCAAGGAGGTTATTGGCTTCCAGGTGTTGTTGAATTTGTAGATAGGCCACTCTATCTAGCATCTTTAAGAGGAAAGGGACCGTTGTTATAGGTTGGTAATTTGTTGGTATGTTTGGGTCCAAGATGGGTTTTTTGAGAAGCGGCATGACCCATGCCTCTTTGAGATTGTTGGGTACTAGGCAGTCTTTAAAGGAAGCGTTAATCAAGGTGGTGATGAAGGATGCTAATTCTTTAGCCCCTTCCTTGATGATTGCAGCTGGGCAGGTGTTTCCCTGGTGATTAGAAGGTTTTAGACCCGCAATTATGTTCACTACCTCTTCAGTCGTGACTGGAGAAAAGTGGAACTGAGGGCACAAAGGTGGGTGCGTGGTAGGCGGGTTGTTTGAGTGAGCGTTAGGAGCAAGGCTGTTCTTTTTTGTCTCAATTTTATTTTGCAATAGTGATATTTTATCTCACAGAGCTTTCTGGATGTTCGTGCACCAGGCTTTGTCTTTAGTGCAATCATCGGTGGGCGGCACAGACGCCTCCAATTCTCTTAAGATAGAGAATAACTCTTTAGTACCAGATTTAGCATTTTGTATTCAGTGTTGTAGATTTTTCTTTTAGTATTGGTGATGGCTGCTTTGTAAGATGCAGCAGCAGAAGAGAACTTTTCCTTGTTGAAGGTTGAGGGAGATTTTCTCCATATGGTTTCAGCAGATCTTTTAGGATCACAAAGTCATTTTAGGTCACCGGAGAACCATTTATTTAAGTAGGCTTAGGTTTAGCCTTTCTTAATTTTAGAGGTGCGATTTGATTTAGGGCTTGCTCAATGGTGATGTTGTAAAGATCTACCAGAGAGGAGGGATCAAGGTCTGTATAGAGGGGAGCATCTGTTAAGGGTTGTAATAAAGAAGGTTGTCAAGAGAAAAGTTTTGTTTGTTCCCAGACAGAGATTGAGGGGCCAGGGCGGTATGAGTGATGTAGTGGGTGCCTGTCAGAATAGAGAAGGTGATGCAGCGGTGATCCAACCAGGCACATGGTGTATTGCTGAGTATTGTGGTGGCACAATTAAGGTTGGACAACCAATCCAGCGCTCTACATTTGGAATGGGTTGGTTCGTTGATGCGTTGTTTAAACTCAAGTTGTGAGATGGTATTGTCTAGTGTGGTGGCGTTAATGTCCTTAGGGTCATGAAGACCTAAGTTGAGGTCACCTAGTAGAATGATTTGAGAAGCTGGCTTGGTGTGACAGGTTAGGAGGTGGATGATGTTTTCCTCAAAGGAGGAGATGGCCCCTGGAGGACGATAGATGAGGTGGAGTAGGAGGGTGTGACTGTCCGACAGTGGTAGTTTCACTGAAGGGAGTTCAGCTGATGGGAAACCTGTGTTTGGGAACTCTCGAAGGTTCAGGTGGGATTTGGCTATGAAGGCTACTTCACTACCTTTGCCAGTGTTTCTGTCAGAGCGGATGATTGTATAGTTGTCAGGAATAGCAAGCGATAAGGACAGTCCTGCTGTCGGGTTCAGCCAAATTTCTGTTACAGCAAGGAAATCTAATTGGTTAGCTGTAATGAGGTTGGCTATTTCGAGGGAATGGGCAATCAAGGAACGGGCATTGATAAGTGCACCTTTGAGGGTGGGGATGTTAGTGATTTTGGCTCCTTGAGGTAGGCTAGGAGAGCTGATATCTTTGCAAAGGTGACTAGGCGTGGCTGGGGGGATAGTAAGAGCAGAGCTATGGGCCTTGTTGGAGTGAGACGGGGCCATCGCTCTATAGTCCGACTTACTGTTGGGGCGGCGGGAGCCTAGCCTGAGGTTCCTTAGGCTAAGTGGGCATGGAAACCAAAATGGTGGTGGCTCTGAACGGGAGCCTAGTCTTGAGTTCCTCAAGCTTAGAGGGCAATGGATCCAGGGTGTGGGAGGTGAGGCAAAGCGGGTGATCCATTCAGATGGTGAGATGGAGTTTGTGCTGGTGAGGGTGGCTGTTTGCAAATTGGTTGAGGAGCTGGGGAGTGAAGGTTGGAGGCTGAGTAAGAATCTAGTAGGTACTATGGAATGAACTAGTGGTAGAAAGGTTGCCATGGTAATTGTAACTGTCCATAGGGTCGCCATGTTAGTGGAACTAGGAGCTAACTAGAGGCTAGTCACATAGATAAGCTAAGCGTGGGTTTGTGCAAGGAACAAAATGCAAAATAGTAATCAGTGAGAAGCATAAGTCTGCTAGTGTAAATATTTTAAAAAATGCAACACTAGGTCATCTGTTCTTGCTGGATAATGCAGCGGCTGGATACGATTAGCGGTGGGTATGGGCAGTCATACCGGATAGCAGATAGTGGCATGTAACACTATGTTGTACTACTGTGGGCAGTCCATCCTGCTATTTGGTATGCAGTCGGATAAGTACAGTTAGTTGAGCAGCAGAGGGCCGTGTAGGCCTGCGGGTGGATAGAGTGGTGGGTGTGGTATAAATTGAAAACCGCGACACAATCCTAGTGTAATACAGTTTGAAACAACAGCACACGTTAGCTAGCGGGAAGGGCAGTGGGCTAAGTACAATTTTAGGAGTGCAATAATAAGCAAAAGTCTACTAGTAACAGAGTAAATGCAGATGAGCACAATTTGGAGAGCAAAAGCACATGCCAGCTAGCAAGAAGGGCGGTGGGCGAAATACAATTTTCAAGGTGCAACAATGGGCAAAAGTCTACTAGTAACGGAGTAAATGAAGATGAGCACAATTTGAAACGCAACCGCACACGCCAGCTAGCGAGAAGAGCAGTGGGCGAAATATAATTTTCAAGTTGCTACAATGGCCAAGAGTCTACTTTTAACGGAGTAAATGATGATGAGCACAATTTGAAACACAACCACACACGCCAGATAGCGAGAAGGGTGGTGGGAAAAATATAATTTTCAAGGTGCAACAATAAGCAAAAGTGTACTAGTAACGGAGTAAATGCAGATGAGCACAATTTGAAGAGCAACAGCACACGCCAGCTAGCGAAAAGGGCAGTGGGCGAAATACAATTTTCAAGGTACAACAATAAGCACAAGTCTACTAGTAACGGGGTAAATGCAGAGGAGCACAATTTGAAGAGCAACAGCACACGCCAGCTTTTGAGAAGGGCGATGGGCTAGATAGCTTTGTGTTGCTCGTAGCAAAGATTAAGATGTGGCGATTGTCGGAATAGGGTTTCATATGGGTGGGCGTGAGTTCAAATGGACAATCATGTCATTGTGATGGTGATAGTCATAGCGGTCGTGAGGATGAAAGAAAGTACTAGCCTCAGGCTGTGCGTGTTGAAGCGACTGCCAATTTCGGCATGGAAACAGCTGCAGTAGTCGGTCGGGAGCAAGCCAGTGACACTCCAGTGATGCGAACAGGGTACAAACAGGGCCCTTATTCTGTGGCTTTCGTCGTGGGCCGGCGGTCACCAGCCGGCGATGCAGATTGGCTGATAAGGAAGCCTGGTTGCTTAGAAGCCAGTCAACAGGCTCGATGTGTGTTTCAGGAGCAGACGGCCATTTTAACATCAGGCACCAAGATTCAAAAATGCAAACAAAATGCGCTCAGACTTCTTTACCAGGGCTCGATAGAGGTGCGGGCTGGTGATTGTGATGTTATGATCATGAACGACGCATGCGCGAGCCTCGTTTTGGTTCGCATATGTGCGTTCGGAATGAACTACATCCGTGCGGCATTTGCCGCCGGGACTCCGGAAGGCACACACGCGTGTCCCGCGTCTCATTGCATGAATGCGATAGCGTGTGTGTGAGCAAGGGTAGCCCGAGGCACGGGTTCGCCCACAACATCTGGCGATGAGACGGGACGCGAACGGAGCGCTTTGCTGACACAACGCGGCGTGTTAGCTGTTACGACGTTCCGCCGTTTTATCAAACCCAGCGCGAGCAAAGCGCAGGTGCTTTCAAGCAAAGGGTGTGGCAGTAGCGGCCTGGAAAGGTGCTTGTGCGCTGCCCACATCTTAAAGAAACAGCATCACACCAATTTTTGGAACCCTGACGGTCCTTGAAACCTAGAGGACTGTATTGTGATCAGTGGCCAAGGAACGAGTGGCGACCGGATGACCACAAAAGTATAGAGGAAGGCCCAACAACTGAAAGCTCTACAGCTATGTCGCTCATCACCGTACAGCCGCACGAGGTACGTCTGCTGTCTATCCTAGTGAGGTTTACGGCCTCTGAACCCACAGGAGGTGCCTGTGCGACCTGTGAACATGGCGGAGAGTGACGGAGAAGCAGGGGAAGAGCAGGTGTTGGTGCGGAGACAACAGGGGTTTTTGTTAACCATGCAAGAATTCAACACGTCGGGCCCCCCCTCGAAATTAGGCCCAAGATGGTTGCTGTGGATACAAAAATTGGACATGTACTTTACAGCAACAGGAGAAAACAATGACGATGCAAAAAGGGCGACTCTGCTGTACTCTGCGGGCATGGACGTCCTGCGCATTTACAAGTCCCTCAATGTGCAAGTGGTCACCTACGACGCGGTCAAGACCGCCTTAAAGAATTATTTAATTCCGTTGTCCAATGCAAACTATGAGAGATTCCTTTTCTGTAGTGAAAAACAGCAGGAAGAGGAATCACTTTACCAATTCTGCGTTCGCCTACGTCAAATGGCCATGACATGTAGATGGGACAACGAAGAGACCATGATCAGAAATCAAGCAATACAAGGGTGCAGCTCAGGCAAGCTCCGCAGACAGGTGTTGAGGGAGCCGGGTTGGACTCTGGTGCAGATCCTGGACAGCGGAAGGACCCATGAACTGGCTGAATCAAGGGGTGCCAAAATGGACGCGGCAGTGCGCCCCAGCAGGTCAGAAGAGGCATTTGCGGTAGGGAAGCAGATGTTGTCGAAGACGAGGTGGAGCCAGAAACGGCAGGAAGGTGGTCCAGCGCCAGGGGCTGCGTCTATATGCCAATATTGCGGGTATGATTTACCGCACTCCGAGGAATGTCCTGCTAAGTCGAGATCCTGTGGCAGGTGCAACGGGCCCGGACACTATGCCCGAATGTGTCGTGATCCAGCGCCAGTTGCCACGCAAAGGGGTCCAGCCAGATTAATCGGCAGCAGTTTGAGGAGGCAAAGAAGCATTGCGACAGCAGAGCAGGAGATGCAGATGCTAAACATCGCTGAGGAAGAAGAGGAGGAGGATTAGGTGTTCTTCATATCGAGTTTGGCAACAGGGGCAAAGAAAAAGAGGCAGCCCAAGTGTGTAGTGGACATTCATGGAGTTCCAACACAAGTGCTAATAGACACGGGAGCCTCGGTGTGCGTGCTCGCCTCCGATCACTACCAATCAATACCGGGACCACCACCGTTGGACACTTCCACGGCGAAGGCGGAGACACACCACTCCCCATTCAGGGTGTGTTTGTGGCACCTGTTTCCAGAGACAACAAAACCATAAAAGCATGATTTTTCGTCACTCACTACTCAGTTGTGCGGCATCAGAGGCGTTGGACCTCGTGCATTTTGCATTTGAAGTCTATCAAGTAGACATTGAGCAGTTATTGTCCAGATTCTCATGAATTTTTACAGGGGTGGGAAAATTGAAAGCTCCTCCGGTACGCCTACATTTCGATGACACTATCAGGCCTACGGCCCTCAAACATAGGCGGATCCCGTTTCATCTCCGCGAGCAGGTGGAGGAAGAGCTCCGCTCACTAGTCCGGATGAACATCATTGAAAGGGTGGAAGGTCCTACGCCCTGGGTCTTGCCCATAGTGGTGGCCCCCAAGCCAAAACAGCTGGGAGCGGTGCGCATTTGTGTAGATATGCGCCTCCCGAATGCGGCTATCAAGAGAGAGAGACATATTACACCCACTCTTGATGACATTATTGGAGAACTACAAGGGGTGAGAGTGTTCTCGAAGCTAGATCTGAGGGCGGGCTATCACCAGCTTGAGCTCCACCCAGATTCTCGCTATATCACGACGTTTACGACTCATGATGGCCTCTATCAGTTCAAGCGCCTGAGCTTCAGCATTTCATCAGCTGCAGAGGTCTTCCAGAATTCCATCAGGGGGGCGCTAGCAGGACTGAAAGGCGTATTGAATATGAGTGATGACATCTTGGTATTCGCTGAATCCGAGAAAGAACACCTAAGAAGACTGGAACTCACACTGCAGAGGTTGGAGGCATTGGGTCTCACCCTGCACCATGAAAAGTGTGAATTTTTCAAAGACAAGATCGTGTTATTTGGGTTCATTTTTCAAGCCATCGGCGTGTCGCCCGATCCTGCAAAGGTGAAGGACATTGGTGAGGCCACAGCACCACAGTCCCCCACGGAGGTAAGGAGTTTCTTGGGGATGGTCAACTACTGTGGGCGTTTCATCAAGGGTCTGGCCTCCCTGGTGGAACCCCTCAGGGCAGTGACCAAGAATGATGCGTCTGGGTATGGGAAAGGAAGGAGCAGGAAGCCTTTCAGACCATAAAAAATGCCCTGTCTGACGGGGACACCATGGCTTACTTTGACCCTACCGCTGAGTCGGAGATTGTTGTTGACGCTAGCCCGGTGGGTGTAGGGGCTGTGTTGATGCAAGGGGACAGAAGAGGAGACATGTGACCCATGGCTTACGCGAGCAAGGCGCTCACAGACACGGAAAGGCGATGTTCGCAGATAGAAAGAGAGACCTTGGCCATTCTGTGGGGCTGTCGCCATTTTCGTCTTTACATCCTGGGCAAGCCGGTCGTGGTCGTTACCGATCACAAGCCCCTGCTGCCCATCCTGGCGGGTGTGTCATCAAAGCCGCCGCCAGAATTGAGCGGTGGATGTTGGCTCTTATGGAATATGGGGTCAAGCTGGTGTACAAGACGGGGACCAATAACCCGGCGGACTTTTTGTCTCGGCATCCAAATCACGAGAAGGCAGAACAGACCAAAGAGGTGTATGATTGCCAAGGGCTGCTCTGCCATGTCGTGGACAGTGCTTTGCTGGTAGTGCTGTCCAGACTCACCGTAGCGACGGAGTCATCCAAGGATGAGCTATTCCACATCATCAGAACGGCGGTGAGAAGTGGGGATTGGAGAGAGGTGCTCCAGAACAATTCCAGGCAGCAGGCAGATGCCCAAAAGGACCTTGAGGCACTCTGGAGGGTGAGGGACGAGCTGTCCATTTCAGACACCGGCCTACTGCTGAGGGGGAGGAAAATAGTGATTCCACAGGCACTGAGGAAGCATGTACTGGAATTGGCCCACATAGGGCATGAAGAGGTCACCAAGACCAAAGCGAGACTCCGACTCAAGGTATGGTTCCCCGACCGAGAATGGATGTTTGAGCTATTTGTGAGAAGGTGCTTGCCGTGTCAAGCAGCGAGTCCGGGGGAGAGGGCTCCACCAATCAGCTCTATGGAACGGAGCGAGAAGCCCTGGGGAACTGTCCGCATGGATTTTGGATCGACGGGTCGAGGCATGTATTTTCTGGCAGTGGTGGACCAATGGTCGAGGTATCCGGAGGTAGAGGTAGTGGAATCCACTGCGACCGAGTACAGCACCAGAGCCCTCGACAAAATGTTTGCGACACATGGTTTCCCGGAGCTACTATGTTCCGACAACGGCCCTCCCTTAACTGGCAGCCAATTCGCCCAGTATCTCAAAAAAAGGGGCATCCATCATAGGAGAGTGTCGCAGTTGTGGCCGCGAGCAAATGGGGAGGCCGAAAGACTTATGCGCACTTTGAACAAGGTGCTGAGAATATCAGCAAGTGGAGGGGAAAATCTGCAGGAAAAGCTTGTGGAATTCCTGAGAGAGTATAGGACCACCCCTCATCAGTCAATGGGCGTGGCCCCCGTGGAAGCAGTGTTCGGGCGCTGCCCCCGTGGGATGATACCTGAGATAGAAGGCCGGGGACCCGGGGTCATTGACAATGAGAAAGTGAGGGAAGACCGAGAAGCACGCAACCAGAGAGAGAGATGGTGCCTCCAAGACAAGGAAGTCGCCGTAGGCGACTCTGTGCTCGTCCGGAACCGCCGACCGGAAGGCAAACTGTCCCTCCCCTATGAGCCTCACCCGTGGACAGTCACGCACGTGAAGGGCACAATGGTCACGGCGACGTGTGAACGTGGGACGGTCACTCGTAACAGATCATTCTTCAAGAAGGTGGACACTTCAACGGAAGCCAGTGATCGTGGAGAGGGTGCCCCCTCTACGGATGTACCAGAAAGTACAGTGGCCGATGCCCCACAGGGCGCTGTCCCATCTGCTGATGATCCCAGCACAGTTCCGCAAAGTACCCCGCGGTACCCTGTGCGGAGAGACCGCAGACTGCCTGCTCGCCTCAAGGACTACGTCCTGGACTCTGAAGGATGAGCTGAGTTCCCAGCGGCTCCACAATCCGCTGCGGGTCATATGTTTGTATTTGCGGGTTTCACTGTTCTGAAATAGTAATGGTTATGTTGTTTGTTTTAATTAAAGAAAAAAAGGGATGTGATGTTATGATCACGAACGACGCATGCGCGAGCCTCGTTTTGGTTCGCACATGCGCGTTCGGAATAAACTACGTCTGTGCGGTAGTTGCCGCCGGGACTCCGGAAGGCACACACGCGTGTCCCGCGTCTCATTTCATGAATGCGATAGCGTGTGTGTGAGCAAGGGTAGCCCGAGGCACGGGTTCGCCCACAACAGTGATGAATCAGAGAGGCCTTCTAATTCAGAGGGCTCACCGTTCAAGTGAAGGCCGAGTTAGTTGCAGGATATCAGAGCCTTGGATGTGCAATCAGTGGCATTGCAGAAACGTCCTGAATAAATAGGAGGAGGGAGGGAGAAGGGCTCCAGCCTTCTCTGCAGCATCGTGCAGGTGATCTGACCTGCTAGGCCATGGAACTCACCACAGGAAAAGGAGACAAAGCCTACATTGTTGACTGCCCTTAACAATTCTCAAAATAATGGCGGACTGAAAACCCGATCACGGTGGAATTCATGTGATCAATGTATCCCTTTACAAATTAAATGTGTTTGCAAAAAACATATAAATCACAGGGCTCAAATAACACTGTTTTATAGAGGGGACTTGAAACGTGCACAAATCCTAGAGCACCTCAACCAGACAATATATGAAGGAATGGGGACCTGCTCCTAGTATACCCATTATTAAGGGTGTGCACAGGAGCACTGCCTATCCCTGTAGGAATTAAGCATTCTGCCACAAGCACAAGAGGTCACAATGCGACATGCCTGGATTGTATACGCACCTCTCCCAGGCATATTGGGGGCACCAGATTCACACATATGATTTAAAATGACTGAGGTCTTTTTAGGGCCTCATTACAAGTACAGGGGTGAGGGTAAAAATGTTGGTAAATCGGCAGTAATTCCATTCCCACCACATTATCTCCACATTACCACACTGCTATACCACAAATTTGGTGGTAAGGTAGATTGTTTACCTCCAGTAAAAACCTGTAGGTAAATCCTCCACTTTATCACCTAAAATCCGCAAAATCCCAATGGAGTGCTACTGATTCTGAAAATGGTGGTTAACACCACCCTACCATCACTTGAAATCCCGTGGTAAATCCATGGGACTCAGTTATAGCCACATTATGACCAAACTCATAATGAGGCCCATTGTGTTCACGGGCATCAACAACATATGTGTGACAGTGGCAGTGCTTACAACAGACTGCACAATTGGTATATTGTGTGCTACACACAACTTAATAACATAGCAATACAGGGCAAAGCAAAGAGTTTCACTCATTCTCCTAGGAGCCAGTACTCTATGTAGCACACTCCACTTTGGTGACTCGTGGCAATAGGGGAGGACATGAATGTTGACTCTGCTAAGGTGATTCTTCTATACTTGTAGAGATGTAAATGATTTGCCCAGGATCACACACCTTGATAAGCAGTGAAACTGGGATTTTAAGTTTAGGAAGTGAACATCTACCTTCCAGGTTCCACATGGCACACATAAAAACGTTTTGGAGTTCAAAGCCCACAATAAAACTCTCTTCTAGAGGAGAGCTCTCAAGCTTCCTGTGGCAATATGTGAGAAGGCCACCCATGCCCGTTTTACTTGAAACTCTGGAACTTGCAGTTTTCCTAAATTGCATATGGGAAATAAAAAAATACCAGTCCCAGAATCCAAAAGGGAAAAAAAACAGATATGCATGGCCCTGCAAAACGTCAGAGGAATGATGGAGATTTTCAAATTATACTTAAATCACATAAACGCAACTTTACAATATGTACATCACAAATGAAACGTTCAAAGCCAAACAAATATTGTTATAGCTTTATTTGCCACACACTGAATGGAAACCTAGAAGTCCCGAAATTCACAATAATCCAGACCTGAACAATATCTACACACTTCCAGCTGCTGTTCTTGATATCAATAACATTTTCCTCTCCATATAAAGCAACCTCTTTTTTGCATGTCCAGGTAGGCAAAGTAAATGTCTTTTAAAAGGGGAGCTTTACTGTGGAAAGATCCCATCATGCCTAAAACATTTGCCACCGATGGGACCTTTCCATCTGGAAGACCCCATTTGCTGCAATGCTTCAAAAGATGTGAAGAAGAGCGTGAGCTAGCCACTTCGACTCTGACTGCGACCCCCACAGGTAAACTCTGCGGCGAGTCAGAGGGTGAACATGAACATGAACATCAACTAGCCACCCAGGACCAAAGACCCCAGAGAATCGGAAATGGAGGCATTCCGATGAAGAGTGATATGCTGGTGGTGGACAAAGACGTACGAGGCAGAGCAGCGTTGGAGACGGAAGCAGGTGAGGTACTGTGCACATCGTTGATTGATCCACCGCGTGCCCTCCCCTCCACCCCGTGGTAAAAAGCCTGATAAAAAGCTCTGCCGTACGCGTCGCTGGCCATACAGGTGCAGAGCCTACAGAAACAAGAACACAAAACGTGAAGGCTTTTAGGTCACCCAGCCCCCATAGTGAGTAGTGCAAGGGCGGCTTACTGGGATAACAGGCCCACCAGGCCCATCAGTGACTTTAGAAAACTCAAAGGTCATTCAGAGCTCATATAGAGGAGTTGGTGAAGCTGTGGTTGAGGGAATCCATTCAGAGAAACAGCGATCACTCAAGGAAAAGTGGACAGTTAGCCTTGACCGGCCTTTGCCCAGCAACTTGCTGGAACAGGGGCACTCTCCAATGAGCCAAACAGAACCTTTAAACGTTTCACAAGTAATTTCAGCACAAGTTAACGCAATCCCGCTTGAAGTAAACAAACTACTTATTGATTGATTGATTGATATTTTATTTCTATTGCGCTCGTACACAAGTGTTTCAGAGCGCGACAAGGCAAGGTAGGGGAACAGGGGAGAACAAAACAGCGATCTTACTAGGCCCAGTGACATTGAGAACGCGCAAGTGCATGGGAGAGGGGGGAGGGGAAAAGTGCATGGAAGGGGGGAGAGGTGGAAAGTGCGAAGCAGAGGAGAAACAGATAAATAACAATAAATAAATAATAAAGGCAACAAACAGTGGTAATGCAGCCAGCAATTTGAAAGTGCTAGGTTTAGGGCAGCAGACAGGATAGGTCCGATAAGTGCAGGATGAAAAAGGGGGGGCTTTATGTTATTGTTATTGTTATGTTATTTTGCACTTATATAGCGCCTTATATACCATTGGTATGGTCTGAAGGCGCTGGTAGGTTGAACGCCCTTGGGAACCGCAGTTCAGATCAGTAGAGAGAGTAGGGAGAGTCAAAAAGGTGCGTGTGAGCACCGGATATGTGTGCAGCTCGTGCGGCACTTGTGTAATAGCTGCTTCTTATCGGTAGGTGTGGTGGTTGAGAGATCAGGAGAATGTGTTCGTTCTGGCAGGATTTATCCGGAACGGATGTGGCTGCTTTAGGCCTGAGGAAAATGCCTGACTGGGGGTGTGAGACCAGCAGTGTTTACATAGAATGATGTGGAGTAAGCGGCGGATGTTCGTATGAGAACAGTTATACCGAATGGTGTCATAGTATCACTGTGTTCTAGTTGAGTGGTGATGTAAAGGAGAGAGTAAGCGTGGTGGTGTGATATGATGGGTTATATGCTTTTTCAATGTGCAAACTTCTAAATGCAACTTTCCAGAGAGGCTACTGGGCGAAACCTCTAAGTACAATTTTCCACACAGAGGCTATTGGGTACACTTCTAAATTCAATTTATCAGAGAGGCTATTTGGCACACTTCTAAATGTAACTCTCACAGAGGCTATTGGGTACACTTCTAAATGCAATTTTCACAGAGCATCTACTGGGCACACTTCTAAATTCAAGTTTCCAGAGAGGCTATTGGGCAAACTTCTAAATGCAACTTTCCAGAGTGTCTATTGGATACACTTCTATAATCAACTTTCACAGAATGCTATTGGTAGTACTTCTAAATACAACTTTCAAAGCGTGGCTATTGGGCATACTTCTAAATGCAGCTTTCACAGAGGATATTGGGCCCATATCTAAATTCAATTTTCCACAGAGAGGCTATTGGGCGCACTATTAAAATCAATTTTCCAGCGAGGCTATTGTGAACATTTCTAAATTCAATTTACCAGAGGGGCTATTGGGCACACTTCTAAATGTAACTCTCACAGAGGTTATTGGGTAATTGGGTACACTTCTAAATTTCACAGAGGGGGTATTGGGCACCCTTCTAAGTGCAACTTTCACAGAGTGGTTATTGGGGACACTATTAAATTCACAGCGAGCTTATTGGGCATACTTCAAAATGCAACTTTCACAGAGGATCTTGGGCACACTTCTAAATTCCATTTACCAGAGAGGCTATTGGGCACATTTCTAAAATTCAAGGGGAGGCTATAGGGCACACTTTCTAAATGCAACTTTCACATGCTAACATTCACAGTTCCATCTAGATGTGGCGCAGGCCAATATTCACAATTCCATCTAGGAGTGGACATGCTAACTTTCACAATTCCATCTAGGTGCGGACATGCTAACTTTCACAATTCCATCTAAGAGTGGACATGCTAACTTTCACAATTCCATCTAAGAGTGGACATGCTAACATTTCTCAATTCCGTCTAGGTGCGGACATGCTAACATTCACGATTCCATCTAAGAGTGGACATGCTAACATTTCTCAATTCCATCTAGGTGCGGACATGCTAACATTCACAATTCCATCTAAGAGTGGACATGCTAATATTTCTCAATTCCATCTAGGTGCGGACATGCTAACATTCACAATTCCATCTAAGAGTGGACATGCTAATATTTCACATTTCTATCTAGGTGAGGACATGCTAACTTTCACAATTCCATCTAGGTGCGGACATGCTAACTTTCACACTTCCATCTAAGAGTGGACATGCTAACTTTCACAATTCCATCTAAGAGTGGACATGCTAACATTCACAATTCCATCTAAGAGTGGACATGCTAATATTTCACATTTTATCTAGGTGAGGACATGCTAACTTTCACACTTCCATCTAAGAGTGGACATGCAAACATTTCTCAATTCCATCTAGGTGCGGACATGCTAACATTCACAATTCCATCTAAGAGTGGACATGCTAATATTTCACATTTCTATCTAGGTGAGGACATGCTAACTTTCACAATTCCATCTAGGTGCGGACATGCTAACATTCACAATTCCATCTAAGAGTGGACATGCTAATATTTCACATTTCTATCTAGGTGAGGACATGCTAACTTTCACAATTCCATCTAGGTGCGGACATGCTAACTTTCACACTTCCATCTAAGAGTGGACATGCTAACATTCACAATTCCATCTAAGAGTGGACATGCTAATATTTCACATTTCTATCTAGGTGAGGACATGCTAACTTTCACAATTCCATCTAGGTGCGGACATGCTAACTTTCACACTTCCATCTAAGAGTGGACATGCTAACATTCACAATTCCATCTAAGAGTGGACATGCTAATATTTCACATTTCTATCTAGGTGAGGACATGCTAACTTTCACAATTCCATCTAGGTGCGGACATGCTAACTTTCACAATTCCATCTAGGTGCAGACATGCTAACTTTCACAATTCCATCTAGGTGCGGACATGCTAACTTTCACAATTCCATCTAAGAGTGGACATGCTAACATTTCTCAATTCCGTCTGGGTACAGATACAGACCCCAGTGCAAGGGGTGGCCCGGAGGCAGTGCGGGAGGGTGGCAGGATGAGCAGGAACCTGGGCCCAAAAGACAGAGGGTGGCCAGGTGCACGGTGCCAAGAGAGAACAGATCAGCAGGGGAGAGGGGGAGCGAAGGCAGAAGAAAAGAGGAAGGTCTTGAGGTGGTTCCGGAACGGGAGATGGTTCTCCTCAAGTTTTAGAGTGGCAGGGAGGTTGTTCCAGAGGGAGGCCCCAGCCGAAGACAGAGATCTATCTCCAGCTTGTTTCTTAGAAAAACGACTGACCCTGAGTGAGTTGGAGGTAGAGGAGCGAAGAGCTCGAGAGGGGAGGTATTTGCGGAGGGATAGCTGAAGGTATTTTGGACGCAGGCCCCAGAAAGCCTTGTGACACAGAGAGTCCGCCCTGAAAGGAATATTCTCACTGTCGCTACAAGCGAGACCCTTATTGATGAGGCCCCTTCTCAATCTATAGGGGATCACTGGGAGCAAGAGGGGGAAGATTCTATTGCTCAACCAACATCTAACGCCATGATCATTGGGGAGGGGGACATCTATGGCAAAGTGACTGTGACGTCCCAGTTAGTTTGTTCGCGCATGCGCGAGCCTCGTTTCGGGCCCGCGCATGCGCAGGGTTAAATAAACTGCGTACGACGGCAGTTGCCGCCGGGACGTGCAAGCAGCAACAGCGCGTCCCGTGTCTCTATGCCTGTGTGTGTGCGTGTGCGCATGTTGGGCGCATGTGTGGTCCACAGGAGGCCCGTGTGCCCTCCCACAACACAACAACTGGCGACGAGGCGGGATCCCGCCGTACTACTTGCCTCACATTCACGGCTGTGAAAATTGGCGACGCTACGTCGGATGGAAGCACGGACCCGGCGCGCACATTCTGGCAATTTCAAAGGGCAAGCACACAGCAGTAGCGGCCTGAAAGGGTGCTCGTGCGCTGCTGTTTAAGTGCTACCAAACAATTTTTGGAACTTTTGGTCACCCCAGAGCCCTGAGGACGATCTTCTCAACACAGACACCCCGTCAAGGAGTGCTGCAAGACACGACAAGGTGGTGGATTGGCCACCAGCAACCTGCGGTACGTGCGAAATCAACCCCAGTCAGGTTTGCGGCCTCTGATGCATTAAGAGGTGCATGTGCGACCTGTGACCATGGCAGAAAGCGAGGACGAAGGAGGAGCTGCGGCTGTATCGACGAGAGCACAAGGGTCGTTGTTACCAATGCAAGAATTTGATGTATCATGTCCCCCGTCAAAATTAGTTCCAAAGTGGTTGCTATGGATCAAGAAACTTGACATGTATTTCACGGCAACGGGGATAACTGATGATGATGCAAGAAGGGCGACTCTGTTGTATTCCGCAGGTCTGGACGTAATTTGCATATATGAATCTCTCAACCTGCAAGTTACCACATGTGATGCCGTCAAAGCTGCGTTGGAGAATCACTTCATACCACTTTCCAATGTTGATTTCGAAAGATTCCTGTTCTGCGGGGAAAAACAGAAGGAAGAGGAATCCCTGGATCGATTTTTGTGCCAGATTGCGGCTGATGGCCACCACGTGCCGATGGGACAATGAGGATTTGATGATACGCAATCAGGTCATCCAAGGGTGTCGATCCGGGAAATTTCGGAGACAAATTCTGAGAGAGCCAGGGTGGACCCTACAACAAATACTTGACAGCGGCAGAACGTATGAGCTGGCGGAAGCGAGAGGTGTCAGGATGGACGCTGCAGTGCGACCGAGCGCATCTGAGGATGCGTTTGCCATCAGCAAGCGGGCTGGATCGAAAGACAAATGGGGTCCGAGAAGGGAAGGGACCCAAACACCATGTGGGTCTAACGTGATTTGCCAAGACTGTGGGTATGATTTGCCTCATTCGCAGGAGTGTCTAGCAAAATCAAGTTCGTGTGGCAGGTGCAATGGTTCGGGACACTATGTGAGAATGTGTCGGGCCCCTGCTCCCGTCCCTGTGCAGAGAGTCCCGGCTAGAGTTCGGGGGAGTGGGTCAAGACGACAGTGGAGCATCGCGGCCCTGGAGCAGGAGATGCAGAGACTACAGTTGGCCGAGGAGGAAGAGGAAGAGGAGGACGAAGTGTTCTTCATTTCAAGCATTGCCTCTGGAAACAAGAGAAAGAGACAGCCCAAATGTGTAGTGGACATTCAAGGAGTGCCGACACAAGTGCTAATTGATACCGGAGCATAGGTTTGGGTACTGGCGGAAGAGCACTATCAGAAAATTCCAGGCCCTCCCGCACTGGACAGGTCGACGGCGAAAATATTCACGTTCGGCGGGGACACTCCGCTGCCAATCAAGGGCGTGTTCATAACTCTGGTATCCAAGGGGGAAAAACAATCAGGGCAAGATTTTTTTGTCACGGACGTGAGTCCCCATTCCTTACTCAGCTGTGCAGCATCCGAAGCACTGAACCTGGTGCATTTCGCATACGAGGTGTATTTGACGGACATTGACTCACTGCTTGTCAAGTTTGGGGGCATTTTCGAAGGGGTCGGAAAGTTGAAGGCACCCCCTGTGCGTCTGCACATTGACGAGTCCATTCGGCCAACAGCCCTGAAGCATAGGCGGATCCCTTTTCATCTAAGGGAGAAAGTGGAGGAAGAGCTGCGGTCGCTCGTCAATATGGACATCATCGAGAGGGTGGAGGGGCCTACGCCCTGGGTGTCACCAATAGTGGTTGCACCCAAGCCGAAACAGCCTGGTGCGGTGAGGATATGTGTAGATATGCGCCTCCCCAACGCCGCAATCAAAAGGGAGAGACATTTGACGCCCACCCTGGATGACATCGTAGGGGAGTTGCAGGGGGTGAAAGTGTTCTCTAAATTGGATCTGCGGGCTGGCTACCACCAGCTTGAGCTCCATCCAGACTCGAGGTTCATCACCACATTTACGACACATGAGGGTCTCTACCAATTCAAACGCCTGAGTTTTGGCATTTCGTCGGCCACCGAGGTGTTCCAAAACACCATCCGGGGAGCTTTGGCAGGCCTAAAAGGTGTATTGAATATGAGTGACAATATTTTGGTGTTCGCCAGCTCGGAAGCTGAACACATGAAAAGGTTAGAGGGCACACTAAAAAGACTGCACGATCTGGGTCTCACTCTGCACCGTCAAAAGTGCAAATTCTTTAAAGACCGAATTGGATTCTTCGGATTCATCATTCACGCCGCCGGTGTGTCGCCTGACCCGGCAAAGATCAGAGACATTCGAGAAGCGGCCACGCCACAGTCTCCTACGGAGGTAAGGAGTTTCCTGGGTATGGTGACGTACTGCGGGCGTTTTATTAAGAGTTTGGCCTCGCTGGCGGAACCGCTCAGGGCTCTGATGCGGAATGATGCAGCATGGAAGTGGGAAGCTCGCGAACAGGAGGCATTTCAAGCCCTCAAAAATGCCCTGTCCGATGAAGACACGATGGCGTACTTCAATCCATCAGTGGAATCCGAGATCGTGGTGGATGCCAGCCCTGTAGGTGTGGGGGTGGTATTGCTACAGCCAGATGAGAGAGGGGACATGCGACCGATTGCATACGCAAGTAAAGCCCTTTCCAGCACCGCGATGAGGTACTCGCAGATTGAGAGAGAGGCCCTGGCCATCCTGTGGGGCTGTCGGCATTTCCGCCTCTACATCTTAGGCAAACCCGTTGTGGTAGTGACAGACCACAAACCGCTATTGCCTATATTGGCGGGAGTTTCGTCAAAACCACCGCCGAGAATAGAGAGGTGGATGTTGGCCCTCATGGAGTATGGGGTGCGGCTCATATACAGACCGGGAACCAACAACCCGGCGGACTATCTGTCGCGACATCCCAACAAGGAGAATACGGAAGCAGAGAGCAGTGAAGAGGACTGCCAGGGTTTGCTCTGTCAGGTGGTGGAAGGGGCACTACCAATGGCTCTCTCGAGACTGGCCATAGCGACGGAATCCTCCAAGGATGAGGTCTTCGCCATCATCAAAGCCGCGGTGAGGAGCGGAGATTGGAGGGAAGTGCTGCGCAATAACTCACGGCGCCACGAGGAGGCACAGAGGGACCTGCAAGCACTCTGGCGAGTGAGAGACGAGCTATCTATCTCTGATGATGGACTCCTCCTCAGAGGGCAACAAATTGTCATACCACAGGCGTTAAGGAAAAGGGTGTTGGAACTGGCGCACATTGGTCATCAAGGGGTCGTCAAAACAAAGGTGAGGTTGAGGCCTAAGGTCTGGTTTCCAGAGTTGGACGGTGAGGTTGAACATTTTGTGAGAAGATGCCAAGAGGCAACCCCGGGAGACAAGGCCCCGCCAATATGCTCCATGGAGCGCAGCACGAAGCCGTGGGGGACGGTGCATGTGGACTTCGGCTCGACGGGTCGAGGCACGTACTTTCTGGTGGCCGTAGACCAGTGGTCGAGGTACCCGGAGGTCGAGGTGGTGGAGTCGACGGCCACAGAGTTCACCACCAGAGCGTTGGACAAAATGTTTGCGACGCATGGCTTCCCGGACATACTGTGTTCTGACAATGGACCCCCATTTACTGGCAGCCAGTTTGCTCAGTTTCTCTGTGAAAGGGGGATACATCACCGCTGTGTGTCTCCACTATGGCCACGAGCCAATGGAGAGGCCGAAAGAATGATGCGGACACTCAACAAGGTACTGAGGATTTCAGCCAGTGGGGGTGAACATCTGCGGACGAAGCTCGTGGAATTTCTGAGGGAGTATCGAACAACGCCCCACCAGTCCACAGGGGTTGCTCCCGCAGAGGCACTGTTTGGGCGGTGCCCGAGGGGAATCTTGCCAGAAATGGAGGGCAGAGGACCTGGGGTCATCGACGAAGTGAAAGTGCAGGAGGAACGAGAGTCGCATAACCAGAAGGAAAGCGAGAGGAGGGGTTTCCGAGAACTGGAAATGCAAGTTGGAGATTCGGTGCTGGTTCGCAATCGGCACCCGGACGGCAAATTGTCTCTACCTTTTGAACCTCGCCCCTGGAATGTAACTCATTTAAAAGGGACCATGGTGACGGCAGCGTGTGAGCGGGGCACTGTCACCCGCAACCGGTCTTTCTTCAAGAAAGTGGACATGCCGGAGGGAGCCCAAACCCCGGGTGAGACTGGAGGTCCCGAAAGGAACCCCCAAGCGCACGAGGACGTGCCATCGAGTGAGAGCACTCCCGCTGGAGAGGGTGACCGACCCCTGCCGACGGTCCCGGCCTGGTATCCTGTCAGGCGGGATCGCAAGCCACCCGTTCGCCTCAAGGACTACGTCCTGGACTCAGGGGACTGAGCCTGCAGCAAGAGAGGCCGCTCCCGATTGGTGAGAAAAGTGTTCATGTTTACCTGTTCAGGGGAGCCAGTACACCCCTAGTGTTAAACTGTTTCTCGTTAAAGAAAAAAAGGGATGTGACGCCCCAGTTAGTTTCTTCGCGCATGCGCTAGCCTCGTTTCGGGCCCGCGCATGCGCAGGGTTAAATAAACTGCATACGACGGCAGTTGCCGCCGGGACGCGCAAGCAGCAACAGCGCGTCCCATGTCTCTATGCCTGTGTGTGTGCGTGTGTGCATGTTGGGCGCGTGTGTGGTCCACAGGAGGCCCGTGTGCCCTCCCACAACACAACAGTGACTATAGACCTGGTCAGGGAGGACACTCCACTGCAACCAATGAAGTTGGCCCCCGGAGACCAAGCCCCAGCCCGACCCAGGTTCCATCAATCTATGTGAGAAAATGCAGAACTTTTCATGGGAAAAAAAGTCTAACAAAAGGCTCAACCCGGGGGCAGTCAGGGAAAGCAGAAAGTAAAGGTGAATAATCAAAAAACACCAAAAGCATCGGAAAAGACCCCAATTGAAAAAGCCCTATTAAAAATAAATCTACCATCAAGTAGAACGGGAGATTCTAGACTGATTAAAAGAACCTATAGGAAAATTAAACCTAAGGGTCAGCTCCTTTCTGAAAGTTTGAAACTTTTCTTTCTGAAAAAGATACTGCACGCTGATGAGTCACCTAAGGAATCAGACCACGAAATGTCAGACGCTGAGCTCCTAGAGGGTGCAGGAGTGGCTCTGGACACCGAGATGCAAGCCCGACTTCAAATTCCAAGTATAGAAGTAATTGACAAGACCCCTCGAAGGCACGACAGTAATAGCCCACCTAGAAATGGTCCAGGGACGTGTGTGGCCGGATAAGAAGAGAAAGCATCAACCTTTAACAAGAATCCTGACGTAATCAGAATCCCTTCACTACAGGAAACACCAAGGTACACAGTGTCAGGATTACCGTACCATATGAACAGTACGACAATAAAGCTCAGAGAGATGGGGAGAGCCGGAGGAGCTGGAATGACCACCGAGGAGGAACTTCCAGATTCCAGAGCGGCAAATCCACTAAAATCCAGAACACCAGAAACAGACACCGCCAGACAAAAGTCTAGAGAGCTACAATATAAATTGCAAAGAAGTCTCAATTCGGAGAGCCATGACCCTGACCGGATGTCTACAAGATCAGGACAGAGAAGATTGCATGAGTCCCAGGAACCAACACCAAATGACGCAACAAGGAAAACAGATCTAATGTCAATTATGTCTATGGTCACAATCGCCCTGGACCCTCTCTCAAAACTGTACGAAGCCATAAACGACACAATGAAAGACCATACAACCATTACTGCATTGATGCATACAAAGTTAATTTTCTTAGAGGGCTTTATCACAGCTATGAATAAACCATCACAATTAACCAGCCCAAGCGTACACAAGTAGGACGGGGAGCACAGACAATGGAAGGAGTAAAAATGGTGGTGGAAGGGAGTTCTTGGGCTCAAAAAGTGGATACACTCAACCTGGTCAACCTAATAAGCGATCTAAGGAAGAGTTTTCCACAAGTTTATGTCCCCCTATTAGATCTAGAAGAAAGACAGGAAAGTAACAACTTGAAAGAAACCGAAGAAGGGATTGAGCTCACAGAGGAAACCCTGCATAGAATAAACTCTAACAATGCTGTGTCCTACTGAGACCGACAGGCCAGTTTATAAAACCAATTCCACCCCAATGAAGCAGAACAATAACCTTTGAGAAGTCACATCGAGATTGCGGCAACAAAGAGTATTGGATCTTCGATAAAAGAAACTCAAACAACATAAGGGCGACTGGAAAAACTGTAAGTAAAAGTAGACAACATGAAAAACGGAACCCTGATGAATGACGAAGAACCTGAATCGGAAGCCAATGGATTGCAGGGGATGGACTGGTCCTGGATACAAGAAGTGCTATTAAGGCCTCAAGAATAGCCATCCTGAAAGAAGTTCCATGAGGAAGAGAAGACTCAAAAGGATTTTTCACCTTCAGAAACATACTTAAGGCAAGACACAAGGATGGCATCATGTGCTAACAAGCCCCCGATTATGACCAGCCGGTTGTTAGCTCCCTGGTCCCCTCGCAGGACCCGGTAACGACGCCTGGTTTTACCAGGCATCCTTACCGTGTCCCGCGAGGGGACCTCAGAATCAGGTGGAATGGGTTTAACGGGTCCTCATCCATTAGCGGCACCCGTTAACCCATTCCGCCCAGATTGTATGAGGCCCATAGTAGCCCTAACAAAAGCCTACAACATGGAAAGGGAATACGATGGAACGCTATCGAGGACGGTCGATTACAGGATGCTTTTAGATCGCTTCAGTAGCGCAAAGTCAGGAATCTACAAAATAAAAAGAAACTGGCTGCCATAGTTACAATCCTATTTTAGTGGAAAAAAAGAGATCAATGAGACACCTGAAGAGAGTGGCAGCACGGTGTAATCACCCTCACCTCAAGACCCAAGCCCTCAAAGCAATCAAAGAGCATACATCCTGGATCATCTCCCACAGGCACAATCTATTCCAACAAAACACAGAATATATATAAGAACACTGAGCAGCAAAAAGTCCAAGGACTTTTGGTCCTTAATTAAAACATTGAGAAAGGACACCAATGATACACAACAAAATTGCGTGAGTAATCAAGTCTGGAAGGAGCACTTCCTATCTCTGTACCATCGGCTGACACCAAAAGTCCTGCCACTGACTCCTCGACACATAGACAAACCGAGGGACTGTGAATACGAGGTAACAGACATCTGGGAGAAGATAAAAAAGCTCAATAGACCTAGAGCCCCTGGTCCCAATGGACTTACCAACATAATGCTATTAGAACACCCAGATGAGTGGTCGATCTTCATACAAGCAGTCTTGAAGAACATCTCGATACAAAGGAAAATCCCAGACTCATGGAAGCTAGCCACAATAGTTCCCATCCACAAAAAGGGCGATAAGACCAACCCAAAAAATGTGTGGACTGGACAACGGCAGCCAACTCAATAGATCCTTTCCAAACTGGATTTGTTAAATCAGTTGGAACATGGATGAACAGTATGCTACTCAGCATACTCAAAAGCAAATCACATCAAGGTATGGGGAAGAACTTCATTGCGTTTGTGGACCTTGTCCAAGCCTTTGATCATATGAACCGCAAACTGTTATGGGCAAAACTGGAGGAAAGACAATGCCCGAGTGAGTTAATAGAGCCTCTAATCGCCCTCCACACCGACACACACATCAGAGTTTGCCTAAACCGTGCAGTACTACTCTCCTCTGCTATGCCTACATCACAAGGTGTAAAGCAGGGGCGTCCCTTGGCTCCGGCCATTTACAACTTCTTTATATCAGATATTCCGCAATTTGAAACCCAGCTGAGAACCTTTCCACCAACAATCGGGGAAGAGAAGATTATGTGAATGCTATATGCAGATGACCACATTTTAATAGACCAAACCAAAATAGGTCTGCAAAGGCAGTTGGACAGTTTACAGCGATACGTTAATTGTAACCATCTCAACATTAATCAATCAAAAACAAGCAAGGTACATCGAAGAAGAACCCTTCATTTGGACGTTGGGGACAAATACATTAGAAAATGTAGAGATATTCAAGTTCCTGGGAACCACAATAAATAAAAGCTGTGCAGAGATCGCGCTGCAAGAATCTCTCCTGGATAAAGCAAAGACACTGGCGACTCAAGCCAAACTTATGGACATTAAATTTTCGCGTTTTTCTCTGGTAGTGGCCTTAAATTTCTACAAGGGAAAGGTGGTGCCCTCACTTACATATGGCATGGAGGCAACTTTGGCCATTCCTGAGAAGATTTGGCCGTGTCTGGAGGCCTTTATCTGGAAAGGTATTCTTAATTTGCCTAAATCAACTTCAATGGCAATAATCCATAGAGAATTGAGTATTACATCTCTTTACGCATTTGTCGAATGGAAAAGGCTGGCTCTTTTTCACAAAATAATTTTGCCGACATGTCCGTTGGTTCTGAGAATCATAAACCAGGAGATAATGAAAGGATCATCATCCCAGCTGATGCAATGGGTCAGCAATAATAAGAAGAAACTGGACTATGTACACTGCTCAGAAGATGATTTAAGAACAAACCCCTTGAGAGTAAAAATAAAACTCTTAAACCTGGACTGGATAACTACCCTAGACAGAGCTGGAGTTTGCAAACTCGCTGGAGACATACCAACCATACACAAGAAGCCGAACCAAGTATTTTCATATCTCTTAATGTTTCCAAATAGATCACAGAGAGAAACCTTCATGCAAACACGTTTCAACTTGATAGAAACAAACAAGATTAGGGCAATTTGAGGTACTAGCTAATTCAACGTGTGTAGGTTCTGTTCTGCTCCACCAAAAGTAGAGACAATCTGACATGTGATTATGAGTCGCCCAGGACTGATTGACCAACAGGACCTTCTCCTCAACCCACTTTTCCAAAACTATAGAACTGTGGACGATGACTCCAGATGGGCGGTGCTGATGAGTGGGCATAAAACATCTTGGGTCATTGCTGTAGCCTCGATCATTCATATTTTTTTTCCTTCAGCAACTGTAAATAAACCCATCTAAGAAGCACAGTGGTTCAGTGGGAGATGGAGGGGGAGCTTGCGGAGGATGGACTAGAATTATAGCACTGTTTTACCTTGCATTGAGCACAAAACGTTTACGGAGAAGAAAATGCAATTAAATCAAATAATAATTAAAACAAACTATAGAATGCAAAGTTATTTATGAAGTTACAATATTTATAATAAATAGCAACATTTCCTTACCTATGCCTAAAACAATATATAATTTGTTGGCTATTACAAGTAATAATTGCTTAAATAGAACTGTTTCTTTGTGACAGAATCTAAATATCATGTGGAATGTAAGTGACTGAATATCTGCATGTCATACAGAAACAATCATTAGTTAAGCTCTTCATGGAGCCACAATATTCAGTTCTGTCAAACATGCCATTTAAAATACATCAATTTCAGCAGAGCATCTGTGTGTACCCAACTATAAGCAATACATTTAAATATAAGTATTCTGTCCTGGAAAAGCAAATTTGTTGGTTTCATTTTTATTATGCTAATCCATAAGAACACCCTGCCATTGATTGACTGCTCACCAGTTAAGCCAAGTTTTAAAGAAGCAGATGCCTAGGAAAGGTGATCAGTCTCTGGACAGTATTACATTTCATAAAGCTTGCCTATCTCATCTCTAAGTCATCCGATACTTATCCTGATAACTTGTGATATTGTCAAAATCATTCTTGACACCCTGTCATTGATTTATAGTGCTAGCGCCAGCTCATTTTAGTAATTCTGTCTTGTGTAAATCCTTAGGTATCAATCCTATTTCGAGTGATCGGACTGGATCTGCCAGGGTGGGCACTCGCGAACTAGGGTTGATTCCGTGGATCAACCCTGGAGCTTACTTTGTCTCAATCTGGTAGTCTAGCCTGAATGCTTTAGGGTAGAGTAAAACTGTTCCTTGTCAAAACTGATTTCTTTGCCTTTTTGCGCCTTCATTTTTCTCAAAAATGTACCTCACTAGATCTTGTATAACTCACTCAATTTACCAGCTAGAGACCTAATTTAAATTCCATATTGTACTTATGATCCATAGATACACCCCAACACAATATTTCACCCGTTTGTATTAAAAACCGTTTTGGTAAATTCAGGCTGGAATTGCAAAAGTGTGTTAAATTTCCAATGTGTCATTTTGATTATAAACTGTTTTAAATCTTCCATTTAATTTCGAATTGTATGCTTTTGCTCAATCCATTGCTTGTGATTGCTAGCATCTTTCCAGTGTTGCTCCAGTGAAAAATTGTGTTTGTTTCAAGATTTTTATACACATTCATTATTTGATTCAACCATTTCCGAGTGTCATTTTAACATTACAAGGGTTTCAAGTCTGTTTTACTCTCTTGTTTGAAGGGGGAAGGTGAGATTTGAATCCCGTTTCCAGACTCATATTCCTAACTGCCTGCTGCTTTGATTCAGAAGTGATTATTTGTGGATTGATGGAATTTTGCATGGGGAAATCCTAACTTGAGTGCTATCTTTCTGAAAATCCGAAAGTGTTTCTATTCCCTGGTGTTTTCTATCTGTGTTGCTAAAGGGTTGCATTAAGTGCATTGCCTACATTCCTATTTGTTATTGTCACCACATTGGTGATTGCTGCCCCATATATTAAAAAGTGTGTGATTTTCTTGAATTTCTAAATAAAGAAATAAATATTAACTTTACCAACCAGCCTGGTTCCTGGTCCATTATGACCCGGGGTATTTGAAAAGGGGGTGTGATATAAGTGGTATATCTCTCAAATATTGAACCTATATATATATATATATATTCAGTGAAAAAACTTTGTTAAAGGGACGTTACGGTTCAAAGTAAAACCGAAAAACCCCTGAAATTCGGCAGTTATGGTAAGATAAGCAACCATAACTCGCGCCGCCACCGTGCACTGCTAACACTAACACCCAGGACATCAAAGATGACATCACAAATGTCATTGATGACATCACTGATGTCATCACGTGGCTGGCTCTCCCTTTTTTTACTTTCCTGACATATCTAGGCCACATGATTTTCTTCAGTAACAGTCAGGAACTAAAAATTGTAAATTACTATATTCGTAGACTTATCCTTCAAGTATGTTCTTAGAATAATTCCCTTATGGTCCAGTCATATCATATGAAACATATACATAGGAGAAGTCACAACCTTGAAAGACAGCAATCCTTTTTGTGCATTAAAATTATCAGTAGATTTATCAGCACTTTCTGATACTTTTGATGTTTTTTTATTACTGTACTTTCCCTGTATATGCTCATATTTTTATATGTTTTACTCACACTATTTTCCTTAGGGTCCAGACACATCATGTGATATATATAGTTAGGGTAATTAACAGCTTTGAAACAGAGCAATCATTTCTCTCCATAAAGGTAATCAGTTAGGTTATGAACACTTTCTGCAACTATTGCTGTTTCTTTTTCCTAATTCAATTCCCTTGTATATATTCATATTTGTATGTGGTGTTGTCTCTTTGTGATTTGTGTATAATAATGCAATTATGTAGTAAGTGGGTTTTATTACCTACTTATCACAAGTTTCACTGTACGCAGAACTCTAATATGAAAGCAGTTATCATTTCAATATTCAACATGGCAAGCTTGTGAATATTGCACCTCCATCATGCATGCTGCACAGAATGCCTATGTTTCTACATGAGTAACTTAGTATACTGGATTGAAGTTAATAATAGAATGCTATTTATATCAATGCATAGCTTAATGCACTGATTAGCACTTGATATTTATTCCAATAATCTTTGACACTTTTTTATTAACATTACACTAAGAATCCCTTGTACAGACTTTTCATGAAAGGTAAATGCACATGTGATGTCATCAGTGATGTCATCAATGACATTTGTGATGTCATCTTTGATGTCCTGGGTGTTAGTGTTAGCAGTGCACGGTGGCGGCGCGAGTTATGGTTGCTTATCTTACCATAACTGCCGAATTTCAGGGGTTTTTCGGTTTTACTTTGAACCATAACGTCCCTTTAACAACGTTTTTTCACTGAATTTCATAGGTTTTTAGTAGCGCAACTTAACCATAACGTCCCTTTAACAAAGTTTTTTTTACTGAATTTCATAGCTTTTTAGTAGCGCAACTTAACCTAACGTCCCTTTAACAAAGTTTTTTCACTGAATTTCACAGGTCTTTAGTAGCACAACTTAACCATAATATCCCTGACCTCATATACATGTAACATAGAACATACTAACCCCCTCGTAGTGATTTTCATGTCCGCGGACTACCGCCATGTCCACGGACACATCGAAAATCTGAGCGTGGTGAATGTAAATTTAAATATTGTGCCCCATTTCCCCTTTGAAGTTGGCTCTGAAAAGAGCCGTTGTTTTTTTTGTGTTGTTTTTACAGATGCTTGACAGACACTTGTTATTTTGTATTTTTTTTCTTGTTTTTTTTTCTTACTTTGCTCCTAAAATCTTTACATAACCTTCTCCAAAGCAACCCTTACATTCCAAAATAGAAAGGCATTTCCCGTAAAAGATAAAGAAATGCCATCTTCTTTAAAATTAACAGCATTACTGGCATCAATATTCTCATTGTTACAGAAGAACATACCAGCTCTAAGCATGAAGGCACACATGCCTCGGTTGATGACACACCTAGCATTGTTTTGCTGAGGACAAAAAACTGAACTATTGTCCCATATTGCCCTAGGTACTAATCCAGAAAAAGTTACTTTGGCATTTGGAAGGATGTTTATTACTGCTTGAACCAAGTGTTCCAAATCTGCCAACAAAGTAGGGGCACTGACATAGCCCAAATGGAAAGCACCATAGTGCCAAACTACCACATGGGGACTGTTGATCCTGCCCATATCTTCACAAACTTGTACAATTCCCTGTACATTGCAATCAGACACAATGCTCCACACCACCTCCACTCCTTTAACATTGAAATGCTTTGCAACATGCCTGCATTGAGCATACTGTTGTAAACCATGCACAAACATATCTCTGAGCACCAACACCCTGACTTTCTCCACTTCTGCCATCTGCACTACACACAGTCTCTTTGAACACAAATCCACAACCTCAACATCTGATTGGCTGATCCCGGCAGTCTTCTTTCCATGCTGGATTTGCTGGAAAACCCGGGATGTAGCACGCCCTGTCCGCGGACCGCATAACTCTTAGACAGCCCTTCTACCATTTCCACTTCATTCTCTTTGCCATTCCGTCATTGGATACAGCTAAGCAGGCACACAATACGGACAACGTCCTCAGAACACCCCGATTTTCTTTATGTACGAACATTTCAGGACACCGCGAGTGTTCTTAGAACACTTTCAGCTTGATAACGAACAATACAGACAACGTCTTCAGGACACCCCCTGCAAACTTTCCAGGACCCCACGAGTCTTCTTAGAACACTTTCAACTTGACATCGAATCCATTCTGTTTATTTACGAACATTTCAGAACAGCCGTGTTGTCCGCAGAAAAATAGAACACAACAAAAGTGTCTAGCACATAAAAAAACAGAACATTGAACCTATCTCATACTCCCCCACCCTCCCCAAACACTCTTACACACCAACACACTCCACTAAATACAATTTTTAATCCAAGTTTCACCGCGCTATCCGCGGTCGTCTGCAAATGGAAGATGGTGGGTGCCACAGAAAATCTGACGCGCTTCACGCACCACGCTGTCCAATAAGCGACCATGTTGCATGTCCGCAGACATCACGCAAGCCGCTCGGCCAATCAGGGCACTGTCCGCGGAGCGAACCGGGAAGTCCGTCCGCAGAGCGAACAGAGATATCACGCATTTTTTTGGCTTACATTTTGGTCATTTTAAAAATAACTACTGGACAAATGTACACCAAATTTGCAAAAGCACGCTTTCGGGACCAAGCCCCCGCTCCTGCCGAAAATTTGGTGTAAATCCGTCCACCGGTTTGGGCTGTAGGCGTGCGCAAAGTTTTTTTCCCATTATGTCTATGGGAAAAAACAAAAGTTTTGGGACCCCCCCTATAACTTTACACCCCCCTGGACCAAACCACTCCAAACTTTTGCAAGAAAATTCAGAGTGCGCCATATGCTTGTTTTGCAAAGGATTCGTCCAGAGGGAGCGAAGTTATAAGCCACCCAAAAAATGCTCTTCCTATGGAAACACCAACTTAACCATGACTACATGGACGCTACCGCGTCCATGTAATACACAAAGAACACATGTGTTTTGGTAAGTTGTAACACTGCAAAAAAAAAACAACAACAACATGTAACAAAATATTCCCTGGACATACGACCAAACCGCTTTCTTAGAAAAGTATTTTATTCAATTACAAAAAACTTGTGCAACCAACACTCCATAATAGCTTAAAAAGGGTAGGCATCTGTCCCAGCCCTCCCTTAATGGCATGCAGGTTATAAAACACTCACCCCACAATCCCTTGATGTAGTCTCGTTATATATATCTATCAACCATACAGCTGGCATTAAAGCTTGTAAATTATATCTAGAGAACAGATCCATTAGTCATAGACAACATAATGACATGCTACTAGAAATGTTGCAGTTTTGTTTGGAACACAACTACTTCTTACATGAGGCCTCTATATACAAACAAACACAAGGTACGGCCATGGGGTCTTGTATGGCCCCCACTTATGCTAACCTTTATATGGGGTGGTGGGAATCACAAGTAGCATGGGCTAAAGAAAGAGAAAGATTTACGAAACATATAGTGGTATGGACCGCTTTATAGACAATCTTTTTATAATATGGGATGGGACAGAAGAATTATTGCATGCCTATGTTAAAATCTTGAATGTCAATGATTTGAATCTTGAACTTACATCTGTCCACAAAAGAAAGGAATTGGGGCCTCATTACGACCCAGGCGGAAAACCATGGTGCTAATAGCACCATGGTCCATGCCGGTAACTTACCGACTCCGCCATGGAGAAAGGGGGAATTACCACCCCATTACAAGGTTGGCTGGGCGGTAATTCCCCCTTCCTCCATGGCTCTTCCCCATTCCCATTTTTGCCCCATAGGGCTCAATGGGAATGGGGAAGGCGCTAAGTACGGTACCGCAAATTGCGGTACCGTACTTAGCATCAAGGTCCCTTTGCGGGTCCCTACTTTAATGGCTGGTGTAGACCAGCCGTTAAGGTCGGGTCCCGCAAAGGAACCTTGTAATCAGGCGCTAATGGGTTAACGGCGCTGCAGCCTTTTACGGCGCCATTAACCCATTAGCGCAAGGGTCGTAATGAGGCCCTCTGTCTTTCTGGATGTGAAATTTATTGTCATCAATAATGTATTGACATCTAAACTTTTTCGTCAAGAAACCAGCTCTAATTCTACTATACCTATATATACTTTAGTGGGCATGTAGTTATGGTTAAATTGCTGTTTCCATAGGAAGAGCACTTTTTGGGCGGCTTATAACTTCGCTCCCCCTGGATGAATCCTCACCAATCTTTGCAAAAAAAGTATATGGCCCACTGTGAATATTTGTGAAAAGTTTGGTGAGGATTCGTCCAGGGTGGGCAAAGTTATAAGGGGGTCCCAAAACTTTTTTTTTCCCCATAGACTGAATGGGGAAAAAACTTTGCTTGCGCCTACAGCCCAAACCGCTGGACAGATTTTCACCAAATGTGGACCAGGAGTAGCGGCTTGGTCCCGAAAGCGCTTTTTGCAAATTTGGTAAAAATCCGTCCAGTAGTTTTATTTTAAATGACCAAAATGTAGGTAAAAAAAATTAATGATATCTGTGTTCGGTCTGCGGACACACTTCCCTGTTCGCTCCGTGGACAGTGTTCTGATTGGCCAATCGGCTTACGTCATGTCCGCGGACATGCAGCGTGTTCGCTGATTGGACGCGTGGAGCGTGAAGTGCGTCAGATTTTCGGTAGCGCCCGCCATCTTGGATTCCCAGATGTCCGCGGACTGCGCAGTGAATCTTGGTTTCAAAATTGTATTTAGTAGAGTGTGTTGGTGTGTAAGAGTGTTTGGGGAGGGTGGGAGAGTATAAGATTAAATGTTGTATTATTTTATGTGGTAGACCCTTTTTGTTGTGTTCGATTTGTCTGCGGACAACACGGCTGTTCTGAAATGTTCTAAATAAACTAAATGGGGGTGTTCTGAGGATGCTAAATTTGTCCGTGTTGTTCGCAAGCAAGCTGAAACTGTTCTAAGAACACTTGCGGTGTCCTGAAATGTCCTTAAGTAAACAAGTATGCGGGTGTCATGAGGGCGCTGTCCGTATTATTCGCTGGTAAGTTGAAATTGTTCTAAGAACATTCGCGGTGTCCTGAAATGTTCGTAAATAAAAAAAATGGGGGTGTCCTGAGGACGCTGTCTGTATTGTTCGCTGGCAAGTTGAATGTGTTCTAAGAACAATCGTGGTGTCCTGAAATGTTCGTGAATAAACAAAATGGGGGTGTCCGGAGGACGCTGTCCGTATTGTTCGCTGGCAAGTTGAATGTGTTCTAAGAACACTTGCGGTGTCCTGAAATGTTCGTAAATAAACAAAATGGGGATGTCCTGAGGACGCTGTCCGTATTGTTTGCTGGCAAGTTGAATGTTCTAAGAACACTCGCAGTGTCCTGAAATGTTCATAAATAAACAAAATGGGGGTGTCCTGAGGACGCTGTCCGTGTTGTTCGCTGGCAAGTCGAATGCGTTCTAGGAACACTCACAGTGTCCTGAAATGTTTGTAAATAAACAAAATCGGGGTGTCCTGAGGACGCTGTCTGTATTGTTCGCTGGCAAGTTGCAAAAAGCAGTCATTAAATTCCCCAACCCGCAAAAGGACCTCCTAGTAAGGCGGTAAGGGTTTACCGGTACCGGTAAAATACCGCTACCAGTAAACCCTTACCGCCTACCGTGTAATGAGGCCCTATGTCTAACTGAAGACATGAGGTTGTTCACTTGACCTGTCTTTGAAACTGGTCTAGGGAAACCAAATCAGCATTTGGTGTAGTATTTCCCTTTGTTTTTGTATTTGCGACAACAATATTTGCCACATTTGTGTCTTTGAAATTGTAAAATGTGTGCATGAAGATCACTATTTGTGGCTTCTGATGGAATTTCACAAGTGACATATTTTTCAATAAACTGTAAAACAGTGGCAACACTGTCTTGACCAAATTTAGGAGCATCTTTAATCCATAAAAGCATGTGGATATGTGGTGCTCCTCTGGCTTGGTATTCTTTTCTCCAAAAGAAGTGTTGCACTTCTCCAAGGGGAGGAACAGTTGTATTACAAATAAAATGTAGAATAGCAATAAAGCGATCGTGAAAATATCTTGAAACATTAACAGGATCCAGAGAACAAAGTTCTCCAGGTGTTAGTATATCTATGTTTGTTTTGTTTTTGTTTGATATTCGTAGGAAATCATGTAAATCTTCCCATGCATATTCTGCACAACTTACTGTAACAAACCAAGTGGGTGGGCCAAGGTTTCTGATCATACAAAGTACATCTCCATGACATCGAAACCAGTACTCTTTAGTACCACGCATGTTTGCTAATAGATTTGTAATATTTGATTGTAAAACTTCATCTTTCTGTTGCACTTTTTGTGATAATTGTGTAGCTGTCATATTTTGAAAGTGGGATCCTGATGTTAATGTGTGTGCAACTCATAAAGTTGCTAGTTCACTTTCAAAGAGTAGGTGGAATATGTATTCCACATTTTGTCTAAATCTGGGATCTTCAGAATACATCCGTAATGAGCGGTATTCTGATGCTTATATTTGAATAGGTCTATCATTTTACCTTCCTCCTTTGCCAGTAGGAAAGAGTAGAGGAAAAGCATGTGCTTCTATACTTTTTTCCCATATGCTGATTGGTGATCCTTTTGTTTGACGCATTTGGTACGTTTCCATTGCATCTTCTATGGTGTCATTAGAGTGCAATGGATGAATTGTACAATGGTCTAAAGTATTTGATATTGTACCAGGATCTAGGAGCTCAAATTGACCAGCTTCTTGTGTCTCTTGAATTATTTCAGTTGTATCCTTCAAGTTTTCTTCAATATTAATTTCTTTGTAATATTCATTATTCTCTTTAAGATATTGCAAGGCTTGTCTAACTTTATGTAAATCTACCAGCTGTTGCCAATTTTTTTTGTCTTTTGTAGGTACTCCATTTACTAAGATAACTAAAGATTGCTGCATTGGACGTTGCACTCCTAGAGTGTGCACATTTCCTTTTAGATCTGATGGTAAATACACTACTTTTCCACGAATAACTTTCACTAATTCAGAGGGAGGTAATTTTGCTGTTTTTGGTTGAGGGCGTATTATTGCTTGAAATGGGTGCACTGTTTGATTTATGATGCTCTGATATAAATTAAGTTGTTGTGGGGGTTTTGGTAGTGGATATAATTCCAAATTATTTGTGATAGCACGTGAAGGAGTTTGGTTGTTGTCAAGTTTTGTAGTGCAGTAACTGCAAAGTATTAAGGGGTCAGTTAGTTCGTATTTGTTTTCTGCTATAAGTAAGAGAGCTAATTCAAACAATTTAGAATCTTCATTGTCTTCTATTTTGTATGATAGGTCTACAGTTTTTGTGTTACTTTTATAAAAAGTTCTGCAGCAACATACACACACATGGTTTGGTACTTCGGCTGATGTACTCTTAAATTTAAATATTTCTTTTTTGTATGTGTGTAGTAAAAGGTTGCCATGTGTAGAATTGTTGCTAATTTGGTTTACAGCTATTTGATTCTGTAAGTGGCTTTGACTTCCAACATATTTTTTCTGGATATAGTTGATTTCTTCAAGTAGGTCTTTTGCTGTACCATGTAGAAGAATGTTATTTAAATTGGCTAGTGCTAAAGCAGGACTTTTAGCATAGTACAGTTTATAAACTAGATTTATTATAGTTGAATGATGTGTTGATATCCTTTTGATATCAAGGAAGGTGGTTTTGCAAGTAGGTCCTGTAATGCAGGCCAATGAATGTCCTTGTAGTCCTGTGTACTTGCGCACTGGACAGGTATCCATATTTTGCAGTAGTTTAATTTTGATTTTGTCTTTGCCTTACACATATTGTTTGAGGAATTGGCGTAAAGACTAGAAAAATGTTTTGGGAATGTTACACATTGACTTGCATGGCCATTTGTACACTAGAGGTTGTGATTCAGTTGAATGGAGGGGTAATTCTAAGTTTTCAGGGCATATTTTTGTAAGTAGTACTTCATGTTCCATTATGGTATTATTAACTTTTTCATAACCTCAACCACTGCTATGTATGGCAATTGTATTTGTTTGCTTTTGTTTGTATGCTTCTTCATTAAAGTATGGTTCTGTGCTTGTAGTTTGACTCCATTCACCTCCGCAGATACTTAAGAAGTTCTTTCTGTTGACATTTTCAGGGTAATTCATAGAATTTCGCTGAAAAGTGTCGCAAGCGGCTGGCGCAGAGTGTCCGCGTGCGATTGACTGCGCCAGGCACGTGCGCTAAAACCGATTTCCGCGCACAGCGTATTCATGGATTTCATGCTCCCAAACCAGCCGTGGCGCAGAGTATCGCAGCGACCCTGCAGCAGCGCCAGTAACGCCCCCAAGAACGCCCTCGCGCAAGGAAAAGCCATCAAAATCGCTAAATCATCGCAAAGGGCTGCGCTAACCCTGGACCAGTTTACAGGGCTGCCAAACAAGGAACGCAAAGCGGGTAACGTGCATATCAGGGGTACGCGTGAAGTCATACACGCGATTAGCCAGGGTACGTGTATTACAGGGGTAAGCGGGAAGTTCAACACGCGATTGGCCAGGGTACGTGTATTACAGGGGTACGCGGGAAGTTTAACACGCGATTAGCCAGGGTAAGTGTATTACAGGGGTACGCGGGAAGTTTAACACGCGATTAGCCAGGGTACGTGTATTACAGGGGTACGCGGGAAGTTTAACACGCGATTGGCCAGGGTACGTGTATTGCAGGGGTACGCGGGAAGTTATACACGCGATTGGCCAGGGTACGTGTATTACAGGGGTACGCGGGAAGTTTAACACGCGATTGGCCAGGGTACGTGTATTACAGGGGTACGCGGGAAGTTTAACACGCGATTAGGCAGGGTACGTGTATTACAGGGGTACGCGGGAAGTTTAACACGCGATTGGCCAGGGTACGTGTATTACAGGGGTACGCGGGAAGTTTAACACGCGATTAGCCAGGGTAAGTGTATTACAGGGGTACGCGGGAAGTTTAACACGCGATTAGCCAGGGTACGTGTATTACAGGGGTACGCGGGAAGTTTAACACGCGATTGGCCAGGGTACGTGTATTACAGGGGTACGCGGGAAGTTTAACACGCGATTAGCCAGGGTACGTGTATTACAGGGGTACGCGGGAAGTTTAACACGCGATTGGCCAGGGTACGTGTATTACAGGGGTACGCGGGAAGTTCAACACGCGATTGGCCAGGGTACATGTATTACAGGGGTACGCGTGAAGTTATACACGCGATTAGCCAGGGTACGTGTATTACAGGGGTACGCGGGAAGTTCAACACGCGATTGGCCAGGGTACGTGTATTACAGGGGTGCGTGGGAATCATCACACGCGATTAGGCTGGGTGGGTCCTCACAGGTGTTCCCTGTACACCCTCCACGGCCCCTGCAGGCAGCCTACAAAACAGGGGACTACCCTGCACACCTGCTCATGTCCCCCTGCACCCCCACCCCCCAGCAGCGCAGGGGCAGCCTCCACCAGGCCCCCACTCATGTCTCCCACCACCCCCACCCTCCCGCCACCAGGGGCAGCCTCCACCAGGCCCCCACCCATGTCTCCCACCACCCCCACCCCCCCGCCACCAGGGGCACTCTCCACCAAGCCCCCACCCATGTCTCCCACCACCCCCACCAGTGCAGGGGCACCCTCCACCAGGCCCCCACCCATGTCTCCCAACACCCCCACCCACCAGCACTGTGGGGCAAGTGGCCAGCAGGCAGTCAGGCAGCAGCAGATGGCAGGTGGGAGCGTGCTCAGGGCTCTGGGGGGCAGTAATTTGGCCTCCTGGCCAGGAGCGTGGTCTCTCGTGTGTGAACGCGTGGACAGCCTGATAGGGAGTGAAATCCCACACGTCAGCAAAGGCCCTTAGCGCGTAAACCCGTCAACAGCATATGCGCGTCTATAGTCACCTGCACATGCAGGAAATTGTTGCGTGACACGTCCCAGTGTCAAAGCGTGTGATTGGTGAAAATGGATGTACACGTAGAAGTGACAAAGCGTGTGATTGGTGAAAATGGATCTACACGCAGAAGTGACAAAGCGTGTGAATGGTGAAAATGGATCTACACGCAGAAGTGACAAAGCGTGTGATTGGTGAAAATGGATCTACACGCAGGAGTGACAAAGCGTGTGATTGGTGAACGTACACGCCGCGTAAGTGACGCTGTACGTGTGGGCCTGTATATAAGGTACATGTAGAACACCATTTCCTTGTACGTGCTTTTCGTGGAGAGCGAGTGGGTGAATTCTGTACTTCTTGTCGTTTCACACGCGATTTACTTCACGGCGTTTCCAGTTCGTATTCCCTGTTACCTCTGACAGCTTTTTCTCTTTTTTCTCTTTTACTGGTTTACCTGGGCCTGTTCCCTCAAACAGTGTCCCCTTCTACTGTTGTCCTGTCTTCTCAGACAGCGTACACATCTTCTTTTGGCGGGGGTTTAGCCAGCCAAACGCGCTCATTCTTCACGCTCTTTTACCTGGCAGACGGTGAGTCACGCACGTATCCAACTTCTGTGCTTGCCCCGTGTGTAGCCTACCCCTTCAGAGGTCATTCTAGGCTGCGTGTGACACGCATACGTTCATTCTTGTGTTACTGGGTGCCACAGCGTAGTGCAGGTTTTTCTTTCTGCACACGTGGTCTAGGAGGGGTTGCGTGCACGTCATCTCCCTTTTTTGGGCCTCCTGTGCGTTGCGTGACCCGTCATCTTTCCCCAGGGGTTACAATCAGCCGTGCTAGAGCACTAGGGTACAATTACCATCTGGTACCCAACCCCTTTGACCCCCAATTGCCCAGGACAATTGTCTACAGCCACTCCCATACGCACATTAATATCAGTGCCATGGCTGGGAGGCGAGGATTCCGTAAGGGTGGCAAAGGTGGAAGAGCCACAAGTGGTGGCCGTGGTGGATCCGGTAGGGGACGTGGTCGTAACTTGCAGGGTGAGCCTGTCCCCCCATGTGTGGAGGACCAGTCAAGGGCACCCATCATACCCCCCCCCTCCCCCCCTCCCCCCTCCCGTTGAGGCTGAAGTGGCTGACACCATCCATGCTCAGCCCTTGTTGGACCAGCCCATTGTGGCACCAGACCTGGCTGACTCCATGGCTGACTTCCAGGTCAGCAGGGCTACGACACGTGCGCTGGTGCACGTTGATGCCATCATGCCACGTGGATCTGGGGCAGCAAGGTCATCTGCTGCACCAAGGAGGCAGGGCGGAGTGGCTGCAGGGGCAGCTGCGGCTCCATCCACCCCAGCCCTCACACACCCAGCCAGGACAGTGTCGGTCCTAGTCCATGCTGCTGACATTCCCCCTGACACCATCACACTAGAGCCAATGCCTGCACCAACTCCCATGCTGAGTGTGCAATCCCACACTCCTGATACAGAGTCCACCAGGGCTCCTGCCCCTAGTGTCCAGAGCGGCGCAGGACACTCAGGATCACCACCACCTTCCAAGCGGAAGAGGAAGACTGCTCGTCCGGCACAGGCTGATGCCCCAGACACGGCTACACAGTCCGGCCCGTCCAGGAAGCCCAGCTTCACGGATGACGAACTGAATGCACTTGTCGAGTATGTGTCCGGACATGACAACGAGATGGTCATTGTTGCAGGATCCAAGACCACACCTGCACAACGCCAGGCACACTGGCAGACCGTTGCGGACATCGTAAGTGCCCTTGGAATCGTGAGGCGCACAGCCAATGATTGCTATAAGCGCTGGAATGACCTAAAGCGCAGGGCAAAGAGTAAGCTGGCCTCAAGTCATGCCGCAACTCTAGTGACTGGAGGTGGGTCTCCAGTAGTAGACATGGAACTCACTCCACATGAGTCAGTCGCTGGGACCTACGTCACGGAGGAACAGATCCAAGGCGTGGGAGATCTGGCTGATTACGAGGCATTGTCCGGTGAGTGCACATGCATGTGTGTGTCATCCATGTGCATGGTGTGTGTGTGAGGGCTTCTGTTTGGGTGCCAGGTGAGAGTGTGTGCGCCTCAGTCGTATGGGTCAGCCATGTGCTTCATGCAATACTTCCTGCGCAGCTGCATTTGGCCATAGCAGTATCCCTTCTGCCAACAGTAGACATCTAGCACAACTGCACGCCAGTTGCCCTTGAAGTGTCACCTTGACACAACATATTTGCTTATTTTTCACTGTTTATTCAGTCAGTTTGTTTGCATTCCACCACTTTCACTAGGCATGTCGCTGTCCACTAGTCACATGTCTGACATGGGTATGGTAAAGTGGAGTGACTTTGTTACCTGGATATCATTTGTACACACATGTCCCTGTGCAATTTGACCATTTCAGACTGGCAGCTCCAGGTGAAAAATCTGACCTGTTAGAATCAGAAAAGCCATTACATGCGGGAACTGGACTGAATGAATAGGTGCTGCCCTCCTCTCCATCTTCACTCAATAGCAATGGTACATGCCATCTGTGTGATGGCATGTGTGTTTCACCTGCCAATCACAGGCCAATGTGTGATGCCACTGCCAGGCAGCATGCAGAAAATTTGTTCATCTTCCATCTTGGTGTCATCAGTGTGTGCCATTTGCCTGCACTTCATACGCAGTGAGGGTGCATGCATGGGAGGGTTTTAGTCATGTGGGACATGTGTCAATCAAGTACTGGTTCTCTTGCTTCTCAGCCCTCAATGTGTGCCATGGTGCTAATGCCTGTTTCCATTACTTTGTTTTCATGTCTTTGCAGGGGAAGACGCACCTGATACTGCTGGGGTTGTGGAGATGGTGCAGACCCAGGAGGTGTCCCAGGGCCGACCAACCACCAGTGAGGGACGTGGTGTGGTGGTGGGGGAGAACCCACAAGTGCTGCAGGTCGTGCTCTCAAGGGGTGTCTCTGGCTGCACCTCCCCCGTGCTGTACTCAGGTGTTGATTCGGATGAGACCTACGTGCCGTCGCTGGTGAGTGTTCCAGGGAGGGATTCTGTTCTGTCTCACCCACCTGCACCAGGGTCAGTACCCTCCATGGGGATGTCAGTGTTGGCAGCTACGCCTTCGGTGGTTACGGATGCAGGGTCACACTCCGCGACATCTGATCCTGTTCCTGGGCCAGCAGATCAGAGGGGGAATGCAGTCCTGCAGCCTCAGGCAGTGCCGGCACAGCAAGGCGCAGTTCGCCTTGCCCCAGACAGGTGTGGTGCCCGCCGACGTGGTGGCCGTACGCCACCCGGCAATACCGCATGGGAGCAATCCATTTACGGTATGGCTACCCAACAGGCTACATCATCCGAGATGATGGCTCAGGCCATGGATAGGGTGGCCACTTCCATTGTCCCCCCAGAAAGGCTGATGGAGCGACTAGAGCAGGCAACCGACTCCATATGCCAGTCACACAGGGAGGACATGTTGGGGTCCAACAGGGACAGGCGGGCGGCACTGTCGACTCTGCAGGAGGCCATCTCCATTGAGTCCCAGGGCCACAGGGAAGCCCTGAGGCAGGAGCTCCTACACCTCAGGACGACTCTTGTTGATCTTGAGGCTTCAACACACCAAAGGACAGAACAGCAGCTGGAGCGTCTCACCCGTACGCTCTCAGCTGAGATGCAGGCAACGAGGGCGGAGGTCCGGGCATCCCGTGAGTTGTTGCATGGGGACCTCCGCACACTCATCCTCCAGAACCAGACCTACTACACCCGCATGCTTTCAGCCATGGAGGAGCAGACTAGGGCCTTGCGTGGGCTGCCTCCCATAGTGCAACCACCTCCGGATGCAGCTGCACAGGGTGATAATAGCGACAGCAGTGATACTCCCACAATAGGGTAGCCGTGTGGGCCATGAGCCCATGGAGGTGTTTTATCTTCCCAGGATCCACGCAGGTGGGTTCTGGTGTGCATCCTGTCCTCGGACCTCCTGGGTGGCCTCCCCAACCCCCCCGGGCCCATCAATGGCCATTTTTGATTGTTTCTTTTTCATATTTTTATTTTGATTTCTTTTATTCCCAATTTTTTTGGGACGATCTGTTGGCTCCGATCTGTTGGCTCCGATCTGTTGGCTCCGATCTGTTGGCTCCGATGTGTTGGCTTCGATGTGTTGGCTTCGGTGGTTCCTGTGGGCATACGCTGCATTGTGGCTGGGCACATGCAGGCTTGTAATGTATTTGGTTCAGATGCTTGGGTTTGAGTCACACACACCCCTCCTGCTTCCCGTTTCCATGGGCTTGCAAAGGGTGTGCCCAAGTGACAGTGAATTACACAGTGACGTTGGACTCCCATGAGCTGTGTGGCCAGTCTGTAGTCAATAATGTGTATACATTCATAGTGCATATTGCTGTTGTGTTGTACACTGCATGTTGCATTGATGTGTAACTCTTCTTCTGTGTCTACCTCCCAATTTGCAGGTCCCTTCCTCAAGTCCACACAAGGACCTCTAGTCTGGCGATGGGGACCATGTTGGCAGCAGTGCACCTACAACTCTACATGGCGCCAACACTGCACAGTTGGTAGTGGTGGGAGTGCAGGCATTTCCAGGTGGTGAGACTACTAATATGTAACATTTTTGATGTCATGTTAATGGTACTACGTGCTCAAGTATGTTGTTGGTCCGGCATTGCTGTGAGCATTTCAGGTGTTGCAGGTTTCTAATAGTGCCACTGTACATAGTGAGAGTGATGTCATGTTGTGGGGATTACTTTGTTTACCTGCAATTAGCATGACATGGCACGGTGTGTCGTGTGGCAGTGCTGGGGTTGGGTTGGCTGACATGGCACTGTCCTCTTGTTGCATTTTGCAAGTGGGTATTCATTTTAGCTGCTTCAATGTGTAACTTCACAAAACTGCATTGGTGGTGTCTGTGTGGGTAGGGATGCACACATTGTGACACTTCCAGGTGAACAATCTCAGGCTGATATGGTATACACGGTTCATTCTCCAGACATTCAGGATCAGTGTCTGGTTGAGTCATCATTGATTGTCAGATGGAATGTGCCAGGGCAGTGTGCACTCCACAGGGGTGTGATTTCTATGTGAAGTAATTAGCCACTAGCTGTGTACGGGCTGCCTCCCCCGTGCCCTTTTCCCTCCCATGCGCAGCGGCTGTGCATGTGGTTGGGGATGTGGGGCCACCACCATGTCCACGGCCAGGCCCCGGCGTGTTGCAACGTTGTGCAGGACACATGCTGCCACTATGATCCTGCACACTACTGGGGGAGCGTATAACAGCTGCCCGCCAGAACGGTCAAGGGAGCGAAAGCGTGACTTCAGCACTCCGAATGTGCGCTCCACTATGCCCCTGGTTGTAATGTGGGCTGTGTTAAATCTTACCTGGGGTGGCGTGGTGGGGTTCCGAATTGGCGTCATCATGTGGGGGCTGAGAGGGTAGGCACTGTCCCCTGTGGAGGTGGGGATTGGTATCATTGGTGAGGTTGTGACCTTGCTCAGTATCCAACATGCATGCATGTGCAGTCGCATACATACTCACCAAGCAGCCATGTATCGCCATGCTGCCCAGCTTCTAGGTCCCGGCTTAGGGTGGACATTCGGTAAATGAAGCTGTCGTGGGTGGAGCCGGGATAGTTTGCATATACTGAGGTGATGATTCCCTTGGCATTACATGCTACCTGCACGTTGATGGAATGCCAGTGCTTGCGGTTCCTATAGATGTGCTCAGATGCCCTGGGGGGACGTAGAGCCACATGGGTGCAGTCGATGGCACCTAGCACTTTGGGGAATCGTGCCACTGCGTAAAAATCCAGGGCGGCAGCATGCCTTTCTGCAGGTGTTCTGGGCAGGTATATGTGCCTGCGGACTGATGGGCGTGCAGTCATGATGTTCAAGACCTGGTGTAGGCAGCGTGACTGGGTGGCCTGTGACACCCCACCCACTATGGCACTTGTCCGCTGAAATGATCCAGTGGCTAAGAAGTGCAGTACATTGAGGACCTTCTCCAGGGGGCTGAGTGCTTGGGAGCACAGCGTGGGTGATGTGAGGTCATCCTCCCACTCACTCACCAGGTCCAGTATGATGTGTGGTGGAAACCTGTACCTCCCATACACCTGGTCATCAGGCATCCCGAAAAGGCTGGTTCTGGGTGTGAATATTCTGGCCCTGACTATCCTCCTCCTCCTCCTTTGGTAGCCCACTGCCACTGCTGCTAGGAACGGTATGTTCATCCTGGCGTCTGAGCTTGTTATTGTTAAAGTCCGCAATTTATGCTTAGCGCGTGTTCTAGGCGAGCGTGTGACCCGCGCACCCCTGGAATCCAGTTCCCAGTCCAATAGCGTGTGGAAATTCACACGCACCACGGGATACAGCGTGTGACCCGCGCACCCCTGGAATCCAGTTCCCAGTCCAATAGCGTGTGGAAATTCACACGCACCACGGGATACAGCGTGTGACCCGCGCACCCCTGGAATCCAGTTCCCAGTCCAATAGCGTGCGGAAATTCACACGCACCACGGGATACAGGTTCGCTGACGTACTTGCGTGTGTAAGTGGCCGCGCACCCATTAAATACACGTACATAGGCCAATCGCGTGTACGCGCACTTTTGTCCAATTACACGCGATGACACTCTGACGTGCAGTATCTCCACGTGTGCCCCGTCATCACGTGCTGAGTGGGGAACACCCGTGCGGGTCACGTCACAGACGCGCTTACGCGCTGAGGGACTCTGGTCCAATAGAATCGCGTATGCGTGCTGACGCGCTTACGCGCTAAGGGCCTTTCCTCGGATTTCACGCTGACGTGCAGGATTTTCACGTGCCAAATCACTCCGTATCAAGCTGGCCACGCGAAAACACACGGAAGCCCACGCTCCTGCCCAGAAGGCCGAGTTACTGCCCCCCAGTGCCCCGAGCAGCCTCCCACGTGCCATCTGCTGCTGCCTGCCTGCCTGCCTGCTGCCACCGTGCCCTGCCATTTGGTGCCTGCACATCAGCCATCTGCAGGGGTCCAGTTGCTGTGTCCACCCCTGCTGGAACTGAAGACTCCCGACTGGTATTACATCGCTCCACAGCCCAGCCCCAGGACCCAGTTGCCCACCCACACCTGCCTCTGGGGTTGCCATGTCGGGCACTTCCACATCTGGCACCAGTGGCAACCCCAGGCCAGAGGGGCAGAGGGGCACCAGCTTCACTGTCACCGAAGTTGGTGTCCTGGTGGAGCATGTCCTGGGGCAGTATGATGCCCTCTTTGGATCGTCCCGCGCCAGCAAGGAAGGACGGCAGAGGATCTGGGCCGACTGTGTGGTTGCCATCAACGCGGAGGGGGTGGCAACCCGCGACGTCCTGAAGATCAAGAAGCGATGGGAGGACTTGAGGTCCAGGACCCTTGTGAAGGCCCGGCGCCTCGTGGAGGGGGGCCAGGGCCGCATGAGTTCCATCCAGATGAGGGTCCTGGAATGCGTACGCCCAGCGCTCCACGCCCAGATCCTTGAGAGGGAGGCCCGTCTGGAGTTGAGCGGTAAGTGTCCATGCATTACTGTGTGAGAGAGGGCATGTTGCGGTGTGCTGGTTCTATGATACTTGCCTGTATGTGTGCCATAGGCCATGTATGCATGTATGTGTGCAGGGACATCATGGTAATGCATGTGCGACCAGTGATGTGTGATGCACATGGTTGTTGCATGTGTTGAAATGCCGCATGGGGAGCCCTATTCAGATTTTGAACATGAGAGCATGCCAGTCTCTGTACCTGGACATGGGTGGGGGTGAGGGATGGGTGCTGATGCCAGGTACATATATGGTAGCCATGTCTGTGTGCCTGACCTGCGTGTCTGTGACTTGTGCATGCCATGGATGCATGACACATGTGTGTGACAATGCACAGATTCAGTAAAGCAGCCAAATTACCCTTGTAACCGCTGTGTTTGGTGTGTTTGGGGCCAGATGGATGTGACTGAGGTGAAGTGTGTGCATGTGATGGGCATGAGGCATGATGCATGTGAGTTACATATCATTGAATGTTTCAAGAGTCCATTGGACATGCATGGAAATGTCCATGGCATGCACCATGCCTGTTACTGTGTGTGTTTTGCCTGGACTGACCCATGTGTTGTGGAGGGACATGATGGAAGTGTACTTTGACAGTGGTGCTCATCTGCTATTGCTTCCTGTCTAGGGGACCATTGTACAGTGCCCTGATGCTTGTGTTCTTTGTCTCCCTCTACGCAGCGGCTAGTGAAGAAGAGGGCGGAGACGGCGCTGTGGAGCAAGGCGGCGGGGATGCCCCCACGGCTGCAGCGGAAGGGGTGGGTGAGCCCCCACAGGGGCCTGCTACGGTGGGAGACGGTGAGGAGCCATCCAGGTTGGTGGTTTGCACAGAGGAGGAGGAGGCCGCCACTGGGGCACACATGGGGCCTGGTGGGGGCATCCCTGCTGGTGCAAGTGGTGCAGTCCAGGGCCAGGGGCAGGAGGCAGCACAGGTCACCGTGGAGGGGCCTGTGCATGTCGCTGTCCCTGACCCTGTGAGTGCACCACCATGCACCAGCAGGGATGCCCCGTCCCAGGCCTGTCCGCAGGTAGAGGGGATGTCCATGTCACCTGACTCCCCTCCACCTGCGGACGTGGGAACCCCTGGCCGTGCGGAGAAGGTCCTGATTGGGGTCGCGATGCGCACGGCTGTGATTCGTGATGCCGTGCGTGCTTCCCGGGAGGAGCACGCACGTCATCACGAAGTGCACCGTGCCGACGTGGCCCAATTGGGATCGGCCATGTTCGGGGGTTTCCTGCATGTGTTGGCCAATGTGGCGGCCCTCTCCTCCTCTGTGCAGGCTATCCACCAGTCGTTCTCCTTGCCGTCTTCCAGCCCAGATGCCACCAGGGCCCCCTGTGGACCTGCCCCGACCAATGCAGCCAGCTCGGTGGGGATCCCATCCCTGCCACAGTCGGGAGTCAGAGATCCAGCAGGGGTGGACACCAGACCAACTGGACCCCAGCAGATGGAGGATGTGACGGCATCATCGGGCAGGGCACGTGCACGACGGCGTTGGTGGTTTCCATCAGCCTGGATGCCGTCGTGCTGGCACAGGCAGTTGCGTCGGAGGCAGCAGCAGGCTCAACGTGGGAGGCATCATGGCTCGGGGCCATCAACATCAGGGGTGCAGGCATCGGCCGGAGGGCAGGAGAACCCTGGAATGGGAGTGGCTTCCGTGTGGGAGAGGTTGTGCCAGCGGATAGGTGCGGAGCGGCAGCGGGCAGAGGAGGAACGGCTCACGATGGTCAGGGCGGAGGACTCCATGCGGAGGGCGCTGAGGCGGGCTGAGTGCCTCGAGGGTCTTCGCAGGGAGTTTGAGCTGGACACTGCGTTATCCCTGAGGGACCTCGGGGCCAGGGAACATGCCCGCCTCCAAGCCATTGACCAGGAGTTCGATGATGCCCTGGCCCATGACAACAACCAGTGAGCCGTCCGAATAGCCCGCTGCCTTTGTATATAGTTGTATAGTTAGGGTTAGGTTTCCTTTGTTTTTTTGATTTTTTTTTGGTTGCGATTGGACAATGCACCACTTTTTTGTATATAGTTCACTTTTTAGTTAGTAGTCAGTTAGGTTTAATTTGGTAGGGCTCATGGACCCAGGATGATCTTCTTAATTGGCTTATTTTAATTTTTCAGAATTTTTTCTTGGACATTCATCTTGTTTTGTTTGATTTGCTTTGTGTTTTTTCTTATTTGCTGTTCAATACATATTATTTTTTTAATCTTCAATGTGTCGTATCATCTCATTGCTTTCAGGCATGTCATGTTGGGTGTTTTGTCATTCACTTGCAGCCATTGTGTGTGACAGACATGTGTTAAATTGCATTATTTACATTGGGGGTGTAACATGTAATTGCCTTTGATATGTGGGTGGGTGTGATAGTTGGTTGGGCCTTTTGGCAGGGGAGGATGGGCATTACGGACATGATTGGGGAATGTTGGGACCCAGGTGCAGGGGGGCATGGATTGGACATGGGTGGGGGCCTGCTGGCAGGTCCCACACAGTGCTGGGGTGTGGGGGTGGTGGGTGACATGAGTGGGGGCCTGGTGGAGGGTGCCCCTGGTGGCTGGGGGGTGGGGGTGGTGGGTGACATGAGTGGGGGCCTGGTGGAGGGTGCCCCTGGTGGCTGGGGGGTGGGGGTGGTGGTAGACATGAGTGGGAGCCTGGTGGAGGGTGACCCTGCACTGCTGGGGGGTGGGGGTGGTGGGTGACATGAGTGGGGGCCTGGTGGAGGGTGACCCTGCACTGCTGGGGTGTGGGGGTGGTGGGTGACATGAGTGGGGGCCTGGTGGAGGGTGACCCTGCACTGCTGGGGTGTGGGGGTGGTGGGTGACATGAGTGGGGGCCTGGTGGAGGGTGACCCTGCACTGCTGGGGTGTGGGGGTGGTGGGTGACATGAGTGGGGGCCTGGTGGAGGGTGACCCTGCACTGCTGGGGTGTGGGGGTGGTGGGTGACATGAGTGGGGGCCTGGTGGAGGGTGACCCTGGTGGCTGGGGGGTGGGGGTGGTGGGAGACATGAGTGGGGGCCTGGTGGAGGGTGACCCTGGTGGCTGGGGGGTGGGGGTGGTGGGAGACATGAGTTGGACATGGGTGGGGGCCTGCTGGCAGGTGCCCCACAGTGCTGGGGGGTGGGGGTGGTGGGGGACATGAGTTGGACATGGGTGGGGGCCTGCTGGCAGGTGCCCCACAGTGCTGGGGGGTGGGGGGGGTGGGGGACATGAGTTGGACATGGGTGGGGGCCTGCTGGCAGGTGCCCCACAGTGCTGGGGTGTGGGGGTGGTGGGTGACATGAGTGGGGGCCTGGTGGAGGGTGACCCTGGTGGCTGGGGGGTGGGGGTGGTGGGAGACATGAGTTGGACATGGGTGGGGGCTTGCTGGCAGGTGCCCCACAGTGCTGGGGGGTGGGGGTGCAAGGGGACATGAGTTGGTGTTCATTAGTTCAAGGAGACATGTGCCTTTGCTGGGGGGCATGCCCATGGTGGGTGGGCTGCCTGCGGGACATGACCAGGGATGCAGGGTAGTCCCCTGTGGTGTGGGCTGCCTGCAGGGGCCGTGGAGGGTGTACAGGGTACACCTGGGAGGACCCACACTGTCAAATCACATGTGGAACTTCCCGCGCACCCCTGAAATACACGCGCCCAGGCTGTTCGCGTGTGGAACTTCCCGCGCACCCCTGAAATACACGCGCCCAGGCTGTTCGCGTGTGGAACTTCCCGCGCACCCCTGAAATACACGCGCCCAGGCTGTTCGCGTGTGCAACTTCCCGCGCACCCCTGGAATACACGCGCCCAGGCTGTTCGCGTGTGGAACTTCCCGCGCACCCCTGCAATACACGCGCCCAGGCTGTTCGCGTGTGGAACTTCCCGCGCACCCCTGAAATACACGCGCCCAGGCTATTCGCGTGTGGAACTTCCCGCGCACCCCTGAAATACACGCGCCCAGGCTATTCGCGTGTGGAACTTCCCGCGCACCCCTGAAATACACGCGCCCAGGCTATTCGCGTGTGGAACTTCCCGCGCACCCCTGGAATACACGCGCCCAGGCTATTCGCGTGTGGAACTTCCCGCGCACCCCTGAAATACACGCGCCCAGGCTATTCGCGTGTGGAACTTCCCGCGCACCCCTGAAATACACGCGCCCAGGCTATTCGCGTGTGGAACTTCCCGCGCACCCCTGGAATACACGCGCCCAGGCTATTCGCGTGTGGAACTTCCCGCGCACCCCTGAAATACACGCGCCCAGGCTATTCGCGTGTGGAACTTCCCGCGCACCCCTGAAATACACGCGCCCAGGCTATTCGCGTGTGGAACTTCCCGCGCACCCCTGGAATACACGCGCCCAGGCTATTCGCGTGTGGAACTTCCCGCGCACCCCTGAAATACACGTAGCCCGCTCCCCCAGACCCGATCGCGTGTGAAACTTCACGCGAACCCCTGTGATGCACGTACCCTGCTGAAATCGCGTGTTAGACTTCCCGCGCACCCCGGTATACACGCACACGTATTTTTTGTCAGCGGGTGTCCGTGTTTGTGGGTACCCCTTTGCACGTCTTTTTTCCTGGAGGGCCACAGTATGGGACATTCATCATGGCAGTATATAGGTGCGATTTGTTGGCGCACCTTTTGGCACACATTTCTTACAGCCGCAGAGACGCTACCGCCTGCTTTCTTGTGGCGGTCGTGTTTGTGCCTGTGCGCTGGTTTGAGCGTGCGCTTTTTTCCCCTATTCTATTCCATGAATACGTGTTGTAGGCGAGCGTGTGGGCGTTCCGCGCACTTGTGCCCTGTACTTCCCCCGTGACGCCCACGTTTTGGCAAGTTGTTCCCCATTCCGAGTGTTACGCCCGTGTTCCGCCTACTTTTGTTGCGTGCGCCGCGCTATGTGCGATTTTCGCTGTGGCCTGTGCGATTTTCGCAGTGACCTGGCGCACGCTGTTAGATGGCCTGTGCGCCAACGTGCGCCGCGCACTTTTTATCGCACATCCGCTGGTTTTCTCGCGCAGGGCCTTCCATGAATCGACGTGCGCTGCTTTTCGTGCGATTTTCGCAATTGCACTGCGATTTTCGCTATTCCACTGCGAATCGCACGTTTTTGCCCACTTGCGCCGCGCTAATTATTCCATGAATCGGCCTCTTGGTTTATTGAGAAGTCTTTTTTGTAATTTAGTCATTAGTGGTTTCATTTTGTTTAACACTAAAATAAATAACTTTCTTTTGAGAATACTTGCACTGTCTACAATGCTTCTAAGATTAATTTTCTACGATAGGTTTTAAGGGTTGAACCTGGTTTCTCTCCTGTTTTTATGAGATTTTGAAGGACTCTGTGATGGAACATTTTGGCTAAAATACTTTTCTTGGTATGCTTACTTTGCACTATATCAAGATTTATAGAAGCAGTTTTATCTGTAGTGATAGCTGATTTTGTGTGAATTGTTTTCTGGTTTGTTTTACATTTTGATAGAGGAGACAAAGTTTTTGTATTTGAAACTTCTTTTGTTTCACTAAATGACTGTATTAGCTGTTTTGTTTCAACTTTTTTTTACAAATTCTGCTGGAGATGGATGCTTATGTTGGACACTTTTATTTTCATTAGTTCTACTTCTGCGTTGCTTTCTACGGACTTGATAATTGGTAAGCATTCTTTAGGGTGCTGTGTGCATGAGTGTTTGAGTAAGATGATAAAGATGTATGTAATGGTGTGTGATTTTGCATTGGGCAACTACAGCTAGTAAGGATGGGTATTCTTGAATTAATGTGCTACTAAACTGGGGTTCAGATGACAGAAAAAAGTAAGCTAGTGGTGTGGAGAAGTACAAATAGTAAATCTAATGCTATACAATTAAAACAGTTGTTTGTTCTATAACATCAAAATTCTAGCAGCTGAGTTGGGTAATTTGTGTGTCGAAAAATCGGAATTTGTGGACCATTCTGGCTGTAAATCGCTGTTTAAGAAATAGGTATTTTTGTACAGAATGGTGGACAATCTCTATTTTTAGGCACAAAAATAGCATGAATTACCCTTACAGTTTGTTTGAGTAATAATACAAATATTATGGTGGTATTTGTTATGAAGAGGCTGGCGCAGACAGGTAAGATATATTAAAGGTTTTATTAGTAATTGACAAAAGAAGAAGACCCCCAACATGTAGAGACTCCTCTCCTTCAGCTCTCTCCCCAACTGCTCAAATTAGAACTCTTAGATAATCAACCAAGAACATTGTCATCAACATTCCATGACATCATACTTAGATCCAGCACACAGAAACATCATGGAGGGCATTCTCCACTTATCTCTGATGAATCACTACAACACATCTTCCCCTTTTTTTTTTTAACTTCATTTATATAACCTAACATCCAATCACACCCATAACTCAAAGGTGTCACGTAGATGACCGCAATAACCGGCATAAATTGGTCCAGTCCTCACACACATCCTACATATGCCCTCTCTTGACCACAGCAATCCTCTCTTTATTCCACACTTGCCCTCCAGTCACACGTATGGCCCCTTTCATGACCGCCACAACTCTGACTGGATCCGAATAAAGAGACTCTCCTTTCTTCTTCACAATTCCTTTCTTGATCCTAACCCAATCTCCACACTCTACGCGCAGCACCTTCTTACCTCTCTTCAAGTTTTCACGCGCCACCCATTCAGACTTCTTTCTCACCAATGACTTTCTTACTTCATCAACAACCAGATCTGTTTCCCGACTCCTGCCTAGCCACGGCGGACACGCCATCGAATAGGGCTTCCTGCCTCTCATCAGCTCAAACGGGCACAAACCTGTCGTAGAATGAGGCGCCATCCTTAGGGCCCAGATCCTATTCTGTATCACAGCCAACTTGTCCAATCCGCATTCTTCCCCCATGCAAATACTCTCCATCACACACCTATTCATCCTTTCAACTACACCATTGGATTCAGGATGATATAATGAAGTCCTTTTATGACGCACTCCACACTTCCTTAAATAGTTGGTGAAATTTCCACCCACAAATTGGGGACCATTATCCGTCAACAGACTCTCCGGTAGACCTTCATTGGAAAATATCTCCTGCAAAGTTTTTATCATGCTTTCTCCTGTCACATCTCTCACAATTTTAAAATTCACCCACCTGGAGAACAGATCCACCACCAGCACTACGAATTTTCCACGTCCATACCCCAAATCCACAGGACCCAGGATATCCATTGCGAGATCACTCCATATCCTGGCCGGAAGACCTACATCCACAAACGGTTGCTTCTTAGCTACCGATCCCTTCCCACTCCTGATACAAAACTGACAATTTTCTAAACAATTTTCTATTTCCCTGTCAAAACCCGGCCACCAATAATCTTCCCTCAATACACTTTTGGTTTTGGTAACTCCTATGTGGCCACTGTGTGCCAACTCTATCACTCTCTTCCTCAATCCAACTGGAGCCACAGCCCTTCCCCATCTGAACAATACCCCGCCGATGACCGACAATTCATCCTTCACTTCCCAATACGGCCTCGCGCCTTCCGCTATTTCCACCTTCTTCGGCCATGCAGCAGAAACAACATACGGAACTATTTTATGCATATTCTCATCGCTCCTCATCCCTTCCAACCACTCCTGTTTGGACACTATACCATCTGTGTTGACAAACACCAATTCCATTTCTTCATCTTCCACAACTCCAGAATCACTTACTCTCATCCTCGACAGATTATCAGCCAATACGTTGTCCTTCCCAGGAATGACCTCCATCTTGAAAGAATGTGTTTGCATTCTGGTGACCCATCCTGCACCCTGCGGGAAACCTTATCAAGGCCCTTGTTCTCAAATAAGTGGTTTGTGATCAGTCCGAATTACGAACTCTACACCCCACACAAAGTTTTTGAATCGTTCCGCTGCCCAGAAACATGCCAACGCCTCCTTCTCGAGAACAGAATATCTCACTTCCGCTCCCTTGAGGCCCCTTGATGCATGGGCAATCACTTCCTCAGACCCATCGTCTTGTTTCTGAGATAAAACCGCACCTAAGCCACACTCACTGGCATCCACTGTGATGATGGATGGCTTTCTTGTGTCAAAGCAACCTAAGGGTTGGGCTAAGTTTATCTCTTCTTTTATACCTTTAAATTCCGCCTCGCACTGACTATTCCACGCAAACTCAGCACCTTTCCTCAGAATTTTTCTCATCTCATGCACCTTGTCAGCATAATTTACAACAAATTTCTGGTAAAATTCTGTCATTCCCAAAAAAGAGCGTAACTCACTCTTATCAATCGGTCTTTCTATCCTCTTTATGGCATTCACCATTTCCTCCTTGGGTTTGATACCACTCCCCGACACTTCATGTCCCAAATAGTCCACTTTAGTCACAGCAAATTTGCATTTCTCCTCCTTAAGTGTGATCCCTCTTTCCTCGAATATCTTCAACACCTCATCCAAATTCCTGTCATGCTCCTCCAATGTCACTCCACTCACCAGCACATCATCCTGGAAACAGAAAACACCCTTCACCCCCTTCAACAAACGATCCATAATCTTCTGGGACACTGAAGAAGCGGATGCTAACCCAAAGGGCATCCTCCTGAATTGAAATACACCTTCATGTGTCACAAACGCCGTGACTTTCCTACATCCCTCCTCCAACTCCACTTGATGATAGGCTGACGTCATATCCAATTTAGAAAAGTACTTCCCTCCACCCACCATGGTTAACAATTCACCCATGTTGGGCAGTGGGTGCCTATCCACCAATATACACTTATTCAACTCGCGCATATCAACGCACAACCTCAGATCCCCTGAACTTTTCTTCACAATGACGACCGGGGAAACCCACTCGATCCCCCCTGCTCTTTCAATCACACCTGACTTGAGAAGTTTCTCCAATTCCTTCTTTACCTTGTCCCTTAAGACTAAAGGGACGGGCCTGAGTCTCGCCACGGTGGGAACACTGCCTCTCTTCAACAATATCTGATGCTGAAATCCCTTCACCCTTCCCAACGTCTCATCAAATACCTTCCCATGCTCTCTCACATACTTGCTATACGTCGAACACACTTCCGCTACATGTAAAACTTGATCAGGATGGTTTGGATCCAATCTGATTCCCAAATTCTTGCTCTCTCCATCCTAGCAAAGATTGGCCCTTCTTTGTCACATACACCTTCCCCTCACAGCATCGTCCTTTAAATTCAAACTTACTCCAGACATACCCCAGCAAATCAATCTTTTCTTGGTTGTACCCCCCTGGACTTATGTCTGGCACCAATAATGTCGACACTGCCCCTTTCATTTCATCCTCAAATGCGCTTTTGGATATCAAAGTGATCTTTGACCCCGAATCAGCCATCATCGACACTTTACATCCTTTCACCGTCACAACAGTATATGGGCGCTCACAATCATCCGGGATATCATCCCTACCAATAACATTAACAGTGTTAACAATGACATTTTGCAAAGTCATTACAGTGTCATCTCCTGATGACCTCCCTTCTTCCTCTTCATTCACATATAGAACTTTCCTTTGATTCATTTGGCCAAATTGATAATTCTTGCAGCACGTCCCAAAGTGTCCTCTCCTTTTGCACTTATTGCAGATCGCCCTCCGCCCTGGACACACCACTGAAGAAGCAAAATGGGTCGCACTGGCGCATCTATAGCACAATCTCTCATCCTTTTTATCTTCTCTTTGCGTTGATTCTTGATTTCTTCTTTCTTCTACATTGCTCCTCTCCTTCTGTTTGTTTCTTCCCTTCCTCTTGGTCTTCCCTTCATTCACCTTCAATATTTCCGGCTTGGCTTCTTTAGAATCTCCTCCTTCAGCTTTCGATAGCTTGGCTACACATGCCAACGAATGTTCCACACGTTTGGCTAAGTCCAATACCTCGTCCAAATTCGGCTCGTCCTTCAGCCACAGTTCCTCGCGTATCTTATTAGACCGACATTGCATCATGAATTGATCGCGAATGTGCTCATCAAAACTTCCTTGAAATTTACAGTTTAGAGCCAGATGACGGAGGGCAGTTACATAGTCTTCCACAGACTCCCCCTGGGCTTGCATGCGCATACGGAAATTGTAACGTTCCAAGATCGTGCTTCTTTTTGGATTGAAATGTTTATCTAGTCTTATCAAAGCTGACTCGAAATCATTCAATTCATCCCCGCTTCCATCACTTGTTAAATGAGGGAGAGTCTCAAAAATTCTTTGGCCTTCATAACCCAGAAAATGAAGTAACAACGCTAATTTCCTTTCGCTGGAATATGCCATTCCCCCGGCTGCTTTCATATAATGCATAAAACCCTTGCGCCATTGGGGCCAAGCAATCTTTGCCGCTCCCGGCGTGGGCATAAATGTGGGTGGTCCAGATATGCCAGGTAAAGCTGCCATGTCTTAGGGTCACAGTTCTATTTCAGAACAGAGTTTTTTTTTTTTTCTTTATGTGCACTAGTAATTTAAGCCCAGCGCGCTTGCTGTCACAACAGGGTTTTCCTCTTTGATGCAGGGATAACTTTGCTGTCAGGAGCCCCTTTTCGCTTCCACAGTTCACTTTCCACCCACTCAAGTGACTCGCAGTAACACTGTGCCCAAAACAGCACTGTACAAGTTGTGGTTTACTCTCTATTACATGTGTTACGGTAGATAAGCTGCCACCTCCTGATGACCTGTCCCTCTATTACGAGGAATACGGTACTTCAGCACGAACCGTGTTCATTCCTGCTTGAAACACAAACAAATCGTAGGTCGGCCCGTGCAGGGATCCGCGGCGGCGTGACAGAAACATGCACTTACTTGGCAGTGGCCGCAGGGGTATGGTGGCCGCTCAACGCCTGGGACCAGCGGAGCAACCTTCCCCCACGCCGATGACGCCCGGCCAGCACGTCCCCAGTGGTAGGCGGCCGCCCTATGGCCACGTCGTCCGTCGCACTGGGGCCCGCTCAACGCACAGAGGATGCGGAGCAGCCCACAGCGACCCGCGATTCCCGCTGGTTGGGGCGGGACCGTCCCCTCTGTTCACACGGGCTCTGGGGCAGCACGGATCGTCCCTCTGCAGGCCACTTCACACCGATGGGCCTCGACGGACGTCCCGTCGTTCGCGCTAGGGCCCGCTCGACGCACAGATGATGCGGAGCAGCCCACGGCGAATCGCGGCTCCTGCTGGCTAGGGGGAAACGCCGCTCCTCTTCGCCGGGCTCTGGGGTCTCTCAGGGTGGGTCTCTCAGCGGCCTTCAGGAGCAAAACAAACACGGCTGGCTGCTGGAGGTCTCCTTTCACCTATCCGCTGTGGCCAAATCATCCCATCCTCGTCGCCATTGTTATGAAGAGGCTGGCGCAGACAGGTAAGATATATTAAAGGTTTTATTAGTAATTGACAAAAGAAGAAGACCCCCAACATGTAGAGACTCCTCTCCTTCAGCTCTCTCCCCAACTGCTCAAATTAGAACTCTTAGATAATCAACCAAGAACATTGTCATGAACATTCCATGACATCATACTTAGATCCAGCACACAGAAACATCATGGAGGGCATCCTCCACTTATCTCTGATGAATCACTACAACACAATTCAACTTACTTTTTTTCTAAAATGAGCAGGTTACTTTTTAGTTGTTCTTTGTACTTCAAATTCGGCTGCTTCTTTTCAGGAGAATGGTCTTCACTGCAATTGTAAAAGAAAAAAAATAGTAATTTTGTTTGTATATAGCACTGTTTTTAATTTAGACATTGATTTTTTTAATTGACATCCTCAGCGCCTTCCTCAAAACCATTAAAACTATCTTATTCACAAAAGATATGTCACACCAGTTGAATACATATCATATGTTGTTAATGAATAAACTGTATTGCAATGACTAACTGTAGCAAACAAAATATGTTTAGTATGCCTTGTGAAGTTCATAATGTACCACTGAATACCACCATTCCTGTAACTAAGCTCTTGCAAGTAATAGTGCCTCAATGTCTTGGGCTGCTTGCCCTATATAAATATAAGTAATTTAATAAATAAAACAATTTTAAAAGAATCTATGTTATTGTACAAGTATTGTTGTTGAGATTTGAACATAGTGTGTGCATGCAATTTTGTTTGACTATATGTAGTCTATATATTTTATTTAAAAAATGTTAGTTCTACATGATTTGAATATGTGTGTGTAAAAAGAAATTAAATAGTATAAAGGTTTGTAAGTGACAGTTGATTTTAGGAGATGGAAAAAAAGACAGTAAATTCATTTTACATATTATACAAGGTAAACGTCAGTTAATCTGTTTATATGAAACTACAAAATGTGTACATGTACTTTACAGAAAATATGCATACCTGAAGTTTGTGTTCATGCATATGGATATGTATGGAGCTGCAAGTAGAAATATTGGAGACTTGTACAGTATTTCTTGTAGAAGGTGCTTTCAAATGAAATGACACATGTACTCAGAGAGGTTCACAGTACATTTGCAGTGCTGATCTATGATGATGCAGTTAGATGTAGAGGTCTTCTATGTGATTGGTGGATGGTCATGTGACTTCTTAACTACATCCGCTGATGGAATGGCACAGAGAGTGAAGTGGAAATGGTAGAAGGGCTGTCCATGTTACGATATTTCAGCGGACATGGCGGTAGTTCGCGGACATCGGGTGTTACATCCGGGTATTTTTGGGTTGGGAAGCCTTGCAAATGAGAATGAGCATAGAAAGGGATTGGTCAGGAAAGTTTAGTGGGTGTGTTGTGCCAGGAGAGAGTTTCTCAGAGGCGGTTTTTCCTGAGAGAAGAACAAATAGCTATGGATGTGTGTTTCAGAAAACAGATTGTTTGGATTTTGGGAGACTCGTGGATACATTGGTTGAAGGTGCATGCAGAAAGCTGTGGAGTAGATGTAGATCTTGGATTCCCACATGTGGAAGTACACTGGCATGGAGTACGTGGAATGAAGTGGTTGGACTTACTACCTCTCTGTGCTACTTTGGAGACAGAGCAACATCCAGATATAATTATAATTCATTTTGGAGGGAACAGTTTAGGACATGTGTCTGGAATCTCTTTGCAATTTGCAATGAAAGAAGGACTTGGGAAGGTCATAGACATGTTCCCAAATTCTCAAGTAATTTTTTCACGGATTGCGCAGAGAGAAATGTGGCTTCATTCTTCTTCATTTGGTCCACAAATGGAGAAAGCAAGGCACAATGTCAATAAGGCTGTTTGTGCCTTTCTAAGAGATTTTGGCATGTCCTCTTTTCACAATGAAAATATTATGTTTCGTAGTACATACATTTTTCGCAGAGATGGAGTACATGTTACTTATGCTTGCAATCAGATTTTTCTGAGAAATTTACAAAATGCATTGCGACCTTTTTTTAGAATTACAGCATCCATTTTGTAGTAGGTGTTGAATATTTATAATTTTTCAAACACAAACACCACCAAAAGGCTCTTTTCAGAGCCACCACTTCCTCTCAGAGAAAATTGCAATGGTTATGATAGGGCAGGACCACAAAATTTTAGATGTCCACAGACTGTCCGTGGACTTCTAAAATATACACAGGGCCCTGCTTCATTTATTTTCACTTCTATTTTTTAACTGTGAAAGGCGGCTCTGAAAAGAGCCTTATTTTTTTGACTTTTGTTGTTTTATATATTTTTTTTTTATACAAGACACACTAGGAGAGGAGGGGAAAGGAGGGTACAGGGGGCACACCAACCAGAGGGATAATAAAGTGCGAGCTGAGAGAGGAAGATGTAGAGTGAGTTTTATTTGGGTAGTGGGCAGATCTTCTCGTGCTCTGAGACGATAGTCTCAAAAGCACACTTCGAAGTCGCTCCCCCCTGCAGAGTACTGCGTCGCAGTACATACACACAACTGTGACCCTCGAAAGGTAAGGGTCATCAGCATTGCGTATGGCCTGTGAGGCAGCTTGAGGAATACGCTGTCCCACAGGAGCGTTCCTTGTGGTGACAGGATCAGAAACGGATGATGATGTAGAGGAAGTCAACCTGCTACGCTGCTCGCAAGGTACAACCTTGCAAATGGCACCAGAGTGAAATGACCTTAGGTGTAGCTTCATGGTAGTGGTCCCAAAGCTGTACGAACCATGCCTCCCACAACTGAGTACCATTTTGCACTCATTGCCGGTGACTTGGTTCGCACAAGCCTTAGGACCATTCCCATAAATGGTAAATAACTGCCACACCCAAGACTCACGCCGAGTGCGGGTAGTAGGGACTTCCACTACCTCTTTCTCGTTATCCTCTTCTTCCTCCTCTGCATCCTCACTCCTGTTTCCCTCTTCAGGTCCTTGGGGAGGTGGTGGTGGTGGAGGGGGTGGGGGTGGTGCTGAGGCAGATGCAGCACCAGGTGGCAGCAGTGCAGCCATGGATGCCATCAGGTTGAAGATGAAAATCTGCAGGTGCCAGCAAAAATCGCTGTGCTCTGTAGAATAGCCAGAAACACAATGAGAATAAGCTCTAGAGCGTGATCTTTTATAGGGGTGCTTGTACGCAGTTCGCAGACATGCGCGCTGTCCGCGGACAGATTGAACACAAAAAAAAGGTTCAAAAAGTTTCAAAAAGTTTTTAGAAACTCAGGATTAGTATGTGGGACTTGTGCTATGGTGAGTTTTTATTGAAAAATATTGTGGATTACTTGAAAATGTACTTTTAAATTGTTCAGGGACACGAACAGTGTCCACATTCAGAACACGCGATCAGCATGGGCGCGGTCACATGGTCGCTTCGCGAACATGTCTGCGAAGGAAGCGGCTGTCCGCAGGACACCAAATGCACGGACATTGGTTTGTGCATGCGCGTTCATGTTCTACGGACACTGTTCGGGTCCTGAAGTAATTAAAAGTGTGTCACATGTCAAACAAACAGTTACAGACAGGCATTTGTTCTTAGGACAGTTTCAACTTGCTTGCGAACAATACGGACAGACATGGCGTCTTCAGGACACCGCCATTTTATTTATTTACGCACATTCGAGGACACCACATGTGTTCTTAGAACAGTTTCAATTTGGTTGCGAATAATACAGACGGGCAAAGCGTTCTCAGGACACCCCTATTTTGTTTATTTACGAATATTTAAGAACACCGTTTGTGTTCTTAGGACAGTTTGAACTTGCATGCAAATATTACTGAGAGGTATAGTGTTCTAAGGACACCCCTATTTCGTTTATTTACGAACATTATAGGGCACATGATGTGTTCTTAGAACAGTTTGAACCTGCCTACGGACAAAACGGACAGGCATACCGTTCTCAGGACACCCCTATTTTGTTTATTTACGAACATTTCAGGACACTGTGTGTGTTCTTAGAACAGTTTCAACTTGCTAGCGAACAGTACAGACAGGTATAGTGTTCTTCAGGATACCTCCATTTTCGTTTCTTTACGGACATTCCGACACCCGCGGTGTCCGCGGACACCTAAATTGCTTTTGTTTTTAAAAAAATGAAATTAATTAGAACACAATATAAAAATGTAACTTTATTTAACATATAAGAATAATTTATGACAGAGAAGGTGCAGCAGAAACTGAAACAAAAACAGGTGAATTAGGGGTTTCAACAGGATTTGTGTGAGGTGAAGAAGGGATGGAAGTCTCATCAAAACGTTTTGGTTCATGGAGAGGGTTTGGGGATTATTGACAGGCACATGTGGGTCAATGGTACAAAGTTTTCTGTTTAACATGATCTTCCACACAGGTTTTCAAATTATTAAAATTAGCCAACAATAGATCAATTTTTTCTTGTATGCTGTGAAGAGTCTTATCCATAACAGCTTTTTCTGAAGTACTTTCTATTTTGGTATGCTCTGTACAAAAAAATATATATATGTTAAATGTATATAAAATAATAATAATAATTAAATGGTTTATATTGTAAAGTGTCTACCATTCGTTTCACTATCTTCTGACATTTCCTCATGTGGGAAATGCTCTTGTAGCCACTCCAGAGTACTAGACATTTCTGTAATATCTACTTTATCTAATACAGAAAGTTTATAAATAAATGAGTAAAATGCAGAACACTTAATATTTCAGGTAAGGTATGTTCTGAGTAGTCTGTAGGTCTGCGATTCTTCTTGATTGTGGAGTGTCTGTGAGGTAATTATGTTGGAAGCCTATTTATCTTATTTTGGTATATTCCATTTTAGAACATATTGGGCCTCATTACGACCCAGGCGGTAAGGGGTTTACGGCAGCGTAAACAGCGCCGACCCTTACCGCCTGAGTACGAGGTCCCTTAGCGCCATGGAGCTTTTAACACCTGCTTTTAGCAGGTGTTAAAATCCATGGCGCTAAGGGACCATGGAGTTAATTACGCCACCGTAATTTACGGTGGCGTAATTAACGCCTTCCCCACTCCCATTATGCCCTATGGGGCAAAAATGGGAATGGGGAAGGGTAAATGGGGATTGGGGATTTACCGCCCCGCCAAGGTCGGAATGGGGCGGTAAGTCCGCCAACCACCATGGCGTAAACGTAGTTTACGCCATGGTGGTAAAGTCACGGCCCAGGCGGTAACTTACCGCCTGGGTCGTAATGAGGCCCATTGTATTTAAATGAATGGTTAGTGCGTTACATATATGGATTACACTTCTTATGTATTACTACATATAATGTCTATGTGTGCTGGTTTGTGAATGTGTAAAATGTTCATATGTTATGATATAACAATTAAACATACCCCCCCAGAGTTTTTAGGTAGTGGTGCTGTTGTCCGAACTTTAACAAACGTCCCTTTAACAAAGTTTTTTCACTGAATTGTATAGGTTTTAGTAGCCCAACTTAACCATAACGTCCCTTTAACAAAATGTTTCACTGAATTCCATAGGTTTTTAGTAGTGCAACTTAACATCACGTCCCTTTAACAAAGTTTTTTCACTGAATATATATATATATATATATATATATATATATATATATATATATATATATATATATATATATATATATATATATATATATATAAAACAAAATAAGCATTCAGCTGCATACTAGGCTGAGACCAGGGAGTATCGCCTGATTGAAAACCTTAACACACTTCATTGTAGAAAGAGTCCACGTAACCATATCATTTTAAAACATAAATAGTCCAAAGAATTAAGACCTAAAGCTGGGGTGGAAATAAACTGGGCCATCATCCACTCATCAAAGGCTGCTCTAATTTCTTAGTGGCACACATCAAATCTTTCAAAATTATCATTCCACAGGCCAAAAACCTAAATCATATAAAATGGATCCAATAAAAGAAAGCCATTTCTCTTGGCATCCTTCATTTTCAGAACTTTATTTCCATAAGGCTCTTTTGTGGCTTTTTAGTTCTTCATTGGTGTTAATACAGACACAAAATCACAAGGGCTTGATCCAGGTCTGATATCAAAATGTTTATAGCCCAACTTCTAAAAAAATCAGATTTGAGGGGACACTCTTAGGGAGAGATAACATATTCTCTGGGAAATTATTTTTCTCGGATTCAATAGAATGAATTGACACATGGGGCCTCATTACAACCCAGGCGTTAAGGGTTTAACGGCGCCGTCGGCGCCGTTAACCCTTAACGCCTGATTACCATTTTAACGCCTGCTTTTAGCAGGCGTTAAAATGCAAGGTGCTAACCCGCCTTGGTGCTAATTACGGCACCGTAATTTACGGTGCCGTAATTAGCGCCTTCCCCACTCCCATTATGCCCTATGGGGCAAAAATGGGAATGGGGAAGGGTAAATGGGGAATGGGGATTTACCACCCCACTCACCTTGGAATGGGGCGGTAAATCCGCCATCCACCATGGTGTAAACAGAGTTTACACCATGGTGGTAAAGTAGGGAACTTACCGCCTGGGTTGTAATGAGGCCCATGGTCCCATGAACCAGCTCCATATAATACAGCAGTATGAGATTGGTCTCTGTACACCTGAAGAGTTTTCATACAGTCTGTACCACCATATACCCTCATGAAAGAGTTGCCCTAACATGTTATTTCAAGGCACGGCTGCTATGATCCATCTGGTCCCTAATGAACAATTAGCAGGCAGTCGGATTCCCAAATAATCAAAGTGTTTCACCTAGTGAACTGCAGTTCGTTTATAACAGAATATAACTGACTATGATCTTCTTTTTATATCTATGACATGCCATGGTCATTTTCTTTGATAGATTGACTTCCAGGGACCACTCCTTACAGAACAACTCCAAACATCTGACTTACCCTCTTCGTCCCAAATAGAGTCTTAGAAATAATTAAAATCACTTTGTCAGCATTTATATCAAAATTGTTATTTTATGTTTTGTAAACATTATTATGACCTATTAGGGGAGTCTAGCTTTTCAATAATGTTGGCAAAAATGTTGATATACAACAGAATCATAAGAGGGAGCGCACATAGCTTTACTCCAACACCAACTTTGAAAGGTTCCATGTGATAAAATCCCAGCAAAAACATTCCATACAAGAATAGTGCAATTTATTGCGGCAATATTACCACATGGAAACTGTGGGGGACACCCCTGCAAACCCCCCATTTTTTAAAATGGAGCGGGGACACCCCCGCAAACCCTGCTCCCATTTACCCCAAATATTATCCCCCAAAATAATGTCACCTATTATGTTTCCCGGTGACTATATGTATGACAACATTATTTATGGGGATAATATTACCTGATACCCTTTAAAAGCAGCAGTGCATTCATACAGTGCATTCATAGAGTAACCTGATTGCCTAAAAAAGATATTGAGAAATATTTAGCAGTCTCTCCATAACTTGGTCCTATTGGCCCTGTCAAAAGTGATCCTGAAGTCAATAATTACTGAGCAAAGAAACCTGTTTTTCTGTGCACAATATGTTTTTATTAGTGCAAATATAATGGAACTCTGCTCTACAGTTCCTGGTTTTTCATAAAATCTCCCTGTAGTTCTGTGATGATCTTATTTTCAAATACACAATGCTCCAATCTGGTAAATATCTTGCCATAACCTTTTGCCATGTAATCAATCAGAAAGGTAGGGTGATACGTCTCTACAATTTCTATCCCTTTTTTAAAAGAAAGTTGGGACAGTCACGGCAGACAGGCAACTTTTAGGAAGGAACCACAGGTATTAGTTTTGTTAAAAAAGGCAGTTAAAAATGAGGAAAAATTGAGGGATCATTTGAAAAGAAATCTGTTGATATGTTATCGATTCCTGTGACCATTCCTGCTTTCTGTGAATTTAGAGCTGAATTTATTTTAAATTCTGTAAGAACTAGACTGAGATCCGTCATACCTTCCGTGCCAGTTAAGGACACTTGCATCAGGTACTCACACTCTACATATGTCCAATTAGAGTGCACTATTGCAGAGCAAAAGTCTTCCAACTGCTTAGCGGAAGGATGGGATTTGTTATTCAGTGGTTGTAACTGATTAAGTCATCTTTTGTAATGAGACAAACTACTTTAGTTATGTAGAAAATATCTTAGAATTCTTTGGCGCAGGAGCGAACATTTAGTGATTTTGCTCTGTGTGCCAACTCTTTGTGACAGATGAGTGAAAATAAAGGTTCAATTGACTTCAGGATTGACTAAAGGTATGAAAAGAATTCTTAATCGATTAATAGGAGATTATTTTCAGTAGATGTAAATGGGGGGCCCATTTTTGTGATGAGCCAATATATTTGTTGCAAAGTAAAAGCCTTAAAAGTCTTTGAAGACAGCATAGTACAATTAGAGGTTGTACGGAGAGTGTCAGACAGATGAGAAGAAAATTATTGTTAGAGATAAAAATGTTTTAGAATTCTCCGGAGATGATTTTCATTGGTTGCAAATAAGTGTGCCATCTTCTTGTGGCGGATGGCAAACAATGTTGGCTAGAGAAAAACATGTCCCAGAATTGTTTGGAGCATATGGAGATTTTATTCAATGTAAATACTCATTTTTTTTGGCAGGTCAACAATCAAAAATATTTTTTGTAGAGAAAATGTCTTAGAATTCATTGGAGGGAGGGTGTCATTATATTCCGTGATTGCAGCTCAGTGACCCATTGTTTTGTGGCAGATTATAGAACATACTAATTACATTAAAAAAATCTGAGTATTCTTTGGAATCAGGAAGAGACTTTGCTTGGTTGCTCTGAGTGTGCCAATGTTTTGTGCTGAACAAGAGGAAATACTAATTGTGGAGAAATAGTTTTGGAACTCTTTGGAGACAAGATGAGATTATAAAAAGTGGCTGTAACTCACCATGAATTGTGAGTTCTCAAAGCACGACATCTTCTATACATAATAATGCCACTGTCAAAACAGATAAAAATTAGATCATTGCATACCAACTGCCTTGACCATCCAGAGATGGGCAGGAAATCTGTGCCGGCATTGTTCTTTGCCGATAAAGCAGTAATTTTAGCCATGACGTGTGTAGGGTTGAGAACAAATTCTTGGACAAATGTTTTGTATTGCGATTTGAGGTAAATACAGAGAAAACAAAAGTCCTTGTATTAAGATCTTTGTTTGCCAAGCCCAAATAATAACTTTGGAGGTTGATGGTAATATTATTGAGCAAGTCGAATTTTATGACTACATGGTGTTCAGGTTTAATAGCAGTGCCCAATGGAGCACACAAGTAGAGCAATCATATAGCACTCTAGGAAAATACTGCAGGGTCTTTAAGAAATTCCATACTACTAACGGCTGGGGAGCCATTTCCCCAGCACTTTAATTTGTAGAGCCTAAGTAAAATCGGCTGCCATATATGGATCTGATATTTGGGACTGTGCAAACTGTGACAAACTTGCAAGGGCTGAAAAGGCCTTCTTGAAATGTCTACTTAGCCTTCCTATTAGCTGCCCTGATTCCCCCCTTTTCTCAGAACCTGGTGTGAAGCCAATTGCCGATGACTGAAATTTGAGACCAGTTTTTTACTGGTTTAGGATTTGGGCATGGCCAGGTCTTATTGATTATAGGGAATCAATCTCCCATGTATTAAACTTAGAGGGAGGTTGTTGCCCTGGTCATGTAAAAGGATACTTGCAGCGTCTGAACCTTGACATTCTGTGGAATGACGCTGCATCTATCACTAATACAAGTACAATGATAGTGAAGAAGATGCCTGCTGAGTTGTCTTGGAGGAATTTGTTGAATGCATGCTGTAGAATGTATATAGGACCAACTTACATCTCAAGGAAGTTAACTGTGGGTTTTGAGACATATTTGGACAATATTCATCTGCCTTTTGATGTACACTCGTCTTAAACTGGGATTTAAAATTCTTAATATTGCGAATGCCACTTGCAAATGGAATGATGAAGGCACTGATGATTGTCCAACATGTATCTTGGCAAATGAAAAATTGGCTCATTTTATGATTTTTCTATATTAGTTATAGAATACCTCATCCCCCCTTCTTTTCCCCTTGCACTTCTCATTCTCGCACTTGCAAGATCTGAGTGACACAAGGCCTACTAAGAATGTTTGTCTTGTCCTCCCTCTGTCTTCTCTCCCTTGTCTTGCCTCGCCTAGAAACACTTGTGCACAGGCGCATTATAAATTACTTATAATATCATATCAGATATTTGAGACAATTTTTTCATGCCGTTAATACTCGTCACATAGATCTTGATCCTGGTCAGGCAAACAGAGGATATGACAATTGGGCCTAATGTGGCAACATATATGCATAGTGCTTGGCGTATACGTGCAGATATTTTTCAAGTTTCATGATGGCACTTCTAATGATGTTTGTTATATATTTGATAATACTATCTTGCATTTAGAAGATGTTCAGTGATGGGGTTGTACATTTTTTACTTGTTTTCATATTTTAAAACGTGTTAATTTTACATAACATATCTTCGGCTGTGGCCACTGTATATGTTGCACCATAGGTTTCCTTCAGGCCCATTAGCCATGGCCTTCGGCCGTGGCCACGGTAAATGTTTCACCCATAGGTTTCCATGGGGCCCACTAGCCATGGCCTTTGGCCCTGAACAGTGAGCACGGCATTTAGCATTGAATTTGTGTGCGCAAAGGTTACCTCTCCGTTAGTCTTGCATAAACTGTGATTGTACTGATTTCATTTTAAAATAGAATGTACAGAACTTTCAAAAAGGAGCATCTCCCCCTGGTGCATGCCAACGTTCTGTGGTGATATATGGGTCCCCACTTCAGTGAGAAACATAAGCAGCAGTGCATGCTTAAGTCACACGCACACACATACACCAAGAGACAGGACAATACAGCAGGTAAAACAGTGAAATCATCACTTGTACACACACCGTGCGTAGGAGACCCATAAAATCTGAGGGGGACAGGGGACATCCTTTCTCTCACATGTTTCAACAACCGTGTGCCAAGTTAACATGTGAGATTGTCAGTAACTAATAAAAGTGTAACATTTCCATCAGGGCCTATCATCTCATTACATTTGTTTGATCTCATGGAACATTGCGGATGTGGCAACAAAGGTGATGTGGTTTCTTTTTATTATGTTACACAACACAATCTGTCAATCAATTTGTTCTAAACAGATTCCTTTCACGTCTTTATGGTTACAGGAATTAAAGCCTGGGCACATGGAATTCTGGGGGATTGTGACATGAAGTATCATGGAACCTATTACTCAATCATAATTTAGATGAAGCTGCCTCTATTTCCAAGGACGTCATTTCACCAAAATGCCAGGGGTAGCGGAAGTGACATCACATGACCCTTGACCCCCTGATGACATCACCGGAAGTGATGTCATTTGACCGCACCCCGTAATGATATCGCGGGTAGCGATGGAACACGACCTTTCACCCGTTGACAAACAGGAAGTTGCATCACATAGCATTGTACACTATGAAAAATATGGTTACGATATCACTATAATGTGATGTACATTTCAAACAAGAATGGATCGCCAAATGTATCGAGTGTGTATTACCACATTACTGTGAATGCAAGCAGACGTCCATGACCAAATGATGATGATGTGTTATTATATAGCACTTATGCTTAAGCACTTTACATAGAAGAAATATATACCCAATATCACCCAACCTGTGTTGGTACCCATTTATCGACTTCAGAAGGATGAAAGGCTGAGTTGAGGCATTTAAGAACAGACTAAATCAGTGACTCACCCCCTGTAGTGTGCCTGAAATAAACCTTTAATGAGTCTAGCAATTATTGTATAGAATTCCAGAAAGACACATTTTTTGGCATTCCTATTCTTTCTTATTTAGGGTCAGTGCTCAAAGTGTTAGACTTGTGGGACTCCTGTTCTTATTTTTCTTCTTTTTTGAAGGGGCCAGAACAAGAAAACCAGCCACTCCAGAATTAAAGAGCCACATGGTGCTGGCCACAGCCCAGGAGCTTGCATTGCAAAAAAAAAAAAAAAATATTACATTTTCTTTTTTTTGGAGGTCGCAAGGGAGACCACAGAGGTCGCAAGGGAGACCTCAGAGGTCGCACTTGCGACCTCTGGCGCCCCTCAAATGACGTCCCTGTCTATTTCTGTGTTCTGGGTGAGGTTAACAACAAAGGAGAGGTCGAGTTAGCTGGTTCTTTAAAGGTATTTGGGCAACTTCCCTCCGACCTTCACCTCACCTGCCATTGCCAGTTTATCTTAGGTAACTGGCATAAGAAAAGGGGGCCAGGTGCTCACTGTGATTAAGGAAGTAATATGAACTACCTTGTTTTCCTTTGTATTCAGCTGGCACTCCACTGCAACTATGCTGGCAAACAGCCTTGGTAGTCAAATGCAGAGAGACGTACAGGAAGTCTCACATGTGACTTCAGACTTGGGGGAATTCTGGGAGAGATGCTGACAGTAACTATAAATGTGTATGGATTTTGCCTGGTTTTTACAATTGTAAAAAAGAGATTGAAACCAAAGGGATTCCAGCATCTCCACCCAGTTCAACGCGGGCTGAGCTGCAGGCTGATTGTGTGCACTGAGCTGTGTTAAGAGGCAGACCAGGCTTTCTGCCACGTGCTCAAGCTCTGGGCATTAGATCCAATGGAAATCGTCAGAACATACTTGACTGGAGGAGGGCTTCTCTTTGCCAGTTACACTAGGCAAGTAAATGCCATCAGTAAAAGGAGAATATCGTAAAGCCCAGTGGATTCAAAACAGGAAGCAACTCATGAACTTAGTTCAGAAACATTTTAATAGGGCTTTGCATCATCTTGGGCAACTCATAAAGGTATGAATGGCATGAATAGGCTTCTGACAGTGAAATGTTTATTCATGCAAAGTCTCTCTGGGTCTCTCTGTGGAGTCACTCACAGTCTCGGGTATATATTCTTTGAAGACAGTTGCTCCGGTTGTCGGCTGTTTCTTGGTGGACTATGGCTGGAGTAGGGTTACTCAGATATTGCATGTATTGGTTCTTATTAAGTAAGTTCCACACCATATCCCAGAGGTGAACTACCTGGGGTCTCTTTGGATGCTTGGTAAGCCTGTGGCACTCTTCTCTGTCTTAATTTCCTCTTTGTTGAGTCAGTGCCCACCGATGCCTTCAGGTCTGTTGCTAAGCCTTGCCTCCTGCCCTTGAGCTGGCTAGTGACTAACCTCTTCAATGTTCTGCCACATGCTTCTTCCTTCTCCCATTCCTCCCAGACAATGCACAGACTGGTGGTGTCTTACTTTCTGGGTGTCAGAGTCCTTGCACCTTCAGGGGACTTGCCACCATCACCCCATCTTACATCCTGCTCCTTATCTACTTCTCCAACTGCTGGCCTTTTCTCTGTGCTATTAGGCTTCTCTTCCCTCCTCGCCTTAGATGATTTTACGTTTTCTCTATCTCCACTTCTTTACTTCTTTACCTCCTCTAACCACTCGTGCCCACCCCCCACCACCTCGTTCTTTCCTTCTTTTGACTACTTTTGCACTCTCCCCAATCCTCAGCTCTTTCACCTGTCTGCTGTTTCCTCCCCTCACCCTTCTCATTCAACTCCTTCTACACCTGTACCTCAGATTGCTCCTTCAACTGCTTCAACTCCTGTACCTCTTACTGCCCCTTCAACTGCATCTACACCTGTACCTCCTACTGCCCTTCAACTGCTTCTGCACCTGTACCTCCTACTGCCCCTTCAACTGCTTCTGCACCTGTACCTCCTACTGCCGCTTCAACTGCTTCTGCACATCCAACTCCTCTTGCACTTTCAGCCCCTTCTTCACCTCCTGTTCCTCCTACTCCTTGAGCTCCTTCTGCACTGACACGTCCTCTTGCACCTTTTACTTCTTTTGCACCACCACCTGTTCCTGCAACTCTTAAAATCTTCTAATCTCTCTCTCTGCACCTACAAATTCTCCTATCCACCACTCTCTGCTGCCCACCCTACCTGAAACTCTACCTTGGCTTCCATAGGGCTTTTGTTCCCCCAGGACCTGAATTCGTCCAACGAGATTCACGTGTGCCTGATAATACGTTGGTTTTTGATAGTGATAAGACTGTAAGGATTTGAGGAAATCATTTGTGTGCACTGCTTGCCTCAAAGTAGGCTTTACAATGCAGACTGATGCTGGAATAGGCCAGTCCTCCAATTTGGAATTCTCATTCTGACACATGCGCGTGGGAGATCATAAGAGGAGTTCACAAAGTGGGTTGCTGCACCTGTGGGAGAGATGTCATGCTGGAGACTCTGTTTGGTAAATTCCGACTTCCCATTGTCAGATTGTGAATTCCATGGGTCCACACAGACACATTATTGTAAGTGGATTCAAAGAAGTATTTCCCTACTGCAGGCCGCAGTGTTGTGAGGTTTCAAAGAAGTCTCCCCAGACTGCCACTCGGCCCCACATTACATAGCGAGTGGAGGGGCCTGAGAACACGAGTCACTAAAGCAGACACCCTAATAGCTAGGAAGGGTACATCATCACAAGCCCCCTTAATGTCTCCAGCTCTGGTCTGATCACCATTTGCTTAATTATATCAACTTACTCACATGACTATGTGCAGTACCCAACAATGGGACTAACCCAGCTATCTATACACCATTTCAACAGTTTCTTGCTTTCATTTTCAATAAATAGAAACAAGGAATGTAATACACATGGCACAGTTCATGAGTAATGCACCATGTTCATTGACATCCAATGCACTTTAAGCAAAGTTTGCCGAGAGCTGTAAAGTAGATATATACCGCCTTTATGGTAAATGTAATAGAAGCAAGCATGTGCTTGCAGGCCTCTCAACTAAACATTTGTTACTGCACTGAGCCAAAATAATGCTTAAGACACTGGGGTTAAGCTGCAGGAGATCATGAACATGGTAGTAGTGCCCCTGTGTAAAGCTCATTGCCTTTATATAAAAAGCCTAGCATGCCTGTTTTCTGTCCCCTGAGTTCCCTGATGTAAACAACTAGTCCAGAGCTCAACTCATTACATCCGGCACCCTTGACCTGAGCACACAACAGTGTTCCAAGACCCCTTCCAGTGCAAGGACAAAACAAAATGAAAAACGGGTGACTTAATACAGTAGCGCTAATTATGAGGGGAGAAAATGTGAGAAACACACACTCCCGCTGAGCTTTTATTCTCTCTGCTTCCTTCACTGCTTATTGCCAACTGGGTGGGATCTGGTGTCCCGAAATGAGCCAGCTGGAATGCCGAAACAGGAGGACAACCCTCACTCCTGACTATCCAGCTTCAATAGAACGGAATACCCATTGCCTTGCAGCCACACGTATAATTACAGAAATGCACTATACCCCATTTATTTCCCTATCTAAAATAAATACGCCTCTTGCAATACCTTAGGCACGCAGCACCAACCACATCGAGCAGAAATAGAGACAGAGCTCAGAAGCAGGGAGAGGGATCAGGACCGTGGATGGAGGGCAGCAGTGTGGACACCCGTCAGAGCTAAAGAAAGGGAACAGAACCGCGGAAAGAGAGCAGAGCCAGAGCTAGAGCCAGAGCCACAGTAAGCAGAGGATAGAGGGCAGAGCCACAGTAAGTGGACAGCAGAGTCACAGTGAGTGGAGGGCCGAGCGCAGGGGTGCAGTGTGATGGGGCTTTGGGGGGACGGCAGTGAGCGGGGTAACAGAGGGCAGAAGTAGAGTGAGTGGGGGAAAGCGAGCAGGTCGAGGCTCAGTGGGTGGAGGATCGCTAGCAGAGCCACAGTGAGCGCCGGAGAGCGAGGGGAGAAACAGTGAGGAGGACTAAGAGTGGAGGAACAGTGAGCGGGGAACAGAGAGGGGAGGCACAGTGTGCAGGGGACAGAGAGGGAAGGCACAGTGACCAGAGGACAGAGAGGGGAGGCACAGTGAGGAGGACTAAGAGTGGAGGCACAGTGAGTTGAGGACAGAGAGGGGAGGCACAATGAGCAGAGGACAGAGATCAAAGGCACAGTTAGCAGAGGACAGACAGTGGATACAAAGTGAGGAGGACTAACAGTGGAGGCACAGTGAGCGGGAGATAGAGAGGGGAGGCACAACGTGAGCTGATTATAGAGAACAGAGGCACAGTGAGCTGTGCTAGGGGAAGAGACATAAATCATAATCAGGGATTGGTGTCATAACCAGCAACAGCAATGGTAGAGATGTGCAGCACCCGGACCAGAGCTCATTGCCATGCACGTAGATCTGTAACAGAGACAGCACGGGTTCCAGGGTGTTTGCCACCTAGGGAAATTGACAATTCGATGCCCAGGTGCACAGATCATTGTATGCTCAGACCAAGTAATCCTTGTCCGATCACATGCCCGTGCTGCCCCTCACATTGGATGGATGTGAATGGCCCTGGAGACAGGAGCATCCGTCCATGCTTTATTCTCGCACAGAGGGCAGAGCACGTGCTGTAGCTTTGCAAGCGTCCTTGCCTGAGAACTGGAAGAGCATTGGTAGAATTACTACAGCAGCACAACACACAAATAGATCAGGCGCAGGGTGGGCTGCAGTGTGCTCAATTCTTTCCTCACTTGGGATGGGGCCATGCCTGAATGCTGTCAGAGGAACGTGTTGTCTCTTCAAAAACTCGCAGCAGCCAGGGTACCTGAAACCATTTTTTTTCTCCAAAAGAGCAAGGTGGGAATCCATCTCTCGGGATTAATCGGCAGAGGTGGGCCACTTGACTTACCTTATTACAGTAGCTGCTAAGGTCTCAGGAGGTCGAGAGTCGCAGTCGGAGTCTCACTCTGTCTCCCTAGAAAACACGCTGATGTCAGACAGTCACTGGAACACACGTCACTGCCTGGCTTCTCCTTCGTTCTAGAAACACTGAAGGCTGAGGCTGCGCAGCAGTGCACTGCACAGTCAGGGCAGATACAGTTTGTTCCCCGGCCTGGGCACGTTCCAAATACACAGGCGCGGGGCACGTCACGCATGTGCAAGCAGCAGAAGTTCGTGATTTAGCCCGCTGCTACAGAGTATGAAGAGTTAACTTTGAACTTTAAATTTTGCACGCTGACAATGACTGCAGCCTGCTGCAGACGTAACACTGCAGAGACACCATTCCAAACCAAATTCTGGGGGGATAAATTACATTATATCCCCCCACCTAAAATTGAGGGGGGATTTGTCCGCCTCCTAATAACCCAAACTAAAAATCAATTCCAAGAAGTCTGTTGTGTTGCCTTGTTTCAAAATATGGTACAATAGGATCGTACTTAAATTTAGAGCAAGATCATTTTCTCTATTTTTCCAACCATGCTGTCTGAAAGAATGGGCAACACCATGTAGTTACATTTCCAAAATCTCAGTGCATTAGAAATTGGGGCAAACACGGTTTGCTCCATTCAGCACCACACAAGCAGCAATACTGGTGCTACGTGAATTTGCTACATTTTCATCACTGATTCAAACTGTGGGTAATCTGGCCCTGAAACATGACAGTGATATTTAGTTGAAGATTCTAGCATGTGAGTGCTTATGCAGGCACTTCAAGTCGAAGGCAGGAATATATTAACTGTTTCATGTTATAATGAGCTATGTGTGTGCTATATAATTTCCTTCGCCCTATGGGAACTCGAACCTCTGCTTGCTTAAAGAGAGAGCCCTTCTGATAAAAAGAAATGATATTCTGATTTTCGGTGTAAAGAAAAGCCCTTCGCATGCGGATCAAACATCCCCTTGCTTTACATTAGGCTGTATGGAAAACATGGAGTAAGTGCTCTCAAGTGCGTCCATGTTTACGACGCGAGGCTTCCTTTTGTACAATTGGGCTTGATTTCATCAAAAGATCTCCGCACTGTGGCAACCATCCTGGCTTAATGACGGTCACATGATGCTATAGAAGTGTCTTGATCTTTTTGACCGAAAAGATGTTTGCATGCAATTTTCAAACCTAATTAGCCACTGCATTCACAGGTCTTTTTTAATGTATCTACGAATGCGGTATTAAATGACAGCTGTTGCCTTGCTCTCCGTTGGCCTCCACACCATAATTGCGTAGGCCTCGAATGGAAAACTTTTCAATGCGTGAACATGTATAATATAACTATAAGAAACAAATACTGTTCAGCTGTGATGGCTATTTTTGCTCGTGGTAAATACAATGACAGCTTGGAGTATTGTGCCCATCAAGTGCTGAGAGAGGAGCACAAAGACACTTGGAACGAGTGGAGGAAATGGATGACACTGAGTCCGGATAGATGCGAAAGATCTGGCGACGGTCCCACATGATGGCCAGTGAAGGTCGGATGAAAACACGACTGCGTTTTCAGGTTGACTAGTACAAATGGCTGAGTTCTGACCTACTCTTATCAAAACAAACCTGGCCTTAAAGGGATATGATATGATATGCTATGATATGGCATTTGTAACGTGCATATACAAAAGTGTTTCAAGGCGCAATAAACAGACCAATATCGTTGGCCTCCAAAAGTACATATTTTGTTTGAAAAAAACATTTTGTACAAATACATTGTATTACTAAATGCATCATAGAGAACACAGAACCAAAGAACCAGTTTGGCTCAATTGCAAATATATATAATGTAATCAATGAGAAAGGTAGTTATACATAATGGTATCAATTACATGGTTTTGAATTTGGCCATATTTTTTATTGGTCAAGTTGCAAGCAGTATCTTTCCACAGTAATTCAAATGAAAAACATTCAGACAAGATAAGTCTCTCTTTGGTAAATTGTATAAAAGATTGAAAGGTTTATAAATGAATGTGGGATCCATTGGTTACAGATGAAATGTGTTGGAGGCTACCTCACTACAGCTAATTGGAGAACATTGGTGGGGGCTCTCGACAATCAAAACGGCCCTTATGCTTGCTTCAGAGCACACCTGTCTTCGTAAAAATGGCATATGAGATCCAATGCAAGGTTTCCAGAAAACCTACGGGTCGTTTTTTAAGAAATCTGTCACAGCATATGCAATTCCTGAACGCCCACACCAAGGCCCCACAGGTCTCTCTAGTAGCCGCGAGATATTTCAGGTGCAGCCTACGGATTTCACATTCATACCAGGATTGACTTTGCGTCACACACACGATTTCCCAAGGCAGGACTTCCCTGAGGTCGTTACCCGGCTGCCTGCCCATTTATACACATGACTGGATCAAGTCACTGATTCTCCGAGTAGGGAGTGATTTCTACTGTGACGTGTTGCTGTACTAGAATGATCCCCGAGAAGACTAAACCACACATTGAAAAGGCCCCTCATTGTCCTAACCTCAGTGACTCTACAATATGAACAATGAATAATCATTTTAATGAGCACAATTATTTTGGTATTTAGATACCCATTTTGCCGAATTGACTTTTGCACTGCAGGAGTACAAGGATGAGTAGAGGTAAAAGTGTTCACTCAGCCCACACACTTCTACAAACCAAGAGACAACACAATTCTAAAGGTAAAACAGGCACAATTAAGAGATATATATACCTCCTTCTGCATATAGAATACGATCCCAGCTGCATTGCCTCACAGGGTGCTGTGAGTCCAGATCTAGGTGCTCTGGAACAAGATGAGTCCTCTTCTCATGATCCCAAACATGAAGGAGGTTGGCACACAACTGCAGGGGTCGTTAAGCAGGGTGAGGTCTTGGGCCCCGCTGTGGTTGGTAGAGAGGCAGGTATTGCAGCAGCAGTAGGTTGCTTCTAAGGTTGCTGTGATTCTCACTTGAGGGACTCTGGGCAAAATAGGTCTTGTTCTCAGGCACCCAAAGACAGGGGAGGCTGCCTCACAATTGCAGGTGTCCTTTAACACAGTGAGGTCCTGGGTACCACTGTAGTTGGCAAAGAGACAGTTCTTGTATTAGCAGATGGTTCACCCACAATGGTCCATGTGAATGGTTAAGGGACAGAACTCGCCCCTGCCTTGGAACACCTTCCTTCACCTCACACCTGGAGGACTCTTGAGAGCACGTCTCTCCAAGCAGTTCCCAGACAAAATCTTCTTCAAGGGTTGGCGTCCAAGAGATGATTTCAAGATGATTGAAAGAAGTGGTGGGAGATCCCTTCCACCCCTTCTTTTAAAGTTATATGTCCTCAGGTGATTGGACTGAAGATAGCTTGTCTTAGTGGTGCAGTCTGATGCTCTTGAATGAAGAGGACTTTGTCCTTCTGACATCATACCCAAAGTGCTTGCTCCACAGGAAGTGGGAGGGACAGGAAGGAGAGAGAGAGCGAGTCAGAGGAAAACAATATTGTCAAAGTATTCCTCCACTGTACAAAGCCCTCCCATATACCCTAGCCTCACTCTTTCCCTTCTCACTAGAAACAAAATGAAATGTCATTAACAATGCAGCTCCTTGGTGGGAGTCTATTCCTTTTGAATGGGTGTGCTACTTAGATGCCTGGGCCCATGGCTGCTGCCAGTTGTACGGCTGTTCCTGGCAGAGGGTGTTACCTGTCCTCACAAAAAGATCAAAAATGATGCATGGCGATTTAGGTTCCTGTCATTTGACAGGCTCAGTCAGTCTGACCAGAATACACATCACATTCCCTAGCTGAGTTGGGCTCACAGGAGCTGACACATGTGTGATATTCAATTAAATGTGGCTGTAATGCTCATATGTAGTGCAATGCACCATGCCTTAACTCAGGCACTGCTTATATTTAGATATTACCCTGACACCAGCTAGCGCTACTTATGATCATTATAGTTTTAGGACAGGAGTGCATATCTTAAATGCTTGGAAAGAATTGGCTGTCACTGCAGCTGCCAAATGGGTAGCTGTGACCTCTGAACCTGCTCTGTACCACTGGTAGAGCAGGCAATGAAAATAAGGATACTGATGCAGCAGGACACAGATACACACTATGAATTTGGTACAGAGCTTCTGAAAGGGGAAGCAGATTAATCTTTCAGAGATGTAATTACCTGCATCATTTTATTATTTTATAAAAATCACAACATCCAGGGTTTTCACACCCTTGCCAAATGGCACTTCATCAAAGTCACTTGCAGCATACGTTTGGCACAGTAGCGTACTGACTTTGGGGAAGGGGAGCTAGCTTGCCCCCCGCCCCTCCCAGCAGTGCTCCACAGTGGCCTAAAATCCGAATATTTCAAGGTGGCTCTGGACTTTTTCTCCAGCTGCTGCCTCGAGAGTCCCATGCGGCCGGGAGAATATGTCCTGGCTGCACATCACTATGCTAGACTGAGTGGAATTGTTTGCGTTCTGGACCTGTAGTTTTCCATTCGGGATGTGCAAATAAAACCACAGTTTTAGGGGTCGATTCATGGAGCAAACGTGCGCCGAAAATCCCAGCGCAAGCAGGCGCAAGGTGGCGCAAGCGTGAGAAACCCAGCGCACGCACACGTGTGCGATTCAAGGAAGACGCTGCACGTGTTTCCCGCTGTCCGTGCGCCAAATCCTGCCATGGCGCACGCGGGCACACGCGGCGTGCGCTACGCGCACAGCAAAAGCGCACATAGCGCAGGGCACACAACCAAAGTGGGCGGAAGAGTGGGCATAACACGCGGAATGGGGAATAACGCGTGAAAAAGAAGGCGTAACTGGGGAAGTACTGCAGGGAACTACACGGAACGCCCACACGCACGCCAACAACCCGTATTCATGGATTAGAATACGGGAAACCCGCGCACGGCAAAAGACGCACACAGGCGTCAATGCGTCCGCCACACGAAGGCAGGCAGAAGCGTCCCCGCGCACAGTATAAAAGTGCGCGCAAACAACAAACACGTATATACAGCTAAGATGAATGCCCCATTTGTCGCAGCACTGATCGTGGGACACCGCAGGAGGAGGAGAATAGCCAGGGCACGCATTTTCGCACCACGGACAAGCCTTTTTGGGATGCCTGATGACAAGGTCTACGGCAGGTATAGGTTTCCACCCCATATCACATATCATCCTAGACCTGGTCAGGGAGTGGGAAGATGACCTTACATCCCCCACCCTTTGCTCCCAAGCATTGAGCCCCTTGGAGAAGGTGCTCAATGTCCTGCATTTCTTGGCCACTAGGTCATTCCAGCAGACTACTGCCTTAGTGGGGGGGGTCTCACAGGCCACGCAGTCACGCTGCCTACACCAGGTACTGGCAATCATGACAGCGCGCCCCTCAGTCCGCAGGCACACATACATGCCCAGAACACCCGCAGAAAGGCAGGCCGTTGTCCTGGATTTTTACAGGGTGGCACACTTCCCCAAAGTGCTTGGTGCCATAGATTGCACCCATGTGGCCCTACGTCCACCTAGGGCCACTGAGCACATCTACCGAAACCGCAAGCACTGGCATTCCATCAATGTACAGGTGGTATGCGATGCAAAGGGAATTATCACCTCTCTCTATGCAAACTACCCTGGCTCCACCCATGACAGTTTCATATACAGAATGTCCGCCCTGAGCCGGGCCCTGGAAGCTGGGCAGCATGGCGACACATGGCTCCTAGGTGAGTACAAAGGCCCTTGCACATGCATGCATGTCACACACACACACACAAATACACAAACCCCAATAATCACAACCATTTACACCTCCCCAGGGGACAGTGCCTACCCTCTGAGCAACCACATGATGATGCCAATCCGGAACCCCACCACACCACCCCAGGTAAGATATAACGCCGCCCATATTGCAACCAGGGCCATAGTGGAGCGCACATTCAGAGTGCTCAACTCACGTTTCCGCTCCCTTGACCGCTCTGGCGTGCAGCTACTCTATGCACCCCCAGTAGTGTGCAGGATCATTGTGGCAGCATGTGTCCTGCACAATGTTGCAACACGGCAGGGTGTACCGGTGGACATGGTGGTGCCCCCACATCCCCAACCACAGGCACAGGCGCTGCCCATGGGAGGGGAAAGGGCACGTGGCGAGGAAGCCCGGACCCAGCTTGTGGCCACATTTTTCACCTAAACTCCCACCCCTGCGGAGTGCACACAGGCCTGGCACATACCAGGTGACAATCGATGATGACAAAGAGACAGTCAACTGTCACAACCCTACCACCCTGAGATAGTTGCCATGGAAGTGCCACATTGTCTGCATCCCTAGCTACTTAAACACAAGCTATCCTGTGTGACCAAAAGGCACACATATGACATGACATGATATGGCATTTGTAACGTGCCTATACACAAGTATTTCAAGGTGCAACGAGGCAGGGAGGGGGGAACAAGGGAAGACAGACAACGATACTACTAGGCCAGGTGTCATTTACATTGTGCAAGTGCAGGGGTAGGGGGAAGGGAAACGCGCAAGGGGAAGGGGAGGGGGGGAGTGCAGTACAGGGTATGTAGACTAAAAAACGAATAAATAGGCCAGCTGGTGGCAACTGCAAAGGTAAGTGCAGACAAGTGCTGGGAAGGGGGGGGCTGTAGGGATAGAGAGACAGTCCCGCAGTGCAGGGGTTGCCAGGGAGGCAGTGCAAGTGGAGAGTGGCTGGGCCGAGGTCGGTGCGAGTGGCCCAGTTGCAGATCCAGTGCAGTTCCAGTGAAGAATTTTGCAAGGGAGAGGGAGAGAGAAAGCAGAAGCAAAGAGGAAGGTCTTGAGGTGCTTCCGGAAGCGGAGATGGTTCTCCTCAAGTTCCAGTGAGGCAGGAAGGCTGTTCCAGAGGGAGGCCCCTGCGGCGGAGAGAGATCTACCCCCAGCTAGTTGCTTTGAGAAGCGGATGACCCTGACATACAAGGTGTGAATCACACACACCTGCAAAACAGGCCATGACCATCACTGTTATGTCACTCAAACCCTCCCAAACCACAACATGACATGGCAAGCAATACCCATACACCAACACAGTACCATTAAGGTACACATTGCCATGTCAAAAATGTACAGTGGCATCAGACAATGATGCCTGACATGGAATCAGATGAAATGACTGACCAAAAACCTCCCAACCAAAATAAGTCATTCCCAAATGCATTACAAAAGTTGTAGACATAACATAACAATGAATGCCTGTCTACATGCACATTGTGCATTGCAAAATCAACACTGCAGCTTCTGTGTGCTGTGTCCAACTCATGCAACACACTGCTCAGCGCACAGCACAGTGAACAGCCATTGTGTGTGATGCAAACCCTGAGAATCACATCTAAGCAACAGACCACATCAAAAAGCAAATTAGGCATGTACAGGATCCATAATTGGTCACAGAACATGTGCTGCAGGGACACAGTGGGCACCAGAAGGCAAACAGAGTGTACACGTGGATATGCAAGGGTGGTTGTACATGTAGTGCATCATAGTGCAAGTGTGTGGGTTAGTAAGGACATGCACTCAACATATGCATGTGCAATCAAGTGACCATCAGTGTCCTCTACACATCACATGTGAACTTTGACCATGTGTACACCCCAGCATGTCAAACCACAACTATCCCCTCACACCTGAAAGGTAAACACAACACATGAACAGGCATTGATCAGCAGAACACAACATGTACATAGGATACCACAATTACAATGTCAGGGTTCCCATCACACTGCAGGGCAAGGCAACTATCAACAACAAACCACCCACCCCTCCCTCACAAATGACCATGACCCACTGAACAACTGCACCTGGGTCATGGAGCCTTCAACCCTCAATTTCACCTGGCCACAGTATCACCCTTCCCCTTCGTCACCATCCCCCACCTTGTGTGTAAAAAGGTGCCTGCACCCTCAGAGTCCACCCTCATTTGCAAAATCACAAAATCCAAGCCAGAAAAACGAACCAGAACACCCTCCAGTAGATGACTTGACGTAGCAGTACCTCACAAAGGCCAAGTACTACCACAATGATGTAACAACCAAGGTAGCACAGTAAAACAATGTCACAACAGGATGTGAACCATGTGTGGTACATAACATACAATGATGCACCATGAACGGATGTGTACTGTCACAGGTCCTGTGTACAGGCGCAGGAGTGGCAGGAAACAACCTCCCACACCGTGTCCCGGGTGCCTGCAAGGTCAAACTCACACAGGCCTCTGAGACCCTGGTGGGGAAGGAGGGTCAGGGATATGCAGTCGGGACAGGTGTTGGCACACTGGATAACTGGAATGAGTGGCAGGAGAGGGGAGGAGGAATGACACATGAAAGTAGGGAATGCTCGAAAATGTACTACCTGCATGAACACATACACAATCCGAACAAACTTGGACATCATTGTCATGGCCTTCTGTAGTCCAGGCTTAGGAGTGGCACGAACCAACCACCCCCTCTAGGGTTTTGGCGCCTGTAAGTTTTGGATTTACACAGGCATCCACAACCCCAGCGGGGAAAGAGGGTTAGGGAACGTTGCTTGGATAGGTACGGGAAGCAGGAACACCGGGTAGAGGGTGCAGGGTTTAAAATTGGATAGGACTCCGGGTGATTAGGGGAAAACAAACATACCAAATTGAATTACACATTCATCCATGCATTAGTGCACCCCCCAGCAAGCCTATGCAGAGCAGTTTGAAAGAAAATCAACAAGACACTTATCTCTGGTTTTGAGTGCTGGCCTCCTGCCTGCGCACTCTCAGGTCCGGTTACAGGAGCACTGCAATGCTGAAAAGAGAGCCAAAGTTAATAATCTGTCCGTGCCCATAACACAAAAACACACCACCAAACATGCCCCATAGCAACAAACTACTCTACAAACAGACAATCTGGTGTAGATGCTTCGTACCCATATATAACATTACCGCTGTGATGGGTCATACACAGTCAATGCAGTAAGTCAGCCGCCGGTGGGTGCGTGGCAAATGGAACATCAATGTGTCACAATTCACACAACATGCAATGTTCCCTGGGTAAGCAGACAGACCCATATAGCAAGGCATGACTTCAGAACAAGTTGTGTTCCACCATGACCGAAACAAAGTAGGCAGTGCATGTATCAAAATGTACATGGAAATGAAATGCACTGCACCCAAGTATGTCCCTTGCTGTATGTTCCTGTGAGCTGCCCCTTTCCATGTCTCGGAAGGCTACATGGTTGATACAAGTGCCTCAATGTACCTTGGTGTACCGGAGGGTATGTGCCACTGCCCATGCAGGTGTCCCAGACAACCTTACAATCAACAGCCATCAGTCCACCAACACATCTGAGCTGCATTGTGTGCTTCAACACCAATATTCGTCCAAGCTCACCCTCAGTGCTGTAACTAAGCCTGCATGTGCAACTCGCCTGGTGCAAGCTTTGCTGTGTTGTGGCCCCCCTGTGCTGCTCACCTTGCCTGGAGTTCCTTGTAACACGTCAGCAGTTCTAGGATGTAGGTCTGCAATCCCTGTGCCTCTGCTTGTGCACACATGTGCATGTGGACACCAACAAACGTGTCCAGAATTCAGATGTCCAATGGGCCATGTCTGCTGGCAAAGGTGTTCTGGAGGCTCATCCCCCTGCAGAAAGGGCATGAAACACATGATTAATGCTTTAAAGTCATCTGTGTGTGTCTCTTCAGGCATCTCATTACTGGACCATGTCAGAGACTTACATCAGAAATCACACCATCAGTCCGTCTTTCACATCCAAAGTGTGGAACACACTATCTATGGCATGAATTGCAAGAAGCACGTGTACAGTAAAGATAAGAAACATACTACACAATGCATAGCAATGAATGTATACATTAATCATGAAACACCCCATCTAGCAAAAGCTGAACAGTGGACAATAACACCGCAATCATCCCCACTAGGGGTGTCACCACAAGTCACACAGCACCAGACATGCCACAGATATGACAGTCCAAAGCCCTTGTGTAATAGGTTGTCACACCGAACCATCCTTGCGAGCCCATGGATAAGGGAGACAGGAGTGGCATATGTGAGTCAAGGACCCCAAGCAGCAAACACATACACAAGACAAGCCTGAAGGGCCCAGCTGGAACAGACATTGGATGGCTTCGAAAGCCACAAAGCACCGCACCGACACATGAAAGCACAATAGACAAGCAATTTTAAACTATATTAACTAATTACACTAACTATGAAAAACCTGCATTACCTAATTAAACTAACTATCAAACAGAAACTAAACTAACTAAACTAAAAGAAAAATCAAAAATGGCCACATACGACCCGGGGGGAGGGGAGGTACCCAGGAGGGGGGTGGTACAGGGTGCTGCTCAACACCCACATGCGATGATGCTGAGCCAAAAAAAAAACCTCCATGGGCTCAACGCCTGCACAGCCCGACCTATGTGGGAGATAGATGGTCGTCCGAGTCTAGCTCATCCTGGAAAGGAGGACGTGGCACAGTAGCCTAGCCACACCTAGCCGCAGCTTGCCCCTCGTCAGCAGCAAGTCTGCCGGACGGGTGAGCCTGGTTCTGTGTGGCGATGTGACGTAGGTCTGCATGCAGAACCTCACGTGATACACGTGCTTCCTCTTGCAAGGTAGCACGTGTAACAAGGAGTTCCTCCTGCAAGGCCTGGCTGGACAACCGCTGCACCTCCCGGCAAGCCTGTAGCTCAGCCGAGATGGTACGCTCAAGCTGTGCAAACCTCTCCTCTGCCAGCTGCCTCTGGGACATCATAAGGACACCCAGAGTGGATTTGAGGGAAGCATACTCCTCCCTCAGGGCATCCATGTGCGCCTCTGCATTAGCAGCAATTGCTTGATGCAGAGAACACATTTCAGCCTGGCGTGCCCTGTCTGAGGCCGCCATGCCCAGCCTGAGCGAGCAGGCCGTGGACCGTGCCGCCTGCTGCTGGAGAAGCACCTGCCTAGCAGGGGGGAGCACAGATTGGGCCACACGCTCCATGCTCTCAGTGATGTTCTCCATTGCTGCCCCCTGCCGTTCTGAATTGGCAGTCATGTATTGCTCCCACTCAGTATACTGCGGTTGCGCGTGGCGACCGCGTTGCCGGGCTTGACCCCTGCGGGACCCAAGGACCGGGGGTCCTCGCTGTGTTGGCACCGCCCGTGGCTGCACGACTACATGCCCCCGTCGACGTGATGCCCCAGGCACATCAGTGACTGGTGTGGAGGGTGACCCTGCGTCCCAATCCAACACGGGCGGAGGAACCAAGACTATCTGATCCCTCAGTGCAGGTGTCGCAGACAGAGGAGTGTCCACATCAGAATCACTCACCCCTGACACATGGACTTGATGCTCATCCAATTCAACATGGACGTCAGAGTCGTCATCAAGGCTGGACTCATAGGCAGCCAGAGACAAGATGGACTGTAGCACTTGGGGGTTTTCGTGGCCTACCACCCCACGACCCCCACTTGTGCCAGGTTGATGTAGTGGTAACAACCCTGTGTCTGGCATGACAACACCATCCTCCGCCTCCATTGCGTCATCACCTGAAAAATAGAGAGAAAAAAGGTCACTACACATGTCAGAAGCACACAACACACACACACACCGACAACAAACGCATCAGACAGACATGTGACACACAACATATAACCTGGCATGCATGCTGGGTCAACTTTGAATTGCTTCTGTGATCAGACCTGTTGAAAGGTGGCAGTTTCCATGGAAGTGGATCTATGCAGTGCAGAAAATGTGTACGCCACTCACTACCTACATGTACAAGGACTCCATGGTGTGTGTCAGGAAATGTGAAGGCAGTGCAAGGTCAAATTCAGGCATCACGTGCATTGTGCATTCAATGTGTACCATAGCTAGAAGCCAAGCACCCCTCCACCCCAGTACAAAAGCAGGGATGCCTAGCATGGTATCAAAAGGCTGACCATACACCTGTGTATTGACAGGCAGTGTTGACTGGCATCAACAGCTTAATGTGATTCAAGTGACAACACTGCAAATGATGATGGGACAGTAAGCAGGACACATGATGAAAACTCTGGAGGCTGCCCACGTGTGAAGAAGACACAACAGTTGGACAGAGTCATTGGCCATTGAACAGGCTGAGGCCCGTTAGCCACACAGATTGTCAGACGCTAAACATGTGTGCAACGCAGTACTGAGCCACAGTTGACATGGGAAGGCTGATGAGATGCCATGCAATGTATGTCACCCATGACTTGTATTACAGTGATCATCCAGTCAAGGACAAATAGGGGCATGCGTGCAATGCACATGGAGCATGAATGGGCACTCATGTCCCTGCGGGACATCTGAGCTATGCACAGTACAAGTGAGATACCCTGCATCAAATACTAACGATGTACCACACGGCATATGTCTGGCAGATTGTACGCTGGAAGTTAGCATCTACACAGGACGCATGAACAGGAAAGTACACATTGGCAAGATTGAAGCAGACCAGTGCAAAGGTGGAACTGTGCAGAGTGGCGGAGGAGGGACAAGGGAGCATGCCTACATGGAGTCCCCGCATGCAGGCAGAGGAGACAAGCACGTCAGTCATGCAATGGCATTGTGCCTGGGCTGAGAGGAAGGTCACCCCATACAACATGCAGAAGGGCCAGTTAGCTATAACATGGACCGGAGGGGCATACTTGTAACCAGCATCTCAGTAGGGTGCAATAGTGGTGATGAGGACAGTCCCCGTCTGCTCCACATGTCCACTATCCAGCAGAGCAGACATGCATCACAGAAGCATTGCATTACTTACACATCAGAATCATGTACACGTCACATGTAGTGGCAATCATGCACAACACATCCCACAAGTGAAACACACACGTCGTCAACAAACACGCATCAAAACTCACCGGACTGGGCATCAAAGTCCAGCATCTCTCCCACTCCATCGACCAATTCAGGTGGTATGAACTCCGCAACGAGTGCCTCATGCGGAGTGAGCTCTTCCTCCTCTGGTGCAGGCCCACCGCCAGTCACCAGAGTCAAGTTGTAATTAGAGGCACGCTTAGCCTTAGTGCTGCGTTTGATGTCATTCCAACGCTTTTTGCACTCTTGCGCCGTGCGCACCTCATGGCCGAATGAACTGACATGTTCCGCAACATGCTTCCAGTGGGTGTCACGTTGGGCAGCCGTAGTCTGACTATTGGTACCCACTAGCATGTCACGGCTGTGGCCCTGCACGTAGCCAACGAGGAAGTCCAGTTCCTGCTTGCAGAAAGGCTTCTTCCTTGACGTGCAGGAGGTTGTGGCTGTGTGTGGGGTCCCAGTCTGTGCTGCAGGTGCAACCTTCCTCCTCTTGGACTGTGGCGCAGACCCTGGCTGGCTAATGCCACCCTGACCAGTATGGCCAGTGGGTTCGGTGGATTGAGCCAAGGGAGTGGCAGGTGGAGGGAAGACCAAAGGCCTGACTTGTGTCAGTGGCATCTGGGTGCCCTCTAATGGACCCTGCGCAGCAACATCAGCTGTGGCAGGGTCATTGACCGCAACGGTCTTGGTTGGCAGACTCACAACCGGGGTGTTGTTGGGTGCATCTGCCCCTGCACTTGCCAACACCCGGCTGTTCGGGGCAGCAGATGACATAACTGCCCCAGGGATACGTGTCTTGGTCTGAGCAGCCCTGCCTGCCCCTATGGTTTCCCTCCTGGCCTGTTGGAAATCTGCCAAGGGCTCCTCAAGTGCCACCGCAGCCTGCGCTGGCAGACCCTGAGCCTTGGTGGCGGTGTCCACAGCTGCACCTGCAGCTACCACTACCCTTGGGCCCGTGGAGGTCGATGGAACGGACTGCCGGGTCACACGGGCGCGAGTGCCAGATGCAGAAGCTGCATCCCCCGGAACCACAGGGGGTGGTGGCATGACTGCACCGACACATGGCACAACATTGTGCTCAAGTGGCGCACCCCTGCCTCTTTCCCCTCTGTGGCCGCCCTGGACACCCTGGAGTCCCCCTACTCCCTGGTCACCACGGCCACGTCCCCGACCACGCCCGCCACGAGGAGTATGCCCAGCTGAGGCGCCCCTCACCTTTGGTGTCCTCCCAACCATGGCACAGATGTAGTAGTGCCGGCACAGATGGAGTAGTGCCAATGGGAGGTGTACACCACAATTGACCTGGGCAACTGGAGTGAAGGGGGTGGGAAGCAAGATGTTAACAGCCCCCCTGCACCTGCAAGGCTGTATGTGACCCCGGTGATGTAGTGACAGGTCACGCAATGCTCAGGCACCCCAAAACTGCAGTAAAACCGTGCACGCAACCCTGCAGCCTACGTGCGTGGAATCAACCTGCCGCAGTACGCGGTGGCACCCAGTAACACGAATAATGCATACACGTGGGACACGCAGGCTACTATGACATCGAAAATGGGTGCGATACACAGGGGCACCCGCAGTGGGAAAAATAGCATGTGCGACTCACCGTCTGACTAGCACGATGCAGAAAAACACGCATAGCCAATACCCCCGCCAAAAGAAGAGATACGTCCTTGATAGCTGTGAAGTTGTGATGGCGCGCGAAACAACAGGAAGCAGAAACACACGTCGGTCTCCACGAAAGGCACGTACAGCGAACTGCTGGCCCCACTCACCTTTAACCCGTGCTGAGGGAAGCGCCCGCGTGCGTCACGTCAATTACGTGCATGGGCCCTTTCCTCGGATTACACGCGGACGTGCAGTTTTTCACGAGAGCTGAAACGCCCATGCACGCCTGCGCGCGTCACGTCACAGAGGCGCTTGCGCTTGAAGGGCCTTCTGTCCAATGAAATTGCGTTTGCGTGCAGGCGCGCTTACGCGCTAAGGGCCTTTCTTCGAATTACACGCTGACATGCAGAATTTTCACATGCCAAATCCCTCCGTATCAAGCTGGCCACGCGTAAGCACACGGAAGACCACGCTCCTGCCCAGAAGGCCGAATTACTGCCCCCCAGAGCCCCGAGCACGCTCCCACCTGCCATCTGCTACTGCCTGACTGCCTGCTGCCCACGTGCCCTGCCATTTGCTGCCTGCATATCAGCCAGGGGTGCTGTTGCTGTGACCACCCCTGCTGGAACCGAAGACTCCCAACTGGGATTCCATCGCTCCACAGCCCAGCCCCAGGACCCAGTTGCCCACCCACTCCTGCCTCTGGGGTTGTCATGTCGGGCACTGCAACATCTGGCACCACTGACAAGCCCTGGCCAGAGAGGCAGAGGGGCACCAGCTTCACTGCAACCGAAGTTGGTGTCCTGGTGGAGCAAGTCCTGGGGCAGTATGATGCCCTCTTTCGGAAGTTCCCGCGCCGAAAAGGAAGGACGGACTCGGATCTGGACGGTCATCGTGACTGCCATCAACGCGGAGGGGGTGGCAGTCTGCGACTTCCAACATGTCAAGAAGCACTGGGAGGACTTCAGGTCCAGGACCCTCAACAAGGCCCGGCGCCTCTTGAAGGCAGCGGATGCTAAGGGGCGCCGGGGCCACTTGTCGGAAGATCAGATGAGGGTCCTGGAACGCATATCCCCAGCGCTCCACGTCCAGGTCCTTGAGAGGCAGACCCGTCTGGAGTCGAGCGGTAAGTGTACATGCATCATGATTGTAAGCTGTGCGTGTGGTGATGTGCCAGTAGTGTGTAAGTTGCACATCTGTTTGTATGGGGCCGAGTATGGGTGGGGGTGTACAGGGCCGTGAGGCTAACACATGCGAGGGCTGTCATGTGTGAGACATGGATGGTGTTTTTGTGTGTAGGCTTGCATGCCAAATGCAGTTGCATGGGCACACATGTTTGGATGAATGTGTATGTAAGTAGGCATGTTCGTGATGTCACACATGTATGTTGTTTTCAGCTGCATGTATCAGCACTGTGTACATGTGCATGTGTGTGTATTTGACAAGGGTGCAACAGTGATGCAACATGGATGCATGTGACAGCGGGATGTGGAAGCCTGATTGGCAGATGTGACATGGATGCCCATCTGAACACTGCAACAGTTGGCAGAGGTGTACACATGCATGCAAGTGTGGTGGTGTGCGTGCATGTGTAGTGCACTCCCTGTGTTGCATGTGATGTCTGGCTCACCTTTGCCTGCTCATGCTGTTGTATTTGTATGGATGGTGCTGGCATTTGTGATATGGCTGTGGTATGGCTCATGTGTGCAAGTTGAAATGACATGTGTGTTGGCGATTGTGATGCTATGTCTGATGTTTGCCAATGCCACTCAAGTACAACTGTCATGTGTGTAGGTGTCCATTGTACAGTGCCCTGATGCCTGTGTTTTATTTCTCCCTGTCTGCAGCGTCAACTGATGAAGAGGGCGGAGAAGGTGCTGTGGAGCACAGCGGCGGGGATCCCACCGCCAGCCAGAGATGCAAGGCCCGGCTCCCCTCCCAGGTTGTGATCTCGTCGGGGAGTGAGGAGTCCAGTGCCGCGTCCCAGGCCGCAGCTGCCGGGGGGAGGTCCAAGAGGAGGAGGTTGGAGTTGGACTCCTCGGCAGCAGAAGGGGCAGCTGGGACCCCACAGGGCCCAACGGAGGAAGATGGCACGGAGTCATCCAGGTTGGTGGGGGGTTTGGTGGAGGAGGAGGCCGTGCAAGCAACAGAGACGGGGTCTGGAGGTGGGGATTCCACTGGTGCTAGTGGTGCAGTGCAGGACCAGGGACAGGAGGCAGCACAGGCTGCCGCGGAGGTGCCTGTGTGCAATCCTGTCCCTGATCCTGTCACTGCATCATCTTGCACCAGCAGAGATGCCTACGTCCAGACCCGTTTTCAGGCAGGGGATGAGCTCACAACAACTGGCCTTCCTCTGCCTGCGGACGTGGCTATCCGGGTCCGGGTTGAGCCTGTCCTGACTGGTGTGGCGTTGCGTCAACGGGCCATGCAAGGTGACCTGCAGTCTTTTCATGAGGAGACTGCACGTCATTTCGAATGGCTCGTTGACCGCGTCGGCCTACTGGGACAGGTCACCCAGGCCGGATTCCTCCGTTTGATGGGGCTTGCTACGACCCCCTCTTCAACTGAACCCCCTATGCGCCTGTCATCCTCCGTGCCATCTTCCCACCCATTAGTCACCTGGGTGCCCTGTGGAGCTGCCTCTGACGGTGCGGCCAGGCTGGTGGAGGAGGCATCCCTGCCACAGTCGGGAGTCGGACGTCCAGCAGGGGTGGCCACATCAACGACTGCACCCCAGCCAGCGGAGGATGTGCAGGCAGCAGGAGGCAGTGCACGGGCAGAGGCACAGCAGCAGCAGCAACGTGATGGGAGCCATGATGGCTCGGGGCCTTCAACATCGGAGGGGCAGGCATCGGCCGGAGGGCAGGAGGACCCAGGACGGGAAGTGTCTTCCGTGTGGCAGCCGTTGGGCCACGCCATAGATGCGGAGCGGCAGCGGGCGTAAGAGGCACGGCTCATGATGGTCAGGGCGGAGGACTCCATGCGGAGGGCCCTGAGGCGGGCCAAGTGCCTCGAGGCAATCCTCAGGGGGTTGGAGGTGGGCATGTCGACGGCCATGCGGACCCTCTGGGCCATGGAGGAGGACCGCCCTCCGGGACATTGAGCAGGAGTTCGATGATGCCCTGGCCCGGGACATCCAAAAGTGAGCCGTCGGACTAGCCCGCTGCCCTTGTAAATAGTTCTGTAGTTAGTGTTAGGTTTCCTTTGGTTTTGCATTTTTTTTGGACCTTTTGGACAATGGGCCACATTTTTCTATATAGTTTTTTTTTATTAGGTAGTGTTTTTAGATAGGTTTCATTTCTTCTGTTGGGATCATGGACCCTGGATTGTTTATCTGTATATAGTTGACTGTTGGATTTTCATTTTTTTTATGATTTACCCATGGAGCAATGGTTTTCGATTTTAATTTTCCATTGGATTTACTTTTGTGGACTGTGACTTTGGACACCTTTCCTTTGGATTATGATTTGTGGTTTTGCACTATTTCACGGACATGCTGGTTTTTTTTTCAAATTCCCATTTTTGTTTGTTTATTTTTGATTCAATTTATGTTGCTTTTAATACATATTTTTTCTTCAAACTTCAATGTGTGGTATCATCTCATTGGTGTCATGCATATCATGATATGGGTTTTGACATTCACTGACACCCATTGGGTGTATGTGAGGGACATGTGTTCATTTCCAAACTTGCAATTGGGGTTCTATCATGTTATTGCCATTTCTAAGTGGTGGATGCAATACTAGGGTGGGTGTTTGGCATTTGGAGGCTGACCATAAGGGCCAGGGATCTAGATTGTGATGACATGTTGGCTGGGGGACATGTGTGGGGGCCTGGTGGAGGGTGCCCTGCACTGCTGGGGGGTGGGGGTGCTGGGAGACATGAGTGGGGGCCTGGTGGAGGGTGCCCCTGGATGCTGGGGGGTGGGGGTGCAGGGGGACATGAGTTGGACATGAGTGGGGGCCTGCTGGCAGGTGCCCCACAGTGCTGGGGGGTGGGGGTGCTTGGAGACATGAGTGGGGGCCTGGTGGAGGGTGCCCCACAGTGCTGGGGGGTGGCGGTGCTGTGAGACATGAGTGGGGGCCTGGTGGAGGGTGCCCCACAGTGCTGGGGGGTGGGGGTGCTGGGAGACATGAGTGGGGGCCTGGTGGAGGGTGCCCTGCACTGCTGGGGGGTGGGGGTGCTGGGGGACATGAGTTGGACATGAGTGGGGGCCTGCTGGCAGGTGCCCCACAGTGCTGGGGGGTGGGGCTGCAGGGGGACATGAGTGGGGGCCTGGTGGAGGGTGTCCTGCACTGCTGGGGGGTAAGGGTGCTGGGAGACATGAGTGGGGGCCTGGTGGAGGGTGCCTCTGGATGCTGGTGGGAGGGGGTGCTGGGAGACATGAGTTTGGGGCCTGGTTGAGGGTGCCCTGCACTGCTGGGGGGTGGGGGTGCTGGGGGACATGAGTTGGACATGAGTGGGGGCCTGCTGGCAGGTGCCCCACAGTGTTGGTGGGTGGGGGTGCAGGGGGACATGAATGGGGGCCTGGTGGAGGGTGCCCTGCACTGCTGGGGGTGGGGGTGCTGGGAGACATGAGTGGGGGCCTGGTGGAGGGTGCCCCTGGATGCTGGGGGGTGGGGGTGCAGGGGGACATGAGTTGGGGGCCTGGTGGAGGGTGCCCTGCACTGCTGGGGGGTGGGGGTGCTGGGGGACATGAGTTGGACATGAGTGGGGGCCTGGTGGAGGGTGCCCCACAGTGCTGGGGGGTGGGGGTGCAGGGGGACATGAGTGGGGGCCTGGTGGAGGGTGCCCCTGGATGCTGGGGGGTGGGGGTGCAGGGGGACATGAGTGGGGGCCTGGTGGAGGGTGCCCTGCACTGCTGGGGGTGGGGGTGCTGGGAGACATGAGTGGGGGCCTGGAGGAGGGTGCCCCTGGATGCTGGGGGGTGCGGGTGCAGGGGGACATGAGTTGGGGGCCTGGTGGAGGGTGCCCTGCACTGCTGGGGGGTGGGGGTGCTGGGGGACATGAGTTGGACATGAGTGGGGGCCTGTTGGAGGGTGCCCCACAGTGCTGGGGGGTGGGGGTGCAGGGGGACATGAGTGGGGGCCTGGTGGAGGGTGCCCTGCACTGCTGGGGGGAGGGGTGCAGGGGGACATGAGTGTGGGCCTGGTGGAGGATGCCCCTGGATGCTGGGGGTTGTGGTGCAGGGGGACATGAATGGGGGCCTGGTGGAGGGTGCCCTGCAATGCTGGGGGGTGGGGGTGCTGGGAGACATGAGTGGGGGCCTGGTGGAGGGTGCCCCTGGATGCTGGGGGGTGGGGGTGCAGCGGGACATGAGTTGGGGGCCAGGTGGAGGGTGCCCTGCACTGCTGGGGGGTGGGGGTGCTGGGGGACATGAGTTGGACAAGAGTGGGGGCCTGGTGGAGGGTGCCCCACAGTGCTGGGGGGTGGGGGTGGGGGTGCAGGGGGACATGAGTGGGGGCCTGGTGGAGGGTGCACTGCACTGCTGGGGGGTGGGGGTGCAGGGGGACACGAGTGGGGGCCTGGTGGAGGGTGCCCCTGGATGCTTGGGGGTGAGGGGGCAGGGGGACATGAGTGGGGGCCTGGTGGAGGGTGCCCTGCACTGCTGGGGGGTGGGGTGCTGGGAGACATGAGTGGGGTCCTGGTGGAGGGTGCCCCTGGATGCTGGGGGGTGGGGGTGCAGGGGGACATGAATGGGGGCCTGATGGAGGGTGCCCCTGGATGCTGGGGGGTGGGGGTGCAGGGGGACATGAGTGGGGGCCTGGTGGAGGGTGCCATGCACTGCTGGGGGGTGGGGGTGCTGGGAGACATGAGTGGGGGCCAGGTGGAGGGTGCCCCTGGATGCTGGGAGGTGGGGGTGCAGGGGGACATGAGTTGGGGGCCTGGTGGAGGGTGCCCTGCACTGCTGGGGGGTGGGGGTGCTGGGGGACATGACTTGGACATGAGTGGGGGCCTGGTGGAGGGTGCCCCACAGTGCTGGGGGGTGGGGGTGCAGGGGGACATGAGTGGTGGCCTGGTGGAGGGTGCTCTGCACTGCTGGGGGGTGGGGGTGCAGGGGGACATGAGTGGGGGCCTGGTGGAGTGTGCCCCTGGATGCTGGGGGGTGGGGGTGCAGGGGGACATGAGTGGGGGCCTGGTGGAGGGTGCCCTGCACTGCTGGGAGGTGGGGGTTGTTAGGCGGAAACCTGTGCAGTTCCCTCTGGGACCACTACAAAAGATTTAGGACTACAGGTGTTTGGCAGTAAACCCACTTGGTAGCAGTCTGTACCACACAGATTCACTTGGTAGCTGTGGCTGAGCAGTCAGACTTCCCTCAAGAAGAGTTAGGCAGTATGTGGAGTATACAAAATAGGGCAATCTACACAGTAGAACAAGCAAACACGGAACAAGGCTTCGGTGTTAAGATATAAAGGTATTTATTTATAACAACACATCTATAGAAAACACTCTGGCACTAATACAGCAAACAACTTCAATCACAATTACTATACGCAGAAAAAGATCAATCCCCCCAACAATAGTTCGACAAGTCTAGGTTCACCGGCATCACTTATTTGCAGACAGAGGTGTATGCTTTAACCTAGATGGCACTCTAGTATTCGTTAGGACGGGAGAGAAAAATAAGGCAGGTTATGAAATCAACTCGGTACCAATACTTTACGGACAAATGCAAGACAAGTAAGGCAGGGTCTACTGCAGATCACAAAGTTCAGAGGCCAGGCCCACTCGGAGAGAGGCAAGGCGATATGTCCCAAAAAGTGTCTCAGTGGAAATGCGCTTCGAGTCTTTATCGCAAATTGTTATGGAAAGATTGGACCAGTTCAGAACAACAAGTTAAAGAAAGCTTGGAGGCGACCCAATGGAAAGGCGAGGATTAAGACACCTCACTCTATCCGGCAGAAAGGGAAGCCAGGCGGACACGGTACCTTGTTTGTGGAGAGACAGCTTCGGCGGGGGCAGTTGTTCCTGGTGGTGGATGCATGTCGGGTCTTTGCCAAGAGTAGAGATGATCTCGTTGTTGAAGAAAAGTGAAGTCCGGTGCACCACCAGGGAAGAGACCACCCGGGGAGTGCTCCGTCACAAGTCACCACCTTTTGGTCGCGGTACAGGGGTAGTGGCTATCTGGTTGCCGAGGTGCTCTGCACGGCCAATTCGACCACTGCGTCCTGCAGCGAAGAAAAAGCAAAGGTGACTGGTTGTTCCCACCAGTCAGCAGAAGAGAATCTCCGGCAGGGAGATCTCCTCTGTTGTCGGGAAGTGGTGAGTCGGTTCAGCAGGGCTCCACCGGAGGTGTCGTCGTTGCAGGTCGGCTCAGCTTTACACTCGTCGGATTCTTAGGTACTGTGGCGACTTCTGAAGATCCAGTCCCAAAAGCCCTGCTTTTATGCAGACAACCCCCATTCATTCAGCCTAGCTGTCAATCAAAACACGCTAAGTGGTGAGCGGGGAGGCTCACCACTTGGGCCAATCACACCAGAGTGCGACCGGAGTCGGCAAGGCAACTCGGTCCAGGGTGCCTAAACCCCCTCCCACACCCCTGTGGTAACCCAGACAGAATGGCACCACTTTGAAGGGTCTCTGTACAGAAGCCCGCCAAAAGTGGAACAAAGGGCTCAACCTTTGGTTTAGGAGTCACAGAGACGAACACAGACGCCATTTTAAAAACCGAGTTCTGGCAGAAAATACCATCCGATAGACTTATTTAAGATAAGTAAACCGGTGGTATGTTAGAGATTAACGGGAAAAAGGTATTAATCTCCAACAATGGGAAGAATCCCATAGGGTTATATTCGGGGTCGAATATAACAAGTAGTTTCCACTGCCACCAGCCAAAACTCGACAAGGGGTGACGGGACAGTGCCCCCTCGAATAACAGACCCAGGAGTAATTGAATTACCCCTACTAGTACGTCCACAATAGGATGGTTTGTACTAGTGCTGTTAGTAAAGTTAGGTCTAGTAAAGCCAATGGTGACTTTACATACAGTAGTCAGTCCCCGGGTATGGAGTCTATGATGGAGGTCCGCTAGGACGCCCCAGTGCTACGGCACGGAGGGTGCATTGTAACACACAGCAAAACATATGAGACCCTATGGAGTAAAAAAAAACCATAGCCCATAGAACACATTGACATTCAAAGGAATTACACACATTCATGTCCAAGAGTGGGAGAAAAAAAGAGTCTCACTCTTGGCAGGATGGAAAAAACAAACTCCAGAAATCCAGCAAAGCTGCTGGGGGACTCACTAGGTTAGGAAATTCAGCCTAAACAGAGAATTCTCCCTAACACTCGCCCCCCCCAGACTAAGGGACAGGAGGATTTAATCCACTCCTGGATGAATCTCATACCTCTAGTCGATGACATACCTCCTAGAGAGACCATCAGCATTTTGGTGGTGACACCCTGACCTGTGCTCAATGGTGAAATCAAACCCTTGCAGGCAGATCGACCATCTCAATAGTTTCGGGTTTTCCCCTTTCATTTGCATTAACCATCTCAAGGGTTGGTGGTCAGTCTGAAGGACAAAAGTAGAACCATACAAGTACGGCCTAAACTTCTTCAGAGCCCAAACGTTAGCAAAGCACTCTCTTTCGATTGTTGCCCACCTTGTCTCCGGATCCTTCAGCTTGCGGCTGATGAAGCAAACGGGGTGCTCCCTACCTTTCCCATCCAGTTGACTGAGTACGGCACCTATTCCTACATTTGAAGCATCTGTGTGCACAATGAAGTGTTGGCGGTAATCAGGAGCTCTGAGTACTGGGGCTTGGCAAAAAGCCGTTTTCAGGTTTTCAAAAGCCTGATTGCACTCCTCGTTCCATCTAAACTTTTTAGGAAATTTGGGCGAGGAGATGACATTCAGTGGAGAGGCTATGTTCCCATAGTTCTCGATGAAATTCCTGTAATACCCAGTGAGGCCTAGGAAGGCTCTCACTTGGGTTTGAGTAGTAGGTGTTGTTCAATTTTGCACAACTTCAATCTTACTGAGCAAAGGCCTTATTTCTCCACCTCCTACCTCATGTCCAAGATAGACTACCTTACTCACTCTGTCCAATTTAGCATTTACTCGCCTTTATGGTTAGATTGGCTAGTCCAAGAGCCTGCAAAACATCTCTCAGGTGGGTTACATGTTCTTCCCAGGAATTGCTGAACACTGCTATGTCATCCAAGTATGCCATGCAGAAGTCCTCCATCCCATTCAGAACCTGGTTTACCATCCGTTGAAACGTAGCAAGTGCATTCTTCAATCCGAAAGGCATTACCTTAAAATGGTATAAGCCAACGGGGGTAGAAAATGCAGTTTTCTCCTTGGCATGGTCTGTAAGGGCTATTTGCCAATAGCCTGACGTCAAGTCAAATGTGCTGAGGAACTTGGCGGCGCCAAGTTTATCCACCAACTCATCTGTTCTTGGCAAAGGGTGGGCATCAGTCTTGGTGACTGCATTAAGAGCTCTATAATCCACGCAGAATCTAAGCTTTTTAGATCCGGCCTTTGGTACTAACACAACTGGGCTCGACCATGGACTAGTAGAGGGCTCTATTACCCCGAGATCGAGCATCTTGCTGACCTCACCTTTGATGTGGGTACGCACGTTTTCTGACATTCGGTATCCTCTGCTTTTGACTGGCAGAGAGTCACCAGTGAGTATATCATGCTGGCCCCAAGGGGTCAAGCCTGGTGAAAGCGAGAAAAGAGAGGCAAACTGATTCAACATAGATTTGCACTCTTCTTGTTGCTCGGGTGTCAGATTTGAAGAGAGGTTTACTCCTTCAACTTTTTCGTCCAAAGGTAAGCCTCTGAGGAGATCAGGAAGAGCTTCACTCTCTTCTTCTTCCTCAGATGATGCTAGAAGCAACGCTCCTACATCCGGTCTTGAGACATACGCTTTGAGTCGGTTGGTGTGGAAGACGGTCGGAGCCTCCTTGGGATTGCCCAAGTCCACCAGATAATTGACCTCTCCGAGTTTACCCACAACTCTGAAGGGTCCCATCCACTTGTCTTGCAAGACCCTCTGCCTTGTCGGGATCATAAAGAGAACGAGCTGGTCTTGAGCAAACTCAACCATGTTAGCCTTTTGATCGTGCCAGTGCTTGACCAATGCTTGTCGAGCTTTCAAGTTATCGCTTGCTTCCGTCATCATGTGCGACATTCTCCTGCGGAGACCTATCACGTAGTCAGTCACTCTGACTGGCTTGGGGGAAGGAGCACTCTCCAGCCCCTCCTTAATCAGGGCCAATGGACCTCTGACGGGATGACCATAGAGAAGTTCGAAGGGAGAATAACCTACTCCCTCCTGAGGGACTTCTCTATAAGCAAAGAGAAGGCATGGCAGTAGAAGGTCCCACTTACTCTTAAGGGGTTCCTCTAAAGCACCTATCATGCTCTTCATGGTTCGGTTGAACCGTTCTACCAACCCATTGGTTTGTGGGTGGTAAGTTGTTGAGAACTTGTAAGTAACTCCACAGGTTTTCCACATGGGCTTCATGTAGTGGGACATACAGTTTGACCCCCTGTCAGAGATTACTTCCTTAGGAAACCCGACCCTAGTAAAAATACCAAGGAGGGCCTTAGCCACAGCCGGAGCTGTAACAGTTCTCATAGGAATTGCCTCAGGATACCTAGTAGCATGGTCTGCTACAACAAGTATAAACCTGTTGCCTGAGGAGGTTGGAGGATCAAGGGGACCAACAATGTCAATCCCTACTCTTTCAAACGGGACTCCCACAACTGGGAGAGGCACTAAAGGTGCCACATTCTTGGAGCCAACCTTACCAGAGGTGTGGCAGGTGTGGCAGCTCCTGCAGTGTTTTTCTACTTCGGCCCCCATTTTGGCCAATAGAAGTAGAGAGAGAGCCTTTCCTTAGTCTTCTTGAAACTCAAGTGACCAGCCAAAGGAATCTTGTGGTTTAACTGCAAGAAAGGTGGTCTGTTCTCTTGGGGTACTACAAGCCGCTTGTAGTCTCCAGGTGCAGACTCGGTCGGTTCACTGTAGAAGAGGCCATCTTCCCAGTGCAACCTGTATTTCCCAGGCTCTTGCCCTTCAGCCTGAGCTTCTCTCTGGTGGCGAAGACCTTCCAGAGTTGGACATTCTCTCTGTCCCTTACTGAAGTCTGCCCTGCTGGGTCCACCTTCTGCCAGTAAAGACTGCAGCTCAGGATGGTCAACAGGATCCAGATCTCCGATGAGTTTCTGGCCTTCCATTAGCTCCTCTTCAGAGTCTAATTCTACCACAGAGGGTTGTACCTCCCTCTCAGCCTCAGCTGAAGGTGGAGTTACGGGTGTAACTTTGGACAACCGCGGGGAAGTCCTTGTTGGCTGCACTGAAACGCTGGCTGCTGGTTTCGGGATAGAAGTCTTAGGTTTCCCTTTCGCTTCTGGTTTCTTTGAGACAGCGGCCGACAATTCCAGTGGAGCAGGAGTGATTTCTTTCTTCATCATCTCCGTGAGAGTACCGCGCATGGTCCTCTCTCTTGCAGGTCTGGTTAGCTCCTGTAACCATTTACTAGGAGGTCTGGGAGTATGCAATACAACCCGGAGAGTTTTCAAATCGTTACCCAACAGTACGCGTCCTGGTACCTCACTCTGTATGCTGACAGGTATCTTCACAGTCATGTCGTTACACTGGATGAGAACTGGTAATTGGGGGAGCATCTGCACAGGCCCTCCAGCTAACTTGGTGAGGCGTTTGGGTGCCTTAGCAACATCCTCAGCCAGAAAAAACGATTTATCCACCACAGTTATGCTGGCCCCAGTGTCCCTAATGGCAGGAGTCTCCTGACCATTCACCTGGACACTGTCCTTATAATACTCTTTAGTATTATCGGGGATAGAATTATAGACGTCTAAATTCTGTTGTTCCCACAACCCCAGAGATACTAAAGAAACGCTGGCTGAGACTCCAATGGGTTCGTCAGCTAGCAGTAGAAAGTTTCCACTTGCCATTTGGACTTCCTACTCTGGAGCGAAGGCTAAGGAGACAAGCTGGACCCCTGAAGGTTTACCCTTACATCTGGGATCTCCTTTCACGTGGTCAGTCGAGCCACAAACAAAGCATTTACTGAATGCTTTCTGGAATGGTGGCTTGTTCTGGCCTCCTTCCGGTTTGGCACCAGAAGACTCACTATTCTGCTGTGGTTTTCCTTGTGGCTTACCCTTCTGGTTTTGTTTGGGGCCCTCTTTGGAATTTGAGTTATTCAAATTCTCTTTTGAGTCTTTTTTAGGCTGTTTTCCCTCATCCTTTTTCTGAGTTGCCCCAGAATCCTTGTGAGTAGCCCTGTTGGCAACCCACAAGTCAGCAGCCTTAGCTAGCTTCCTGGAATCCAATTCCTTCGAATCAGCCAAGTGCTGTCTGAGCTCAGGAGAACAGGCATCATAAATATACTCCAACATAAAAAGATTCTTCATACGATCATGAGTGTTCACTTTGTAACACTTAATCCATCCCTCTAAGTTTTTCAACCCTTCACTCACCCAGGTAGCCCAAGGGGTACCATCATGCTTTTTGAGGGTTCTAAACCTCTTAAGATATTGGAAAGGGGTGTTCCCGAATCCAGCTATCAAAGCTAGTTTCACACTTGCGTATTCTTTCCTATCCTCCTCCCCAACTCCATTACCACATCAGTTGCAACAGGGGGGAGCCTAGAGAACAACCAGGTAAGCAACTCATTACCTGTGATGTTCTGGAGCCCATGATTGTACTCAAACAAACTCAGCCAATCCAATACATCCAACTTCGGTTCGTACATGCCAATTAATTTCTTTGGCATCCGGGGTCTTTTGGGACTGGAGCTTCTAGAAGAGCCAGAGACAGAAGCAGTTTCATTTCTAACTCATGCTTGAGCTCCATTTCTCGGAGCCTAAGAATTTGTTGCATTTCTTGGTGTTTCTTTTCCCTTTGAGCAGTAATCCTTCGAATTCCAAGTCTATTTTCATTTTTTTCTAGTTCAAGGACTTGAGGACTTAGTGTGGGACCTGTTATAGGCCCAGTAGGTACAGCTGGTAAGGCAGACAGAGGGGCGGGGGAGACAGTTTTGTTAGCCTCTCCTTCCTCTTCGGCATCTTCATCACTATCATCAGAATTATGATTTAGATCAACACCATCACTGTTATCTACATCTGCTGGAGAAGTTGGTTCCTCTGAACCAGTACCCAGACTTTGGTTTTCCAGCAATCTCGCTATCAGTTCTAACTTCTTGCCTCTTACAGAAAGATTCTCTTGCCTAGAGAGAGCTCGTAAACTCTCAGTATTTTCACCTGACAAGGACTCTTGAATGTAAGCTTCCATAGTAGACATGTTTTTGAAAGTTGCTTTTTAGTGCTAAGCTTTGTGCTTAGTTATCCTAAAGTGTCGAAAAACACTCTAAACTGTATACTCGATACAATTCCCACCTCTGTACAACAGTGTTAGGCGGAAACCTGTGCAGTTCCCTTTGGGACCACTGCAAAAGATTTAGGACTACAGGTGTTTGGCAGTAAACCCACTTGGTAGCAGTCTGTACCACACAGATTCACTTGGTAGCTGTGGCTGAGCAGTCAGACTTCCCTCAAGAAGAGTTAGGCAGTATATGGAGTATACAAAATAGGGCAATCTACACAGTAGAACAAGCAAACACGGAACAAGGCTTCGGTGTAAAGATATAAAGGTATTTATTTATAACAACACATCTATAGAAAACACTCTGGCACTAATACAGCAAACAAATTCAATCACAATTACTATACGCAGAAAAAGATCAATCCCCCTAACAATAGTTCGACAAGTCTAGGTTCACCGGCATCACTTATTTGCAGACAGAGGTGTATGCTTTAACCTAGATGGCACTCTAGTATTCGTTAGGACGGGAGAGAAAAATAAGGCAGGTTATGAAATCAACTCGGTACCAATACTTTACGGACAAATGCAAGGCAAGTAAGGCAGGGTCTACTGCAGATCACAAAGTTCAGAGGCCAGGCCCACTCGGAGAGAAGCAAGGTGATACGTCCCAAAAAGTGTCTCAGTGGAAATGCGCTTCGAGTCTTTATCGCAAATTGTTATGGAAAGATTGGACCAGTTCAGAACAACAAGTTAAAGAAAGCTTGGAGGCGACCCAATGGAAAGGCGAGGATTAAGACACCTCACTCTATCAGGCAGAAAGGGAAGCCAGGCGGACACGGTACCTTGTTTGTGGAGAGACAGCTCCGGCGGGGGCAGTTGTTCCTGGTGGTGGATGCAGGTCGGGTCTTTGCCAAGAGTAGAGATGATCTCGTTGTCGAAGAAAAGTGAAGTCCGGTGCACCACCAGGGAAGAGACCAGCCGCGGAGTGCTCCGTCACAAGGCACCACCATTTGGTCGCGGTACAGGGGTAGTGGCTATGCGGTTGCCGAGGTGCTCTGCACGGGCAATTCCACCACTGCGTCCTGGAGCGAAAAGAAAAAGCAAAGGTGACTGGTTGTTCCCACCAGTCAGGGGAAGAGACTCTCCGGCAGGGAGATCTTCTCTGTCGTCGGGAAGTGGTGAGTCGGTTCAGCAGGGCTCCACCGGAGGTGTCGTGGTTGCAGGTCGGCTCAGCTTTACCCTCGTCGGATTCTTAGGTCCTGTGGTGACTTCTGAAGATCCAGTCCCAAAAGCCCTGCTTTTATGCAGACAACCCCCATTCATTCAGCCTAGCTGTCAATCAAAACACGCTAAGTGGTGAGCGGGGAGGCTCACCACTTGGGCCAATCACACCAGAGTGCGACCGGAGTTGGCAAGGCAACTCGGTCCAGGGTGCCTAAACCCCCTCCCACACCCCTGTGGTAACCCAGACAGAATGGCACCACTTTGGAGGGTCTCTGTACAGAAGCCCGCCAAAAGTGGAACAAAGGGCTCAAACTTTGGTTTAGAAGTCACAGAGACGAACACAGACGCCATTTTAAAAAACGAGTTCTGGCAGAAAATACCATCCGATAGACTTATTTAAGATAAGTAAACCAGTGGTATGTTAGAGATTAACGGGAAAAAGGTATTAATCTCCAACAATGGGAAGAAACCCATAGGGTTATATTCGGGGTCGAATATAACAAGTAGTTTCCACTGCCACCAGCCAAAACTCGACGAGGGGGGACGGGACAGTGCCCCCTCGAATAACAGACCCAGGAGTAATCGAATTACCCCTACTAGTATGTCCACAATAGGATGGTTTGTATTAGTGCTGTTAGTAAATTTAGGTCTAGTAAAGCCAATGGTGACTTTACATGCCCGGGGAGACAGTAGTCAGTCCCCGGGTATGGAGTCTATGATGGAGGCTTGCAAGGACGCCCCAGTGCTAGGGCACGGAGAGTGCGTTGTAACACACATAGCAAAACATATGAGACCCTATGGAGTAAAAAACCCCATAGCCCATAGAAAACATTGACATTTAAAGGAATTACACACATTCATGTCCAAGAGTGGGAGAAAAAAAAGAGTCTCACTCTTGGCAGGATGGAAAAAACAAACTCCAGAAATCCAGCAAAGCTGCTGGGGGACTCACTAGGTTAGTTAATTCAGCCTAAACAGAGAATTCTCCCTAACAGGGGTGCTGGGAGACATGAGTGGGGGCTTGGTGGAGGGTGCTCCTAGATGCTGGGGAGTGGGGGAGCAGGGGGACATGAGTTGGGGGCCTGGTGGAGTGTGCCCTGCACTGCTGGGGGGTGGGGGTGCTGGGGGACATGAGTTGGACATGAGTGGGGCCTGCTGGCAGGTGCCCCACAGTGCTGGGGGGTGGAGGTGCTGGGAGACATGGGTGGGGGCCTGGTGGAGGGTGCCCCATAGTGCTGGGGGGTGGGGGTGCTGGGAGACATGAGTGGGGGCCTGGTGGAGGGTGCACCTGGATGCTGGGGGGTGGGGGTCCAGGAGGACATGAGTTGGGGGCCTGGTGGAGGATGCCCTGCACTGCTGGGGGGTGGGGGTGCTGGGGGACATGAGTTGGACATGAGTGGGGGCCTGCTGGCAGGTGCCCCACAGTGCTGGGGGGTAGAGGTGCTGGGAGACATGAGTGGGGGCCTGGTGGAGGGTGCCCCACAGTGCTGGGGGGTGGGGGTGCAGGGGGACATGAGTTGGGGCCTGGTGGTGGGTGCCCTGCACTGCTGGGGGGTGGGGGTGCAGGGAGACATGAGTGGGGGCCTGGTGGAGGGTGCCCCTGGATGCTGGGGGTGCATGGGGACATGAGTGGGGGGCTGGTGGAGGGTGCCCTGCACTGCTGGGGGGTGGGGGTGCTGGGAGACATGAGTGGGGGCCTTGTGGAGGGTGCCCTGCACTGCTGGGGGGTGGGGGTGCTGAGGGACATGAGTGGGGGCCTGCTGGCAGGTGCCCCGCAGTGCTGGGGGGGTGGAGGTGCTGGGAGACATGAGTGGGGGCCTGGTGGAGGGTGCCCCATAGTGCTGGGGGGTGGGGGTGCTGGGAGACATGAGTGGGGGCCTGGTGGAGGGTGCCCCTGGATGCTGGAGGGTGGGGGTGCAGGGGGACATGAGTTGGGGGCCTGGTGGAGGGTGCCCTGCACTGCTGGGAGGTGGGGGTGCTGGGGGACATGAGTTGGACATGATGGGGGCCTGCTGGCCTGGTGGAGGGTGCCCCTGGATGCTGGGGGGTGGGGGTGCAACGGGACATGAGTGGGGGACTGGTGGAGGGTGCCCTGCACTGCTGGGGGGTGGGGGTGCTGGGATACATGAGTGGGGGCCTGGTGGAGGGTGCCCCTCGATGCTGGGGGGATGGGGGTGCAGGGGGACATGGGTGGGGGCCTGGTGGAGGGTGCCCCTGGATGCTGGGGGGTGGGGGTGCAGGGGGACATGAGTGGGGGCCTGGTGAAGGGTGCCCTGCACTGCTGGGGGTGGGGGTGCTGGGAGACATGAGTGGGGGCCTGGTGGAGGGTGCCCCTGGATGCTGGGGGGTGGGGGTGCTGGGGGACATGAGTTGGACATGAGTGGGGGCCTGGTGGAGGGTGCCCCACAGTGCTGGGGGGTGGGGGTGCAGGGGGACATGAGTGGGGGCCTGGTGGAGGGTGCCCTGCACTGCTGGGGAGTGGGGGTGCAGGGGGACATGAGTGGGGGCCTGGTGGAGGGTGCCCCTGGATGCTAGGGGGTGGGGGTGCAGGGGGACATGAGTGGGGGCCCGGTGGAGGGTGCCCTGCACTGCTGGGGGTGGGGGTGCTGGGAGACATGAGTGGGGGCCTGGTGGAGGGTGCCCAACAGTGCTGGGGGGTGGGGTGCTGGGAGACATGAGTGGGGGCCTGGTGGAGGGTGCCCCTGGATGCTGGGGGATGGGGGTGCAAAAGGACTTGAGTTGGGGGCCTGGTGGAGGGTGCCCTGCACTGTTGGGGGGTGGGGGTGCTGGGGGACATGAGTTGGACATGAGTGGGGGCCTGCTGGCAGGTGCCCCACAGTGCTGGGTGTGGAGGTGCTGGGAGACATGAGTGGGGGCCTGGTGGAGGGTGCCCCACAGTGCTGTGGGGTGGGGGTGCAGGGGGACATGAGTGGGGGCCTGGTGGAGGGTGCCCTGCACTGCTGAGGGGTGGGGGTGCAGGGGGACTTGAGTGGGGGCCTGGTGGAGGGTGCCCTGCACTGCTGGGGGGTGGGGGTGCTGGGAGACATGAGTGCGGGTCTGGTGGAGGGTGCCACTGGATGCTGGGGGATGGGGGTGCAGGGGGACATGAGTTGGGGGCCTGGTGGAGGGTGCCCTGCACTGCTGGGGGGTGGGGGTGCTGGGGGACATGAGTTGGATATGAGTGGGGGCCTGCTGGCATGTGCCCCACAGTGCTAGGGGGTGGAGGTGCTGGGAGACATGAGTGGGGGCCTGGTGGAGGGTGCCCCACAGTGCTGGGGGGTGGGGGTGCTGGGAGACATTAGTGGGGGCCTGGTGGAGGGTGCCCCTGGATTCTGGGGGGTGGGGGTCCAGGGGGACATGAGTTGGGGGCCTGGTGGAGGGTGCCCTGCACTGCTGGGGGGTGGGGGTGCTGGGGGACATGTGTTGGACATGAGTGGGGGCCTGCTGGCAGGTGCCCACAGTGCTGGGGGGTGGAGGTGCTGGGAGACATGAGTGGGGGCCTGGTGGAGGGTGCCCCACAGTGCTGGGGGGTGGGGTGCAGGGGGACATGAGTGGGGGCCTGGTGGAGGGTGCCCTGCACAGCTGGGGGGTGGGGGTGCAGGGGGACATGAGTTGGGGGCCTGGTGGAGGGTGCCCTGCACTGCTGGGGTGTGGGGGTGCTGGGGGACATGAGTTGGACATGATGGGGGCCTGCTGGCAGGTGCCCCACAGTGCTGGGGGGTGGAGGTGCTGGGAGACATGAGTGGGGGCCTGGTGGAGGGTGCCCCTGGAAGCTGGGGGGTGGGAGTGCAGGGGGACATGAGTGGGGGCCTGGTGGAGGGTGCCCTGCACTGCTGGGGGGTGGGGGTGCTGGGATACATGAGTGGGGGCCTGGTGGAGGGTGCCCCTGGATGCTGGGGGGTGGGGGTGCAGGGGGACATGAGTGGGGGCCTGGTGGAGGGTGCCCTGCACTGCTGGGGGTGGGGGTGCTGGGAGACATGAGTGGGGGCCTGGTGGAGGGTGCCCCTGGATGCTGGTGGGTGGGGGTGCAGGGGGACATGAGTTTGGGGGCCTGGTGGAGGGTGCCCTGCACTGCTGGGTGGTGGGGGTGCTGGGGGACATCAGTTGGACATGAGTGGGGGCCTGGTGGAGGGTGCCCCACAGTGCTGGGGGGTGCAGGGGGACATGAGTGGAGGCCTGGTGGAGGGTGCCCTGCACTGCTGGGAGTGGGGGTGCAGGGGGACATGAGTGGGGGCCTGGTGGAGGGTGCCCCTGGATGCTGGGGGGTGGGGGTGCAGGGGGACATGAGTGGGGGCCTGGTGGAGGGTGCCCTGCACTGCTGGGGGGTGGGGGTGCTGGGAGACATGAGTGGGGGCCTGGTGGAGGGTGCCCCTGGATGCTGGGGGGTGGGGGTGCAGGGGGACATGAGTTGGGGGCCTGGTGGAGGGTGCCCAACAGTGCTGGGGGGTGGGGTGCTGGGGGACATGTGTTGGACATGAGTGGGGGCCTGCTGGCAGGTGCCCCACTGGGCTGGGGGGTGGAGGTGCTGGGAGACATGAGTGGGGGCCTGGTGGAGGGTGCCCAACAGTGCTGGGGGGTGGGGGTGCTGGGAGACATGAGTGAGGGCCTGGTGGAGGGTGCCCCTGGATGCTGGGGGATGGGGGTGCAGGGGGACATGAGTTGGGGGCCTGGTGGAGGGTGCCCTGCACTGTTGGGGGGTGGTGGTGCTGGGGGACATGAGTTGGACATGAGTGGGGGCCTGCTGGCAGGTGCCCCACAGTGCTGGGGGTGGAGGTGCTGGGTGACATGAGTGGGGGCCTGGTGGAGGGTGCCCCACAGTGCTGTGGGGTGGGGGTGCAGGGGGACATGAGTGGGGGCCTGGTGGAGGGTGCCCCTGGATGCTGGGGGATGGGGGTGCAGGGGGACATGAGTTGGGGGCCTGGTGGAGGGTGCCCTGCACTGTTGGGGGTGGGGGTGCTGGGGGACATGAGTTGGGGGCCTGGTGGAGGGTGCCCTGCACTGCTGGGGGGGGGTGCTGGGGGACATGAGTTGGATATGAGTGGGGGCCTGCTGGCAGGTGCCCCACAGTGCTAGGGGTGGAGGTGCTGGGAGACATGAGTGGGGGCCTGGTGGAGGGTGCCCCGCAGTGCTGGGGGGTGGGGGTGCTGGGAGACATGAGTGGGGGCCTGGTGGAGGGTACCCCTGGTTTCTGGGGGTGGGGGTCCAGGGGGACATGAGTTGGGGCCTGGTGGAGGGTGCCCTGCACTGCTGGGGGGTGGGGGTGCTGGGGGACATGAGTTGGACATGAGTGGGGGCCTGCTGGCAGGTGCCCCACAGTGCTGGGGGGTGGAGGTGCTGGGAGACATGAGTGGGGGCCTGGTGGAGGGTGCCCCACAGTGCTGGGGGGTGGGGGTGCAGGGGGACATGAGTGGGGGCCTGGTGGAGGGTGCCCTGCACAGCTGGGGGGTGGGGTTGCAGGGGGACATGAATGGGGGCCTGGTGGAGGGTGCCCCTGGATGCTGGGGGGGTGGGGGTGCTGGGAGACATGAGTGGGGGGCTGGTGGAGGGTGCCCCTGGATGCTGGGGGGTGGGGATGCAGAGGGACTTGAGTAGGGGGCCTGGTGGAGGGTGCCCAGCACTGCTGGGGGGTGAGGGTGCTGGGGGACATGAGTTGGACATGAGTGGGGGACTGCTGGCAGGTCCCCCACAATGCTGGGGGGTGGAGGTGCTGGGAGAGATGATTGGGGGCCTGGTGGAGGGTTTCCTCACAGTGCCGGGGGGTGGGGGTGCAGGGTGACATGAGTGGGGGTCTGGTGGAGGGTGCCCTGCACTGCTGGGGGGTGGGGTTGCAGGGGACATGAGTGGGGGCCTGGTGGAGGGTGCCCTGCACTGCTGAGGGGTGGGGGTGCTGGGAGATATGAGTGGGGACCTGGTGGAGGGTGCCCCTGGATGCTAGGGGGTGGGGGTGCACGTGGACATGAGTTGGGGGCCTGGTGGAGGGTGCCCTGCACTGCTGGGGGGTGGGGATGCAGGGGGACATGAGTGGGGGCATGGTGGAGGGTGCCCCTGGATGCTGGGGGGTGGGCGTGCAGGAGGACATGAGTGGGGGCTTGGTGGATGGTGCCCTGCACTGCTGGGGGGTGGGGGTGCTGGGAGACATGAGTGGGGGCCTGGTGGAGGGTGCCCCTGGATGCTAGGGGGTGGGGGTGCAGGGGGACATGAGTTGGGGGCCTGGTGGAGGGTGCCCTGCACTGCTGAGGGGTGGGGGTGCTGGGGGACATGAGTTGGACATGAGTGGGGGCCTGCTGGCAGGTGCCCCACAGTGCTGGGGGGTGGAGGTGCTGGGAGACATGATTGGGGGCCTGGTGGAGGGTGCCCCACAGTGCTGGGGGGTGGGGGTGTTGGGAGACATGCATTGTTGATCAATAGTGCAAGGTGACATGTGGCTTGGCTGGGGGGCATGCCCATGGTGGATGGGCTGCCTGCGGGACATGAGCAGGGGTGCAGGGTAGTCCCCCGTGGTGTGGGCTGCCTGCAGGGGCCGTGGAGGTTGTAGAGCAAACACCTGGGAGGACCCACACGGCCAATTCACGTGTAGTACTCCACGGAACCCCTGAAATACACGTACCCTGCTAAAATCACATGTGAAACTTCCCGCGCACCCCGAAATACACGTACACAGGACATTCGCGTGTGGAACTTCCCGCGCACCCCTGATATACACGTACCCTGATGGAATCGCCTGTGGAACTTTCCGCACACCCCTGAAATACACGTACCCTGCTGAATTCACGTGTGTAACTTCCCGCGCACCCCGAAATACACGTACCCAGGACATTTGCGTGTGGAACTTCCCACGCACCCATGAAATACACGTACCCTGCTGAAATCGCGTGTGAAACTTCCCGCGCACCCCGAAATACTCGTACACAGGACATTCGCGTGTGGAACTTCCCGCGCACCCCTGATATACACGTACCATGATGGAATCGCGTGTGAAACTTCCCGCGCACCCCGAAATACTCGTACACAGGACATTCGCGTGTGGAACTTCCCGCGCACCCCTGAAATACACATACCCTGCTGAATTCACGTGTGTAACTTCCCGCGTACCCCGAAATACACGTACCCAGGAAATTTGCATGTGGAACTTCCCGCGCACCCCTGGAATACACGTACCCAGCTGAAATCACGTGTGAAACTTCCCGCGCACCCCTGATATACAGGTACCCTGATGGAATCGCGTGTGGAACTTCCCGCGCACCCCTGAAAAACACGTACCCTGATGGAATCGCGTGTGAAACTTCCCGCGCACCCCTGAAATACACGTACCCTGCTGAATTCGCGTGTGAAACTTCCCTCGCACCCCAGTAATACACGTACCCCGCTCGCACAGGGCCAATCACGTGTGAAACTTCCCGCACACCCCAGTAATACACATACCCAGCTGAAATCACGTGAGGAACTTCCCACGCACCCCAGTGATACACGTACCCCAGTTGCTGTGCTGGTACAGGGTTAGCGCAGCCCTTTGCGCTGGATTGGGCATTTTGATGGCTTTTCCCTGCGCAAGGGGCGTTCTTGGGGGCGTAATTGGCGCTGCTGCAGGCTCGCTGCGCCACTGTGCGCCAAGGCTGGTTTTGGTGGCTGGAATCCATGAATACGCTGTGCGCGGAAATGTATTTTACGCACGCAGCTGGCACAGGGATTCGCACGCGCACACTGTGCGCCAGCCGCGTGCACCACTTGTGCGCTGAATTCTATGAATTACCCCCTTAGTCTTTTGGCTTACCATGTTTCTCTAAGGATTTACATATTGTCAGGTTGTTGAACTATTTATAAAGAAAGGTGTGCAATAATTAACCATTTGTACCTTTGAGGCTCATAACAACGAAGAAAGGTATGTTTGAAAATGGTTTGTTTGTGTGAATGTGTTTGTGTACACATGTGTAGAAGTTTGGGTTTGTGTGTCTTGGGCAAAGACCCTGTTGGTGTCCACTGAGAGTGACACAATGCAGAATAGGGGTCAGCATGTGCATATATTGAGATAGCATTTGCCACTTGCAACATGAAACAGGGGCATATATTGCTGAGACAGACCTTTTTTAGGCAGCATGAACATGTGTTTTACTGGGGCAATTCTGTATCGATGAGACCACCCTCATTACTTTCTTTAGACACAAAGCGTATGAAAGGGGGCAGACCTCAGTTCTGGTTTGGGAAGAACCTACTTGAAAGTGGGGTAATGCTGGCATATGTTGTTGAGAGTCATCCACGATTTTCTTTGGGGATAGCCAATATCAACACCTGTTACAATGTGTTCTAAGTGTAATCTATGTGTGTCCTGCAGGACAGAGTCTACATTTTATATTGTTGCCCAATGTTTCTGAAATTCTTACTGTGAAATGCATGATTTCATCACATTATATTTGAAAAAAAAAATGATACTAAGAAGCACCAGCGAAACCTCATTGGATTAGTCAATTATGGGAATACATGACAACCCTCCATTTTACAAATTCACTAGCTGCAACTACTAGACTTGAGTGGTATTTTCGAATGTGGCATGGAAGCCCATGAAATTGCTAGTTAGGTCTTGCTATGATGTTCTTTGACAACACATTGGGAGAGCCTGATTCCCCCATGAAAACAAAATCAACAAATCAGGACTTTTTCCCTACTTCACCCCACCCCCTCCACTCCTGCCATGCTGGATACTCTTGTGGTTTGACTAAATATGTTCATGGTGCTCAAATGTGACATTTTATAGAACTCCCCTGGAGATGTCTTCTTAGTGTTCTGCATAATAATATTTTTTTTTATGTTTCATTTCTATAATTGTGTGAATTTTAGATAATGTCCATGTTACATGCTTGAGTTTATCCTGGAGGAAATGCGCCTTGAACAGAATCGTTACCAAAAGAGAATAAAACATACTTGTTTGCCTCAAGGGTACTGTGAGTACCCATCAATCTTTAAAAGAGTCCTATAGATGGATTTAAGTATTATCGATCTCAAAAGGGCAGTGATACAGTATGTTGACGACCTATTGATTTGCAGTAAAACAGAGGATGAGTGTAGACAGGACTCTATCCAACTAATGCTATTTTAGCAGACAAAGGATATAAGGTGGACAAGTAGAACTTACAGTACTGCCAAGAAGAAGTGTTGTACGTAGGTCAGTTAATTTTGCATTAAAGAAAGAAAGTGACACCTGAGAGAGCTGAGGCAATCATTAAAACATTGCAACCACAGTGGGCCAGATGCAACAGTTTCTGGGTTTGTGCAATTACGTTAGAGCCTGGGTGTTTGATTATAGTACATATACAAGGCCACTGCTGCAAGCATTAAAGAAAGCACAAGTTGGTCAAACAAAACTAGAATGGACCGAAGAAATGGAGGAAGGATTTGAGGAATTGAAAAAAGTACAGCCCCAGTTTTAGCAATTTCCATTTATGGTGAGCAATTGTATTTGTTTTCACACAGAAATGGGTCAATAATTACAGCAGTGCTTACACAAAACCACATTGGGGTACAAACCTTTGGCATATTACAGTGGGATTTTAGACCCAGTTATGCCGCCTTTGCAGTTGAGAGGTCCACAAGAATTGTTATGGGCTGCTCTATGACCCTTTACATAGAGCATGCCTTGTGTGCCATTGTGGAGAAACCCAAGGGCACATTGAAATCCCAAGGAGCTTCAGTTTAGGAGGTAATGATTTCCAATCCAACAATTAAAATTGTAAGATGTAAAATAGTGAACCCAGTCATGTTCATAGCTGAGGCAGTAGAAGAAGGTGATCATGTGCATGACTGTGCCAATTATGTTGAATTTTATGATGATATACCGTGTGTGAAGGAGAATGCTTTAGGTGGAGGAGAGATTCTTTTTATTGACAGTTCTTCAAAAATTGATCAGACAAGTGGGGAAAGGCATTCAGCGGTGCAGTAGCAAGACACAGATTAAATGAAGAATTCGAGGTAGTGGCGAGTGGCAGGTTACCATCTCATTTTTCAATGCAAACAGTAGAATTAGTAGTGCTTATTGTCGCGCTTGAGAAACATGAAGGGCAGGAAATGATGGTGTACAGTGAGTCTACCTAAGTGACATCAACCGTACATACATGGTTGTCATGTTGGAAGAGGAGGGTCTATCGCCGTGCATACGGCACTCCAGTGCAGCATGCCTCCTTATTGGATAGGCTTATTAAGGCACAACAACTCCCAGTAGCTATAGTGGTTGTAAAATGCACAGCGCATACTAAACAAACAGATTTTATCTCTTGTTGGAACAAAGCCACAGATGTAGAAGCCAAAAGGGTTGCATATTCTCCAGACATTTCAAGTTTTAATACTGAGAATATTAACGAGAATTTGGTTACAACTATGATAGTGAAAGAGGGGTTTAATAAGTTGTCAATAACCCAATTAATAGAGATTCCAGGGAAGTGCACCACAGGAAGAGCAAGAACTATGGAAACAGGGTGTTCTTTATCCCCAATGGAAGGATTATGGTAACAGGACAGCACTGGCAAGCCAGTGATGCCAGTAACTTTAATAAATGTTGCGCTCGAACAGCTGCATTATCCCATGCATGCAACTGGAGAAATTCTTGCTGCTAATATTGCAGAAGACTGTTACATTGCTAATTTGTTGGAACACGTTGCACTATTTATGGTGAATTGCATCGTGTGTCAAATGTTTACTGCTGGGCATACACTGAGAACGATTAGAGGAATAATACCTTGACCGAATGGTCTGTTTCAGCATTTACATATCAATTATGTTGATATGCGGCAGACATGCAATGGATATAGGTATCTATTAGTGGTGGTGTGTCCCTTCTCTAGCTGGATCCCGGCGGGTCCATGTACACACCCTGATGCCACTTAGTCATCAAAGTTTTTAGTCTGTCAAGTATTCCTGAGGTGAAGTGAGGTGTGTGCGAAATACGAATATCCGATAATGAGCCACATTTTGTCAATGAGTTATTCAAACAAATAGGGCTTTTATTAAGTATAAAGCACAAGTTTTCTTTTGTGTATCACCCACAAGTGAACGGGATATGTAAGACACTCAGCGCCCTCTTCAAGGAGAGGATTGCCAAGATTAAATTGATTTTGAAAAAGGGATGGCTATATTGCCTACCCCTGGCCTTATATGCCCTTCAGAATCAGCCGGGGGTGAACCACAACCTCACCCCACATGAGCTAGTAACAGGCCATTGAATGAGAACGCCCCTTACACCTCCATCTAGAATTAGGAGTGATGCCCAGAGTGTAGCCTAAACTTTAGGTGATGAGTTTCTGATTATTTGACATTTATGACTACCAGTATTTCTTTCATTTCAGATCAAGTCAAGTGTCAGGGGGGAAGGTCTAAGAACATGGGAGAAGATAATTCGTCAACCAATCCAATTGAACTATTACCACCACTTAAGTTATATGTTGGGGACCTGATCCTGGTTAGAAATGTCACCCAAAAGTGCCACAAGCCTTGATTTAATGGCCCATTCTTTGTTGAGGAAGTGTCCCATTCCGCTGTCAAAGTTTCAGGAATATAAACTTGGTTGCATCTGAACGACGTGAAAGTTTATGAAAGCGAGTGCCCTCCATCCCACCGTTACCGATCCAGAAGGAAAAGAAGAAGAATGTGTGCGTGTGTAGACTCGATCGATGACTAAGAAGAAGGATGATAAAGCAACAAGTGATTAACACATACTTTATTTGGACTGTAATTCAATAGACACTTCTTATATATTTTAGCAGGATGTGCAAAGACTTGGACAGAAATTCCAAAGATTGAAATTAACTTTTAGAAATATATTGAAGTAGTGCTTGATGCATCTGAATTATGCCTACATTTCAGTTCTTGATCAAAAATAGGAAAAGGGATCAGTACCCAGATTCATTTCATGGAGAGTATCTGTTTCAAAGTGATACAAATACATGGTACCTGTCAATAGTGATGTTCATGGGCTTGTAGTCACTGGGCCTCATTACAACCCTGGCATTGGACCATGGTGCTATTAGCACCATGGTCCATGCCGGATTACGCCATGTTGGATGGCGGATTTAACGCCCCATTCTAAGGTTGGCGGCGCGGTAAATCCCCATTCACCATGGCCCCTTCCCATTCCCATTTTTGGCCCATAGGGCTCAATGGGAAAGGGGAAGGCGCTAATTACGGCACCGTAAATTACGGTGCCGTAATTAGCACCAAGGTCCCTTAGCGGGTTGGACTTTAACGCTTGCAAAAAGCAGGCGTTAAAGTGTGAATTGGGCGTTAAGGGTTTAACGGCGCCGCAGCCTCTTACGGCGCCATTTACCCCTTAACGCCAGGGTTGTAATGAGGCTCACTGTCTTTGTGTTAGTACTCCAATCGTACCCTGCTCTTGTCATAAGAGATGTTAATATTCACACTTTCTTACAAGATCCTAAAAACTGCCCAGTGACAAGAAGACCTCCTATTGCTATAATTGACAAATTAAACAGTTGCAAATTTAAAAGAACTCAATGATTGTATTAAAAACGAATAATGAAGAAGATGGCATGATCATAGAGAGTGAACAAGTTCAGCAAGCAGTGGGATGGTGCGAGAAAGTGTTGCCCAGATTTCTATGCATGATATATATATATGCATGATTTTTCTCGTTTTTTTGTTCCTTATTTTTCACACTCTCTATCATCTTAATGCTTCTACTGAAGAAAGAGTTCCTATGGTTCTCCCCACTATGATTGCGAATGATGACAAATTCCTTGATCTCTATGAGTATGTTAGGAGACATAAGAGAGATGCAGAGGAAGATAATGAAGGGATAAATACCTATTTAGAAATTCAGTTCACCTGGGGAATAACATGTGGTATCAACACATGAAAAAGGTGGGGGAAAGAGCACCTGATGAGAGTTGCTATGTCTGCTCTCTCATCCCCTATGCCATGAAAACAGTAAGGAATTTAATTTGGAAGGAGCTTTCAGCACACAAGGCAAAGTGTCTTAACAATCTTGCAGCATGTACTACTCAAGGACACTTCCAAGGAATTTGGGCGACCTTGTGATGGAGATCAAAATGGTAATTTCCATACCAGGATGACTATATCAAAACCCTACAAATGGAAAAGGAGCCTGGATGGAAGAGCAAGATGCTTGTGTATCCTGCCTCAGGACAGGATGAGGTGATCATTGAAGAAATGAAGAGCATGCATTGCCCTGATGTGATGGAAATAGCTGGATCGCCTGGATGTTGGGAATGAGCTCAAATGTTAATCTATGGACGAGCGCATACCAGGAAGGGTGTTGGGTATTTTGTTTAGATTTGGGGCCTAGCAGTATTTTCTTACCGCCAAAAATAAAATAATTCAATAATAATATCTCATTGCATTCAGATTGTGTTTGGTATTATAGAAATATAGTGGATATGCATTATTTCAGTACACAGATATATTTAGTCAGTATACCTTTTGTTGGTGGTATGCGTTGTTGGTGGTATATCTGGTGAGCATAATTCCTTTGTTTTATATGTGGCCCCAATATCCAGAACCCCTTATTTTTGTTTAGATTGTTCATGTGATCACTAGAGACCTCAGGCCTACATTTCAGAAACACCATATTTTCATATGGAGTGCCACCTTGGGCTGTTCTCACTGATTTATTTACACCAGCAAGCTAACATGTGGTATATTATTAATTTATTTACATTAGTGAACTATATCCAGAAGTCTCTCTTTCTGCTGACTCATTTACCTCCAGCAGACTATGTTGTTATGTTCCATTCAAAAGCCACTCCCACACTTATACACTGAATGGAACTGTGCACACAGCTACCGCCAAGTCTTATTTTTTTTTTTAGCTACCTTATTCTTTCTGTTGTTTTATCGACATGAAAAGTGACAAATGCACTGCTTAAAACTCTTCCCCATATTACCAGTGCTATAATGGTAGATGCACTAAGAAAAGAGAAAAACAAAAATACACTACACATCTGATTTCATATATTTTTGTGTATTATAAACAATTACATTTCAACACCATCTTACCCTTTTTACAGCAATAAATGGAAATTGCACAGCAACAGCATTATCTGTAACAAAATGAGAAGAGATGTGGCAAGAGAATATTCAATTTGCAACATTAAACATGTTGATTAAATCCAGGAATTTCCTCTTCTACTCTGCCTCAATAGGTTTCGCACACACACACCGCCCCCGCACTGCAAGAAAATTACTGAGCTTGTTCTGCATGAAAATTCTTCAGGCTGGTCGCCTTCTGGAAATGGCTCAGTGCTCCCTCTTAAAGCACCCCAGCGAGGACGTGCATCTGCCATCACTCAAGCCAGGACTTATTGACTGGAATTTCCCAGCCTGTGCAGCAGTGCACTGGGACCTTCTTCTCAATCAGGAAACTCCCCAGCCACACCAGCCAAGTCTTTCTCCGAGCTGTGCAAAATGTCTTCTCACTTTCTTTCCCCCTGAGATTCTTCAGGACAACTCTGTTACAGCCTACAAAACGAGTTCAACCAATAAAATTCTATCATGTCCTACCCTCCTTCTCTTGAACAATGGCTTGGCTTATACAGTTTAGAAACTGTATCTACTCATTTCCTGGCGCATATTTTGCATCCTGCAAATACTGTGGACAGAGCACAGAGAGAGAAAAAAAAATCTGCACACAGTCTAGTGTGAGTTTCAGACTGCCTCAATTTGCCCTGGAGAACACATTACAATATTAAAAGTTAGAATTGTGTTAGTACTGTTAATGGTGTTAATTCATTAATACTCTAATGTGTCTCCTGCAACAAAGGCATTTCAGATGAGAAAAGAAAAAAAAATCTGCATTTTACATGTAAAAAAATTGTTTGCATTTTAGATGTAGAAATCGTTTTTGACTGAATAGCCTGTCTTCATATACATATCCATGTCACACTGGCAACACATGCCTTGCTGTACCACATTATAGCAATGCATTAAACCCATGCAGTGGCGCTGCATAAAAACGCTAAATAAAATAGTCTTACAAGGGATGGAAAGAAGGAATGATGTCCTGTGCAGCTCATCTGCTGAAAACAGATTATGTACAAAAAGTGCAGAAAGTGAATGATGAATGCTTAAAGTCATGGGCCAAACACTCCAAACTACTGAAATGGGTAGAAGATGAATCAGGCCCACTAGTTGTAATCCTGTTGGTTAATGCGACACTCTGCTTCCGAAGACATGGAAATAACCATGTGGGATATAACAAAGAATGCAGGACCAGAATTGACGTCCCCAGAATGGCAGATAGGACAGCCATCCTTATGGATGGATCATGGGCTTTTGGATCTAGAACCTATATGAAGTTGCCCAAGGATTGGGGTGGAGTATGTTCCCTGGTGCTCATCACTGTTCCAGCATTATTGATTCCTCAGAGTAACCTAAACATTGGGGAATTTCCAAAGGTGGATGACCATTTGAGAAAAAGATCACTTGAATTCATATGGATGAAAAGAGAAAAATATTTCTCAGCCAAATCAATAACAGCATATTAAACTATTCCTGAAGAGCACACGTTGTTCAGAAAGACTTCTATGATAATAACAGCTATATTCATGCCTGGAATTCAGACAGTAGCAAACACAAAATGGTTGCAAATCACCAGATGGGAGCTTCTACAATCAATGCTACCATAAAGGGATTCAATGCCATTAAGGAAGAGCTGACAGCCATACGATTGATGACTCTCCAGAATAGATATGTCCTTGATATGATGAAAGCAATGGAAGGATGGGTTTCCTTCAAAATCGGGCCATCATGTTGCATATTCATACGTTTCACAAAATTGTTGAATTTATTCCTAGGATGGGCAATCACTGCTATTTACTCCTAAGTATGGGCATTTGCTGCCATTTATCCCTTGGCATGTATTGCCGTTATGGACCATTATTACTCATTTTCTTATAATCTGTTGTCAACAATCATTTTTATTTATAGAAGAACTCGCTTACTGCAATATCTAATAGTCCGAATACTCTTATGTATGACTACATGGTTTATTGTTGAGGCATTAAGCTTTGCAAAAAAATACATGGACATTTGTGAATGATCGGTTCTGTAGACAATTGTTGCTGATTTATTTTTACGTCATAAAAAAAGAATCTAGGTTTTTACACATTCTCACATCGTGCCCGAGGAACATACAGGTTGGTGGAGCTACAGCTAAGATTATAGTTTCTGTAGAGTCCCTAGTTAATTCAGGTCCCTACAGAAATAAGGGGGATGATGCAGGGATAATTGGTGCACAAATTCCAACCATGCACTCATTTTAGCAGCACCACTGACTTCTGTAGGAGGTTGTATGTACCACTTTTGAAATTATGCTAATGTTGCATCATGTGTTAGGTGTGTGACTTAGTAATGATGTGAGGCATTTAGGACAATCTAAAGAGTGAGTGCTTTGGATTTGGCATAGCACAGTGCAGTGTAGGGTGCTAACAACCATTAACATGACTAAATACTATACTACTAATGACTAACCTTAACAAGGTTAATATTAATAATTAATGAAATGATCAAGGGTTTGTTTAAGCCATAGCCCATATTGTAGGCTATGGGGCCATGAGGACACAACAATGTTGGTTTAGAAAATAAATATGAGATTTGAAAGCTAAACTGCAGTGTGCTTTGTGTACGTGAGGTTAAGAGAGCAATGAGACAGAAGAATATGGTTTGCAAAGACAGCTCCTTTGTTCGAACAGGAAAAACACAGAGGATGTCAGGATTCTATGTTGCATAGTTCATACAGACTGGAGAAAAAGTGCTGTACAAAGGTCACTTGGAAGAACCAAGAAAGGTTTGGAAAGTTACTTGGTTGTTGGCTAAAGATGGACGGTATTGTCTAGAAACATTATTCATGACATTACGATGTTATGCAATAATGGGTGGAAAAAGCAGTAAAGGATCTGTAGGAAGGTATAGGAAAAGGGGAGGGGAATCAAAGGAGTTTAAAAGCTAGAGGAAGAGGAAATCAGATTGTTGGCCATAGAAGGAGCAAAGATAGACAGAAGGGGAGCGAGAGAAAAACAGAAACCAAAAGAAATTGGAGGAGTGTGGCTGAGCTGTACAGTGAGACAGTAGTCCTGCAGTGAGCTAGACGCAGGCTGCATGAGAGCTGGCTGAAGTGCTGAAGGCAGCTGATCAAGAGAGGGAGAGTGGCCATGAAATGAAGGTTTATAAAGTGCCTCAAGGCATAATTGTAGAAACCGTGTGTGATTTATTATGGTGTTTCCTCTTTATTTTGTCATATTATGAGTGTGAAGTCTGGTGCATCTGGTACTGTCAATGGTAAATATAGTGTGGTTAGCTTAGCATTAAGTCTTGCGAATCACTAGCCAGGGGTCCTGGGATAAAAACATAGCATATGAACTAATTCCCTACCTCTTGGTAACAAGCTTATACAAGTGTTTGCCGAGAAGCACATATTCCTGCTAATGGTGGAAGTGGCCTTGATATATATTTCCCTACAGGACCCAAAGTGGAATTCCAAGAGGGTTTACAATGCCTTTAGAGTTTCAGTTCATGCACACACCATAGCTACCACTCAAGCCTCAGATACATCTGAAACAGGGAGGCCAATCCAGCAGACCAATCATGAACAAACACCAATTATCCTACACAGGTGAAGACTTTTTCCAAAAGCTCGGGCCATGGGGAAAGAAACCAATATATTTAAGGCCAAGTCAGAGAGCTTATGCTGTGGGCCTTAGGAAGCGGTTGCTGCAGGAGACTGGTGCGAGTGGGTGGATGTGGGTAGAAGTTGAGAGAGGAACTGGGTGGAAAATGAGAGGAGTAGAGGAGCCTGGAGAGAAGAGGGGGCATAGATATCCGGAGGTTTAAGGAGGGGGGGTGGACTGAGGTGGCAGGACAGAGACATCAAGAGGTAGAAGGAAAGATTCATGAGGAGGTTATAATAGAAGGACATAAGATGGTAGAAGGTGGCAGGCATTAGTAGGTGGCCTGAGGAATAGCAAGAGGCAGTTGTAGAAAGACATCAGGAGATGGCAGGCAGTAGACATCAGGAGTTGGAAGGAGAGAGATATCAGATAGAAGAAGGACACCATGAGGTGGAAGGATGTAGGCATCAATTGAGGGTAGCAGGAAGATTTCAAGAGTTGGTTGCAGGATGAAATCAGGTGCTGGTTAAAGGGCAAAATCAGGAGATGACAGGAAGGAGATATCAGGAGGTGGTAAAATTGGCAATATCAGTTGGTGGTCATAGGAGGAAATCACAACATCTACGTAGATTATATCAGAGAGTGATGGGGAAGACAACAAAAGTATGAAACAGTTGGGGCTGAGGAGGTTGTAGCTAGTGAGATCAGGAAGGAGCAAGAAGTCACACGTTATAAAAACAGGGGGTAGAGGTAAGACCCTGATTAGAAGAGATTAAGCCTACATTGGGAAGATGATCAAGCATACAGTGTAGCATCATGAAGAAGCACAATCAAAGGAGGAATAGAGAGGTGGCACATGGGGAAGAGATCAGGAACTTGTAAGGAGGAGGTGATAAGGCCCTCTTAAACCCATTTGTAGGAACAGGGACAACCAAAGCAAGCAACCTCAGCCTTAAAGTCATGGAGAGACAAAGCACTGTCTATATAAATAATGATGAGAAGCAACGATGGTCATATCCCTCCAGCACTAGGGGACCAACTGTAAGAGAGAAACCAATAGAGACTGTGAGTGATTGTGATTCACTCCACACCTTTATGAATTATATAAGAAGATCTTAGGAAGTGTGAATCAATTTTGCCTTTTTTAAATTGAATGTTGTGACTGCAGATGCAGATTCTGGTTAAGGAGAGAGACACTGAATTGTGTTGGATGCCAATGGAGCAAGGAAGTACATGTGTTAGCACCCTGGTGGGGGTGCCAGCCAATCAGGTGGCTAAAAAAGCAGGTATGAACTGCCGGTGCAAGCCTGCATTCCATGCTGCTTGATAGCTGGCTACCCCGCCACCATCTTCCCCCATCCTCCGTCACTGTTTATTTATTTATTATTATCCCCCAACTTACATAATTTCAGCTGTGGCGTCACTCACTGACGCAGCCGCACATTCCGCTCTGCTCTCAATGGCTGGCATGGAAGGGAAGAGGAAATATGGAGCCCCTCTTCCCTTTCCATGACGGCCATCTGTGTAAAGGATTTACCTTTCTTCAACGGGATGCAAACTGTAACCAGGGTACTAATGGCCTTAACACACTCTCCGGCATGCCGGATCGGGTGCTGTCAGCCCTGGGATCCTCTTAAGCTCAGGCCCCAGGCCGATAACAACCAATCCAGCATGCCAGAGATGGTGTTAAGGTCACAATCCTGACAATTATATGTGTACTGCACATTATCTTTTATTTAAAATATTAATTTGATTGGGTTCTTTTGAAGACAGCTAGGACCAAACCTAAGTTGACCACAATGGAAGAGATTAGGAGACCAGCTGTCTAAATTAGATGTCTGTTTGATGTTCACAAAAGAGAAGAATAAAGTCCCTTAGAACCAGACACCCAGCTTGGTCAAGTCTGTTGATCCATATGTATTATATGGCACTACCTTGTAGCATGTAGGATACGCTCCGGTAGTGAAAGAGAAGTTAATTGGTGCAACGTCTTTGATGTTAAGCAAGGCAAGTGGGTAATACAGGGCACACACAGGGTTGTAATCTGGATGGGAGTCAATTCAGGTGGAAAGGTGTGGGCAAAAGGCAAAGGCTATAGGTCTTGTGATGACTGTATGGGAGAGATGAAGAAGGGAGTGGGGAGGGACAGGGGGTGCGTTGGGCACCACTGAGCTAGTGGGCAAATGTGTTAGGGGAGGAAGGATATTGTTTCTGGGCAGTGGTTAAGCATAACCTGGAGCGAGGAAGAGGGTATGTGGAAGCTTAGAGCATAAAGTGAATTAATTAGACTTAGCAGTGACCAAGGTAGTAGTGAGTTAATTGAGGACATATTCTTATTCTGTAAAACAAACAGGTTTGGAAGATTTCTTCCATCAGCTAAGGGAAAGCCACATTGTGGCTTTGAGCTGACACCTCAGGGTTGATCCTCGGCTGTGGCTGATAAAAGAGGGTGAGATGATGCACAAAGGGTATAGCTCTTCAAAAGGAGATCAGATCTCAGAGCTAGGTTAAAGTCATTAAATGCTTGCTCAATAAGATGAGGCCTGAGGAGGAGATATGGATCGGAGGGAGTATCAACCAGAAAAAGTCAGGTTTGACCTTGCATCTAGAAATGTCACGTCTCCCGTTGCTCGCCCCAATAAGAACCGCACAACCACAAGCCCCACACCACATCTAACAACAAGAGCAGTCCCTGCACATAGAAAGAACCAGCAGTTTGCCTGGCGTAGGAAGACACCAGCCTGTAGCCCCGGCGTCTACCGTCCTTTGTTTCGCTGGCAGTTACCATGGAGGCGCGCTCACGGCTGGTCACGCCCACGGAGACTCCCACGGCACCGAACATCCAGCGTCCCGTGACCACGTGATCACGTCACGTCTCACACGTCCGTGAGACACATCACGTGGTTACTGAATCAGTTTAAAAGCATCTTGGCAACGTGGTTACAGCGCTTCACAGCTGATCTCTTGAGGATTGTGTAGCGCTTTGGTTTTCCTGTTTCTGATTACGGATTTTGCGACTTCGGACTGTTCTTTGGATTTGTCTTGCCTGCCCCTCGGATTTCTGTTTCTTGGATTCCACCTTGTTACCCCGGCACCTTGACCTTGGAACTCTCTTGGACTGCCTTTGGATTTTCCTCTCTGAATCTAGTATCTTGGAACTTGGTTTTGACCTTCTTGCCTTGCTGGTCCATCTACATCAGACCCAGGTGTGTCTCACCTTCTAGCCGTGCAGAACGCCTATTTCACCACCACCAACAATCTGTGGCTCTTACCACATTTAGGACCCTACTTGCAACACTCCTGGGTAAGCCTTGTCAATACTGATTGTTACCAGTTACCCGTATCAATTGCACTGCTCCTGTTTAACCATTAACCATTGCCTTGCAGCGGTCAGGGGTCCTTCCGGCGTTCCTGCTACCTGATTGACGGCTCAACACACCTGTGGCCTCAAAGATTGCACAGACAGTGTATCCTTTCTGTCTGTGCGGTACTTGGGGACGGAGGTTCAATAATCTGCACGACCATCAAGATCAGAACAAGAAATATGGGCTGTAGGAGGGTGGGAGATCAGTGGAGGGACAGAGACATTGAGGTTAATAAGGGGAGGGGCAGATGGGTCAATGGTGATGTTAGATGGGATGAGGGATTAAGTAAGGAGGAAATAGTCAAACAGAAACAAGGGCCTGAGGGGCGTAGAGAGGGTAGCAAGTAGCAGAAGGCATAGGCGAGCAAGCATGGCTCTGCAGGCACATGAGAGAGCAGAAGGTGACATCTATCAATTAGGCGGTAGGGAAAACTAAACAAAGTGCAAACAATTAAACTACTGGTGACGAACAGAAAAGAAAAAGAGCAGTCAATCTGGTTCGGCCAACAGAAAGAATTAACAGATTTTGCAGGCAGCGACCAACAAAATAAATGTAAGCAGGTAGTGACCGATACAAAAAAAGGAAGCAATTAGGCTGGTAGCAAGCAACAAAAAATAATATAGTTTATAAAGCCAAGAGCAACCAACAGAAAATAGCAACAAAATAAGATAATAGTCTTGTAGTGACCAACAGAAAAAAATGCAAGTAATGACGTCAGTTATTGCCACACACAGTGTGGTTATGTTAGTCTACGTTACTGGGCGCACTGATGGTGAAGTGAAGAGCACATATAGGCGATTGGTCTGTAGGGGACATGTTAGGAATTGGGGGACTTGAGGAGACAGGGTGAGGTGTTCAAGGCTTGACGATTGCCAAATTTGACCTGCCATTCCCTTTGTTGTCATTGGCTGAGATTTCAAGAGATGAGATGCTCAATGGGATGAGATTTAAGTTGATGGCATGTGACCTTGAGGCCTATGGTGGCTTGCCCTTAAGATAGCCGTATCCTAAGCTTTGGACAGGCAGTGCGGGTCATGGTGAGGGACTTATTCTGATTCTCCAGACTGTGGGGTTCTGGCTGTCCTCTCATGGTGTATATTCACTAATCCATTAAGTAAACACCGCTGCCAAACACTTCCATATTGTACAATCAAAATGGCTAAACCAATTTTGTGTGGTATTCATGGGGCAATCCAGAGACATCCAGACATGCCACACTCCTTTGGGCAAACCATGGTTGGACTCTGTGAGGAATTGCCATCTGGTAAGGATGTAAAAGACCTTGATTTTTTGATTTTCATTAAAAGAAGAAATGCTGGTAATTCGATCACAGAGCGCTCTTTCACTAAACTACTTGCCTTAAGCATAGTGTACACCTGTGGCCTGCTGCATCAGTATCCTGATCTGCAGCTCCTGCTCTCCAATGACACAGAGCAAGTTCAGAGGTCACAGTGCCCTGTTTAACATATGTTGTGACATGGACGACAATGCAGTGCAGAGGTTGCATTTAAATCTGCCCCTCTGTTCCGCAACCATGCAAATGTAGATGAAATATCACCTGGTGGCAGAATAATCTGAAAATATAAACCATAATCAGGTTTTGTTATGGTGGCTGATGGCTCGCATAATCATTAAATCTACACCTGATATGTAGCATACCAGTGTGAACCCTGTGAGCTCAGCCCTGCTGTGAGGGGTGATGTGGATTGCAGGCACCTGACTGTCTGCATTTCAGTGAATTTGACAAAAGGAAGTGTAACTCTTTTCCTGGGCCCAATAGCTCACAACAGGAGATCTCCTGGAAATCTGGATTCAAGGGGGCAATTTCATATTAAAAGCCTGCTTCACAATAGGCGGTCATACTCCAGAGAGTTTCTGAAGCTGCAGGCTGGGGACGATGCAGATTTAGGACAGGCAGGGAGAAAATGTGAGCTTGTCGATGGTTTCATTTTTCTTAATTCTCTTTAAGCTATTCTCTCCTTCCTGTCTTCTCTGCTTCCTGCAGAACAATACACACGTATGCCCAGTGCCTTAAGTGGCACTACAAATCGAGGCGGGGCTCATCGAGGGGGCGTGGCCTAACAGCGGGGGTCTTGATGGCCCGTTAGGCCACGCCCCCTCGACGAGCCCCGGCTCAATGGGCTACTGCCACCCCTGCCAGGCAGCCTTTTGTAGAGATTAGCACCCTCTCCCCTATGGGGGAGAGGGTGCGGATCTCTGCATTTATTTTGTGTAGGCTTGCCTGGCAGGGGACAGCGCCTGCCTATTCAGCCTTGATGGTGGTGCTGCCCCTCGCCAGCTGGGGAGGGGCAGCACCACCATTAAGGCTGAAAGGGTGATGCCACTGGAATCAGAGGCCTTTTTCCTAAATACTGAAACTCCCGCGAATCCTCGGGAGCTCCAGTATTTAGAAAGCAAGGCCTCTGCTTCCAGCGGCCTCACGTTTCTCCATAATGGTGGCGCCGGCCGACGGGAATCTCTTGATTAAAGGGATGCCTCGCAGGTGCGGCGCCACCATTATGGCTGAAAGGCATTTTTTTCTGTAGCCTGAAGCTCTCGCACACGAGCGAGAGCTTCAGGCTGTAGAAAAAAATGCCTTTTCGTGTAGTGGCCGGGGCTGTCAGGGGAGATTACTGGGCCCCGGCAGGGCCCCGCCTCAAAACGAAATTTCGGAGACTGCCGGGGCTCAGCCCCGGGAGGCCCCGGCCCACTTAAAGCCCTGCGTATGCCATTAGGAGGCATGGCTCACTTATCTCAAGGACGAATTCTGGACAACTTAAAGCAGGCTTGTTTTACTCCAATCACCTGTAGCATTGCCTAAAAAAGATGGGTTCTCAAATTCCTTCTTTGATGCACTTTTGGACCTTCAAAGACATCATGAAAAATGAATTTGGACCCTGTTGGTAGATCAGTCCTTTCCAAAACCCTCTGTCAGACATCAAGACAGGTGTTCCAAGGGAGAGGGAAGCTCTGTAACTGACCCATCCACAGGGCACATTTGTTTGACTTTTGCTGAGGGACAGTTCCTCACACTCTGGTAGCAACCCCCTCAGGATCGGACAGCAGAGCCTGAAAATGACTCCCCTTGCCTTGGAGCACCTGCAGTCTGACTCACAACATTCAGAGGGCCAAAGCCACCAGGCCCCTTGATTTTCATTGCTCAAACCAACTTGAACTGCATTGGAACTGTGTTTACTGCTTTAGAACATCCAGAACCCATGGTGCTGCCTTTGGCACTAACATTGGAACTTTGACCTGCTGCATCATTGATCTGGCTAAATGCCTCATCACCCAATCAGAGCCCTGTCAACTGTCCAGCTTGAGCACTACAGCACGTGCAGATGACTTCAGACCACTGCACTGAACCAAGCACCAAACTTGTAGGACGTTACACAGCAGCTCGACTCAAGCCACTAGATCATCGCTTCACTCATTGACCCAACCAGCAGTACCCATCATTTTAAACAACACTCAATCGTCACACCGCTCCTGGTGATCCATCAACATGCATCAGTGGAATGCCTGCGAATCGCACAGAGCCCCACTCTAAATGACTCAATGCCAACTCTCGCTTAGGATCAATGTGACTCACTGCATTCAAAACCGGTTTCACCCGCATCGACAGCATGTGAAAGCTTGGAGAGACCATGTCAAACCATCTAAGCATTGGAAACAGGTACTCTTGGTCCAATTTTGAGATCCTAGAGACTGGTTAAGTCACTTTTGCTCCTTTTCCCTGAAGGATAATCATCTTCCAAGTGGAATTGTTGGGGTTTTTGCCTGTTTCCTACATGACAAAATATCCAAAGTGTTCATAGATTCCTGTTCTACATTTTATATCTTCTTTTAAATGGATGGGTTCTTACATTTTTTTCAATAGATAGTTGTATGATTGATTTGTTTGATTGAAGTATAGATATTTTTATAGACCCTTAATTGGAGTAGAAGAAGTCATATTTTTCACAGGCTCACAAAGGGTTTCCTGGAAATTGGGGAGGTTACAGAATTGCTCCGATAGTGGGAGAAGTTGCTTTTATTGTCATTGCCATGCAGCCTCACCGCACAGCTCACAGATCTACAGATTCACCTATCTCTCACGTGTCCGTAGACAGATCACAATGGGCCGCAAATCGCTCGTCCAATGACAGCGCAATTCATCAGGTACTTTCCTGGGACTTAATGTCCCTACATGAATTAGCATGTTTGTCACCAGGTTAACAATGTCTTCTGTACTCTCACTTCTATTTATGAGTGGTGAGCTTCTTGAAATAATGTTTCTTTGCTGCTCATCCACCCAGTCCACTCCAAACGGCTGTACATATATTTTCACGCATGCCACACACACTATTCCAGATTCAAGTTTAAAACATGTCTTCCATAATCAGAAGTTACCGAACGAATATTGCTGAATTACTTATTGCCTTGTTATGTGTACACATCTTCCACTGCTAAACTCGCAAGTCGACCGGATACTCCAAACTAAAACGCCACATCCAAACTCTCTGCTGAGACTTGCACTCAAGCTCAGATGCAATGTTGGAGGTGAGCACATGTTTTGGCAGGTCTATCAGGAATATTACCCCTCTGAGAGGGATTCGTCTGGTTAATCAAAGCTTAGAGCCACTTTTTACAAGTTGGCACTTGTGTTTATGTAGAATGAAAGCCACTGGATGCCTTTTCCATCCATCATGGGTGTTTCATGTCAGCATTCAAAAGTTAAACGAGCTGTCCGACTTGTGTCACTCCCTCCATTACACTAATATAACCTATAGTAAAACCCTTTCTTATCCACGTCTACACCAGACAAGACACAGCAACCTTGTGCTACCAAGAAAATCCAACCTTGGCAGCCTTGAAATCACCCAGCACATGCCCCTATGCCTAAATTACAATTAATGTCCGAATCAGTGGAAATTCGAGTTGCTCTGCGTATACCTGTACAAGTGTACTCATGTTTTTTACATAACACAATCATACAACCAAGAACATGTTTCACTTCATTATATAGTTTTCCACTGCACGTGATTTATAAAAACAGTTACTTGATTCATTTTAAAGTAAGGTAAGGACACATGATTCAGTCAAACCATATTTAAGTCATCATACATAGCACAACGTTTTTTAATATGGTCATTTATAATACAATAGTTTCCATACATAAGATTCTGTGGGTTATAATTTCTTTTAAGCAAGCTATTTCTAATTAAGATAAAGACATGGTCTAATAATAGGGGAAAATATGTAGTTATTAATGGTGGTACGTAATTGCTACTGTGATTTAGTGCCCTGTTGTTCCCTGGGGATGGTTACAGTGGTCTGGTGCCACCACCAGTTGCATGAGGCTTGGCCTGGGGGCAGTATTTGGGAAATCACCTCGTCCACCCCACCATGCTTTAACTCTGTTGAGTAGGACTGGCACATTAAGCACGCCCATGCTAAGCTGGTCTCTTCAAAGGACGCCCGTGTGTATAATTTCCACTGTTGCTCTAATGCCTGGTATGTTCACATTCCATCTGTTGAACAACCCACTGGACAAAGGAACAGCATACAGTTCACTTGTGCTAAGGGATTGCTTGTGCCTGGTTTAGCCAGGTACAGTGCAGAGTAAATGCCACAGCAACCTTCCTCTGGAGTTGTGCACCCACAGCGTGCAAACCTTGCATGTAAAATAAAAAATGGTGGACAAGCATTGTGAGAGCTCAGTCTATATGTTCCCGAAATGGCGCTTACAGAAAGTTACTTTCAGTTCAACAACAGTTTTTACCAACAAATCCATGGTTGCCCCAACTCTAGCCAATCTATACGTAGAAAGTCTTGAACGCGGGAAGATTCTTATACATGACAACCCCGTTTATGAACTAGATTAAATTTTGGAAAAGCTACATCGATGATGTGCTCTTGATATGGCACAGAGATGAAAACATTGTATTAGCCTTCTTTGGATGGCTAAATGGCTGAACCCATTTCTGAAATGTATTCATAACTACAGTAAGAGAAAATTGATTTTCTAGACATTACCATCTATGTCGACACTCAATTTGTCAATTTAAGAGTGAGACCCTTTCACAAAGCAACCGATAAAAATTAATTGTTGGTGTACAACAGCTTCCATCCTAAGCACTTACGTGATAACCTACCTTTTGGTCAAGTTCTATGCCGTAAACGCAACAGCAACAATAAGAGTGAGTTTGAGAAGGAAGCACACGTGCTCGGAAGTAATTCGAAGGAGAGAGGTTAGCCCAGCAAGATTACAAAAAAAGCACATAAACTGCATCTAATAACCACCGAGATGCTTTATTATAATACAGAAAGAAAGAAGACAAGTCTGAATAAATTGTCTTTGTCAGCACATACAAACCCCTGACGAATCAAATAAACAAAATAATAAGAAAAAACAGGCACATCTTATTAAAAGGACCCAACCCTATACAAACACTGAGATGCAAATATAGGAGAGGGAGAAATCTCAAAGCGATGCTAACACCTAATGATGTTTCAGAGTCATTTGTGAGACAGAAGACCATCACTGAAGAGTGGGGACTAAACAAACCAGTCGGACATAGTCGATGAGGTAGCTGCAGATGCTGTCCACAAACTCAAAGAACCCCTGAATTAGACATTGGCCCTCATTAGGACCCTGGCGCTAAGTGTTTAATGGCGCCGTAAAAGGCTGCGGCGCCATTAAACACTTAGTGCCTTACTACGAGGTCCCTTTGCGGGATCCGACCTGAACGGCTGGTCTAGACCAGCCATTAAAAGTAGGGACCCGTAAAGGGACCTTGGTGCTAAGTACGGTACCGCAATTTGCGGTACCGTACTTAGCGCCTTCCCCAGTCCCATTGAGCCCTATGGGGCAAAAATGGGAATGGGGAAGGGCCAATGTTCAATGGGGAATTACCACCCCGCCAACCTTGGAATGGGGTGGTAATTCCCCATTGAACATTGGCAGACTCGTTACGATAGCGGCACCAACCATGGTGCTAATAGCACCATGGTTTAGCGCCAGTATCGTAATGAGGGCCATTGGCTTAAAACAACTATGGCAACAAAAGTGTTTTACAAATTGCAACACCATGTGGGTCATTTATGTCATCTGGTGCCCTTGCTAGAAAATGTAAATATATAAAATGGAATGAAAAATCAAGACACGGATAGGAGAGCACAAAAGTAGTATCAGGAGTAATATTCTTATAGCTCCCATGGTAGGACATTTCGTGACAGCCAGTCATAGCTGTGATGAAATAAAATGGTCTGTACTGAAAAAAATGAATATAACAAATAGTAGAAATGCAGACAAAAACAGATTACTGCGGTTGATTTTTTTAACAAAAAGTTTTGTGACAGGTTTTAATGAACACCTGGATTGGCTCGGTATGACAAAATGACCCTTGGCCTGCAGCGCACAGCACACTGCACCTCCAGACTAAATCATATTGTGTGTCATTGGGATGGCATCTCATTTGCTCCACATGAACGAGGCACAATACAAATAATTGTACAGTTAAGGCGAGCTCACAGAAATAGACTGTATAAGATGTCCACCCGTTTTTCAGCACATACACTACGACGTCGAAATAGACAAAGGACTCTATATCAACACGTTTCTGTAACAACCCACATAGCCAGTAGTAATCTCACATCCACAAGGTGCCGTAGGGCTGCAGGAGAGGACCATTTACTTTGAGCTGAGTGCAGTTGCCCAGTGTGCTTAACCACATTGAATAGCCCATTTAGAAGACCTACATATGGTTAACTCCACACTTTACTTAAACGTACACGTACAATGATTGCCGCCTTGAGATTTACAACATGCAGGTTTCCTTTGCTGTGCCCTTTAGAGCAATTAACTTGCGTAGTATGCATACAGCGGGACGCTGTCTGTAACCAAGACGTTGGAGTATGCTGCACCCAGGATACCGGATACCTCCTCGCTGGCAGTTTAGAGAAAGGTTTAGAAGTAAGCACCCAGTCTTTGTAGTAGAAGTGAAGTTTAAACACTCTGTTTTACTGCCGAACATACAACTGTTCTTGACATTCTAAACACGTTAGTTAATATTCTGACGAGCGATCGCCCACCTGGCTGTAATTACAGACAAATGTGACCTTTCTCTATAACACCAGAAGAACTTATTGAGGATTAGCGTCGAGCTCACAGCAACTACGATTACTTACTGCCTGGAGTTTACACGGTGCAAGGGAATCTGCAAAGTAAGTAGACACACCACATTGGTGGAATGAGCATCTAATAGAATGGGGGAACCAATACATTTTATGGCAGCTACATCTTTTCTTTCTATTCTTTATGCATCTTAACAGACAGCTACAACAAGGAGAAATCTAGATTCTTCTACACCCGTGTATGACGACTAATTAAGTTATTAGGGTAAGTGTGAGTTTTTTTGAAAGGGTATAATACTTAGGGCCTCATTACACGGTAGGCGGTGAGCCATGGCGCTATTAGCTATTAGCGCCATGGCTCATGCCGGTAAAATACCAGCACCGCCTTGGTGGAAAGGGGATTTACCGCCCCATTCCAAGGTTGGAGGGGTGGTAAATCCCCCTTCCACCATTGCCCTTCCCCATTCCCATTTCTGCCCCATAGGGCTCTATGGGAATGGGGAAGGCGCTAATTACGGCACCGCAATTTTGCGGTGCCGTAATTAGCTCCGAGGTCCCTTTGCGGGTTGGATTTTAACGCCTGCAAAAAGCCCTTAGTTAATATTAATACCTTGTTCATCGTGACTTAATCATTGTTTCACGATGCCCTAATGAACTAACAACTAAAATGAGTTCATTTACATCTCCACATACAGGTGATCAAACACTCTAGAAATGAGTTTCTAACAATTATTAGTGAAGCACTACCATTCGAAACACAGAATCATTCTAAACACAGAACTATAGCCATTGAATACACCCCTGAAGAATTCCCTAGAATATGCGAACATTTGAATATAGGAATAAAACATGTTGGGGTAAGTATGGCCTGAACATATTCTGTTAGGCTTGCTATATAATTTAAGAATTTGAATCTGAAAATCTAACCCCCCCTTTTTTTTATCCGTCACATGTAATGTTTGATTTGTACTTGTTCATGAACTGTGATTGTGTAGTAAATTGATATTTGTGTATTTTTGTGGTCCTCTGCATTTTTCCGTTTGATAACTCAGGTTCTCACTATGTGTTCGGCGATTGGTGTTATTCTCCCACAATTTTAATATTGAATATGTAACCACTTTTTATAAACAGTCCATCAATGTATGCTTATTTAATCTGAATTCTGTTGTTCCCTGCTCAATTTTGTTTGTAATTTTGTATGTATCTTTTGACACTTGTTAATAAATGTGTTATATGAAGCACGTAAACGTTACGGGATAGAATTGAATATGTTCATCCCTTTTTCAGTTCAGATTGCTTGGTCTCCTGTGCAGATGTACAATACGCTCAGTCTTTGTTTATGTGCTTTACATTATTGAACCAGGGTCGACGGAGGTGTATTTAAAACTGCCACCCCAGCCCCTCTTATTTGTGTATTCAGTCTATATTCCACCACAGCCCCACAGGCTGAATTGTTACTGAACTAATCCCAATCTTGAATTCCATATTACCCATATGTGGACTCTCCTCCAATAATCACTGCCCAGAAGGAGGTGCTAAGGCTCAATAAAACTAGCAAGCTATGTATCTGCAGTTTGGGTGTACAGAGTAAGTAAGAGAGACAAAGAGACTGTGATAAAGAGCAAGTCATGGCAGAGAGGTAGAAATACTAAGGATGCAGAATGCTGACTGGAGGTAGGGAGTGGAAGGAAGAGAGAGTTTAAAGAGGATGGTTAATGGGAATAACAATGTGGAAGCTGTAATTTGTGAGGAGGAATTTGGTAGAGGAGGCTGGTGGAAGCTGTAAGGAGGAGGCTGGCAGAAGTTGTTTTGAGGTGGTTAGAGGAAGTTGTGAGAAGGGTCATGCAGAGAACATCGCAAAAGTACAAGCAGAATTTTGCAGGAAAGAGGTTTTAAGGAATAGTGTGTAGAAGGTCATCAAGACCCATGATGAGGAGTTTGGTAATGGTTGCAAGGAGGTAGGAGTTGGGTGAAATGTGTACAGCTAAGTAGGATGGACGTAAACAGAACAGGTCGTAACAAGCTATCAAGGAGAAACCAGAGAGAAGATAAAGAAGTGGGTTAGCAGGATATTTTCATAAAAGGTGGAAGTTAGATGCAAGGGAATACTGGAGGAAAGACAGTAGAGGGGCAAGAGGAGTGAGGAAGAAATAGAGGACCTCTTAGGAATTTGATCATTGTGAATTGTTGAGGAGAAAGATGTATTCAGGAGTTCTTGGACAGAACTATGATGTGGAGATGGAGAGGAACTTAGACTATCAGTTTTTCCGGTGGACAACCTGGTATTACCCAGCCTTGCCAAACCCCCGCTTCAGACTTTTGGTAGTCTGGCGTTCAAGGGTACTTGGACATGGGGATCATTGAGAAGCATCATCCGCCCTATCCATGATGGAAAGCATATGACTGGACTGTTCAGAATCAGGATAGAAGAAAGACGAGTTGGGGGCCCTTAAAAGTCCCCACACTGGGTGCTACTGTGCACCAAGTATAGGCTGCTTGAAGGAACCTGGATAGTGCTTTGAATAGCCAAGAACTGTTGACTTGTTGAATCGTATTAGTGTAAATTCAAGGGTAGTCAACATCTATTGGGCTAGTATGTAGAAATAGTTATTCTGTTGTGGTTAAACCATGAAGCTCTAGGAGAAGCCCTCCTGTTGTAGGAACTGGGCATTCTTTAGGTTGCTTATCAGCAGTTATTGGGCCTCAAAACAAGTTTGCCGGACCTGAAACAACGACACTGTTGTTTCTAGACCAACAAACTACGAGTCTACCTGCCGGAAGTCGCTGTGCCCGACAGGTCAGACCCTGCCGGAAGCACCAGCACCATTATTAAAGGTGCCAGTGCTTCCGTGTTCCCCATTCCCGTAGAGTCGTATTGGACTCTATGGCAATGGGGAATTACAATTTACTGGCGCCTGACTTTCCGGACCGCCAGGGTTGTAATCCCCCAGTGTTACCGGCAAGCTAGGTGCCAGTAAAATGAACAAGTCCAGTGGGTAGCACCGGCAGGGTTACCGCTGGCCTTGTAATGAGGCCCATTGTGTCCATTCCATTAAATATCCCTAATAAGCCATACTTGAATGAAAGCTGTGTATGTGTGCCAGTTGTTGATACGATACTACCAGGCTTTGTGAGAATACATTTTCTTTCTGAATGCTGATCACTGCACTGTGAGCAATATTGAACAATCTCAGAAATGGCTTGGTGTTGTATGCCTTGATGTCCTCTCACGCTTTCCAATCACTGATTACCTACTCCATACATTGGACCTGTTAACAATTCTGACATCACAATACACAATATTCATATCCTTTATTTTTTGATGTACAAATGCACCTACAAATTGTGATTCAGAGAAGTTCTATATACTCAATAAAAGATAAATAACAAAACATAACATGTACAACTATATAAGATGATATTTTAGAGATCCAAAAAGTACTCGCTCGCTATCATTGAAGAATACTAATGAGGAATGACACCTAAAAGAGAGATTCAGACAAAAGTTAAACATTTTCATGAAAGCTGAGTAACATAGCAAAACATAACTTAGCATAAATTATGCCTTAAACTTTATTAAATTTTATAAGATGTCTTCTTAGAGGTTTCAGAAGTTCTAAAAGTAGTAACTCACTCACAGTGAAGTAGACAGTTGTGGAATAACACCTAAAACATTTGATTCTTAGATGTTTGCGATTCATATAAATGCTGAGTAACATAACATATTACAACATAAAAGGAGCATATGTCTCCATAGTAATCCCACACTATCATCTCTGTTTATTGCCGAGGAATAGCAGCCTAAAAGTGTGGTTTGGAGAACTCTACAATTTGCATAATTAACAGGGAGACTGTGATCAAATCAGAAAAATAACTTTGAAGAAGCAAGTCAGGCATACTATATGTATTTAGGGAATTTGATGCATAGCCTGAAATCGTAAAGCTTATTCATCTTACATAGCACAGTCAGAGGCAAATCATATGACTGCCAGACCTAGCGGTCCAAAATGACAATCTAAGGTCCAAATCTCAATCTACATATAACACATGTTTGCATGTTCCAACTCAAGCCGAGCATGATTAGTTCAGGCTTCTATGATCTTCTTTGAAATTGTCACAATTGAACCTAAATAGCAAAACCCTTTGTAAAGTCTTACCGTTTGGAGTTATAGCGTCATAACTATTCAAACTTAATGTTGACATTCTTCCTAGAAATTATACCAAATACTGTAAATATTGTAAATATTTGGTCAAGCATCAGCCAAGCCCACCTTCTTCCAGTAAGGCAGCTTCAACCGCTCCCCTCACTTTTGTGCTACAAATATATGTTTATGGATAAGATGGCTACTTATTCGGGGCCAGGACACCACCTGTGGGAGGAGCTCTCACCTTGTTCAGATGGTAAGACCTGACAATCCCTCTTTACCGCTTGAAGAAAAGCCCCTAAAATTAGATGATTATTGAACCCCTGATTTTTTAATTGTTCCTTCTTTGCTTCTGCTGCATATCTATCCAATGAACTCGGGCTTAAATCAGGAGCTACTGTAATCATAATAACTTGTTATTTATATTGCACTTTTATCCAAAGTGCTTTACATAGAAAATATTTACATACATTATTAGTTCCCAATAGAAACTGGTACTCAATTTATTGACATCATAAGGATGAAAGGCTGAGTTGACTGTGCCAGGATTTAAACTTGCGACCTGCATAACAAACACAAATCACAACAAGCGTGCAACCCGCTGAGCTATTTTACCCACAATTCTTACTGTGGGTTCTGAAATACAGCCAATTAGATATTTCAGTGTTGTTGGATTGCAAATCTTTCATACCTAAGCTCTTTTCTTTCTCTGTCGGGATGCTTTCTTTCCCATTCCCACAGCCACAGAACACCTTTATTCCAAGGTTTAGTGCTTCCAGCTTTTTGGGCCACTGTGTGTATTCCTCACTTTAGCTCTTATCTTTCCTACTCCTACATCTTATCAATTTACGAATCAAGCCTGCAGAGTTTCAACATCAATCTGAAACCAAAGTTATTAAGCTGGCTCAACGCCAGGTGAAAGGTGGGGGCAAATACATTTTTGTCCTAGGTCTGTGTGCACTATGTGGCAGGGCTTTGAGACCTTTTGTAGAAACATTCAGATTGTGGGGCATTTTCTAATCACCTGATGAACATCTGATGAACATCTGGCAAGCACCATTCCATGCTCCACTGCTGTTTCCCTTATAGGCAGTATTCCCAGCAGCCCAAGATTACAGCTGCCTGACCCAACATGTCCTGCCTCCTATAAACATGTATTGTTGGTTAATGGTAATGAGTGGAGTCCCCAGACTGCCCACTCCCTGCCAACTCCCTCATCTGTCAATTCACAAATGCTTGTTGCACCCAGTTTACACTGTATCTCTAAGAGGGAGAGAGAGAGAGATAGAGAGAGAAAAAGACAAGGCAGGGAAAGGCCAGGGGCCCCCATTACAGAAACTTTGCACCGGTGCAGGTTCTAAGTTTGCACGGCATTAGCACTAGGGCAAAGTTTGCCCTATTTTTAAAAACGCTTGGACATATTAAAAAACTATTTCACCATGACAAGTGCAGTTTGGCATGGTATAGGCACCTGGGCAAAAATCGCCATACTGCAAATAAGATACATTTCCGAATGTTTTTTTCTTCATCAGGGCAAAGTTTGCCTGGTGCAATAATGGAGTGAAAATGTATGTAAGTGTTTTTAAAAATAGGGCAATCTTTGCTAACATTTTGCTATGTATTTCCCATGACTTCCTATGCTATGTTATAACTTATGAGGTTGCCTGTTCCACCTCATCAACCTGTCCATCACGGTCTCCAATGACTGCGCCTCGCACTAGCACACTCAAATTCGACATTCCATCAACAGTATGCATATCGAGGAAGTCACCCACACATCTAATTGAACACCCCTCCAATCCGGCATCAAACAACTCACCAACTAATTTATACATCACAGTCCCAACCAAGAAATCCTTACTCCATGTTCACATGAGGCTTCCCCTGGACATACATGCTTCTACATGTTCTTGACACCGAACATCTAAAAACAGACCCACATGCAGATCTTATGCTACTTCCAGTCTGCACCATCAATGCAACACCAAACCTATCTCGCATTTTCCTTCCTTTCCCATTCAATGAACCCATTCCTCTGTCTTTCAGATCTGTCAGAGCGATTGAAGATATTGCAAAAGTCAGAGGTGCATGTAACACAACATAACATAGTGAAATCCTGACCTGTCTCGAGTTTATCTGACGGTCTCCATGCTACAGTAGATCTGGCAATGGGCCCGACAGGTGGGATTACATTGTGAAACATCATTGACATGTTTGTCAAATTTGCATGTAATGTGCATCAGACTGCATATTGTTTGCTGTGATTGCATGTGAAGTGTTGCAGCGCCCTCAACTGTACACCATTGACCTCGGGATTGATAGTGTCACTTATGCTCTACTCATCTATCACTTTACCTTTAGCGCTGAGCTCCAACATGGAATATGGCAGAGTTTCATGATTTTTTTTCTTCAGGCTGTTTCACTGACACAACAATCCATGCTGCACCGAACATATAATGGGCCTCATTACGGGTCCGGCGGTAACTCTACCGGTGCTACCAATGGGATGCCGTCTGACCCGTAAAATATTACCGGCACCAAACTTCCCAGCAATTCTGTTAATCCTCATTCCCATATGGAAGTGATGACACGGAAGCATGGGCACCATTGTTAACGGTGCCACTGCTTCCGTGATGGCTTTGCCTACCATGACCCCTGCCCTGCAGGGTCAGATCTGTTGGGCACAGCAGCTCCAGCATGCAAAATGTAGTTTGCCCGTCCAGAAACAAGTGTGCTTGTGAGTTTACCACTGGCAATCTCGGCATGAGGCCCAATTTCTCTACAAAAGTGACGTCCGCAAAATATTGGTAATTTGCCGCTAATTAGAAATTCCATAGTTGCCTGGGATGCAAATGTTCAGACTACAATCTGCCGCAGGCCACACACTCCAAAGCGTGTTGCAGCCTTAACAAAGCCACCATATGAATATCAAACAACATAACATAACTCCATTGTGCAGTGTTAATCTCAACGTAATTTCCCTCATTGATCTTCCAGTATGTGTTGTGCCACTAATGCCAATACATTGATGTGTTTTAATGACAATTATCTGAGCGATAAACAACAAAAAATCAGATTCCATTTCATGTTCTCAGAAAGTACAGACATGCAGCATTTCAGAAAAATATTCAACCATATGAAACAAGACAACTGCATTTCCGCATGAGTTCATAATGCCGATAAGGGTTTAAATATGAAACACATGTGTTTGTGTCGGCTGTGCTTTCAGTGTATGGAAATGTGCTCTTGCATCTGCAACATCAAGCACATTTCAAAAGCTGCTTTGAAGTGACCTATTCAATTTGCATTTGTTCGGCTTTGATGCGCCGACGAGAGATTGTATATAGGGTAAACGTGTGCACGAAACAGTATGATGAAGAGTTGCTCAAATGTACTCTTGGAATGCACCCTGTTAGTGCAGTTGAATGCAATGCCTAGGTACCAAATACATGGAATAAGATCCCTAGTTGAAGAGACACTGTTATTCACATAATAATATTACAAGTGCCTTTTGTGTGATGGCCCTTATTGCTGATTCTCTGCTGAGATTCCATCTTTCAGAGACTTCCGGAGACGAGCTCGACAGAGAACATATCTATTCTCAGACTTTGGAAAACAGGATAGACATTATGCAATTGTCTGAATCTTCTACTGAGCCAATAAACAGATCACATTATTTAAGGGCATAACTGGAAGCCTGCTTTGCAGCAACTGCTGGTGGGCCTTCTTATAAGCTTACTTTTATGCAGGATGCACTCAGTGACCTCCTGCCACGGGCCAAGCTTGTTTCACTACTTTTGGAGTAGGTCTCTCACCACCCGAGCATTGACACCAAAGAGCGCGCCTGCCTGCGTGTGCGCATTCCTGAATATATTGCTGAAGCTTAGACCTTTATTTCTAAACTAGCCCCTGTGTGTGTTCGCAAATAGCAGATCCATTCATCCCATGGATAGCCCCACTAGTCGGCTCCAACTTGCGTAATTTTTAATAAAGGTTCATGGCGGTCTTAGCCCCTTAATGGCGTGTTCCTATTTTAGAACAATATCCACTGAAAGAAATGTCACATTATCTCTGTGTGCTTTGATGTTGCTATTGTGGTACTGCACTAGCATAGATAGCTACTAGCCAATTGTCTGATAAACTGCTGATTAAATAAGACATGCATTTTTGAGAACTTCCTGCTGACAGATGTAAAATTGCTAAAACAGGAAGCAGTACATTTTGCTTCAGTACACATCATTTGGGTCAGCTGCGTGATTCTGTTGAGCACTAGGACCAGGAAGTGGTAGGGAACCTGAAGGGACCAGCCTTTTCACTGCCTCTTAATCTAGAGTGTGGAGCATCAGTTTGAGCAGCAATTGCGGAAGTCACGTGTGTGTCTATTTAGCACTAGGGTCACTGAGTTAGGAATATGCTGTACACCCGTAAATCACTTGATTTTAGTCCAGGCCATTGCACGTCACTGTGCGCGGACGAGGCAAGAAGCCAGTGGGGATGACGCACCTCCGTCTGTTGAGCACTAGCATCTGGGTGCCAGGAGGAAGCTGGATACACCTGGAAAAACCTCTTTCTTATTGCAGGCTTCTATCTGTCACTCTGCAAGGCAGTGGTCAGAGGGCATTGCAGCAGTAGGGTAATGGAGGAAACGCTATTTCATCTTTCTTTGTTGCTCCTTTACGTACAACTGCCTGCGGACTACCGCCGGCTGCCTGCGGTTTCACAGAGCACAATAACATTTGGTTGGAAAGTGCTTGGGCGTCAGCTTCTTCATCTTGCACTTATCATTGCCCGTCCATGAACCAAGAACTGCTTGCTTACTGGAAGGCCAACGTTTGGAGTGCAGCCTGATAATGGCCAGGTGCCTAGAAGACCATGCTGTACCCCAGGTGGCTTGAGCATACGAAATTAAGCACCCCCCACAATAAGTAAGGTAGACTTCTTTCACCAATTTATGATAATCTGGAGCAGTTTGAATTATTATTATTATTTTTTTTGAGTCCTCGCGGTCTGGGCTTGGGGTTAAGGGGAGCGGATGCACACTTTTTGTTTACTACTCCCTGGCCCTGATCATATTTGGGGCCTATGCTTTTTCTCAGACATTCCTTCGGTGCATGCTCCTCGGTATTGGTTGTAGAAGTGGGAGATCGTTTTGCATTTGATCACTCCACAGGCCTTCAGATCAGTCTTTGAAGGAAAGTAGTATTTTCTCAGCCACCTCTTTGAGTGAAACGCTTTTAGTGTGTCAGCGGGTCGGGAGGGCATCATCATATTCTTTAATCTGTCACAAGGTGCTATTTTCTGGGGGTAGCCCAGAGGTGCCCCAAGGGCTTCACACCATCTTCGGACCTGGCAGAATCTGCATTCTACTGGGTTCCTACCCAAAGGGAGCCCTTGGATTCCTTGTATGTGCCGATCGGCTCAGGGCTTTTCTTTGTGCAGAAAACTGGTGAAAAGGACAAAGAGGTCTCTTGGGATCCCAGAGTGCTCCTCCTCCCAATTCCATTACATTGTTGGTGAACTTTTTGACAAATCTCAGTGCTTTGACCATATGAGCATGCCAGACACATCTTGTAGGTTTCCTACACAGTCTAAAGACCATGATACATCATCCTCCAGTCAAGGCAAAGAAGGTGCTTTGTGCTCTTTGGCTAAGGATGCAACATACCATCACAACTAAACAAAAGCTACCAAGAAGACTCATTTTTCTGGTCTTAAAGTAAAGCAGAATAAGCCGTTGGTGGTGCTATGTAGACCACCAAACCCCTATGCTGTGGAAGACTTGATGGCTTCTGGCATCTTTGCACATTTTATCTGAAGAGTTTTTTCGACTGTCAACCATAGCATGGCTTGGATAGTCCTTCATTCTCCCTTCTCAATGTGAGGTGACTAGGCAACAGTCAAGGTTCTCCATACCAGACAGAATCCCACCTGCGTCTAGAATGGACAGAAGTATTCCTTTGATTATGGATCTATAGTAGCCAGCCTTCACGCACAAATTCCTTATTTAGGATACCCGATCCAATGTCTGTCAGCAGGTGCATACCCGGACTCACTGAGACCTCAGTTTCAGCAAACAGCCAAGTCCTACAGAGAAATTGTCGCATATTGCATACATATTTCTGTGCATTGAACAACTTTCCAGGCCAGGCAGCTACATATGCCTGGAACCTATGTGCAGTAATGCCTATGCATAAAACCATTATTAAACCCTTTTAAATGGCATTTGACGCTGATTGACATAAAACACATCCACTGTGAGTGGTATGGGAAGTTCTAATGAAGCTAGCACTGTTCCGCTTAAATCGTTTTTTTCCTATGAAAGCTAAATAGAGCATGAATAACTGTGAAAGGTTTAATTCATATCTTCTATTGCTCACCCATCATTTTGTGAAAACATTGCTTCTTGCTCAATACCCAAATGGGTCAGCACAGAACAAATGTGATCAGATATCCTCACTTTATTGTGAAACAGAGAACTCTGAGAATAGCAAATGCTTTAGTTAAACATGACATGTTATTTTTAAAGTATTCATTGCACACTGTAAGAAATGCGTGTTCACAGTGTGGCACAGAACACGTCTTTGTAAGTTGTTACATGGGCAGTTAGTTAAATAAGTCTCATTGCAAACATGAATGTGTAAAGTCTGCCATCTTGAAAATTTGACAGCATGAATCATATGCCTAGTCATGAAGGTTAGACATAGTAGCTGCTAATGTGCTGCAAATTTAATGAAGGAGTGCACAAGTTATGTTCTGAAGTTCTATATTAAAGCACATTGCAAATATAGTGGTATTCCTAGTACAGACCTTTAGGTGCAACTCATTAAAGACAGCTGATAGCAGCCAGAAATGGGATGGCACTGTTTTTAGGTGCCGTTTCAAGAATGACGCAATTTGATATGCAAACAATTTGCAAATACACTCTTATTCAAAAAGGACATGCACCTCACATTTAGGTCTGCCAGATTGAAACTACTGATGAAATGAATAATACACACTAGAAAGGATGGGATATCTAAGAAATACGTGGGGTTCAGATGGCACAGAAGGGGGCTGGACTTAGATCCTTTTAAAACCACCTGCACAAGACAGGAGGAGAGGGACTAAAGAAGCAGTTGGGTGTCAAGCCACTTAAGAATCCAGATGGGGCAGAGTTAAGGCAACCTATCTGATTTCACAAGACTTGACTGCCTGCTCTAAGTGACTTCAATGCAGCACTCCAACTAAGTCAATGCCTAGTCTGGGATGCCCAATGGAAGCCCTTATTGATATATTTTTATGTCAAAGTTCTCAAATCTGGATGATGAACCCTTATATAACGGCCCTCTCTATGGATCTCCCCGACCTCACTGAGCCAAGAAGTAGGTTTGTTTTGCAAGTTAAAAGGTTTATTTGAATAATTAAACAATATATAAATATCACACTTTTATGGATAAAATAATATTTGATAGCACACTTATGAATATAACAGGGATCAACAATGGGTAATATTACAATAGAACAATCTCTTTAATCTGAAAGGAGTCGGAAGAGGAAGGATAAGGTAGCAGAGAATACTTTTATGGTTCAAGGAAATGAAAGATGGGAAAGAATGCAGCACAGAAATAAACTTGATATGAATTCAATCAGAAGATAATATAATCACTTTTTCCCCTGTGACTACTCACTCCCCCCACTATGCAGTATGAAGAGATGGGAAGGAGGGTACACAGGTTTCAAGAATACAATCAAGAATGCAGTTCAATTCCAGTTCCCCCCAGCAAGCTTAGAGAGACACAGGAATGATTTTAAAACACAGGTCCAAAAATGCTTTTGAATGTAATTGAAATGGATTTGAAAATATACTAAAAATGCTTTTAATTCACTAAGGGATATTCAGGACAAGTGATAGTTACTTTGGATTAGTTCAGGTCAACACTAGCAATGATTCATGAGTGATTACCAGATGGAAAACGAAATTCAGCAGTGGTAAGCAAGAGACAGCTATTTTTAACATATGGAGAAATTGAGCTAAATTGCAATTTGCAGCACTTTTTCCACGTGCGTAAATCGCGATTACGGAAAAACTATAAGGAATAGGAATGTTGTTTGTCGTTGGAAAGCTTAGGATCTTAGTTTTAAAATGACAGTTAAAATTCGCTTCTAGGACATGCGTTTCAAAAGATACAGACGTTTTTGTGAAGGTGAAGGTAGATTTTCAGAAATAAAGTCAAGATTTCAGAATGACAGATGGCGCTTTTACAGATTTGAAATCACAGGATGGACACAAAATTCTAAATGCAGTTTTGAATAGATTGAAATGGTTGGGGTAAGATTACTTTAGACTAAGCACTGCTCTCTCTGGATCTTAGTTCTAGCACAGGGTTTGTGGCTAGAATCAAACAGCACGGCCAGGCTGTTGAATAGTTTGGTTAGGTTGCAAGATTCTGAGATCTGCTGAGAAGAGTTCAGCTTTTGGGTTAGGCCCCTGCTTCAGGTTCTAGAGCTTGGTTCTAGAGTCTGGTCTCTGGATCTATCTGGAATCTGGAGTCTCTGGAGTCTCTGAAGTCTGGAGTCTTTGTCTGGAGTCTTCTTGCAGAGTGCTGCACAAGAAACTGGTTGAAGAGTGAAAAGAGAAGTCCCTATCTGGGTCTCAGCAGTCTCTTTTTATGTGTTTTCAAAGTGGGTGTGGAGGCTGACTCTACATGCCCAACCCACTAAGGATTGGATAGGTTAGAGGATTCCCTGTGCCCTCACTGGAGAAAGGAGTGGTGAGTCATTCTGTGTCATCAGGTGTCATGTTTATGGTTTAAGGAAAGAACACTCCCCTTTGTGTACGTAAAGCATATCTTCTTTGTCATAAAACACATATTTACAATATACACAACTTGTTACTATTACCTAAATTGCATGACAGATTGCTTAAGGTACAGTTCGGTTCAAGTCACATGTTTCTACGAGCTTGGGTTCAGAAATGACAACTTATTTTCATTTTTGGTAGCTTTTCCAATCTCAGCTCTACACCAAATTTTACACAGACATACACACCCTCTCTGAGCATATTACTGTAAGTTTCCATGTTTCTAGCATAACACTGTACCTACAATATTAATAAATCCCGGGGTTTGGTCTCAGATCATCGTACGGATTTCAGCTTGGTCTGAAACTGTGAGCGCATTTTTCATATTAAGAATCCCAAAGTTGTACATTTTTGTCAGCTTGGTAAAATTTGTTATAAGCAATTTTATAAAACATGCATTTGCTCTCAATTGAATTCACATCTCAGTCTGGTCCACCCTCCCCCAGAGCTGGGTGAGTCAGATGTAGGGTGACCAGACATCCGGGTTTTCCCGGGACAGTCCGGGGAAATCATCCTCCGTCCCGGGGTCCCGGGAGTTTTTTCATTTTTTAAACCCCGTCCAGGGTTTGCATGGTTGGGTGGCTATGGCAATTAAAACCGTAATTATTTTTCACAACACTTGCAGAATTTTGAAGTCGGAGGTTTGGCTCGAACCACCAACCTCTCAGGTCCAAGTCACAACACTTACTGACTGTGCCACAGAGACTGGCTTGGAAATTATTGTACAGCAAGCCATGGTATATAAATTGGAGCTAATGCTCGTTTTGAATTAACATGCCAAGATTCACAGACAAAACTGCATAAATGAGATCATATACACTTTATAGAAAGGAGAAGTGCTGGAAATATGGTAGTGGTGGTTGTGGGGGTGTGGTGGGGGCGGAGCGGTAATTTGTGGTCTGCAATGGGGTAGTCCCTCTTTTATGTTGTTGGCCGTCCCGGTTTTTTGTTTTGAAAATCTGGTCACCCTAGTAAGATGTCACATGTCTTGTTTCCTGCTAGGGCAGCTGTGGGCCAGTCCCACCCAAATCAGCATATTCTATTCAGTACCAAAGCCCCCATTGTTCTTTCCTCCAGGCTGCAGGGAAAATCTCTTCCCTCCGATTAACATGTCCATGAGATATGCTCTCCTGGTGTGAAGGGTTCTCATGAAAAGCAAACCTTTTGAAGTCTGAACTGCATCAGGTTGCCTTCTAGTCAATTGTATCTTAGTTCCTTGTAAAAAGAAATATATTTCTAAACTCACAATAAGCAACATGTCTTTAAATCAAGTCTCTTTCAACATGAAATCACTGTGTGGCAATCTATATGGCATTTTGATAGAACTCTCTTCTTTGGCATATTTAGTTTCTGAAATACAGCTCTCCTGTCAGGATTTAGAAATCGCCAGCACCTGTCGGAGGCGAGCAACGGTACTGCACCCATTTTTTACAGCTGTCTTCCAGCAAGCATCTTTAAAGTGGATTTTGTTTGATAGCATATGATTCTTGCTGATATTATACTGATGTGGATTCTTGCAGTAGAGTAATGTGGAACACCCAACAAGAAGGTTGGATCTTTTTGGTGGTTTTGTGAGCCATGATTTTAGCAAATTTACACCAAATAAAAACAGATTTTTGAACAGCTCTGTATTGCTTTGCACTGATTTTGCATTGCTTTTTCCAAGTGGTTTCAGGCTACTTGATGGGTAGCTCAATGGTGGTTTTTGGCAGTTATCTCCTGTGCTCACTAATATAGACAAAAGTGGATGGCAGACTATTTTCCATGTTTTCACTGCGCACTTTCTGGTGATTTCTGGCCAGCAGCATGCTTTCCGACGGCCATTATGATGTTTCCACTGCCAGCAATGCCTAGTGATGTGGCAGGGCTGGGATGAGTGGGTTAAAACATCCCACAAGCCCCCCTCTTGCGATGGCGTTGATGGTCAATCAATGGAACTCGCAAGACTGGGATGTCGGCCGCATCTCTCCGGATTCCAACATGGCAAAGTCCATCGTCTTTTCTTCCATCAGAGGTGGATCGATCAGTTCTCCTCGCCAGTCCTGATGGGAGTATTGAGCGATACTCCGGGCCCTCGGATTTTTGCTCCCGGTCCCCGGTTCGTCCTCCTTGGTCAGTCTCCATGGTTTATCTCTCCTAGGATGACAAAGCAAAGTGGCAGAAACATATTCGTAGACATTTCCCCACCACTATTAATGTAGTGGGGTGAGCATATACATTTTATAAATCAGGAGACATGTGCATTCTTATTCTGTATTTTATAGACTATATGTGGAATATTTTAGGGTTGGAATTTTTATTGATCTGGAGCGGCCCCCACTGGGATTCCAGAGGACTCCTCCAGTTGCTGCAGAGTGTGCCTGGGATGGCAACACTTTAGCTGATTAATGTGGACCCACTTATCTTCCCCCTCTGCCAAACTGCCTTTGGGGATGCGGATCTTGTAGGCGACTGGTGAGATCTTTTCTACAATTTCAAAAGGTCCCTTCCAGGTAGGCAGAAATGTCAGCTGTTTGGCCTGGTTCCTTTGGAAATTGTATAGATAAATCCGGTCTCCTACATTGTATTCTTTCCTAGTAGTCTTCAAGTCATAGTGGGTCTTCATGCTATTGGCTGATCTTTCTAGATTTCGTTGCGCATAGGCAAAAGCGTGTTCAAGGAGTTGTGGAGGCATTGATGAATGTCTGCTCTTGGGTCCTGTAAAGCAGATGCTGGGGAAGCACCATCCTGCGTCCAGTCATCAAATCAAACGGTGACATTTTAGTTGCAGATGAAGGGGTAGATCTGATGGCCATTAGGACAAGAGGTAATCGGATATCCCAACTTTGCCCAGAATCTGCCCCAACATTTTTTAAGATGCTCACATTGGTTTTGTTGTAACGTTCTACTGCACCAGAAGAGGCTAGCCGTTAAGCAATGTGTAGCTTCCTTTTAACCCCAAGTATCTCCCACATCTTTGTCATTACTTCACTGGTGAAATGACTACCTCTGTCTGACTCAATCCTTTGCGGTAGTCCAAAACGCGAAAAGATTGATCATCAGGGCAGCTGCTGTTCCTGCCTTGCAGTTTGGGGCCGGGAGACATTCCACCCATTTAGTAAAAAGGCAGGTCACAGTCAACATGTACTTATTCCCCCTAGAGGAGCGAATCACGGGCCCTATGAAGTCGACTTGCAAATCTGACCATGGCAGTGTCATCCCCCTCTTTTGGAGAGGCACACGGTGTGTGAGGGATGTTGGCTGAAATTGTGCACACACAAGACACCCCTTCAAGTATTAGTCGAGGTCCTGCCCCATGTGTGGCCAGTATGCAACCTCTCTTAAGATCTAAAGTGTTGTATGAAACCCCCTATGACCGGCTGTGGCCGCATCATGGGTGTGACTTAACATCAGGCTCCGGAATGAGGTAGGAACCACCCACTGATCATGGCCAGCTTGGGATTTCCTTACCAACTAACCGTCTTGGATTTGGAACATTTTTGGACATTTCATCAACACTCTAAGGTCCTCTTTCCCAATGTAATCGGTATCCATCAGGGGAAAGTTCTCAGGGTCCTCAATGTGTTGGTAAAACTTGCCAATTATTGGACCTCCCTTCTGAGCCATAATCAAATCAGCATGGGGGTATCCTTACTCCATTGTGCAGTTGAAAGATCATTGTGAGCATTTATCTGGGACCATGTGATAGCAGTGACCTGGATTTCCCCCAACAGGGACTCAATCTCTATTAGATCCCCTTGGATGGCCCCAGTTTTGGCCAGCTGATCAGCTAAGTCATTTCCAGTGGTTTATAGTCATAAAGTCGAATGAAATAATATCGAAAGTTATAATGTCTGAAACAAAAAGTCGGAAAAAAAAATTTCAAATGTTTTTTTGGTTGTTTTTTGTTTGAAATGAGGGGGTTTCTCCCCAACCCCCCTTTTATTTTTTATTTTTTTGTTTTACCCCTTTTTTTACCCCCGGAACCCAAAAAAAACATGTAAATTAAAAAATTAAAAATTCAATATTATTTTTTCGACATTATGACTGCACACCATTTACAGTTTTGTCTGGTCCCTCTACTTTAGAATGACCCTTAATCTTCTTCCAGTAGATGGTCATCCCAGTCATGGTGACCAGATCATCAATGTTTTGAATTAACTTCCCTTGTTTCAGGGGCTTGTTATTAGCACATAGCATGCCTCTGGTTTTCCAATTAACCAGGCGCTCCACAAACCCGTTCCGTACATAATCCGAATCCGTGATTATGACCAGTTCGTGGAGTTGATGTTGGACAGCCTTGAGGATGGCTTGATGCACAGCCATCAACTATGCCACTTGACTACTTCAGGGACCAATCTTGTACCCAGCGGAGGGGTCTGGGGACTCATTCACCCATGCATTCCCCACGCCGGCCACAAGTTCTTTTTCCCCGTTGTTATCAACATGGTAAGAGCATCCATCCACATAGAGAGTGGGCATTCCCTCACACTTGTCTTCTTCAAAGACTTTGTGTGGGGAATTGAGGTATGCCTCCATGTTGTCCTTGATTTTTAGACTTTCGTCCTCGAGACAGTTTTCTCTGGCACAATCATGCAAGTCAGCCAGACCTTGCGCGAGGGGACGCTTCTTGTTTTGGCCATATCTGACCTCCACAGGAAAGCCTTGCATTGAAAGAATCCAGGAAGTAATTTGGGAATTACTCACATTTCCGGCCCGGATTCTGTCACTTTGGAGATATTGCAGAGGCTGGTGTGGAGGCTCCACTATGATGTGTTCCCCCTGGATAAACGGATGGTAATTCTTCAATGCCCACACCGTTGCCAGGAGTGCCTTCTCACAGTCGTTGAATTTTTAATCCACAGAGGATAAAGTTTTACTCGCATAGGAGATTACTTTATTGACCTTGTCATGCTTTTGGTATAACACTGCAGTCAAGCATGTATTGGAGAACCCTGTCTCCAAGAAAAACTCCTTGTTTCTGACAGGGTAAGCTAGGCAAGGAGCTTGTGAGAGGCTTCTTTTGAGCTCCCTTAGTGCCTCAGATTGTTCTGGACCCCATTCCCACTTGACCCCCCCCCCTTCAAAAGATGAATCATGGGTCTGGTGATCTCTGCGTAGCCCTCAATGAACTTTCTGCTGTAATTAGTCAGTCCAAGGAGGCTCCTTAGTTCCCGCAGGGTTCTGGGGTCCTTCAGTTTCTGAAGTGCTTCCACTTTCTTTTCCTGGGGACAGAGACCCTGAGGAGTAATCTCATGTCCCAAGAAATTAACACGGGTTCTCCACCACTGTGCTTTCTGAAAGGAAAGTTTTGCTCCAGCGGCCCTCAACTGGGTCAGAACATAATGGATCTCCGCTATGTGTTCCTCAACAGTTGAGCTTTTGATGAGGACATCATCTACATAAGCCAGGTTACCCCTTTCACCCAGGTCGGGCATGGCCTTATGCAGAAAAATGTTGAATTCATTGCCGGAGTTGAGGTATCCGAAGGGAGTCCGGGTCCATGTGTATTGCTGGCCCCCAAAGGTAAAAGCCAGCTTGTATTGGTCCTCCCTACTGAAAGGCACAGTCCAGTATCCATTGGTCAGGTCTGTTGCCGTGAATACCTGTGACCCCTGGATCTGGGCCAGTCCTTGGTCAATGTAGGGAAGAGGCCATTCGGAAGTATGGACCCGTTTGTTGAGCTCCCTAAGGTTTGGCTTCAATATCCCCAGCACCGGATTATTGAAGGTGCTGTGGACTGAACGGATTATCCCCCGGGATTCAAGGTTCTTAATTATTTCAGTAATGGACTCCATTGATGCGAGAGGCAAGCAATATTGCTTCACAAACACTGGAGAAATGCCAGGGTCCATGGGAATTATTGTTGTGTGGATGTCGGTGCGACCACAGTCATATGAGTCCACCACAAAGAGATCTTGAAAATCCAAGAAAACTTGTTTCAACTTTTACTTCTGCTCCAGAGTCACACAGGCATCAGCTAGGTTGACTCTCTCTTCAACCATCTGCCTGAAGCCGGGAAAGACTTCTGGTTTCGCTATCTCAGCGGCCTCCTCCAGCTGGGTGGAGAAGTCCCTGGTCAGAGTGCTGATTTGGACCGGTGGCTTCAGGTGGGAAAGGCAGCCCTCACGGAACTGGAAAATCACCTCATCCCTCCTGAAGTCACAAGTCACATCTTCCTTACCATAAGGGCAGGAAGTGTAGACCAGGAAGGTCTCCCCATGCCGGGTGAAGATCCGGTCTGGTGTTGTGTTGTCATCACTGTCACTGTCAAAACAGTCCTTGGGGATTGGTCCTAACAGTTAATTCCCTAAATCAATGGAAAAATGTCAGTTATCAACCGCCATTCCAATAATGGTGCCTGCGGCTAGAATGATACTCGTTAAGTCGCTGTTATCCACCTCTATTGGAATGGTGTCACGTACTATGTTGACTAATGGTGTTGTGTTTACCCCCAACCCTTGCTGTTGGAGAGAAGCATTTAGATGAATATAAACATCAGGGTTTTTCAATTTTTGTTCTCTTTTAACTTTCACTCCCAGGGAGAATTGTCGGGTCCTTTCTTGGATGGTTACTTCCTCTCCAATCTGAATTTCAATGGCATAATGTAGCAATTGAACTGACCTAAATGCTTTCTCTGGATCATCAAAGCCCATGGGATTATCCACTAATCGAGACCAAGCTTTGAAGTTTATTAGGTCCAAACTAATGGCAAAGTGATTGAGAATGTCACTGCCTAAGCAAAAGGCGGCATTGATGTCTTGCACGACCCAACAATTATGGACTATGCTCTTGCTGCCAATGGAGATTTTGAGCATACACCTGCTTGACAGGAGATGTTTGGAATTGGGTGCTTCCAGATCCATTTCCCATTTGTCTATCAGTTTGAATGTGGGAATGGCTAGATCTTTTGGGAGTTGGCGGAACTAGGCTTTGCTGATGAAGCTCTTACCGTTGTTCACACACACTCGGGTGAGAACAGAGTCCTTCCCTTCATTTAACTGAATTGGGATGAACAACTGCTCTCCAATTTTCTGAATATCAGCCAGGCTCTGAGCAGATTTCACATCTTTCTGAACTATAGGAGTGGGAATGTCTGATTGTGGATTGGTAAAGAATTTCAAAGTGTTTCCCTCCAGTGTGGAATACCACCTTAAACTGGAAGGAAGGTTGATTTTCAGAAATAGAGAGGACCCCCCCCCATAACCAGTTTGTTGTCCTACTGCTATTACTGTCACATCTTTTATCTGTTTGTTCTGGAAGTGAAATTCTACTTGGTCAGATTTTTGTTCAACCATGAGGCATGTGCCGTTTAAACTAACATGGTTGACACTCTGTTTTAACTTTATTGGTCGGCTAGTCTGGGTCCAGAGGACCTTGTTTACGCAATCTATTAGGGTTACAACCTTCTCAGGAGGTCATTCCTTAGTAAACAAGGGGTGCCCTCTGGAGTCACTACTATGACCGGGTGTTTCACCTTGTGTCGCCCAATTTTAATGTCCAAATCCACAGTCCCCTCGATGGGAATCTCCTTCCCATCAAAGTTCTGAAGTTGTCCAGGAAGAGAGGTGAGAGGAATTAGGTATTTCTCCCCCCTTCCTGAATTTCATTCATCAAAGGCTTTTCTGGACAGAAGGGTAGCTTGGGATCCAGTGTCCACCAGTGCCAAAATTGTCCCCTGCCCCTGTACTTGTACCGGGGCATAGTATCTTCCCTTCTTCTCTGCAAGGGGGAACAGATAATGCACATTTTTGGAGAACTGGTGGGCTAATTTTCTTGTTTCGGACATGGAGAGAGAAGAGATTTGGGCAGAATTATGTGGGGAGTCTTGGGAATCTGAAAGAAAAAGTTGGCAACTAAAAATAGGAGAAGATTTGGGTTCCCCTGGTTCCGGTTCTGGCCCCCCCCCCCTTTTTGGAGGCAGTCACCAGGATGGGTTTGAACCAGTGGATTTTCTAGCTTTTGGTTCTGGGATGGGAAGATGGGCGGCGCTAGCTCAGTCCCCACATTTACCCAGTCTGGATGTGAATCTCTTGGGACCCATTTTTCTTTGGGAGGAGTTCCCCCATCTCTGAAGGAGAAGATTCTTTTCCCAAGATCCTCTGAGGACCCCTCTCCTTCAAATTGGAAGATCTGTACCTCCGCCTCAAAATGGGTCTATTTGGGTCCTTTGTTTCTCCTACCCCCCTCTGCTCCTTGGGTGGCAGACCTTCAGGGGCAGGAGATTTTGTTTCCGGTTCCTGGGTTTCCAGGGGCTGTCTACAAGTGGGGAAGGAAGCTTCCTCCAAGGCTTTACACCCCCTTCCCCTTGTGCCTCCTCCCTGGGAATCATTGAGTTATCGGGGTGCTGCCCCCGTCATTGTTCTGGAGCACCAGGTCCAGAGTTTGGGGCATTCTGCAACGGCATGCTCATCTGAGGGTTCTGCTGAGCCCTCAGCATGCGACCCAGATCCTGTGCCATGTTTTGGACCTGGCGCTCTAACTGTGAAACTCGCTCAGGCTGATACAGGGTTCTGTTTGCTCTCCTGGGCTGATCCCGGGAAGGGTAGCTATCCCTTCTCTGGTAGTACCCCGGGTTGGGAAGATTTGGGTACCCCTTCACCCTTGGCCTCCCCTCTCCCAGATTAGGTGGCCTGGACTGGGAAGTGGGGAAAGAAGGATGGATGATTTTGGGGTTGGAAGTTGGGTGGATACCAGGGGCAAAAGTTCGGCCCAGGGTTTGGTGAATTTCTGCCCTCCTGGGTGAAGTTAGGAGGGGTTAGGTGCTTGGTTGGATCCCCCCCTTGGGCTGGAGGGGTCCACACATAACCCAGGATGGGTCGGTTTCCCTTGTAGCGGGGACTTACATAGTCAGGGGAGTGAGGGACCCCATTTGTGGGACTACCTCCTTAGCTCCCTGTCTGTGACTGGCCCGAGGGCCTCCTGGGCTTCGAATTATTCTGTGCAGGCAAGTTTTTAGGCCCCCCATCTCCAAATCTAAACTGGGGGCAACCTTTACCTCTGCCACCTTGGCAGCAGTAGGAGTGCTGGTCGGTTTGGGTTTTTTCTGAGCATTATTTTTATTTCTATGGGCTTCTGCACCTCATAAATTCGGGTGGCCTGTTCAATGACCCAGTCTAGTGACCTTTTCTCATGAAAATCTCTCACTAGCTGGGTCATGATGTATTTGGTAAGGCATGAAAAAACGTATTTACAAATTCTTTACTGTCCGTGTGCACCCTTTTGGTCGTATGCGCAAAGGCACGCTTCAACTCCTGCACAAATTCTTGTGGGGCCTGATCCTCCCCACATTGCAAATTGTAGGCTGCCTTACAAGCCTCTTGGGGATTTCGGTGAACAGAAAAGTGTTTCAACATGGCCACCCTATATGTGGACCATCTTGAATGATTTTGGTCCTCCAGCCCCGCAAAGAAACTGGAGTATTCTGGGTAGAATGTCCATTTTACATACTGAATTAAGCTACTGCTGTCCTTCAAATGGAAAGTCTCCATCATTTGCTCAAAGAGCTCCAAGTGTTCCCAAACAGAATACTTGGAGTTCTTATGGTAAGGAGTGATGACACTCCATATCGCTTTGATCTGTTTTAAGGGGTCCTTAAGCAAGGCCCTTCTTGCCTTATTGGCCTTCTTGGTTCGGGTAACCCTGGTCCGTTCATCCTGTGACTCAGAAGCACTGCCCCCAGAGGTGCCCGTCTGATCTTTCAGGTGTTTGCGGATTCTGCGAGCCTGGGAATGGCTGGTAGAATGTGGGGACCTAGTCTTTTGTGTCCTGGGACACTCAGAGGAGTCTTCTGATTCCTCCTTGCTGCCCGGATTTGATGGGTAGCCCCCCGCACTGACCTAACTGGGCAGAGGTTTTCAGGATGCCCTTAGTGGGCCTACTCTCCTGGGGTTCCCCACTAAATTGCACTGTACTTGGGTGCCCATACCCGGATGCCCGCCCATCCATTCCTGGGAGATACTGGCCTATGAGCCCCATACTTCTGACTGGATACTAATCTGCCATTCCCGTGCCCCTGGGCTAATGTGCGCCAGGGGACATGGGGGAGGCGGAGTCCAGGGACTGGGAGAGATGGAGGCCTCTGATACTATGGCTCCTGAGGTTATGCTCAGGTTTTTCCCTTTCCCATCGAACCTCATCTCTATCAGCCTCTGCTCCCTGTTGCCCTGCCAGAGCCTGTGCTTTCAGTTCGTCAATCAAGGCCTTACTAGACTCTATCATTCTCTCTCTAGGCTTCCTGGTTGGTCCAGGAGTACTGGGACAGTCTTCGCTGCCGGAGGGTTACCTCCTGGGTACCATCCCTACTGGCCTGCTCCTTTCTTGCCAGAGCATAGTCCACCCTCCTGGTGTGCTCTAACAAGTTCTGATGCTCTTTTTGGAGGTCACCCAGTCCCTGGAGGGCCAGGTGATTTTGTTCCATTTTCCTTTTTAAGTGGCAGATTTCCTGGCCTAAGGTGTCCCTTTCCTGAGCAAGAGCCTGCCTTTGTGCCACCAGGTCATCCCTCTGCCTTTGAAGGGCACAAGCTTTCTGGCGCTCTTCATCAAACTCTGCCTGGGTATCCAGGTCTTTCAAAATCAATTTATTGCTCTCCTCTTTTTCTTTATCCAATTGGCTTTGCAGGGTGGCTACCTGCTTCGTGCATGCCCTGTTGAAATCTTTCTGTTGCTCCAGCTTTTTCTGGCTCTGCAGTAGGGCGTCCAAACCTTCTTGATACTCCTTCTTTTTGCAAGGCCAGAATTCTGGTATCCTGGTCTGCCCGTTCCTGTTGCAGGATACCCATATCCTCTTTTATTTTAATGATATACTGCCTACTATCATTTTCTGACTCCTCTGCAGCCTCTGCTCAGAAGAATCCCGATGAGATTGGGTCTTCTCTAATGCCAACAGTTGCCTACTTGCCAGATCTTGGCCTTCAGCACATTTGTCCTGTATGGCTTCCATATATAAATATAAATATGCCGCTATCCTGACAATCTTGCTGTGCTCATCTTTGGCTTTCGGGGCCATATATAGTTCACTCAGGGCCACATGTAAGGGACCCTTATCTCTCCAGATATCTAACCCAGTTGCAGTGACCTGTTGTGTGATCGCCTGCAACCACACATTCTGATCCTGCTCAGTCCACTCACCTCTCACAAATAACTTATGTAAAAGGTGTTCTCTAGCTATCTTGATGTCTACCAATGTCGCCATTCCGGAAATTGATTTCCTTCCTGACTTACAGAATTTTATTTTATTTTGCAAAACAGACCGTTTCCTGAGAGCGTTCCTTTTTGAGGGGTGCTTTTACAGCGTAACACAGCGTGGTAGCCCAACAGGATTTATGTATCCTATTAGTTAGCACACTGTATTAAGCTGCACAAGTGGTAGTACTAATCCAGAAATCCTGGACGAGCCCCCAATCTGTAAGTGACTTCAATGCAGCACTCCAACTAAGTCAATGCCTAATCTGGGATGCCCAATGGAAGCCCTTATTGTTATATTTTTATGTCAAAGTTTTTAAATCTGGATGAAGAACCCTTAAATAACGCCCCTCTTTATGGATCTCCCCGACCTCACTGAGCCAAGAAGTAGGTTTGTTTTGCAAGTTAAAAGGTTTATTTGAATAATTAAACTATATATATATATATATATATATACATATATATATATATATATATATATATATATATATATATATATATATCACACTTTTATGGATAAAATAATATTTGAAAACACACTTATGAATATAACAGGGATCAACAATGTGTACTATTACAATAGCACAATCTCTTTAATCTGAAAGGAGTCGGAAGAGGAAGGATAAGGTAGCAGAGAATACTTTTATTGTTCAAGGAAATGCAAGATGGGAAAGAATGCAGCACAGAAATAAACTTGATATGAATTCAATCAGAAGATAATAAAATCACTTTTTCCCTTGTGACTACTCACTCCCCCCACTATGCAGTATGAAGAGATAGGAAGGAGGGTACACAGATTTCAACAATACAATCAAGAATGCAGTTCAATTCCAGTTCCCCCCAGCAAGCTTAGAGACGCAGGAATGATTTTAAAACACAGGTCAAAAACGCTTTTGAATGTAGATTTTTGAACAGCTCTGTATTCCTTTGCACTGATTTTGCACTGCTTTTTCCAAGTGGTTTCAGGCTACTTGATGGGTAGCTCAATGGTTGTTTTTGGCAGTGATCTCCTGTGCTCACTAATATAGACAAAAGTGGATGGCAGCCTATTTTCCATGTTTTCACTGTGCACTTTCTGGTGATTTCTTGCCAGCAGCATGCTTTCCGGCGGCCATTATAATGTTTCTGCTGCCAACAATGCCTAGTGATGTGGCAGGGCTGGGATGAGTGGGTTAAAACATCCCACACTGCATAGGAGGAAGCAAGCAGCTAACCTATTGCGTAGGCCATGATAGTAGTTCTATCTGTGAACCTAGAATTGATACTTTTCCATCTTTTCTAAAAAAAAAGTTGTATCTTCCTTCAATAATTTGACAGAAAAACTAAATTACACAGTTGAACTGTTTTGATATGAAGAAGCAAACTGCTACCGTATACCTTCATTCTGAGACGGCAGGTGCCTAAAACCTGGCAATTTACCAATATATTCAAATTCAATTTTTTTTACTATTTCAATATTTTTACCACTGAAATAAGCCATTTTACCCAAGTCTGCAACTTTTGTTTTCTTTTCCAGTCCTTGATGTGCTTTTAGTTCAGTTGCCTTTCAGCCAAAGCTGTGCTCATCAAATACTCAGGCTGTGGTGCCCCAAGCATTTGTTTTGCCAAGATAAGTGGATCCCTCAAATTAGAGGATGGAATAGAGGAATCTTTTGCAGAAGGATTTAAAATGTTGTATCTGTAATTTGTTATCCGTGGTTTTAGATTGCTTCTAGTTTGTTTTGAATCAAATGCCCTTTGAAGCCACAGTCTTCCGACAGTTTTTTTAACCCCTTCTTAGTGGGTTATTCAGGGATTGGTATGTATAACCTCTCCCTTCCCTCAGCAAACCAATCCTGACAGAATCACAATTGTGAGTTCATTTGTTATTTTGCCACAATGGCTACACACATTGCTGATTGATTGAAGGTGGCCTTAACACTTTAGAAGTGCATAATTTTAGAATTGAATAGAACCATAGCATGCTGGGAATCTATTAAACTACTTTATCCCTCATATTGAGAGCTGTATATTGTTTGACTTGTACTATTTTAATGATCATATCATCTCATCAAGTGAGAATTCATATACATGCATGCTAAACAAGAGTAAGAGAATTCTTATTGTATTTCTATTTGGGTATAAAATACTATATTGGGTATAAAATACTGTATTGTAAGTGTAAATAACTTGGTTTAGTTATAAAATGGTGTAAGGGAAATAGTGATAACATATAATCTTTATCATACACACAAGGGTAAAAAGCATTAGTTCCTACAGACTCTACAGTTAGACGAATGGAATAATTGTTGTTTATTGGTAAACCGGTACTGTACACTGGGTAATGGTTCCTCTTGAAAGAAGTACAGAGATCCACCTCTCTCCCATGCCTTGTGTCTGGGATAGCACAGTTCTCTGCCACAAACTCTGCCTGTGCCCCAGGTGGGCCTTAGGACTGATTTTGGCATGGAAGTGTGGCTCATTATAGTGTCCTATGCCTATGGTCCCCTATATCACATAATTACGGTCAGCCCAGGCCATTATATAATTGTGACACTCACTCTCTTCCCTCCACTGGAAGCTATAATAATATGGCTCGGGGTATGGAGATTCTTTGTCATATTATCCTTGCCCCCGCTTTCATTCAGCACACAGTCGATCTCGCGGCTTTGGCACCTCTGTCAGCAGGCCCAGCATTACCAGAACTCTTGAGTACTTTGGGCAGGGAAACTAATTTTGAATAGCTGGTTTTAAGCCCCCACAACTCATAGGAACTCTTGAGCACATCTCAAATCCATCAAACATCCATGACATGATTTTGAAAAATACCAACAGCACATTGCACTGCTAATGAAAAGATAATTGCCTAATCCAATATGGACAGTTCCTAATTCTTTTCAAGAACGTTTTTAATCTAAAGCCATTTTACTGCACATGCATCCCAACAACCACTATACCTCCACCTTTCTCTTTCCCTTTCCATGTATACATCCACACACATTTGTTGTCAACTTACAAAGGCAAGTAGTTAAAGAATAGACAAAGCATATTAGAGTTGCAGAACACACATGAGGAGGATGACGAAAAACACAATGATAATAGAAAGTAAGGGGTTAAGCCACCTGTGCAGACCATGGCCCGCCCCTCTCGGAGGAGGGTCCCAACCGGGCAAAGTCACAGATGCATGGGCCATCAACTGCCCACCCATAGGCGGAACATACCCACTACAACCTGCAGTAGGGTACACAAATCCCTGGCATGAGCCGACAAGATACCTCAAACCAAACGCATCAGGGGATCACAAAAGCGAAACACGAGACCCACTGATAATGGAGATAGAGAATAGAACGTGCAGAGACCTAGAAACAGAATTTCAGAAGACAGAAGAGGAGCTAGCAAGAGTAATGCAGGGAAACACAGGGGGAAGGCAGTGTCCAGTGCTAGCCACGGCAGCTGCTGACTGATTTGCACATGGCTGGTCCCCTTTTGCAATGGCGCAGACGGGCTAAAAAACGGTGGTGTGGAAGGTTGCCCAGAGCAATTGCCAGTGGTTTAGATTCATTCGAAACCTTCCACCCATCACTTATGTGGTCAGTTTGTTTCTCCTTGTGAGAGAGGGTATGCCCAGAAGTGGGTCCCTTGCTCGCTGCGCCACAGGGAACCAGGCTGCACCTCACTGAGGAGGTCCAACAAGGCCGAAACATGTCTGGGGTTGCTTGGTTTTCTGTGCAGAGGGGACCTGGCCTAGCAGTTCGGGCTGGGCTGCTACCTTTGGTGGCGGCAGCTGCTGACTGATTTGCACATGGCTGGTCCCCTTTTGCAATGGCGCAGACGGGCTAAAAAACAGTGGTGTGGAAGGTTGCCCAGAGCAATTGCCAGTGGTTTAGATTCATTCGAAACCTTCCACCCATCACTTTTGTGGTCACTTTGTTTCTCCTTGTGAGAGAGGGTATGCCCAGACGTGGGTCCCTTGCTCGCTGCGCCACAGGGAACCAGGCTGCACCTCACTGAGGAGGTCCAACAAGGCTGAAACATGTCTGGGGTTGCTTGGTTTTCTGTGCAGAGGGGACCTGGCCTAGCAGTTCGGGCTGGGCTGCTACCTTCGGTGGCGGCAGCTGCTGACTGATTTGCACATGGCTGGTCCCCTTTTGCAATGGCGCAGACGGGCTAAAAAACGGTGGTATGGAAGGTTGCCCAGAGCAATTGCCAGTGGTTTAGATTCATTCGAAACCTTCCACCCATCACTTTTGTGGACAATGAGCCAACAAGATACCTCAAACCAAACGCATCAGGGGATCACAAAAGCGAAACACGAGACCCACTGATAATGGAGATAGAGAATAGAACGTGCAGGGACCTAGAAACAGAATTTCAGAAGACAGAAGAGGAGCTAGCAAGAGTAATGCAGGGAAACACAGGGGGAAGGCAGTGTCCAGTGCTAGCCACGGATCTACGTTATAAAATCAAATTCCGAAAAGCTCGAAATACAAAATTGCAAAGCCAACTTCTTTTGATTTCGCAACTCGAGCTTTTCAGAATGTGTTCAATTGTCACTGCAACTCCTGAAGCCCATAATGCTGAATTAGGGGAGCAGGGGACACCCCCGCAACCCTCGCCCACCCAGTTAAGCATTTTGGGATTCAGTATTTTTTTTACCTATGCCGAATGTGCTTCAAATATGCATTCGCAATGTTTTTCCATTGTTCTGGGGCAATATCCTAGACACAGATACATGGAAGGTGGGACAGATACTCCCAAAATGCAAGCGGAGTCTTTACAGATGTTAAGATCGAGACAGGTGATGGAGTTCCTGCTGCAAGGGGAGAGCGGGCACATAGTAAAGGAAGGCACCATAGCATAGACTATGATACTGTCTTCTCTGAAGGAGAGCAGGAGGATGAGAGGGATTCAAATGAGGAGCAGAGAAAAATGGCCCCATGGGGCGTTCAGCTTAGACCACGAACCAGGCAGATTGCAACAACAAAAGGGAAGAACGGTAGAAGGCCACCTCAGAGGAAGAAGACAAGGAGGCAGTTTCCCCTGTTACAGAAGGGAACAAGGAGGACATGTTATGTGCCCTGGCCCCGTATGTGTAGGAACAACTTAATGAAGGCATTGCGCCCACTTTCAGTGGGAGAAGGTAAATGGATATTTGTCCTGGAGAAGTAAACAGCAGCATTTACGCTAGGATTGGGAGATATGAAGAGCTTGCTTGCTTCAATATTAGGAGAGCAGACCAATGCATTTTGGGAAAAGGTGATGTACCCTGGGGTATGACTAGAAAGTGACGCACATTATGGTGCTCCATTCAATAACTGTTGAGCCCATGTTTGGAAGATGCTGAGGGAGGCCTAGCCAGACAAACAAGATATAGGATTGATATAGGATTGATTCTAGCACATACAATGAAACCAGATGAGGACCCGGTACTTTACATTCATTCGATTCAGGAGATGTGGCGCAAAGAGACAGGGGATTCATGGGATAAAAGCATATCAGTTTTTTGCCACGTGTTGCACAAGGGGCTCGCCACAAAGGTACAAACCGATTTGGATAAAATAGTGGGCATAGAGGCGAAAGGATGAGCTGAGATACAGGCACCAAGAGGTGCAAGCACATAGAGCAGAAGCAAAACTGATACAGAACATTTAGCAAATGTAAGCATGGAAGGAGCAGTACTCACTAATACAGCAGAAGGGCAACAGGAGTGGGAATAACTGCAGGGATGGGGAGGGAGGCAAGGAGACAGAAGAAGGGACAAAGAGGTTCTCAAGGAGGGAGATGTGGTTCCCAACGAGGAAGGGGAGAGGCTTCAGAGGGTTAAGGCCCAGTGGTGGCGCACCCTGTTGGATGTGCGGAAGAATTAAGCATTTTGCACATGATTGTTGGAGTAGGCCTCCCATGCTGTATCACCTCGGTGCACCACCTGATCAATATCACACATAGCCACAGTACAGGATACAGATGCCAACTGCAGGGGCCCCTTAACCCCCTGGGTCCAGTACAAACAATCACTCCTGCATATTCGCCGGGCCTTGTGCATTCACAGGACCCGGTACCCACACAGCAGCATCCCATGCAATACCAAACATTGAACACAGTGAAAACCCCCATGCAGCAGGCACCTGTTCAAGCTAACACGTCCCCAAGGGAATAAAATGCATGACCACATGGTACAGTAACCTACTATAGGGAAGTAAGTGTCCTGGGGCCTATCCCTTTCCCACTGCCAGGGACAAATGCGTATCGACAATAGGATAGGCCACCGCGAGCTCCGCCCTGCCCAGTCTTGTCTGTGACCCCCAACCCATAAGAGGAACCCATACATGAGCAGCTATTTCTGTATGCAGTAACTGTCTTAAAAGGATGGCTAACCGGACTTCAGAACATGATAATCCATCTATCTGCGGAATTCCCATTCAGACCAGCTACCTCACAGGAAAAGGCACATGGCATGTAGAAGCAGTGATTACAAGAAAAGATTCAGTGATCTTAGCAGGGACCGATGAGGAGGGGGTGGAGTGGCACACTGTTCTTTCCATAGATCCCACAATACCACTAAAAGAAGTATTTGATAGAAGGTTGTTTGAGATCATAGAAGAGGAAGGGGAAATGGTGTTTGAAATTCGCATACCCTGTCACATAGTGATACAACACAGAGAAGTGCAGCACAGTGTATTAGTTGCCAAGTCACGACCATCACTTTTGTGTGAAGACAAAGCACACGTAACCAGCTGCCTGAGGACTAGCAATCCCCTTGACACAGGACTACTAAAGAGCATAGGAGCAGTATGGATAAGGCTCAAACCAGGTGTAATACTGCTCGAGTGAAGCAATACCCACTGTCCAGGGGTGCTGAGGAAGGAATATATGACACTATTGCTGCATTATTGGAACAAGGCAATATAGTGGCATCTACATCCCCAAGTTACATGGCTATTTACCCTGTGACAAAAGCAAATTATCCTATTGGAGGATGATACATCTCCATCCTTTAAATAACTTTGTTGAGGTCGAGTTCCCAGTAGTGCCCAATCCAGCCACCATCCTGTGTACCATACCCACAGAAGTGACCCACTTCACTGTGGTTGATCTCAAGAATGCATTTTTCTCAATTGCACTGCACCCAGACTCCCAGTATCTCACTGCATTCACCTAGCATGGACAGATCAGATGCTTTTCAATGCAGAGAGTGGTGGGTAGCTCTCTCTCCTCCGGAGGTGCCTCCCCCTGGAATGGCCTCCCTGCCCCTTTCAGATTTGAGCCAGATATCCTTAAGTTACAGAAGCTTCTCAAGACCTTATTTTTATCTTCTTTCTCGACCTCCCCAGCTTATGTCCCCACCCGCCGCTTGGCTGGCTGCCTGGTTCCTTCAGATTCTTACAGGACACCAGGACCTCCTCGTCCAGTCTACCCTGACACCCCCTTAACTTGCAGCTGCCTGTCTGGGCCCCCTTCCCTGCACTATCCTGGTTGTGCCAGCACCCCTTGAACCCTGGTTATGGATATTTTCCCACTATTGTGTCCACACGTCATCTGGGGATGTCAGCAGTGGGAAAGACACTTGCATTGGTTATAATTGACACTGTTCCCCATCTATGTTTACTAATGTTCTTGACAGGTGGATTCTGTAGGTAAGTCCTGGGATGGTCACCTCTCCTCCATTTCTGAAATTCCTTTAATCACTAGGGTCCAAATTCATATCAAGTTGGTTGAGGAGGTCCTGGCTCATATAAAAGGCGGAAGAAACACCTTGCACAACCCAACAAGTATCTATTGTGCTTTTGTTATTCCTGGAAATTTTGATCATACAACTGCTAAGCAGAGGGCGGTTCCATATCCCTTACCCATTGCTGCACTGACTCTATGGTGGGTAGGGTCTGGTCTTTTGGGAGTTTTTTTAATAGTGCTTCGCTGATGAAGCTTTCTTCGCTATTCAAGTCAACTCGGGCGAGGATAGACTCTTTCCTGTCATTTAACTGAATTGGGAGGAAGCGCTGTTCACCCTTTTTCAGAATGCCAGCTAAGTTCTGGGCTGGTTTGATGTCAATTTTGGCTATGAACTTGGGATTTTCGGATGGTACATTAGTATACAATTTCAATGTATCTCCCTCCAGGGTGGAACGCCACTTGAGACTGGAAGGGAGGCTGATTTGCAGAAATGGAGAAGAGTTCACCTCACCGTTTGGTGGTCCCATAGCTATGACGGTGACTTGGGGTGTATCATTGTTCTGAAAATAGAACCTAACTAGGTCCGGTTTTTGCTCAACCATGTGGCATGTGTCTTTTAGACTCACATGCTTGATGCTTTGCTTTAATTTAATTGGCCTGTGGGTCTGGGTCTAGAGGACCTTGTTGACACAATCTATGAGGGGAGACAGCCTGCGGAGGATGTCATTCCCTAAAAGACAGGGAGTTCACTCTGGCACCACAACCAAGACCGGGTGCTTCATTTTGTGTCACCCAATTTTAATTTCCAGCTCTGCAGAACCCTTCAACAGGAATTTCCTCCCCATCAAAGTTCTGGAGCTGTCCAGGAAGAGAGGTGAGAGGAATTTGGTATTTCTCCCCCTTTCCCGAATTTAGCTGCTCATAGACCCTCTTTGACAGCAAGGTGGCTTGGGATCCAGTGACCACCAGTGCTGGAATTGCACATTGCCCTTGCACCTGGATGGAGGCGTAGAATCCACCTTCCTTCTCCTCCAAGGGGCAAAGGTAATGGGTGCTCTAGGTTAGCTTGATAGTCAATTTGCTTATTTCTGACTCTGATACCGGGAAAGTTGGGTCAAGAGACGGTGTCGGAGTTGCAGAATCTGGCACAGAATTTTGACACACCGCTATTTGGGGAGTCTCGGGCTCCCCTTGTTCTATTTCTGGGCTGCCCCCCCTTTCTGGAGGCAGTCAACTGGAGTGGTTGCTGAGGTTCGGGGTTCCTCTTGGGCTGGTTCTGGGTTGCCCCCCCTTCTAGGAGGCGGTCCCCTGAATGGAGTTGGATAGTTTGAGTATCTGAGCACACAGTTTCATACTCAGTGATTTGAGGAGTCTCGGCTCCTCCCTTTCTGATCCAGGGCTGTCCCCCCTTGTTGGAGACAGTTCTCAGAAGGGCTTTGGGGGGCTAGGGATTCTTCGTCCTCTGGTTCTGGGCTGCCCCCCTCTTTTTGGAGGCAGTCCCCAGAATAGGATTGGGCAGGATCCTGGATGTGAGCTTGGGGATCTGTAAAGAAAACAGGATAGTTGAATATGGGGTGACTTTTGGGCTCCCCTGGTTCTGATTCTGGGCTGCCCCCCCTTTTTGGGGGCAGTCACCAGAATTACTTTGAACAAGGGGATTTTCTTGCTGGTCATTTTGGGGTTTGATGATGGGCAGATTTAACTTGGTCGCCACATCTACCCAGTCGTGATCAGGATCTCTCGGGACCCATTTTTCTTTGGGCGGAATTCCCCCATCCCTTAACTTGCAGTTGCCTGTCTGGGCCCCCTTCCCTGCACTTGCCTGGTTGTGCCAGCACCCCTTGAACCCTCCCAGCCCCTACCTCACACTTACCGTGTGGACATTCCCTCCCCTGCACTCTCTGTATTCCCCTGAGTCTGTCCACCTTGCCTCCCCTGGCACTCGCTTATCCCACAGGCCCTTCGACCCTGACCTGCACTTCCCCCCTCCCCTCTCCCCTGCACTTCTTGCTACAGCACTTGCACGATTAGAATGTCACAAAGCCTAGTAGGACCATTTTTGTTTTTGTCATCTTTGTCTTGTTGCACCTTGAAACACATTGTGTACAGGGCATTATAAATACCAAATAAATAAATAACATACAGAGATTCTAACACACTTGCTTGCCTCAGGGGTTTTGTGAGTCCGCAAGCATATTCAACAGAGTGCTCCAAATGGATTTAGGTTACATGCAGGTACAAAGCACAGTAATCCAGTATGTAGATGACCTCTCAGTGTGCAGTATGACAGAAGAACAGTGCCAAAAGGACTCAATACAGCTTTTGAAATTACTGACAAGTAAGGGGTACAACACTGACAAGGAATTAGTATACTAATGCCAGAAGGAGGTGGTATACATAGGACAAGTAATATCTTCTGAATGAAGGGAAGTTACCCAAGATAGAGCAATGTCTGTCTGCAATACACACCATCCAGCTACAGTGAAAGAGATGCAGCAGTTTCTAGGGTTGTGTAATTATTTAAGATCATGTATCTTTGATTACACAACCTACATCAATCCCTGACTTCAGACACGGAAAGAGGTATAAGCGATTTCAATCCGGCACACACCCAAGTCAAAGCCCAGCATGTAGTGCATAACTGAAATCCTTATTTATTTTTGTCTAAAAGTTCAATATTCTGAACAATATACCACTCATATCACACCCTTCTCCTGGAACCTCCCCGGTCACACTGAACCAGGAATCAGACTGGTTCGCAAAGGTACATATTTATTTACGTATTTAAAATGTAATCCCAATATATTTTAATAGGTAAACAACAATCACCAATGGGGTGACAGAACATTGAATAATATCTTTAAAACATGAGAAGTAAGTAATGAGAAAAACAAATGCAGCACAGAAAATAATACTTTTGTGTTGATTTCAGACCAGGTAGCACTATGGTTAGAAGTTCCCCCTGCCACACACCTCAACCCCCAATAAGCAATTTAAAGAGATGGGAGGAGAGAGCAGGTATTCAGGAATGGCACAAATCAAACAGAATATCAGTCCCACTTTCCCCCAGCAAACACAAGAGAAAAACAGAATTGACTTTTCAACTGTCAGTCTGGCTTTCAAATTATCTTTAGAATGGACTAGTCAAAAGCACCAAATATTGTCATAAATACTGAAATTGTTATGAATTCCTATGGGAGCCGCTTTGAACAGTTGCACACAAGCACAAGCAATGATTTGGTCAGCAGAAATCAATTGAAATCTTAAGGTCCAAGTCGGAAGCAGTTAAAAGCTATTTTACATGTGTAAACATTTCAGATTTCGCAGCAAACTTTTCATTGCAGGATTTTTGTGTAAACGGGATTTGCTATGGATAGCTATGGATGTTGGGTACAAGTGGGAGTTGAAATTTTGTTTCTATCACAAAAACTGAGGGAGTTATGGAGGTTTTAGTAAAGGTCATTTTTATAAAAAATAGGCACGAGAACGGGAAAACAGAAATGCACTTTTGAAAATGACAAATGGGTTTGCTTACACTAGGGATGACTATGAAGAAGTGAATACCAAACAGGGAGATTACAGTCACTGGATCAGGGTGACCCACCTGTTAAGGAAACTCAACTTCTTCAGATGAGAAAAGGGTCAGCGCAAAGATAGTTCTAACAATAGAGGTCTGAAGGAAAGATAGGATAGGTTGGATAGGTATAAGACAAGGCAAAGATACTCCTAACAATACTGGTTCTGAAGGAAATATAGGATGGATTGGATAGGGATAAAACGAGGCAAAGATACTCCTAACAATACTGGTTCTGAATGAAAGATAGGATGGCTCTGAGATAGGGATAGGACTATGCAAAGTACATATGCTATGGGCCACAGTTCTGCCTATTCATATTCAATGAGACTGTCAGTTCTGGTCATTGATTGGGTCTGGTCTAGGAAAGACAGCACATCAGGCACGGGACTGGATCCTCTAGGCCGGTCGCCGGATTGGCACAGGATCTGCTCTCCTAGTCTGTGGGTATTATGATCAGCTGTATGGCGAGTTCCTCAGGCAAGCCTAGTGGTGGCAAGCAAGAGAATTTCTGGATACTGGTTCAAAAGGCCTTCTCACACCACACATCGCTTTACTGAGTGGCGAGAATAAATTTGAGGATTTGGGGCCTTGCTGGAAATCAATAGTCTCTATTGCTGGCAAGAGATTTGGCATCTGGATCTGGATGAATATTTAAAGCTGGATGAAGAAAGCTGGATCAGAGTGCTTTGCCGGAATCAGAAAAGTGGCTGGATCTGTGAGTCCCTATGTGTTGTCAGCTGTCTCTATTTATGCTATAGAATGACATCACAAAGGGGGTGTGTGTGCTGGCTTAGCTAAGCCTGCCCCTGTGAGCTGGGATTGGACCAAACTTCATCTCTGCCTTGCAATTTGAGTGATTGGATCAAGGCTGGGTGATGTCACGTTTTATGATTTGCTTTACAATCCTCAGAGAACTCCCTTTAGCCCCTGGTCGCAAAATCGGATTTTTATACTGAATGTACATTTCTACATTGGTCACCTTTAGACAAATCACACACAAAGATTCCATATTTTACATGGCAGCTATTCTTGTCTCCATTTTCTACATAATTCTGCCCTTTTCGCTATGAACACAATTTCCAATTTTTCTGCAAATTTCCACAAGTGTGCGTGTTTAACATAGGGATATGCGTGTACATTTTCACAATTCTAACAGTTATACATTTGTCATAAAACCACATATCTTGCCATTCCTGCCTAGAACATGTCACACAGTCCTACCACCTCTTCACAAGTGCAGCCAGAAATTAAATTAACAACTCTGTCCTTTTTATTTTTTTCACCATTTTGAATGCAAGTTATGCGTCTTTTAAAAATGTGTTCTTTGTTCATGTTTAGCAACAGATGGTCATGTGGATCCGCCTCTTTCTGTCTCCCTGCAGTCCAGGGCATCCCCTTGCTTTCTTGTTCGTTCCAGAGGCCATTTACGACCCCTTTCACACTTCCAATTTCTTGGGCTGCAGCCTTGTCATTGTTCCTTTGCTTTCTGTAGACAAGATTCTGTTCTAACCTGCAATTAACACCTCCCAGTGAGTTTCTGCTGAGAGGAAGGCCCTCCTTCTGGGAGAAAAGCCTGCCTTTCCAGTCCTGGCAGCTTCAGCCAAGCTAATTAACTTTTAAACTTAGCGAAAACCACATTTGTTGCATCACATACAAATACATTTCTTTCTTTGCCTTAAAATCTGTTGGAAAAAACACAACTAAAATCTATATTCCTTTTTGGCAACAATCCTGTTTTTGTTTGCTAATTCAGCAGACATTTTTTTATTTTTTTTAATTTTTTTTATTTATATGTTTCATTAGTTACAAAAGAATTTTTAAAACAACTTTTAACATAGTTTCCAATCTCAAAGAAGCAAAAGATCCCGCAACCAATAAGCCCATCAACAAATAAGTCCCCGACATCAAGTTGATGGGTGTGATTAGGTTGAACTTGTTTGCCCTGATCCTTTGGGGTTAATTTGGGCAAGACACCTACACTTTACTCACTGTTCAGCCATAGGAGTTGTTCAATAAATTTCAGTGCATCAAGAGTTTTTACAGTTTTTTCCACTGTTAACAGCCTTTGCCAGTATTCCTCCTCAGTGCTTGGGTCAATTAAGCAAGCATAGTTTCCCAAGTATTTGCTCCTTTGAACGGAGAGCTTTGGCCACGATAATAACAGATGCCTAATTGTTTCTATTATGTCAGCATTTCCACAATGTCTGCATCCAGCTTCAGACTGTATAATTTGTTTTCATTGAAGTTGTACTTCTTTAGTTGGAAGAATATTTAACCTGCATCGTAAGAACAGGTCCCAGAGCTGGGAAGAAGGACATTTCCTCAAGTATGGAGGTGGATCATTGACTGCCTTCCGCTCCCAGATAATATTGTGACATAGTTTGTTCGCCAGTTTTAACATGCTGGGTTCATCCCAATCATGCTCTCGCATTATTCTCTTTGCCTTGTCCGGATTTGTTCGTAATATCTCTCCTTTTATATTGTAATACAGTAGAATCTCCTGGCATTTCGTCTTCCACTTTTGCATGTTAGAATCTTGCTTCCTCCCCGTTGTTTTTACTAGGATCTCGAATGGGGTAGGGGGTGGGTCCAGGATACATTTCCTGTAGAAGGAAATAGTTTTCCATCATGACTATCAACCTCATTGACTGGAGCCTGAGTTCATATCTTATTGTTGAGATGGATATGCAGTGAGAGAGTCTTAGGATTTTCCGCCAAAAATAGGCTTCCACCATGTCCCAAATTTTCCATCGCAGATTTAGCAGACACTCTGCTCCGTAGGTGACCACCGCCACCACTTTCTGTTTGAAAAAGGTTAATATTGGTAACATGGAGTATGCCCCATATCTGCAGTGGAGGACTCACCCTTGATTTGTGAGTTTTTTAAATTTTTCTCTAATTAGAGTGTATTGACCTTGTTCATTTATATTTTTGTTGATTCTTGTTCCTAGATAGAGTATTGAGTCTACGGTGTCTAGTTTTTGGTTTTCTATTGACCATTCGAGGTTCCTTTTTTTTGGATTGATGACCTCGTGCTGACTTCATTACTAAGACGATTTACTTCTTTATGTTGATCTTCATTTGGTTTCTATCAAGGTAGCTGTTAAACTCTTTGATACGTCGCTGACGTCCTATTGCCGTCTGGTCAATGAAGACCACGTCGTCCGCGTATAAGATCCAGGGGAGCGCCCCCCCCTTCAATCATAGGAGGAAAGGCTCTGATCTTGCTCTGCGACTCTATCATATCTGCCAGGTATAAGATGAACAGAAAAGGCGCAAGCGCACAGCCTTGTTTGATTCCTTTGAATGTTGGGATCTTTTCTGTGGTGGCACCTCCTTTTGTGGTTATGATTTGAATCAATGTGTCAGTGTGTATAGTTCTTGAATGGCTTCCATAATATCGACTGGGCAATTCCATTTCTGCAATTTTTCCCAGAGAAGCTCTCTGCTGACTCCATCAAAGGAGTCAGCAGAGAGCTCTAGGTCAATAAATCCCAGGTACACCGTTGTTTTATTCTAGGGCCCAGAGCTTTAGTAAATTCAAAATGAATAGATTCAGAGACGTGCCGACTCCACACACAAAATCTGTTTGCCGTTTGTCCAGAAGCCCCACCCTTGTGGCCCAATTGTTTAAGTCCCTTAGAAAAATGGAGGAGAATCTTTTCCCTATGGAGTCCAGGGGAGCTATAGGTCTATAGTTCCTGGGATCTCCACGGTCTCCTTTTTTGTATATTGGGATGATCAATGCTTCTTTCCATGACGATGGAATAGATCTTGTCTTCTTTATTTGGTTGAAGAGTTGCAGGATAAAGATGGCCCATGCTTCCCCATTTTCTTTTAGCATTTGATTTGATATGCTGTCCGGCCCGGCCGCCCTTGAGGTGCTTAACCTCTTTATTCTCCGCAGGATGTCGTCAAGATCACATTCTATGAGCCACGGTGTTCTTCACCCTGAGTTTATGATCGTTTCTGTAGTTGAAATTTGCTGAAACAGGGTAGAATAATGTTTAACCCATAGGTCTTTTGAGATTGGTGAGATGATTAGGGCTGGTTGGAAATCCTCGCCTTTATTAATGATCTCCCACAGGCTACGCGCATTTGCCGTTTGGAATGCAGCTGGCCCCTTCTCTGCATCACATCGAGCTCTTCAGGCCTTCAATGAGATTAGCCAATTATTATAAGATTGTTTGCACTTTTGTATTAGATGTTCTTTGTTGGCCATTGGGCTTTTTCTTATGCTTCTTAATTCTGCACGATAGATCTTTCGTCTAATCACAAGATCGGCATTATACGCGTGTTTCCTAGTGATGGATCGATTTTTGTTTCCATCACATTGTACCACGTATTCCTTTAATAACTATTTGTAATCTACTTCTCCTGGGCTTCTTTTTACCTGGTCATTGAACCCATCTGTTACTTTAGCAATTGCCTTAGTTTTTATTCTAAGCCGCTTTCTTCCCCACGAAACCTCTAGTATCCGGAGTGCCTGATTTATTGCACCATCAGATTCCCAATTGAATTCCAGTTCTAATAGAGCGTGGTCACTAGATTTCTACTTTTTCACAGTAAATGTATTTATCCACTTTTGAGTGTTTCTTGAAAGAAAGTAGGAGTCAAGGACTGCTCTACTTAAATTGTTTGACCATGTGATTGTTCCTTCGAGGTCTCCTTTTGTCTGTCCATTTAGGATTTTTATCTCTCGAATTTCCATTTCATCCGACCATCATTTTTCGTTTCCTTCCAGCTGCTCATTTGATTTTAGTTTTCCCGTCTTGTCAAGCAGCTTTAAGTTCAGGTCTCCACATATAATAATGGATTGATTTTTTTCTTCGATCATGGATTTGTCTATTGCTTTCATTATAGCCGATAGATATATTTTGGTATCGCAGTCAGTTTGGCTCCAATAGGTGTTGATTATGAGGAGACTGATGTCCTGAGAGCTATACCTTTTCTTTATCTTTAGGATCTGGACATAGGGGTTTGGAGTGCAGTGACTCAATAGTTGGAGGTCATATTCCCCTTTTACAAATGTCAGGAGACTGGCACGGTGTCTGCCCAGTCATCCTTTCTTTGCCGGGTTCATGTAGACCTCATAGCCCTCGCATAAGGGAATTCGATCTAATCCAGGATTCTTGGAGGCAGATTATTTCAAATTTCCCCAGAAAGGCACTGTCTCCCGAGTAAAGGTGATCAAAGCCCCTTGTGTTCCACGAAGCCAGTAGGGGTTTCCCCCTCACTGCCTCAGTGTTGGCCTATTGTCTTTTTTTTCTGGTTTTAAGTCGTGGACTCCTTGTTTTAGTTGTTGGCTTCCGCTGCCTTGCATTAAGGATTTTGAGTTGGAATTATCCACCGTGAATTTCAAATTTGCTGTTCTGCTACCAGCGAAGGGCCTGAATCCATCTCTCAGTCTTTTTTCATCCAGTGTGATTCTGTCTCCCCCTCTCGGTCTCTGTGAGTCCTTCAGCCTTTATTTCAGCACTTCTCATTCCGTCCGGTTGTAGTCTTTCCTCAGAGGGATTGCCCTTGCCAGTTTGTTTTTCTGGGCCTCTCTCCCTTTAATTTGATGTACAATATTTTCATCCCCGTTCCTTTCACTGTGCCTGATTTTACTGTGCTCTCTGGCTGGATTTGTTTGGGGATCTCTTGGGGGTTCTACATACCACCATTCCGCCCTTGATTTATAAGTTTTAGGTGATGAGCAGTTCAGTTTTTCCTTTCTGTGACTTATTTCATCTCCTTTCACCTCTGTTAATCTGAAGCCTGTGTCTGCCAGCTTACCCTTAGATCTTAGCATGATATCTACAATTCTTTGCGATCGCAGATGGATTATTATCCCATCTGGCCTCTTTTCATCTGGAAATTCGACTATTAAAATGTCGTCCTCCGAGATCTTTCTAAGTGATGTGAGTTGTGTTATAATAGTCATCAGATTTTTTCTAATGAGGATGATCATTTTTGAGTCTTTTGCTACTCTTTCCAGCTTCAGTTTATAGGGACTTTGCGTACCTTTTTTTCCATCCACATAGTTCCTCTTATTTCTTTCTGTCCTCTCCTTTGTCTCGTTATTTTGCTGGCTTGTTTTATTTCGCAGGGTTCTTCTTCGCTCTAGTCCTACAGATTGAGATCTTTTTTTCCGTCTCTCTTCTAGGGATTTCCAAAATATCAGTCTTTTGCATTCTGTTTTATTTTTCATTTCTCTACTATGGGATCGTTTCCTGGGCTCCTTGTGCCTTCGATCATCCATCCTTTTTTCTTTCCTCTCCGGCTGTTTTTGTTTTTCATCACCTTTAGTCTTTTTTTGTGTTTCAAATTGATGGGTCTGGTTGTCAATTACTTGCCAATCTGACTTACTAATATTTTGCCATTGTTCGTCCTCAGTATTTTCATTTATCACTTCGATTAAGTCACTAAAGTATCCATCTGCATCCTCATCACTTTCAGTTTCAGGGGAAATTTGGTTTTTAGAAGTTTCATTTTTGCTAAATTAGATCTTCATTTTCAGCCTTGGTTTCTTTGATGGCTGGTTTTGTTCTTCCATTGCCGGAAGTTTTATATTTCTTATGAAGGATCTTGAGCCACATTCCTTTCATTTGATGCTTTGATTTTTTTTGGCTTTTTTTGCAGCTTGTCTTGCAGCTCTTTGGGTGGTCCCTTTGAAGTATTTTCTTTTCCGATCTTAGTCTCATTTTGTACTTCACCAAAAATTGCGTAGTTTTAGGTCATGTTAAAGCTTCCTCAGTGCTCCTCTGACAGCTGTCATTCAGGCTGCCCCGGGTACTGGACCCAGATTTTGGCGTAGAGGCTGTCTGTTTTCAGACTTTGTATGTTTCACAATGTTTCATTTGATGCATGGATTTTAGCACCAAGCAAGATTGTGAATGTTGAAAAGTGTTGTGTTGTATAGGCATTTTGCAATTTTTGGGCAACAAAGCAAATGTCATTTTAGGCACATATTTGGGTTTCATTTACAAAGTGCTGCTTCTCACTCTGCACTCTGTTTGCTGGTCATGGAACCACTGGCACATTTCTGCAAGGTGTGCTCTACTCCACTGCACATGCACCATGGGTGGCAGGTTGTGCATCCCTCTTTTTGTGTGCTGAAGCACACAGTTTTTGTAGGTTTTTGTAGCTTTTTGGCACGCACAAGGGTTTTGCCGCCATTGTTGCTGTTTCTTTCCTCATAACTGGCAGGGTGATACCGCATAGCATAGCATAGCATAGCAGAGTGGGTCAATACATCCCACAGAGGCACAGAAAACCATTGGACCCCTTGAGTAGACAGATGAAATGACAGACTGCTTTATAGAACTCAAACTAGAAATTACCAACAACACATTTCAACAATCCATTCCATTTTTCTCACAATGAGATGGCCAGGCAATGACAGTAGTCCTCATTCAATGAACAACCCTGGGGCGTAAACTTGTAGCGTATTACAGTGGGCAATTAGACCAAGTAATGCAAGGCCATTTTCAATGTGAACTGGCTCTGGCAGATGCTACATTTGCAGTGCAGAAATCGTCCACGATTATGATCGGATATTCACTCACTCTATATTCTCCAATCCTGGAAAAGTCCAAATAAAACCCCACCACACAGAGAGCCTCAGGATATGAGGTGATACTATCCAATCCTTCTATCAACTTTGTCAGATGTCATGTCTATCCAGTGACATTTGTGGCAAGGCCCATGCAGCCACAAGATGAAGTAGATGATTATGCAGTCTTTGAAGGCACACCAGAGGAAGATATCAATGTAAGAGAAGATGCTCTCGACAAAGGAAAAGTTTTATTCATTGATGGGTCATCGATAATCGATCAGGAGGATGGGCAGAGGCACACAGGGTCAGCAGTAGTCAGATATGCAAAGAGACAAGAAGAGGAATATCAAAATATGATGCAGACATATTACATGTTATTCAGCACAGGATGCAGAACTCATAGCAATCATTGAAGCTTTTTACATGTCAGAGTATGATGAAGTTGCCATCTCCAATCTGATTTAGCATATGTCACCTTCACAGTACACTCTGGGTTGTCTAGATGGCACAGGTGAGGGTTCAGGTAGCCGGATGGAGTCCCAGTACAACATGGAGCCCTATTATCCAGATTGATAGATGCTGTAAAGTGCCCCCCACAAAGTGGCTTTTGTGAAGTGCAGTGCCCACACCAAAGGAGCAGACCTAATATCACAGGGCATTGCAGCTGCAGACACAGACACAAACAGGCAGTTTACCTGGCCTTTGAAGAGAAGGATACAGCCTCTGGCATAGCAGTGCAACAGGAAAAAAACCTCACTCCAGAGAGAAAACGTTATAGAATTACAAGGACATGCCTCACAGGAGGAAAAGGATATAAGGGTCAAAAGGGGATGTGCACAGTCACCCATGGACCTGATATGGAGACAAAGCATTACACGTAAAGTAGTTATGTCTTTCAAATTACTATTGATATACCTTACCATTACTTGATTGTTGTTTTCTGTCCATTCTCCCAATGGCTTGAGGCAGGCCCATGTGTCCAGGTGGATGCAAAATCTGCAGCAAGATTTATGGTTAGAGAAGTATTCCCAAAGTGAGGCATCTGCTATGTACTAAGGTCCAAAAATGGGCGACAATTGTGCAGAGACTAGATAGTTTATTGAAAAGCAAACTGGCTAAAATCTGCCACACTCTCAAGAAGATTTGGATTCACCATTTCCCTCTGGCATTGTTCAGTTTACGCAAGCAGCCAGGCAAAGACCACCACCTGACACCAAACAAAGGGGTTACTCGTCTTTGGATGCACATGCCGGTTTTTCCTGCTCAAACAATCATTGATGCCCATAAGAGTGCAGGAGTGTTGGAGAGGAGTTTGGGGGATACCTGAGTGATTTAATGACTTCAAGATTTGTATTTCATCAGGTCGCAATACAAGTGAACCAACAGTCCACTCCAAACTCAAGTGACCCTGCATCATTACCAAAGCCACTGAAAATGTTTATAAGGACATTTTTAGAAGAGGTAGATTGAACTCAAATTCTCTGGTCCCTACAAGGTGAAATACATCTTACAGAATTCATACATCACTAATCAATATTTCAATACCAAAATCTTAAAATCACAATTCTACTTAGAAGAACATAATACAATTCCATTAATATAAACATTTATATAATTAATATAAAAATAGAACATAATTCAAGAATCAATAAAGTTTCATAACATTTACAAATTTCATAATTTCATTTTGAGCCCAAGTTCATCTAACATTCTAATGATCTCTGCAGTCATAAAAATGTCATTACCAGCACTCACTCTGTTCCATACTACTTGTGCTATTTCTTCATTAACTGCTGAAAAGAATCTGCTCAAAAACGTGTTCTCATTTCTTTAAGGACCCCACATTCTACCATAAAATGTCATAGATGCTACACAGAATCTCTTCAGTATCGACATGTATCTTTATTTTCTCCAGTACGCATTCCTCATCTGGCTGGAATGACCCCCGTGGGCCAAAGATTAAGCCTAAAATGCAGGAATTTGCCCCTTATTCTCAGACAAGGACATTGGTTTAGGTAACTTGGCAAAAGACCCAGTGGTTTATCAATCCTGGCAAATGTGTTGTGGTACTTTTAACACCAAACCATAGCAATTGTCCTAATCCAATCCATTTCTTTCACTCATTGTTTGACCGCTGCATGATTTTCATTCATTTCTCTTCTATCCTTACCACTGTCATACAAAGTCACATCGGCACATTTTACAAGTTCAATATGGAAGAGGTGAGTCGCTTGCAGCTATCTCTTTTGCTAGATCTTCATAAAGTGTATTTTTAGTTGGATTGAGTATTTTTATTATTAAACCCAATACTTTCCATTGGAACCAATAATCTAGCGACAGCAGACCAAGTTCATAACTTATACGTACTACTTTGCCCACATAATACGATAGCAAGGGTTGTATTGTGTACCTACAGTATTTCCCCTAAATCTTCTTAAATTGATATGTGAACTGATCGCTTTTAATCAGGAGTCATTTTATGCTGCCATCACGAGATGTTTTGTCTGAAAGTTGGAATACTAGGTAAATTATCTCCCTTTGGGGAACAATCTTTATGTTATCTATCTGCCAGCTGAATTTGGCTCTATTGGCTTTGAGATAACTGAATTACCTGGCACTTCTTCTGGTTAATGACCATCCCTTTTATTTTGGCACATTCTCTTGTTTTTAATAGCAGATTGTGTGATATTTTGACACATTCTAATGTGCCCCACTGCATCACTTTACACATGGTGAAAGAAACACCCCAAAATGGATGTGCTGACTCCTGTGCGCCACAATCTTCAAAATGGCGTTTGGGTCTCAACCAAGAAAAGGCTGCACCCCCTGCCACACATAGTCAGGGGGGTGAAAACGGAGTTCTCACTGCAGGAGCATGCCAGTGGGCTCTGCCACATTCAACATGGAGCAAAGCAGCAGAATTGTGTTGAAGACCGAAAATGCCTTTTAAAATGTTAGCTTTGTAACCTTAAAAAGTGCTGTTTTTGGCACAAGATCCATTAATTTCCATTGAATCATTGAGATTGAAAGGGTACTGCAATGCCCACGATCATCCAGTGTGACTCAGAGGAACCGGGCCTCATTGACTGACAGCTCTATAAATTATATCTAATGAAAAAGCAAACCAGGAAGTATTGTTTTCATTTCCACTGGAGAGATGGGGCCAACTTTGCAACAAGTAACAATTTAACAACTGTGCAGAGAGAAACCCTAAACAAAGGCAGGATACATGTATCCAGACTGCTAACAATCCCAGCACTCAAGGGAAGACCTAATGCTGAATAAAGTGTGTATGTACTGCATAGGAAAATCGGATTTAAAGAAACTCAGAAATGTGCTTTTTCATGAAGGAAGTGAAAAATCGCCTGTTGTGAAAGCATGTTTTTGTTTAAAGGCTTAATTCTTTAAGAATATTAAAAGGATTGCTAATGTCCAAATCCACCTTTAAAGTGTGTTCATTTTATATGTTTAAATGAAAGATTTAGGTGAAACTTAAAGTTAAACCCAGTCTTGATTTAATTAACTATTACACATACATAACAATTCTGCTCTGACAGCCTTAGCCTGGGAAAGGTTGGCACTTCACTGCTGGCAGGAAAGGCTAATTGCTGTTGGGAGGCCTTGCATACTCATGACAAAGGACGTCATTAGACTTTTGTCTGGGCCCCAGGCAAAGACAATAGCAGGCTTGGGCATTCATACTTCCAGGGGAGGGGCAGAATGCTCCACACTCCAGGAAGAGGCTTCTCATTGAACTTCAAAGGACTTGCCCTTTGCTCACTCCGAATATTGAACCTATAGACACAATAAAATAAGTATTTCATTTGCACACTGCATACTAGGGTGAGACCAGGGTGTACTGCCTGATTGAAATTCTTAACAAGACTCTGCAGCCCCACCAGGGTATGATCTATCAGTACAAAATTGTCTGCATATGCCAGTCAGTTTAGTTTTTCTCCACCCGATTTTGGTGGGATTGATCCAACTCCACTCATCGCCGTGGTTAGCTTAGCCATAAAAAGATTGAACAGACAGGGTGTAAAAAGGCATCCCTACTTTAAACCCCTTAGAATTTTTATTGGCGATGATAATGCATCTTCTCTGTTTAGCCTTATCTTAATCCAGGTATCTTTGTGGATATGTTCTAATATTGCAAGGAGTGGGGGAGGGATACCCCACGCTTTCAATTTTCTCCAAAGATGATCCCTATTTACTAGGTCGAAGGCATTAGAAAAATTAAAATAGGCTACAAACCCTCTTGGCAGACTTCCACTATGGTCCAATGCCATTTTATACTCCAGGACCGACAAGACCAATACATTCAATGTTGTTCCCATGCCTTTTCTAAACCCAGTTTGGACTTCAGGCAGGAGTCCTTTCTCTTTTACCCACTCGTTCAATTTTTCAAGGACAATGGATGCAAATATCTTGCTGTCGAGATCTAGCCAAGTGATCGGTCTATAATTCAAAGGATCCGTTTGATCTCACTTTTTATGAATTGGGACAATAATGGATTCTCTCCAATATTGTGGGATTCTACATTTCAGCAAGATATCTTTGAACAGTCGACCCAACACACCTGCCCATAATTTTACATTATCCTTGAGGACAGCACTAGACAAGCAATTCATACCAATTACAGCAGGCATAGATGGTTACTTAATGAATGCCTCTATGTCTGATTTATTAAAATCCAATAACTAGTCCTCTTTACTATTGGCCACACATCTTGACCCACATGAACCCTTTCCATTTATTACTTTCCAGTGTGCAATCCAGTCATACTTGGTTACACCTGAGGCTTGACTTGCACATTGCGGATGTTCCATGCCATTGATTAGGGTCCACAATTGCCTTGTACCTTTTTTAACCAGGACCTTTAACATCATCTCCCCAGTTTTACTATCCATTAATTGCCTATGCCCCCTTAGCCAATGTTTATGAACTAATTAGAGTTCTATATTTTTATTTAGATAATGTTCTAATCCATAATCATTGATTTTAAGCTGCCTCAAGAGTTACTTAATGTTTTCCTTATTCAACCAGACTTCGTTATCAAAATCGTGTGTATGCCACATGGTCATTCTGTGTATTCTTTTGGGGTTTTGGTGGTATAGGTGAAAATCGTTAAATCCCTCAACAGTACAATCAGAGATCAAAACATCCTCACTTACATGTTCTACATAGTTCTTCAACTTCAAGTTTAGTGAACTTCCCTTACACTTATATTTCTATATTCGGTTTCCAGCTGGATTAACCATCAGGTCTGTCAGTATTCGGGATGCACACCAATTTACCTTCATTCTCAGATCGATAATTAACATATCATGATCACTCATTTTTGTTTCCTTCACTTTAAAAGAATCACATATGGCTAATAATGATCTGGAAAGGATTAGATAATCGATTGTGGAGCGTGATTTCCCTCGCTTCCATGTACTTGACATTTTTTTATTAGTCGGCATAGTATAGTTTACAATATACAGATTCCAAGTATTACACAAATTGTCCAATTTTTTACCATTAACTCGAACAGCCATCTTAGAATGCAAGCCATGATTAACAAAATCTGTGTTCAAGTCCCCCACCAACATAATCAATGTATCAACATCTGTTAACCATTCACAAACCAATTGGGAGATGTGGTTAGTAAACATGTCTAGGATTTCCAACTGATTATTAACTACCAGTAATTTCCTTGTTTTCCCTTCACATGCTACTTCCATTTCTAATGCTAACATTCCTTCAATTTCCTCAGAAAGGATTTGAGTAGATGTTATTTTTGAGTTCCATGTAGCCAGTAGTAATCCGCCCACTGGTCTACCTTTAGTAGGCTTCCTAGATACATATCGTGTTATGGTAAAACCATCTTGACATAATTTGTTTGTTAGCCAGGTGAGATCAAATGCTTCAAAGATATGATTTGTCTCTTCAAAACCAAGGAAACTATTATAATCTCTCATATTCCAATCTTAGCATCGTAAGTGCTCCTCTGTCAAAGATCAGAAGGACCCCCCAAGAGTCCTATTAATTAATTGTTTGGCTATTGTAAAACACTCTCCACCAGCCCGTCATATTCCAACTATTGGACATTGAGTAACCCCTTCCTCAAACTTCACTTCTTCCATCCATCAAATTCGACATTTCAGATACTACCACCCTTGGTTCCCGTGGCACCATTATATCTATAGATTTAGGCAGGATATTTCTAACTTCCTGTCTTTCTCCATATACCACACAACCAAACTTAATTATTTCCTCTCTTTCGTCCAACACCATACATTTTACAAATGCAGAGCTCCAACCCACTTCCACTAAATCACACCGATCTTGAAATGGAAAGCCTGCATACATTATGTTGCAACTAGATATTTTCACCTAACTACATGTTTGCCTTAGTAGTGTAAAAATGGTGGATCTATTAAGCACAATGTAAGGTTAACATCTGCACATATTTCAAAATATAGGGTAGTCTGGTCTTGGGTAGATTTCCCTCTTTAGTCACCGTTCCCACCCTTCACTTCTGGCTGCTCCAAATTCCCACCCAACTTCAAAGATTGATTGGGTTCAACTCCTTTCTCACTCATCAGTTTGGGTGTCCATTGGGCCTTTCAAAGATTCGTGAGGTTCCGGTGTTGATCTCACCTCATCTGAAACGATTGGAGCTTCCTTATCTGAGTTCTGTAAGGCAGTTCAGTTATGTGCCACCGCCAGTATCCCACTGTTGGTTCCTTGCCTTGTTATGAGCTTTGATTTACCTTGTTGCTTACGGTCCGCCCTGACCAAGGGAACTGAGAAGACTGAGGCCCATTTATCCTTGGCCACTGCTGAAACATGCTTATCCTTTGCCTGCATATCATGTTTGAAGGGTGTCACTGGTGCACGGTTCCCAATATCTTCAATTGGCTTGTCCAGCCTCAGTAACCTTGGACCTTTCACTTTTTTCTTTGCATGGGACCACTGATCAGCAATTGGCCCATCATTGCGTCCAGATGTAACATTGGATGAGTGGTTAGGACAATCATTATCAGACAAAATGTTTCGATACCTTCAACTAGACCCATCGACTGCTTTAAGGGAACCATTTCCAATCAGGTCTCATTCTCTGATATGTCTTCCATCGTTTTTGCTTTTCTTACTCGACCAGTGCCAGGTGTTTCTTCATGTCCTGGTTAATATTTTAATCCGCATTCCCCACCAAATGTCGCGCAAACCTCCCCCAGATATACTTTCTTGAGTCTTTCTTCAACTGGTTTCTTCTACAATTTATTGATTTTTTGAATGTTTGTTTTTAATTCTTTGGGGGGTTGTCATGTTCACGGGAAGTTCTTTTATAGATTTTACAGCTATCTCATATATTCCTTCACCAGTTCCCACTGCTTTCTCACATGTATTCTTTGTAGATCTCTTCATCTCGAAATAGCTAGAGCTCAATATGTCCATTTTGACATTCAGCTCAGAAAGAATTAGCATGTGGGCTCCTACTTCATCCCTAATGTTATCATAGAGAGCTACTTGAGCATTCAATATTGAACTGAGTGCTGATATTGATGGAGAGGGCAGTTTGATACAGTCATCAGCTTCACTTAGTGTATGATGGAGTATATTCTTCCTACTAGCTTCAGGAACTTTGGGCAAAATTACTGAGGAATAGTAATTCAACCAGTTTGACGGGGCCCCTAGGGGACCCTCGCGTTTGGAAACAAGGCACAATCACCACACACAAACTGATACGCCAGACACAAGGTTCAATTCCCAAAATCTAGGGTTTATTGCAAAGCAAATAGTCTCAGTTGGCCAACTGGGTCTCACGCCCCGCAACGTGTGTCTCCAGACCCCATGGGACACAAGAGAGCGAGCATTATACAACAGTTACACATGTACAAAACAAACACCTTATTATCAGTAATGACATATTCAATACCGCCCATAATGTACTTCCTTTGAAAATGGATTTGATGATTGACAATTGTGACAAATATGACACCTTCAGACATTCATTTAGCAACAGTTTGCAATTTGCCGACTAGCAGACACGATTCTTTGTTTTAGGGAACATACTGCTCTTGTTCTTACAAGCAAGCTGCGTGCAGGGGAGAGACATATTCCAGTCCTCACTATCTTCTAGTTTCTATTCGTGACCTAGGGGTCAGCTCAATCTACAGGGCTCAGTGAAGGAGGGCCATAAAAGAGAGCATAATTCAAGCCATTTATTGTTTGTTTCTACTGTTTCTACAGCATCAGCGAGACTAGCTGGCACCTGCGTAGTGATTAAATGCCTTGTTGCTTACTTCCAAGGACTTGTGAGGGAGGGGACCGGCCATTTCTATCTGGGTTGCCTGCGTTGTGTTTCAACATGTATCTTGTGGCCTTGATCTATGCATGAGCAATAACAGAATAGAATACGCTTACAGCAAAGCAGTTTGAACAGAAAGCAAGAAGTGAAAATTAGTCAAAATGGCGAATTATATTCCTACAAAATGGAAGCTGTCTGGTCATGCTTATGAGTCTGTACTAACGATGCTGAACACATGATGTGGTTGGTTTTCGGCCAACAAAATACATTGCCTATGCTATGGGAGGGTAATTTCTAGACTCACAAATTCTGTCGGAGATCGTACCATGAGATCAGGATCCTCAAAAAAGCTGCCCCTTAGGACTCAAATACTTCCCCGGTGAAGGCCCTTTGGTAACAGATTCTATCAGGGACAGCTTATTATTGCCCCAGGGTTACATATCTGGTGCAACCTAACTCCCCTGCGCATTCTTGGAAGCTGATGTCACTCATGTTCCCTGGATCTATACACAGTGGCGAGGGTGGGCAAGTGTTCCTAGCTACAGTACTCACACCCACAGGAATGAAGAAACTTTTTAGCCTCTCGACAACACCCGGTGTCGCTATACTCTCCTCCAGTATAATATCAATTTTTTGTATAGGCTCACTGGGTATATCCAAGTTGTTCACCCCAGCTGTGGAGTGTTTTGCATCCCCAGAAACTCCCAATCCGGCACAGATAGCACTCAAGATTTGTTTTTCTTGTTGCGTTTGAGATGCACTTTCCTTTAAGGTGTCAGCCAAGGTTATTAGATCTCCTGACGTCGCATCCAGGACCGGCTGGGGTGAGGATGCCTTGTTCCGCAACTTCTGTTTGGTAGTTTGTTTACGGAGTACTGTAAAGGTAAATGTGGACAGATTTTTCCTGTTTAGCGCAGGCATCATCTTTAGCCTTTAAGGTTGCACAGAGACTGGATGAAGAAAGGATTTCTCTTCCTAAATCTAAACCCACTGCATCGTTTACTTATTTACTCAGGGTTTACCCGGTATACCTATTTCTTCCGGTTATCCGGTATTCTACGTTTATTACGCCTGGAAGCTCAGCGGCTAAGATGCCCACAGTCGCTTACAAACATAGAGGTTTTACATGAAGCTCTTACGATTTAATTACGCCCGGAAGCTCCAAGGCTAGATTGCCCACAGTCGCTTGCAGGCGTGAGAGTTATTGTATGTTGAAGTATATGGATAGAGTATGAGTTATTCTGTGATTTACCCTCACCTTCGCTTTCGCCTTCTCCAACGCTGTATGTAGTACGTACGTAGTACATAGTAAAAATGTGCTTAAGAATAGCAAAAGGCGACTGGCTGCTGCTGCTGAGTTGAGGTGAACGGTCGGTTAAGGGGTCACTTCGGATCACAACGGTCCACCAGCGTCCCGCCAATGGACCACTACAGACCACTTGGCAACTCACTTGCTGACCGCGCGGTGCTCCACCCTTCGATGAGGTTTCAACCTCTTTGCAAAATGTTTGAGTGAAAACTCCTCCTTCTTTCAGTAGAAATGAAAAACAGATCCAACAGTATGGCCCACTACAGACCACTTGGCAACCCACGTGTTGCCCATGCGGCACTCCACACTGTAGATGAGGTTTTAACCTCTCTGCAAAACGTTCGAGTGAAAACTCCTCCTTCTTTCAGTAGAAATGAAAAGGTTGTTAAATGAAAAATGATGTCTCTTAGAACCATAAAGAGGAGCTATAGCTATTCAGTGAGGAAAGTTAACAAGCATCACCTGTGCCCGTGGCACATATTTTCGGGAACTACCCATGTTGTACATGGGCAGTTTCCGAAGTCATTCCTGACATGTTGTAACTGCATCCAAGTCTTGCCATGTTGTAACTGCATCTAAGTCTCCGGCGCCCAGTTACCCCAGGGTTCGGCGCACAGTATAAATAAAGAAACTAAACTAAACTACAAATCATGTGCATGATCAGTGTGCCCACATAACTGGTCTCTGTGGTCGTTTTATGCTATTCTATATATGCAATGGTCAAAGTTATTCTTTTTGCGACATTGATGTGTGCACAACATGCAGATAAAGGTAAGGATCATATCCGTGTAAGGCAAACACAGCCCTTCATTCTTCTGAGACTGATGAATTGCCTAACTGCACAGCAACAACTTTTGTTACAATGTTTCCACGGTACCGTAATCCAGCATGAAACTCTACATGGATCTTAATTTTATGTTAGGTTGACATGCGGGTGTATTGGAAACCTTGGTGTGAGTGGACCTTTTAAGATTAATGGACAACATGTGTACTAACGGGGGCCACTTTAAACAATGGTGCATTGAAATGTAGCGCTACTTCTGGAATGTATCCATCGCTTGGGAATAAAAGGTGCGCTTCTTTTACTGAGCTTTAGGTAACGATTTTTGGAGTAGTGTTTGACAGTGTTTTTTTTGTTTTACAGAGTGATTGGTACCAATTATGACATGAGGTTCAGAATGTCTAACTTGCATCCTGGTGTGTATGATCGCCTGGGCAATGTGATCTGTACCCAGTGCACACAGAACTCTCAAGTTTCCCATGACTGTGCTTGAAAAGACCACCCACTGCTCCTTTTGATTAGAATTCTGGGTCGTGCCGTTCCCATTCATTTAAAATGGAAAAGAAACATCTACCGAAATGCGGGTTGTCTTCTTTCAAAAGGTAGGGTTTTTCCCTTCAAAAGTAGGGTCAGTGGTACCAAAAATAAAATCTGCCAGCCTCCTAAGATCCCGGCCCGATCACTGCATAACAACATATATGACATACACATGTCTGTGTCACTGCCCCTATAATGTTCTGGGATCAGGCTGCTCCCACATTTGGAGCACATTTTCTTTTTGGAACCTCAGTAGATCCATCCATCTGATCTCCTAATAGGATATTTAAAAACAGGCAGATTGCCTGCTCTGGCAAGGGGATCACCTGTAAAATCACCCGGATCTACAAAATGATTGCTGTTGAACAGTTCGAATTACTCACACCCGTTTTTCAATAGTCTGGCCTTTCAATGGCTTTGAGGGATATGGAAAATGGCAATAGTGAGCGCTGGCCACACTAATCACTGGCTATAAGCAGTGCTACTGTAAGGCATGCCAGGGAATTGGCAGGCCATTAGTGCCAGGTGAGGAATGCAGAGAGACTTTGTATTTGGCATCCACCAGATGGCTTCCACGGTTGGCACAACGTCAAAGGCAATTATTTTGAAACCTCCTAAGAAGCAGAACATGGAAAGTGAGTGTAATTTTCAATGTAGAGTTGGCACGGGCTAGGTTAATATTATGCCAATTATACAATATATAGCAATTTTGCACCCACCACAAGAAGAAGTACTCATTTTCAAAGATGAGGCACAATTTCACCCAAATCCTGCTTAAAAGCCCCAAAAGTGTGTTTTTTCGCCATGTGTCCCTCATTGTACTTAGTCCGTAACAGAAAGCGATAGCACTTCGTAGGCCTGATGGCTGCCCAGAGCGCCAGTGTCTCCAGGGCGTATACGCCATTTCAATGCAGCAGCTGCAGCCCCACCCTTGTCCTTTTTATTTTCTATCAGGAGGGCACCCACCAGCCACGGAACTCTGCAGTTCAATAGCCCTTTTCATAAATTAAGCATAAATGCCACTCATTTAGATGTTTTGTGCCGCAATCTTTTCATTTTCTTTTTGCAAAATGTTGAAGAAATGTGAAAAGACCATCTGGATTGGAATACTCTGACATAAATCGCATTCAGAATATACAGCAGTTCACAGGGCTTGGCAATAACGTTTCAAAATTATCAAACCGAAACACCTTCGGGCAAATGTCGGTCTGCATGCACATGTGCCTGTGTGTGTCTCTAGCACCGTGTTCCAGGGGTTTGTAGGTTATGTTCCCCACTGGACAACGTAGACCGAACACTCGCAAATCCTATCATACGACCTGTGATTGGTGCAAGGCTACGCCCAGGGACGTCATTTGGGGGTCGCCAGAGGTCGCAAGAGCGACCGCTGGCGATTGGCCAGCGACCCCTGTCAATCTCTTGCGACCTCTGGCCATTGACCAATCAGAGGAGGAGGGGGCGTGGCCACAGCGTGCTGCGACGCTTGTGTTGGCCTCCATTTTGATTATTTCACGACGCACGCGAAACGCGTGTGGTGCTTTCTCGTCTTGCTGCTGCAGTGCTGCCAGCTGAGGCTGAGTGTTGTGTCCAGCTGCATCCACCCACGTCGATCCACCCCCGCTGAAGGAGGAGGCCAGGCCAGTGACTGACTTCGAGGTGAGTGACTGAGTCGAGAGACTCGAGTCGAGCGTGAGCCGAGGTCGCCGCCGACGGCAGGCCTCAGGCCGCAGCTCACCAAATTCATTTTACTGACGTGCAAATATGTGCCGGCGGCGGCCTGCAAGCTGCCGCCGGCATATATTTGCAATGTAGTAAAATGAATTCGGGTGCCGACGGCAGGCCTCAGCACCAAATTCATTTTACTGACGTGCAAATATGTGCCGGCGGCGGCCTGCAAGCTGCCGCCGGCATATATTTGCAATGTAGTAAAATGAATTCGGGTGCCGACGGCAGGCCTCAGGCCGCAGCACCAAATTCATGAAACTGTACACTGTAGTGATAGTCCAACAAAAAAAAAAATACACATTTCAAAGAACACTAGTGAATGGAAGTTTAAGCGCATTTTTGAGTTTGGAAATGACTTTTTTTTCTATGAAAGTGTAAGATGCCCGGTTGGCAAGCAGTAGTGTGCCCAGCATGTAGGAAGCCAGCTTTCCACAATGATGGCGCCCGCCCCAGTGATAGTCATGGCCATTGATTCCAGTGGTGTCCCTTCCAGGGCAGAAGAAAGACCACAGGCGAGCAAATGGAGCCTGCAAACGTGCGAGTGACTGCTGGGCAAAGGAGGACAGAGCAGATTGGATCACCGAGCCCCCAGCTCCCCTCTGGGAAGCTTGGAGGTCGGTACTGCTAGGGTGGCCAACTGTCCCGGATTTCGCTGGATTGTCCTGCAATTAGGGACTCTGTCCCGCAGTTTGCAGAGTGGCTGTGCTGGAGACAGGTTGCCTCCAGCACAGCCACTCTGCAAACTGAAGTGGCCATCTACACAGCATGGCTCTGCCACCTGCTGCTTTCTTTACCCGGGCGGTTCCGCAGCCCTGGCTCCTTTTGATGATCCATTCTTGTATGAAATGTCACAATACACTGATATCGTAACCATTTTTTTCTTAATGCACTGAGCGATAATGCTTTATTAGGCCACTTCCTGTGATGTCATGGTGGGGGCGTGGTCTAATGACATCACTTCCTGTGGGGTGTGGTCAAATGACATCACTTCCTGTGGGGGTGTGGTCAAATGACATCACTTCCTGTGATGTCACTCTTGGGGGTGTGGCACTGTGATGTCACTTCCGCTACCCCTGGCATTTTGGTGAAATGACGTCCCTGGCTACGCCCCGAATTTCACTCTGCTGAGCTGGTGGCGATCACCCCCGGATTTGGGAAACATTATTAGGCATGAAGGAATGGTAATTGAAGTGCAGGGGCAGACAAAGTACTATTCCAGAGGCATTTTAACTATTATGTTCATACTTTAAATCCTCTTCATTTTCAAGCTGGTGAGCTGCGTGCCAGCCCATGACTGTCATACCCAGCTGCTGCAAGTCTACGTTTCCGAGTTTATTTACTAGACACAGGCAGTAGAAAATAAGCAGGGAAAGCATGTATAGGGACCAGGGCACAGCCTTAACTCTCTTCCAATGCTGAAATAAAATGGCTTCCCTGGGGAAAAAAAGATGTATACTCTACAGCCAATCACATCCCACTGACATCACAACATACTGCACAGCCAATCAGGTACTGCTTCCATCAGAAAACAATAGACACCCACACGCAAGTACATGGACATTTTCAGCAACATTGAGGAAAAACATATGTTTAACAGTTACTATTTCATTTTTAATACAAAATACATAAGCATGTGTAGCATATCTTCAAAGCTGTAGTAAATATTTTTAAAGCTTCAATAAAATGCCTTAACATTAACATATTGAGGCAGCCATTTTGGAAGTAAAAATGGCTGACAAATTCAGCACACAATACAAATGCAGGCAAAGAGTGCAAAAAGGGGTGTGGTTTGTGCTTAGAAAGTGGGAATGGGAGAAAAATCATATGGATTTGACTTAGATATGGGCCTTAAATGGATGGGACACAGAGCCAAACAACACAAATCTATCATCATATGCCATCTGCATTGAAAAGCATTAGATACCCTCATTCAAAGCCCATATTTGAAGCTCTTATGTTAAAGCTGCTATTTTAACGACAAAAGTTTCAACTTAAAGTAACACTTTCAGAGCCAGCTAATAGCCAAAACTAAAAACACATGTTGAAAATTAGGGAAGCATATTCAGTGCCCTAATAGAGGAACATCACTCAGAAGCTAACAATGTTCAGTACAACAGCTTGAAGGAGGTGGGTAGGGTTCAGTATAACAATTCTGATTATATGTGTGCGCTCAAACTTCATGCAGTCGATGCCCAGTGATTGTTCTTACCCAAGGATGTGCCACCCTCTGAGGCACAATGTTTGGGACACCTGGTTCTATGCAAGAGCCAATGGCTGTTTAAGGGGCACACAGCAAAGGTCGTATTGGAAGATGTGGACAGACCTCAGTGTGAGGAAAGGAAGTGGCCAGAGTTCCTACAGTGCAAAGTGAGACCAAAGTTCCACATTGAAGGAGAACATTTCTGGCATAATAAATGGCTAAAGGGACGAGCTGTATTCAAAGCTGAAGGAGTGATGGGCTTTACAGAAGATGTAGTAGAGGCTAGAAGTAATAACTGCAAAACAATATGCAATAATAATGTTAAAAGATTAACACGCTTGCAACATCATGAGCAACCTATTAAGGCACAGAGACTCATAAGATCTTCCTTCAGTTTCAGAGGCAAAGGAAAGGTGCCAGTGGGGTCGAACTTTAACTGCACATAAACATTCTTCTTACCAGCACTATACAATGGCACCACTACAATCGTGGATTATTTTGATCTGTGTGTGTACATGGTCTAATTCCACCTCCCACCTACTCTCCGCCCTCTGCAACTTATCCAGAACAGGACTGCGAGAATTGTCCTTGGCCTCAAGCCCAGGGATCGTATCCCTCCAGGACTGAAATCTCTGCACTGGCTCCCAGTGGCTGCAGGGATTAAGTTCAAAACCCTCTGCATTGTACACAAGGCCTTCTGGGGTCTGGGACCGAAATACCTTCAACTCTCTCTACCTAAATATCTCCCTTCTTGAGCTCTTCGCTCATCTGCCTCCAACTCCCTTAGGGTCAGTCGCTTCTCCAAGCAACGAGTTGGTGGCAGATTACTCTCTTCAGCAGGGGCCTCTCTCTGGAACATCCTTCCTGCATCCCTGAAACTTGAGGAGAACCATCTCCTGTTCTGGAAATACCTCAAAACCTTCCTCTTTGCTTCTGCTTTCTCTCCTCCTCTCCCTTGCTGAATTCCTGACCGAAATTGCACTGCCTACCTGGCCAACCTTTTGATCTCTGGCCCAGACCCCATCATTACCCACCTGCACTGCCTCCCTGGCAACCCCTGCACTTGGGGACCTTTTTCTGTATCCCTTCAGTCCCCCCCTTCTAGCACTTCCGTCTGCACTTCCTTGCACTTGCCACTAGCTGGCTATTTATGTGTCATATTTATTCCACTTCCCATGTACTGCACTTCCCCTCTCCCTTCCCCCTTCGCACTTTTCCTTTTCCCCCCTTCCCTTGTACTTACGCGATCTGAATGACACCTGGCCTAGTAGGATCGTTGTTTGTCCTCCCATTGTTCCCCCCCTTGCCCCGTCGCGCCTTGAAACACTTGTGTATAGGCGCGTTATAAATGCCATATCATATCATATCATATCATATCATATCATATCATATCATATCATGGAAATGTCTATGCTCACTTGTCATGTCACACTTGCAGGTCCTGATTGTACTTGAAAGCCACCTTTCACTGTCCACTCAAAAAGCCCAGTCCCCAGTCCCACCAGCAGTCCCCTCTAATGAACAGGCGGAGAGATCATAAACTATGACTTGCATCCAAGGAACGAACTATTAATCTCAGGAGTCTACAGACGCTCTTAACAAACTTCCCAATAAGTACTGACTCTACACCAAGAAGGAGAGTTTCTTCACCTCATTGTTAGCCCCATGGAATTTAGACAGTCCCGAATGTGAAGTGGATTCAAACCATGTGCTGGGACCTGGTCCAACTGGCAAATTCAATCCAAAATGTACTCAATGCTGTGCGATAAGAGGTAAGAGCACTCAGAATAATAAAACTCCTGGAAGATCTGGGCATACTGTTGCACCTACATACCACACAACCACACCAACAACGGCTCACTCAGTGTCGCAATAAAGGCCCTTCACAAATTATGAACTTACATGGGACGTGAAGGAGGGTTCACTGAGGAGCAAGACTGGTTAACAACAATGTTTGCATGGATGCCCAATTGATTGACTATTGTGTGCAGAGTAATGTTTCCTATAGCTGTTTTTCTAATATTACTTTTCAGTACATACAAAATAATAACTGTCTACTGTGTGCCTCATGGAGGAGGAGTTAGAGTACTTGTGGTAAGAACAGGTACCACTTCTCTTTGCAAACATAATATGTGCATACACAGACAGATAAAGGGAATGAGGAGAATAAGCCCAAGATGTTAAGGATAGAACACACAGTTGGTCCCCAGGTACATGTTGGGCCCCTCCCCCAGACCCAGAGAATTATCTGGTGTGCTACGTAGACCCTACATCAGATGAAGATTGTAGTTTCTTAGGGTGCACTCTGTGGGAATATGCCAGAGCAGGAGGAGGATTGAGTAATGTCAGCAAAATGTGGGTACCCAATGACGAATACGACTGGGCAAGAGAAATGGAGAGGGAAGAAAAGGAGGCAGCTAGAAGGTTCAGTACAGGGGATAATGAAAGGTGGGAATATTGGTATGCAAGGCCAAGGCCCCAAACATGAGAGCAAGTTCGAGTTAGGGATGTTCCTGTAGTAAGGCGAGTGGGCCATGTATAGGGTCAGTGATTCTGTCTTTGTGCATGACTACTCTGATATGTATTAGCTTTGTCAGGTGCACATACATTTTTTAGAACAATTTTATAAGGAAATGTAGGGCAGGACATGCAGTATGCACCGTATGTAGAGGGCAGGTCAGGTGGGATCATGGGACAGCAAAGTGGCAGCTGATTAGAACTAATGTAGATTTCACATATGGTGAGATGCGCCATCGGTAGTTGAAAGGCTTTTATGTAGTGTGACAGACAAGTAGGGGTGGATTGCTTAAAGAATGTATAAGGAAACCGATAGAGATGTGTGCTAACAACAAGCAGAGGTTCTTGCCAACATGGAATTGGTCATGTTGGAGATTGCAGATGACTAGGCCACATAAAGTACTCAGAGTGTTCTGCAGTGAATTAGACTTCCTTCTTGTATTTTTTTAGCTGGTGCACAGACAGGGCCAGCATCCTTGGAGCTGGTATGAAATGCTGCACAATGATTGGTTAGGATCCAAGGCATTGAACGATGGCTGATACAGCAAGTAAGGTTTCAAACCCAAAGCCAGCATTTCAGAAGGAAAAGGAGACAGGTTGATAAGAACACACTTATGTTGAAGTGCAGTAAGGGGACGTTTTACAGGTTGAGACTCTACTGCCCCCTCTGAAGGAATGGCCACTCAATTGGCACTGCTAAAAGAAAGGGAAACAGAGCTCATGCATTTATGAAAATATTCTTATATGAGTGGTATCCGAGAAGTGTTTTTATAAGGTTGCTTGTACCATGGTAAGAAGAGCTCTTGAAATGCAACATGCTTCCAAACAGGAGTAGCAATATACGCTGTCAGTTGTATAGCTACACGGGTTAGGTTATGTTATGTTATAGAAATATATAAAGCATGTGGGCCTCATTACGACTCAGGCGGTAAGGGTTTTACGGCGGCGTAAACAGCGCCGACCCTTACCGCCTGAGTACGAGGTCCCTTAGCGCCATGGAGGTTTTAACACCTGCTTTTAGCAGGTGTTAAAATCCATGGCGCTAATGGACCATGGAGTTAATTACGCCACCGTAATTTACGGTGGCGTAATTAACGCCTTCCCCACTCCCATTATGCCCTATGGGGCAAAATGGGAATGGGGAAGGGTAAATGGGAAAATGGGGATTTACCGCCCCGCCAAGGTTGGAATGGGGAGGTAAATCCGCCAACCACCATGGCGTAGTGGTTTACGCCATGGTGGTAAAGTCACGGCCCAGGCGGTAACTTACCGCTTGGGTCGTAATGAGGCCCTGTCACCCATGGGCATCATGGCGCTAGAGAGAGAAGGTCAGTAATCCATGAGCCATCTAATTAAGTCAACTAAAACAGATAGGTTTTTAAAGCCTTTCTGAACGCTAGATGATTAGACAGGTTTATCAATGCTAATGGAAGGTCATTCCATAGTTGAACTGCGGCCACCGAAATGGCCCGGTCTCCAATACGTATATGACAGATAGAAGGTGCACATAGCAGCCCCGCTGAGGCTGATTATAGTGACCGAGTGGGGAGATAGTGAGAGAATTTAGAGTGTAAATATTCAGCGCCTTGATTGTGCAACACCCGATGTACCAGGCAAAGCTCCTTGAACCCAATATGCTGAGCAATATGCTGAGCAACAGGCAGCCAATGCAGAGAGTGCAAAACAGGTGAGATATGAGCCCCATAAGAGGAGGCTGTAGCCAGCCGAGTGGCCACGTTTTGCAGACGCTGGAGTCGCTGGACTATGCCCTGAGGCTGCGCCAAGTATAATGCATTACAATAGTCCAAGTGACTCAGGACCTTGGCCGCAACCACCAGCGTCCGCAGGTTCTGGGGTAAAAAGGGAAGCACCTTTCTCAGTATCTTGAGATGGAAATGGCCAGCTTGACAGACCACTGATACTTGTGCATTCATAGACAGGGTAGCAGAAATGATCACTCCTAAATTCTTTACTTTAACATCCGGAACCGGAAGAGGGCCAAGAGAAGACGGCCAGAAGGAAGAAACCCAAAGTGAAGGATCAGGAGGAGAACCCACCACCAGCACCTCCGTCTTGTCTTCATTTAGCATCAGCCAATTGTGGTTCATCCAATCTCCCATGGCAGTTAGGCATTGATGCAAGCACAAGGACAACTCAGCCTGATCATGATCTAAACAGATGAGGATCTGAGTTTCAATGGCATATGAATTGCACCTCATACTGAAGGAGCAGATGAGACACACAAGATGCCTAATATAGATGTTGAAAAGAATAGGAGACAAGGCGGATTCCTGCAGAACCCCACAACCAAGAGAAGAAGAACCTAAAAGGGGGGAGAGAGAGAATTTGAGTTCTGTCTGCCAGGAAAGAAGTAAACCAGGCAAGCACTTAGATTCCAGCCTGAGCCAGGTGGGCCAGCTGGGTAGGATGTTCTACGGTATCAAAAGCCACTGAAAGGTCTAGTAAAATCAGGGCGCCAACCACTCCTGCATCGACCAGCCTGGCCATATCGTCCTGGACCGAGACTAACACACTTTCTGTATCCCAGCCAGACCTAAAGCCTGACTGAGCAGGGTCAAAAAGTTCTGAAGAATCCATGAAAGAAGACAGCAGTGGAGTAATTAAAGACTCCAAAAGCTTCATAAAAAAGGTCAAAAGTGAGATGGGGTGGTAATTAGATGGAAGAGTAGGATCCAATGATGGTATCTTTGAAAGAGGGATCACAGTTGCAACCTTGAGCTCCGGCGGAATACAGCCAGCCTGACAGGAGGCATTGACTGCCACTGTGATCTCACTTAGTAGCTCAGAAGAAATCTCCTTCATTACAAGTGGGACGACATTAGACGGGGCCCCTGACTTAATATGTTGAATGGCCATGGATATCTCCAACTCAGTCAATAGAGGGGAAAAACAGCCCTTAGAAACTTTCAAGCCACTAGGAGCTAGAAGCTCAAACACAGGGACAGATAGTGTTGCAGCTAACACAATGTTTTGCTTGAATGTTCTCAATTTTAGTGATAGAAAACTGTGACAATGAGTCACAGAGTTCAAGGGATGGGCTCTCATAAGGCACAAATTCAGCTGATGATGAAAGTGATTTCACCCCAGCAAAAAGGGCTTTAGGCTGACAAAGAGATGACTTGATTTTCTGTGTAAAATAGGTTTTCTTTGCAGCAACGATTTCTGCGGAGTAGGCTGCAGCACAGACTTTGTACTGAATTCTAAGGCCAGGGTCGTAGGCTATCTGCCATTTTCGCTCTGCCTGTCTAAGTTCAAGGCGCACCAGTTTAAGATGTTCCAAAAACCAGGGTTCAGTCAGGAGCCTCCATGTCTGGACTAGCCATAGGGGGGCCACCTCATCCACTGCTTCTTGCAGAGCGCGGGATAGTACAGAAAAAAGCGATAACTGGGGCTGCACTGCATTTAACTCTAACTGATGAAACAAGACCCTGAAGGTTGGCTGAGCACCAGCAACGTTGCTACACTCTACGAGGGACTGTTTTTTTCTGCACACGAGCTACTTTAAGCAAACAGGTCACCAGATAATGGTCTGACCATAGTACCAGCTCAACTGAATGAATGGTCAGTAAGGTTTTGTTAGCCAAAACCAGGCCCAGGGTATTCCCCAGTTTATGTGTAGGTCCTGAAACAAATTGTACAAGGCCCAAGTCGGCCATACTATCAAAGAAGAGGTCAAAGGGTGAGAACCATCAGGTAGTGGCAAGCATTCCGGTCGCATGGGAATAGTAGGAGGGATTTGATTTTGTTGTCACACTGTCTACACCTCAGAAGGCAGATGGTGAAATCTGAGGGGTGAAGTACACCATGAGACACTCAAAGGTGGGTTGACCAATGGGAGAAGGGACCGAAAGCAACAAAGTGAACCTAAGGCCACTGGCCTATAGGGATGAAGAATACCAGTTGACCCAGACAATAGGTCACTGTTAGAGGGATGGTACTGGTCTGGTCATGAGGGACTGTTTGACCAATAGGGCTAAGAAATGTATGGTTATCTAAAGGGGATTATTAGCATCAACCAGGAAGATTGCAATGTGTTTTCTTATGTCTTGAAACAATGTGAACTTGTTTCTCATGATTCTCTCCGGGTTTTGGTCTATTTGACCTAAAACATTTGATCTAATCACATTGGATGGAATTTATTTGACCTTTTTTTGTCTAAATTTCGTGGGGAGACCCCCCGCAACCCATTCCACTTCCCCTGAACCTAATCTATTCCCTTACCCACCACCATATATATATTTAATTACATTTGACAGAAAAAAAGTTCAAAATAATTAGATAAAATGTTTTAGGTCAAATATTTTTAGGTCAATTATTCTAATACCATCTCTCCAATATGTACTGCCCTTTAACAATGATGCATTGAATGAAACGTGTCTTTTTTCACATTCAAGACTGCATGTAATACAATTTGTTTTTCTTGCAATTCATGCACTCATTTTTTCTGCTTGGATTGATTTCGCTCATTTTGGGTTATAGCGCACTTGCCTATCACAAATCCCCCAGATAAATTCAATATCATCATAAATTGAGTCAAGCTGGTTACAATTCACCTTCAACCCACAGCTACTCCTCTGATACTTACGATGGTGAATGTACTTCCACTAATAAAAAATGAAGTGGTGGGCAAACAGCAATGTACATTATCACAGTAGCTCCACAGTAGCACAGTCAGTATATCCCACATTGATTACATATATCGCCTGCATAGCACCTATAACACATCACCATCGCTGCTATCAGTAGCAGCCCCCTCAGACAGGTACCGGTGGAAATCCTCCCAAATATCTCTTGGCTTTCTGGTACCAGGAAATAGGCATGAATATGTTTCCTCCTGATAATTCACCCATACCATATCTTGTAACCAGTCCTCAACTGTGGGGGGCTTCCCCTTCTTCCATCTCATCAAGATGACGCGCTTAGCCAGAAGAAGTCGAATGTTTACAAGATTACGTTTCACTGTGTTCATTTTCAGCACACACCCCAGTATACATACAATTTGGTCCCATGCAAGAGATTGTTCCATCATGCTATACGATGCCTCACAAATCCCGGACCAATACCAAGCATGCTTCCCACATGACCACAGCATATGTATCAAGTCTGCCTCTGATTCTCCACATCTAGGGCATCGTCCTGAGTGAGTTGGGATACATGTTCTTTAGCCGTGCTGGGGTGTGGTGTACTCTGTTAAGTATTTTAAATTGGATCAGCCTAAACCTAGAGTTGTATGACACCTGTTTCGTGAGCCAACATAGTTGCGACCAGCGTGCATCCATAAATTCAACCACCACATCCCTCTCCCACTTCTTTCGGATACCCGGTGGCTGTGCTTTCCTCGTTTCCAGTGCCATTTTGTAGAATCCGGAGGCAGTTTTCTTGCCTGTCCCGGTGAAGACTATATAGTTGAGGCAGGGGTGTGCCTTTGGCTCGTGTGGGAACCCTTGCCATGTCGCAGCTACTGTCAACCTCAGTCTAATGTATTGTAACTTCTGAAGTGGCGTATCGGTCACCAATAGTTTAATCTCCTCCCATGGTTTAAATACCCCCACATGGTAAATGTCTCTGAGATGTATGATGCCCGCCTCCTTCCAATATGTAGTGAGAGCTGCATCTGTTGAGGGGGTCAGGTATGGGGTGTCCCAGATCGGCATGTGGGGCTGTACAGGACCGTTCCGCAGGGTTGTTGTGTCAGATGTGCCCATGCCTGTTGTGCGGTCAGCCTAGGGATCATGTGGTCCCTGTTCCCCCGTGTTCCAGTTGCTATCCCATGTAGCAATACAGCCCTTGGTGTGCCCTATGTTTTCAAGTTAGTGAATGACATACAAGGCGCCCCCGCAACCCAGTGCATAGCGTATTACGCTTGAGCCGCTAGGTAGTACATCTCGAAGTTCAGAGCCGAGAGTCCCCCCTTTTCTATGTCTGTGAGAGGTGCCGCCAGCTGGCCAGCACAGTGCCCCTCCACACAAAGGCGGAACAGGCAGCAGAGATCCTCTTAAGGAAGGGTCTGCCCGGCCACAGCAGTATTGTCCTGAAGAGGTAGAATACTTTAGGTAATATTATCATTTTGACCAAAGCTTCTCAGCCCATAAGCGAGATAGGGAGATGGTCCTACCAGGTGAGTTTAGTGTACAGCGCTGTGGCCAATGGTTCGTAGTTGAGGGCACGGACTAAACCGGAACTGCACGCCATCTCCACCCCCAGGTATCTGATCTGTTGAGGCGCCCATCGCAAACCACACAGGTCTGTCAGAGGCGCCATGCCTTCCGTTAGTGGGTGGGCACATTCTTTAATGCTGAACGTTATGCAATATCAGAAAGCATATCCAAATCTGAGTATAGTTTGGTGACATCTTGCAATTATGGGGTACATTTAGATAGGTTCAAATTTCCCACTTTAGTTCAGTTGGCTCTCTGGGTAAGACCTTGTCTGCGATTGACAAAAGAAGCCACAAGCATGCTAATAAACTTGTTTGGGAATTAGTCCCTGGAATATCAGCCTTAGGACCTACATAGGAAGGTCTCAGAGTGCTCACTCTGTGAAGTGGTCTGGTACTTGTATTGTTAGGGGGAACGGCAGCCTACTGGCTTGAGGTTCAACAAGTAGAACCATACCCATGTACCAGCTCATCAGCAGCTTTCCATTTAGAGTTCAAGGGGAGGGTGAAGCCTTTCTAATAATCATAACTATTTGGCATCTTGGAAGTGCAGAAGGTTTACCATCTCAAACCATTATTTCAAGATTTGATGATATCACACTGTAGTAAAAGGGACTGCAGACCAGCCTTGGGAAAACTTGTTTTGGTGCCTTTCAAGCGTGACATTTGCAAAAACAGGCTTTTGCGTATTCTTCCATATATTTAAAAGTGGAGCCCAGTAAGCAGGTAAACTATCGTTTTCCCCGCATAAAAGAGGCCGCTTATCAAATACCCCAGACTGCTGTGGCTGGCCCAACCCTGCCTCATGCTGCACACAAGTGCACAATGGGGCCAACAGGCCACTAGCTGCTGGAAGAGGAAGGATGCATATGGAGACAGCAGGTGTGTTTGTGTGTGTGGGTATATGCAGGGGTCAAGTCCTAAAAATTAAAGTAGGGGGACTCATCAACAAACACAATGGGATGTGACATCACCGGAAATTAGCATATCAAGGTGAAATATGCACATTTCATTGATTTCTCTTTGCATACCACCCAAATTCCACAGGACAAATGGCATTTGCCTTTCATAAAAGCAACACAAACACAAAACGAAGAGAGGATATTTTCATCAAATAGTGTTTTTGAAAAAGTTAAAAGGTGTGCTTGTTTTAAACTCCAAGAACCAATACAAATGTTTTCCCTGGAGCTTGCAGTACCATAACTTGACATTTCACCTTAAGTTGTTTGTTATTTTTTATCAGGTTATATAGTGCAGTGCCGGCCTGCAAACTCGACTACTCCGGTTTGATCCCCGAGGTCGGTTTAAATACATACATTCAAAGAGGACATTTAATGTTTTCTCATTTTAGCTGGGGCGACTGAGTTCACCCTCTGAAAAAAGTGGGTGGACTCCGTCTACCTGCGTGTACCCTCGATTTGAGCCCTGGGTATATGTATGTATGTATGTATGTATGTATGTATGTATGTATGTATGTATGTCTGTGTAGGTATGCGGGGGAGAGGGGTGTGCTGTGTGTGAGGTTGGGAAGGAGGAAGAGAGGGAGGGAAATACTGAAAGGAGGGTTCAGGGGATGAAACCCCCAACAGAAATTAATTCCCACCAATGCAGGAGAAGATGGGGATGGGCAGCAAGTGGGGTGGGGGTTCTGTTGGGGTTCTGTTGGTAAAACCCACCTAAATAGCAATGTTCCTCCTGCGCATTGAAGGCTGCCCCAAATAGGCCTAACACAGAGCTTGTTGGTATGTAGCCTTCAGAAGGTGGCATTTGGACATAGAACCATTAAACATTGACCAAGTATTGGATAAAATGCTCCTGACATCCATGCTAAGAAATCAAGAAGAGTGGTTCCACTTCTATTTGTTCCCTTCCCTGAGCTGAGAAATTCCTACAAGCAGTGGAACAACTGCTTCCTGCCTGAACTCAAGGTCTGTAGAAGTCAGACCTGCTGGGCACAGCGGCTCCGGCAGGCAGACTTGTACTTTGCCGGTCCGGAAACGATGATGCCTCTAAGCTTACCGGCACTGTTGTTTACGGACAGGCAACGTTGTAATGAGGCCCTATGTGATCATTTAGATCATGTAAGGGGGTGAAGAAGTGCAATCTATAGTGAAATACTTGTCAGCCCAAACTGTAGAATTATTTGTGGTTCCTACAATTATACACTTTTAAAATTACATTTGTCAAACATAAATACTTATCTATACTTTATCATATGTGTAATTGGTGCAGCACATGGCAGTAGATAACATGATTTAATACAATTACATCAAGAGTATAGATATTATTGTGTATTCTTTGCAGCCAACCTAGATGTCTTTGTTCATACCAGTGCTGAGTCAGAGCCTAGGATATGCCTTATCTTGTAGGCCAATGTTTTTATTGCCGATACTTGAGGTATCTGTATCCAGAAGGTAGACTTGTGCCCATCATATGAGGGTGCATTGGTTAGCAGTGTGCTGTATACGCTTGTGGGAGAGAGATATGTTTCTGCTGCTTTAGAGTGTGAGTGTTGGCGGAGGTTGTTCAATGACTGTGTGTGGGCGCCTTAGTCTGCGTGCCGAGCATGCTGTAGAAAGTCAAGTTTGAGCATATTTAGGGAGGTGAACAGGCGGTTATCCCCAAGAGGTAGCATAGGCATCCAATCCTGTTTAGCTGTGGGGACGTACGAATGGATGGCAGTAGCCGTATCATGTCTACTGCTTGCCACCATCATTTTAGAAACAGATTCACGCTTAAACAACTAACAATAGTGAAGAATCTGCCATTTCTTAAGGTGTATGAAATCACTTTTTGTCGCATACTTTAGTACTTACTGCACATAGGAATTTCACGACATGCCCTTGCATCAAATGGTGGAATTCTGCGTATCAATGTGATCGATGGCATAGGTATGGTAACCCGGCAGTATGTATTCAGTATTTGACTTGCTGCAACTGTGTTGCCTCCTTTCTCGTTTGATTCATGAATCACTTCGTAAATTAATGCCACACACGCTATGCGCTATGTTTAACTTGGAAGTGTCTTCACATTCTATAAAGCAGGATCATTTCCAAACTCTGAACATCTCATAACGACCAGTAGGTGGCAATATTACCATGCACATCTGCAAGTAACTTGCCCAAATTGAAGTCAAACGACCTTGTATACATTTCCAATGCTCTTGAATATATCACTTCTCCGAACAAGCATTGGCAAAGCCAACTGTTTTGTCTTTTATGTAGGTATGGGAAAGGCATTTGCCTAGGCGTTGCAATAATGGGACTCCCTGGCCATAAGATGATATCAGCTGACAAATGGTGTTAGCACTTCAGTATAGTATGCCAGCTCCTGGCAAATGACTAGTGCCAGCACTATTGACTTTGCCAAAGCATATTCGTTTTTTATTTTATTGGGCTAATACAACAAGAACATTGTGTTTCAAAGCACCCACAAGGCAAAGGGAATGGAACAAGGGAAACAGCAAGACAATCGAAAAAGAAAATACAAAAAAGCAGTCCTACTAGGCCTTCTGAACATATGGATTGAGCAAGTGCAGAGAGAGAGAGAAGGGAGGGGAAGGGGGTAAGTGCTAGGGGATACACTGAGGGGAAGAGTGCCAGGGAGACCATTGCAAGGCAACAAGTAAGTGTAGGAGCCGGGTGGGAAGGCAACAGGTAAGTGTCAGGCAGTGGGAGGCGGATGCTGTGGGCGATCGGACAGAAGACCGGACACAGAAGGACACATAAGCGTCCCAGGCCACCAGTCACAGCTACTGTGGGGTTTAGCATGGGAGGGAGAGAGGGAAGGAGGAGGAGAAGAGGAAGGTCTTGAAGTGTGTGTGGAACTTTAGGAGATCTGACTCAAGGCGGAGGAGGCTGAGAGGACTGGGGAGGAAGGGGAGGCTGTTCCAGAGGAGGGAGCCAGCTGAGGAAAGGGAATGGCCACCTGCTCTCTGCTTAGAGAAGTGCTTGACAAGTAGAGAGTTCAAGCCGGAAGATTGGAGGGACCTGGAAGGAGAGTATTTGGTGAGAGCAAGTTACAGATAGCATGATCCCCAGCCCCAGACAGCCTTATGGATGCAGAGGGATTTAAATGTGATCCTTGCAGCAACCAGGAGCCAGTGTAGAGATTTTAGGGCTGGGGAGATACAGTGCCAGGGCTTAAGGCCAAGGATATGTCTTGCAGTCCTCTTAGGGATTAGCTGGAGGGGTCGGATAGAAGAAGAAGGTAGATTAAGGATGAGGCTGTTACAATAGTCCAGCTTGGAGAGTACCAGAACTCTGGAGACATTGAGCTTCTGGGGGAAAGCGAGGAAAGGGAGGATGCCCCTGAGTAGGTAGAGTTGGAAATGGGTGTTCTTGGCAAGGCCCAAGATGTGAGGAATGAAAGAGAGAGAGAGAAGTCAAAGATAACTCCCAGGCTTCTGTTCTCAGATGAAGGAGATGGGGCAGAGTCGATTGAGGGTGGCCAGAGTGAAGGGAGAAAAGAATGAAAAGGAGTCCAGATAGGAAGAATCTCAGTCTTGCTGGCATTGAGACAGAGGTCATTGGAGGTCACCAAGACTGGATAGATGACAGGCAATCAGGAATAACAGAGGAGGTCAGAAGGGATGCAGAGAGTAGTGTGACGAAGAATTCAGTGTCATCTGCATAACACTGTAAGTGTGTTGAAAAGAGGAGATAAGGGAGCAAGTGGAGCAAGATAGAAGTTAAAAAGCCAGGGCGAAAGGATAGAGCCCTGGGGAATGCTACAGGTGGAGATAGAATCCAGATTGATGGTCGTGCAGGCAGCCAACAAGCTCAGTATGCTGGGTCAGATGGAGGAGGACCAACACCTCAAGAGGTTTCCCAAGGAAGGGAGCGAGAGAGATGGGGCAGTAGTTAGCCAGACATGAGGGGTCCGCAAATGCATTTTCAGGAGGGGGCGCACAAGAGAGTGCTTGAAGGAAGAGGGGGAAGGACCCATTGGCAAGAGAGTGATTGCAGAAGTCAGTGAGTGCAGGAGCAAGGGAGCCGATATTGTCCTTAATAGTTGTGGAAGAACAGGGGGAGGCCGGTTTGGAAGAGACCTTCATAGCACAGACAACTCTAGTGAACTTGTCTAGTTGTGATAAGAGAAAAGGCATAGAAAATGGATGAGGGAAGAGGAGGGGCCAAGAGCAGTGGGGTTTTGGAGGGAGAGAAGGATGAGAGAGAACTCAGGATGTCTTGAGATTTAGCAGTGAAGTGGCTGCCCAGTGCAGTGCAGAGGGCCTAGGAAGGAAGAGGCGAGGTAGAGACTGCAGATGGATTGGCTAGTTCCTTGCAGATGTTAAAGAGTTCAGCCATATTGTTAAAAGATACAGAGATGCAGGCCTGGATGTGAGCCCTCTTCTTGTTTGTTTGTTTGTTTGTTTGTTTGTTTTATTATTTATAATGCGCAATTATATCCACGGGTATCAGGGTGCAGCAGTTACAAGAATATGCGAAGCTTAGTTACAGGAATAGAGGTACACATTGACAGTAAGGAGTATATACAAAGTGGTAGGGAGGGCAAACAATGTAAGCAGTAACAACATAATTACAGGTTGGGCACACATGTTACACGGTGTGCGGAAGCCATGAAAGAAGTCATAGCATTAGATATCTGAGTGGTCATTCAGTTTCAACCATGATGTTACCTTCGCGCGGGAGTGCAAATAAGGCATGTCTATTCTCAGGTTAAGAGGCAGGGAGTTCCATAGTTTTGCTGCTTTTACCATGAAGCTGTTGCCTCCTATAGTAGCAAGTTTGAAATGTGGGATGGAAAGGCAGTCTTTGTACGCAGTTCTGAGGGGTCTCGAGGAGGCTTGTCTGTGGAATCTGTTGATCAGGTAGATCGGGGCAGCATTGTTGAGAGATTTATAGGTAAGTGATGCCGTTTTTAGGAGTATTTTGTTTCTAGTTGATAGCCAGTTGTTCTGTTGGCTGAGTCCTGAAATGTGTTCTCTTCTAGGGATGCCTAGGTCTGCTCTCAGGGCATTGTTTTGAAGGGTTTGTAACTTGGAGTGAATGGAGAGACGATATTGCCTTTGGAGAAGGCAACATGCCAATTTATCAGAAGATGAGCTTGAGGTCTGCCACTTCTGTTCAGTAGCTCTACACTTGCGCTTCAGGACTGCTAGATCAAAGTCATACCAAGTGTTACACTTGGAGGCAGGTCTTCATGACAGGGGCAAGAATGTCGAGAGACTAAGTGATAGCGAGAGCTAGATTGTTGAGAGCAGAGTCAATAGTTGAGTAAGAAGTTGGAGGGGGGTGAAGGTGGAAACGAAATCAGCAACTGACACTTCCTTCATTGTACGGATGTCCCCAATCAAGGCCAAGTGGATAGGGCCGGAGGGGAGAATAGAGAGGGAGAGAGAGGTGCAGAGGTCACAGAAGAGAGTGGAGGACGTGATTGAAGACTCTAAGTGTATGTTGAAGTCACCCAGAACGAAGAGATTGGAGGTGGAGGTCAGGAGAGAGGAGACAAAATCGGCCCATTCTGAAAGAAAATAGGAGATATTAATTGATCATAAGGACTAGAATGATCATGGGTGGATAGAAAATCCAAACAATACCTAAAGCATTTGTGTTCCCCCTACATTCCATCTCTCTCTCCTAGCTTCACTTCCCGTGGCTTAAAGCGCCACCTAATTGTCATACCCAAAGTCCTTTATCTCATTATTGTGCTACTTTTCACACTCGTTATTGCAGAGCATGCAACATTCAAGGGGTTATGCGTGAGGAGGACATCAAGTCCTTTTTTCTATTTGTATCCTGGGACATTTCGTTTTCCATTGTAAATGTAGGAAATCTACAAGACCCAGATTTTCCAGCAAAAACAGGACTGGATGGCCTATTTCTGGCTCCCTGCCATGAATGAGAATTAAACATTTGTGCTCGTACTCTAACGTTATCATTGAGCTGAGAAATACTTCAAGATCGCATGATGATTTGCCTAGGTCTGAAAAATAAAAGTAGTCGCTGTATATATTTCAGGAAAGGTTATGGAAAATGTCACAAAGGAAGGTGGCTTTGACAAACTAGTAATGGAGTACACAACATGCAGAAAACATACATGAAACTATGCATTAATCAAGGACATGAAAGTATTTACCTTTTGAAACTTGCCGCTATGCAAAGGTCCCGGTTAGGACAGTAACAACCGTGGTTACAAATGAGTATTTGGGCCTCATTTTGACCCAGGCGCTAAGTGTTTAACGGCGCCGTAAAAGGCTGCGGCGCCGTTAAACACCTAGCGCCTAATTATGAGGTCCCTTTGCGGGACCCAACCTTAACGGCTGGTTTTACCAGCCGTTAAAGTAGGGACCCGCAAAGGGACCTTGGTGCTAATTATGGTACCACAATGTGTGGTACCGTAATTAGCGCCTTCCCCATTCCCATTGAGCCCTATGGCGCATAAATGGGAATGGGGAAGGGCCATGGCAGCATGGGGAATTACCGCCCCACCAACCTCGGAATGAGGTGGTAATTCCCCATTCCGCCATGGGGGACTCCGGCATGGACCATGGTGCTAATAGCACCATGGTTTAGCGCCGGAGTCCTAATGAGGCCCTTTGTCTTTTGAAAATCAATATCGTGGTTTTCTTACCCATCTCCCACAAATGGTTTGGACCAGTAAATACCAAAGATATTCATGCAACAAATGCAATAATACATGTTATTTCACTGAATACAGCTTATTTTTTGAGAAACAAAGTGATGTTCACTTTATAAATGGTTAGATGTAATGAATAGATTCATCCAATAAAATGTAATGATGTTGTGCAATGAGCACTGCCGGTTTAAAGCTGCTCATAATCGCAATTCAGAACGTATTCTTGAACCCAGACAATATGTTTGGGTCAGCACAAATTAAGGTGGAGAATCTGCTTGAACTTATAGCCAAATTAAATCACAGGGCTTTACAGCTCTCGTACTGCACATGAGTAGCCTGAGAAATTCAAATACAACAGTTGGCTTTATTTAGGCTTGTTTTTTATAGGACTTCAGCGCCAATAACAGATATCAGTCAAGGGGTGTGAGGCACACTTGCTTAAGATATTTTTATTAAAAAGTAGTGCATTTTACAGCTGTAATTAAGCCATTGACTCTCAGCAGACTGTTGTGACAAATCCAGAGAAATCGTCCTTAGATTGTTGTGACGAATCCAGAGAAATCGTACCCTCTCCCCAAGGGGGAACCTCCTCCTTTGCTACTAGGGAGGTGAGCCTGCTAAGCTCAACAGTCCGTAGGGGACAGGGGAAGCAGGTCTGACTTTGGGTGACCCCCCTTAGAGGACATGCAAACCATTAACAGGGATATATGTTATCCTCCTTTGCCTCTGTAGTCTAATAATTATGTTGGTTATATGGGAGTTGTTTAAACTGTATAATTTTATTTTATTTATTTATTTAACCTAATAAAGTGCACACACAGCCTGACGGCATCGAGGCGCTGTTTTAAACCAGTTACTCACATTCAACAAAGAACATTTAGCCAGAATATAGTGGCACACGTGCCTAGCAAATACAGCGGTAACAGACAGTCTATTCAAATGAACAGGTTTTGTGGCCTTTGCAACATCCGAGACAACACTTTTCAGGCAACAGCCACACCTCAGAAGGTAGAGCAGAGAACAGACTGAGCTCCTGGTTGTATCGAGGATAAAGACGCAATCAGCATTACTACACAGGAGGAGAGGAGCCTGCAGAACTGCAAAAAAGGGAGGTGTGGCATGGAGAAGCCAGCACGCACCTGGCTTGGAGGAATGAAGCATGGCAAAACTTGCAGGAACGCTGAGACACAAACCAAAGAAGCCCGTGCCACAAGACTCTTAAGCAGTTGAGAACGCCTGAGCGGTGAACGAGTGCCACAATGAGGAACCAACACTGAATCCCCACAGGAGGACATAGGGAAGGGGGCACCAGCTCCATGAGATACGGAACGCAAGGAAAAAGCCCGAAGAGAGAAGCTGTATTAGCCTACTGGAATGCCAGCATGGAGGAGCACCTCACGTAGACAGGAAGTTTGCGGTTTTTACAGGGATCAGTGAGGGGGGGGCGGGAAAGCTCAAGGAAACCCCACAGTGGAGTGACAGGAACCCGACACCAGTACAGGGGGATGAAATGAGACTCCAAGGCAGGGTGAGGGAAAGCAGACCCCAAGGCAGTTTGAGAGAAACCCAGCCCCAAGGTGGGGTGAGAGAAACCCAACCCCAAGGTGTGGTGTGAGACCTGAGACCCCCAAAGAGTGGATAGAAAACTGGAGATAACTAGAAGAGGACCATGAAATTCAATGTTGGGGAGTCCAAGGAGGTTCCTGGTGTGTACTTAAGAACCCAAGGGTTCCCAAGGGTGGAAGAAAACCTGAGACTGAGACACAGAGGCTGGTAAACCAAAGGAGACATAATCTAAGCACAGACTGACACACAATGCAAGGAGGAGAAGCTTGAAGGGACATTTGGTGTCCTGATGTGAACTGTGCCACAGGTCAAGGAACCCCTTTGTTTTTATAAAGAAGCATCAGGGTGTAGTTGGAAACCAGCTGCCATTCTTTATGTTTGGACAGAGGCCCTTATTCTACCATTGTTAACGTTATTTTAGTTTCTTTACAATGCTAGGGACAGCAATCGGGTCAGAGTAGATTTCTCGTCGGCAGTTTTCTTACTTTTTAGGACCTCCTGACAAGCACGTGGGGTGGGGAAAAACTTGTGAAGAACGTAGATGACAGAGGAGAACTAGGAAAGCGTAGAAGAGAAACATTCTCAATAGTGTAAAGTGGAGGAGAACCAGGAGGAGGTAGGAGTGTAGGATGATGCTAAAGAGAAGCTACAGGGAAGTGGTTGTGGAGGAGATCACATGTGGAGGAGGAGCTGATAGTTGAAGGTGATTTCAGAGGTGAGGCAGTGAAGGAGACTCCAATTGGAGGTGAAGGAGGTGATTGTTGTAGGTCATTGACAGAGGAAAGGTGGTGATTACATCTGGAGGGATAGGAGGTTATCGTTGGAGGTGGTTGCTAAAGGAGAGGTGGTGGTTGAATATTATATCTGAAGGAGGAAGAGATGATAGTTGGATGTAGTAAACAGGGTAGAGTTGATTTAAAGATTACATCTAGAGATGGAGGATGTGGTAGTTGGTGGTGGTTGAAAGAGGAGAGCTGGTGAAGGAGGTTACATCTAGAGGAGGAGGAGGAAGTGAGAGGAGGTGGGCATATGTTGGTGGAGGAGGTAACATTTGGAGCAAGACATGGAAAGCTGGAGAAAGAAGAGATGGCTGCAGAAGGTGCTTCTGAGAAGCTGGAGGAAAAGGTTACACTTTGTTGAGTGGTGGAGTTGAAGGAAGTTGAGAGGCAGATGCCAATGATAATAGTGGGTGTGTGGGTGGAATCACAGAAAGAAGAAGAGGGGATGGAGGAGGTTACATAGGGAGTGAAGAGTAGGAAGGAGGAAACTCTAATGTCTAGGTGAGACATAGGGATCATTGTGCCATCAGTAGAGAGTGACACCGATGAGTTAGAAACCCATTTAATGAGAGACACGAGCAGGTACCACCAGGGGTTGCATCAGGGAATAGTCAGCCAGGGAAGGTAGGTTCCAGTGGGCCATGTAAGCCGTAGGCAGGCACAGACTTTTGGAGAAGGAGCAAGATGTGCTGGGCAGATCATTCCAAGTTTAGAGAGGAGGATGGGGTAAGGTCTCCCTGTGTGGCCCAAGTGATTATGGGAACTTTCTCCCTAGCTTCTCCTGCCACTGGTGAGAGACACTCAATGGCTACAGATCACTTTGGATTTGTAGTAGCACAGGGTTAAATGGCCTTTGGAAAGCCTGCATTTAACAGCAATGAAAGAAGAAGATTCAGGAGCCCTGTGAGCACAATACAAAAGAGTAGAGGGAAGTGGCACAGTCTCCTCAGGTACTCCGAGGACCAGAACCTGGATAACAGAGCCTCAGCTGGCAGGAAAGAGACTTGCAAAGCTTGGCACAACTTGACAGTGCTGTTAGTCCAATTAGCTTTTCTTTGGCTCAGCATATTCATGTTACCATTTTAGTGAGCAGGTGTATCTAGTATCAAAACCAAATATATGGTCTTGGCATCCATCATGGCCCCCCCTGTCTATGTGTCTATGTGACAGTACTCACACCATGTGCCAGCTGTTGTCATTTTATCTATAGGTAGTACCATTATATTTCAGACATTAATACACAAGGTATCGCTGATAAAATGGGATGGTTGTAACACATATATACGGAGTGAGTGATGACGGCAATGCTTGAAAAAATGTACTTACCTGATCACCATATGTGACCATCGAACCACATGTGCAGGTGTTGGCATTATATGCCAAGGGAAGCCTCAACTGCCCCAATGTTACCAATGTATGCCTGATATAGTTACCATATAGATGGGATAGACTAGTAGATGCTGCCATCATATGTCAAGTTCAGGCTTAAATACACCAATAATAGCATCATATACCTGATATTGGGTATCATTACAAGTATGGTGGCCACTTCATTACCGCCACATTACTGGACTGCCGTACTACACATTTGGTGTAAGGGTGAAAAACGTTACCTTCATCAAAAAGCTGGAGATAAATCCTCCACCTTACTGCCAAAAATCGGTGCAATGACCACCGACAGAATTGCCACCAGCAGTAATTCTGCCAAAACCCCCATGGAGTCTAATAGGGTCCGGACATTGGGATTAACACCACCCTATCACCATTTGTAACCCTGTGGTAAATCTGCGGTAATCAAGTTTGGCGGTAATTTGTCACATTTACTACCAAATTATCACCCACCTTGTAATGTCATGCGAAAGCTGTAGCTGCAAATATCAAAGGTGCTAACTATATCTTGCCAAGTTCAGACTCAACTGCCTGAATAATATTATGATATGCATGGTATATCTAAGGCAGGGGTCTGCAACCTGTGGCTCTCCAGAGGTTGCAGACCATGACTCCCCTAATCCCTCACCGTTGGCTATGTTATCTTGGGTTGATGGGCATTGTAGTCAAAAACATCTGGAGAGCCAAAGGTCATAGACCAATGATCTATGGTATATCGTCTCAAGTGCAGATGCAGGACGCCAGTCGTATCTGTGATTACCTAGCCATCATCCAGTCCTGATTTCGGCTGCCTACCACAAAATGAACCCACCCAAGACCAGATTCTTCCTCATCGGTTCCCCCGCTAAACAATGACTTGTCCAGCAAAATCTATAGGCTTCACCTTTGATAACAGCCTGTACTTCCAGAAACACATAGGGCCTCATTACGACCCAGGCGGTAAGTTACCGCCTGGGTCGTACCCTTACCACCATGGTGTAAACTACGTTTACACCATGGTGGATGGCGGATTTACCGCCCCATTCCAAGGTGAGTGGGGCGGTAAATCCACATTTCCCATTTTACCCTTCCCCATTCCCATTTTTGCCCCATAGGGCATAATGGGAGTGGGCAAGGCGCTAATTACGCCACCGTAAATTACGGTGGTGTAATTAGCACCATGGTCCCTTAGCGCCATGGATTTTAACGCCTGCAAAAAGCAGGCGTTAATATCACCATGGCGCTAAGGGACCTTGTAATCAGGCGTTAAGGGTCGGCGCCGTAACCTTAACGCCTGATTCGTAATGAGGCCAATAGCCAAGGAGGCCCAATTAGCGTGCCTCAAAATCTCCACCTTTTGCAAAATCAAACCCTTATTTCTATTGCAGGACTTCTGTACCATAGTGCAGGCCCTTTTGGTCTTCAACACTGATGGGGGGAAAAGCCCTCCTGACAGGGCTCCCAGCTGCTCACTTGGCTCCCCTAAAAGCATTCCACCATGCTGCTGCATGTCTTATTATGGGTGCACAGAAACTTTACCAAATTACCCCATAGTATGCAAACTACATTGGCTTCCTCGCCAGGCCAGAATACTGTTTAAGACGTCATTCATGTATTATTTACAAAGCAGTCACAAGTACCCAGTAGCTAAGCTCCACATATCTGGTGGCACAAGCTCCTTGCGCAGGAAATCGACTAACCTGCTCGAATCACAACTAGCCTTCAAAGAGAGGACCCACAAACATGTCTTCTCTTGTCATGCACCCACCCTCTGCAACTCGATCCCAGAATCACCTTTGAATGCCCCATGCACATCTGTACCACGCATCCTTCATGTGCTAGGTGTACTGCACAGCATAGGGGATTCTGGGATGCAGTTTTATCAGTTCCCGAGGGAATCTTGGTAAGTGCGTTCCCTACACGTGCTACTGATTATTGAGCTCCATGAGGTTGCAGAAAACAGCGGTCTGGCTTGAAAACGTGCTATGGAGTCAATTAGCATGATATGACTGGTAGAGTATTTCCTGAAGGCTGCACTTACCTAAACTCCAATGTTTACCTCAATGTCTGTGTAGACCCATCATTGCAAAACCGCAGAAACGTAATTACCACAACAATACACATACTTACACTAAAAGAAATAACCAACACTGAAAGCACATATCTAAAATGGTGTACAGACTAACAAGGAGGGGGTGGAGTCGTGACAGCTAAAGAAGTCCAGAAACTGAGCAGTATGGAAGAAGAAAATAGGAGCTGAAGATCCGAATACGGGAATTTTAGAATGGTTTGTCTGAACAAGTCAATACTGTGGCTGGTCTTTGACCACACAATGCTTGCCACTTATCAGCAAAGGCTGCAACTCTTAGAGGCATTTTGATTTCGTTTGTTGCTACGCAAATGTATGCAGTCACTCAGTCACTCACTCACTCATTCATTCAAATTTACAGAGTCAACCATAGTAAGAGCACTTTGACAGTAATGCAGAATGTCATGTTGGTTTGCAGGTGCACGGCAGATGTTCTTCTTTGGATCCTTGTTTCTTGGCTGATAGGGGCATGGACTATCTGTGAACATTGGTAAAGCTCTTCACCTGCCCCATGTTTTTTGTCAGTCACGTGATTCAATTGCTTCTCTGCGGATATTGATCTTTGTGACCCCACGCGGTGCTAATGTTTAGCAACTCATGAAATTGAGTACTTTTCTCCATATTTGATTTGTACTATAGTGTATATTTTGTATTTCGTAAAGGTTAGCAGCCGAATAGGACTTGGGTTGGCTTTGTACTGCAAAAATGTTGTTTCGCTGGTGACATTTGGACTTGTGTGTGTTATTTGTTCATGGGTAAAACAGTGGGCGTTGTCTCCATGCTGTGCAGGTTTGGAGCCAGTATTCTTTGTCTAAAGAGGTAGAGGGGGATCAGCAAGGCAGCTCTGAAGATGTGGTTGAGGAAATACAGGGACACGGGATCTGAGAAAACAAACAGCATAAGTGTGGGCAGCCTCCTTCATTGGAATTAGTATTGTTACTAAATAGTGTCACCTATCTTTGCTTAGTTCTATATTCTATAGTTGTATTCGAATGTTTAGTTCATTGCGCATCAGGTAGGGGATTTATTGATAGGCTCCAAATGCCATTCGTTATAGTTTAGATGATTATGAAAGTCCATTTCAGAGGGCACCTGTATTTTGTACATTGTGGAAGCTGAGGTGGGGGTAGAATTGTTCTATGTCAGGCTGAATTGAGATTCAGGAACTAGAATTTGTAGATAACCTCCAACATTGGGAAAAGGCATGGAGGTGAATGTATAATCATGTTTCACAATCCTGCAATGTACTCCCAAATATGGAGTACTCAGAATCTACCAATACTCGGCAGATGCATTAGGTTCCGTGTGATAACGCAGCCTGGAAAAAGTCCCCAGGTAGGCGTCTTTTTTTTCCTGACCGCTAAAAATCTTTCTCCAAATATTCTAGGAGACGTATCATTTTGTATTATAAACTGCAATCCTAGAATATTTGGGGAAAAGTGTTTGATTTTACTGAGGGTGAATGTATCGGGAAATGTTGCCCCGTGGTTACTATTTCCCAGGCAACTTCATCACTGGACCCTATAAATGATCTTTCACATTTGTGATTCCAGCCAATCTCCACTTTCTTATTCTTAAATGTCAAATCATGGCGTCTCTGTGAGGGCACATCCGCAAAGAACAGAAGGTATTAACCCTTAGTTGGCAAGGCTTGTTTCGATGTTTTAATAAGATAAGAGATCATTTGTACCTTAAAATGTAAAAGTGTGCTTAACACATTTTTAATACATGATTTAAATACATTTAGGTTATTGGTCATTGATTGAGATGGATTGGGAAATGCACACATATCTTTAGTGCATATAATAGGAATATAACACAGGTAGGCATTGTTGGATGGGGGGCAACATGTAACATAAGAGTAGTTACGTCAGTAGACGGTCATAGGAATCTGAGGCAGAAACGTGTTGACATCGTGGTGCGGTGTGTCATGGATGTTCTTAGAAGACACACAAAGTGCTGTAGGGGGAGCATTTAAAACAAGTGTTTCAAAAAGGGGCAACAATCTGGAATGAAATGTACATAAGCAATGATTCCAACTGACCAAAGAGCGAAAGGCTTCCTACAGCTAGAAAACCTCATAGGAAAAATGCAGGACAAGGGAAATCACGAAATGGAATGAGACGCCTCAAAAGTGTTAGCTCCAAATGGAGAAACTGGACGGAAAGAGACTGCTTGGGAACCAAAGAATTAAGACATCACATGAATACCCGCTGCCAACTCATCAAGATGATCATGTGGGCATATTTGATCCACACATGTCATGAGAGGGATGCTCTATGCCTAGATGTGCGACTGGATAATTCCTCTGGACGTGCATTGTCTTTTAGGTCAAGGCTGGACGTTACTCAGTACAAACTTGCATTCTGCCAAACTGGGAAAGACCTGCTCGCTAACTGTGCCTCTTTTACGAGAGCTGGGCAGGGGGGCTGGGGGGGGATAGACAGAACCATCGCCCTCAGAAAACTACTTCCAGGATATTTGGCAGGTCAAAAGGGGTGCAAATATAAATCCCACTTCACTGCCTTGGAGATCTACATGCATGCGAGCATTCTGCACGGTTGTGATTGGGCAGGAATGATGGGGCCACAAGATCCAACTGATGGTGAACAGGTAGTGGCAATTGAGATGAAGCAACCTGGGCAGGGTGCTCGAGATTATTCAGATTTTGGCACGGCCAATCCGTGCCAATCTTTTGCTGGACACCCTTGCTTACCACCACCCACGGCTTCTCGTCACAACACCTCATCTCTCTTTATTGCATGTTTTTGACATTGTCACCCGCTCAGCCCTCCCTCCCACCACTCAGGTACACCAATGTCCCGATAGAAGCAAGAAAGACCAGGTGTCATTTCAGGGGTTCTTTCCTTTTTCTGCCATTAGCAGCTTCCTAACAACGACTGTCATTGGTCCAATACAATGTGTTCAGCCTCTGCCAGAACACCATTGCTAGGAGCCAGGAACCAAGAAGTAGGGCAATGAAGTTGGGAGGCATAGGGCGCACTGAGTTGGCATCAGCTTCCGGGTCCCCTTCCGCACAGCCTAGATTATGCTGTTTGCTCACTCTTTTAGGTACAAGACAGGCCTCATTCATGGAACGTTCTGCCCGGTGCCAAGTGACTCTGCACTGCCAACAAACACGTTGAACCGGGCCTAATTCAGAGTGGTGAAAAGTGTATTTTTGAAGAGAAAAGTCACTTTGCACTGCACAAGTACTCTTTGCACTGCCCTAAATGTGCCTAATTCACAAATACATCACTAAGTCTGCGCTGCTTAGTGATCTTTTTAAAAAATGAGTACTATTTACCACATTGCAAAACATTCTTTTGCAGTGCAAAATGGCTTTGCTCTACAAAAAGACACTTTTTAGCACTCAGTGAATTAGGCCCGGTTCAATATGTTTGTTGGCAGTGGAAAGTCACTTTGCACCATGCTAAAAGTTCCATGAATTGGGCCCACAATATTGTGTGCACATTGATTAAAGTGTACCCTTTTAACATGGCACTTTTTGAGTCCAGCTGTTATTACTTGGTGGTTATTAATAAATATGCACAGGAAGTTTCCCTAAAGGTCATTGCTAAATTGTGAAGAAGTTTTGAAATCTTTCATCAGTCAAAATACTGAGGAAACCATGGCAACCATACCAAAATCAAAGCCCTAGCTATTGAAGAGTTTAATTGCTGTTTGAGCTCATAGTGGTCTTCTGCGTTATAATTACAAATGGATGTATTTGAAATGCAAGCAGATAGACGGCCTGAATTATGAAGTTCAATTGGTAAACACAATTGTTCAAGGCAATCCATTAGTAAATAAATAGCACCAATACAAGTAGGGTAACGGATGGATGGCAACCGATCACCAGCGACAGCAGTGGCGTTGCTAGGGGGGGGGGGGGCTAAGGGGGCTGTAGCCCCTGATCTTCTGGTTGTAGCCCCGGATAGAATCTCAGGAGCTACAACCAAAAGACTAGCTAGCCCCAGTCCCAACAGTTCCAACATCAGCATAGCCCCGGGTCTTTTCCAGACCTAGCAACTCCCCTGAGCGACAGTAAGGGCCACACTTTTAAAAACACTCAAATTTCATAGAGTTAGCCCCAAATATGTGCACTTAAGTGCAGTGCAGCCCCTCCATTCTATTTTGATTGGTTACATACAATGTGAGCCCCATTCATGGAATCTTTTCCACAGTTCAGAGTGACTTTACACTGTACACAATCATTTTTGCAGTAGAAAATGACTTTGCAGTGCAAAAATACACCTTGCTCAGTTCCATGAATCAGGGTTTGTTTCTGCAGTGTAAAGTCACTTTTCAGCAGTGCAAATACACTTTGAACCGTGCAAACAACTCCATGAATCGGGTCCTTTGTCCAGGGGTGGACTGGGACCTAGAAGAGTCCCTGGAAGTAATTACTGGGGACCAAAAGAGGCCCTGGAAATAAAGTTCAAAGTGGTTCCATGTGACAGATTTTCAGCAAGCCCAATGCTTTTCCTATAAGAACATTTGGGAATGCCCCACAAAAGAGGCCCAGGGTGCAGAGGCCCACCGGAAATCTCCAGAGTTCCCTATAGGCCAGTCCATCCCTGCCTTTGTCAGGAACCAGGTTGGCGTCCATTGTTTGCCTTTCAGACTGCAACGAGTTGTTTATGCCACCTGTCATGTACACCTGGCACTCTTATGCATTTCTGTAGAATCTGCCAGCATTTAGCAGGTGCTGGAGGTGCTGGAATAGGGATCCAAAGCCTTCCAGCAGCATCCAATTCAGATGGTGACAGAAACGCGTTTGTTTCAGACAGGTGGAGCGGATGGGGGTGGCGGACATGTAGGTTTTGGTCCGTGCAACCGCTGTTCCTGTCAGAGACTGGAGAAGACACCTTTAATTGATGCCTTTACAATGCATTTAACACTCTGGGAGATTGGAAGATGACTCCCTGAAGAAATTACAGGAACCCCACTGAAAGCTTACAAAAAAGCGGAGATCCTCAAAAAGAAAAGGGGGTAGCTCAGGGGCAACACGTTTGTCTTGGAAGCCAGACATCCCAGCACAACACACGTTCGAATCCCGATCCCCCACTTAGAAACCAATCTCTGGTATTAAGCGCTATAAAAGAACAATTACAGCACACACTCATTGTGTAGGACCCAGGGATGGTTAAAGGAGGTGGTAAGACACAGGTCTAAGTGTTGCTGCTAGCTTCACCCCTTCTTTAAAGACCCATGGGATTTGCATTTTGTTTTGAGGCAGAGCTGAAGGGGCAAACAGAGCCTGCCATGCTACCCTGCTCTGAGTTTGATTCCAGCATGAATGTTGATGCTTGGGTAAATGAATGCAGATAGAATTAATTCTAAAAGCTGCCCCCCACTCCTAACTGCGGGAGGCATTTACACTTTCCCACACGTGTAGTGTAAAAGGAAGGTGTAAAGGTGATTTCTCTTGTGTGTTTCTCATTGCTTTTCCGTTACCTGGTGGAAAGGATTAACACTTGACAGGGAGGCTGGATTTTTGGCATAGAAGTGCAATCTAAGCCAGTCCCCACCTTGCAATATATACTTTGGGGAAATGCCCCTCCCAGTGTTTTAAACGCGCAAAGCCCAGTCCTTAGTCCCTTGCACAATCACACCAAATGAATAGTTACTTGTCTCTGAAGACCCCCATTACATTCACAGAGCGACCCAATGGGAAATCGCTACTTAGCCTCAACCTGCTTTTCTTCTTTCTGCCGTGCATGCTTGCGAATGTTGCTCGGGTTTTTGTTAGTGCAAATATTTGACATCGTAGGAATGAAAACTGGCTGTGAGGAGGTCCAGGCTAAATATAATGGATAAGCCAAGGTCATGGATACAACAAACCATCGCACACGATTATACTTCCACTCTAACCGCACACGATTCACACACCCATCATAAACACTAGTACACAAATGAGGCACAGATTCTTTCCCTTACGGTTACAAGCAATGCCTTTCAACCAACGTGCACGTAAGACAATGCACACAGACGCCAGTTTCTCCTGGTTCTGAACCTATCCTATCATCCTATCTTCACTAACACCCCCAGCCCTCTGTTCTTGCAGAGCCACTTGAGTGGCTGGAGACCGCCCCTGGGTGGTAGCGGTGCACTGTATAAATCAACATAACATAACAACATAGGGGTAAGATGTAACCAGTGGGTCAATGTCATCGACGGTTGTAATTGTGATGGGGTTTTTTACGAGTATTTTGTACTGTAAAAACTCATCGAAATTGATTTTGTTTTATTATTGTGGGGTGGGTCTCCCCAACCTATTCCTGACCCCCCCAGCCCTTATAAACACTTTCCCAACCCTACTATATTTTTAGATGAGTTTTTTTCAGTAAAAAAATACTCGTAAAAAAAACATGGAAATTACAACTGTCGATGAAAGTATGCTATACCTAACCAGCAGTCAACATGTAAGGACACTAGTGAAAACAACAGATCAAGGTGAGACAGGTGATATCAATCATATACTGACAGTTTATAGGAGTAAGGGGATAGCTGAACGTGCTTAGAGGAGCGAGCTGTTGGGCTCCAGGAAACAGGAAATATGACAAAGAACCCAAAAGGATGTTCCTACATGACTTTTGAGCATCCCTTCTACTGCATCTTCCTATGCTATTTATTTGGAGACAGGTGTGACACATCCCGCAGACTTATTATCCCTAAGGCCTGTTTTTTCTGTGTCACACTCTGTGGTCCAGACAGGATGGGGAACTGACTATAACATGTTGGTCAGGAACCTGCTATCTCTGTGAAGCCATAACAAACTAGGAGGGTTGTGGCACATCACGAAGGCTCGGCAGAAAGTTGAGTTGGGGACTTGATTTGAGACTCACGGACATAGTGTTACAGTCCCTAACTGAAATGTAAGAAGGTATGGGAGCAGACTAGGAAAGGAGCCAACTTTTCGAAGACTTCTTCCACCAGAGGGAGCTCCTGCATCTCTTACGGCAGTGACCAATTCCTGTTACCGGATCCTGCTCGCCGAAGCCCTATTTAACATTTTCCCATTAAAATGATTACATGTCGGTGGATAGGATATTGCAATGCAGTAGATTCACTTTGCTTCTACAGGGAGGAAGAAACACTATCCCATTTCGAGTTAGTCTGCCCTGTATACAAAGATAAACGAAAAAAACATACCTGCTGGACTACCTGAGGGAAAACTCATTGCAACCGTAGGGACTGGCCTTCGTACTGCTCGTGCATGCTCCAGATGTTAAGGTTCACTGCTCGTGTATGTTCCAGATGTTAAGGTTCGCTGCTCGTGCATTCTCCAGATGTTAAGGTTGGCTACGTGTTTGCTAGTTACCTAAAAGGAGCCTGTGAAAGAAGACGATGAATATTTAAGAAAGGCTTCAAAGTAACGGAGTTTCTGTTCTGTGCGGGTTTTCTCTCTTGGGTTACTGATGTTGAGCTTGTTCATTCAGATATTTCTGTTGTATGGTTTGAGATTTGTTTAAAGTGCATTGTGGTTTTATGTTGTATCTTTGTGCACTTTTGTGTATTGCTCATTGCAGGTTTTATGGGTTCTGCAAATTCGAAATACACAGAATACACTGTAAGCTGATTTTCAACGTGAAGCTGGACGAGCCAAGGTATAAGAGCACTGAAAAGGAATCATGGCTGGTGTTAATAACATCACTGTGAAGCAGTTCTGGGCGGTTACTCACCAAATCAATAGATTATCGCCCAATTCCCAGTTCCCACATCCACAGATTTTATTTTTCCATATTTGGGTTAAAACAGTTCCGTCCAGATGTGTCCTCCACCTGCATTAGGCTAATAGAAACATATATTTCTGCGTGGGCCAAAAAGGAATTAAAATTAGAATGGACCATAAACCTCTGCCCTGCCAAAGGCCATGTGGCCAAGGTGCAACTTTAAAGGCAACACATGTACAGATCTACCCCAGCCCAGAATAGACATATTATTTATGTTATGACTGGCACGGGTCAGGGGTGGAGAAAGCATGTCCCACTGACTGCCCCTGGGAGGGGAGACGAGGGGGGCTGCACTGCGTCTCTAGTGCAATGACACACATGTCTCTTTCTTGTCCCCACATTCACCCTCAGATCACCACAAGCCCACAGGGCAGTGAACCTGTTTGTTCTCCCTGCACATGCTGTGGATACTGATTTGTGAATGTCTTGGTTCAGCTGGTCCCGTAAGACACCTCCACGAGATTCTGATGGTTGTGACGCGAGCTGGAGGCCCAACAGGACACATGGGGGCCTCTGAGTCACCTATATATTTAGGGAGACCTACACATATTTATGTGAAACATTTACGAAAGTTGTCCCTCCACTCTTGTTCCAGCAGAAGATTTTCTATCAGAAGCAGGTCATCATGTGTCTGCCATATATATATTTCAAGAGGGCTAGGAATGCAAATACTGTTAAAAGGTTGCACTTTAACCTCTAGGATAGCCATGCGCCTTATGTATACAAGAATAAATATTGATTAAAAATGATGAGCCATCATTTTGTGAAGTAAAACTACATTAAGCATGCGTTCTGAAATATACATGTCCCTTTCCATTATTGCTTTACCTTACTAGCTGTACAGGGCTTCATTGCTTCCCAGCTAGGTTAATACAACGAAATACATATACACACACACACACATACTTGCATTCATATGAAAATAGATTTAAAGACGTACAGCCAAAAATCATGAACCTATGCGTGAATTTCACAAATATGTGTGATGATTTTGCATACATTTTACAGATATACATATAGATGTAAGAACGCTGTCCAGTCAAATGATCGAAAACATTTGATCGAATGACCATTTGATCGACAGTCAAATGGTCGGAAAAAAAAGGTTGCATTTTTTAATTTATTTATTTATATATATTGTTTTGTTTGGGTTGGCAAAAAAATGTTTTTAATAAAGAAAACGGGGGGTTGGAGGGAACCCCCCCCCATAAAAAAGACCCGTTTTTTCGACCATTTGACTGTCGATCAAAAGGCATTCGATCCTTTTGTTTTCGACCAGATGACCTACAACCTGTAAGAACAGCATGTGGAAGAACAGAACAAGGAGTACTTGATTACTTTCCAGTTGAGTGTAGCAATCTTGACTATTTTCGCCTGCAAGACCTTAAAACCGCCTTGCAGCTCGTGAGCGCACACATGTTGAAGTGCGTTTTAAACTGAAGCTGCAGTTTGGCAGTTTGGCGGGGCATCAGCCATTGTATTCAGAAATAGGAGTATGGCTGGTCTCCACTTTGCGACTACAAAACCATTCAGTAAGAGCTTGCTTGCTGAATATTGCATTTCTTTTTTTTTTATCCTGTCCATTTGATCTGCCTTGACGGTTCAATAGTGTACTACCGAATCATGGCGGTACGTAACATTTATTAATTCAGAAGTAATGCAGCCCAGCTCTCAGGTAATTTAAACAACGACCAGACGGATCTGTCTCCAATTGTAGGAGTCAATATGGAGGCAGGGCGACATACGGATGAGGGGGCATGTTTGGGCAGGGGTTTTTCGGAAGATGCCTTAGTTTCTGCTCTGTTGTCCAACTTGGGAGAGCCACCTCTAGCTGGACCCAGGTTGCATACCCCATCTACTGTTTCGCCGGATGGACTTTCCAATAAGAATCCTTCCTTGAGTCTTGTTCAGAGGGCGGCACAGGCTGTAACACCTATTGCAGGCTGCAAAATAACAGACTTTTTTCTGGCATCAGGCATGAGCACAGAGCATGTGCTTCGGTTTCTGTGGATTACAAGCCCATAAACGACCAAAGCCTGGCAGAGTTAGATGAAAATGATTATCCTCTGAATCAGCCTGGAGTGGCAGTTGGTGGCGGGGAAGGATTCATTGACACAATGAGTGAGCCTATTGCCCCAATTCAAGGCTCTGCAAGTCTGGGTTCCCCTACTGCACTCACAGAGCTCCTATCTATAAATAATGAAGCACCAGATCCACCCCCAATGTGGGGGCAATAGTGTTTTATTGCATCACACACACTTAGGGAAGCTGATGAGAGGATCAGATTGACAACCCTGACCATCTCAGCTCTCAACTCGGTTCTGAGTTCGTTTGTTGAGCTGAATGGCAATATCAGGGATGAGGTTAGAGTCCACACTGAAATTAATGTAACGGTTGATTTATTGGTGTTTCTACCACTGACTGACACTACTGGCTTTAAATCAGCTTTTGCCTTGGAGGAGGTGGTGAGTTGGGGCGTAAGGGGTGCTTACCAGTGAGCCGTTACACCAGGAATGCTGGTACTATGGGGCCCCCCTTTATGTGCACCAACTGTCAGTACAACATGGTAGGATACCAGGACAGACGTCTCAAGCAGTAGGCTTAGTCAACACCCAACAAGGGCTCACTTCAATCCGTGACGCTTGCGGCATGCGCTGCAGGCTGGAGAGAAAACATTAACGGGCCGATTCATGGAACTAATGTGCGCTGAAATTTTCGGCGCAAGCGTGCAAAAGCGTGAGAATCGCAGTGCCAGTGCAAAAATTGCAGCGAAACCCGCGCACAGCGATTCATGGAAGTCCGTGCGCATGTAAATCCGATTCATGGAAGTTCGTGCGCATGTAAATCCCAGGATGTGCGCCAAATTTCTGCGTGGCGCACGTTGGCGCACACGTCTCCAAACAGCGTGCGCTAAGCGCACAGCGAAATCGCACATAGCACGGCGCACACAACAAAAGTAGGAGGAACAGCGGGCGTGACACGCGGAACGGGGAACAACTCGTGAAAATGTGGGCGTCACGGGGGAAGTACAGGAGGCAAGTGCGCGGAATGGCCACACGCACGTTCAAAACAAGTATTCATGGAATCGAACGGGGCTAAGGCGTGCACCAAAAAAGACGCGCTAATCAGGAAACACGTACCCCAACAGGAAGAAGGCGTACGTGGACCCGCACAGCATAAAAATGTGCGCAAACAACAAACAAGCACAGACGCCAGGATGAATATACCGTTCCTAGCAGCAGTGGTCATGGGATACCGCAGGAGGAGGAGGAGGATAGTCAGGCCCAGAATTTTTACACCCAGAACCAGCCTTTTTGAGATGCCTGATGACCAGGTGTATGGGAGGCACAGGTTTCCACCTCACATAATACTCGACCTGGTCAGTGAGTGGGAGGATGACCTCACATCACCCACCTGTGCTCCCAAGCACTCAGCCCCCTGCATAAGGTCCTCAATGTACTGCACTTCTTGGCCACTGGATCATTTCAACGGACAACTGCTATAGTGGGGCGGGGTGTCACAGGCCACGCAGTCACGCTGCCTACACCAGGTCTTGGCCATCATGACTGCACGCCCATCAGTCCGCAGGCACATACATATACCTGCCCAGAACACCTGCAGAAAGGCAGTCTGTTGTCCAGGATTTTTACGGGGTGGCACACTTCCCCAAAGTGCTAGGTGCCATTGACTGCACCCATGTGGCTCTACGTCCCCCCAGGGCATCAGAGCACATCTATAGAAACCTCAAGCACTAGCATTCCATCAACGTACAGGTAGTATGTGATGCCAAGGGAATCATCACCTCAGTATATGCCAACTATCCAGGGTCCACCCATGACAGTTTCATTTACAGAATGTCAACCCTAAACCGGGACCCAGAAGTTGGGCGGCATGGCGATACATGGCTGCTCGGTGAGCATAAATGCCACAGCACATGCATGCATGTCAGATACTGAGTAATGTTTTTCTCAAACGGCAAAAACCATGTTTTAATGGATCAAATTACACTCTTTACCACATGGATAAACCTAATAGTATATATAACAAAAAAAGGGTGTAAACACCGTACAATATACCACAGAGGTGACAAACGCCAGGGATCGTATATTCCCGAATATACTTGTTCATACATTAATTTATTTAATAATAACTCTCTTAAAATGATCACATCACATAAAATTCATAGTTAAACACATAATATATAAAACATCAAAAGACTGTACTTCACAAAACACATACAAATCCCGAATATGGGTTGATTCTGCTGGTCTGTAAATTGACTCCGTGTGGAACTCCACACTGGAGAAATTTCTCTTTTAACTAGGTTTTATTGGTCCTTGCTCAGTAACCCAACTTGTACAAGTTTCTGTCCTAGAAACACAGATTAATGTAGGACATTCATCAGGGGTAAAGTGATATGTGTTTTTTTCTCTCAAAGGTGATGGTGATTCCTCCTACCACTTTCTTGCAGCCATAGAATTTCTAAAATTGACTCCCTGTGGAATAAAACAAAATCTATTACTAATTTTGTACGGCTGTTTGTATCTTATAATTTAGACTACAAACATCAGCACCCTGATCCAAAAAAGGGTGTTAGAGTATATATTTATTTACATACCTTATAAATTGTGGTAATAACTTCCACGACAACGCCAAATTTATGGTATTGATAAAAGCGACTTCCAAATGGTTTAGAGAAGGTCGCTCCAAAACTTCATCTCAAGTTCTACAAAGACACATAGGGAAAAAAATATTTTTATAGAGAAAAATATTTTTTTATAGGTGAGAATTCAAAGATTGGCTTCAAAATGATATGGGAACTTAGCATGGTCCTCTATATTTTTTTATAAAATACCCAAATCTTACTTACCGATCCTTAAATTAGATCGGTGCTTTAGGATAAGAATTAGCCTCCATCTTGAAGGATGTTGATTAAATGGACGGAAGAAACTTCCTGTAGAATGGAAACACAGGAAAAAAGGTTTGGGTCTAGGAGTCTATAGATACAAAGTTTTTCTACATGATGTCCATAAATACTATTTCTGAAGTTTTTATTTCAAAGTCTAGATTTCAAAAAAGGGAGTTTTTTGCATGTCCCAATGTGTATACTTTATGCATTAGGGAAAAAAGATTTCAAACTACACCCCAGGTTCTAAGGGTCGAGATAGATAATCTGCCTGCTGTTGATTTTCTAATGGCAGTTTCTCGTCCCATAAAGAGTGTCAAATCCTCCTTACCTTAACAGGAAAAAGAAAGGAGAAAGAAATTCCGGCCACAGAACAGGTTCCAGTTACATCTGTGCCGTTTTAAGAGGAAAAAGGGCCGCCTTTTAAATCCCCAATCTGTGGCGTCTCACGTGACGCGATGACATCACCCACAACATGGAACGCGCGATGGCGTCATCACGCCACGTGCAGTGATGTCATAACGCTCCGCGTCATAATGGCGTCCGCCCAAATAATTAGGGCAAAAAAACAGCAATAAATTGGGAAACAAACAGAGTGAGGTACAACCTCACTTCCCTAGATTTACTGGGAAATATAGAGAGGAGCCTAGTCGTGGAAGGGAAAGAAAGGGGAAAGAAAAAAAAAAAAAAACGGAGACTGGACACAACCAGCTTCATAGTTGCCCTTGAAGCCAAATAATAAAGGTAAAAATACCATAGCAGAGTTTATTGAACCCACACCAAAAGCTGTTTATAAAAGATACATCTTATTTGGGAAATTTTTAGAAGGTCACTGTTCATTACACCCCCACAGGCGGAAGGGGGGGGGGGGTTTGGACAACAGCATAGTCAACCAAGCGCTAAATATGACAAACATAGCTGTAAATGTAAAACATTCAGATTTGGAAAATAGTTGTCTCCTGATCTTCCAAAAAACTAAGTAACAAAAATGACTGTAGAAAAAAGGAGAAGCGTTAAGCATTGTGCCACTCTACATTTTCGTTCAAACCACAAATATGACTTTTTGTTTGGAAAATTAGTTTTTGTTCCAGACTCAAAAGTTTCTTGTTGATCAAATTCTGTGTTTTACCTCTCATATGTTTTAGAATTGTCCAATTAAAGTCTGTACATTTATGATTTTTTTCTAAAAAGTGTTTGACGAGTGGTGCTTGTTCTACCTTGTTCCTAATGCAGCTTTTATGCTCAGTCATTCTTATTTTACACTTACGATTAGTTTTTCCAATGTAGATGTATTGACACGGGCATTTGATGACATATATCACATTCTCTGTATTGCAGTTAGTATGCTCATTAATGTTCCATTCTTTTTTAAGACCTAGGTCTATTTTAACAGTTTTTCTGGTCTGTGCACACATGCTGCATTTGCCACATGGGTAGTGTCCTACTACTGGAGGTAAATTCCACAATCTTGTCTGCTGTACACCTTTATTTTCATTGTTTCCAATGTCATTCCTCATCACCAAGTTGCGTATGGTGATACTTTTCTTGAATGCTACTAGTGGTTTCATATTCTCCTTTGGCATCACCTTTTTCCAATTTTTATTGATGATGCCTTTGATCTTATAGGATAAATTGCTATAAGTGTTCACGAACACTAAAGGGCTCTCCTTTCGTGTCCTGTTCTGGTGTAATTGTTGATCAAGGAGGGCTTCTCTGTTATTGTTGAACGCCCTTCTTGCAGCATCTTTAACTAAACGTTTCGGGTATCCTCGATTTGTAAGTTTAGTAATCAATTTATTGGCACCTTCCTCGTATGACTCTCTAGTACTACTGTTTTTCTTAATACGAAGAAATTGACCAAAAGGCAAATTATTTTTGACATGTTGGGCATGATGACTAGTGAAATGATGAAGAGCATTTCTATCTGTCTCTTTGTTGTAAGGTTTAACCAAAAGGGTGCCTTGGTGATGATATATCGAGATGTCTAGAAAGTTCACCATGTCATTACTCATGTTCATTGAAAATTTGAGGTACCTGTTTTGTTCATTCAACCATGTGTTGAATTCATTGGCCTCTTCTGCGTTACCCTTCCAAATAACAAAAATGTCGTCTATATAGCGTAGCCAACATATTATGTTGTCTTGAAAAGGGTTGAGACTACGATATATGATTGTTTCCTCGAACATGTTAACGTATAAATTGGCTAAATTCGGTGCCATGGCGGCACCCATAGCGGTCCCTTCAATTTGTACATAAAATTGGCCCATAAATTGAAAAAAATTGTTTGTCAAGGCCATCTCCGTACACCATTTTATAAAAGAATTGGAGACAGGATGATCATCTTCTCTTTTGAGGAGGGTTTCTTCTACAACTTCGAGGGTAGCTCGTTGGGGTATGTTGGTATATAGAGCTTGTATATCCAGACATAATAGTAGATTAATATCTGGGTTGAACTGACTGCCCTCAATTCTAGTTATGGCATCAGTAGTGTCTTTCACGTAGCTCTTCATGCTGGGTATAAACGGGCGAAGGTAGCAATCCACATACTTGGATAAAGGTTCCAATAATGAATTAATCCCAGAGACTATAGGTCTCCCGGGAGGATTCCTTAAGTTTTTATGGATTTTAGGGAGTATATAGAAGATTGGAATTCTGCCATTCTCTCTAACAAGATATTCTCCTTCTTGTTTACTAATAAGTTTTAAATCCACTGCTTTGGTCACTTTATCTCTGATGATCGTAAGTAATTCATTGCTAGGATCACTGTCTATTTTCTTATAGTGGTTAGTATTGGACAGTAAATTCAAGCATTCTTCCACATATTGAGTTCTATCCAGAACCACTATCGCGCCCCCTTTGTCGGCTTGTCGGATGATAATATTGGGATTTGACCCTAGAGATTTTAAGGTACTTAGTTCATTTTTACTTAGGTTAGAGTGGCTAGGGATGCCCATCGATTCCAGAGCACTTAAATCTTCCAATACTTTCCTTTCAAACACAATGGATTCAGGAGAGTAAGAGGAAGGAGGGGCACAAAAAGTTGAAGGATTTCTTAGGCCGCTACAATTTTCTGAACCATTAAAGGTATTCTTTTCAAAAAATTCTTTCAGGTGGACTTTTCTCATAAATTGTTGGAACTCCACTCTAAACTCAAAGGGATTATGGTATTTAGATATAACATAATTCAAACCTTTGTTCAACACGAATTTTTCATGTTCAGTTAAAGTGGTAGCAGACAGATTAACTACCAACCCCTGTGACTCCGGGTCTGCATCCGGTCTGTGGTCCATTGTCTTTGTCCATTGCCTCTTTCTAAAAAAGGCTGCCTTTGGCCATTTCTACCCCGATTGTTACCTCTTGCACCTTTTCCTCTATTAGGTCTATTCTCACCTTCATTGCTGTTCCCACTCGATCCGGTTCTATTGTATTCATCGTTATCATCGGATCCTGCACTAGAGCTATATGAGGTATTTCTAAATCGCACTCTACGGTTATGTTGTTGGTTGGAATTTTGCCCGGGTTTCGGGTCCCCAATTTTATAATCTTTATTGGTGTAGATGAACGCTTTCTCATGAGAAAAATTCTGTACATCTTTCTTCATGCGTTTCACTCGTTCTGTAATAGTTTCCGTTTTGAACTCCTGCATTTCTTTCAAATGTTTATCTAGACTGGTTTTAAAAGCCTCAACTTCAAATTTTTTCTTAATCTCTTCTTCCAATGATTTTAAATCCACTTCTATTTTTTCAGCGGTTTCCTGAGCTGTTTCTATTATTAAGATAAGCCAATCTCGGCCACATTTGTTAGAAATGTAACTCCATTTCAATTTGAAATCTTGATTGTCCAAAAATAATCTAGGTTCATTCTTGACTATCAATCCTTGTGGTAACGCTTGATTCTTAACGTATTCTAGCATGATGATAGCATGTAGCTCAGTTCTTATGAGTCTTTTTCTTAGTTGAGCGAGTTCGTCCCATTGGTCGTCTTTAGTGAGAATATCTAGGTCTTTGTCCAGACCCAGTATTGGTAAAGATTCTATCAGTTTCCGTACATATTCGTCATTATATGCTAGACATTTTTCTGATTGAGACGCCATCCTATAATGCCGTTTTACTTGGTTCAAGTATTAGCCTATGGTTCCTGAAAAAACTTGAAAAGAGGTATACTGGCTAAACACGCCACCGAGACCAACCGGTCTCTAAATATGTTTTTCTCAAACGGCAAAAACCATGTTTTAATGGATCAAATTACACTCTTTACCACATGGATAAACCTAATAGTATATATTGTACGGTGTTTACACCCTTTTTTTGTTATATATACTAGATACTGAGTAATGTCACAACCCCACTAATGATACCCATCACCACCTCCCCAGGGGACAGTGCCTACCCTCCGAGCACCCACATGAAGACGCCAATTCGGAACCCCACCACGCCACCCGAGGTAAGATACAACACAGCCCACATTGCAACCCTGGGCATAGTGGAGCGCACTTTCGGAGTGCTCAAGTCACGCTTTCGCTCCCTTGACCGTTCTGGCGGGCAGCTGTTATACGCTCCCCCAGTAGTGTGCAGGATCATAGTGGCAGCATGTGTCCTGCACAACGTTTCAGCACGCCGGGGCCTGCCCGTGGACATGGTGGTGTCCCCACATCCCCAACCACATGCACGCCCGCTGCGCATGGGAGAGGAAAGGGCACGGGGTGAGGCAGCCCGTACACAGCTGGTGGCTGATTACTTCACCTAAAATCACACCCCTGTGGAGTGCACACAGCCCTGGCACATGCCATCTGACAATCAATGATGATGACATAAGGGACAGTCAACTGTCACAACCATACCAGCCTGAGATTGGTCATCTGGAAGTGTCACATTGTGTGCATCCCTACCTACACAAACACCACCAATGCTGTGTCATCAAAAGACACACTTCTATGCTGCAAAAATCATTTCACCCTTGCAAAATACAACATGACAACAGTGCCATGTAACCCAACCCCTCCCCAGCACCGCCACCCAACACACCATGGCATGTCATGCTATGTGAGAGCAAACAAAGCAATCCCCAAAACATGACACAAGTGTCAAAGTACAGTGTCCCTAATGGAAACTGCCCACACACAATATGCTCCCAGTAATGTAGAACTAACAACACACATGACCAAATACTTACCAACAATACAATGCAGCTACACAACCTCAAAGATAGCATAAACATGACAGTACTAAGTTAAAGTAGTGGTAGTCTTACAACCTGATCATGCCAGCACATCGGCCACTTCCAACTGTACAGTGCTGCTACCACGCAAATGTCCAAGTGCACTGCTTATAACATGAACTCCATCTCCAAAGTAGACGGCCTTGTGAAGACATGAGGAATTAACCTGCAAATTAGGCAAAAGACATGGATGCACAAGCACATAGCAATACACCATGCAGTGTACAATTCAACAACAATATCCACTAGGAATGTATACACAGTATTGACTACAGACTGCCCACATAGCTCATGGGAGTCCTACATCACCGTGTAAGTCAATGTCACTTGGGCACACCCTTTGCAAGCCCATGGAAACGGGAAGCAGGAGGGGTGTGTGTCTCACGAACCCAAGCATATAACCCAAACTCAGGACAAGCCTGCATGTGCCCAGCCGGAATACAGTGGATGCCCACGGGAGCCACACAAGGCAACACACTGTAAAAAAATCAAAAATCAAAAATCAAAAATCAAAAATCAAAAATGGCCATGTGGGGGCTGGGGGTGGGGGGGAGGCCACCCAGGAGGTCAGAAGACAGGGTGCGCACCAACACCCACCTGTGTGGATGTTGGGGAAAAAAACACCTCCATGGGCTCATGGCCTGCACGGCTATGCCAATGTGGGAGAACTGCTGCTGTCGCTCTCATCACCCTCTGCTGCTGCCACAGGAGGTGGTGCTGCCACAGGAGGTGGTGGTGCTATGGGAGGCAGCCCACGCAAAGCCCTGGTATGGTCCTCCATGGCAGCAAGCATGCAGGTGTGGAAGGTCTCGTTCTGGAGGATTATAGTGCGGAGATCCCCATGCAGCACCTGACGTGATGCCCGGATCTCCTCCCGAGTTGCCTGCATCTCAGCTGAGAGCGAACGTGGGAGCCGCTCCAGCTGCTGTTCTGTCCTCAAGTTAGTGGAAGCCTCAAGGTCAACAAGAGTCTCCCTGAGGTGATGGAGTTCTACCCTCAGGGCTTCCCTGTGGCACTGGGACTCTATTGATATGGATTGGCGTAGAGTCTCCAGTGCCGCCCGTCCGCCCCTGTTGGACGCCAACATGTCCTCCCTGTGTGATTGGCAAATGGAGTCTGTTGCCTGCTGTAGTTGCTCCATCTGCCTTTCAGGGGGGACAATAGAAGTGGCCACCCTCTCCATTGCTTGAGCCATCATCTCAACTGATGCTGCCTGTTGGGTTGCCATACCGTAAATGGATTGTTCCCATGCGGTATTGCCTGGTGGCGTACGGCCACCGCGTTGGCGGGCTCCACACCTGTTTGGGGCAAGGCGATCTGCACCTTGCTGTGCCGGCACTGCCTGAGGCTGCAGGACTGCATTCCTCCTCTGAAATGCTGGCCCAGGAACAGGATCAGATGTTGTGGAGTGTGACCCTGCATCCGTAACCGCCAAAGGCAGACTTACAAACACTGACATCCCCATAGAGAGTTCTACCCCTAATACAGGTGGGTTGGACAGAACAGAATCCCTGCCAGAAACACTTACCTGCGACGCCACATAGGTCTCATCATCCGAATCAGCACCTGAATAGAGGTCTGCGGAGGTGCACCCAGAGGCACCCCTCGACAGAATGGTCTGCAGCAAGATTGGGTTCTCACCCACCACCACACCACGTCCCCCACTGGTGCCCAGTCGTGCCTGAGATTCCTCCTGGGTCTGCACCATCTCCTCAACCTCAACAGCATCAAGTGCGTCATCCCCTGCAAAAACATGAAAGACAAAAAATGGAAACAGGCATTAGCACCATAGCACACAAATAGGCCTGACAAGCTACAGAACCAGTACATGACTTACACATGTCCCACATGACTATAACCCTCCCATGCATGCACTGTCACTGAGTTGGAAGGGGAGGCAAAAGGCAAACACTGATGACACCAACATGGAAGAGCAACACATTTGCTGCATGCTGGGTAGCACTGCCATCACACATTGGCCTGTGAGTGGCATGTCCAATACACATACATGACACATGGCATCACACAGATGGCATGTACCATAGCCATGGTACATTCCACAAGTACATCCATATGTCAGTGAATGAATACTGTCAGCCATCCATGTGAGATGGGCATGATGAGATCAAAAATGCTACACAGTGTGACAAAATAGGCATGTGCCACACACTGCTACACATCCAGTGTACAAAAATACAGTGATTGCAGGCCGATGTACACATCAATGGTTGGTCACTTCAACATGACAGGAAACAACTATCAAGTTCCACATTCAAACCGGCCCCAAAAATTCCTGTGATCAGTCCAATACTCAATTAGCCTGAATGGTCAAATCATTCATCTAACAAGGTAACACATGTGGGCCAATGTGGCGTTCATCAATGACAGAAGCATGTTACAAATGTGACAATAGGCCTGAGGAATGCGTAGCAAAAGTGGGAGAATTGAAATAATCAGCCTGAACGAACACTGAAAAATACAAACAATGTTGTTTCAAGATGCCACTTCTAGGGCAACTGCCGTAATGTTGAGCCAAATTACTAATGTGGGCAGAAGGGATACTGTCACACCCAAATCCAAGGCCGCTGAATGTTTTGGATGAAGCACATGGGTGACCCATACCACTCAGGCACACACACCCTCACCTGGCACTCAATCAGAACCCGTCACCCAAACAACATACACATGCATTACACACACATGCATGGGCACTCACCGGACAATGCATCATAATCAGGTAGTCCTCCCACACCTTGGATCTGTTCCTCTGTGACGAAGGCCCCACCAACAGACTCATGTTCAGTGAGTTTGTTGTCCTCTTGTGGAGACCCACCGCCAATCACCAGAGTAGCGGCATGATTTGAGGTCAGCTTGTTCTTTGCTCTGCGTTTCAGGTCATTCCACCGCTTGTAGCAATCATCAGCTGAGCACCTCACAAATCCAAGGGCACTTATGCGGTCGGCGATGGTCTGCCAGTGTGCCTTACGTTGACCAGGTGTGGTCTTGCACCCTGCAGTCACCAGCATTTCGTGGCTATGTGCCGACACATAGCCCATAAGTGCAATAAGTTCCGGTTCATTAAAGCAAGGCTTCCTTGAGGTACCGGACTGTGTAGCCGTGTCTGGGGTCTCAGCCTGTCGTGCCAGAGCACCCTTATTCCTCTTCTTTAAAGGTGGAGCAGAGCCAGAGTGGCTTACGCCGCTCTGGTCAGTAGGGGCAGAATCACCAGTGGACTGGGTAGTAGGAGTGTGGGAATGCACGATGACCATAGGTCTTGATGCAGGCATTGGTTGCAGGGTATTGTTGGCAGGGGGAACAGCAGTTTGATGGACGGGACTGACATGTACTGGCTGGGAGAGTCAGAGCTGAGGCGGATGGAGCTGCAGCTGCCCCTGCAGCCTCCCCACCCTGCATACTTGGGGCAGCAGATGACATAGCTGCCCCAGATCCACGTGGATTGGTGACAACAACTTGCACCGCCACACGTGGCCTAGACTTGCTGACCTGAAAGTCAGCTAGGGAGTCATCCTGTGCCAGGTCAGGTGCCACAATGGACTGGTCCAACAGGGGCTGAGCTTGGATGGTGTCAGCCACGTTTCCCTCAACCATGGGGGGGGCATGGGTGTCCCTGATTGGTCCTCCACACATGGGGGTACAGGGGCACCCTGCAAATCCCAGCCACGTCCCCTACCGTGCCCACCACGCCCACCTTTTGAGGGTAGGCCACCTTTGCCTCCCTTACTGCTTGGTCGCCTCCTAGCCATGGCACTGATGTTGTTGTGCGTATGGGAGTAGCAGTAAACTATTGTCCTGGGCAATTGGGGGTCAAAGGGTTAGGATACTAGGTGGAATTCGTACCCTAGTGCTCTAACAAGGCTGTCTGTGACCCCTGGGGGAAGATGACGGGTCACGCAACGCACAGGCAGCCCAATATCAAAAATTAACGTGCACGCAACCCCTCGTAGACCACGTGCGTCAAAAAATGAACCCGCAGTATGCTGTGGCACCCAGAAACACAAAAATAAGCATACGCGTAATACACGCAGCCTACAATGACCTCTGAAGGGGAACGCAACACGCGGGGCAAGCACAGTTGCTAAGTATGTGCAGAACTCACCATCTGCCTGGAAAAAGAACCTGAAAAATACGCGTGCGTGCGCGTTGGCAACACCCCCGCCAAAAGAAGAATTGTACGCTGTCTGAGGAGACAGGACAAAAGGAGAAGTGAACTCTGTTAGAGGAAACAGACCCAACAAAAATTCAGAAAAGAGCTGTCAGAGGTATCAGGGAGTACGAACTAGAAACGCTATGAAGTAATCGCGTGTGAACCAACAAGAAGTACAGATTTCACCCACTCGCTCTCCACGAAAAGCACGTACAAGGAAATGGCATCCTACACGTAGCTTTTAAACCGGCCCACATGTACACGTCAGATACGCATGTACGCGGGCGCTTTCCTCCAATTACACGTGATGACAGTCGGACGTGCAGTTTTTCCACGTGTGCTCTGTCATCACGTGCTATGAGGGAAACGCCCGCGCGCGTAATGTAACTTACGCGCTTACGCGCTAAGGGCCTTTGGTCCAATGGAATCGCATGCGTGTGTTGATGCACTTACGCACTAAGGCCCTTTCCTCGAATTACACGCTGACGTGCAATTTTTTCACGTGCCAAATCACTCCTTATCAAGCTGGCCACGTGAAAACACACGGAAGACAGCGCTCCTGCACAGAAGGCCGAATTACTGCCCCCCCAGAGCCCCGAGCACGCTCCCACCTGCCATCGGCTGCTGCCTGACTGCCTGACTGCCTGCTGCCCACGTGCCCTGGCATTTGCTGCCTGCACATCAGCCAAGGGTGTAGTTGCTGTGACCACCCCTGCTGGAACTGAACACTCCCGACTGGGATTCCATCGCTCCACAGCCCCAGGACCCAGTTGCCTACCAACACCTGCCTCTGGGGTTGCCACGTCCGGCACAACACCATCTGGCTGCACTGGCAACCCACAGCCAGAGAGGCAGAGTGCTACCAGCTTCACTGCCACTGATGGACATCGTGACTGCCATCAACGCGGAGGGGGTGGCAGTCCGCGACTTACATAATTTCAAGAAGCGCTGAGAGGACTTCAGGTCCATGACCGTCAACAAGGCCCGGCGCCTCGCTAAGGCAGCGGATGCCAGGGGGCGTTGGGGCCAGCTGTCGAAACATCAAATGAGGGTCCTGGAACGCATATGCCCAGTGCTCTACGTCCAGATCCTTGAGAGGCAGACCCATCTGGAGTCGAGCGGTAAGTGTACATGCATGGTGATAGTATGCTGTGCGTGTCGTGGTGTGCAGTAGTGTGCAGGTTGCACATGTGTTTATGTAGGGGCATGTAGGGATGTGTATGAACATGGGCGTGAGGCAGCCACATGTGAGTCCTCTCAGTTGTGAGACACATTGATGGTGTATGTGTTGGTAAGCATGCTGGGCAAATGCATGTGTTTGAATGTACATTGGCATGGTTGTGGCATGGATGGTGGTTCATAATGCATGTATCTACAATGTGTACATGTGCATGTATGTGTATCTGACAAGTGTGCAAATGTGATGCAACAAGGATGCACGTGACACTGATATGTAGAAGGATGAATGGCAGATGTGACATGTATGGCGATCTCATCACTGCAACAGTTGGAGGAGATGTAGACATGCATGTAAGTGTGATGACGTGTGTGCATGTCTAGTGCACTCCTTGTGTTTCATGTGATGTTAGGCTCACCTTTGCCTGTTCATGCTGTTGTATTTGTATGGATGGTGCTGCCTGGTGCAATGTTGCTGTTGAAATGTTCATGTGTGTGAGTTGAAATGACATGTGTGTCGTGGAGTGTGATGCCGTGTCTGTAGTTAAACAATGCCAGTCATGTGCAACTGTCATGTGTGTATCAGTCCATTGTACAGTGCCCTGATGCCTGTGTTTTATCTCTCCCTGTCTGCAGCGTCAACTGAAGAAGAGGGCAGAGAGGGTGCTGTGGATCACAGCGGCAGGGATCATCCCGCCAGCCGAAGACGCAAGGCCCGGCTCCGCTCCCAGGTTGTCATCTTGTCGGGGAGTGAGGAGTCCGGTGCTGCGTCCCAGGCCGCAGCTGCCGAGGGAAGGTCCAAGAGGCAGAGGTCAGAGTTGGACTCCTCGGCAGCAGAAGGGGCAGCTGAGACCCCACAGGGTCCGACGGAGGAAGATGGCACGGAGTCATCCAGGTTGGTGGGGGGTTTGGTGGAGGAGGAGGCCGTGCAAGGGACAGAGATGGGGTCTGGAGGTGGGGATTCCACTGGTGCCAGTGGTGCAGTGCAGGGGCAGGAACAGGAGGCAGCACAGGCCACCGCACTGGTGCCTGTGTGTAATTCTGTTCCCGATCCTGTGACTGCATCATCCCGCACCAGCAGGGATGCCTATGTCCAGACCCGTTTTCAGGGAGGGGATCCGCTTACAACAACTGGCCTTCCTCTCCCTGCGGCCGTGGCTATCCGGGACCGGGTTGAGCCTGTCCTGGGTGGGGTGGTGTTGTGTCAACGGGCCATGCGAGCTGACCTGCAGTCTTTCCATGAGGAGACTGCACGTCTTCTCGATGGCTTGTTGACCGCATAAACCTACTGGGACAGCTCACCAGGGCCGGATTCCTCCATTTTCTGGACCCCCTCCTCACCTGAACCCCCTATGCCCCAGTCGTCCTCCATGCCATCTTCCCACCCATGTATCACCTGGGTACCCTGTGGAGCTGCCTCTGACCCTGCGGCCAGGCTGGTTGAGGACACATCCCTGCCACAGTCGGGAGTCAGACGTCCAGCAGGGGTGGCCACCTCAACAACTGTACCTCAGCCGGAGGGGGATGTGCAGGCAGCAAGAGCCAGGGCACAGGCAGAGGCACAGCAGCAGCAGCAACAAGGTGGGAGCCATCATGGCTCGGGGCCTTCAACATCGGAGGGGCAGGCATCGGCCAGAGGGCAGGAGGACCCAGGACTGGAAGTGTCTTCTGTGTGGCAGCGTTTAGGCCATGCCATAGATGCCGAGCGGCAGCGGGCAGAAGAGGCACGGCTCACGATGTTCAGGGCGGAGAACTCCATGCAGAGGGGCCTGAGGCGGGCCGAGTGCCTCGAGGCAATTCGCAGGGAGTTGGAGGAGAACATGTCGTCGTCCCTACGAACCCTCGGGGCCATGGAAGAGGACCGCCTCCATGACATTGAGCAGGAGTTCGATGATGTCCTGGCCCGGGACATCCAAAAGTGAGCCGTCGGACTAGCCCGCTGCCCTTGTAAATAGTTTTTAGATTTAGGTTTCCTTTATGTTTTCCTTTTATTTGTGGTCAATGGACAATGCCACCCAAATTTGTATATAGTAATAATTTTAGGTAGGTAGGTAGGTAGGTTTCATTTGTTTGGTTGGGATCATGGACCCTTTACATCCTTGGACAATGTATTGTACATAGTTTAATCATGTTTTCTTTTTTTTGTTGTGCATTATGGACATGGAGCAATGGATTTTTTTTTTCCCCGGACAATGGATTGTAAATATTTGGACTATGGATTGATTTCTCTTTCATTTTTTTATGAACATGAAGCAATGGATTTTTTCTTTTTTTACATTTCCTTTGGATTTGCGTTGTTGGAGGGTGACTTTGGACTGTTTTTCTTTCAATTTTACATGGATTGGTTATCATTTTCATTCAATCATCTTTTTCACATGCTTTTCTTTTCATGTTTCATATTTTGGTATGCTTTCATTTCATTTTTGATTTCATGTACATAATACATTTTCATTTTTTAATTCCATGTGTGGGAATCGCTCATTGGCTTGATGCATGTGAAAATGTGGGTTTACACAAGCAATGTCAACCAGTGTATGTGTGTGACGGACATGTGTTGATGTACATAGTTTTGACTTTTGGTTTGTGTCATGAGATCAGCATTTCACTGCTGGGGGTGGGGGTGCAAGGGGACATGAGTGGGGGCCTGCTGGCAGGTGCCCTGCACTGCTGGAGGGTGGGGGTGCAAGGGGACATGAGTGGGACATGCGTGGGGGCCTTCTGGCAGGTGCCCTGCACTGCTGGGGGCTGGGGGTGCAAGGGGACATGAGTGGGGGCCTGCTGGCAGGTGCCCTGCACTGCTGGGGTGTGGGGGTGCAGGGGGACATGAGTGGGGGCCGGCTGGCAGGTGCCCTGCACTGCCGGGGGGTGGGGGTGCAAGGGGACATGAGTGGGGGCCTGCTGGCAGGTGCCCTTCACTGCTGGGGGTTGTGGGTGCAGGGGGACATGAGTGGGTCATGAGTGGGGGCCTGCTGGCAGTTGCCCTGCACTGTTGGGGGTTGGGGGTGCAGGGGCACATGAGTGGGGGCCTGCTGGCAGGTGCCCTGCACTGCTGGGGGGTGGAGGTGCAAGGGGACATGAGTGGGACATAAGTGGGGGCCTGCTGGCACGTGCCCTGCACTGCTAGAGGGTGCAGGGGGACATGAGTTGGTGATGTGTAGTGCAAGGTAACATGTGGCTTGGCTGGGGGGCATGCCCATGGTGGATGGGCTGCCTGCGGGACATGACCAGGGGTGCAGGGTAGTCCCCTGTGGTGTGGGCTGCCTGCAGGGACCGTGGAGGGTGTAGAGGGAACACCTGGGAGGACCCACACTGCCAAATCACGTGTAGGACTCCCCTGCACCCCTGAAATACACGTACCCTGCTGAAATGGCATGTGAGACTTCCCGCGAACCCATAATACACGTACCCCGCTCGCACAGGGCCAATATTCCTGGAGTTTGCATGAAGTTTCACATGTGAAAGGGCCATGTGCGAGCGGGGTATGTGTATTACGGGGTTTGCGGAAGTCTCACACGCCATTTCAGCAGGGTACGTGTATAACTGGGGTTCGCGTGAAGTTTCACACGTGAAAGGGCCCTGTGCGAGCGGGGTACGTGTAGTACGGGTTCGCGGGAAGTCCACACGCCATTTCAGCAGGGTACGTGTATAACTGGGGTTCGCGTGAAGTTTCACACACGAAAGGGCCCTGTGCGAGTGGGGTATGTGTATTACGGGGTTCGCGGGAAGTCTCACATGCGATTTCAGAAGGGTACGTGTATAACTGGGGTTCGCGTGAAGTTTCACACGCGAAAGGGCCCTGTGCCAGCGGGGTACGTGTATAACTGGTGTTCGCGTGAAGTTTCACACGCGAAATGGCCCTGTGCGAGCGGGGTACGTGTATAACTGGGGTTCGCGGGAAGTCTCACACACGATTTCAGCAGGGTACGTGTATTTCGGGGGTGCAGGGGAGTCTTACACGTGAATTGACGGTGTGGGTCCTCCCAGGTGTTCCCTCTATACCCTCCACGGCCCCTGCAGGCAGCCTACACCACAGCGGACTACCCTGCCCCCCTGGTCATGTCCCGCAGGCAGCCCATCCACCATGGGCATGCCCCCCAGCCAAGCCACATGTCACCTTGCACTACTGATCACCAACTCATGTCCCCCTGCACCCCCACCCCCCAGCAGTGCAGGGCACCTGCCAGCAGGCCCCCACTCATGTCCCCCTGCACCCCCACCCCCCAGTACAAATTACCCTAGACAGGAAGCAATAACACATGAGTGGCACTGTCAAATGTCACTTCCATCCTGTCATTCCACAACCCATGGGTCAATGCACACAACACACATTCAGAAACAGTCCCGGCGCCTGCAATCAACATCAACATCCATGTAGAAGGGCCCCGTAAACCAAGATGTTGCCTTCAAAGTCACATGCAGCCATGGCGTTTCAAAGTCACACACACACTTCTCTGGCACACACACACACGTGCACCATACAAGTACATGACATCAGCACCCATTCCTCACCCCCCCTTCATGTGCAGGAACAGAGACAGCCACGCTTTCATGTGTGCATTCCGCATAGAGCTCCCCATGTTGCATTAAAACACATGCACCAACCATGTGGTTCACACATAACTGGTCTGACATGCATGACCATGATGTCCCTGCACACACACATCCATACATGGCTTATGTCACACATACAGGCAAGCATCAGACTAGCAGCACACTGCAACATGCCCTGCCTCACACAGCAATGCTTGGCCACTTACTGCTCAACTCCGGACGGGTCTGCCTCCGAAGGATCTGGGCATGGAGCGCTGGGCCTACGCGTTCCAGGACCCTCATCTGGATGTTACTCATGCGTGCCAGGCCCCCCTCCGTGAGGTGCCGGGCCTTGTGGAGGGTCCTGGACCTAAAGTCCTCCCAGCGCTTCTTGACGTGCTTGATGTTGCGGTTTGCCACCCCCTCCGCGTGGATGGCAACCACTACGTCGTCCCAGATCCTCTCCCGTCCTTCTTGTTGGCGCGTGATGTTCTGAAGAGGGCATCATAATGCCCCAGGACATGCTCCACCAGGACACCAACTTCGGTGGCAGTGAAGCTGGTGGCCCTCTGCCTCTCTGGCTTTGGGTTGCCAGTGGTGCCAGATGGAGATGTGCCCGACATGGCAACCCCAGAGGCAGGAGTGGGTGGGCAACTGGGTCCTGGGGCTGGGCTGTGGAGCGATGGTATCCCAGTCGGGAGTCTTCTGGTCCAGAAGGGGTGGTCACAGCAACTGGACCCCTGCAGATGGCTGATGTGCAGGCACCAAATAGGAGGGCATGTGGGCAGCAGACAGTCAGGCAGCAGCAGATGGCAGGTGGGAGTGTGCTCGGGGGTCTGGGGGGCAGGAAAATGGCCTTCAGAGCAGGAGCGTGGTCTTCCGTGTGTGTATGCGTGGCCAGCTTGATACGGAGTGATTTGGCACGTGAAAAATGTGCACGTCAGCGTGTAATTCGAGGAAAGGCCCTTAGCGCATAAGCGGGTCAGCACACGTACGCGATTTCATTGGACCAAAGGCCCTTAGCGCATACGTGCGTCTGTGACGTGTCGCGCACGGGCGTTGCCCTTTCGCCTGTCAAACTTCACGCGAACCCCAGGAATACACGTACCCCACTCGCACAGGGCCGTTTCACGTGTAAAACTTCATGCGAACCCCAGGAATACACGTACCCCACTCGCACAGGACCCTTTCGCATGTAAAACTTCACGCGGACCCCAGGGATACACGTACCCTACTCGCACAGGTACCCCACTCGCACAGGGCCCTTTCGCGTGTAAAACTTTACGCGAACCCCAGGAATACACGTACCCCACTCGCACAGGGCCCTTTCGCATGTAAAACTTCCCGTGCACCCCAGAAATACACGTACCCGGATTCAATCGCGTGTGTGACTTACCGCAAACCCCCGTAATACATGTACCCTGCTGAAATCGCGTGTGAAACTTCCCGTGAACCCCAGTTATACACATACCCCACTCGCACAGGGCCGTTTCGCGTATGAAACTTCATGCGCACCCCAGTAATACACGTTCCCCACTCGCACAGGGCCCTTTCACGTGTAAAACTTCACATGAACCCCAGTTATACACGTACCCCACTCGCACAGGCCCTTTTGCGTGTGAAACTTCCCACGCACCCCCGAAATACACGTACCCGGATCCAATCGCGTGTGTGACTTATCGCAAACCCCCGTAATACACATACCCTGCTGAAATTGCGTGTGAAACTTTGCGTGTGAAAAGGCAAGACTAATCGAAAAGTTGTCGGAGAACCAAAGTCTGGGGAGTAGGTCTGAAATACCTAACCCTCCAGCAAATGTGGAAAATGATGAGGATGGTAATGTGTCAAATATTATCGATGAGTTAGATGAGGCAGATGAGACTCACAATGTAGGCCCTATTGCTCCTCTACCTGCTCAGCAACCTCAACCTTTGTCCACAGGGACCCCCACAGGTGCTACACTCAGTCCTGAATTCATTTCTGTAGAAAAGATTAGGCTTGAATTGGAGTTCAAACGTATTAATGCTCAAACTGAACAAAAGCACCACAAACTTAAGCTCAGAGAAATGGAGATGAACCATGCCTTAGAAATGAAAGCGTTGTCTATTGAAAATGCTTCTCTCACAGAGTCTTCTAGGAGTCTTCTTCTGCCTAAAGAAATTGTTGTTATGTATGAGGCTAAGCTTGATATTTTGGATTGGTTGGCAATGTTTGAATATAACCATGGGGTTCAAGACATTACAGGGAATCAGTTGCTTCCTTGGCTCTTCTCTAGGCTACCCACGGTAGCATCAGATATTGTGATGCAGTTGGGGAGGTGGATAGGAAGGATTATGAGTATGTGAAGCTAGCTTTAATTGCTAGATTTGGGAAGATCCCTTCCCAGTACCTTAAGAGGTTTAGGACCCACAAAAAGCATGATGGTACCCCTGGGGCTACCTGGATGTGTGAATGTTTGAAGAACTTGGAGGGTTGGATTAAGGGTTACAGAGTTAACACTTATGAAGGTATGATAAATCGTGTTATGTTGGAGTCAATATATGATGCCTGCTCACCTGAGCTCAGACAGCACTTGGCTGATTCTAACAAGATAGATCCAAAGAAGTTAGCTAAGGCTGCTGACTTGTGGGTTGCCAACAGGGCTACTCACAAGGATTGTGGGGCAACACAGAAGAAGGATGAGGGAAAGCAGTCAGAGAAAGATAACAAGGAGAATTCTAATACCTCCAATCCAAAAGAGGGCCCCAAATATAACAATGGTAAGCCACAATGAAACAGAATCAGGCTAGTGCACCATTTGGACCCAGACCAGATGGAGGTCAGAACAAACCCCCATGCCTCAAAACATTTGGGAAATGTTATGTTTGTGGGTCAACTGACCATGTGAAAGGGTATCCCAGATATAAGACTAAACCTTCAAGGGTCCACCCTGTCTCCTTAGCCTTCTCCCCAGAGGAAGAAGTACCTATGGCAAGTGGAAACTTTCACCTACTGGCTGATGAACCCATGAGAGTCTCAGCTAGTGTTTCTTTAGTGTCCCTGGGTTTGTGGGAACAACAGAATTTAGATGACTATAATTCCATCCCAGATAATACTAAAGAGTATTATAAAGATAGTGTTCTTGTGAATGGCCATGGGACTCCTGCCATTAGAGACACTGGAGACAGCATAACTGTGGTTTATGAATCATTTCTAAAGGTAGAGGATGTTGCTAAGGCACCCAAACACCTAACCAAGTTAGCTGGAAGCCCTGTGCAAATGCTTCCCCAGTTACCAGCTCTCACCCAGTGCAATGACATGACTGTCAAGATACCTGTTAGTGTGCAGAGTGAAGTGCCTGGGAGAGTCCTGTTGGGTAATGACCTGAAAACTCTAGGAGTTGTGTCTAGTACCTCGAGGCCTCCCAGTAAAAGGAAACAGGAGCTCACTAGGCCTGCAAGGGAGAGGACCTTGAGAGGCTCTCCAGGGGAATTGATAGAGGAAACGATCACCCCAGTCCACAGGACTTGCTAACTGATATTTTGAAAAAGAAAGAGTTAAAGGGGAAACCTAAGACCTCCCAGAAGAAAGCAGATAGCACCCCTGTGCTACCAACCAGGACATCCCCAAGATTGCCAAAGTCACACTGGTGACTCCTCCACCATCTGAGGCTGAGTGTGAGGTACAACCCTGTGTGGTTGATCCAGCTACTGAAGAATCAGATCTGGAAGAGGACCTTACTCTAGTTGGAGATCTGGATTCCGCTGACCATTCTGAGCTGCAGTCTTTACTGGCAGAAGGTGGACCCAACAGGGCAGACTTCAGCAGAGGACAAAGAGAATGTCCTACTCTTGAAGGTCTTCGCCTACAGGCAACCTCTCAGCTCAATGGGCAAGAGCCTGGGAAGCACGGGTTGTAATTGGGAAGATGGCCTCTTCTACAGTGAACCGACTGAGTCTATCCCTGGGGACTGCAAAAGACTTATAGTGCCCCTAGAAAACAGACTCCAGTTCGTACAGTTGGCCCATGAGATACCTTTGGCTGGTCACTTGAGTTGCAAAAAGAGCAAGGAAAGGCTCTCTTTATACTTCTACTGGCCTAAGATGGGTTCAGAAGAAAACACATTTTGTAGGAGCTGTCACACTTGCCAAACCTCTAGCAAGAGTGGAGCCAAGAATGTGGCACCATTGGTGCCTCTCCCTGTGGTGGGAGTTCCTTTTGAGAAGGTGGACATTGACATTGTTGGTCCCCTTGACCCTCCCATGTCTTCAGGAAACAGGTTTATCCTGGTTGTAGTAGACCATGCTACTAGATATCCTGAGGCAATACCTATGAGAACTGTTATGGCTCAGGCTGTGGCTAAGGCTCTAATTGGTATTTTTACCAGAGTAGGGTTTCCTAAGGAAGTAATATCCAACAGGGGATCCAATTGTATGTCCCACTACATGCAAACCATGTGGAAAAACTGTGGTGTCATTTACAAGTTCTCTACAGCCTACCATCCACAAACAAATGGACTGGTAGAGAGGTTTAATCGCATAATGAAGAGCATGATAGGTGCTTTAGAGGAACCCCTTAAAAGAAAGTGGAACTTTCTACTGCCATGCCTTCTCTTTACTTGTAGAGAAGTGCCTCAGGAGGGAGTTGGATATAGCCCCTTTGAACTTCTTTATGGCCATCCAGTCAGAGGTCCTTTGGCCCTGATTAAGGAGAGTGCCCCTTCCCCCAATCCAGTCAGAGTGACTGACTATGTGATAGGTCTCACACATGATTGCATAAGCTAGTGATAACTTGAAAGCAGGTCAGGCTCTAGTCAAACATTGGCATGACCAGAAGGCCAACATGGTTGAGTTCGCTCAAGACCAGCTTGCGCTAGTTATGGTGCCCACAAGGCAGATGTCCTTGCAGGACAAGTGGATCGGACCCTTCAAGGTTGTGGAAAAACTTGGAGAGGAGAAATATCTGGGACTTAGGCAGACCTAACCGTTTGAAGGCCTATGTCTCGAGACCAGAAGTGGGAGCTTTACTTCTAGCTTAAGCTCAAGAGGAGGAGGAGAGTGAACCTCTACCTGACCTCCTCAGAGGCCATATATAACAAACAATATATGCCCTGTGTGCAAGCGTGAGTGGGGGCAAGATATACTTCTTAAACAGAACCGACAAACGGGTACTCACACTGTAGACAGTCCTAAATTCTGTCAAAAATTTGAATTAAATCTCCATATCAATTTGAAGCTAGTGCTTGCAAAGGTTAGTCACTAAGGATAAACCAAAGAAGAAGTCTAGAGTATGCTGACAATAAATTTATTGTTGAAAGCACAGTTGTTAATGGATCAGAATTTTTATACTTTTGATAAAAATGAATAAAAGCAATAGGAAAAAATTGAAGAAAAACATAAGACATAACATTCATCATGAGTACATAGAGTACAAAAGAACACCATATTCATCAAATCGCAAACATGGATTGTTCAAGAGCATTTAATGAGAAGAATAAAACAATCCTTGCAGGATACCAATTGTTCCTACAGCATGGGGCCTTCCAGGGTGTATGAAAAATGACCCTGGTAGGTGTAGAGAAAAGATTCAATTAGCTAAATTTGCATGTTTATCTGCCAACGTGTAGGAGGAAATCATAAACTCGTTCCCAAAGGGAACAACACACATGGATATCACGTTTCGGCGTGCCAGACTGGCATCAATAGTAGAGGCCTTCCTCAGGGCAGGATTGGAGTAATTTGATAAAATCACCCTAAAGGGAGCAGAAATAGAGGGGACATAGATTATACATACAAGCTTCTGTTGGGACAACTTCAAAGGAATATCAAAGTTCAAGAGTAGCTGTCTTTAGCCAGCCTTTAGATGAGAACATAGGAGTTAATCTCTCTTCCAATCTGACATCTGAACAACAGGAGGATGTTACGCTCACCTGGTGTCCACGGGGACGCCACCCAGCCGTAGGGACTCTGGTATCCTTCTCTGCGGTTCCCAGGTGTGACCAGCGGGGAAGTCCTGCCAGGAATACAGGTGGGCAATGTTCAAGACTGGGCAACTGGGGTAAGCAGCCCCCCACCACCCGTGTGCCCGCAGCCCCTCTGGACCTCTCCTCACCTTGTTGTTAATTCAGGTGTGCTCTCTGTCCTGCCTTCTTGGCAGGGGTGCGTTGTCCTTTGTGGGCGAATGCGATCTAGTTACTTCACTGATGCTGGCCCACTTTGAGTCTTTCAGGTACATCTTATTGCTTGTGTATATTGTTGTTATTCTTGCATGCCTTTCTTGGTTTAATAAATGTCTCTTTCTCTTCCTTAGGTGCGCGGAAGTCCAATGTGATGCATTGGCTGAATTGGGTCTCGCCGGTAAATGATGACTTATAAAGAGCGCTATGATGCAGTAAGTAGGTGCTATGCACAGCACTATGATGCCTTGCCTTTGCTAACATGTTGTCTTTTCTTTCCCATAGATCGCGGTGCTCACCCGGTGTATGAAATCCAGAGGCGATGCTGGTCGAGGGGCGACTTGCGAGGTAAGCTTTTCGGCACAGTTTGTTATGTTGTAAAAGTGTCTAATGTCTTGTTTCTTCCTTTTTTGCAGATCCGTCAGGAGCTGTGGGCAGCTAACCATGAAAATTACAGGTAAGCTGCTGCTGCTAACGATGTCCTTTTGTCTCTTTACAGATGCTGTTCTTCCGAGGTTCGTGGGTACAGCTGAACACAATGAGCGTCACGTTGCAGGATTGCAAAGTAATGCGAAGCGTGTTATCCAAGTCGGGTGTGGTTTAAATAGCTTCAGGAAAATAGTCCAGGTAAAGTAGTTCCTAGGGTACCACACTCAAAACACTATACCGTATAGCTTGGTTCCAAGGAGCCAAGCTATGTGGATGCCTCCATGTTTGCTGGCACTTGAAATAGAGTAGTTCCCTAAACACAAGTCTTTATTAAGTATGAGCCTGGCGCCGAAGGTGCCAGAACTGGCCCCAAGAGGGTCTAGGCAAAGGATGCCTATGTTTGTTGGAGACCCGAGCCAAGACCCCTCCTGGCCCATGGGCTTGCCAGGGGGGTTTCTGGATGTGGGTCATGACAGAGGAGTGCACGTTTCTGTTAAATCAGTTTTCCTCCCTGTTTTCACTATCACCAGGCTTGACCCCTTGAGGCCAGCATGATATTCTAACTGGTGACTGTTTACCTGTGAAAGGCACCATGTAAGGACCCACATAAAGGAGGAGATCAACAAGATGCTTGATCTCGAAGTTATAGAGCCATCTACAAGTCCATCGTCTAGTACAGTTGTTCTAGTACCAAAGGCAAGATACAAGGAGTTTAGATTCTGTGTGGACTATAGAGCTCTAAATGCAGTCACAAAGACTGATGCCCATCCTTTACCAAGGGCAGATGAACTGGTAGATAGACTTGGTGCAGCCAAATACCTCAGTACATTTGATCTTACTTCAGGCTATTGGCAAGTAGCCCTGACAGACCATGCCTATGGGAAAACTGCATTTTCGACCCCAGCAGGCCTCTACCAGTTTAAGGTTATGCCTTTTGGATTAAAGAATGCACCTGCTACATTCCAAAGGATGGTTAATCAAGTTCTGAATGGGATGTAGGACTTTTGCATTGCATACTTGGATGACATTGCAGTGTTCAGCCCTACTTGGAAGGAACATGCTGACCACTTAGTAGATGTATTTCAGGCTCTTAAGCAGGCCCATCTGACCATAAAGGCAAGTAAATGTCAAATTGGTCAGAGCAAAGTGGTCTACCTTGGTCATGAGGTCGGAGGAGGTGAAATAAGGCCATTGCCTTGCAAAGTACAAGCTGTACAAAACTGGGCCACCCCTACTACACAAACCCAGGTGAGGGCCTTCCTAGGTCTCACTGGGTACTAAAGGAAATTCATACATAACTATGGGACCATAGCTTCTCCCTTGAATGTGATTTGATCTCCAAAATTCACTAAAAAGGTCAGATGGAATGAGGAGTGCACTCAAGCCTTTGAAAACCTGAAGAAAGCCCTTTGTCAAGCTTCGGTCCTAAGAGCTCCTAATTATCACCAACTATTCATTGTGCAGACAGATGCCCCCAATACTGGTATAGGTGCAGTCGTTAGTCAACTGGATGAGAAAGGTAGGTAGCACCCCATTTGCATTATCAGCAGGAGGCTGAAGGAACCAGAAACAAGGTGGGCAACCATTGAGCATGAATGCTTTGCTATTGTGTGGTCTCTGAAGAAGTTTAGACCATACTTGTATGGTTCTACTTTTGTGATTCAGACAGATCACCAACCCTTGAGATGGTTAATGCAAATAAAAGGGGAAAACCTAAAACTACTAAGATGTTTAATCTGCCTGCAAGGGTTTGATTTCACCATTGAGCACAGGTCAGGATGTCACCACCAAAATGCTGATGGTCTCTCTAGGAAGTTTGTGACCAACTAGAGTGCAGAGATTCATCCAGGAGTGGATTAAATCTTCCTGTCCCTTAGTCTGGGGAGGGAGGGCGAGTGTTAGGGAGAATTCTCCAGAATGGCTAATTTCCCTTACCTGTTGAGTCCCTCAGCAGCTTTGCTGGATTTCTAGGGTTTAATCTTTTTTACCTGGTAAGAGTGTGAGCCTTTTTTCCCACTCTTACATGTGTTTTGCTGTATGTTGTACATTTTTATGCTCATGGGCTTTGGAGTCTCACCCACCCCATAGGTATCATCTTTTTACTGTGTGTCACACAGCACCTTCAGTGCAGTGACACAGGGTTGTGCTTTCAGACTTCCCACTTTAAACTCCATTTTCTGGGACTGACTACTGTCTCCCATAACATATAAAGTTGACATTGACTTTACTAGTCTTTTTAAATTTACAGACCCAGTACCACCTATCTTCCAATAGAGTACTGGAGGGGTTAATAGTTATCCCCTTGTGTCTGATTCTCATGGAACATTATTATGTTCCTCTTTCTCGAAGATTTGGCTGGTGGCAGTGGTATCTACCATTTTTATTCAACTACGAGCTATGAAAATAGCCTTAGTACCGTTAGAGGCTATAGTGGTAGCCTCAAACTCTAACCAGCTGTACCCCTTTTATTTTTATTTGGTTCCGGTCGGGTTTATTCGCCATTTCTTTTTGTAAAGTTCTTTCTTGTGTTTTACTCTGCGTGCCAAATCAGGTTTGGTTCCTTTGATCGCCGTCCTTTGGCAGGCTTCTGCATAGAAGCCCTCCTTAGGCGTCTGAGTGTCTGGGTGGACAGGATGTGAGGGAGTGGTTTGAGCCCCCCTGCACATGGTCTCCTTGGAGACCCAAGTCACACTCTACTTTGATTGGCTGGGTGGCTGTCCTACCAGAACAGCCACCCTGCTGTGTGATTGACAGCCAGGCTGTGTGAATGGGGGATTTGGTGCATAAAAAGCCATTCTCTGGACTGGAAGGCAGAGTCGCCACTGGATCGTGAGAACCGAAGAGAAGATGAAGGAAGATAACTGCTGCAACTACTGGACATCCTGGTGAAGCCCTGCTGCAGGTCCGAATCACCTGAAACTTCAACGAAAGAGAAGATCTGCAAGGAATCTTCTTCCCTTGAGCTTGGTGGGACCAACCAGCTCGCCAAACACCAAACGCTGGGCTCCCTTTCCTGGTCGAATTTGCTGTGCATCGCTGCAGTGAACCGGATAGCCAGGGGGAACGGAACCTGTTCGGGTTTTAAGGAGTGCACCTTTTATTCGATGTTTTGCTCTGCTGCTGGCCTCTTCCCTGGGCTGTGCAGGACCCTCCAGATGTCCTCCTTCTCATCACCACGACTGAAGCTTCAGGAACCGTGAGCCAGCAGGAACTGCCAGAAACAACTGCCTCAGCTACGGCATTCTTCTCCATCTAAGGTACTGTGCAAATCCGGTTGTTCATTCTGTCCGCTCGCAGTGAAAGTGCTTGAAATCTTTCGCCTTTCCGAAGGCTTGTCCTTCTCTTCTCCTATGAATAACTTTTCCTCCGACCAACTTCGTTTTGATCTCTTGGCAAGGACTTAACCACAAACTTCTCTGAACTGAGTGATCAACTGCTAAGACTCTGAACCATTAACATAGGCCCAGTCCTATTAATTTGAATCCTTGATGTAGTACCCTTTTCTACATTGCTCTGTCTATAACTTGTTGGTGTTGTTGATTTTGAATACCCTTGTCTTCTCTCCCTTTTAAATTACTGGAGTGCCATTTTGCTCACACTTCATTTTTGAGCATAACTTGTCCGGAATTGATTGTGGGTTGTTGCAGTATATTAAGCGTGTGATTTTCTGCTGTTTTACGATAGTGAACTGTTTTATAACTGATGGTGTAAATAAATGTATATGCTTTTACTCAGAAACTTTGAATCAGTGTTTCATTAAACCATAGTAATTGTTGTCCTTTGTGTAACCTCTTCTACTGCTCACTTTACTCTTGAGATAAGTCTGACTGCTCAGCCATCGCTACCACTTTAATGTGTAGTACAGGCTTGTACCAAAGGTGAAATTGTACTTACACTTGTAGTCTTAATTGTGTGTGGTGTTCCCAAAGGGTACTGCATATGATTCTGCCTAACAGGTGGAAAGATACTGCCATTGTAAAGGTCAGTGAAGTATTTGCTTCTATGATCGATAAGAGTACCTTGGAGTGGAAGTTGTGTATGCTTACTTTGGAAATTAATGAGTCAACGGTTGATGCACTGATAAAGGCGGTCTTGCCATGCTGCAATGTCACTCAGGTCGGCGCCCGGCAGACACATGCACATTTGCACAGATTTGATAGTAAAGTTTCAAACTAAAAAAAGTAATGAGAAAGAATATAAGGGGGCTTGGAAAATTAATTATTGATAGGGATCAGAAAATTAAAATGAAAAAGTATGTTAAATTGCAGTACAAAAATCGAGACAGCAAAGTGCAAAAATGATGCAAATTTATGCTTGGCTTACGTTGGGCCCACTCAAAAACAGAAATATCTGTGGCTTCTGGAATGTTATAAACATGTTGGGGACCTCCCAGAGCTTTCATCAGTTGATTTCAGTGTCCGAGGCGGCCTGGGTAGCTCACTTTGAAGCTTTGTATTTCCATACCCCTGCACTTGCGCGGTCTGAATGACACCTGGCCTAGTAGGATCGTTGTCTGTCTTCCCCTTGTTCCCCCCTCCCTGCCTCGTCGCGCCTTGAAACACTTGTGTATAGGCGCGTTACAAATGCCATATCATATCATACACCCCATGTAAATCAAGGCCTAGACATAATTGCTAAAGGCAGTTTAACCCAATGAGAGCTTTGTACAGACCATGGTTCGGTACATGAGGTATTATTGAAAATCAGTGACACGCAAGCACCAGACCTAATTCCATGTCATATAGCTATTCAAGGAGGACTCTAGTAACTGGTCCACTGCCAGATCTTTACTCTTTAGTGAGATAGTGAGCCTTGACATGTTCCTGAGGACATGGCAAACATCTTACCTTATACCAATCTATAACAGAGGTGCCAGGACCAACCCAAAAAAAACTATTGCCCTATTACCATCTTGGATGCTGATAGTAAGGTCTTTGCATCTCTCTTACTGTACCATGTGGAATCTTCTGCTACTAGGGTGGGCAGAATTAACAAGTGCCAGAGAGGCTATAGAAAAGCACATGGCACACATTTGAATGGGCTGATAGTTCGGTGCTTGCAGGATTCTGCTTGGCTGGTCAATTATCCTACGATTTATGCCACCTCTATTGGTCTCTTCGCTGCCTTTGATCAAGTTACTCATCATTTGCTCTGGTCGAAGTTGGCTAGAGGGGGTATGTCATACAGCTTGTTGCGACAGATTAAAGGCTTGCATGAATCTTCTAAAATATTGGTTCGCTTAGACCAGGAGTGACTATGTCCGTGAGATTGTAAATATATCAATATTTATGTTTCAGACATTGCTGAGCACTTGAATCTTGTTGTGTTCGGCCCCCCAAATTCAGACCATATTGTTCGATCTGGTTGGTGTACGCAGACAGCTTTTATTATTTGACCAGATGACAATGGGCCTTCAGAGATTACTCACTGCTTTCTTTGAGTATGCTACAACTATCTCGCTTATTGTAAATCCTGCGAACACAAAGGTCTTCCAGTTTACAAAGCATAAAAGAAGCCCACGTATAAATGGAGGAAGGGAAATTATAGTCTGATTTAAGAGGAAACCCCGATCTATATGGGCTTTTAAGTATACAGTGTGCCTGGCAAATTACTGTCCACAAAAATGCTGAAACATAAAGCCCAACTGTTAGTGTCACAGATGATAAGGGTCAACCTCCGATATGGTAGGTTTTCAATCAAACTGGTACTGTGTTTTTATGAATGTAAAGTTATACCAAAATTGATTTATGGTCTCGAGTTACTTTGTCCCTGGGTGTTAAATGTTTTAGATATTATCAAAACTTCTGTTTGGAGAAGATTTTTAAGAGTATCAAATGTGATGTCACTAGTAGCTATAAGGTTTGGGTTTTCGCTAAGATCAGCACAGGTCAGAGTCATGTGCAGACTCTTAGCTTTGTATGGTAACCTGATCCTCCTGGTAAAAGACAAAGGGCCTCATTACGACCTTCGCAGAACGGGTTAACGGGCTTCGCTAATGGAGGCGGACCAGTTAAACCCGTTCTGTGAAATTACGAAAAAACCAGGTGTCGTTACCGGGTCCCGCGAGGGGAAGAGGGAGCTAACAACAGGCCGTTGTTAGCTCCCTCTCCCATTGCCATTGAGCCCTATGGGGGCTCAGATGGGAAAGGGGAAGGTCCGGGCCCGGGTTCCCAGAGGTAGGAATTACCGGGCCCTCCGAACTCGGAATGGCTCGGTAATTCCCCATTCTGGGAACCAGGTAAAGGAGCCCGGTTTGGCAGCAGCCATGGAGCTAATAGCTCCATGGCTGCTGCCAAACTCGTAATGAGGCCCAAATTGTATGAGGAATTTGGAAGCGTGATTGGGTGTAATAATGCTCTGAAATTAAATTTCCTGGAAGAACAAAGTGAATGTCTACTTTTTAAAATTGAGAAAACTAGCGCAGAACTCCAGGTAACTCCAAGAGTGGTGAAATCTGCCCTTTATCAGGACAATTGGTGTTCTATTGTTGATAAATTCCACAAGAACCCGTCTCTTCTTTATCTTCAGCTCGAGCATACAAAATATGGGCTGTTTGTGCCATGTATGAATATTTTTCCAAATGGCTACCGGCGAGAATCTTTCCACACACGGGAGATCATGTTGAGTAGGAAGCAAATATCTAAGGAGAATTCCTTCTGTCGATTCTGTGAGGATAAGAATCAGGTCGAGACAATGAAACATCTTGTGATGGACTACATCGCACTTCACGCACAACGCACTTTGTATTTTGAAAAATTAATTCAAGAGGACATTTTAGATGATATTGACATTGATATTGACACATTATGGCAGAGGTTCTTGGATGGTTCTGTGGAGATTGCAGGTACTAGCTTTGTCAGAAGTTTAAAATTAACCACCCAATTGGATACTCCAATTCTACCTGCACATTAAAAACATGAACTTTGAAGATTTTGTATGTTTTATACAAGTTTTATTGTTGTATTATGAATCTTAAAATTGTTTGGTGTACTTTCTTGATCTGGACATATTGTAATAGTCTATTGTATGTTTCCAAATTGTTTTATGTTGTAAAGGTTGAAGGCTGCTTTAGCCAAAATCAATAATACAAACAATAAAAAAGCAAGAACTAGATCAGGCTAATCTATAAATGTTCACTAAATCATAAAAAATGCCACACGATGAGCAGATATGGCTGCACGTTTGATATAGTTGTTTGAAATATCATTCAAGCTTTAATGTGCTGTTTTTAATAATACTGTTCATAACAAGAGGGTAATTTTTAGCATTTCAGTAGTACATGAAGGATATGTATTAAGCCTATTCCTTTGCATAAGGCATTTGCGTAATGGAGTTGTGCGTGAGTAATAGTCATATGGCATGTAGCCGCTAGGCTATTGTTATTGTGATATTCGTCATGTGCCTCCGATACACATTCGCCAGAGGACATGAGAAGACTATTGGCTGGCACTTTATGCACATTAGTTCATTAAATTGGAAAAGGAACCTGAGTGCAGCAAGTCTTGTGTTGTCGCGTTCAGTCCTAAGGAATCATGAAAGTTATGTTTGATGGCAGTAAGAGTACAGAATAATGTAACCACAACTGTACATTATAGGGATTTTAAAAGTCACCAGGGAGATCTGAACTATACAAAGCACGAAGCCACAGTCTGAGCCTTTTATACAGGCACTAAATGCTGATGTGATTCCTCATATCTTTTTGATTTAGTTTTGAGGGCAATATATTCTTTATGAAGCCAAAACAAAGAACATTGAAACAATACACTTATTTTCTGTTGGAATCAACCAATATAGCAATGAAGTGAACATTGATTGCAATAGAAAGCTTTAGATGTGACAGCATTTTACATAGTTTCCCCATTTTGCTCTTAATGAGGTGCAGGACTTGGTCCTCGGGCAAGGATGTGCCAAGGAATGGGTATGAGCCCCAGATTGGAGATGTGCCTCATAACAAGAATGGCCAATAGTGTTTTATTAATTGAGCAATACATAATTATGACATGTAGGTTTGCAAGCCGGTCAGCCAGGGTCACCGAGGCATTACCAGGAGTACCAAGGTTGTATTGTCTGGGGTAGCAGCTGGTACACTTTGCTACCCCCAAATGAGGTCCATGGACTCGACACTCAGAAACCGGCAACATTGTGCTGGAGACCCACTAAAGTAGAAAGACCAGTCATAGGGTAGAAGAGTTCATGGAACAAACTGGACAAATGACTTAGGGTCATCTGAGAAAGCCTACTATCTGGCAACTGTATGCTATATGTGATTGTACAAACTGGGAACATATGTTACAATCAATTCTGCGTACTGGGAATATCTGATTTATTTAGATCCAGATTCATGGAAAAGGGTGCATTGAACCTGTAGATCATGCGCGCCGAGAACGACTCTGCGTGAGCCTGCACGCAGAAGTTTTTCTGCATAATCTGCGTATTCATGAAATTGTTTACACAAAGTAAACATATACGCAAGTCGCGAACGGAACGCCCACAACATGCCCCCAGGAAAACCATACAACAACCTTTGCGCCTACCTTTGGCCAACTAACCAGCACCCCTGAGAACTGCATGTGATCACCCATTAATTTGCATCCACCCAAGTTACGATTAGCACAATTCAACTTACGCTCAGCATCACTCAACTTGCATGCCCTCTGTAAGTTACGATCAGCATCACTCAATTTATGATGCGCACCATTCAACTTCCGATCAGCATCACTCAACTTCCGATCAGCATCACTCAACTTACTATCAGCATCACTCAATTTACGATCAGCACCTCTCAACGTGCATGCCCTCTGTAAGTTACGATAAGTATGACTCAATTTACAATCAGCATCACTCAACTTGCATGCCCTCTGTAAGTTACGATCAGCACCACTCAACTTGCGTGAACCCGAGTTAGTAGGTGCTGATCATAACTTACAGAGGGCATGCAAGTTGAATGATGCTGATTGTACGTTGAGTGGTGCTGATTGTAAGTTGAGTGATGCTGACCATAGCTTACAGAGGGCATGCAAGTTATGAGTGCTGTAACTTGAGTGCACCCATGCGATTGCACATACCGTCACCCGTATCATCAGCGTTTTGCACGCTTGTTGTTTCCCATGGGCTTTTGGACTTTACACCTGCTATCATTTGGAGGATGGGTCCTGGGGTTTGCATGTGATTTTTTGTGATGCGATGTTCCAAGTTCAAAATCAAGAATACTGTTGTATTTGGTATGGGTGTGTGATTGCTGGGCTTTGTACCGTCCCTTAACATGCCCACATGTTTGTGTGTTCTTCCTCATTCTGCATGTTCCACCCTCTATTTGGGTCACTGCGTAGGTCTGGCCCACAATCTACTTGGAGTCTTGCGCATGGTGCTCGTCCACTCGCAGAGACGTGCCTGGCCTGCAGAGAATCCACGCAAGTCCTGGAAAAGTCCTGCACATTCGATTCAATGAATCCCTGAACAGGGATTTGCGCACAGATTGGCATGCAAACTCCCTGATTTTCCACACAAATATTTACATGAATCAGGGCCGAAATCGGTTATTCACGTTACAGAAATAGTGGGTAGGTCACGTTTATAATCTTGTTCGAACAATGTCTTTAACCACCGGGCAAAAAATATTTTTTGCTGCTTGATCCTCAGCAACATGTGCATGTACATGTTCTCTGTTTCCTTTTTCATAGATGCAGGGGCTCAATCAGAGGGTACGACCTGTGTTGTGGAGCTGCATCACAGGGGCGAGGTCTCCAGATGCAGGCTGCACACCCAGTTGTATCCAACTCCTCTGAGGGCAATGTGCCTGGTGGAGCATCCCCTTTGATGGCAAAGCTGCTGAGGAGGAGTCCCACGATACCATCATCATGGTGGGCACCTCAGCAGAAGAGGGACAGGGTAGTTGTGGTGATTGTACCAGATAGAGGCCCCAGGGCATGGAGACTTTATTGGAGGTGTCCAGGTTGATGGAGGAGGAGAAAGAGGAGGAGGCCATCGTTGGCCTGTCCATGGTGTCAGGTGGGGGTTCGGATGGGGTCCATGAGACAGGAAGCTGTGCAGTCTACCATGGAGGGGCCAGCTACAATTCCTGTCCTAGGACCATCTGTTGCAGTGCTACCCACCTTCACTGATGCCTCAACCCAGCCAGAGCCAACACTGCTGGCTGATAAGGCCATCCAGGATTCAGTGCTTCCACTGCTGGTGGGTGTCTTCAGGTGGCAGGTGTACATCCGTGATGATGTGCATGCAACTCATGAGCTGCTTGTAAGGAATCACGGGCAGATGGAATGCTGCTTGTTCCAACTGGCAACAGCACTGCTTTCTGGTGGCCTCTCCTCCTCATCTGTGCCCCAGTCAACCTCAACTGAGCTACCACGATGGCGCCCTGTGCCCCTGTCCCACCTTTGACCAGTCTAGATGTACCTGTGTCCCTGGTGGAGGGGAAAGACTGTACCATGGCAGATGAGATGGTCACTGAACCTGCCCAGGAACCTACAGGGAAACTGGCTCTGGAGGAATACCAGGCAATTTATGGTAGTGCAGGTGCTGTATCCGTCAGTGCTGACTGTCATCCATCCAGTCAGAGTTTAATGCACTGCAGACACCTTGCCAGGCAACAGTAGATGTTGTTGGTGAGGAAGCAGATCATGAATGACATTGCGAGTAGGAGGAGGCAAAGAGGTGCAAACATGATGCAAGTGAGGCAGGAGTCACGACGGCACCTACAGCCACTGGTGTCATCACAGGCAGATTTTTTGAGGCAGTCGGACGAAAAGAGGCAGCGGGCACATTAGGTGGAAATTGCCAGGGCCAGGGCTGGGGCAGAGGTTGCAGAGAGGATGGCGCAAATGCGTGCCACCATGGGGGATTCTTGCAGGGCAGAGGAGGAGATTGAGTCTATGATGAGGGAGTTCCTGCAAGCCCTGCGCAAAACAGTGGAGACCCACCTGCGAGAGGCAAATGTGGATGGGAATCGGTCTTGGGTGAGGCATTGTCCAAGATTAGCATGGGCTAGCCCGCTGACTCTTGTATATAGGTCACTAGTTGTAGATTTCCTTTTTATAATTTCTTTTTTCAATGACGATTATTTTGTTTCTATTACTGTTTATAGATCTGCATTAATACATTTATATTTGTGCCATGTGCAGAATGTCTTGGCTTGCTGGTGTATGGGTGCTTTTGTGCTGTTTGTCCATGTGCACCTTTTGTTTGAACATGATCTCCAACTAAGTATGTCGTATGGCTGTCATGTGGGTTTAGGGCACACTTTGCGGGTCATATTTGTACTGGACTATTTGCTGTGGGATATATTGTGCATGGTTCCGATGAGTGTAAGATGATATGGCATTTATAACGCCCCTATACACACGTGTTTCAAGGTGTAAAAATTAGTATGATGCCTTCATGGCCAATGTAAGTATGTGGACAATGGTAGAAGTGGGGAGATGACATGTTTGGACTTTCACATTTTTGTCATACACATTTGTCTTGGCTACTTCTGTGCTTTGCAGAATAGGCATGTTGTTCATCAATGTACATGATGTGTATGGTTGTGTCAAACATGTATAAGGTGTTTGGCATGGCACTTCCTTTGTAAATATGTTCATAGGTATTGAGTCATGCTGGTGGATGTTTGAGGTAGGCATGGTGGCATTACTTTGATTGACTTGCCCATATGGCCATGTGGACATGTGTTTCACAAGTCGGGAAAGGACCATCGCAAGGGTGGGGTTAGCAAGGGATGGTTGCCTGATACCATTCCTTGTGCAGCATCACTGCATGTTTGCTGTCAGTGTTTAGGTATTGGTTGAGTATGTTTTAGATTGTGTGTCTACTGTTGGCGATTTGAAGAGACATTTGGGAATAAGAGGTATTTTTTTATGATGATGTTTTGGCTCTCTTATTAAAGACGGGTATTCATTTGTTTAGGTGTCGGGCCAGATGTTCGTCAGTTCAAGGATATTTGAGGTATCTGGTGACAGCACATTGACCTCTGCCCATTCACTTCTCTAGATTTCAGATTCTTGTACAGCTATTTAGGTGGCCCTTTGGCACTTGCTTGTCCTTGTGGATGGGCTCACACTTCCAACACAGGTGTAGCTTATTGGCCTATGGGATGACGGGAAGGGATGTGGTTTCACTCTGATTAACTGGGCTACACACCTCATATGAGGACGGATCTATGTACTTACTGCACAAATAAAATACAGAAGACAAAAATGTCAACTTTTCTTTCTTTATTTCAATGCAATTATATGTGGGGAGACCCACTGAAGGCCCCACATGTAATTGCGCCTGTGTTCATGGAAGACACAGGCCAGAGGCTGTGAGGAAGGTAAGTGCTTCATAGTGAACTGGCCCATGGGTGTTCAAGATGCTTAGCTGACAAGTGTTGTTGCTGTCACAACGATTGTAAGGCTATCACCACTATCATACTAAACACAGCCCGTTTGTCTTCTTGTAGGGACAGTGAATGGCAGTGGGCTTCCATTGCTGTTGGGTATGAGACTGTACACTTTTACCAACAGATTGTGAGTGTGTGCCAGTTTACTGTTTTTTTCTGTTAATCTGGCAAGAATATTTGTACATCTGAGGGAGTCTGAGTAATGTGTCCCTACTTGCAAGGGCTATGCGGGTGACATCCAGTGGGCTGTTGTCTGGCAAGTGGTGTAGTCAAATTACATGGGAGTGTGTGTGGTCTACTAAGGTGGACTGGGGATTCATCATGGGCATCTGCAAGCAAGATGGTTCAATGGACATCCAATCAGTCCTTTCACATTTCATCCAAACTCCGTAGTCAGTACTATGCACTGAAAGAGTAAGAGTGGGTGTTTTGGTGATGTGCTTTCGGGGTGCATTATAGTGATGCAGCACCTTGTTGGGGAGAGTACTGTGTGGGAGAGGAGTGGGCATAGAGTGATGCAGATTGGGGGGTGCAAATCAGTGAAGAGACTGGGACTTGTGATTTTGGCCTTAATGTAGAGGGTTGGAGCGCAGATTATTGGACGCGCTGGGACGAGGGTGGACTTTTGGGTTTGGCCTTATTGTAGGGGTTTGGGGTGCAGAATAGTGGAGGTACTGGGATGGAGATGAGGGTGGACTTGCTGGTTTGGCCTTAATGTAGAGGGTTGTGGCCCAAATTAGTGGAGGTACTGGGACAAGGCTGCACTTTTGGGTTTCATCCATAATCTCGGGGGATCGGGGTGCAGATTGGTGGAGGTACTGGGATGAGAGTGGACTTGTGGGTTCGGCCTGAATGTAGGGGTTCTGCCTTAATGTATGGTCTCGGGGGCAGTTTACTAGAGGTACAGGGATGAGGGTGGACTTGTGTGTGCTGTCTTAATGTAAGGGATTGTGGCACAGATTAGTGGAGGTACTGGGACAAGTGTGCACATGTGGGTGCAGCCTGAATGTAGGGCGTTGAAGCGCAGAGTAGTGGAGGTACTGGGACAAGGACAGACTTGTGGATGCTGCCTTAATGTAGTGGTTTGTGTGCAGATTAGTGGAGGTACTGGGATGAGAGCGGACTTGTGGGTGCAGCCTTCATGTAGGGTGTTGGAGTGCAGATAAGTGGAGGTACATGTGTGAGAACTTGTCGGTCGCAGGATAGGAGTGACAGTAATGGTTATTACTTATTTCCAATAAGATTTCCATGAGTCGTTTGACAGAGCTGTGTTCTTTTTGCCATGGGGTTGTGTTCTGGGCGTGCCAAGCGCTATTCATTTTTCTTTTTCACTGTGGGTTTCTGGTTGCTTTTCATTCCATGAATCGGCTCCCAGCACAGTACATTTGACTCATGCAATGCTCTTGCTCGCGCTAACTACTTAGCACAGACTTAACACTTTTTTGTGTAAATTAGACCCGAGGTCTGGTGTCCTACTCACGGATGAAGAAGGATGTTTTCTGACAGCTCTTAAACCATTTATTTCTTCATCAACCACAAGCTGTTTATTCAGACCTAGTTCCGCAAGCTCAAACTCTTAAGCGTGTTCTGATGAGTATACAACATCCCTTTATAATTCTAACTGTTGTAAAGACAGTAACAGACCCTACAATTTTGGTTGCAATGCTGGAAAATTATGTGGATATGAAACCTTCTGACCCTAAGCATGCTAGGACACTTTTTTATGCTGGTATTGTGGTTTCAATCCTACTTGTACTGCAGGCCTTTCGGTCGCTTATTTAAAACAGGTATATATTATTTGTGGTGTACTACTGATGATCAAGTCAAACTAGGTGAAATCCCAGCTCCAGAGCCAAGAGCATCTCCATCATAACCACCATATCTAGATGGAGCCATGCATTTCTGGGCCTTCCTTCTCCCATTTACACCAGGTCTAACAGAGGTCCACAGAGGCCTACAACCCGGTGTTTGGCTCAGTGGACTAATGCATCCTCTAGAGCAGGGGTCTCGAACCTTTACGTTGGTAAGAGCTACTTGTAGTTAATGGCCAATAGGCGGGTGCTACAGGCGAGAGCGCTGGGGTGGTGACGTCCATGAGTATGAGCATTTTTACCAAGATTATTTTGTTCCATATATTTGTTCTTTATATAAAAAAGGAACATGGGCATTTATCATATTAACAACTTCAAAAACATCTTCATTTCCTTCCTTTAAAAAAAAAATAGTAGCTGTCTCCTAAAAATTGTCAAAAAATATCAGAATGTAGGAATCTAATCGGGACATTAAATGTGAAGGCTGACACTGCTCGCTATCCACCAGTGCTCAGTAATTTGGTGTGCAGCTTGAAACAGCACGCAGATGCTGTCAGATAAGATCAAAGTTTTGATTTCAGGAAGTAAATCTGCAAAGGCCAGATTTGTAGAACCAGAAAATCATGGTACAGATATTCTACTTGCCATATTATTTGCAACTAACTGCACACCTGACATGGCAGACATGCATTCAGGAATGTTTTTTAAATCTTTTACAACATGCTGTCACTGGAGTCGCTGCGTCCTACACACTTGCACCTTCAGTAAAAGTACATTTGTTTTTCATTAAATAATTAGCAACTTTGAAGGATGTCTCTGCAACAGCATTTGCACTGCAGCATTTATTTTACCTACTTTTTGGGATCACAGACAGCTTCCTTTGGGAATATAATTGTCATAGTTTGTGTGTGTTATTGCAAAATGCCTATCAACGGTATGCTTTTTTCCCCACTGTAAATTGGGCACCGTAGATTAAAGATGCACATTTTCTTTTTATGCTGGAAGAAAAAAAAGAATCCTTATTTGGATGGAAATGGGCATCTTTTGCCTTTTTGTTGGATGGTGCATCCACATCTGCTTGCAGGATTTCAACAAGGGTAGTGTGTCTTCTTTGGGGCTGCATGTGCAAAAACAATCTAAGGAGTATTTCAATCAATGGCCCTCATTACGACCCTGGCGGAAAGGGGAAAACGATGGCGGAAATGCAATACCGCCATCGAAAAGCGCTCGGTGCGACTATGACCCGTCACCGCAAAGTACGAAGCCATTAGCGACACCGTAGTGAACGCCAACGCTAACTGCACTAAGCACGCGCGCGCGCACCATGCCAAACCGCAAACACCACCATGGTGCAACGGTACGCCAATTCCGACCCTAGCGGACATGTACCTAACGCCATCAGGCATGGCGGAATGGACCATTCCGCCATGGCGAGAAATACGGCATCGTGAACCAACCGTAAATGGCCCACTGAGTGCCTGTACTCCACTCCCTGGCCACATTGCACAACTCCTGGCAGGCGCAATGTACTCACACCATGCAACCAGTGAAATCTACAATTCACCCATGCATGCCAACGTAGAAATGCATGCAGGTGTTCGAAGCGCCCCGTGAGTGGGCATCCATGTACGGCATTTCACCATAGCCGTACTGATGCAGCACAGGCATGTGAAGGTACAAGACATCAAAATGGAAATCAAGAACACATGACACAAAACAACAGTAGTCCCCCATCGCTTGCCACCAGCGCAAGGCAACATCCAAAACAGCATCCTGAGGGGGATTGCACCAGACCTGTACTCTTGCCAGTAAACAAACCAACCATCAGCAGAAGCATGTACCACACAAGTTGGCAGAGTGACTGAGCAGCCAGGCACATCCCAAGAGGGGCCGATGGGAGCTGCAGGGCACAGATGGCATGAATACAGAAGCTATTCCAATGGACATGACCCCAGTCCCCCTCCAACAAACGCACGCAAACACAGGCACCTGTGACCAGCCACATTCTGAACATCCCATCATACCATCAATCGACCTGGCTGACAGGCACCAGTCGGCCAAAAGCCAATCCCCCGCCCCTGAACAGCACATCATGTAAACAGTCACAATGGCAGCCCCTATCCGTGACCACACTGTGCTACGTAGGCAAAAGCGGCCAGTACTGTACCACACAACTCAACTCAGAAGGCGGAACACAATGCAGATCATCTCGCAATACATACCGCCACAAATCGAAAATCGCCACATCACCTGCAAAGAATAACGCAACACGCCAAATATCGGAATACAATTTAAATGCACATCCAAATGACAAAGGCCTCACAGCAATTTGTAAAATAACACCAAAACATCCATCATCACCGAGGGCTGCATCTGCAATAATTGACCAGCTTCCACTTGTGTGACGCCCTGTACCATCATGGCACACAGGGCCAACATCAACGTTCCAAAAGGCAACATGGAAGCGGCAAGAACCGCAGGTCCGTCCCATGAGGCAGGCACTAGTCCAGCTGAAAGGCCGAAATGTTGCACCTAGCCACCAGAACAGCGTAAGGGCATGTGGCCCATTGGCGATCGTCCCATAAGATCGTAATGCTGCTCCACTGATTCACCCGAAGCAGCAGGTGTCGAGAGTAAAAACCATCTGGAGGAGTGGCGTACAGATGGCATCTGCAATAGGGCAGGAGATACCTGTCACCAAAATGAAACACAAATTAACCGATTGCACTACATGACACATGATGCATCACTATCTTCATTCAACACACCAAATCCACACCCATATGCATGCTAGCCCACTCCAAATGAATATACACACCCCTAAATCAGTATCGATACATAACGAAACCAATCGAGGTTAATACACCATTGGCAACGTCGGTTACTGTGCATGCGTCCGTCAAGATAGAACCCATGACATGGGATTAGTAACGTGCCTAGACACAAGTGTATGAAGGCGCGTCGAGACAGGGAGGATCCGACAAGGGCAGATAGACGTAAGTCCCACTATGGCAGCCTTGCATCACATAGCGCAGGGGAAGGGGATTGAATCAAAAAACACATGTACATGGCAGACCCTAAATGGAATCATCTGTCCATGCATCCATTCATCATTCCCTCATCCCGCAATGAAAACGCATGAACATTCACTCACATAATATGTGAAACTTCCATCGCGTCTGTGCGTAATGCAGTCTGCAAAAACCACTGTGCTCCTGGCCGGATCTGTAGTGTCGTGAAGCTAGATGGACTTGGGAACGTCCTGCCTTATCGTCCACTACGCTATTGCGCATCCCATTCAATTCATGTCATTCATTGCTTGCTCGTTATGGGCCCTGTCCCAAGGACATTCAACAATAGAACGTTACATTTCCAGGCAGACCTGTGGGCGTCTCCTCACCGCTACTTCGCAACCAAAAATCCTGGCCTTCGAATTCCTCACTTGCAACATTACGTCGAAAAGGCTTCTGTGAACGCTTGCATTCACAATTACATCAATGTAGTGCGGCTGTGTGTCATAATGCTAACTGGCTGCAATCACAAATGGGACGCCACGCCCGTCGGTGAAGTACGATACTGTGCTGCATGAGGGTCGGCCATCGATCGAGCCCTACATACCACTGACTCTTCACAGGTATGTAAGCGGCTGCAATCATAGCATGTGTAACAATGGGAGCATAGCATGAAAATCAGTCAAAGTACATCACACTGCCATCGGGATTTGATACATGATTCCAATCCCAAGATGCCATGCGGCCAAATGCAGCCTTACGTGCGGGACGTGCTCGGCCAGAAGGGATTGCATCTGCCACAGATTCATTCAATCAGCACAGGTGGAGGCCATACAGGCCGACAGCACATATATAGCAGACCCAAACCCCTCCCACAACCACTCCCACTCCAAAATGCTACCGGCAGGACTAGCGATGTTGGGCCTGGGGCACCAGATAGCACTGCAAGTGCTACAACTACAAGAAGACGACGAACAACAACAGGTACAACAACCGGGCGCACAGGGGAGACGGAGGAGAAGGAGGAGGAGGAGGGCAAGGCAGGGTCAGCAAGGCCCACAAGCACTGCCACTACCACCACGCAGGCGGCCCGCAATCCCACGCCTCCGAGCTGATCCGTTCAACCTCACTGCTGAGCAGATCCACACCCTCTACCGTTTGGACCGGGACACCATAATCGCCATTGTGGACATGACACATGCTGACCTCGTGAGCATGATAGATAGCCCAACCGCCATCCCACCCCTACTGAAGGTGGTGTCTGTACTCCACTTCCTGGCCACAGGCACCTACCAGCACACAGTGGGACAGTTGCATGGCATTTCACAGCCACTGTTCTCACGGACACTCTCCCAAGTGCACGATGCCCTCCTGAAGCACGCCGACGACCACATCACACTACCACGCACGTACCAGGAGATTACCAACGCAAAGGTGGGATTCCATGCACTTGGCGGCATCCCGGGTTGCATTGGTGCCATCGACTGCACCCATGTTGAATTGGTTGTCCCACATGCCATGGAGGTCCAGTACCGCAACCGGAAACAATTTCATTCAATCAATGTGCAAATGGTGTGTGACTCCAACAAGATCTTTACGCATTGTTGTGCCAGATTTCCAGGATCTACCCATGATTCTATGGTCCTGAGGAACACAAGAATACCACGCTACATGGAGCGACACGCAGGGCACAGATCCTGGCTACTCGGTGAGTCTCATTCCATGCATGACATCGTGGCCCATTTGATGCGTCAATGACCTTGCAGGAGGGGGGGGGGGGCTACTTAGCACTATCATTCCACTGACACCCTTTATTCGTCCCATACAGGTGATGCCGGGTATCCACTGAAGAGATGGCTCCTTACACCAATCCGGAACCCACAGAACCAGCATGAGGAGGACTACAACCATGCCCACTCACGTAGCCGTGTGGTCATTGAACAGGCATTCGGCCTACTGAAGGCTCGTTTCCGCAGCCTCAGCAGGTCTGGCGGGGCACTCATGTACAGCCATGAGAGGGTTTCTAAGATGGTCATGGCATGTGTCATGCTGCACAACATGTGCATACGTAGGAATGTGCCCATGCCCCCTGACGCTGTACTGCATGCACCTGAAGATGATGATGATGAGGGTGGGGATGTGGAGGCACCCCAGGGAGTCCATGAGGCACAGGATGCACGTGCAATCCGACAGAGCATCATAGATGCATGCTTCTAGCAACCACGCATGGTGCCTATTACACGGAAAGGGGACCTGTGGCACTGTGTGTGTGTAGTACAGGCACATAGTGGACTGTACGCCTATGAAGGCCTCGTACGCAAATATCAATGTCCACACATGTCATTGGATGATAATGAAGTGCTGTATTGTTAATGTGATTTGATTCATACACCCTATGGACCCGCCACCCAGTGAAGCCCAACACACCCCCTCCACCCTACTTCCTCCCCCCCCAACACCAGTGTCCAGATATGCATGCTGCCCGTGGGTAGACGCTATTGCAAGCCCCCTCTACGGGTATCAGGGGCACCCCTGCCCGTGGAGCGCAGGTTCCTGCCAGATCTGCGTTGGGGGCTGCCCTGGACGGAACTTGCCACGGATGACGTCTCTGCCTGCTCGCGTCCATGCATGTCTCTGAGGGTTTGTGAGAGCTCCGAGAGCACACGGCGCACAGCAGCAAGTTCAGCACAAACGTCTTTGGACGTCGCATGCAGTTCCCCCCTCAGGCTCTCGGTGCTTTTCTCCATTTGTGCTCTCAGGCTCTCGGTGCTTCTCTCCATTTCTCCCCTGAGGCTCTCACTACTTTTCTCTATTTGTGCCCTGAGTGTCTCGGTGGATGTTTCCATGGCTGCCCTTGAACCCCCGCATTCATTTGCATGGTCCTTGAGTAGCGTGGACGCTTCCTGCTGTTGCTCGATCAGCAGGTCGAGGGACTGTTGCCTCTGCTGGGCCATGGACATTTGCGGTGGTGTGACAGGGGGGCTGCTCAACACATGTTGCCTTGGCACAGGACTTGTGGGGGTTGGCCAGTCGTCGTCTTCAGGGTGCCCCTGCGTGGTTTCGTCATGGTGTAGGGGATGGAACATGCAGGGGGATTGGGAAAGGTCATGGATGGTACCTACGTCGCCAGCACTGTTTTCCGTGTCGGAGCATGCTGGCATGACAGCTGTGTCACCTATGGTGCTGCTACCACCAGAGGCAGTGCCATCAGATACGTTCTTTGGGGGGACCTGTGGTGCTGGGGTTGTGGACTTGCTGGCTGCTGGGGTGCCTGTTGCAGTCCCCTCCAGTGTGCTGGCACTTGATTCCTGCTGCTGCCGTGTCTTGATCCTTGCACCTGAGGTGGAGGCTCTTGGGACGTTGGTCCTGGCCCTCTTTGCAGGCGTGCTGGTAGGGGTGTCCTGCAGCTCGTCGTTGGTATCGGACCCTGTGGTGGAGTAAAGAGGGGCGAGCGTTAGTTATGGGTCTGTCGGATTTGGAATGGCAACGTATCAAATGCATTGGGGTGGTACATGAGGCTGATATGGGACTGGGCCTTGGAGGTGGTCTCATTTTCGTGTGGATTGAGGATGCATTCATTTGGCTGCCTGCAGTTAGGGGGTGCATGCTGCACATGTAGGGGTTGTTTATGGCATCTTGATTCATTTGTTTATTCATTCTGACTTTTAGAGGGCGCTGTCAGGGCAAAGTATGTATTGCACTATGGGGTCACATGGTACTGCACATGTTCGTGGTTTGTGGATTTCGCATTGTTTCTCTTGGCAAACCTACCTGATTCTCCGGATGTCGGCACTCCTTTCTCCATCCCTCCGACTCCCTCTATGCTCTCCATTCCTATGGTGGAGGCGCAGATCTCCTCCCAGGGGGTCAACTTGATGGGCGACTCTGATCCCCCCCCGGTAGCTGTGGCGATGTTCCTGTTCGCAGAAAGTATGCTGCGTACGCGGATCCGCAGGTCGTCCCACCGCTTGCGACATTGCTGTGGCGTGCGGGGTGTTGTCCCCACCGCACTTACGCGCTGTGCCACAAGGGCCCATATGGCCTTCTTGTTGGCAAGGGCCGTCCTGGTCATTTGACTGGAGAAGACGACGGCGGCATTTTCCTGCAGGGTCTCGGTCAGCACGGTCAGTTCCTCTCGGGAGAAGTGGACCTGCCGCTTGCGATCACACGCTTTCTTGGCTACCTTTCCCATATTTATTTTTTTAACTGGGGTTGCTAACGGGTTGGGATGTGTGTCAGGGTCGGATTTTTAATGGTTGTGTTGGGATTCGGATTTTATAGTTGTGCGGCGTGCTGTTTCCCGTTCCGGCCACATGCTTTTACTTCCGTTTCCGTATATTTACGGTGCCCGTAATTTGCGGTGCCCGCTCATTACGGTGCCCGCTCATTACGGTGACCGCTAAGATGGGTGGCGGTATTGCACCTGGTGCAGCGTACGGCGGCGGTAAGGGCCGTTTTGGGGTCATTTCCGCCATCGCAGCCTTTCGGATTCCGCCATGGCGTAATGCTCGTGCCCGATGGGTCGTAATTAGCCGCACTTTGCTCCTTCGTGCAATGGCGGAAACGCTATTTACGCTGTTGCGGTCCGGTCAGTCAATTTCCGCAAGGGTCGTAATGAGGGCCAATGTATTTTAACTTTATTTTTTATTTTTATTTTTAAATCAGCATATACCACGATTTGCTTTGTCAAAATAAAACCCTCGGCCAGTTTAGCATATCCCCAATTCATGAAAATTGCTCACATGCCAAGTCACAGCATTCATCGAGGAAAAGTAGGCCAAATCTACTTTTTTGACTTCCCATTAATGTTTTTATATCAAAATAATTGGAAAGATTGTAAAAAGTGTAAAATTACAGGGCTAAAATGATAGTTTTATAGCGATGACTTGAAATCTGCACAAATCATATAACAACACAACCAAACAATATACAACAGCAATGGATTGAAACCTGCCCAAATCATATAAAAACCCGAACAGACAATATACAAATCATTAAATAAAAATGTTGAGCAAAGAGAGTATGGTTGTAGCGAGGGGTGACTAATTCATAATAGGTAGTGACATGACACCCATCTGCCATTCATGAAAGTGGCTGTAACGCAGAACAGCTCACAGGATCACCTCCTTTGCATGTAGGAATCCTACAGGTAATTCTGGTGCATGACCAATGGGCCATGCCTGCATTGCACACGCAGCTCCCTCAAACATATGGGAATTTTCCATGTGTTAGAGAATTACTTGTCAATTGGATGGTGTTTTGCCAAATTATTAGTAAAACGCTGCTCATAATTTGCACCATTTCAACCCAGTATTGAAAGGCTGAAAACACCTGGACAGAATTTAAACACAATCCGGAGATGCATGTGAGTGCACCCCCTTCCAGGACCCTACTGGGCCCTGGTTAGCTGTAATTTTGTAACTCTAAAGCACAATCATGTCACTTCAAATATGTGCAAGTGTCATTCTGCAAATGGCAAAGTGCAAAGTGGCAGCATGTTTCTCTCCTAATGGCAAGCAAAATATGCATACATATCAATCTATAAGCAAATCTGCAAATGCATACAAAGGTGGCAGTCTAATATGTGATTGGGTAATGGTGTCTACTTGAGCAATGTACTAATCAGCACTAAACAGAATGCAATAATGGAATGATTCCATAGCAAAGTCATGGTGATTCTAATGATTCTGTAACAGTGAGTCTAATAATGGGTAATGGTTCTCTACAGATAGTACTTATGATTTCTAATAATGATAACAATTCAGGCTCCTCATTTCATCCACTTCCACAGATGCAGGCCTGTGGAAGATGCACGCCCTCCAGGAACCTCCTGGGCCATGGTTAGTAGTAATTGTGTAACTATAGTCCACCCCCACCCCGGTTTTCACTCCTCTCTCTCCCCGACCCATCCCCGCTTCCTGATCCATCCTTCCGTCTCCCAGCCCACCCTGTACCCTGATTGGTGGAATTTCTCCAATGCATTGGGCCTACTGGCCCGCTCTGCACCATGCTCTCCTCTTCACAATCCAGAGATACATTTGAGTGCACCCCCTCCAGGACCCTCCTTGGCCCTGGTTAGCAGTAATTTTGCAACTATATTCCGGCCCACATACCCGTTTGCAGTCCTCTCTCTCCCCCGACCCATCCCCGCTTCCTGATCCCTCCTCCCGCCTCCCAGCCCACACCGTGTCCCATGATTGTTTGGAATTGATGGTTTTAACAGACCTTCCCAGGGCAGCCCACTGCCTGGCAGCCCCTGTGGCTAAGGGCCGCAAGGCCAAGGGCAGCTCCTACATTGGCGGCTCCAAACTGTGTCTGCCGGTGTCAGCAGGGGAAGCCAGTGGCCATCAGTCAACCAGCAGCTACAATCAAGGTAGGAGCGGTCAGAATGAAGGATAGAGATTTCACTCTACCCTGGAACTCCTACCACTTAGCAAACTAACCTAAAATCTGATAGTATGGTGATTGCCAGCCTGCGCCTTTCCCAGAGATTTGTTCATATTGACCTAATCCATATCTAGAATGCTCCACACTTTGATGCTACTGTTAATGTTAGCCTGCACCACAATGTTTAGCATTTTAACTACTGGACAGCTTCGTACCACTGACAACTGCTCAATTGCCTCCATCCCTATTCATAGTATGGTGAACCTGCTGCATCGTGGAGCCTAGGCATCTCTCCCACTGTGCAGGACTCTGGATCTGGGGGTAGCCTCCATCTCTGTTTAGTATTTGGTGAACCTACTGCGTTGTGAAACCTAGGCCTCTCTAGCACTATACAGGACTCTCAAATCTAGGGATAGCCTACATCTCTGTTTAGTATTTGGTGAACCTAATGCATTTTGAAACCTAGGCACCTCTCCCTCTATACAGGACTCTCAAATCTAGGAGTAGCCTACATCTCTGTTTAGTATAGGGTAAAACCTAGTGCATTGTGAAACCTATGTCTCAATGGTATTGGACTCTGAAATCTATACCTGTTTCCCCTGATGCACTGGACAAAGTTTGCCCCCCACCCGAACAACTTCGAAGGTTAAAGTATGTACATCGCAAACCACCAGTGTGGACAAGGGCCACAGGCAAGGACAAGCATCCATGCACAATTGAAGACTGCTATGGCTAAGCACATCCGGTCTAGCATCGCATAGAGCCGTCCAGACTAAAAGACATGACGTACCGCAACACCTCTGCCACTAGCATACAGCGACTACCATCCGAAAGGAACTCAGTACAGCTGGCCACACATTGACTCTCTCAACAATAACAATCTTTCGCATGCCTCCAAAAGTGCCGACCCACATGCCTGACCTCTCTTCGGACTGCTTAGTCGAGCCTTGCCAGCCATCCAAATCCTACACCGGCAACATGTACACATGCATCTCCTAAGCTAAACTCTTTTAGAATTTTCCACCACATTGACTACGGTCACCGAGGGTGGTCCAACCAGGAAAAAGCACATTGAGGCCACTCAAGTGGAGACATAGGCCCTCATTACAACACCGGCTGTAACCAATGGCGCTATTAGCACCATGGTTGCTGTCGGTATTGTAACAAGTCCGCCAATGGTAAATGGGGAAATACCACCCCATCCCAAGGTTGGCGGGGCGGTAATTCCCCATTTACCATTGGCCCTTCCCCATTCCCATTTTTGCCCCATAGGGCTCAATGGGACTGGGGAAGACGGTAATTACGATACCGCAAATTACGGTACCGTAATTACCTCAGAAGTCCCTTTGTGGGTCCCTACTTTAACGGCTGGTCCAGACCAGCCGTTAAGGTCGGGCGCCGCAAAGGGACCTCGTAATCAGGCATTAAGGGTTTAACGGCACCAACACCTTTTACGGCGCCGTTAAACCCTTAACAACAGGGTCGTAATGACCCCCATAGTGCTATATAAATAACCAAATACAATATAATACAATATTCATGCAGGTTACCCACATATCTCTATAGATCTCCCCATTTGTGTAGATAGCCAAATGGGATTAGCCCTATTAATTGTTCTCCCATCCCATGGCTCTCTTCTGTGTTTCTCCCTGTATTCACCACCCTTTTTTATACAGTGATCTGTTGCTTAGTAACTTGGTTTAAGCTATATTAATCATATATATATATATCAAAGTATATACATACAAACCACTACTCACTTTTCCCACCTAATTACTACATTTGTATTCTTGTTTTGTAAAACAAAGGATGGAACAGAACTATCAAATCATGTTTTAAAGTCCTGGTATTAATGGCACATGCCACTTTAAATTCCTGTTTAGTTTTTATAAATGTAGTGGCAGGCACCAGAATGCAGTCTGCTTGCCACAAGGTTGAATTCCTATATTGGGAAATGCACAGAGGTGGGCTCCTCCATATCACAGCAAATTCCATCTTAATCTTTAATACAGTTGGGGCTACTGCTTAAAATGGAGAACTCAGGGGGCCTCATTACGAGTCCGCCGACCCGGACTTAACACCACCGGTATAACCATAATGGCACCGTTTCCTTGACCGTGAAATCACAACCCACGATTCCAGAAAGACCACCACCACAAACCGCCGCCGCGGAGTTAAGGGATCCGTAAAATGTGTCGGCGGCGAAACGCCCCAGTTACCGGCAACACCAAACACCATGGGCATCACGAGTACCACAGACATGGAAACACTGCCATAAAAATGACGGAAAGGGCGTGGCCACGGAGGCGGTATCGGCGCCACCACAAACATGACGTTAAACAGTGCCTGGTGAGCTGAATCAGGCCACAGGCGCCCCAAATGAACCCACCTGGACCCAGCAGGTCACTGGGAGCCTACAAAAGGGCCACACCCAGGCCAACTCCAAACACAACTATGCAGGCAGCAACTGCAGCAGCATTTTGGACTGGGGCTATTGAACCTACGGGCAGCAGTGCACATGGTGGCAGTAATGGTGCAGAGGAGGATGAGGCGGAGGCGGAGGAGGTGCAGGCGGCAGTTAGCAAACCCTGCACGCATGCCAAACCCAATTGTGCAGCCGGCATGACCCCACAGGCAGCCTGCAATACCCCACATCAGGGCCTCACCCTGGAACCTGACCCCAGGACAGATCCACACATTATACCGGCTGGACCATCCAACAATCATGTACATCACTGCCATGATTGAGGACGACATCAGCAGCCACATTGCCATTTTGACCGCAACCCCCCCCCCCTCCTGAAGGGGGTGTCAGTACTGCATTTTCTAGGCACAGGAACTTATCTGCACACAGTTGGTGAGCTGCGCGGTCTCTCACAACCCTGTTTCTCTAAAATATTGGGACAGGTACTGGATGCCCTGCTGCGCCATGTGTCGGAACACATCGCCCTACCCCGTACTCTTGCAGAGGTCATTGCCACCAAGTTGGCCTTCCATGCCATTGCAGCCATGCCAAATTGCATAGGTGCACTCACATAGAGCTGACAGTACCACATGCAATGGAGATGGTGTACCTCAATAGGAAACAGTACCACTCACTGAATGTACAGATGGTATGTGATGCCGGACAAGTGATTACACATTGCTGTGCACATTTTCCAGGGTCAACACATGACTTAATGATCCTGCGGAATTTCACATTGTCACGCTACATGGAACGCTACGCTGGACAAAGCACATGGCTATTGGGTGAGTACAAATGCCAATGCACAGGCCCTGTGGAAGTGTGTTGTGTGTCCAGGCCAATAACCTGTGTGAGTGGGCTGCTACAACTGCACATGCATCACCTGCTGGCCCATGTAATGGACGGTCAGCATAACCCACACATTACAAAGCTACACATGACAGGTTGGCACAGTGTGCCCGTACACACCCTGCCAAATGAGACATACGACCAATGCTACCACAAGGCCATACAAGTTGACCCACTCAATACAGCCTCCCACACTTAGCACCACTGCCCCCCAATGCACATGACAACTGCACATGAGACATCCTGCAACAGCCAAATCATCACAGCCTATTGATTGACTCCTCCATGTGTGCACGTCATTGCACAGTGCCATACTTACCAACCACCATTTTCCGCAAGGGCAACTACATATGCACAGCAAGTCATTGTTTAATGTCCAAATACCACCATGCCCCAAACAACTAACCCACTAATGGACCTCCCCCACCACCCAAATATACCCACCCCCCTACACCCATGGTGTCCCCAAATGTCATGTTCACTGCCATCCCCACATGGCACTATTTGCGGGGGCGCTTATGCGCAGGAGTGTCCTTGCTGGCAGGCCCAGTCAGCCGACTAGAGCGCCTCCGTGAGCTGCCAGTGGCAGAGCTGGATGGGGTGGTGCTGGCTGAGGTGACTGTTGGTGTGACTATGGGCACGCATCCCTGAAACGGCTGCTGGGCAACCAGCATTGACTCTGCAATGCTGGATTGCACACTGTTCCCTTCCCTGACATGGCATGCCAGGGTGACAGTGGTGGCCGCAAATTGTCCAATGGACCTGGAGAGCCGACGCACCGGCATTGCATTGCTCTCATGCTGCAGCCGGGCCTCCTCCCGCTCATGCATGGCCTCCTCCCACTGCAGCCTGGCCTCTTCACGCTGAAGCCTGGCCTCCTCCAGCTGTCTTTCTACCAGCTGCATCAGGGTGGCCTGTTGTTGCTCAATGTGCTGCAAGCGAGTACTGAGCTCAGCCATGGAGGAAGTTGGGGAGCGCATGGGGCTATGCGGTTCTTGGGGGCTGAACTGTAGGCCATGGATGGGTGACAGCTCATCCATGTTGTCCCCTCACCCTGTTGTACTGCTTCGGCCTGCATGGCCGGGGCACTTCCATCACTCGATGCAGCCTCCTCAGCAGTGCAAATGGGCTGCAAAATGGCATCCGTGGCCATGGTGGGTGCCTGCTTGGGGGTGGTGGCGTCTGCTGGTGTGCCCAATGCAGCCGGTGTGCTTGATGCCGCCGGTGTGCCTGAAGCTGCTGGTGAGCCCGATGCAGCTGGTGCTTGTATGCCGGATCAGCTAGCATCATCCTCCTGGGCAGGAGTGCTGCATTGGGTGCGTGCAGGTGGCCGCTGCGTTGCCTCTTGGCCGTCGTCGCTGTCACTTGACACGGCTGTGGGGATACAGAGGGCATGCTGTTAGTTGTGTGATTTACTTGATGTGTCCATCACATGCATCAAACTGAACAATCCATGACCACTTGCATGTACACACTTGTGACTATTGATGCACTCAGGTGTGTGTGTCTCTGCTTGCAGTCAGGTACGCACTGTGTGCATTTCCAGGGGTCATGCATTGGGGATGTGTTACTTGTCATCTGGGTGGTCAGTGGGTCCATTGGGTCACTCCTGCCCTGGCTGGGGGGGGCATTGTGAGTGGGTCCATTGGGTCACTCCTGCCCTGGCTGGGGGGGGCATTGTGAGTGGGTCCATTGGGTCACTCCTGCCCTGGTTGGGGGGGGGCATTGTTAGTGGGTCCATTGGGTCACTTCTGCCCTGGTTGGGGGGGCATTGTGAGTGGGTCCATTGGGTCACTCCTGCCCTGGTTGGGGGGGCATTGTGAATGGGTCCATTGGGTCACTTCTGCCCTGGTTGGGGGGGGGATTTGTGAGTGGGTCCATTGGGTCACTCCCATTCACACTTATGGCTGTGTACTCTGTGCACTTACCGGCATCTGCAGGTGGGCTCACTCCTGCCTCTGTGTCTCCAATGCCGTGGATTCCCTCAAGGTGTAGGACACTGCTGCAGCGCTCCTCCCATGATTGCAACTTGAGAGGGGATGCCGGGCCTCCACCAGTGCCAATGCTGCGTTGGCGGTGTGCAGCGATGAGGTTGCGCACCCAGAGCCTGAGGTCATCTCACCTCTTATGGCAGTCCTTCACAGAGCGTGTGGTCACACCGACCGCTGTGCACTTGCGTGCTGCCTCCGCCCACACCTCCTTGCGGCGTTGCTGAGTAGCGTGCCACTGGTCTGCACTAAAGAGCCTTTCTGCATGCTCGACAATGTGCTCCACCAGTACTGTGAGCTCAGCCTCACTGAAGTGCTGCTTTCACTGTCTGCGTGCTGGGATCCTGGATGCCATGATGGTGTTAGATGTGTTGTCAGTCTCAGGGAGGTGTTCTGAACTGTGGTGTTTGAGGATGGGAGTGGATTGTGCTTTATAAAATGGCCGTCTCTCTGTTTCTGTTTTTTTTCCCGCGGTCATGGTATTTCCGCTTCCGGTGTTTCCGTGTCGGCGGGGGCGTTTTCTGTGGCGTAATGTCCGTGTGCGTGGGTGTTTAACGTGACGGCGGTGACACCATTTCCGCCTCGGTGTGTTGCGCGCGACCCACTTGCCGTAATCGGCCCTTCATTCCGCAACCTTACGGTCGCAGAAACGGAGTCACCGTCATCACAGAATCACCGGATTCCAGCACGGCGGACTCGTAATGAGGCCCAGTATCTTCAATTAAAATAAAATGCAGTTTCTCCAACACTTAATGCTAGATGTGCCTTTTTTCTAGCAAGCGGGGACACGGATGGTCTTTTTTGAGCACACCCACATCCTCACTCAGCAAAACATGATTACACCTGTAGCTTTATTTTCCCCATTCTGATTGGAAGCCTACACATACTAGCATTAAAAGTAATCCTAACTGAAATAAATCTAAAGAAACACAGTGAGGCTGAAACCATCCCAGCCCCAGATTTGTTTCACATGGCATGCAGATTTCTGCACCCCTTCCCTTTTTAATCAGCCATCATTTGCACCTCTTGATGAAAATGGTCACAACACACATTTCCAATTGGCTTTTGCTATTCATACATAACCCCTTTGTGACACTGCCCCGAGCCCTTCGAGCCCCAATGCAGCCTCTCCTCCTCTCGCCGTTCACCCACGTTTTGACTGTTTGCATGGAGAGGGGATCAAAGCAGCGGGGGAAGAGGTCCGGGACTTCAGACACCAAAATAAACACACTATGCTCATTTTGGTGTCTGATGCAAAGAGCTACTGTCAAGGGCCAGGAGAGCTACCAGTAGCTCATGATCTACCAGTTGGAGACCCTGGCTCTAGAGGGACTTGTGTTTGACCTCATGGTCACAGGTTCGAATTCTGAAGTTGATAAAATGAGTACCATTAAGCTGGATAACAATAAACATCTGTTATCTGTCATTAGTAACCGCCGTGGGTGTGTCCACGGGATACACGTAACGTGATTGGCTCGTTTCTGAGCCATACCACATGTAATCCCATGGACGCACCTCCGTTCCTGCGTTCGTACCCGACGGGGGGGCGTGGCAGGCCCTTAGCCAATGAGGAGGCTCGAAATGGGGAAATCCCTGCTCCAAGCCTCCCCATGGCTGGAGGCTGCCTTCGTCCCCCGCCGGGGACTCAGGTAAGTTTATTTTTTTCCTCCAGCCCCTCCCGTACAAACTATCTCCTCCCCGTCCTCCCAACCACACTTACCTTCTTTTTTCTTTCACGGTAACGAATGCGCTTGGAACACTTCTGTTCCCAACGCGTCCGCTCCAATGGCCGCCATGGAAAGGGAAAACGGAGTACGTTTTCCCTCTCCCGGCGGCCATTTTATTTGCCTTTTTTTTCTGTTAACAGAAAACAATGCTATTAGTACCCCGGTCTAACGGGCCGGGGTACTAATGGCTATAAGCCCCTTGACAGCAGGCCAATACTGCCCGCGGTAATGCCCCGGGGCCTCGTTAGGGCCCTTGCTATGCTCGTGCCTGTAACTATGGTCCCTGGGACATTACCTGGGGCAGTATTGGCCCACTGTCTCATGGCTTCTTGCCACAATAGCGCCATGATGACCCTCTGGGGGTGTGCATATGCTCTACAAATACACCTGTTATGTTACAGTCATCCTTAAATGTCCTCACTAGCACCATGTCAACCTTCAACAGAAAACAACGTGCTGTCTGCTACCAGAGCTGGTCCTTTCGTTTCCAGTGTCTTTTTCTGTGACTCCACATCCACTATGATTGTCTCCCCCACAACAGTGCCAGCAAAAAAAGCACTGTCTTTTCCCCACAATTGACTTCAGATGAGGCCTATGGATCAGCACTCTTGCCTTCTTAACCGTCACTACTAGAGTGAGCGCAGGGAAGAGCATATTCTGTTAGACTTCTCTCGAAGAACTGGACAGAATTGATCCCAGGCTGCACAAGGCGGCTAGATGGCGATTGGCACTTTTTTTTGCAGTGCCAGATTTTTCAGGTTGAATTATGCAGTTAGATTACAGGGAAATGTAACCTATATTTATTGGTATACCTGAAAGGAAAAGAACAAAAGAAGCATGCATTATGGAGTAGTCAAAGGTTGGATCCATATGTTGAGGGAGATAAAATATATTGTTGAATGCATATGGTGCACCCTGACAGACTTCCTGAGAAACTTGAACTGGCTGGAAAATAGACAAATTCGATTGCTCTTTTTGGTGAAAATGTATATTTAATTTCTTACGGAAAAATGTTGGGACATTTAAAAATATAAGGGCATGGGTGTAAATTCAAGTAAAATAGGCTTGTTTTATTTATGTTTCATTCCTTTGAGACACACTTTTACAGAATGTATTTATTATGTCCTTCTCTTTTTTCTGTCTCTGGGGAAAGCTTTGTCAAAAAGAATGCCCACACTGCGCTCCAGGAGGCTCTCAACCACACGCTTCTAACATGTGAGATAATCTACCCGTTTTTCATCTACACTTTTCATTCTACATAATAACAACCTAAGAATCTGACATTGTTCTGTTGAGGATTAACTGTGACAAAGCTATGTGTGATATGTCTCAGATGTCAGCTTTTGCCACTTTTGCTTTTCTTTTCCATATGTTCTATGTCTGTTGTAATTGTATAAACACCCCATTCCAAACGTAAGCATTGAAAAAGAGTGAGGTCGACATACAATTACGGTACAGAAGCTCATTGGAAGTGAAATTATAAAACACTCATCATCACGTGTAGACACGTTGAACATATAATGTAATTTCTATACATGTTTTGAAACGTTTGCACTTTTAAAATGTCAACCGTGTTTTACTTAAATGTAGTGTTGCATATTTATAATAATGTTAAAAATGCATTATGAATATTTTTACTTTTGTATGTTATAATTTTGATTGTAACTTATTACACTTTTACACACATTTCCTGTTGCTTTCCTGTTATAATGTTTACATTTTTTAATTGTTTAAAAGTCTATAAAATGTATAAAACTTGCTCTGCTAGCATATGAAGATTGTTATTGACCTCCTCTCAGCCAATCATAATGTTCAGGGCACAGTAAATAACTACTGCTATTGACTGCATTCTTACCATTCTGACTTCTAAAGCAGACACGGATACCACAATGCAATTTCCAGCCAAGTTTTCCCTCAACAACAAATTCCTCTCTGGGAAGACGTTTTGTTTGCAGCAACATTAGATTTAACACGCCAGATAGAAAGCTAAAACATGGGACTATTCTTCCACTTTTTTTTTTATAGATACACCGTTTGTATTACATGATGCCTAATGCTAGCTCATGATAAACCGACACCAGTTTTAAAAAGTTTATACATAAAATACTGGAGCTATAGAGAAAGCCTTGTTAGCTATGCACGAACAAAATAAATAAATACATCTCATTTAATATCACTGTTTTTCCATTTACTTTACACACAATGAAAGTAACGGTTTTACTATTGCACTAACAATCCAAAACATGTATTGTGACTACCACTATGTGCTAAAAGGTTTATAGACCAAGTCAGGGGTAATTATCCCTTGGGATAATGACTCTACCTCAAGTTATGGATTTCAGCTTTGCTCGGGCAAAGACCTGGTGGCGGGTTATTATCCTGCTATAATGACCCTTCCTTCGGTCTATAATGCTTTTCTGTTGTACACTTTAAAATAATTTGAATGTGATTATTTTTTAACATGCACTTGAATTGCGAGCGAATATACCACTCCCATCCCCCATCCCCCAAAATCGTATGAAACAATAAATAATAGTTTTGGAAAACAAAGGGCCTAGCCATCAGTGCAAAAGAAACACAATAAAAAAGGCAAAAGTACCACCCTCGGACATCTGCAACCACACACCTCTGTGCTCATCTGCCTTCTACACTGCGCTCTGTCTGCAGTGCACTGTCCAATCACAAACAAATAATGGAAAAGACACGTCTTGTATTCGTGTAACACCATGTATTGTCTCATACCAATTAAATACACAGGCTGTCGATGTTACGCATCAGCGCACTCATCCTGAAGAAAAATAAATACAAATGAACAGACATTTGAGTCATTAGGTCATCAGCATTACACTACTTCCTTAAACTAATCACTTCCATATTTTTATTTTTATTTACGCAGTTCATTTGTCACAAATGCTAGCTCATTTGTTCCAGCTAACACACAGCTCGTGGAAACAGCTGAGTCATTTGCTTGCAATTGCCTTGAAAGACCCCACAACATGCGTTATTCTCCAAGGGTTCTGTTACACGTGCCAGGAATTAAATATGCTGTCAAACCACCTGGCCACAGGATGTGACAGTGGGTCTGCAGCCCACTTGGCACAGTCACAGTGGCTCCGAACAGCACCGACGTATAATTGAGCATGGGCCATGCTAAGCATCACTCATTTATTAACTTGACTCTCGCCTGGCAGCCCTGCTGTTATCACTGTTTAAAATGGGTTCACAAATGTGTTTCATGGAAGAAATTTTATTTTGCAAATGTCCTTGCAGCGTGAATACTAAACATTTTTTATAATCCAATCACTTATTAATTTTGATGAAAGATGTAAATAGTCTCGAGAAGATGTGCTTTATTTATTTGCAAACACAAGACAGCCAATTTAGCAGGCTGCCAACACCATGGCCACAGAGGCTTTGCCAAGGCTGCCTGCCTCATCTCAGTCATTATTTCCTTTGAGACCTTCAGGCATTGTCCTGCCTGACTGACTGAGCTTAGCGTGAAACATATGTTCAAAGTTAATTCATTAGATAGCTTTCCAATGATTAGAATGTGTGGGCTTGGTCTTGGCAATGACCATTACTTTAGACTGGACGGAGAAATTGGAACAGATGCAAGCTCGCTGACAAAGTATTACAATGTTTAGTTGTGTTTGGTAGAATGAGCCCTCCCTGTTGTGCTTCTTTACTGGTAGCTCGATTTCATATGGCCTTTCCGTGCCTCCTCCTCCCAGGATTTTATTGACTCTCTAGTTTTGGAGAAGGGGAGGAGTGAATTTTCAGCCAGCCCCTGAATGTTAAGAAGTCCTGACGGAGCTAGACCACAAAAACAGCCAAAATTCAAAAATCTTACTTTGTGTCTCTTCATAACAGAAACCTGTGAGTGTGTCTTTGAGTTGCATAACCTAGAAAATGCACGTTTTAGGTCTTTACCGCTTACCACAGCAATTGTTTTTCATTATAGTACTGCTATTATATAAGATGATTTTATATATTGTAAACTGTGATTTATATTTGAATGCAGTAACAACGAACTTTGAAATAGAACTTTGTATTTATGAAAGCAATTAAAAGTATTGCCAAAAAATGGCTCAAGAACACACCAACTGCCAAATACAGTTCAAGAGTTTTTACTTGCTTAGTAGATAAGGGGCTGCCTGAGGGCAGGACCTCGCTAGCTAGTAGACAGAAATCTCTCAACCCCAGGATGACTACTAGAGATCAGTAACCCCTACTGTCTAAAGTCTGTCATACTAAAGGTGATGGGCTAAAGGCAAATGCTGCATCTGTATAAGTTTCCCTCAGGCAACAATCTAGGCCGTCTCTTCTTTAAGATCCCTGTGATGTCTTACGTTGGAGTTTTAGTGCCTCTCAGAAACTCAGGCCTCGCTTAATCTTTCAAGCCTGAGTACTCCTTTTGCTAGGTCTGTCACCCTCTCTTATCTTCTCCTACTCCCTTCCCTCCTACTCCACACACTGACTCCTCTCTCCCTCTCTCTCTCTCTGAAACCTTCTGTTCTGTCCCTCCGATCTTCTTCTCTATACTGTCTTCCTCCACCATCCGAGGTTACTCCCTACTCTTTTCTCTCCTCTTTCAACTACCTCTACTATCATCAACTCTTCAACCCACTACTATTCTACCTCTCTTCTCTACCACTGCTGCCTTCTCCACACTACACTTACTACACTCTCTACATTACAACTACTCTCCACTCCACACTACACCTACTGCTCACTCTGCCCGCATCCTCCACAGCAGTTATGTTCCTTTCAATTCCCTAGTCACCATCCTTTCACTCTCTACTCTCCCACTACTAATAACACTCACTCATCTTTCACATACACTCCATCCCAATATCACTCCCACCAACCAATAAACTCACTTTACACACTCCTTCAAGAAGTCTCCTCAACACTCCTATGCTCCCTCCTTCGATCTGTGGTCTCTTGGTCCTTCTGCTCCTCCCTTGACATCACCCGAATAACCAACACATTCCTGTTTTCTGCCCTTCCTTTTATTCTCCCTCTTCTCCTCCATGTGTTAAAATCCTTTGCTGGTTTAATGGGCCATCCACTGACTGCTCGTTTCCCCTGGAAGGTGGTACAAATATCAAAGCCTTCAAAATGGAGCTTAAGCCCTTCCCCTTTTTTGGACCTGGATCCAATAGTCTTTCACCAAGGCAGCCCACCAAAGTTAATGTCCCAATTCATGTTAGGATCTCCCGGTGGGAAAATGCCAATTCGCCAAGAATGATGATCCGTGGCCTCTGCATGGGTGATTGAAATGTCCTGACGCTGGCAGTTCCCGCGGGGTGCTCTGCACCCTGCCTCTAACCAACATCTAACTTGCATTGCAACTCTATCTTGCATAGTGGCTGGCTGCTTCAGGGCTGATTCTCTGTTTCTTCTGGACCTTGGTTGTTTGGTGTCGTTCCATTATGCTGGGCTGATGGTGGCGGCACTTCTGCCTAGGATAATTAATGTGTTGGTTCTAGGAGACAATGAGTAACACACTGGCCAGAACGTGCATGCATGGGGTAACAGAAAATGGTACTGCTGTCATGAAACAAAGCATAAGGTGAAGAGATAAGAACTGGAACCTTCCCAACTCCCAACACCCACCTTTGGTGATGGACAGGCTCTGGATTTAACCATGGTAGAATTCCCACTCCATGCTGAGAGAATTCCCTACCCCCACCTGAAAGGAACAGATTAATAGCCCTGTCACAGTATATTATTGATTGTGATTTGAGAGTCTGCACTAAAAGTATTCTTGTCCGTCTTCTGCAATAATGTGTCTTTGTTTACATTTCTGTCCACCACTCTGTGTGATTCCTGGTTTACACCAGCCAGCATCAGCTCCTAAAGGTGGTGTCTCACATCTTCCTCATCAGTTTGGTAATGCTACTTCTTTTTCTACCTGACCAGGCTGTTGTCAATGTGCTCCTCTCTATGCACTTTACTGACATTCCTCACCCTGTTCAAGTAAACTTCCAACCTCTGAGCCAGCTGCTCAAACATGTAAGACTTCCTCCTCTCTCTGGCATGGTTAAGTCACCGAAGTTCAGATGCTCTGGGTTAAATGCTGGGCTGGAATTCTTAACGTAGCTTGGGCCAGAGAGTTGGTAAGAAGGAATTAGGTTATCTTCTTTCCTCCTTACAGACACAGGGCCTTGTTGGAGAGGTTTGTAACTGGATCTTTGATGTTCTTCAGTAGCCTTCCTGTATCAGTGACTACTGTCTCTGCATCAACAGACCTCTAGACATGCCTTGTCCCACAATTGCCTACATCATGAGTCTTCAAGGCTGCAGGTGTTCTCAGAGATAAACATGTTCCGGCACTGTCTCTGTCATGCAGGCTTGTATGATGACTTCACCATGATCGGTGGTGGTCACATAATCAATGTGCCCTTTTTGCTTGTGCTGATGCTTGATATCTCTTTAAAGGCATATGTATTGGCAGTCTGGTGCAAGGTAAGGGGTTAGGCATACTGGCGGCAAGCCTTCTCCTTGTATAGCTAAGCCTGTGTCAAATGTATGGAGGAATGCATGCCAAAAGCCAGTAGCCACTGAGTAATCTGATTCTTTGTGGTGGAGACAAACTTCAGAGTTGTCAAATCAGTGCTCCTGCAGTGACATCTCACACCATTTGGACCTTGATTGTAGATAGCTAAGAGAACGGCAGGCTCCATCACAGGCAAGTGGTTGAGGTACGTATAGTAGTATGTTTCATACATGATGGTGATTTGCAAAGCACTACCTAGGAGCGCTTAGATGCAACACTGTTCCAGTTCCACTGAGACAGTCATGGCAGGGCTAATGAGGATGTCAGGCATGTTTTTCCTGGTCTGGACTCATGAACCAGACAGAGATGATCATGTGTCAGACTTTTCTTTGTCATTTTCTGGCCCCTGGTGGACTTGGCGCACGGATGGGTTTGGTCTTGATGACACTTGCCAGTGTCTTTGGAACTAGGATTTTAATCAGTGGTTCAGTGTGCTCCTCTAGAACATCTTTGCTATTTTCCAGCAGCATATGGGCTTCAGTTGGTTTTGGTGTGGTGAATTGCGCTGCCTTCTTCCTGGTTATGATTCTCCCTAGCAGAGGCATGTGTAATACCATGCTTGCCCATACCCGTGGGACAACCACTAAAGTCAAAGTGTTACATTTGAGCATTGGTAAAACTCTCTTGGTTCGTCTGCCTACAGTCTAGATTGTGTACCCTCTCTCAAGATGGCAGTGCAGCACCAAGATGTTGGTATCTGCCTGGCAGATTGTTCTCATGGAATGCCAAGTGGGCCTGCAACATATTGACCAGTTTGTGGAGCTCTTCATTCTACCTTTGGTGTGCTGAAGGCGGCTCAGGGGTAGATGTTCTTTCTTGAAGAGGATTGGCACTGCTTAGATGCTTCCTCCATGTTTTCTATCAAGGAGTGGATGGCCCCTGTGTGCTCCTCATAGGTGGGTGTATTGTGGTGCTGATCTCAGAGCCTCAGTTGTAGTAGTGAACTGGCATCCCTGAAGGATCTCCTTCAAGCAGCATTTTTTCAGACTGGCATGTAATACCCCTTTCCTCTGGTGAGCTCCAAGGAGCATCTGCCCAGTAAAGAAAACATGTGAAACTTCAGCATCAGCTCAGCACCAGGCTGAAGACTCCTTCCGGAGATTCTGCAACCTGGTGTGATGCAGGGCCTTGACACAGGTCTGAAGTGACTGACCTATTTTAAGAGCTGATTCTCTTAGAGCCTTGATGATGCAGCTTGCCTTCTCTGTGTCAGGCACTTTCGAGTCCTTTTACCATGATGTGTATGAGGTCAGCATATATTCAGTAGTTTCCTTCTTCCGCTTTCAGAGTGGGTTTATGGTACAGATTCTCGTGGAATTGATTGTGTGTAGCAGGGTGGCTCTTGGTTGCTTTTTAGAGTGACAGGTGTGAAAAACATTTTACACTTGCATCCAAAATTTGAGGCTGTCTAAATGGATATATATGGTACATGGGTATAAACACTTTAAAGTTCATTTGAGTGTTGTGAAAAATGAAATGGACATCACGCCCAGTCTTCATTGTGTATTTAGTGATTCTAGCCTACACCATTTTTTATCATATACTTATTTGTCAAACATAAGCATTGGTGGTCATTTTTATGTTCCCAAATTACTCTTTTATTTTAAGCAAAGCAGCCAATAACCCTCCATGTGCTGTTTCCCTCTTACTCTTTCTCATGTTTGCTGGTCACTGTTTGCTTCGTAATACTGCTAAGCCTTCACATTTGCTACAACATGAATAAACAGTAACATAATAAAAACATGTGTAGGCACTGTAGCTTGGTTCTCTGGTTCCTTCCAATGCCTGTCAGTATCCAGGCACATCCTACAGAATAAATCATCATGTCTCTCATGTATCCAAGTGCAAATAACACAGAATGGGCGCAGTAGGTTCAAAGCATGAGGCATGATAAACATTCTTCATTAGCTACATTTCTGAGTTAGACACAGAGGCAGCCCTGAACATTGTTTATTTTCATAAGGAAGATGGGTTGATTCAAAAGCACAGATTAATTATGTTAGGTCAATAGACACACATGAGAGATACAGGCCTATGACTGTCTAGGGAAGAAAAATACCCAGTCCTAACTAATGTACCACATGTACTTTAAGGCTGCAATTAAAGTGGATGCTGGCGTTATGCACTTGTGTATCAAGAAGATAATGCACCTGTGTGGGAGTGAGGGGTTGTTTGCTCCCCCCTTGCACATTCTGCACGTTATGGACCACTTGATCGTGCAATAGTGGGGGATGCCTCCATTGCCCTTTTGCTAACATTAACACCAGTGGGGCTATTGCGGGAGACACTTGGCTTCCATTTTGTGTGCCCCTGATTCCATCTTTGGACTAGGCCTCACTTCGTTAGTATGAAAAGGTTTCTCTCCCTTCTGCAGCGCCACGCAAAGCGTACTCATGGCCCCCACCTTTTCCTCCCTGTCTGAAGACTGCACAACTCCCTCTTTCATGGATGCACCGGGGATAATTGAAACAAATGACTTAATGTATCATCTCACTCTTTCTCTGTGATCACTGTCCTGTGTGTGAACCGGCTTGAACCATGCCTTGTAGCTCATCCATCTCCACAAACCTGCCCCTACCACTGTGGGCCCACTGTTGGAAAATTACTACCAATGTAACCCTGTGCCCTCCTAAGGTATTCTCTTGATGTACCAGAAGTGTGACCCTGCTGTGCAGCCCACCCCACAATGCCCCCAATATTCCCAGACCTCTGTCTCAGTATATAGTGCTCTAAAACCAACACATGTCATTGTAACTCCCCACTTGCCTTGATGTGCTAGGAACCACCCAGTCCCCCAGGTTATCACAGAGCAAAAGCCCTCTACACTTAGTACCCCGTAAAAGTCCCAATGAAAGATGGTATAATCACATGCAAGCAATTTATAGGTTTTCTAGATTTATTCAAAGGTATACTAATGATCATTGTTTATTGTATGTCTAGTGGTAGTTTTTCATGCTATCTTAGTTAGTGTTCGCCCTATTCACTGTGACCTAACCCTCACCCTACCCGGACACAGGCAGATGGACCTCGTGATGCTCACCCTCCCGCCAAATGAGCAGCCAACCCGAAAGAAGCAGAACCTAAAGCAACATATGTTACCTTGCTTTTTGTCCAATCCTGAACTATTTTAATCCCTTATGTAATGATGTCACTGATGATGCTTTTTCCCCTTATAAGTTCATGTAATTGTAATGTTTGCTAGAGAGCTCTCGAGGCAGCAGAGTTCTCTGGATGCCAACTTTATATTAACTGTATCTAAATCTTGCAACCTGTCCTCCTAGTCTCATTCCCCACTGGGGTGTATTATATTTTATGAATTTGCATGTATTAGTCGGGAAGTGAGACTTTACACACCTCACTAATTAATGAGAGCTCACACTCTCCTTTAGCCAATAACTGTTGTCTCTAAGAAACTCCAATCATCATTTTAAACTTGTCTGGATTCTAGCTTAGCCAGACTGTCTCCATTCATTCCATTGAAGTAACATATTTGGTCAGAAAGACTCTCAGATATTCTAAAGCCTTTTTCATCCTGCCTTAACATGAGACATTTACGTGAGCATGATCGGCATACTGGTAATACTGCAGACCATGAACTAGGCGATATTGCTAATTGGCGTGACATAGCGCTTTGAAGCACTTCACTTGTGTATACGCGCTTTACAAATAAACAATTACTATTACAATTACATATAAGTTCAAGAGAAGAGAATATTGATTCATGTTAAGGTATCAGACACCAGATTAGATTTCATGAACAGGAATGCATGAAAGAAGAGATTATTTCAAATATTGTGTTCCCATCCCTCACACGTGCCAGAGATGGGACAAAAACATGCTATCGTCAATGCTGTATAATGCATCTGCTAGGCCCAGCAAGACACAAACACACTCTCATAAAAAACATATTGAGGGTCATCAGCAAGTCATCCTGTACAGGAGGGCGGAGCGACCTCTGACGGGCCCATGGGATCATAGCTCACCCTCGAGTACTCCAACACCAATCAATAAGGACAACTCAAATGGTTTGGCAAAGGGAAGTCTGTTTAATGACAAGTACAAAAAACGCAGAAACATTAGGAAATCATCAGTGATGCGATCGCCCGTCTCGCTTCAAATTCCACAATCTTCATTCAAACAACAGTTTTTATAGGCAAAATTTGTTGTTATTGACATGCAACACTTGAAAGTTTGTCATGCAAGTCTATTGGTTGGAAAAGGTAACTTAAGTATAGGTACTATAACTGTATATGGTAACGGGGTGTGAGGATTGGATAACTCTTATCGGGTGGGCATCTATGCCCATCCGTCTACATCAATTGTGCTAGACGTCACTACAAGTACGATGTCTCATTGGTTCTACTAGCTATAGGACCCTAGACTACTTGGTCCATTGTGATTGGGTCAGTTACACCGCTAGGCATAAATTTCCACTTTAATTAGCAGCTTGCAGAATGGTTACCCAAATGAGGCATGCCCCATGATTCACCCTGCCTCCCTTCCATCAATCAGTACGTTAGGGCTATGTGTCAATCAGTTGGCTGAGGACGGTCTCGAAACTGTAGCTTCTTATCAGGAAAGGTTATGGCATCCTCTGGGTTTGGGTGACATCAGACGTTGGTACCTCTTCGCGCTTGGCTGTTCACGTGTCAGTACAGCATGAAGCTGCTTCATTTTCCATCTATTTGTGTATTTGATTCTCTCTTATCTCGACCTTCACGGGCAGGCTGCTATGCTCTTAAATTTCGATTCTTCGAAGTTGCCGCTCTCCTCCCTTCCTGGGGTTGACCTTGAATTCCTAGGCATGAGCTGCTTCTTGCTAAGTTTTGATTCTGTCGTTCTTTCTAACTTTAGCTGGAATATGATTCTTGGCCTGTCTGACCCCTAGCAGCCTGGGCTTAATTCTGCTTTTGTAAAATGGAGTCGCAATTGAATAATGTGCTTCGTTGAGGTAGATATATAGTTGGCGCTTGCCGCTCTATTCTTCTACTAAGCTTAGCAAGCCGTACTGTTTTCTTAGCTTCTTGCGTTACAAGCCTATGTACAGGCATTAGCTGGTTGCATATTTTGATCCTGCTTTATGGTTGCATTTCTTCATATTTTGACATCGTCTTAACTTCTATGTCTGTGATATCTTTATCCATGGTGTTTCGTCTTAGTGTGTCATCTTTTGGTTGTTGTAGGTTCATCTGTACGTCTGTCCGGGCCCTCGTGACATCACCATTCGCCTTCGATAAAGGCCCTTTCGGGCTCTTTCCGGGACAGTCTAAAAGTAGTCCTCATGTCGTGTCAGCTGTTGGTACGGTTGTCTCAATGGGTACTGTGCTGCCCATGGTTGTCTGGTTATTGGCACTTCAATAGGTATTGCTCTTCTGATGGGCACTGGGCAGAGCCCAAGTGTGGCTCTCTGTTGGTTTAGTTGCTCCTCATATGTCACATATCTCAGCAAGTTTGTTCCTGGTATTTCAGAATGGGCGGCTGGGGTGCAGGTCATATCTGGGACCTCCTCTACAATCCATCATGCAGACAAGAACACATTCTGATCCATGGCTGGTTCTGAAGCTGGACTCTGAAACAGATAAGAGCCAAACACCTTCTAAGCAGTATCACAAGTGAATGAAAACTGGCATTAGAGGTATCCGGTAACTATGTCCCTATACATAATGTCCCCATACATAATGTTGCTGGGAAAAGCCATTGGCAACATTATATATGGTGACATTACGTATGGGGACGGGTTGCAGGGATGTCCCCTGCTTCCTTTGTAAAAAAAAACATATTCAGGAGTTGCAGGGATGTCCTCTACATGTTCAATGTAATAATGTCACTGCAAAAAACTGTGACATTTTTGCATGGAAATTATTCCATGAAACCCACCTAGGACATATTCATAGTGAGGTATACATTGAACACAGCATAATAGTCCTGAGATCTTGAACCTCAAAGGCCCATCTTTAAAAGGATTGCTCAAACCAGTGCTCCTTTCAATAGTATCAGGAGCACTTCCATTAAATGTGGCTTTTTATTAATCTCAAGGAACAATGCTGTCCCTTTTGAAAGGGTTTCCTAATGAGGCAAGAAACCCAAATCACAGGCAGTGCAATTCATTCTGAAGATAAATGAAATTATTGATGGAAAAGTGGCTAGCTCTACCCACGACAAGAGTTGCTTTGGGTTGTGAACGCGGATAACCCCTGAAGGGGGAGGGTGGTGGGATTTGTATTGTGACGAATACCATAAATACAGCAGGAAACTGAAATGCTACAGAAGAAGCTGGGGCAGATTTTGAAGCATGATGAAAATGTTTTTGTTTATTATTAAAAGTAATAAGTGTAGTGTTAGATAGTTAACCTGTGCGAATGAAAAGCTGGATGACCGTACCTGAGGGATTAAAGAGTAGAATTCGCTGTGCAAAGAAAATACAGGTGAATCCGGGGGATGTTATTATAGGGGAATGTAAAGATATAGTTAGATTAGTTGCACAGTAAGAGCAAAAAGGGGGGGGTCTGTGAACGTGGACAGGAGAATTTATATTGGGACAACAGGGCCTGTCTCGAGCCTTGCTTCTCATCTGGATCCTGAAGCCTGGAGGAGCAGGGGCTCCCTCCACCTACTGCAGGAGCAGTAGCCAGCACAGCATGCCTTTCAGCCCTGCTTAATTAAGGTAGGCTACAAGCCTCCCCATAGCTGCATTCTCGAAATTAGCTGCGCAACCGCACAATTTCCGCAGCCCGCTGTGTATTTCTTAACAATATCCGCACTGCAACGGGTGTATCTTCCTGGCCCTGCCTGCATCTGCTTTTGCCTTTTTCAACTTGGAGTCCATTTGCCAACCATTGATCCCCACAAGGCTATTCACCTCTGTAAGATGGCCGACCGCCACCCCTAGGACCTTCTTTCCGGCCCCTCGGCACCACGAGCAGCCTGATTGGCCGCTCGCCACTACTTTTCAGCCAACCACAAGCTGGCCCAAGAACCAAGGCACACAACAAAGGCACCGTGCCTGTCTCAAGCTTGTCTACGCCGTCGAGCCTAGGGCCATGAACCCTGCCTCTCCCATCTTGTCCCTCCACCTAACAGGGTAAGCGTGCCGCTCTCCTCAATAATACAGCCCCTCCCTCGGAGACGGCGACCCGAACCTTCCTCCGACCTCCATTGAACTTGTGGTCCTGCCTCATAACAAACCCTGCCACCTCCGACATTACCTCCAAGTCACCGCACAAACTCCTCTCATCATTCGCCTCAGTCACCTATGTATTCGATTGACAAGTTGCTTACTTGCATAGAGGTAAACAACTCAGTGTACCACACCCCACCGCATCAAGTTAAGTTAATCACTAAACCCGCTGATCCAGATTTAATGGCTCGCACCACTGATTTATTGCTCCCGATTCTCACCTCATTTTGCCTGCAACTGTCCTATAATGTCAACGTACACTTTATGCTTTATATGGTATCTACTGTGTGAATTATATGAATACCCAATGTTTCTTGTATTCCTTCAGCAAATCTGAACGTGCCCACTTTTGCACTGTATTAGCAAAATCAAACTAGTCTATTCCTGCATTTCATTAGCATATTCGAATTAGCCTATTCTCGCATTACATTAGCAAAGTCGAATTAGCCTACTTTTTCACTGCATTAGCAAAATTGAATCTGTCTATTTGTGCATTCTATCAGCAAAATCGAACTAGCCTATTGTTGCATTATACTAGCAAAGTCGAATTAGCCTGTTTTTGCACTTCATTAGCAAAATTGAATCTGCCTATTTGTGCATTCTCTCTGCAAAATCGAACCTGTCCATTTTTGCATGCCACCTGCACGACTGAATCAGCCTACTTCTTAGACCACTAGCATAATCGAATCTACCTACTCTGTCAAATACAGTCTAAGTCATACCTGCATACGCCCATACTCCTGTAATTGCCCATTGTGCTTACCTGCATGTGTCCGGCCCACGGCACTTCTCACCCCCCATAGCTCAACAGCCCAGCCTACATTGCATTCACAATTATGCCCTCCTGGCTCATCCTCATCATTTCCCCTTTTTGTGTCATGCACAATAGTACGCCATGTAGCAGAAACAGCTACATATCGCTCAGCAATGGACTAGCCAAACTCGGCTGCCCAAGACACCACCCCATCCCCTGTCCCACACCTTTCCTGCCCACCATCCCCCCACAGTGCCCACTCATACCACACCGCAAAAGTCAGCGCCACTTTAGACAACCCTCTAGCCAACACTCCAGACCCCACTAAAGATGACTACACTGATACCAACCCCAACCCTCCCAAGCTACCAGGATACCGGGCCACAGCTAACCCTAACCTCACTACCCGCAACACCAGACTAGGCGCTAGACTCCACACCTCACTTAGTAAGTTGCCTGCAACATCTATGACTAAGGCCATTAATAAGAACACCACCAACGCTGCTAACATTGCCTCGTTAAAAGGTGCTCTACTTAATGTCAGATCCCTTGTTGCTCATCCCACCGAAATCGCTGACATCATCCTCTCAGCAGATCTCGACTTCCTTGCCACTACAGAAACCTGGCTACATGATGCAGCAGGTCCCTATCTAACACTTGCGGTTCCCGACAAATATTCTATCCTCAAAGCCGACAGACCTAATGCCTGCAGAGGAGCTGTAGCTATCATATTTAAATCCTCGCTCGACATTAGATCTGTTACCTCCCTTCCACTAAAATCATGCGAGCACCTCAACATTAAAATACAAACCACCTCTAAGAGTACTATCACCTTGGAACTAATATATAGATCTCCAGGTCCCACAGGTACCTTTGAGGAAGACATTACCTCTCTTATACCCGAGAACTCTAAGCCTTTCTCACAAAATATCATTCTAGGTGACTTTAACCTGGGGTACAACGACCCTAACGACATTCCTGCGTCCTCCCTTGCTAACGCCCTTTCTGAACACGACTATACTCAATTCAATACTCCACCCACCCATCAGAAAGGCAGAACTGTTGATTGGCTTGCTGCCCACAATTGCAATATCACCTACAAAGTCCCCCAACCTCTCGTAAGGACTGACCATCTCCTCATATCATTTGACATTAGCATTAACAACCAGAACCCCAAACAGTGCCCCCTTGCACCAGCCAGTCTGACCAGAAATAAGCGTAACATTACTGCGGAAACCCTTACACCACTGGTTCTCCCCATCCTAAATACGCTCCCTGCCACCGGTGACCTCAACCTACTAGTCAGTAACTACAATGATGCCATGACCAGCGCCATTGACGCCATTGCCCCACTAAAGTTACGCAAAGATAAACCCAGAGCTCATCTGAACTCTTGGTACACACCTGAACTCAAAATACTTAGAAAAAAGAAAGCCAAGATGGAAACTTTCTGGAAAATGACTCCATCAGCTGAAAATAAAACCAATCTCACGACTATCTCCTCCCTTTACAAAAAGGAGATAATCCGCAATAAGAAGGAAGCCTGCAACCTCAGAATAAACAATGCAGGATCCTGTGCTAAACAACTCTTGCCCATCCTAAAGGAGCTAGAGAATCCTAACCCACTGACAGACACGTGTGTGAAAGACAAACCCTGGTGCACTAGCATCCAAAATGCCCTTACCAACAACATCACTGGCCTCCAAACGAAAATTGAGACCAAGCGACTACAATTTTCCAACAGTAACACCTCCACCCCTAGCATACCTACTACCACTAATACCCCCACTGGCTTCACATTCAAAAAGGTAACTATACCAGAAGTCCAAAAAATTATAACATCCCTCAAACCTTCCAATTTGAAAGGGGACAGCTGTCCCACCCAGATCATCAAAGATGCAGCAAGAGACCTATCCCCCTTCATCTCCAAGCTAATAAACCTATCCTTCTCCACCAACTCAGTACCCAACAACCTGAAACAATCATGGGTTCTCCCTCTTCTAAAAAAACAATCTCTAGACCCAGCCATTCACAGTAATTACAGGCACATCACTACGGTTCCTTTCTTGCTAAAACTCCTTGATAGAGTTGCCTACCTGCAAATTCAGGATTACTTGGAGACCAACCAACTGTTAGGATTGCGTCAATCTGACTTTCGACCTCAACATGGAACAGAAACCGCCCTTGTTGACCTCAAAAGTCAGATTGATGACATTAAAGACAAAGGCAAGGTTGCCATCCTACTCCTTCTAGACCACTCAGCAACCTTCGACCTGGTCGACCATAAAATACTCTGTAACCACCTCTCTTCTGCTGCCCATTTCTCCTCCTCTGCTGTCACGTGGATACAATCCTTCTTGACCAACAGACCATGAGGGTTTTTTCATCCGCTGCAGCAGCAGACTCTATCCCCATCACCTGTGGTGTCCCACAAGGATCTTGTGTTTCCCCCACCCTATATAGCATCTTTACAAATCCTTTCTTTGACAAACTGGACCATCTGGGTGTCATCTACACCGACTACGCGGATGACACCCAGATACTCCTCACCATCTCTGGCAACTACAGTGTTGACCTCACCAGGATTAATGAAATCTTCTCCATCATTCAGGCATGGATGGCCACACATGGCCTCTGCTTGAATGATGAGAAGACTGAACTTCTCCTTGTCGGATCACCCAATAACTTACAGAAACTTAGCCCTGACTACACCAACTTCATCATCGATGGTAACACTATCCCCGTCGCTAAAAATGTGAAAACCCTTGGCTTTTATCTCGACGCCAATACCAGCCTCACTAAACAAGTTAACATGACCGCTTCAGCCACAGACTACCCCGGGAAACTAATTAGGGCCTGCAGACCCTTTTTATTCACTAATAGCTGCCTCACGCTGGCCAGGGCTCTCATACAATCTATGCTATACTATTGCAATAGCCTTTACCTAGGTGCCAACCAATCTATAATCAATAAACTACAGGTTCTCCGAAATAATGCGCTACGAGTAGCACTAAACATTCTTAGGCGTGAGCATATATCCACCACCAGAATATCTTGCAAATGGCTCTCCATACAACAAAAAAATGACCTAAAAACCCTTTGCCTCACCTACAAAGCCCTAAACCACCTACCCCCTCCCTATCTCACTAACAAATTCACCATGAAGCCGGCCACTAGAATTACCAGATCCTCCAACACTCTATGCCTCACAGTGCCCAGATTCACCTCTAAAAGAGCCGGCGGTTCGAGTTTCAGGGTCCTCGCCTCTCAACTCTGGAATACCCTGCCTCTGAACATTAAACTGACCAAATCCTTCCAATTATTCACGAAACTTGTTATTGGATGGCTACTGAAAAAAACTAATCCTAAGTTAGACTAAGCCCGCTACAAATTGTATATACTGTACATGCCTCACAAATGTTTTAACCGTAAGTTCTAACTACCTTTGACTGTATATTCTGTACATAATTTTACAAATGTATAACTGCAAATTCTATATATAATGTGCCTTGTAACCTGTCCTTAAGCGCCCTTTTACTCCTGGGTCTGGAGCGCTATATAAATAAAATAAACAAACAAACAAACAAATAAAGGCATATCATGATGTGCACTCGCGATATGTACTTAACGATAATGTGGGAGGAGTAGTCTGGAATGATATCTGAATGAGTGAATTGTCACTAACTGTATATAGCCCAAGTATTTATTATTTTTCTTTTAAATCCTAGAGGACATTGGATATGGAAATCACCATCTACTAGCTTCTGGTAATGCTTGTCTACGGGAACAAGTGCTGTAGGACTGCTGAGTCAGTGCTTTCAGAGGCTATTCAGGCAAATGGCTGAAGGAGTCTGCTGCACTCTTCAGATCAGACCAGCCCAAACCAGTCCAAAAAAATAGTAGCTTACTCCTCTCCAGAATCACGTCTGGGGCTGTGGCCCTATGCGCCTCACCTGAGCAGGCGGACGCCAGATATCGTCAGACTAGAGAGACCAACCCGAAAGCAGAGGATCACATGACAACGGATGACGAGGCGCAGATAGAAGGCAGACTCTGGAGACTCACAAGAGGCAACATTGTTGTGTTTTGGGGGCTTGAAAGGTAAAAAGTAAGTGTCATGTATTGTAGGTGCCCAGCAATACTGTTTTTAAATTTGTGAAAGAGAGACATGTATTTTTCCAAAATGGATACGAAAATATCGCGTGAACGTGAGTCTAAATAAGTTTTTACACCAAGAGGAACGTACGAAGACAAAGAGAAAATACATTGAGATTTGTTAATACACGCCACCGCAAGATGGCGGACATGGGATACTACGGGTCCAACATTAGAGGTCTATTTCCAAATACTGCCCCAAGATGCAGATACCTTTTTTCAACACCAGATGGCCAGTCCATTGTTTCTGACCCATACGTAACCGCTCCATCATAGGTGTCCAGTGATTTTAAAAGCAACTCCACAACACCGTGACTTTTTACATAGCATTGGCGTACAAGATCGAAAGCTGGAAATTAGGTGAGTGAGATGACTTTAGTGGTGCATGAACTAGATCCTGCACAGGAAAAAAAGTGATGTGGTGCCAAGAAGGCTCAAAACGTTTTCATAGACCTTCCCGTCATATGAATTGCATTTTGGTGCATTTCTTTGGAAAGTGAGTATGCGACATCCACGATGTTTCCAAACAGGTTTCCGATAGGAGAATGTCTTGAATTATGTCCCTTGTTGACTAAAGCTGATGGTGCCCTATTTTTGAAAACTCAAGACTACTGCAGTGCAAGTTTAATCAAAACGCTTGGGGAGAAACCCTTGTCACAAATGCGCTGCGTGAGTATTCAATTTATTTAATCATTAGCAAAACACTAATCAGTGGACAAGCACTCATGACTCAATTCAGCATTTTTTTTTATTCTGTAGCCAACACGTGTTTCAACCCTGTTGGGTCTTTACCAAGGCTGAGGTAAGCATAATATGACAAAATATATGTGTGAATTAAGCATCCCAAATAGAAAGTCACAAATGGCAGAAGTAAAATTCCAGAGTGGGTGTGCATATGACATAATAATACCTGCAGCGCAGGTACTTGTGAGAAACAACATATTTTGTAGTAGTTAGGAGACATACATGTGACAGTAGAGCACTCTGAATAGGTATTCCAAAACTGTGTTTGTTTCTCCCTCAGAGTAGGATAAAACCACAGACATTTGAGAGGTCAATCAAGTATGATAAGAACAATCTTGGAATTATGGTATTAAAATGATATAAACTGATGTTGATTATTGACTTAATGGGAAAGTGAAAGGCTTGAACCCAATCAATATTTTTATTAATTATAACTAACAGAAATCTGTCACAGATTTGAACAACTGAGTCTGTGTAACCACAAGGGCAATGACATTCAATGTGTTTGTTAAATAAGATATTCTGAAGAATGCCATTACCAACTTAAGAGGGATGCTATAACAGCCTCTCAAAGCGGTCCAAAACATGGTGTGTTGACGCTCAGATAATATTGTAGGGTGGTGATGGTGGTTCCCACAAAGTTTATGAATTTTGTGCATGTTGATTGCACTATAAAGGCTATAACTGGCGTTAGTAATTGATTTTATTTTATGTTAATACCCCCATGTGGTCTTAAAACAGTGCAATCTGTGGTATAAGCTACATGTTGTGGCTCATTTAGATAAATGAATAATAAAATAACGATATAGTTTGTGATAAATAGCTACTCAACATGGTTCATTACATTCCTCAAGCTTGAAATTAATTTTCCAATAAAAAAAAACTGTAGAAGGTATTTTGCCTCATGGTAAAGTTCCAGTCCATGGCTATGTTTTGTTTGTTTGCAAGGGGCCCAACCATAAGGGGATGTAAGGGGTTGGTGAATTGAAGGTAGTTGGGTTGGGTGGTGGGTTTATAGAGATACTGTTCAATTATTGTGCAGTGGAGCAGATGTATATATCCGTAGGAGATCCTACCCCCCTCCCTCCGTGTATTGGAGCCATGAGACCATCCCCTGCCTAACCTCAGCTACTGTACCAATAATACAGAGAACATATGGAAGATGGTGTCCATTAAGACGACCATATCGAAATAACCTCGAGTTGATGACAGCCTACAGGACGAGCCCCGTGATGGAATATGAGAAAGAGCAAAGACAATTGACTGATGACGTCATAAGAAAGAGTGCACAACGTCCTGAAACACTAAATGATCCTAGAGGAGAAATGACGAAGTATAGAACCACGTGAACCTTAAAGTATAAAAGAAAAATATTACATGGTAAAAAGGTCTGCAGAAATCAGAAGCATGAACAATGTGCAGATGCTGAAACGCAATTCATCATATAGGCTAACTATAAGTAGCAAAATAGAATGCAGGCAGAGCCGCCATTGTACAGGAACTGGACATTGGTATCATGAAATAAGTAAGCCAATGAATCATGGAGAAAGAATGAAAGACTGTGTCGCAGTAAAATAGCAGGTTATTGAAGTTGCGTTGGGAGGCTGTCTGGCTTGAAGTCAAGAACTGAGAAGTCAAGCTCAGCTATCTACTCTGAAGAAGAACGTGTGTGTTTGGAGGATGAATCTTCTCACTTTAAGTGCAAGAAAGAACAGAAAGGATGCCGAGTCTTTATTAATTTGAAGCAATTAAAATCTGCAGAATGAACAGAATTCTGGTCTCTTCTCACGTGAATCAAGGATGGAAATAGGTTTTGAACTTCGAGTTCCAGACTCGATAGTAAGTGCCCTCACTCCCGTTGCATTCCCAGGATGAGAATACTTTGCAAGGTCAAGTACAAAGAGAATTTCATGGCAGACGGCATGGGTGATGAGAGATGCTGGGCTAATTGGGTGGCAGGGCAGCCTCATGTCCTATTTACTTTCAACTGGGTTTTTGTTTACAAGCTGGTAATTGAACCAAATGTTCCGGACATGGTACAATAATGCCAAACCAATTGTATTAGACTCTATAACAAAGGACCTTATAGCTTAAGAACCCAATGAAACACTGTGTAACTGATTTTTGTTACATGAAACATATGTAGAGGTAGTCTTAAATTGTCCACCTGATATTGGACAGCCAATAACAAACCTAGCTCCTATATGATTGTGTATCTAGATGTGCCCCTTAACCAATCCCAACCCTTGATATGTTTTTCACTATTGCCACGTAGTATGACGTCACTCTGATGCATACAGAAGTACATAATTGTATTTTTATGGAAATCACTGAGATAATGAGTGTACATCTGTTGATGTTTGTTGTACACTCTCTGTTTAGATCACTGCTAATAAAACAGGAACTTGCCATCTTCTTGAGTTTGTCCGATTAATTTGACTCAGAATTATTCTGCTGTAATCCCATCCAGCCATAAATGCACATTCCATGGGCCAGATGCTCAATTGACTTGTAAGTCTGTAATAAATGGAATCCTAATTTGTCCATTCTTAATGAGACTCTTTAGTCTTTTTGTTTGTTTTAACTCTGATAGATGGTGCTTGTAACTCAGATATGTTGTGCTACTCTTTGAGCCACCAAAGCCTGAGGGCCTCCTCCCAGACACCCCCATGAGCGCTCAAGAGAATAAGATAGGAGACTGTAAGGGTGTTGAAGAAGGAAGCTGACACAGTGATGGCATGGTTTTGATTATTCATTTTTAATTGTGTAAATAAGAAAAGGTCCTCACTTTCCCTAATTGCTAAGAGGGGGTTCCCTGCCCCAAAACTAATACCAAATGGGTCAGTCTAAATGTCTGTCAAATTTAATCACCTCTGTCATGTGTCTCAACCTACCAGGTCAACAACTCCCTTCCCCTGACTTGCGGGTTTCACCCAGCCTTTACGCAATTGCACCACCAGGAGAATGTCTCCATTGTCATGTTGTAGATCAATACAATTTCCAATAACACCAGGTGGAATGCCTACCATCCCCTGGTGTCTCCAGCACAACTCTCTGCTCAGGACCAAGGCAATAGCTTTACTTTCCTGGTATTGTTTTGCACAGTTCACAACAAGGCCAGGGGCAATGACTCCTTTCACCTGGCGTCTTTATCACAAATCCTGGTTCTGTACAAGGATAATTACTCCCTTTTTCTAGTATTGCTTGGCACAATTCATTCTTTCTGCTTTCAGTTTCATGTATACTTTGCCACCCTGGTTTGTGGCTAGTAAAGTCCCAAATCTTGTTGGGTTATTTCTTTCCCACTGGGACGAGGACAAGCTCCTCTTATGTTTTCGGAATCTGTTTTCGGGTCCCAAACACTTCTCTAGTGGTAAGTGGTTTTCTATTTCCAACTGTGTTGAGAAACATTTCTTCTTATGCTTTTGTTATCTGTTTTTGGGTCCCAAACCCTTCTCTGGTGGTCAGTGGGTTTCTGTCTGCCACTAACACGAGGCAAATTATGCTGGAGGCATGACTGACACTGGCTAGGACCAATAGTTGGTCCACTCCCACTGGTCTGAGGGAAAGCCATTTGAGTTCCTCTCTCGCCTGTTCCTTCATCTACTCTGCATCTCCCATACCTCCCTGTACCTTCTCGATGGATTCAGTACATCACCGGACTTCCTGGGACAGAGATCGGCTCTGTCAACTCTTCAGACTTCTCTCCTTGTCAGGATCTGCAGCACAGAATCTCCCCGTATGGCTCAACTTACTTTCTTCTCTCAGTCATGTGCTTGGGTCTATACCAGCATACACAACAGAGAACTCCCACAGCTGTTCATGGATGTACTCCGTGTCTTCCTCCGCTGGTCCGCCAGCAGGATCTGAATCTCCCACATTGGCGATCTGCTGCACCTGCTTCCTTACATGGCTGTGCTCAACTCTGTGTCTGGGCTTGACACATTTTATAGTCCTATGTACTATACATTGTATCCAGTTCTTGCATGCAAATTGTAAAAATCCTTCATCTCTGTTAATGACCCCACAGTACCACCTTGTACTAGTGTTAGCACAGTCAATAACATTCATGTCTCCTGTGCTCTTCCTTGTCCTAGTACGTTTTTCTCTATTTCCTCTGTTACAACAGTACATAGGTTTGCTCTTCGGTGGTTCTGAACATTAGGGAGGGTTAGGGACTGTTGGGGAGTAAAAACATTCAATGGTCTGTACCCCAGGTGATAGTCATTGTCCCCTGAGTGGGCGTGCATCTCCATGAGGTCCTCCCACATTAAGCCACCCTTAGGGGAACTATTGAGTAGCGACCATGCTTCCCTAGCCTCATGCGAAAGGGCTCCCTCTTCAGGAGAAGTAATGACACCTTATGAATGGTCACAGGACCTACATTCTAAAATCTCCAGAGAGTTTTCCAGAGAAGAATACTGGGGCTGATGAGTGTGCTTGCAGGGCTGCTCAGGTAACTGAGTGTCCTCTGTTTGGGACTAGGGCATGGACAGTTTGGGATGGGATGTTTTTAGGGGACACGTTGCAATGGGATGAAGGTTTTGGAATGGGTATATAGTATTGGTTGTACTATTTGCCTGCTTTATTTTTATTTTATCCTAAAATTCATTTGGAAAAATAAAACGGTTAGGGACTGGGCCTGGTGGGAAAGATACCTGATAGAGTAGGGGGCCCATAATGCAAATAACACCCAGGTACTGGTTAGAGTAATAATTTGGAGGCAGGAGGAAGCCCAGAAGTAAATAGGAAAAGACCCGAATGGTGAGAGTCCTTATTTCTATCATAGATATCTAAACATCTTACTCCCTATTAAGCTATGTGGTATCTACTGTCATCTTGCCCCTGCATACCTGGTTTTACATGAGTAAATGGTTGAGCGATGTTGAGCAATGTGTATACATGTCTTGATTGGAAGTTGAGGGTGATCATTATGTCATCAACTCTGTTTACAGGACTGTAAAGGTGCCTCTGTGGAAGAGCAATACATTTATTTTTACTATACGCTGCTGTTTTAAAAACGTTTGCAGTAAACAGATTGCTGTACGGAGCGGCATTAAATGCCAGTATTAGGCATTATGTATACTTGACCCTGTGCTGGCGGTGGTCAAATGAGGAGAGAATAGCTCAGTGGCACTTCCACTGAGCTTTGGAGACACCTGTTTATGTGGTGAATACTACTTCCAATGTATTACCATTCAGACTTCAAGTTTTTGTAGTGCTTTGTTCATAGTCAATCAACCTTAGATCGACTCATGTTATTTGTTTGTATTTGAATCACTTATACATCTTTATTTTCAAGTTTTTCTTTATTGTAATTATTATGGCAGAAGCCCTTGTCGATGCATTTCGGACTATGTCCTTCCTCAGGGCGAGTTTCTAAAAAACATTAACAACTTGGGGTTAGCTTCACCCCAGATATAATCAACTTAAGTTAAACAATACAATCTGCATTTATCCACATTTATGTTTTTTCTTTTGTAGTTATGCATGCCAACAAAATAACACATACCTGCCAAATCTTTGTACGTTTTTTCCTTCTTGTACAATATTTTCAAATCACACACTGTGTTAACTGCGGACTATTCGTATCATAAACTTCTGTGTCGTGTCACATGATAGCACTCCAGTGTATATCAAGCTCTGGAATTACTTGTGTTGATACACGTGGTATGGGTACAGTCAGCACAATTCTGAAAAGAAATTAATAGTACTCTGCTTTACTTACAAATGAAATGTATGTCCTGACTCTTAGTTTTTATATTCTTGCTAACTCACACTTTATGTGAAAAGACATATAGGCAAATCTATCTACTAGCTTACCTCATCCGGCAACCGGTGATGAGAGCTCTTAGTCTGATCCCATTTAGGAATCTCGAGGCGGTGTGTTGCGTGTAAGCAGTCTTCTCTAAAAGAAGGACACGTGTTAAGTCAGGAGACTACCGTGTGTGTGCTGTTATTACGAGTACTGCTGCAAGCTTCATTCAATTACTTACCTATCCACACTTCCTTGCAGGGTCGTCTCGAGGGTCCGCAGCGTTGTGGTGTCCGGGGCAACTGTGGTTTCCCTTGACAACAGAACACTGCACACCACAGGTCGCGGTAAAATCCGCTACATCATCACGCCGGTACGCGGGATGACGCGATCTGGTAGTTCAAAAGTACAAGGGAATTGTAGTTCCCTGTATAAGGTATCTATGCGGGAGGTGAACCGAACTCTTCTTAATAAAAGAGCTACTGTACGTCATTAACTGCTTAATATCTGTGACTATCTTTCGAAGTGATGTAAGGCATGGTAGTGTTAACTGTGTCTCGTGGTGTAACCATGATAATTATATACTGTATTGAGTGTGAGACACTCCGTAATTCATTTGTTGTGAGGAGAAATATGCTGGTGTGTGCTTAATACGGCCTGAAGCTCCATAGATGTTCATCGGCAGCACTAAGAGGGTTACTCAACGGATATCGGATATCCACATTAACGGATAACGGATATCCACATTAAACTAGATATGTATTTCATGTCCTCCCTCTTTTTCTTTCCTTTCTCGTTTTTCCCTCTCCCCCTTACTCTTATTTCCTCTTCCCCCTTCCCCCTCCACCCCTTTTTTTCTCTGCTGTTGTGTGCTAGGTCTCCAGCTTCTCTAGCGGTTACTCCTGCACAGTCTTGATTTGATCAACAATGCCAAAATAAGGCTTTACATGCACTTTGCCACTGGATTTCCACCACTAAGTTCCAGTTTTAGTTTGATCTCCATCCCCACTCCTTCAGCCCGGACCAACCCAAGGTCATTTGTTTTTATCCCTCTTATACCAGAATACACCTTTATATGTGTTTCTGTGTTTTTCTTTTAACTGTTGAACCAGCATTACTTGCTGTATATGTAAAAATACGAGCAAGTGACCTATTTAAACAGATCTTTTCGGTTTTCTTACACATTTTTTTAGGCTTTCACATCCTATTGGCCCTGAAGAAGGCTGTCCATTCTAAAGCCGAAGCGTCACTGCAGCAGGTGTTTACCTGCCGTCAGTTCAACACCAAGGAAGTTCATTTCCCGACGTAGAACAAGGATTGGTTATCACCTATCTAATGTGCAAAATGTTATCATAAACAACATAAGTTTGCCGGTTTACCATAAAAGTTAGGGTGCAAAATGTTAACATAAACAACATACCTTTGCCGGTTTACCATAGAAGTTAGGCCCTGTTCTCCCCTAGAACAATGTACAAGTAACCTTGCTTCCACTTCTTTGCCTATTCAAAAGGTTTTTTGTATAATCAACATTTGGTCTGAAAAACTGTTTCGCTATAACTGCATTGCTATTTGTTTTTGGATGAATTATAATCCAACCACACTTTGTTAAACGATTGTAGAATCAATACAACTGCTTTATGTCCTTTTCTCCTGGTTTGAATATTAGAAACCATCTTTCACAAATAGGTTACATGAACATTGTATTTGTTTGTTAAATCTTTAATTTGTTTTCATTTCTTATTTCATAACCCATGTTGAGTTTTGATGTGGGTATAACTGTTTCAAATATTGTCTCCACTCCTTGATTATCCCAAAAACAATGATCTTTTCTTGTATATCTAAATTGTTCACTCATAATACATGTAAATAAACAGATGCCCCTTGAATTGAGGGGTTCATAACAGTTCCTCTGCTTCATTCGAATATATACTGTTATCTCCGCAAATTGTGAGTTAAGTTTTCAATTTTCACATGCTGGAAAGAAGGTGATTATTTGTGACACATCTACATTTCTCTGTAAAAACAGAACATTCTACAATTTAAGAATGGTTTAATAATTTCAGCGGTTACCAACTCTCTAGTTATCCATAGATGTTACCCAACCTTATTATGGTGATTGTTGAATACAGAATATCAATTGTATCCTGTCGGTGTCTCTAAATAAAGGCATTAATATTACTTGCCTATTTCCTTGGCTGCTCAATGTGGAGTCATGTATATATGTTATACATACAGTTATTCCGAAGTGGCAAGGTAATTGGTTGACAATGGTTATTGCTAGATCACACCTCATATCCGTTCCTGTGCATCCTTGTAAATTACTCAGTGCATAATGTGCATATCCATTCATATGCTTCCATGTAAATTACTTGCATATTGTGCATACAGATAATATGGCATGGCAAGGTAAATTCATTGACACATGTTCTTTCTTGTATCACATAATGGCTCATAATTGTTCCTGTGCATTATGAGGGCAACTTGCCCTGAATCTTGGTCAGCTGTTACTCATTAGTCTCAGCTTTGTGTTCAATACTGCCAAACTTTTGGCTCCTCATTAACAGTAAATGTAAGTAACTTTTTTTCATTATGCCAAATTCACAAATAACAAAACAAGTCTAGTTCTTCATTCAAACCTGTGGGAGCCACCGTTCCAAGCCTATCAATCCAATACGCTTCTCGTTGTTTGAGTCTCTTTGTAATGTTCATGCGTAAATATTTAGTCTTAATAACTTCCAAAATTATTAGGCATTTTGTATACCTGACTCTGGGCTGGTGGTGTTCAAATGAGGCCCCTTACTTAATGACACGTTGCTGGATACATGGGATGTTGGGCTCAGATCTGTTGCACTGCTTCCCGTTCATCTCCCACTGATGAGAGTCAGTGCTGGGCTCTGTGGCCCTGTCATGCGATTGGAAAAATAATGCCATTGGATGAACAAGTGCTCATTTAGGCCACAAAGACCATATCAACAAGGTAATATGGCCCACGATAATTCCCAAACACCACAGCGGGGGGGCATGTTCCATTGCTGGCAGCCCCACATGGGGCTATCCCTTTTTTTTCAAATACATATTCAAACACTTTCATCCAAAGTGGGCCAACAGAAGATTCAAATGGGTTTTGACAACCAGAGGAGAAAGGGACTCTTGAAGCCCTTATGCCTTTGGTCGATCAGAAGGGTCTGAATGTCCAATACCAGGTGCAATGGACAGCAGTGCCATGTCTGGTGGAGACCGGTGCAAATAGATAAGCTCTTCCAATGAATACTTTCCAACATGTTCCTGTATACTGAGAGACAGTGAGGGCGGTAGGCATATCTAACACTACTGTTGTCCATCACTTTATCAAGCCACTTATAGTTACGCTGGGATCCATTACAAACCAGCATGCTTTTTTGATAAGTTCCACATCACCTGAACATGTGTTGGGGAGAGATTTGTTTTGTAAGATGAGGTGCACTATCTATTGCACCCCGGATTGTTAAGGATTCTAATGGGGTGTCACACACCAGACCAGGACTCTTGATACTGGCCTGGGCTGCAGCGCACAATTAAAACACTTTTACTTTATTTTCTAAGCATTCAGATTGAGTTGGCACCCAAACCGTCTCACACTCCCTTTTACAAATACCCCGTGCCACAATGGACCATGAACCAGGCCGGTGAGTGGTAATATAATATTTATTTATTTTTAAATTTCCATCAAAATCATACAAATGTAATATTGGGCAGAAATCACCAGTGGGGTGGTAATTGCACTGTAAAATTATAGAATATACTTAGTTTGACCTTCTAATATAACATACACATAGCACAAATGAATGGGAGCAATATTACCTTTTGAGTAGATAGCACCCCAGTTAAGATTTCCTCCTGCAATGCTCCGTCAAACCCTGATTAACTGAATTTTGAGTGGATAGAAAGGAGAAGCAAGGAGTAATGTATACTAGGCAGCATGCAGAATTAAAATCTGACCTTCCCCCACAAATTTAAAAACATTTGCAACTGCACAAAATAGCACTCAGAATTAGTAAATATTTGTTTTACATATGCGGTTGAACGAATTAAGTAAATAGGAGTTATAGCAGTATCAGGGATGTAAGAACACTAGCAAACTGCAAGGCAAGGTATTAACAATGGGCATGTAGTTTGTAGTGAAAACAAAGTGCAGCCAAATCACACGCGTAGAAACTGCATTTGCTTACTTTCACAGGTTATAATGCCAAAATGGTTTGAAAAACTGGTGGAATAGACCAAATCGGAATGTGGTTTTTTATGCTAAGGGACAGATACTCATCACAGGGATAGTATGAAAGTGAAAAGGGATCTCTAGATGAATGATTGGATGAGATTCTTAACAGGAAAGGAAATTTGGTTTTAAAGTGAAAGCTGTGGACAGGGAAAAATCAGTTTGGAAAGGAATGGACAAGTTTCACTTAAACTAGATTTTATAGATACGAAGGTTAAGCTGCAGTACTAAACCCCTTCACGCTGTGTGCCTCTTTGATGGAAAATTAATTTAATCAAAATAGTACTAAGGACTTACACAAAGACAGGAATGAGTTTAAGAATGGTGCTAACACTTGGAGATCAAGGACAGGATGCACAGAGGATTCTGACAGTTTTAAGGATTTCTGCTAAGTCAGTTATGGGATTTCTATGGGATTGGACCTAATACAATGTAACAGAGCAAAGGATGCAGTTTGTGATTGTTTGGGAACTGAAATACTCACAACAAGCACTTGAATGGGGTATTTTGGACAGCGGACCGAGTTTCTGGTCACAACAGCATGATCTTCTAAGAAGAAAACAGCTGGGCAAAGGTCTGGTCACAGCACCGCAGCACCTCAGCTGGATAGAGCGGGTTGCAGGGCAAGCAGGCAGCACTGGATAATCCCAATGAGGATTCAGCCGCCTTCCCCCTTTCTCTCTGAGTTATTGAGATTTTTAATTGGGCTTTTTCTGGATCAATGGACCTGCCCGGATAGGGTCAGCTATGCTCTGGCCAGGCAGTGGAATCTGGAGTCTTGCAGAGTGGATATGGAATATTTGGATACGCAGGAGCTGGAAAATTCAGAAGAAAGTGTGTCCTTTGTCTCTGTGAGCCTCTACCTTTTATAATGCAGGTGGCATCACAGGATCTACTCTGGGGGCAGACCTAAGCTAGACCTACCTCTAAGAATTGGATAGATCAGCCTATTTATGTCACCTCCTGCCTAGAAGCTGATATGACTGAAGGAGGGGACTCTGTTTTATCGGGTGTGTTTTAATGAGGTACAGAGCCATATCACAGTCACTTTTGCCAAAATCAGTTATGAGACAAAAATGCTCCTTTTTACAGTTGTGACACTTTTGAAAATCACATAAACAGGTTACATATTTCACACAGAGCATGGCATTGCAACTCCCAAGTTTATATGGTATAATTTAGCCCTTCTAATAATATTTTGCAATTTATGGTGGGAAATATTTAACTTAAAATTCTACAATTGTATATATGTGTACCTATGATCACAGAGCATGTCTGCCTTAAATTTCAAAGTTATAACATGTACACGTTTCCCATGAATTACATTTTTCTGCTGATTGCGTCCCATACACGCTAGGGAAAGCCACAATAGCTTGTTTTAATGCCACAAAATTACATTTAAACTGTTAAACTTTTGCATTTCCTGTTGCAGAAATAAAAGTCTTAAAGTCTAAAAGTCTTAAAGTATATTAATTCTGAACAGTCTTTTGTCCCAAATGGGCCAGTATTGGCTTTCAAAGAAGGGAATTTGTTTTCAACCCACAGCCAACTGTCAGGCACTAGCCCTGTGTTGCCATGGATTTGTCTTTGTAGCTCCTCAGTTTGAGTAGAGGGGAGGTGCTGCTAAAAAAGTCACACCTATGTGTCCCAGAAATCCATTGTACCCGGCTGGAGAACTGCAACAGAGTCTGATGAAGGTGTGAGATGCTTCACCCTTACCTATTCATATGCCCCAGATGCTGGTAAACTTGGGGGGAGATAGATCCTGTAGTCAGTCCTTTGAAGCCAAGGCCTAAAAAAAACCTGTCCTGCTGGTTTCACAGTAAATTTATTTATTTGTTTATTTTTTTCCTGAACTAGAAAGCAAGACTGTTGGAATTAAACAACCTATATATGTTTTAAAACAAACCCCTACCACATTTCTATGCAAGGACAGGGCCTTAATTCAACACTTCACTTTTAAACAGATATTTTCTTGATCGCTAAACGCACCAATTTACACGTGGTTCATTTTCCTTGGCTGTCACTTTACAATGCAACATCTCCTGGTATCTTTATTCTGAGCATTTCCATGGCCATAGTCAATGTCTACTACACAGGAAACTGTTCAAAGCAAGGGCCCAATAAAACTCACATGAGCAAAGAGAGAGAGAGCTTTTTATGAAGGGGTAATCTGTGTCATTTTGTTGCAAAAAGGAAAGCGGTTTGCATACAGCTTGAACTGAAGTTCTTTGTTATTTCACAGATCTTGCCTGACATTCAATGAGAAATGCCCCCTTTTTGCTGGAGCACAACCTGAATATGGAGGGAGGTAGCTGGGTCTCACTGGATCAGAACTGTGTAGTGTTGAACACATGATAAGGGCACAGTCATTTTAAAAGGCAGAAAAGGTTTTGAGCTGGCAGCATAGCATTGCATTGCTGCCTTTGAATTCTTTTCTTTGGTGCAATTGAAGAAAATACTGGCACCTGTGTTTCATCTTGCCCCATGTGTAGTTGGTAAGATGGCGCAGTCATCATTTTGGAGACTGCAAAGTGCAGTTTTAATGCAAGGCGATAGTGCTCAACAGAGCAGCGCAGCCATTTTGCTGATGACTGCTGCGATGTAGTTTGGTGCGGTAGGGGATTCTGCTGGGCTGGTAGATGTATCCCAAAGATCCCCCTCCTGCTTCACTGAGAATTCATGTTGAGAGAAAATAGGGCAAAGTGGGGTTCACCAGGTGGTGTTCTTTTTTCCATCACGGAGCGGTACGCCACAATCCTCGCTTTGTCTTTCATTGGAGTGTGGAGTGACACCCCCTTTCGTGTCCCTTTGTCTTTCATTGGAGTGTGGAGCGACACCCCCTTTCCAGGTCGCCAGGGAAGTCTTCTGTTGTCTATGAAGGATGGAATTGGTACTAACTAGTGGATAGATAAAGACAGATTACAACACTTTCCCACTGATTGTCTCCCTGGAAGGTTGACATCAGTGGGACAAACAGACATTACATTCATTAAAGTACTTAAACACATAAACAAATAATTCCTTAACAAGGCAAAGATAACTATCATTATTTACACCATGTTTTGTGATCCCTCTTTGCACTGGTAGTGAAGAAAAGTACTCCCTGTTAGATAGATATACCTATGTACCTGCCTATTCCCTTCTGCTTTTTCTTTTTCTTGTTCTCATTTTCCAGATGTCTCCTCTATTTGACCTTCCTTGGGATCCTCAATCATCTGCAAAGTGTGCCCGGGATGACAATTCTTTAACTGATTAGTGGACACATTTCTCTTCTGCTAGCTCTCCTTTGGGGAGGCAGATTCTATAGGTCGACAGGTGAAATGTTATCTACAATTTCAAAAGGACCACACCAGGAAGGGAGAAATGTCCACTCCTTGGTCTGGTTCCTTTGGAAATTGTACAAGTAGACCCTGCCCCCTACTTGGTATTCCTTTTTGGCTGTTTTTAAGTCATATTGAGTATTCATCTCCTCTGCTGATTTTTCCAAATTCTGCCGAGCATATGCAAAAGCATGCTGAAGGTGTTTTCTTAGATTCTCAACATACTCATGTGCTGTGGAGGCGATTATCAGTGTCTGCTTTTGTGTCCTATAGAGTAGATGCTGAGGTAGCACCATCCTTCATCCAGTCATTAGCTCAAATGGAGACATTTTGGTCGCAGAATATGGTGTAGATCTGATGGCCATCAAGACAAGCGGTAATCAAATGTCCAACTTGGGCCAGATCAGCCATAAACTTATTTAGAATGCTCACAATTGTTTTATTGTACCTCTTAACTCCCTCACTAGAGGACTGGTGGTATGCAATATGAAGTTTCCTTTTTACCCCAAGTATCTCCCACATCTTTGTCATCCCTTTGCTGGTGAAGTGACTTCCTCGGTCTGACTCAATCCTTTGGGGTAGGCCAAAACGTGAGAAGATGTGGGGCCGGGAGACATTCCACCCATTTTGTAAACAGGCATGTTACTGTTAACATGAACTTGTTCCCCCTAGAGGATCAAATCACGGGCCTGATGAAATCTACTTGTAAATGTGACCAAGGCAGTGTCATACCCATCATCTGGAGGGGCGCTCGGTATGTGAACGAACTTGGCTGAAATTGTGCACACACAAGACACCCTTTCAAATATTGGTCGAGGTATTGCCCCATGTGTGGCCAGTATGCAACCTCCCACAAGATTTCTAGAGTACTGTGAAACCTCTGATGACCGGCTGTGGCCACGTCATGTACATTACTTAGCATCAGGCTTCGGAATGAGGTAGGTACAACCCACTAGTCACAATCAGAGATGGATATCCTTACAAAGAAACAGTCTTGGATTCAGAATATTTTGGGACACTTCATCAGCACCCTGAGGTCCTCTTTCCCAATGTAATCAGTATCCGTCAGAGGAAAGTTCTCTGGTGCCATGATTAAATCAGCATCTGGGGTCTCCTTACTCCACTGGGCAGTTGAGAGTTCATTGTGAGCATTGGTCTGGGACGTAGTGACAGCAGTGACCTGGATTTCCCAAACAGGCACTCGACCTCAAGGAGATCCCCCTGGATGGCTCTGGTTTTGTGCAGCTGATCAGCTAGGTCATTTCCAGTTTTGCCTGGCCCCTCTATTCTGGAATGCTCCTTAATCATTTTCCAATAGATTGTCATCCCATTAGAAGTGACCAGATTGTCAATATTTTGTATTAGCTTGCCATGTTTAACTGGTTTGTTATTAGCACACAGCATGTCTCTGGTTTTCCAATTAACCAGGTTTTCCACGAACCCTTTCCGGACATAATCTGAGTCGGTGATTATGACTGGTTTGCAGAGTTGGTGTTGGATGGCAGAGAGAATGGCCTGATGAACTGTCATCAACTCTGCCACCTGATTACTGTGGGGACCGATTTTGTACCCAATGGAGGGTTCCAGGGCATCATTCACCCAGGCATTCCCAATGCCAGCCACCAGTTCCTTTTCCCCTTTGTTGTCAACATGGTAGGAGCACCCGTCCACATACACTGCGGGCATTCCCTCGCACTTGTCTTCTTCATAGACTTTGTGCGGGAAATTCAAGTGTGCATCCATGTTGTCCTGGGTTTTGGGACTTTCATCCTCCAGACATTTTTCTCTGGCACAATCATGCAAGTCAGCCGACCTTGCGCCAGGGGACTCTTCTTGTTTTGGTCATATTTGACCTCCACAGGAAAGCCTTGCATTGAAAGAATACAGAAAGTAATTCTGAAATTACTCACATTTCCTGCACAGATTCTGTCGCTTTGGAGGTATTGCAAAGGCTGGCGTGGAGTCTCTACTATGATGTGCTCCTCCTGGATGAACAGGTGATCATTTTTCAATGCCCACACCATTGCCAGGAGTGCCTTCTCACAACCGTAGAATTTTCCCTCCAGAGAGGATAAAGTCTTACTTGCATAGGAGATGACTTTATTGATGTTGGGCCTCATTACGAGTCCGGCGGTAACCGAGCAGGAAAAACTGGCAGGTTACCGCTGGACTTGTCCATGATTCCCTGAATTACTGGGGCATTACGACCCCGGTGACCAGGGAATTCTGGAGGCGGAATTCTGTAAGTCCCCATTCCCATGGAGTCCGTTAGTGCCATAGGACTCCATGGGAATGGGGAAGTGGAAACACCAGCACCATGTTGTAATGGTGCCGGTGTTTCCATGTCCGCCTGCAGGCGGGTGGTGTTAAACCCGCCAGGTCAGACCTGGTCGGAGTGACACCTCGCGCCTGCAGGACTCTTAATCAGCCGGTCCGGAAAGAACGGTGGTGGCGGATTTACCACCACCATTCTTTCTGGACCGGCTGACTCAGAATGAGGCCCCTTGTCATGTTTTTGATATAATACTGCTATCAAGCATGTTTCAAAAATCCCTGTCTCCAAAGGGAACTCCTTGTTTTTGACAGGTTAAGCTAGACAAGGCACTTGTGAGAGGCTTCTTTTGAGTCGTTTTAGTGCCTCTGCTTGTTCTGGACCCCACTCCCACTTGACCCCCCCTTCAACAAATGGATCAGAGGTCTTGTGACCTCTACGTAATCCTCAATGTACTTCCTACTGTAATTAGTCAGTCCAAGGAGGCTTCTTAGCTCAGGGCGAGTTGTGGCGTCTTTTAGTTTTAATAGTACTTTCACTTTCTTCTCCTGGGGACAGAGACCCTCAGGAGGTATTTCATGTACCAAGAAGTTGACATGGGTCCTGCACCACTGTGCCTTCTGGAACGACAGTTTTTGCTCCGGCAACCCTGAACTGGGTCAGAACATAACAGATTTCTGCTATGTGTTCCTCCACAGTTGAGCTTTTTATCAAGACATCATCCACATAGGCCAGGTTACCCCTTTCACCCATGTCGGGCATGGCCCTGTGTAGGAAGATGTTGAATTTGTTGCCAGAGTTTATGAATCTGAAGGGAGTCCAGGTACACATGTACTGCTGCCCCCCGAAGGTAAAGGCCAGCTTGTATTGGTCCTCCCTACTGACAGACACGGTCCAGTATCTATTTGTCAGGTCGATAGCGGTGTATACCTTTGACCCCTGGATCTGGGCCAGTCCTTGGTCAATGTAGGGAGAGGACATCAGGACATGTGGACCCATTTGTTCAGCTCCCTAAGGTCTGTGCAAAGTCTCCATTGGCCATTTGGTTTTAAAATTCCCAGCACCGGATTATTAAAGGTACTGTGGACTGGAGGAATTATCCCGTGGGACTCAAGGTTTTTGATCATTTCTGTCAGGGACTCCAAAGATGCGAGAGGCAAGCGATATTGCTTCAAAAATACTGGAGTCATTGCAGGGTCCGTGGGAATTGTGGTAGTATGTATCTCTGAGCGACAACAGTTGTACAAGTCCACCGCAAAGATATCTTGGAAATCTAAGAAAACATGTTTCAACTTTTGCTTTTGCTCCTCAGTCTCACAGGCATCACAAAGGTTGACCCGCTCTTCAACCATTTGCCTGAAGCCTGGAAAGACTTCGGGTTTCGCTATCTCAGCGGTCTCCTCCAGCTGGGTGGAGAGGTCTCTGGTTAGAGTATTGACCTGGACAGAGGGTTTCAGGTAGGAGAGGCAATCATTGTGGATCTGGAATATCACCTCATCCTGCCTGATGTCACAGGTCACCTCTTCCTCCCCGTAAGGGCAGGAAGAGTACACCAGGAAATTCCCCCCTTGCCGGGTGAAGATCCTGTCTGGTAGTATGTCATCGTAATCGTCATTATCATAGCAGTCATGGGCAATTGGTCCTATCAGTTCATTTCCTAGATCCATGGAAAAATGTCAGTCATCAACCGCCATTCAAATAATGGTGCCTGAGCCCAGACTAATACTCCTAGGGTCGCTGTTATCCATCAATATTGGAATGGTGTTGTGTTCTACATTGACTAATGGTGTTGGGTTTAACCCCAACCGCTGTTGTTGGAGATGGGCATTGAGATGTACATAGACGTCAGGATTTTGCTGCTTCTGTCCTATTTTAATTTTTAAGTCCAGTGAGAATAGTCGGGTCCGTCCTGGGATGGTGACCTCCTCTCCAATTTTAACTTCAACCACATACGGTAGCAATTGGGCAGATCAAAATCCTTTTTCAGAATCATCAAAGCCCATGGGAGTGCCCCCTAGTCGGGACCAGGCCTTGTAATTTATAAGGTCCAAATTAATTTCGAACCGATTGAGAATGTCACTGCCTAAATAGAATGCAGCAGGGACATCTCTCATGACCCGCCAATTATGCTCTATGCTTTTATCACCTATCAAAATTTCGAGCCTACACCTGCTAGGCTGGAGATGTTTGGAATTGGAAGTTTCCAGGCTTGTTTCCCACTTATCAATCAATTTAAATGAGGGAATGGCTGGGTTTTTTGGGAGTTTTCTGAACATGGCTTCGCAGATGAAGCTCGTTCCGTTGTTCATGCACACTCTGGCGAGAACAGACTCCTTCCCCTCATTTAACTAAATAGGGAGGAACAAATGTTCTCTAATTTTCTGAATGTCAGCTAAGCTTTGAGCTGGTTTGTCATCGCTTTTGACTATAGAATTGGGATTTTCAGATTGTGAATTGGTCAGGATGGGATAGGGGTTTCCATCACCAGCAATTACTGTAATATCAGGTATCTGATTATTTTGGAAATGAATCTTAATATGATCAGATTTTTGTTCAACCATGTGGCAGGTACCATTTAAACTAACATGGTTGACACTCTGTTTTAATTTTATTGGCCGGTTAGTCTGAGGACCTTGTTCACACAGTCTATTAGGGGAGACAACCTGCGAAGGATGTAATTCCCTAATAGACAGGGGGTTCCCTCTGGAGTCACGACTATGACCAGGTGTTTCACCTTATGTCACCCAATTTTTATTTCCAGATCCACAGTCCCCTCGACAGGAATTTCATTCCCGTCAAAGTTCTGGATTTGTCCAGGAAGAAGGGTGAAAAGGATCTGGTGTCTCTCTCCCCTTGCTGAATTTAGCTGCTCAAAGGCCCTTTTAGACAGTAGAGTGGCTTGGGATTCAGTGTCCACCAGTGCTGAAAATGCACATTGCCCTTGCACTTGAACGGGGGCATAGAATCTCCCCTCCTTCTCCTCAAGCAGGAAAAGGTAATGGGCATTTTGGGCACGCTGTGTGGTCAATTTCTTTATTTTGGACTCCAGCCCGGTGGAGTTTTGCACAGTTTTCTGTGCTAGAGTCTGGGAATCTCTGATACACATTTTTCATTCTGAAATAGGTGGGATTTTGGAATCCCCTGTTTCCCTTAGCTCTGTGCTGCCCCCTCTTACCTGGTGGCAGTCACTAGAACCAATTTGTGGGGAGTTTCCCTACATTCATATTTTATTCTCAGAATGACAATGCTGGGATTCAGGGATGGGTGGCTGTGAATCAGGCCCCACACCCACTCAGTCTTCAATCAGATCTCTTGGGACCCATTTTTCTTCGGGAGGAATTCCCCCATCCCTGAAGGAGATTATTCTCTTCCTAGAATCCTTTAAGGATTCTTCCCCTTCAAACTGGAGGACACTAACTTCCTCCACAAAATGGGCCTTTTGAATTTCTTTATTTCTCCTACCCACCTTCTGTTCCCTGGGTTGCAGATTTCTGGGGGCAGGAAACATTAGTTCCGGTTCCGGGATCTCCAGGGGCTTTTCACGGGTGAGGAAGGAAGCTTCCTCTTGGGCTTTACACACCCTTCCTCCCATGCCTCCTCCTCTGGAACCAGTGATTAGTCAGGGTACTCTCCCCGGCATCGTCTGGGTGCCAGACCCTTGGTTTGAGGGGTTCTGAGCTGCCATGTTCATCCGAGGGTTTTGTTGAGCCCTCACCATGCAACTCAGTTCCTGCGTGAGGTTTTGGACCTGGCGCTTCAGTTGAGGTACCCGTTCCGGTTGGTATGGGGGTCTTTGTTCATACCCAGGTAGTTCGAGGGAAGGGTAACTATCCCTTCTCCCGGAGTACCCTTGGTATTGGGGATTTTGGTAACTCTCCTCCCTTGGCCTCCCTTCTCCCAGATTCAGTGGTTTGGACTCCTGAAACCGGGGAAGGAAAATTTGGGGTTTGGTAGATACTTGGGAAAGAAATTTAACCCAGGTTTTGGGGGATTACTGCCCTCCTGAGGGAATTTAGGTGGGAAATCTCCCAGTGGAGTACTTACCTGTTTGGATCCCCCCTTGGGCTGGGGGAGTCCATACATACCCCAAGATAGGTTGGTTGCACTTGTATCTGGGATTTATGTAATCAGGAGAGTTGGGGGTTACCTCCCTGACTGCCACTTGTTGCTGATTGACCAGATGAGCTTCTTTGCCTCTGATTTGGCTGATCTAGGGATGGTTTGTTTTTAGCCCCTCCCCCATTTCTAGTTCTAAAATGCGGGCAACCTTCACCTCTGCCACCTTAGCAGCAGCAGGGGTGTTGGTTTGGTATTTTCTATCTGTTTTTTTATTTTCTGCAGGTTTTTGGACCTCATAGATCCGAGTAGCCTGCTCTATTACCAAGTCCAGGGATCTTTTGTCATGAAAATGCCTCACCAGCTGGGTCATTATGTATTTTGCGAGTGCATGAAAATAAGTGGTTATGAATTCTCTGGAATTAGTGCACACCCACCTGGTAGTTTGTGCAAAGGTGCGTTTTAGCTCCTGTACAAATCCTCTTGGGGCCTGATCTTCTCTGCATTGCAAATTGTATACCGCTTTGGAAGCCTCCTGGGGTTTCTGTGGGCGGAAAAGTGCTTCAAGATGGCAGACTTTTAGGTGGACTACCTTGAATGGTTTTGGTCTTCCAGTCCAGCAAAGAAGCTGGAGTACTCCGGAGAGAATGTACATTTGGCATAATATATGTGCAGCCTATTTTTGATGTGAAAATTGTCCATCATCTCTTCATAGAGTTCCAGTTGGCCCAAGATAGAATATTTAGCATTTTTGTGGTACAGTGTTATGAAATTCCTAATAGCCTTGATCTGTTGGGTGTCCTGACCCACGTTTGAGCTATCATGCTGCAACATTTGGTGCTGTGGGCTTAGAAAATCCAAGATGCCAAAAAGCCCACAAGTGCGCCAGAATCCAGGAGAACCACGCAGTTTGTGCGCACACCCAAAATGGTTACCTAACTTGCCACCCACCAGTGTAAAGAAAGATCTTTGTTAACAAAATCCACTGTTACTGATGTCAAAAAGTTGCTGAAATCGTGACTCATTGGACCACTTTAAAGATTCAACCCTTTTGTGGGGTTCCACATAACCATCTTACTGTAAGGAGCCCCATCAAAACAATGTTAAGCAAGGATTTACTACCATGTAAGAACCATTCCTGTTTGGAATGCATTAATCCAAGAAAAATCCCAAAAATGGGTGCATTACCAGTACTCACCACTATCAGAAAGCCGGCGTTTTAAAACAACACCAGACTTTTTTGTGTAAAACTGAATAAATGAACCCAAAGCAGGCCAAAGAAAGACTTACTGAGAGGTGGATACAATGTAAAGTTATATTCTGAAGTGACTTGAAGGTTTATAACAAGACTGGCTGAGCTGTGGATTTCAGCAGTTTAAGTAAATTTGGACTGAAAGACACTAAAAATCTAAATGTTTAAAATAAATGAGTGACCTACTTTTGAGTGTCACATAGGTTGCAATTGTTTAAATGTCATAGTTTTAAACTTAGAATCAGCATTCTAGCTGCATATGTAAAAATGGTTAGTTTTATTTGAATGCAGAAAACTGGGTAACTAAAAGTGGCATTAGCTGGGGCCTGGCTTAAGGAACTGAATTCTGCCCACCAGCTACCCCCGACAGGAGTTGAGACTTTCACAACAGCTGTGTTCCCAGGCCTAGCTGCCTTTTGCTGTTCCCACCAAAAGGGATATGACACTTCTCTGATTGAATTACCAAGGGACTGCTAGAGACTAAACATAGGACCCAGGCAGAGGGTTTATTGAAGTGGCCATAAATGGCTTCCTCTTGAACAATGGGCCTTCCAGGGCCCAGGCAGATGGTTTATTGCAGGGGTCATAAAAATGGCTTCCTCTTGGCAGAAACTGGGAGGGGGATAAACTGGAGACAGAGGCTGAGCTTGAAGAAAGTGGAAAGACTGGTTTCTGTACCATGTGACCTGAAAAGACACACCCCTGTAGCCAGAATATGGTCTTAGAAAAAGATGAATAACTCATAGTACGGACTTGTCATAATTATTTAAATGATACCATAATTCTTGTGATTTTTCTGCCCACATTTTAAGAGGTTTTTAGAACCGGTGGCATGATCTGGGGGCAAACTAGCAGTTAAGAGGGTATTACTTAAAATGTATGCATGTTAAAAATCTGACACTTCATCACTTAATGTCCATACTCTTTGCGCACATGTGTGTAAATTTGGGTTAATGTCCGATATTGCAAAACCAGTTAAAAAGTGCAAATGTTGCCATTTCTGAATGCAAGCCCCCAGGAAGAGCAGATTTGGACAGGGTATACCTCCTGTGATATGTGATGGGTGCATGTAATTTTAAACAAATGTGTACCTGTGCAAATATGTCTTTTTGATCAAATATAGATTGTGTGTAATTTGACAGGGGTGGGTTCTCTGTATCATAAACAGACCTCATCATGATGACACTTCATTGCATTCCCCCAATCAAGGGGAAGAGGATGAAGTGGCCAATGACAAGTGGAGAGGGGTAGGGCCTAGGAAGCTAGCCTTTCCACCAATTTTCAAAACATACAAAAGCAGACAGTCAGGACAGATAGGAACAGTCTATTCCATCTGCTGCGGGACGCTCTGTCGGGAAAATCCATACCCTGAAGGTCTGACTGCCTTCTCTCCAGATTGTTTTTTAAATTGCACATTTCCTGGCATAGGGCCTCTATCTCCGGATACAGATCGCCCCTTTGTTCAGCAAGTCATCCATTTGTTGCATTATGGCGCCTAATTTCTGGCGCTCTTCATCAAATTCTGATTGAAAGTGGAGTTCTTTCTTAATTAATTTATTACTTTCCTCTTCCAATTTTTTTATCTGATTCTGTAAAGTGACTACTTGCTCTGTGCAGACATTATTGTATATCACTTGTTGTTTTAATTTCAGTGGACTCTCTTCCAAAGAGTCAACCTTTTCTTGACACTCCACTCTTACTGCATTTAATTGGGCCTCTTGGTCTGAACTATTTTGTTGTTGTAGAGCCAGGTCCTCGTTTAGCTGTTTAATACAGTTTTCCAATTCTACCTCAGTATCTTGGCTCTTCCTTTCAATTTCTCTTCTATTAGTTTTAGTTCAGTCTGGATTTGGGTTAAGAGCTCAAACTGGTTGTGCACACGGGTTCTGTTTTCTTCATGTTTTGCCTCCCAAACTCGCAGAGCTCCGACACCAACCACACCTACCGAAGTGAACTGCAGCCTATTTAATGCCCGATCCATAGCAAAAAACAGACACTGCATCATTGACCTCCTCACCTCTGACAAACCAGACCTGGTTTTCACCACCAAAACTTGGTTCTCTGACGACTTTGCCCCAATCGCCAAAGAAGCTTTCCACCCTAACTACTCCCTCATCCCACTGAACCGTCCCTCTAGAGGTGGGGGAATAGCATTTGTCTTCAAGTCTCACTTCCACGCCTCAATCATCAACAACCAACCTTCCATTCCTTCCTGCGAATCACTCCTAGTTAAACTATCCCTCTTCCCGTCGTTCTCTCACTGCTTCCTAATAATCTACAGACCACCTGGCTATGATAGACAATTCTCAAACAACCTCTGCGACTCTATTGCCACACTTCAACTAAACCATCCCAACCTCACCCTCCTTGGAGACTTCAACATATGGCTCAACATCCCCACCAACCCTATTACACACTCTCTGGTTGACGGTCTAGATGCAATTAACCTCCAACCCCACATAAAAAGCCAGACTCACCATAAAGGACACACTCTTGATGCCATATTTAGCTCCCACAACCGGATACATCTAAACCCCCCCACCCCTATCACCTGGTCCGATCACTTCATTGTTTCTTTCGCCATTCGCTCACCTGACCCCCTTCCCATATTCGAATCTGAACATCAGATGCTACGCAAATGCTGGAAAAAACTAATAATCGTTCCTGACCTAGCCGACACACTCCTCCAGTCTCCACCACCTACCTGCCAACTCAATAAACAACTATCCCCCGACGCCTTTGACTTATGGCTCAACACCTCACTAATGCGGCTCACACCCTCGTGCAAACCATCAGCCCGCCGTGGCCTGTTCCCTAGATGGTTCACACCTGAGTTGAAAACCACTAAACAACTATTTAAATACCTAGAACGCAAATGGCAGAAAGACAAAACCCCGGAGAGCAGAGCCACCTTGGCCCTACACCTTCATCAGTACAAGGCCAAAATCCAGAAAGCAAAAAAAGCCCACTACAACTCCCTAATCGTAAACTGCAAAAACACCAGCAAAGAACTTCACAAAATCATCTCCGAAATCACCAAACCGGCATGCACTACGACCATCCCGACCCCCTCACAATCGCTGTGTGACTCTCTCTCTCTCCACTTTTACGCCACGGCTCTCGAAAGAACAAATGATCTAACCACCAAACAGGCTCTCTTACATCCACCAGGCAACCCTCCCCCCATACCTGCCAACCTACCGCCTGCGACCACCACACAACCAACGTTCGAATCCTTTAGTCCAATATCACCAGACCAATTTCTCAAACTTCTATCTGTGCGCAAACCATCCAGCTCTCCGCTAGACCCTTGCCCGGCCACAACCCTCAACGAAATTTTTGCTTCCACTGCGCAGGAGAACACGCAAGATCCATCATAAATGACTCCCTTTCCTCAGGTATCTTTCCCGACACATTCAAAACGGCTCATGTCAAACCTCTAATAAAAAAACCTTCCCTCAACCCTCTCGAGCCCAAAAACTACCGCCCCATCTCAAACACCAGGTTCCTTGCCAAACTCATTGACCGAACCGCCTACTCCCAACTAAATGCCTTTGTCGAAGCCAACAATCTTCTAGACCCCGCAGAATCAGGTTTCAGAGCCCGTCACGGAACTGAAACCACCCTAACCTCAATCTGGGATGACCTTAAAATGACGGCAGACTCCGCGGGATGTGCCGCGTTAATCCTTCTTGACCTATCTGCCACCTTCAACACAATCAATCACTGAATGCTCCTTGACCACCTCCTCTCCCTAGGAATTCGTGGAACTGCTCTTAAATGGATAGCTTCATTCCTCAAAGATAGGTAACAAATAATTATGCTCTCCCCCTATTCCTCCCAAGCCCGACCAGTCGACACAGGAGTCCCACAAGGAGCATGCCTATCTGCCCTCCTGTTCAATCTCTACTTGATCACCCTCCTACCAATAATTTGTTAACACAACATCCTGTGTTACAACTACACTGATGACACTCAATTTATTCTAAAACTCCTGAACTCAAAGCCCAACTGCCGACCTGACCTCGCCTCCTGCCTCCTTGACATAGAGCTCTGGATGACCCAAGGACACCTCTTGTTAAACCCCTCCAAAACTGAAATCATGGTATGTGGCAACTCCGAACTTCTTCCACACCCACTACCCTGGCCATCCACCATGGGCAACTCACCGACCCCCTCTAACTCAGTGAAAAACCTTGGATGCACCCTTGACTCTGACCTAACACTCTTGCGCCAAGTCAACAACGTTTCAAAGTCCTGCCACTACCACCTTAAAACCCTTAGACGCATCTTTCCATATCTCTCCTTTCCCAACAGACTCTCTGTGGTCCAATCAATTGTTATATCAAGACTGGACTACACAAACCCCCTCTATCTCGGAGTCCACGCTAATCAACTGAATAAACTTCAAAGGGCACAAAACGCTGCAGCCAAACTGCTACTTGCGCTCAGCCCAAGACACCACATCTTCTCACCCCTTAAGACTCTGCACTGGCTTCCAGTGGCCATGAGGGTGACTTTGAAAACCTCATGCATCTCCCATCGAGCATTGCATAAAACCGGACCTCAATATCTTCAAGACAAGCTAAAACCCTATCACCCTCCATGCACTCTAAGATCAAGCTCAGCCGGCCTCCTAGTCATTCCTAAAACAAACTCAGTCAGGTTAGGTGGATCATCATTCTCATCCTTGGCCCCCACACTGTGGAACGCACTCCCACCCTACATCCGCCTAACTGAAGATCTAATGTCTTTCCGCAAACTACTGACAACCTGGCTCTTCCCCTAAAACCAACCCGTAGGCAAACTAACCCAAACAGAATAACAGCATCTCAATGACACCAATCCTACAAACTACTAGATGCGAGAAATTGACATCTAATAACTGCTAATATAAAATAAAAGGACAAACAGAATAGAATGAGTAAAGTAGATCAAAGCAGTGAAGTGGATAATAAGAATAAATCGTACGAAAACAGTAACAAGATTTAAATTAATGAAATGGAAGAAATGATGATGAATGAACAAAGTGAATGGAGTGGATGAAATCGTTAGATTGGATGAAGCGTGTGGAACGAATGAATGCGCTGAGTGCATGAATGCGTTGAGCAGATGAGTGTGTAGATCCGATGAGTGTGTAGATTGGATGAGTGTATAGAACGGATGAGTATGTTGAGCGGATGAATGTGTAGAGCGGACGAGTGTGTAGAGCGGATGAGTGCATAAGTGCAGAGAAGTGTGTAGAATGCAGGAGTGCATAGAGCAAATGAATGTGCAGAACAGATGAGTGCAGAGCGGATGAGTGTGTAGAGTGGATGAGGGTGTAAAGGGGATGAGTGTTTGAGTTACTGAAGAGTATGTAGAACCTGGAGCAGATGAATGTGCAGACCGGATGAGTGTATAGAGTGGATGAGTGTATAGAGCGGAGGGGTGTATAACTGCGTATGAGCGAACGACTTTGTAGAGCTGATGAGTGCATATAGCAGATGAATGCATGGAAAGAACAAGTGCATAGAGCGGACGAGTGCGGGAGCGGATGAGTGCAGGGAATGGATGAGTGTGTGGAGCGGATGAGTGTGTGGAGCAGATGAGTGCGTGGAGCGGAGGAGTGCATAGAGCAGAGGAGTGCGTGGAGCAGAGGAGTGCGTGGAGTGGATGAGTGCGGGGAGCGATTGGGTGAGCAGAGCGGATGGGTGAGCAGAGCGGATGGGTGAGCAGAGCGTGAGGGGTGAGCAGAGTGGAAGTGTGCACAGAGCGGAAGAGTGCGCAGAGCGGAAGACTGCGCCGAGCAGAAGAGTGTGCCGAGCAGAAGAGTGCTCCGAGCGGAAGAGTGCGCAGAGCGGAGGAGTGTGTAAGAATGAAGGAGTGTGTAGAGCGGATGATTGCGTAGAACAGACTAGTGGGTAGAGCCGACGAGTGAATGGAGCAGATGAGTGCGTATGAGCAAATGAGTGCTTAAGAAAGGAGGGGTGTGTAAGAGCGAGTGAGTGCGTAGAGCGAGTGAGTGCATCGAGCGATGAGTGCGTAGAGCGGATGAGCAAATGAGTGCGTAAGAAAATAGGGGTGCGTATGTGCGAGTGAGTGTGTAGAGCGAGTGAGTGCGTAGAGCGGATGAGTGTGTAGAGCAGATGAGTGCATAGAACGGATGAGTGTGGAGTGTTTGTAGAGCGCATGAGTGCCTAGAGCAAAAGAATGCGTAGAGCAGATGATTGCGTAGAGCGGATGAGTACGTAGAGCCGCTGAATGTGTAGATTGGATGGAACGGGTGAAGTATGTGGATGGAATGGGTAATGTATATGGATAGAACGAGTGAGGTAAGTGAATAGAACGGATGACATATGCGGATCGAACGGGTGACGTATGTGGATGAAACAGGTGACGTATGTAGATGGATATGATATGATATGGCATTTGTAACGTGCCTATACACAAGTGTTTCAATGATGTATGTGGATGGAACGGGTTACGTATGTGGATGGAACGGGTGATGTATGTGGATGGAATGGCCGACGTATGTCGATGGAATGGCTGACGTATGTAGATGGATGACGTATGTGGATGGAACGGGCGACGTATGTGGATGGAACGGACGACGTATGTGGATGAAACGGGTGACGTATGTGGATGGAATGTGTGAAATATGTGGATGGAACGGATGAAGTACGTAGGTGGTACGGGTGAAATATGCGGATGAAGTGCATAAAACAACTTAGAATACACGGAACGGAACGGAATAAATAGAACAGATTCGAATGCATGAAACGGATTGGAGTGCGTGGAACTGATTGGAGCACTTGGAACGTATTGGAGTGCATGGAACGGATTGGAGTGTGTGGAACGGATTAGAATGTGTTGAATGGATTGGAGTGTGTGGAACTGATTGGAATGTGTGGAGCGGATGGAGTGCATGGAGTGGACTGGAGTGCGCAGAGCGGACCAGAGTGCATGGAGCGGACTGGACTGTGTGGAGCGGACTGGAGGGCATGGAGCGGACTGGACTGCTTGGAGCGGACTCGAGTGCGTGGGGTGGACTGGAGTGCGTGGGGCGGACTGGAGTGCGTGGGGTGGACTGGAGTACGTGGGGCAGGCTGGAGTGCATGGGGCGGACTGGAGTGCATGGAGCAGACTGGAGTGCATGGAACGATTGGAGCGCATAGAATTGCGTGACATAAATGGAATGATTTGGAGTGCACGGAACGGACATGTAACCCATCATATCACATCACCACACTTACTCTCTTCTTTACACCACCATTCAACTAGAACACGGAGATACTATGACACCATTCAGTATAACTGTTCTCATACCAACATCTGCCGCATACTCCCCATCGCTCTAAGTAAACACTGCTGTTTACACACCCCCCAGCCAGGCGTTCTCCTCAGGCCTAACGCAGCCACATGCGGTCTGGATAAATTCTGCCAGAACGAACACATACTCCTGACCTATCAACCACCACACCTACCGCTAAGAAGCAGCTATTACACAAATGCCACACCAGCTGCACACATATCTGGTGCTCACACGCACCTTTGATGCTCTCTACTCTCTACTGACTTGAACTTCGGTTCCCAAGGGCGTTCAACCTACCAGCGCCTTCAGACCATACCAATGGTACATAAGGCGCTATATAAATGCAAAGTAACATAACATATGGAGGTATATGTAGGCTGTGATTCCGACCATTTTAATGTGCTCCTCTTTAATTTTTGGTGTCATATACAACTCGCTCAAGGCTTGATGTAATAGGCCACCATTTTGCCACACATCCATGTCCATGGCGGTGACCTGTTGCATAATTTCTTCTAGCCAGACCTCCTCATCTTGCTGTGCCCATTCCCCTCTGACAAATAATTTGTACATAAGGTGCTGCCTAGCCATGTTTATCTCTACTGTGGTCATTATGGAAAGTGTTCTTTCTTTATTAATTTATTTATATAATGGTAACCTGTATTCTGTTTGGGGTTGATTTTGCTTTAATTTTACACACCGGCCTGATAGTTAGGGTCTATGTTTTGGGAAGGCGCTTTCTACAGTGTAATACAGTTTTCTACACCACAAAGTATCACTACCTTGAAGGTTTGCCCGCTGTGCTAAGCTGTCACGGGTGGCAACACTTTCTAAATCCCCAGGACGAGCCCCCAATCTGTTAAGGATTCTAATGGGCCGTCACACACCAGACCAGGACTCTTGATACTGGCCTAGGCTGCAGTGCACAATTAAAACACTTTTACTTTATTTTCTAAGAATTCAGATTTAGATGACACCAAACCCGTCTCACACCCCCTTTTACAAATGCCCGAGGCCACAATAGACAATGAACCAGGCCGGTGGGGTGTAATGCAATATTTATTTATTTTTAAATTTCCATCAAAGTCACCCACATTTAATATCGGGCACCAGTGGGGTGATAATTAAACTGTAAAATGATAGAATACATTTAGTTTGAACTTCTAGTATAACATACATAAAGCACAAATGAATGGGAGCAATATTACCTTTTGGGTAGATAGCACCCCAGTTAAGATTCCCCTCTGCAACGCTTCCTCAAACCCTGACTAACTGAATGTTGGGTGAATAGAAAGGAGAAGCAATGAGTCAAGTATACTAGGCAACAAACACAATTAAAATCCAACTTTCCCCCACGAAATGGGGGGCAAAATCGGATTTAAAAACCTTTGCAATTGCACAAAATAGCACTCAGAATTTGTAAATATGTGTTTAACATGTGCGGCTGAATGAATGAAGTAAATATGAGTTATAGCAATACCAGGGATGTAAGAACACTAGCAAACTACAAGGCAAGGCACTAACAACAGGCATATAGTTCAGAAAATCAAGTTGGAAGTATAAACACAGTGCAGCCAAATCACACTCGTAGAAATTGCATTTGCTTACTTTTATGGATTTAAATGTCAAAACGGTTTACAAAATGGGTGAAATAGAAAAAATCGGAGTGCAGTTTTTATGCTAAGGGACAAATACACATCACAGGGATAGTATGAAAGTGAAACAGGATCTCTAGATGAAAGACTGGATGAGATTTGTAACAGGAAAGGAAATTTGGTTTTAAAGTGAAAGCAGTGGACAGGGAAAAATTGTTCTGGAAATGAATGGACAAGTTTCACTTAAACTATATTTTAGTGGCTAGAAAAGAGAAACACCATCCATGAATATGAACTTTAAGCTACAGTTGTAACCCCTTCATGTTGCGTGAGTCTTTTGAGGAAAATTCATTTAATTAATCAAAATAGTTCTAAGGACTTACACAACGACAGGAATGAGTGGAAGCATGGCACTAACACTTGGAGATCAAGGACAGGATGCACAGATGATTATGGCAGTTTTAAGGATTTCTGCTAATGCAGTTAAGGGATATCTATGGGATTGTACCTAATACAATGTAACAGAGCAAAGGATGGAGTTTATGGTTGTTGGGGAAGGGGAAATACTCACAACAAGCAATTGAATGGGGTCTGTTGGACAGCGGACCGAGTTTATAGACAGCAGGGCAATATCTGGTCACTGGTCACAGCAGTGTGCTCTCCTAGAAGAAAACAGCTGGGCAAAGGACTGGTCACTGCACAGCGGTAACTCAGCTGGATAGAGCAGGTAGCACTGGATAATCCCAATGAGAATTCAGCCACCTTTCCCCTTTCTCCCTGAGTTATTGGGATTTTATTAGTGGGGATTCTATGGATCAATGGTCCTGCTTGGATAGGGTCAGCTATGCTCTGGCCTGGCAGTGGAATCTGGAGTCTTGCTGAGTGGATATGTAATATCTGGGTACTCAGGAGCTGTAAAATTCTGAAAAGAGTATCCTTTGTCTCTGTGAGCTTCCACCTTTTATAAGGAGGATGACATCATAGGATTTACACTGGGGGCAGGCCTAAGCTAGACCTACCTCTAAGAATCAGATAGGTCAGCCTATGTATGTCGCCTCCTTCCTATAAGGAGATTGGACTGAAGGAGGGAACTCTGTTTTATGGGGTGTGTTTTTATGAGGTACAGAGCCATCCCAAAGTCACTTTTTGCCAAAATCAGTTATGACACAAACATACACATTTTTACAGTTGTGGCACTTTTGAAAATCACATAGGCAGATTACATATTTCACACAGAGCATGGCATTCCAACTCCCAAGTTTATACGGTATCATTTAGCCCTTCTAATATATTTTCGCAATTATTGGTGGGAAATATTTCACTTAGAATTCTACAATCTTATATATGTGTACCATGTTTACATTACATTTCAAAGTTATACCATGTACACCTTTCCCATGAATTACATTTTTCTGCCGTTTGCATCCCATACATGCTAGGAAAAGCCATAATATCTTGCTTTAATGCCACAAAAATTACATTTAAACTGTTAAACTTTTGCATTACTGCGTTTTACGGTTGCAGAAATAAAAGTCTTAAAGTTTATTAATTCAGAACAGTCTTTTGCCGCAAATGGGCCAGCATTGTCTTCCAAATAAGGACATTTTTTTTTCAACCCACAGCCAACTGTCAGGCACTTGCCCTTTGTTGACATAGATTCGTCTTTGAAGCTCCTCAGTTTGAGTGGAGGGAAGGCGCTGCTAAAAAGTCACACCTATGTGTCCCAGAAGTCCATTGTAACTGGCTGGAGCACTGCCACACAGTCTGATGAGGGTGTAAGATGCTTCACCCTTGCCTAGTCATATGCCCCAGATGCTGGTATACTTGGGGGGAGGTAGATCCTGTAGTCAGTCCTTTGAAGCCAGGGCCTAAAAACCTGTCCTGCTGGTTTCACAGTAAATGTATTTATTTTTTCTTTCCTGAACCAGAAAGCAAGACTGTTGGAATTAAACATCCTATATATGTTTTAAAACAAACCCCATCACATTTCTAATCAAGGAAAAGGCTTTAATTCAACATTTCACTTTTATACAGATATTTTCTTGTTTGCAAAAAGCTCCAATTTACATGTGGTTCATTTTCCTTGGCTGTCACTTGACAATGCAGCTTTTCCTGGCATCTTTATTCTACGGATTTCCATGGCCATAGTCAATTTCTACTACACAGGAATCTCTTCAAAGCAACGGTCCAATAAAAGTGACATGAGCAAAGAGAGAGAGAGTGCTTCTTAGTAAGGGTTTATCTGTGTCATTGTGTTGCAAAAAAGAAAGTGTGTTGCGTACAACTTGAAGTGAAGTTTTTGTCATTTCACAGATCTTGCTTGACACAGCCTGTCATTCAATGAGAAAAGCCCCCTTTTTGCTGGAGCACAACCTGAATATGGAGGGACCTAGCTGAGTCTCACTGGATCAGAATTTTGTACTGCTGAACAGATGAAAAAGAGCATCAGGGCGCAGTCATTTTAAAGGAAGAATATTTTCCTTCTCAGTGAAAAAGTTTTGAGCTGGTGGCATAGCAGTGCTGCCTTTGACTTCTATTCTTTGGTGCAATTGAAGAAAATACTGGCAGCAATTATCGGGGTGTTCTGTGTTTCATTTTGCCCCATGTGTGGCTGGTAAAATGGCGCAGCCATCATTTTGGAGACTGCAAAGCACAGTTTAATGCAAGGCGATAGTGTGCTCAACAGAGCCAGCGCAGCCATTCTGCTGGTGACTGCTGAGATGTAGTTTGGTGAGGTAGGGGATTCTGCTGGCCTGGGAGATGTGCCCCACAGGATGGAGTGCTTCTGTGTGTACCCTCTGATAACACTGTGGTCGTAATGACAACCTTAAGGGGAGATAAAGAAGAGAAGAATAGAGAGAAAGAGGAGCAATGGCTAGAAGACTTACATGAACTAATTTATGCAGTACCAAATTGTTTGTTAGCCACCCATGATATTGAGGTGTGATATGTACATACTGCTCAACCCGTAAAAATAGAACTGTAGATCCATTTAAGTTACCCCACACTCCCCAATACCCCTTCAAGCCTGACGCAAAGGCAGGTATCACCCCGGTCACCGGTCATTGAATCATTGCTGAGTCAAGGGATTATAAATCCGAGCAGTAGCCCATGTAATACTCAGATTTTTCCAGTGAATTATTTGATTATTTTGTTCAAGACTAAAGGGCTTTCACTGCTGTTGTGCTAACCTCTTTCACCATTGTGCCAAACCCAGCCACTATATTGTTCTGTATCCTGCCAAAAGACACGGACTTCATGGTGGCTGAGCTGTGCTCAGCTTTTTTCTCAGTCCCCATACACAAAGATCGGCAGTATCTCTTCCCATTTGCCACTGGGTGGTCCATTACACATAAACTAATTTGCCTCAGGGGTAAACAAAGTTCACAAACCTCCTTTTCACAACAGCTAAAGAAATATCTGGATGATATCAAGTTGCCAGGGAAGTCAGTATTGTTACACTATGTTGTTGATCTGTTCATTTCCTCACTTTCACATGAGGCTTGTAAGGAAGACACCAAAGTACTGTTGAAAGCATTGGCAGAGGATATAAGGCTTTGAAGAGCAAGCTACAGTTATGTGTCTGTAGGGTACACTATCTGGGCAAGGGTATTATAGAAGGAAATTGGCTCATATTACCTTCACACAGACAGTTTACAAGATCCACAAGACAGTGGCCCTCATTACAAGTGTGCCAGTCCGGAAACAATGGTGCCGGTAAGCCTACCAGCACCGTTGTATCCAGACCGGCACAATACAGGTTTGCCTGCTGGAGCTGCTGTGCCCGACAGAACAGACTGTGCCGCACACAGCAGCCACAGTAGGCAAGCCATCACGGAAGCACTAGCACTGGTATTAATAGTGCTGGTGCTTTCTTGGCCCATTCCCATTGAGTCTTGTGGGACTCAAATGGGAATGGGGATTTATAATAACTGGCACCAGACTTACCGGACCGCCAGGGTTGTAATGCTGGTAAATCATTACGGGTTGGGCGGCAACCTGCCAGTTTACCGGCACGGTTACTGCCAGACTCGTAATGAGGCCAGTGACTCAAAAGCAAGCTTTCTTGGGGATGTCGATTGGTGATGGAAATGGATTAGAGCATATACAGAAATAGTTAAACTACTCCAGGCATACACATGTTTCAACACTGTAGAACCATTACAATGGATGTCAGAGGCAGAAGAGGCTTTTTACTAAGGTTAAGTTGCAATTAGCCAAAGTACCTGCTTTCGGTCAAGCCGATTACACGTAAGGATTTACTTTGCATTGTCTCATGAGGAATGGGTTTGCCCTGGCTGTCTTTACCCAGAAACACAGGATTAACTGCAGAATCATAGACTATTATAGTAAGAAATGTATCCAGTCGTATCTGGAATGACGCTCTCACTATGATGGGTGGTGGAAGTTGAATTGTCAGTGGAACAGAGCATTAACAATGAATTGGGATCACCCTGGTAGATGGATGTTCCACATGTCATACTGTCATTGTTACTGAAGACAACGATACAGTACATGTCTATATCAAGAGCTAGTACATATGAAATGCTTTTATTGTACTCATCAAACATCACCCTGACCACATGCTCTGTTTTGAATCCTGCATCCCTGTTGCCTACCCCACAGGATGGGGAGCCCCATGATCCCCCCCATATAATTGTGTATCAGTAAATGACTGTATGTTGATGGCCCGCACAGATCTCTCTGATGTGTCAATGCCTGACTTACACCACAAGTATGTTGTGGATGGGTCATGTTTTACGTGGATGGGTCGTATTTTAGAAATCAAAGTAGGCAAGTGGTCACATGGTATACAGTATGTGATGCCGGGGAGGTGGTAGAGAGTGAAAGACTGCCCCAAGTAATGTCAACGCAGGTGGTCACACTAGTGACCCTGACAAGGACTTGCTGATTCGCAGCTCAGCAGTCAGTTAACATTTACCCAGATTTGCAATATGTGTTTGACGTTGTCCACAACTTTGGTAAACTCTGGAAACCCAGAGGATTCTTGATCTGAACCGGCACACCAATAGAAAATAGTCAGTTGGCCTCATAATAAGCTTGCCGGTCCGGTAACAACGGTACCCGTAAACTACCGGTACTGTTGTTACAGGACCGGCAAACTACGAGTTCTGCTCATGGGTGCCTTCCCGTCCACCAGGTCTGACCTGGCAGGTGTACCGGCACCTGCGAGCAGAGCATGTCGGATGCACCAGCACCATTCACAAATGGTGCTGGTGCACATGACCTTCCCATTCCCATTTGAGCCCTATGGCGAGCATTTTTTTACGGCGCCAGCGAATGGGCAATTACCGGGTCCAGCAAGGCCATAAAGACCCAGTAATTTGCCCATTTGTGGGCACCTGAAAAAAAATTACAACTGCAGCAGCTGTGCCTGTTTTACCGGCATGGCTACCTCCATTATGGTAATGAGGCCCAGTATGTGTTAGCACTTTTTAATGCTATATTGTTGCATGAACAGATCACAATTGACAAATGTGCAGTCAATTAGACATTGGATGACCCTATTTGCTGTGATTATTATGTTGCCAACCGAACCGCCAAATTGGCTGCTACACTAGAGGAGAATGATGCATATATTCTGCCAGTTAAAATGGTACAGGGAGTGAAAGACACTCAAGTACCTTGCCTATATACAAAAGAATGCCCCATCCAATTAAAAGGACAATGGGATTCAAAAGAGTTGCCGGTTGCATAAGAAATTTCTGTGATGAGAGGGTAGGTTAATTAATCGAAAAATGCTAGTGTTCCACCTTCTCAGGCTGTTTCAGAAGCAGGCACATGTAGGAAGAGATGGGATGACTCTGTTAATGGGATGTTCATAGTTTTCACCTAAATTTAACACTATGATCCAGGAATATTGTCACAATGGTGTAATCTTTTACAGAATAATGTGGGGAAATGGGTGCTAATTAGGACTTGGTCTCACACGCCCCCTTATGGATCATTTGTAATCAATTTCCTAAAATTGCCAAAGTATAAGCAGTGGTTTATCTAATTGTGGCAGTGGATATATTTTCTGGGTGGGTGGAGGCATACCCCTGTAGGAAAGCTGATAAAGTAACAGTTGTAAAAGTACTAATCCTTTAGTTTGTACCAAGATTTGGAATACCCATTTGTATTAACAGTGATCAGGGCACATATTGTGTCAATAATATCATCAAACACTGTTATCTAAATTAGAAATCCAGCAAAATTTGCATCACCCTCAGCACCACCACCAGTCGGCAGGGCAATAGAGAGACAAAATGGTGTTCACAAGAACAAATTAGCCAAGTTATGTCAGGAAAAAAAAGCCAGAAGACCTTATTTTGGTTTTGTTCTGTATGAGAAGCATAACAAAAAGGAACATTGGGCTTAGTCATTATGAAGTCCTCTACGGACCACCCATGAGATTGCCTGTTTGGCTACCATTTAAAGTGTACCTGATAATTTGAAGCTGTTGGATGACAGATTAATGGAATATGGCAAGACTTAATGTCTTCTGTCAGTCTCATTCACAATCAGGTTCAAGCTGCCCTGCCACGGAAACCAGACACTACTGGTTCTTCATTGCAGTCTGGTGACAGTGTCTTAATGAAGTTCCATCAAAGAAAGACAGCCTTTAACCCAGTTGGAAGGGGTCGTATCTGGTGTTGTTAACTTCTAACTCAGCTTCAAAGGATCAAGGGCACCAGAGTCCCTGCAAATGGGGTATTACCGGCAGTGTAGTTTCTGCACATTTTTTTTGTTTGTCTATCTGTACTGGCTTGCACCAATTTCGTTATAGGAAAAAAGGACTCTATTGTGCAAACTATTAGAAATTGACTAACAATGTGACTAGCAATGTGACATCGGCCGATATTAGAGGTTAGCCACAGTATAAGAAGTGTTGTTTGTACACTGGCAAAGGGTTACTTGGGATTGTGGGGTGGACATTTGGTTAGTGTTTATACCACGGCCCGAGGGGGTAGTTCCATATCGTAGTGAGGCTTTACCAAATTGGAAGAGTGATGAGGACTATTTGAAAGCCTTAAACACTGTATTGGAGTACCCCACAATGTCCCTCTAACCTTACCTTAGAGATAGAAGTTCCAGTGCTACTACTAACATACCTACTAACACTGAAAGATTGACTGTTGTGCACATCCTGTGTTTCTGATCTGATATATTAATGTCATTCTAATTTTTTTACCAAGCAGAGGAACAGGATGATTTCCAAACTTATTTGTTGGTATAAGCAATATACATGGACCACAGTGGCGACTGTTCAATGAGAACCTGGTGATAATGGAAGTGTGGTATCAGACCTGCAAAATGTGCCTATGGCTATGCACCAGGTGTTGGTGTGCATGCATTATGAATGAGAGGACCTGTACTATAGTAGGTAGAGGAAGGGAATCGCCTATACGTTTGGATTGTTACGTTAATTGTGGGTGGAAGGAATAATACCAGGTCGGTGAAAGTGTGTTTAAATTCTACAGATGCTATGTGTCATTTTTTGAGAAGTTTGGATAACTGAAAGTGTATTATAAATTGGCATTTGCAATCTACAGGGTGAATTCATGGAGTATACTCAGGTATATTATCACAGATTATAAATAAACCAAAACAAATAAAATAAAACAAATTAAAAAAGATAAATAATCACAGAGCATATAATCACACAATGTTGAACTTGGATAAGTCTGAAATTGATATATAGCATTGAATGCGACTGTGGCTTGTGGTTTTGTTTACTGTCCCTTGTTCTGCCTTTCAGGTAAACATTCATTACCATAACTGTACTCTGAGGCTGGAATCCAGTTGGCACACAAGCAAGAGGAGTTGTTTGGAGGACGACAGAAAAGGGAAGACATTGATGAAATGTGGAAGGGGGCTAATACTGCACTTGCAATGTGGGCAATGTACACAGGATCAAATTTAGGAGAACGAGTTGAATGACTTCAGAAAGCTACCATCTTGAGCAGGTTTTACAGGTAGCAAACACATATTGGCAAGCTAACTGTAATTTCCACTCTCAGTCAACTTACCAAGGGTTCCCGCCAAAGACTTATGGATGGCATGCTTGAAGCAGGAAGGCACCTCAAGTGGGGCATGGTGTGTAAGGAAGTGCAACACTACCTGAATAGCCAGCTGGTTTTGTTCACAGAAAATAAGCAACACAATAGTTGGTCGAGTCTGCTGAAGAATGATTTCAGGATACCAGAATTCCTATGGCAGTGGAGACATTTCCTATGGCAGTGAAGTACAGTGGCTGCTACTGTAAGGACGGACAAATAATATTCTTTCACTGTGATCAGTGAGTTCAGGGGACTGTTGGCATTGGCAAGCAGAATGCTGCCTGGTCTGTTGGCCGGATGCAAATGGGAATGGATGACACTTTATGAAGTCTAGGAAGTAAAACCACCCAACTCTGCCTCCAAATACCTTATCTATGCCCCAGAATGGCCCCTGATGTGTGATTTACTCTTGGCTTGATTTGGGAGTTATGCTATTTGCTGTGTTTGTGTAAACTGGGTAAGGGGCCAATAGTACTGGTTGGAAACAGGGCATGTTGTGAATTCCAAATCCAGCCGTAAATGTGCCGGTACTACCGGCGGGTTGCCGCCAGACTCAGTAGAATTTACTGGTGCCTGACTTCATGGTGCCACCGGGAGATTATAAACCTGGCAGCCCGGAAAATAAGGCACCAGTAAATTGTAATTCCCCATTCAAATAGAGTCTCTATGGGAATGGAGAACACAGAAGCATCAACACCATTGTTAACGATGCAAGTGCATCCGTGTCGTTCTGCTTACCATTGCCTCTGTGCCCTGGCAGAGTCAGACATGTCAGGCACGGAGGCTCTTGCAGGCAGACCTGTAGAATGACGGTCCGGAAACAACCATGCCGGTAAGCTTACCTGCATCATTGTTTCTGGACCGACATACTTGTAATGAGCCCAAAAGTCTTGTCCAATGAAGCTTATTTCGAGGAGAGGATCGTCGTGTAGAGTTAGTTACTTTTTCCAAAGTGAATCAAGAAGTATCTGAACAACCTTACATTATCACAAATGTATGTCTCACTGTATTCTCACTTATATTGGCTGGGGTAATCTTGGGTAGTGTGATAGAAAATGGTGTCACCAACAAAGAACCGTGGTAATTAAAAATGGACCCTCCAGCTTGCCTCTTCTTCGGTCGGCCCCATATCATTACCCCTCTTTCACCATGCTAGAAATTCAGCAGGAAATGTAAATGCTACATATTGAGGTGGGCAGTTGTTGGAACATGATCAAAGAAAATACGTGTGTGTATTATAAAAAGTAATAACTGTAGTGTTAGATGGTTTATCTGTGCTAATAAAAAGCAGGATTGGACCATAGTATGAGGGATTAATTAATAGAATTCCCTGTGCAAAGGAAAAACAGGTGATATTAGATATGTAAAATACTCACCGTTTGTTGCTTGTAGCAATGTCTCAGGGTACTCACAGTTGTTGCTTGATGAGATGATAGCAAAGAAAGTCCACCAAGGTGTTCAGAGGCCCTGCAAGAATAAGACAGTGTGCCTGGTGGGCAGCACCCTCAAGAAATCCTTGCGGGGAATAAAACCCGATTCTGGAATGAAGATGCTGTTAACAGATGTATTCAAATAGGAAATTGTCCAAAGAGGTTCAGTCTTAATGTAGATGAGGTTCGGTATTCCAGTGGAAATTGAAGGAGAGAGCTCCAAAAGTCATAGAATAAACAGCCCGAAGTAGGGAACCGAAGAAAGGATTCAGGCAGTTAGACAGGGTTCAGCAACAGAGCACAGGCAGTTAAGCAGTGCATCCGTTAAGGAGAGTGGAAGAGGAGTGAAGAAACAGAAGGAAGAGCAGCTGAATCGTGTAGAAGAGAGAATAAAAGAAGGAATGGAAAGTAGGAATAAGGCAACAAACCAGATGAAAGTTATACAGTAAACAGAGTACCAGCAGAGAAAGGGAGTGATGAGAAAGCACAGCACGCAGCGGCGAGTGTCGGAAGGAAGGGGTACGAATCACGCTGTGCAAAGTGGAAAGACAGAAGGTAGAAAATGTAAAGAAGAACAAGGAAAAAACAAGGATAGAGGAAACAAAGCAAGAGGATGACTGAGAGGTCGTGAAGGCAAAGCATATAGGGAAATGACTGCAAGGTCGAATTAATCAGACCGTAGAAGGAAAGGTGTGGGAAGCAGCAATGGAGAAAAGATTTTGGAACGAGGAATAAATGGGTAATCCATTTCAGCAGTGTTCATAAAGGAGCTTAGTAACAACGCACTGAACTAACATGTTCCTCTGCAGAAGTAGTTTGTTGCCAGGCAGTGGTTGGTGCCATATTCGAAAAAAGAACTGAACTGCTGACTTACTCGTATGGATGGCATTAAAGAGACATGGATTTGATGACCTTTCTTCAATTTTTATCACAACAACCATTATGTTGGTTTCCTAACAGGTGAATTGGGCGGAAGTTACTGTAGGGAAACGTAAAGATTTCGTTATATTAGTTGCAGAGTAAGCTCAAAGGGGGGGGGGTTCTGGGAATGGGGCAGGGTTTGAATCTTGACGAAGCCAAACCGGCATGTAATGATGTGCAGTCGAAATATGTAGGTAGATGATAATATGGGATGGCATAGTCCGGAATGATATCTGAATGCCTGAATTGTCACTCACCTTATATAGCACAAGTGTTTATTATTTTTACTTTAAATCTTAGCAGATATTGGATAGGGAAATCAACACCTATTGTCTTCTGGTACTGCTTGGCCCCAAGAACTCTCTACAGGGATGTGCGCTGTAGGACTGCTGAGGCAGTGCTTTCAGGGGCTCTTGGGGCTACTGGGTGAAGGACACCCAGCTGCCATCTTCAGATCAGACCATCCCATACTGGTTCAAGCAATAGACCTGATGTGCTCACAGACTCACAGGAAGCACATCAAGGGATGGTGACCCTATACTCCTCACCTGAGGAGGTGGAGGCTGGATATCATCAGACCAGAGTGATCGACCCGACAGCAGAGGTTCACATGACAGTGGATGACAAGAAAGAAATAGAAGACAGACTCTAGAGGGTCACAAGGGATGCTATTGTGTTTGGAGCGAGAAAGGTCAAACGGAAGTGTCAGGCATTGCAAGTGCCCCAACCATGAGGGACTATAAGGGGCAGGTGAATTGGAGGTGGGTTGGGCTGGCTTGGGTGTTGACCTTGCAGCAAAACTGAACATTTATTATCTTGCAAGTTTGTAATAAATGGAATCCTAAAGTGTCAACTTTCAATGAGACTGCTCAGTCTTTTAGTCTTTTGTTTGATTTATTGCGGGGCCATATTCAGCATATTCCCAAAGAAATAATGAAATACACTCAGTTCTTCTCAGTCAGATCAACCATAAAGGTCATACAATCGTTATCGTCCACTTTGTGTGCAATACTGAAGAGTTCTTCAGGATGGTTCTTTGTAGTGTCAAATATTCAGGTGACATATAATGAAGATCACAAATTCAACGGATTGTCTACTCTTGCCGCATGCTGGTGCGTAACCTAGATGTGCTCTTTCATACACATATCCACTGACTCAATGGTTTATTATACCTATTTGCACTCCGATGTAGCCCCCTGAACCTTGAGGTGAGGCTTTACCAAATTGTGCAGTGACTCAAATGTTAAATATGCATATTTGCACTGTGATGTTGCCCCCCCACACCATGAGGTGATGCTTTCCCAGTCTGCATACACACATCTATATTGTCTCACATACCTGCCTGGGCGTGTGATATAGCCCCCCATACCTCATGAGGTGAGGCTTTCCCAGTCTGCATTTGCACACCTATTGTGTCTCATATGCTTATCTGCATGCCCGATGTAACCTCCCATACCAAGACGTGAAGCTTTTCCAGTCTGCATACACACACCTATTTAGTCTGTAACCTTTATACGTGTTCTTGCACTTCTCTATTGTACTTTGCACGTTCTGTAACTAGCACCTAGATGCCTCAGGGTTTAAAATATTAAAAATATCCATTTACATGAGTTTGCGATTCTAGGCATAATCCTCTTACAGTACTTTTATGGGGAGGGATTTCATCAACCGTATCACTCTGGAATTGTCCTTCTTGCAGACACTTTAGTAACTGGAAGATAATGGGCCTTTAATACTATCTAACTTTGATTGACCTTGCATATCTTCAGATCTGCTTCATCAGTTGATGGTGGGGAGGAGCCTCTGATCATTGACTGCAACATTTCTGACCATATATGAGAAGAAAGCATACATTCATCATACCTTTGGCAAACATTTGGTTCAGCATGTGTACATGCCTATGTCCTGGACATTAAGCAGAACTGGGTGGAGCCAATTGTGTTAACATGTTATGTAGCTGTTCTGTCATTGGAATCATCCACCCATTGATTGGTGCAAATGCAGACAGAAAATTCCCCATCATGATTGTTGTCACTTCTGAGAACTAAGGCATAAAGTAGAGATACTTACTTGACCCAGCTCTTGTCCCAGTATAGGCTATGTAGATGAGATCATAAATATGATTCCATACTTTTTTCCAGGTTTGTGTACATGAACAACATAGAGCCTGTCTGGTACTAGATCTACTCATTCAAAATATCTTTGAAAAATTCAGTAATGATGAACAGATTATTAGATCCCACAGTTACATTGGTTTTCCTAAACCTCATTTGCAAAGCTTATCCATCCACCTTTCCAGGGATTCGCAATCTGCATCTCAGACATGGTATGAAGAGGTATGTTGTGAGAGTTCAAACTCATTAGGTATTGATACTGAGCAGCACTCTTCAAGTGGAGTCCCAGCTTTCCTCTTACCTGGATTCTCTGGAGATGACCAAAATGTACTGTGATAATGTTAAGTCTAAGTTCACGCGCCTCCCAGATGAAGGCTTTGTTGTGAGTACAGACACATGTCAGAGTAGGAAGCAGAGTCTGAGCACCCTTCTTGCTTTTAGAGCTCATCATCAGACAAGTGTCAAAAAATAAACTTCCAAAATTAGCATACCGTTAAAACCACACATTTGAGATACACAGTCTTGTAAATCAGGTCATCTCCTCTGTGTAATAGAGCCTTTTGGAAACGCACTTTAAAAAACCACACTAGTTAATTGAGGCACCCCCTTAAGTGAACACTTGAAACTCCTCAGTTCAACTTTAAACATGGACAAAGAACACTACCAGAAGGACTGTCTTCACTCATGTAAATGAAGACAAAGACATTTGTTAAATGATGTGTACATAAGAGTTCTAGCTGTTACAATGTGGCAGCAACCATGTACTTTGTTGCATGTGTCCCTAATGGGTTGTCAATTTTACTGTGCATGAATGTATTCCTGTAGCCGATCATGAACCTGAATCCCAGTTGTGCCCCTGGAAAAGAATAGGAACGAAGGGGTCAAGATAAACCACATACCCTATTTTACTCACATGAGTAATATTGCTTAGCTGGTAGTTGCTTCTCCACTGACTGGAAGCAGCCTTCGATTAATGCCAGGGAGTGTAGCCTCTATATAAACTATGGATGCGCCTACCAGCTCACCCTGTGTACAATATATAGTGAGCGATCCTCCATCTAGTTTGTAGTTCTATGAGAACATGTGTGTGACACAGATGTGGTTATGTATAGTCATACACCTTTCCACTCAGACCACAGAGACACAATAGAGATAGGGATAGTGATTTGTTTCATGCAGATTGGCCTGTGATTTCAGTTTGTTGATGTGATCATCTTAATCACATCATTTGTTTCACGTATTTCAAGTGTGGCCATGTTCAATGAAATCTAAAAAAAGCATATACTGGTGTCGGGTCCTGAAATACTGTACATACCTGCTTGATTATTTGAAAATGTTATCAACACATGTTTTAAGAAACTTATACTACCTAAGTAATCAAAGTTACAAATCCATGTTTGCTGCGTTGTGTTCATGCTGTAGGGAAAATGCTAAGAGACATGTCGACTGCAGAGGCACCAGAAGTATGCATTGCTTCATCCATACATGTTTCCTTCAATTACCACAAAAAGGGTACACCTGCGGGAGGCAGATAGTTACTTTCTTCCATGAGAGATAGAAACTTTGTTCTGTAGGATTATACATTTACCGCATGACATGCTGAAGACACCAGTTTAAAAATGACTCTCTGCAGTCACGAAAAACAGTGCCCTTTTTTAAATCAAATGATATACTATCAGAATCTACAAACAAGAAATGTGACAAGGGCAGAACAAGCAGCTTTGTATTATAGCAATAATCACTTTATTCCTTATAAATCACGAAGCTACATCTCTAAACACGTGAAAAGGCCCAGTCTGTCAGAAACATTCCAATGTAAACTGTGTCATTCATTTTTCAACAGCAAGTGAAACCTTGGTTTATTCATTCAAGAATATATTTTATAAGATAACAGTGACGTCTTATAAATGCATAATTATACAATGATTGTATGCAATATGTTACAATACAGAATACTTTAATGTGTAAATATACAGGACATCAATGTTTTTTTTTTAATATGGCATTGGCCAATGTGTGTTTTTGTTGCTTCTCTTGCTGACTTGGTCGAAAGTTAAACCTTTGCTTTGTCTATGTTTTTTCTATGCTTACATGGTCAAATTATTCTTGCTGTGATGGTGGAATTAGGAGTCCAATGAGAATTGCCTCTTTCTATCTGGAGTGGAAAGATGCATTGTTTATTTTGATGAGGACCCATCAGGGTCACAGGAATGTGGACTAGGCCTCCAAGTAATGTGGGGGCCCCCAGCCCTGTGAGTTCATTCCAAGGATATATTTCTAAGAAATATATTTTAAATGACCAATAGAGGCCAAAATATGGCCTGTTCTAATATTGCTGAGACTTAAAGTCAAATTAGTGCACATATTGTTTCTCCTTTGGACCGTTGCTTCCCATGAAATTAACCAGATTATCAGTTTAATGGAAACCCACACAAAAGGTTCATTATTAGGTGACGGCAAACGTGGACATGCATGCTTCTTTTAAAAATACATACTCGTTTACACATATAGGTGTGTGTATGCAGACTGGAAAGGCTTCACCTCTTGGTACGAGGGGTTACATCGGGCATGCAGACAAGCATATCAGACACAATAGGTGTGTGTATGCAGACAGGGATAACCTCACCTTTTTGCATGGGGGGCTATATCAGGCGTGCAGGCAAGCAAGTGGGACAAAATAGGTGTGTGTATGCAGACTGGGAAAGCCTCAGTGTATTTTGCATTTCAAATACAGAGATAAGTTTGCTTATGAATCCCCACCATATGCATAGGATTATCAAAAAATTATAAAATGATGAATATTAGTTACTTTATGAAAAAGTATCTCACATATTCATGCCACATGTTCCAACATTTGTGAGTGCAGTGGGATCCCAGAAATCTTGTTTCATCTATGTGGCCTGTTGCTGGGATGAAGTATGGAAAAAAAATGATAATGAATAAAAAAATACTCAGAGCAAAATTAGCCCCATCATTCATATTCAGAAAGACGCAGCCCGCAATAGTATTCACAATGTGCTTACTCAATCATATAAGATCAGAAATTCTAAACCCAGCAGTGAGAATATAAATGGTACTCTTCACCACTCCTTAAGGAAATAAGTAGCAACGGGACAATGTATTCACACAACCCAAAATATTCTGACCTCGCAAAGGGAAACAAATATTCTGTCCCTTTAATATCTGGCCAAAACACATTTATTTCTTGCCTTCATACTAAAGGGCCAATGAGAAGCCTTGATACAAATCATCTTCCAAATGCATCAGACACCTTAAATATGAATCATGTTTGCAAGCTCTTAGAAATGGCCAGAGAGAGTAAAGATTCTCTGATCAATAAGGTCATTCGTTGTCTATGGCATAAGAAAAGCTGCCTATCCAATATCTGAGAGGATATTTAAGATGCCCATAGACACCAAGACTCACACTGCCACATCACGAGTTTGGCAGTAACCCTTAAATGTGGCAGTAATGCTATTACTGCCGGATTTAAGGGGCTGCCAAATCACAGGTTTGGCTGGATTTAACCCCAGCTCCCAGCTGGGGGTAAGTCTGGCATGCATATGATGATTTTCGGCACTATTGCCATGCGGTAATTCCGCCAACGGTATTAGCGCCGAAAATTCCCCGTTGGGCCCAATGGAGAATGGGAAATTCCCGATTGGGCCTAATTGGGGTTGGGGAATTACTATTCCGCCAATCCCATGAACCGGCACTAATAGCATCATGGGGTTTGGCGGTAGCGCTAATAGCCCCAGTGGTATGCCAGTGGTAATAGTGCCGGGATACTGCCAAACTCGTGATGAGGCGCACAATGCCAAAATCTAGAGATGGATACTATTTCTGGCAAAATGAGAGATGATAAATTGGTAGAAGGCATGTTACTGATCAACTAGAGAATTCTCCCCCCAGATAAACTTGCTATTTTATTTTAAGACAAAGCAAGCTCAAATGTAATGGTAGACAGAAACAAAGCTACATTGTATATGGTATCATGAAACAACCCCAAGCAGGCACATTGATCGCACAACCCCCAATATTTAGATGTGGAGAAGAGTGATCAATTAGATTGACAAATTGCAACACATGGCAAATTACCGCCATTTGACATAACACCTTCAATGAGTCCAATCACTATGTCAAACATCAGCATTTATTTATTTATTTTTGACAATTTGTATAGCGTACTGAACCCTGAAGCATCTAGGTGCTGTTCCTGAAAATGGTTAATACAGTAGTTACATGATTACACAAGTACATGAAGGTAATTAGTACATAGTTACATATTTGCAAGTCTGCTAGACAGTATGAGAATAGAAACTAATCTGTAGCTTAAATTTAGACAAGTGGGGGTTACAACTATAGCTGGCTTATTAGCTGGTGGACGTGACTTAGATCTGTGTTTCTTGTGTGAAAAGGCAAAACAATTTTTCCAGGAATATTTTGGGACTATAAAATAAACATTCAGACCAGGATTGGCAATCCTTCCCAGAATGTTTCCATATAACCTTTTTAGAGGAGACATGGTTAGTGGATACTCCCCAGAAAGCATGGTCCAGCACCTTCTCCTTTGGGTTCTGAGTCAAACAAATAAGTTGTTCAAGTACAGGTCTGTTGGTATGGATAGATATCATTCTTTATATTAGGATCACATAATTAGAGACCCTTCTAGAGATCTAATGGTTGTGAAAATGTCCCTACCGTCTGTAGAAATTCTCATTGTGGTCAATTTATACTTACATTTGTGGAAGCTTAAAAATCAACAAAGAGCCCTAGATAACCTTTAGGCTCTATATAATCTAATCAACACTCCAAAATGACCATTAATGGATTCCCTACCCGAACAATTATTATTTATTTTTTTTATTTTAAAATGCATTTGGTTTATATCTTAAACCTTACATTTCTGATTCTACAAAATGTATTTTTCGTTTAGTCTTTTCCATTAAAACTCATCAATGTTGCTTCAGTTTTCAGCAGTGATGTCTTCCCAAAAATGGACATTGGTAGCTACCATTTTTCTGTTATTTCCCATCAAAATTTGGCTCCATCTTTCTTTGGTTTACATTTCAAAGGGGGAGCGTTGGTATTTGCCACTGTATATTAATCGTTTCTGTTTCAGTACCTCACATTCCATTAGAATGTGGTATATAGTTTCTGTATTCCCAGAAACTAGGCAAAATCTGCAATCTTTATTAGCAGCTTTGTTTTGGGTCCATTTGCCTAGGACTTCTCTTGTGGGCAGGAGGTTCAGTCTAAATCTTAAAAACGTGTCTTGAATTCTTCTGTCATGATAAAGGTTGAGGTAGTGTGGGAGTTGGTTAATTGCTCTTGCTTCACCTTTGCACTTTAGATTCATTTTATATCAACCTTTTTTCTCTTGGGTCTTGATCCAATCAAGTTGTGCAAGTTTTTTTTTTGCAATCTTGGGCATTCGTGTCAATGTCTCCAGAGAAATTTATTTTGTTCATGCATAAACTCAGCTATTTCTTTCCATTTATTTAATACAGTGTTGTTGACTTTTAGATCTGAGTTTCTCAAGATATCCAGGCCTGGGATCTTTTCTTCACTATTCAGCTTTCTGAACAGGTCCAATGTTTTCCATTCCACTATTGACTGGAGTGATTGAAGTCCCAGCTCATAGCGGATACGGGCCATTGGCATTGCTTTCAGCAATCCCAAGGTTTTTCGCCAGAATATCCCCTCCAGCTGTATCCATATTGTTCGGTCCAGGTTGATCATTGTTTCAGCTCTGTATGCAAGGATAGCTGTCACATTTTGTTTATAGAAAGTTAGCACTGATTTGAGAGAAAATTTGCCAAATTTTCTATGTATCATGAGGCCCTGTCGTGCAAGGGCTTTGGTTTTTGCTTTCAAATGTTGCATCCATGGCGTTTCAGTTGCTGATTGGTTAATACAGATTCCCAGGTATTTATAAGTGAAAACCTGTATCAATTTTTCTTTTTGCAAGTAGTATGTGTAAGGTTTTTCTCCTTTTTTCTTACTGCATGTCTGAGTTTTGTTCAGTGCTATTTGAAGCTCGCATGGTGTTTTGCCAAGAGAATGATGTCTTTTGCATATATTAAGCAGGGCACTGCCATGGCATTTAATTTCAGCGGATTTATACTCAGATCCTTTGTGGCATTTTCAAAATCTGATGTAAAAAGACTAAATAATGCTGCTGCCTATGGACAACCCTGCTTTAGGCCGTGCCAAGTATTGATTAACAACACCATCCGCTGTCATTCTAACTTGTATTCTAGTGTTGGTATACAAGAGTTTGATGGGTTCAAGGATGTCACTAGGGCATCCCCATTTCTCCAGTTTGGCCCACAACAGGTCTCTTGTGTCCTCTCCACTTCATGTTTCAGGATATTTAGAATTGTTAGATTTACATTTGTGCCAACATTGCGAACAAATCCGGTCTGTATGACTGCCAAATGATTTGTTTGCTTAGACCATATATTTAATTTTGTAAGTAGTAGGTTAGCAAAACTTTTCCCCAAGGGGTTCAAGAGTGCCAATGGACGATAATTCATCGGATCCTTGGTAGATCCTTGCTTGTATATTGGTTTAAGTGTAGCCAATTGCCAGGAATCCGGTACCCTTTTAGTACGGTTAATAAGCTTGATAATTTCTCCACAAAACCTGGCCCAGATTTCAGGGTTTCTTTTTAGTGTGGCATTTGACATGCCATCCGGTCCAGGGGCTCTTGATGCATTCAGCTTTTTGATTGAATTGGTAAGATCTTCCATATCATAGCTTACATTCCATCTCTTTTCCATAGACAAAGTGTTTTTATTACTCTCCAATGTTCTATCTTGATATAGCTCCATAAAATACTTTACCCAAGCCAATTTGGGGACATCTACTATCATTACTTCTTCAGTGTTTTTATTCGGTTTCAGGAGTTCCCATAGTTGTCTGGTATTGTTATTTTTAAGTGTGTTCATCATTTGTCCTGCACTTTTCTGTTCCTGCATCATTTTTGCATTTTTAAGCCAATTTCTAAATTTTTGTTTGGCTGTGTTTATCAATCGCTTTTTCGTATGAGGGAATTCTATTTTGGCTCTCTTTATTGCGATTTTCTTTTCCTTTTTCTTTTCATCAATTGCTTTGTTATATTTATATTTGGATTTTGGCTGTGGCTGTTCTTTCTTCTTTCTGTACCTCTGTCAATCGAAATTGTTTGAGTAGCCATCCATAATTGACTCTATTGTTATCTTCTAACTTCGAGTTCTTCAGCATTTTAGTAATTGTTGTTAGTTTGCTCTGTGGGATCTTAAGTCGGTTCATTTTAGACGTCACAGTTAACTGTGGGATGATTATCCTAGGGCGCTCATTGTTATACATTTCCCATGTACGCTTAAGGATGTAATGATCGCTGTGCTTACTGTATACATTCACCACTTTAGTCGTAGATTGTGATATTCCTTTAGTGGTGTAAATGTAATCAATAACTGATTTATTTCTACCGCGCGAACATGTGGGCTCTGGTGTATTCGTTGTTGTATTAAGCGCGTCCCAGCATTCAAATTTCCTGTAGTGTATCTCTGTTGACCACCATTATGATATTCAATAACTTCTAGTGACAAGTTTTGTTTTATTAGCATAAGAAGTCCAGCCGATGGTTGGCCCGTTCTGTTAGCTGTTGCAGGATTCGTGTAGGTAAGGTATCCTTCACATATGGGAGGTTCAATAAGCCATGTCTCTTGGAGACATATGATGTTTGCTTTGTTCCATTCTGGCTGCTCAGACTGAAATAGATACTGGTGTCCCCTTGTATTCCATGAGCATAATGTGACTGTTTGTTTGGTATTTTCTGTTCATTGTTATAGTGTGGCCTGTTTATACCTCTCTCTCTGGTCCATCTCTGAGTTGGTATCTCTCCAGAAAGGCGATGCTTCATGCTTCCATCCTGTAAGTTCTTTAGCTGTCTGATGGTTGTAATTTGAACTTTCCTGATAGGCAGTATATCTCTTTTCTTCCCTCTTTGTTACACTTTCTGCATACTCATTGCACGTGTCACTTGTACAGCTACTAATGTCTGAATACATTCTGCTGTTGTCTCTCTGGATCATAGTGGCAGTGTCATCAGGTCTGGTGTCTTGGCTGTCCTCCGACGTCACGATGAACCCCAGTGACTTGAAATCTTTAGCACATGCTATTTGTCTCTTCAGTTCAGTTGTATGGCAATGTATCCATATTTTATCACGTCTTTTTTCGTCAATGAACTCAATTAATTTAATATCATTGGTATTCAGCTTTCTCAGTTTCGGTATCGCTTGGAAAAGGCGTAGTGTGTTAGTTCTGTTCATTATTATTTTGGACTCTTTATCCGTTTTTCCTTCTAGTTTCAAGCAGATTATTTTAGGTCTCCAATGGGGGTCAATGAACTTGGGATATTCGATGTGCGGACTTGCCGCAATAGAGTCTTGCTTCTCGTTCCGATATGAGCTTTCTGTGCTGGTCCAGCTGGCGTCCTCTGTTTGATGTTCATAATCCGCTCTCTCCCGTCTTGTTGAAGACAGAGTGCAATTTCCAGTAGACAGTTCATCATCAGATATCTCCTCACATGATAGCTCTATAGATAATGCGATCCTGTAAATGATTCCTCATAGCAGTTTATTATAATCATTGAGGTTATATTTGATTGTTGTTCGGATTGCATGGTTCTCAGCAAGCTTTCATTCTCAGTAATCTCTGAATCATGGATTGAGTAAGTAGATAGATTCATCAACGAGTTGATGTTTCCTTGTTCTATTTCCCCAGCTTCTATGGTCTGTTATTGGATTTTCTTTTGTCTTTCCATGACTTAGGATGCTTTCTTCATTCACTCTCCTTCACTTCTCGACCACATTTGTACTAACCTTAACTGTTTTCCGTACCTTCAATTCTGTCTGCTTGGATTTTTGCTATGCCTCACATTTCTAAGAAAAGCTCTTGAGCCTCATTGTTGTTTTTTGGTTTGTTTTTTCAAACCCTCTGTCCTTACTTTTTCAGAAGTGTTCTGAGCTTGTTGTTTGAATATGCTGTAATTCTGGCTCCCTTTAGATTGTTTCCTATTTGAATCAAGCTGAATTCGGTTGAATCTAAGTTCCGCTTGGGATTCTTTTTATTCACCTTATTTTGTAGTGTGTCTGATGTCAAATCAATCAGGAGAATTTCCTCTTCGGAATTCAATTTCTCTGGTTGAATTTGTCATTCTTGATTTGGTTATTAGGGTCTCTTTGGTTAGTTGTCTGGGCTTTTGAATCTTCTTCAGGCGATTTGTTCTTCTTTTGTGTCCTTTCGCTGGTATGATTGTTCGTTAGTGATGTCTTAGCAATGGTGATTAAGTCTTCTGTTAGTGAAGATTTGTCCATTCGATCTTGCCTTGCTATCTCGGCCAGCCGTTGTTGCCAAATGTAGCTATTTACTGCTTCTACACTGAGTCGCCCTTAGATCTTGTGTATGAGCTGTTCGAAGCTCTTTTGTTTATCGAAAATGGAGCTTAAGATATTAGTATGTTCTTTGACGGTCTGCATATTAACTTCCTGTAACTTTATATATGGTGTCATTGTTTGTGAAGTTACGGCGAAGAGCATATTTTGAAGATCTACCATTGTAGTGGTAACGGACTCCTGCTGTTGAGTTGGGTTTGTAGTACAGGGGCAGATGGGCTCTTCCGTTTTAAAAGCTTTTTTCTCGTCGTATGATCCAACATTTGACATATGTATCGTTTTTTCTGATGCTACCCCTATATTAGTATTAGCCAGAGTTGTCATATCCCTAGTGCTGTTCTCCTTTCTGGTTGCTAATTCGTTGCCCAGTCTCTTATTTTTCTTATTCATTTGTTGTAATTGCATCAGAGCTTCTATTTCAGACAAGTCCAATGAAAGTCGATCCAGGCGGCATGGGCTCAAAGGTGCAGTCTCTTTCCAATGATGTTCAGATTTTGTTGCTCTCTGGTAATATTGTTTCCATTTTTCCTTAGCCTTGATGGCTTTCTCCTTCTGTGAGAGCGGTTCGTTGGAGTCTGCCCCATTTTCGTTTCCATATGCGGGCATACTTTCAATGTTGTTTTTATTTACCTCAGCATATGTTTCTGCATCACTAATTTGCATTTGTTCACTCCTACTCTGCTGCTCCATGCTCCATTGCGCTTGTAACAGGCTTTTCCTTTCAGCGTCAGTATTTTATGTGTACTCCTCTTTATCTTGGGACTGATGTGTGATGATTAGGATTATTCCACTTAAAATGTTTTGTTCACAAATGCTTTTTTCGCCATTTGTTTGATCCATTCTTTTATTCAGCACCAGTATGTCGTTTTCTTCCTTCGTATTTTCCTGTGTGCTGGTAATAGGCAGTGTCTCTTTAAGTTGGAAGGCTTTTGAAGCCCCCCACCGAGGGTGGGGCTATCCTGTTCCACTACTCTCTTGTTGTTTTCCATTTGTGCCTTAACTTGTTTTTCTGACATTTTTTTTTCCTGAGGCTCGTTTGATGTACCGGGAGTTTCTCTACCGATAGGGCTCCTCCGTCTTCCTCCGCTTAAAGCATTGCGTCGTTTGTAAACGGCAGCCGAAAAGCGAGAAAGATGTGCTTCGTGTCCCTCCGTTTCCAAGTTTATTTTCTTAAGCGCTTCCCAGCCAGTAGCAACGTACTTGTCACGGGAAAGTTAACTGCCCGCCGCCTTCGTTCTGATTCCTGATTTAAAGGGACCCACAGGTAATGCATTACCCTGTGCGTGTGTGTGGGGCGGAGGGGGAAGGGTGGGCTTCGGGATGTCATGACTTTCAGCGTGGGGTTCAAAGGACAGCTCCCACAGTCCCGCAGTCCCGCCACGCTAGGTTATCACAGCCTCAGCTTCTAGCTTGTGTGTGTTTAATTTGGTCCGACTGTAGCTCGGCAATTGCAAGTCTTTGGGACGCTTGCAAAATGTCCGTAAGGGGGGGCTTCAGGATGGCTCGACTTTCGGCGTGGGGCTCAAAGAACAGCTCCTGCTGTCCCGTAATCCCCCCACGCTAGATTATCACAGTCTCTGCTTCCAATTTATATGTGATTGATTTGAGCCGGGAGTAACAAGGAAATTGCAAGGCTTTTGAAAACTTGTAATATGTTCGAGAGGCGTGGTGAGGGGTGGTGTGAACAGTGTATGTTTCTTACCTATACTCATACAGGGTCTGCCGCGTTCCGCTAATCCCGCGGACTCCTGCAGACTCCACACTCTACTCCACACTCCGCGGCCAGTAATTGGTATTATACTGCTCTCTGTGCCCCTCGTCCAGGCAAATCCACAGTAAACAGACTTCTTCAGACTCCAGACTCCTGCAGACTCCACACTCTACTCCACAATCCGCGGCCCGCTCCGCGGCCCGCTCCACGGCCAGTGGATGGTATTATACTGCTCTCTGTGCCCCTCCTCCAGGCAAAGACACAGTAAACAGACTTCTCCAGACTCCAGACTCCTGCAGACTCCACACTCTACTCCACACTCTGCGGCCCGCTCCGCGGCCAGTGGATGGTATTATACTGCTCTCTGTGCCTCTCCTCCAGGCAATGACACAGTTAACAGACTTCTCCAGACTCCAGACTCCTGCAGACTCCACACTCTCCTCCACACTCCGCCCGAACAATTACTATGGGTGATTTTAATGCCCACATTAAACCAGTCTCCACAGACGTTAGCTGGTCAACCTTCTAAATGCAAATACAAGCATGGCACATTATTAGTGCTTTACTCTATACCTTATGATCCTGCTGTTGCAATGGTGGTCTGGTAGGAGATCAACTGGTAAAACCAACCTTTAGAAGAGGCGTTCAATCCACAAACAGGTATTGAATTTTCCTAGATCTCAGATGGTGGAACAATGGGTTTATCACTCAAACAGATATGGCAGGTGGAGAGTGACCATGATCCAATTAGCTTAAAATTAGCATACCCGTGCCAGCAAAAACTCACTCACCCAATATCACCAGTAGGAATAGCAGGAAACATATAAAGTGGTCAAATTTGGATTATTATGTAACTGCCCCCCAAAGTATACAAGGCTGTCCTCCCTATTCTTGAAGTACAATCAACAGAGGTGGCTCAAACTCTGGGAGAATTAGCAAAGTTTTATGAGGCCTTTACTCCAGCTCTACATGCCTTAGTCATTAAATATTTTAATCAGATTAAAAACCAGGTATGTGTGCACAATACGTAGTATGACAAAAGTGTCACATAGCCAAATCCAAACTCTTAGCAAAGTTAAAAATAAGAAATATGGCGGTCAAATTGCCTTTCTTAAAATGACATATACAAATTTGATTCACCTCAAAAAAAATTGCAGAAGAAGAGATGTGGGAGACATTGAGCAAAGCTTCTATGACAAAGGATCCTCAATCCTTTTGGCATCCTATCTCTGAATATCATACAGTGAGTAATGATGTAGAACGCTATATACATAGGGATGCCTGGTTCTCCCACTTCGTTAAGCTATTTAAAGGCACTGTAAATTGCATTGAACCCATAGAAAGCACCCTGAACGCCACATCGGCTCCTCTCCAATTTCTTGTAGTCGAGATCTGGACTGCAGTAATCTCTCAAAGCAATGGAAAGCCCCAGAGTTAAATAGGCTCCTCATTGATTTATTCAAAAGGGAACCTGATATATAAGCACCTGTTCTCACATGGTATTTTAATAATCTAAACTCTGTTGGGATGGAAATGAGTCTGTCCGACCCCCCTAGGTGCTTTAGAGTGAAGGTGAATCCCATAGGTAGTCATGTGATGTACTAGGGGGGAAAAAGCCATGCTAAGAAGGTCGGCATGACAATAATGTAACAGGAATAATAGATGCATGGATTCAATGTCCACATAGAAAGAGACGCCATTTTGTAGTTATGGTAGACACGTAGACCTGCATGGCTGCGCGGTACAACTTTACCTCAATGGAGGAACCCGAATAGGCCCAGAACATTACGACGAGACGAGCCCACATGGCCAGTTCTCACAGAAGCTTTGCCTTGTCCCTCCATTGTTGCAAATACTTAGTATCACTTGGAGGAATGTACCCTGAAACGCCATGAGACAACACCAGGTTCCGTGCAGTGCCCTTTTATCATAGCCAAACCATCAGCAAACCTTTAACCCTCCATCGGCTGCTGCCGATCCATCCCCCTATACATGTGGAGTACCACAGGGCTCCTGCGTCTCACCGACCATGTGAAATATATTTATGAAGCCCTTGTTTGATGACCTGGATCATTTGGGTGTCATCCACACTAACTATGCAGATGACACCCAGACACTCATACCTCTCTCTGGCAACTACGACACAGACCTTGCCTTAGTCAACAAAATGTATCTAATCATTCAGGCATGGATGGCAGTCAATAGCCTCTGCCTGAATATCTATCTATCTATCTATCTATCTATCTATCTATCTATCTATCTATCTATCTATCTATCTATCTATCTATCTATCTATCTATCTATCTATCTGTCTTCTTGTATTGCGCCACTAACCTTAAGGCCTCAGGGTGCACACAGGAGACGGGGAAAAAACAGACAAGAACAAAAAGAAAATCCAAAACAGACAGGATGAGAAAGAGGAAATCATCTTACAAGCCATCAAGAAGAAATAAATCATTTGATGTTACAAGAAAATGGTGATGTAGAGATGAGTATCAGGCCAAAGGAGTGGGGAAATTACCCATGACCTATATCAAATAAAAAGGTTTTTTAGTTGTTAAAGACAATTAATGAACTGCTTTCAGCCAGATGTTTTGGCATTGAGTTCCATAGGGCAGTGGCCCAAGAATTGAAACTAGCACCTCCTAAACTCTTCAGAATGGACAGGGGTTGGACCAGAGAAGTATTGCAAATAGATGGTAATAAATGTGAAACAGGTTTCTTTTTGATCCTAGCAGTAAGATATGATGGGGCATCGCCCCGCAGGCATTTGTAAACAATATACAAACCCTTATGCTGCAAGCGCTGTTGGACAGCCAGTCAGTGCAGGCTGCACCTAGTCTCAGAAACATGCATGTTGCGCTTGAGACCGAGCACAGCATGCACTGCACTATTCTGGACCACCTGTAATGTTTTGAGATTAGCCTGGTATGTACCAATTATGAGCCTATTACAATTATCCAGTTTGTAATTTACAATTGCAGCTGCAATCAATGCAAGATTTTCTTTTGACAAGTAGGGCTTTATCTGCCAGAGGAGCTGAATGTAAAAATGGCAGGAGGATTTAAGATAGTTGGTCTGCCGATTACAAGACAGTTGAGGGTCGAAGATGACGCCAAGAGTTTTTACAGTTTTTGATACATGAATAACATGTTGGCCAATCAAAACATTCTCGTATCTTGCAACCAGCTTCTTCAGCCGCTGCTGAGTGCCCACAACAAGCAACTCAGTTTTGTTAAGGCATTGTTAAGAGCCAGAGAATTCAAAGCCATCTAATTCTGGATTTTGTGGATTTTGCAAAAATGTGGTTGATACGCTCTAAGTCTTTATGATTCTCACCAGTGAGTTTGATGACAATTTGCGTATTGTCGGCATAATACAATAAGCCGGAGATCTTGATCCTTGGAGCCCCGACTAACCTAAATAAACTGGAGGATCAATACTCATCATTCAACATCAATGGTATTGACATCAAAGTTGCTAAGGAGACCAAAACGCTAGGGTTCTACTTGGATTCTACCCTGAACATGGGCAAACAAGTTATTGCAACAGCCTCTGCAACAGTGTACACTTGCAAGCTGATCCATGCTTGCAAACGTACTTATCCACTAAGAGTTGTATCACATCAAGAGCCTTAATCATGTCTAAACTCGATTATTGCAATGCCCTCTATGCAGGAGCCAGCAAACATATCATGAACAAACTCCAAATATTAGAAAATAATGCTCTCAGAACAGCACTGATCATACAGAGGAGAGAACATATTTCAGACGCTAGATGAAAGCATAAATGGCTCGCCATCAAGGACTGGATTCAATTTACAATAGTCTCCATTACCCATGAATGTCTTAACAAGGCTGCTCTGCAGTATTTAAAAGAAAAAATCATTAAAAAAACTTCATTACGGCCCTCAAGGTCTGCTAACTCATACTACAATTGGGCCCTGGAGTGGCACGCGATCCTGTTGAGCAGTGGGGACAGGGATAAGTCCACTGAGAGGTGGGTCAGGGAGGCACCAGCCACAGAAATGGGGGCCTGCCTCTGGAGAGGCCCTCTCGGGCCATTGGTTACTGGTAGTGGGCTATTAAGCCTTAATAGACACTGTGGCAACATCCCGGCCCTAGGTGGCTGGTATCTGCAGTGGCCTGGCCCTTCCTGAACCCCTGTGAGCAGGCGGCCTGGTGGGAGAGTCCTGGAGGAGGACTGTTGTGTGGCCACTTGCTGTTAAACTGTATTCATATAATACCACCTTGTTATGAATATTGGCCTAAGCCCATTCGCTTTGCACGGAAAACCGTGTTCAAAATGCTTCGATCTCTGATCAACTTTGCTGCCATTTTAAGAATCATCCGCCATTTTGATTTTGACTCCTACTTTGTATTTTCAACTTGCAGCCGAGCTGAACGACCTTTGAGTTGTGTCAACAGTTAGGCTGAACTAGAGCAGACTGTTTGTTTTATGCAAAGAAACCTTGTGACTCATATGAACTGCAATCCAAGTGTTGTCTTCACTCACAAGCCTCAACCTCATATAAACAACGAGACAATGTGGAACAAACTCAGATCGTGTGTTTTTGCTGAACTGCATTGTAGCAATCCTTGAAACAAGGCTTATTGTGGATCAGAGAATCAATGTCACCATTGTAACTTCATGGACATGCAAACTTGTTAAATCCATTGTACAATATTGTAGTATTTGTCATGTGAACTGGGCACAAACCCTAGCATGTAAATTATTAGTTTGGAGAGGGGCTGGACAATGTTTGGAAAATTGTATAAAAGTGTTGTGTTAAGATGTCCAGAACTCTCACCCCTCACTGTGTCTTCTGGTACACAATGCGAGGTGTTGAAAGCCAGATAGCCATCTGTTTGCTTTGAATCTGTACAGAATAAAAGATACTTGTATCTTTTTGACCCGTGATTGGCGTATTTTATTTTGTGGTACTAAGCCTCGATATGTCTTTGGTCTTTCATTGCGGCCAGCTGCCAGCGATGGATATTGTGCAGGCTCAGGCCCTAGTGGCTGCTGGGGTCGCAGGCCCCATGACAATGTGGGTGCCTTGAAGAAACAGTGAAGACATACAGGGGTAGGGCTGAGGTGACAGAGGCTAAGCCCCCAAACCCAGTGTTGCCCAGTTGCCAGGTGGAGCTGGAGAAGTGGTGACCTTGGCCCTGTTGTGTTGTGAGGGGTGCTGTTGACCCTGGTGGGTGTAGCAGAGGATGGGGGGTGCTGTCCAGGTGTCTTGGAGGAGTGCCCCACTCCGGGGTGCGTCTCTCAATTGTGGTCCACACCATTGGTGATCGTCAGAGTCTTTGGCCTTTATTTCCCAGAGAGGGGGACTGAGCCCTGAGGACCAACACTCTGAACACGAAAGGGCTTGCCCTGATTGTTCCTGGCCCACCTATCCAGGGACACTTCCGAGCACCATTAAGTTTCCATGTGGGAAGGAAAGGTTAGCAGCAGCAGAGGATAAAAAGCTAGATCCCACTCCCCTTCTATCCGGATGGACTGGAAGAACTCCCTGCAGAAATTCTGATTTGATAGATCTTCTACCCCTGCGTTGGACCAAGTAACAGACTCGGAGACAATGGCGGTCACTGAGGATGACATTCAGAGGATGATGGGAGAGCTGATGGGCCTTTCGGGCAATCGGCATTGAAAGGACGATGGACCTCAGGCTGATGGGTTCCAAAGGGTGGAAGGAGGTAGGCGATGTAAGGCGAGTGGTGTTATGGGGGCAGGGGGCTCTTCAGAATTTGATCCTATGGACTATGACCCAGTTGAGCGGGCTATATCTGGTGGTTCGGCCCTACGCCAATGATGGTAACTGGGCATGACTAGACGCCTGGGGGCTAAAGAGGGGTATGTGTAGTTGGCGGGAACACACTATTGATGGTGTGATTGCCTTTGGTTGTTGGTTTAGGGCATGGGAGCTTGCACAACTTGATGATTACACCTTGTGGGATATATGTTTTTCTTGTCTAGTGCCTAGATGTGACCATCAATGGCAATTTAATATTTCTTACTGATTGAGGTGAAAATTGACTTGGTGGTGGGGTCTCTGAATGTTCGGGTTTGAACTCCCCGACAAAATGGTCTATCATGATCGAGGAATTTAAGAGGGCCAACCTAGACCTGCTTTCTTTACAGGAAAGCCATTGGGTGGAAAGCGGTTCACCCTGGCTGAAGACCAGGTGTATTGGGAAGGTATTTCAGGCCTGAGCCCCGTCCAAGAAGAAAAAAGGGGTGGCCATAGTTATAGCGTCTACATTCGGGTTGGTGGTTAACAGTGTGTTGCAGGACCTAGCAGGGAGCTACATCGCAGTCAAGGGTTTATTGAGGGGCAGCCCGATCACTGTGTTGTCAGTCTAATGGCCCAATGAGGCACAACTTGTGTTCTAGGCCAACCTCAAAGAGGTATTGAAGCTGTTTGTGAAGGAACTGCTATTAATTGGGGGTGATTTTAATATGGTTATAGACCGGCAGAAAGCTAGAAAATGGCCAAAGGGGACGGAGGTATCACATGCTGAGCGGTCCCAGTCTAAGAGGTTCATAGCATTAAAGCAGACCTCAGTGTTGAAGAAGCTGTGACATTGAACGCAGAGGAGAAGAACCCCTTCACCTTTCATTCCTGATTCCATGACACTTATTCCAAAATAGAACTAGTTTTGGTTGATGCTGTCTTGAAGGAGCTTGACCGCTATGTTAGTGGAGATCTGGGCCCATGGTTGGACCACAATCTAGTCCATGTGGTGCTTGGAGAGGGGTGGGCCCGATGGCTCTCGGGGAGGTGGATGTTACTGACCTGCTGTTGAAGAATACGGTGCTAGCCCAGATGCTTCGAACCCACATTCAGGAATACTTTGAGTTTAATGATTGGGGGGGGACACCAGCCCTTGGTTTGTGTTTGAAGGGTTTAAGGCTTCGATTAGGGGAGCATTGATGGGCCTATGTGCACAGAAAAAGTGAGAGAGATGGGGGAAGAGGTGGATTTACTGTCAAATATAGGGAACCTTAGACTGGGTGGGGGGGGCTATGGTGGGTGGTCTGAACCCACAACAGGCAGCACAGCTGCATTCATAAAAATCCTGGCTAAAGACCCTGCTTATCCAGGATACAGAGAAGAAGTGAACTTTCCTGAAACAGAAATATCACGGGAGAGGGGACAGGCCATGGTGCCTAAGGGAGGTGCAGAAATCTAGGTCAACAAAATCAAAAATCTGGAGGGGAGAGACCAGTTCGACCCAGAGACAATAGGATGGGAGTTTCATGAATTTTATGAGACCTTATAGACCTCAGAGTTCCATGGAGGTAAGGAAACAACATCCCAGTTTCTTGATTTGCTACGGAGGCTGGGTTTATCCAAACTCGCGGCAGACAGCATTGAAGACCCGATCATTCCGGAGAAGGTGGCCCTTGTGATCAAGGGATTAGAGTCTGGTACCACCCTGGGGGGTGATGGATTTTCAGATAAGTTTTACAAGACGTTTCAGTCTCTCTTAGCCCTGCATCTGGCCAAGCTGTTTAACAGGATGCTGGAAGGGGAAGCTCTGCCGTCCTTGATGCTTAGCACCATCATAGTGGTTATCCATAAGCCGAGGAGTGATCCAGGGGAGTGCTCCTTATATCTGCCTATATCACTTCTTAATGCAGACGTGAAGATATTGGCAAGACTTCTGGGATGGATGCTTGAGAGATACCTTTCAACACTGATCCATGGGGATCAGGTGGGCTTTATCCAGGGAATACAGGGATTGGATAATGTTAGAAAGACTATTGATCTGATGCATGTGGCTCAGGGGGCGGACATTGACAAAGTGGTGATATATTTGTACTCGGAAAAAGCATTTGACAGAGTTGCATCGCTGTATATGTTCCAGGTCCTTGAGAAGTTTCAGGTGGGGCCTCAAATGAGGCGATGCATAGCGCCCTCTACGACGCACCAACGGCCAGAGTGCAGGTCAATGGATTTAGTATTGCCTCTTTCAATTTTTCCAGAGGGAAAAGGAAGTGGTGCCCCCTTTCACCCTTGTTGTATACTTTGGGCCTCATAAGGAGGCTGGCGGCCGCCGAATGAATGGCGCCAGTAAGGTACCGGCACTGTTCATTCTGGGCCACCACATTACGGGTTTCCTCACGGGTGGCGGAATACACGTCTGCTCCTGACCAGACGTGCATACCGCCACCCCTGAGCAAACCAGGATACTAACAAAAGACCCATCATTAACGGGTCCGTTGTTAGCATCCTCCCCATTCCCATTGAGCCCGATTGGGGCTCAAATAGGAATGGGGATGTACCAGGTCCAAGTTCCAAGAATGGGAATTACTGGGCCCGCTAAAGTCGGCATGGCCCGGTAATTCCCTATTTTTGGGCCCCGGGCCCGGCACCCGGTTTGGGGGTAGCCATGCCGGTAAGAACATCATGGCTACCTCCAAACTCCTAATGAGGCCCAATGTCTCTAGAGCCTGTACCCATTGCAGTACGTGACAACCCAAAGATCAAGGGGATTCAATGCAGGGAAATATTCTTTAAACCATCCTTATTTGCAGAGGATATCTTGTCATATCTGGTAGATGTACATTCATCAGTTCCCGAGCTTCTGTCCTTGATTATGACATACAGTTGTTTTTAAGGATTTACGATCAAAGGTCACACATCATGAGTTATGCCAATTCGGCTTAAGGGGTTGTGCTTGGAGAATAGGGTCCAGTTTAAGGGTATGAGAGTTGAAAAGGTGGCACTTATGTATCTGGGAGTCCAGCTTTCCAGGGATCTTGTGACGCTGTTCACCTTGAATTATACTCCCATGCTCGCAACGCTGAGGGAGGACTTGGCGAGGTGGTCTCCCCAAGTGCTCACAAGCTATGGGAGAATGGTTTCAGTCAAAATGAACGTTCTTCTGCAGTTGCTCTATCTCTTCTTGGGCCTGCCCACAGTTGTCCCTGAGCTGTATCTTTGTGAGCTGAAAACCCTGCTGTCCCGATTTGTTTGGCAGAACAGAGTGTTGAGGATTAAACACGCAACACTAACATTGCCTAGGGACTTGGGGGCTTTGTTTACCCTGACTAACACACTTATTAAAAGGCAGCCCAGTTGTGGGTGCTGAATTAACATTTGAGGGTCAATCTGGGCAATTATTGGACCTTTCTTGAGGAGGTTGCGGCACACCTGAAGAAGGTTAGGGAATATCTGTGGTCCCCACTGCGGGCGATTCCGGAGACGCTCCGATCTCATCCTAGCCTGGGGGTTCTATGTTTGGTATGGAGGGAATACAGGGCTAATGGCCACTGTCCTCCTAGCTGTCCCCTAATTGCTCAGTGCGGGGGGCCCCCAAAAGACCTGGGAAACAGGGCTTTTTATACTCCCAGGCCTGGTTGGATAGAGAGGTAGAGAGGACTTGATAGTTGTTCTTGGAAGGCACCTTTATAGCATATGAAGCCGTGTCTGAGGTCGTATGGAAATATGTGATTTGCATCCTCGAATATCTGAGGTCAAGAGGGCTGCTAACCTTTCTAGGAATTTGGCACAATATGGCCAGAAGGGAATCCTCTTGCGACTTTATAGGGTCATGATCACGGCCTAGGTGGGGAATAGACAAGACTTCAAGGTGGAAGAACTGGCTGGGGAAGGAAATCCCTCAGGAGACCTTTTCTAGGATTTTCAAAGTTGCCTTTCAGGGTAACCTGTTTACAGCCACAATCAAGCACATTTTGAAGGTTCTCCATGGATGTCATAGAGGCCCAATTAAACTTTCTAGGATCTTTCAGGGATCTTCCTCGCTCAGGCCCCGGGCTTGCAGACAGCAGGCCACTTCGTTCACATATGGCCCAATTGCCCAGTGAATCAGACCTATTAGGCAGATGTCATCAGTTGGATGAATTAAGTCACAGGGGTCCCCTTGGAACTAGATCCCCTCCAGAACCTGCTGGGAGTCCGTTCGTCGGAGAGTGGCGAGGGGAGGTTCCAGAGATTATGGGAATTAATGCTACGAGCGGGTAGGATTTCACTAGTGCAAAGTGGAAGTCCTGGGGAGCCCGGGATAAGGTGGTCTGGGAACAGAAGCTCAGGGACATTTACTCAATGGAGAAGCTGACAGGAACGTTTCATGTGGAGTGGGGCCCTTTGATTGGTAAATGGAAAGCGAGTTAAGATGTGGGGAAGGGAGGTTGGGTGGAGTGGGACACCATATCAGTATGGGGTGAGGCCTCGGGAGCCCAGGGAGTTGAGAGGGGGGAGCTCCACTGCCTGAAGCACAGAACAATTTAAAGCAGTGTAACATTTATTTTTGAGTAGAACTGGTCCACAGATGTTCGTATGTGTATTGACAGCGGTATCATCGGAGTTCAAGTGTACCTGATTTTGGGTTGTTTATCGAAGCAAGCATATCTCGAGTTTTTGGGGTTTGATAAGGAGATTTTCAGTGGTTATTGTAGTTGTTTTGCTATGAGTGATTCGCTATATGCTTTAACTGAACACTGCTTGACAAAATGACCATAAAATGTAATTTAAAAAATACATAAATCAAGAGACTCTCTGGCTGGAGACTCTCTTATTTGAGTCTGCCTCTCGCTCCAGGTTGCCTGGCTACATTGTATTTAACTGCTCCTTTTTACCCGGGGAGTACTTGAATGAAATGTACCCCAACTATGCACATTATCTAAAATTTAGATTTAATGTCCTCCCACTAGGTGACTAGGTGAGTAAGTGGTTCTCGAACAGAACTAAATTCTGTCTATTTTGTCCAGCTGAACAAGGAACCACAATGAATTTACTGGTAAATATGTTTTTTTGGGGAAGAGATGGCTCGCCCCATTATTTTCCAGCCACCAGGCACGTAACCTGGTGGATGATGATACTCTTTGCAAATTGACACAGCATAAAGCAGTAGTGTTTGCAGTCTCCAGTTTTCTATCAAAAGCGTAGCATGTTAGACAGAAACATGCCTTCTGAGTAGAACAGTGCACAGGTCTGCACTTGGGTAGCCCATGTTGCCAGACCCCTTTACTATCTGGTTTCCCTCCCTGTTTTTAATACTGGTGATCCTACAATTGATTTGACTATGATTTTTTTTTTTACGGCTGATTGTATTAATGTACTTTCTCATACTTAGTTCATGTTAAATTGTTTATGTTTTAAAGTCTGTGGTGCTGTGTTTGATTTGTGCATGTATGCATTGATGGCCTATTGCCAAAATAAAGCTTTTATGATGATAGAAATGCTAATGATCAATAGGATAATGTTTATTCTCTTTTAAATGCCCACCTCCCGAACAGATCTGGAAATGTAAAATCAGAAATTGCATTAATGTCATTGTTTGGGCCAGTCCCTAAAAGAGGGTTTACTGAGCCCACATGGCCAGTACTCCACACGCTGGGGTTCAGTCATCCACTGATTTGCAAGAGTCCGGAGCATGTCTGACATTGGAACTTGCATGGAATGGTTCTTTGTGTATTGACGTCCATGGGCCTATTCTGCCTGCATTCTGCAGGTGGACTGATTCACGAATGTGAATTTGTGAATCAGCCCGTCTGAAGACGTCATATGTATTCTATACGTCGGCAGGGCAGACCGGGGTTGGTCAAAACATCTTACTAAAGTATTGAGTAACTTTGACTTACTCAGGCATATTTTAGGAAATCAGAAGAAATTAATTTGCGAATAATAACTTCTCTGTGAATCAAATAGTCCTGTCCAGCTTACATTGAGGACAATTCAGAGTAACATCGTTGCAAACCAGACCCTCTGCTTTTTTTCAAAAAGTGCATGTTCAGATGCATGCATGAGACGTTTTTAAGATTTAGCTCATCGGTGGTGCATCATGTAGCCGAAATCTGCATGGATCCAATAAACAGTAGCAGGCTGTGTTAAATGATTTAGAACAGTCATGTTCGTCTGCAAAATGAGCTGTCTGAAACATAATGGGTTAATTGCAGCTATGAAACCATCTCCTTATCTTAATTTGGGTCATGTTATGGTAATTTCGAACATAGCTGTCTGAAAGGCAGCCAAACGAATACAAATGTCTTATGTGCTTCTTGGGCATTTGACTTTCATGCCAGACAGGGCCTGATTTACCAAACACATTCCAATGGAATTGCACCATTATAAAACATTTTTATAAATCAGGCCACAGACTCCCTGTACCACACACCTCAATTCAAGTAACTAACTGGTGCTCAATCGAGGTGAAAGTATTTCCACCCATTATTTGGCTGATTAACCTAGTAAGTATAGGGAGCCCATTTTCAGAAACATATACTATATATAAGGCTCACGTTTTAGTGGTATTCATTTTTGCACTATTTCATTCTGCATGTATCTAAAAAAATAAATCAAAAATGTTTGACTACTTAAAGACATGCATTTGCATCCATTTTTTTCAAATAAATACTCAATGGAAAAATATTTTTTTCCGTCTGTATTTATGTGTACAAATTAATAATAATGGAAAACAGGGAGCCTTATAATATCCTTTGCAGAGGCTCTAGAGCTGCTGTTAAGAGCAGACCATGGATACAAGAGATTTCCTATGTTCCTGTATCTTGGAAAAGCTCTTATTATAAGGCACTGGAATATCAAACCTCAAATGATTGGGATTCGGGAACAGTGATTAGAAGGTTTGTTATGCATGTGTTATGCAGGCCTACGCAGGCCTACTCCTCTTTTGAATGCCTCATCTGCAGGCTCTCTCTCTCTCTCCCAGCCATTTCCTCACTGTGGCTACCATTTATTGGCCACCTGGTCAGATCTTCTCCTTCCTCTCTGACTTGGCGGACCTCTCCTCTTCCCTCCTGGTCTCGACCACTCAACTCCTCCTTCTCGGAGACTTTAACATCCACCTGGATGCTTCCTGTCCTTCCTATGGACTCTTTCCCGGCCTCTGTGACTCTCTCTCACTCTCTATCCTCCCCTCTGGCCAGACTCACTCTGCAGGACACACTCTGGATGTTCTGATCTCTACAGACCTTCCCCTTTCTATTCCTCTCACCACTCCTCTCTCCTGGAGTGATCAATTTCTCCTTTCCTCCCAGCTCACTCACTCCACCCCTCAGGCCAAGCAAACTTCAGCACTGCCGCCTACCTTCTCAGTTATCCGACCAATAAAGCATGTGTCAGAGGAGGCTTTTGCCTGCCACTTTCTCATCCCCCCACCCCCTTCGGCTGACTCACACCCTGACACAGCCCTTTCTATGCTCCACTTTGCTATATCTGATACTCTTGATGTTATTGCCCCTGTCATGAGGATCCGCTTGAAGCCCAAATCTAAGTGCAACTCCTGGTACGACTCAGACCTTGTCACCCTTAAACACAAGTGCAGGGTGGCTGAGAGGAATTGGCGTGCTTCCTGTACATCCTCTGACAAACTGGCCTGCCGCCTGCTCCAAAGGCAATATCTGCTCTTTGTCTGCACAAAAAAGAGAGCACTCATCCAAGCCTGTGTTTCTGCGGCATCCAACAACTCTGCCAAACTCTTTAAAATCTGCAAGGAACTAGCCAATCCTGCTGCAGTTTCTACTTCTCCCGTTCCCTCCCAGGCCCTTCTGCACGGCCCTGGCTTCTCATTTCATCTCTAAAAATCAAGATATCCTGTCCTCTCTCTCTTCCTCTCCTCCTCCTCCCTATACTCCCCTCTCTTCCTCTGGCCCTTCTGTGGCCACCTCTCCTGTCTCCTTCTCTGCCTTTCCCCTGTTGTCCTCAGGCAAGGTTTATAGACAAGCCCGATCTATGAAAGTATCATAAAAACAGGCTCTCCCCTGTTCCTCTAAAACCATCAAGGACCACATTGACACCCTGGCCCCTGCTTTGGCTGACTTCTGCAACCACTCCTTCACCAGTGAAGTCTTCCTTTCCCCCCTGAAGCACTCCCTTGTGCACCATCTTCTTAAGAAACCCTCAGCCAACCCCTCCGCCCTGCTAACTACCACCCATATACATCACTCCTTTCCTGGGCAAACTCCTTGAAAAGCTGGCCATCTCCGAGCTTAATCTTCACACTGAATTAGTTGGTTGTCTCCATGACCACCAGCCTGGCTTCAGCACTGCCAGAAGCATGGAAACTGTTCTCCTGAACATCTGTGAAGACCTGCTTTCCAACCTTGACTCCAGTACCCCCTGTGTTCTCATCTTACTTGATCTCTCTTCCGCCTTTGACACGGTCAACCATGCCATCCTGCTCAACCGTCTCTGTGATAACCTGGGTATCACTGATTAGGCCCTGGCTTGGCTGACCTCATTCCTCTCTGATTGACCTTCCCAGGTCCAACTTGGGTCCTTCCTCTCCTCTATCTCTATCTGTGGTGTTCCCCAGGCAGGGGTTTAACCTCTCTCCCTGGCTGTTAAACTTTCAGTGCTATGCAGACTACACTCAGCTCATTTTCAGGATCCCTTCTGCCACCACTTCTCCTTCTCTCATCTCTGACTGTCCGCTATCCAGAAGTGGTGTGCCTCCAACAATCTCTGCCTTAATGCCAGTAAGACTGAAATTCTCCTCATCGGCACACATGCTCGCTCCTTTCCTGTCACTATCTGGCCGGCCTCTCTTGGCCTTCTTCCTTCTCCCATCTGTCAGGCTAAAAACCTCGGGGTCATCTTGGACTCCACTTTCTCCTTCTCTCCTCACATCTCAGACGTCTCAAAGAAGTCACACTACCAGCTGCACCTCCTCAGAGGTATAGTTCCTTTCCTCTCCTTCCCCCAGAAGCTCACTGTCTCCAGAGCTCTGGGTCTCCCTGAGCTGGACTACTGCAACAGCCTCTTTATAAATCTTACTGCTTCTACTCTCCACCCTCTGCAACTCATACAGAACAGGACTGCAAGACTTGTCCTTGGCCTCAAGCCCAGGGATCATATCTCTCCAGGACTGGAATCTCTGCACTGGCTCCCAGTGGCTGTGAGGATTAAGTTCAAAACCCTCTGCATTGTCCACAAGGCCTTCTGGGGCCTCAATACCTCCAACTCTCTCTTCCTAAATATCTTCCTTCTCAAGCTCTTTGCTCATTCACCTCCAACCACCTTAGGGTCAGTCGCTTCTCCATGCAATGAGTTGGTGTTAGATATCTTTCTTCGGCTGGGGCCTCCCTCTGGTACAGCCTGTCTGCCTTCCTGAAACTTGAGGAGAACCATCCCCGGTTCCGGAAGCACCTCAAGACCTTCCCCTTTGCTTCTGCTTTCTCTCCTCCTCTCCCCTGCTGAACTCCTGACTGACACTGCACCGATCACTTAGCTACCCTCTGATCTCTAGCCCAGGTCCCCTCCCCCACCAGCTGCACACCTGCAATGCCTCCCGGGCAACCTGTGCACTTGGGGGATGTTTCTGTATCTCTACAGTCTCCTCAGCTCTTGACACTTGATGTCTGCACTTACCCATGCACTTGCCACTAGCTGACCGCACTTTTACCTATTGTTTAAATTGATTTTATTTATTCTTCACTGTTGATCCTATGAATGGCACTGCCCCCTCCCCCTCTTCCACCCCGCCCTTTCCCTTTCCCCCCTACCCTGCACTGGCGTGATCTCAATGTCACCTGGCCCAGTAAGATCGTTGTCTTCCCTCTTTTCCCATTCCCTTGCCTTGTCGCGCCTTGAAACACTTGCGTAAAGGCGCATTATCAATGCCATATCATATCATATCATGCTTAGATGTCAGATTTGTTTTAGGATATTGTATTTTATAATTCAAAATGTACAATCATTTAGTAACACATCTGTAAATTAGGTTTTGTTCTTATCTGTGTTTGTATACAGACAGATTCGTGTATAGGCATGGACATGTGTTCCCTTTACTCCAACAGAAACATTCTCACCCATCATTACTGATTATAACCACTTCATGCCCATTTCAATTAACTCCAGAACTAATCCACAGTAGTGTAAAGTATTGTTAGACAATGTAAAAGCAATGTGATTAATCGAATGTAATCAATAATAATCCAAAAACTATTTGAATTAATCTGTCCTTTCTATAGGTCATCTGACTGTCAAATAAGAACCTGCCATGTTAACTGTTTTGATCAGGTTCCAGCTGCTGACACAGGCTTTTGTGCATCTTCTGAACCAGTATGAAGAAGGCTTGCGTGGTTATTGTTTTCCCTCCCTATGCATTGCACCCCCCCCCCCTTCAAGCTATCTGTACATTTGCAGCGCAACATGGTTGCCAGGTTGCTGGGTGGTACGGCGCTATGTTTCTTCCTCTGATTGGCAGGTGTAAAATATATTGATGTATATCAAGGTCAGGTGCACTAGCCTCTGAAATGGGGCTTTCATGTTGCAATTTTTCAGACTGGTAAATGCGATTTGGCGCTTCATCCTTCCAAGATCATACATTGGATACAATTAAATAGGTTATTAATACGTGCAGCTGCAAGGGGAGGAAGAATAGCTCAGGGGCAAAGCGTTTGTATTGGTAGCAAGGCAGAGCAACACAGGTTCGAATCCCGGCTTGAACACCACTCACTGGTTTTGAGCGCCTTATAAAAGAGTAGCTATAATTATTAAAATATTATAGTGTTAGAAATGGCATTAGCCAGAGTAAAGCACATTATATTTAAAAAAAAAAACTATAACAATGTATTTTATGAACAATGAAGCTTTAATAGCACGTTTGGACAGGTGTGTTGCATAGTAGCTTGTAGATATATATGTCAAGCAAAAATGCAACAGTAAACTTCCTGGGAAATGGTCGCTTATGTGACTCACAAATCACTCAGGGATTCCATGGATAACACCGTATTGAAACATTTTTCTGTTGGAATGTTTAATGCAGCGCGTTATTTGGGTATTTTATTTCAAGGTGTGCATGGCATATGAAGGAAGCAGCTGCACTTGTGGGTATGGATGGCCCTCTCAAACGAACACGATGCCAGGCCATCATGAGATTATTGTAGATTTTGAGTCTGCACTTGAGGTATGACAGCTGGAATCATTGCATTTGCTAATGCTTCCTTTGGTACTCACACCAAGGGGTGTATGACAACATTCAACAACAACAGTCTGCTACGTCAAATCCCTGAGGTCTAAAGTATTAGCAGGTGAAATTCGATGTCTTTATGAAAATATAACTTCAATCTAAAACCGCAATTTAACTAGAGGTGAAGATGCTTTTTGTAAAGCTAATGATAGTAAATGGCAGCCCGGTCTGACTTGACGTCTGTTCTCTACACGACGAATGATTTTCTGAATTTGAATCTGTGACTTTTGTAAATTGAGTGCTTCTTTCTACAACATGTGAAATCAATCGTGTAGCCTGTGAGCATAAAGCTAATACTTCCCCTTTCAGGTTTCCTCTTCTCCATTTTTAAAACAATGTCATGGTTGAGTAATTGGAACAGCCAATCTGAAAGCGGAAGTGGGATTCAGTGTTCGTAGTTCGTGATACAAAGATATTGAATGCGTCTGTTTTCCCCGTCTTTCCACGTGGAGCTGTCTTCGTTTGTGTCTAGCAACTTTTCAAATGTGGCATCAAAACGGCTTTTCTTGCTGAAAATGAACTATTTTCGAAGAAATTGCGATTCTCCAAGCAGATTCTGGTATGTATCATTCGCATTGTTTGTGTTTCTTTCTTTTGTGGGAGATATCTTCTCCACTGTGATCGCGTAGTTCTTTTAGGCTCAAAAGTGTACAGGCTACATTGTTTGTCAGCTGTGGAACCAGGCTTCCACGTTACAGCAACATGTGTTATCCTAGCCAAATTACAATATGTCCCTGCACCTCTTTTCTCTCTGCCATAATTGGGAGGAAATGGGATTAGGGTGACTGGCCATATTCAGCGCAGGGAACTGAAACCTTTGGACCTCTGGACCATGACCTCCATGAACCTTCACTATTTTCTATGCTGTATAGGGATGATAGGAGTTGTAGTCTAAAACAGGTAGAGAGCCAAGGGTTGCTGACCCTGGTTTACCACTATGTAAAACGGAATAATCACCTTCATTATTCATGACCGTGTCATGCTTACCAGTGGTGGAAGCAGCTTTTGCTGCCGGAGGGTGGGGGCTGGGGGGGGGGGGGGTTAGCACCTTAAGGACACCAAGATTCTAAATGATTCATGAGTGAGTCCTAACTGGGGGTGGTGAAAGGTTTCAGTGAAGGGTCCCATGCGTTTCCTCAAATTAGCATGAGCGACCGAGTGTAGCGATGGAGCCCTAAATAATTAAGAGTGGTTCAGGGGCGTTCCCCCCCGCTACCCGAGATTTTTTAATAAAAATAATGTTCTGAAATTATACATAAAATGAGATGAAAAGACATACAATTTATAAATGCTTTTATACCAAAACAACAAAAATATCCAGTACATTTCATGATTCATGGACAGTCACGCCTGGTGAAAACTGAGTGACCGGGCTTAAATATTTCCACAAATTACCACAAGTGACAGAGCATGGAGCGAGAGCACAGAATAATTAAAAGAGGAACATTTTTTAAAGTAATGGGCTGACATATTGCATTTTGCAGCACAATTTTTGACAAAAGAGATAAAAAGCCATAAAATGTACAGTTGGTTTACATAAAAATTCAAGAAAAGGCCATGCCAACAACAGTACACTAAATGATAATGATGTATTACTTATATAGCGCCTTAATCCAAAGTGCTTTACAGAGCACATATTTACATACAAAATAACCCAACCGAAATTGGTACTCATTTATTGATCTCGGAAGGATGAAAGGCTGAGTTGGCCTTGCTGGGATTCAAACCTGAAAATCACGCTCAGATCGCAGCAGTGAGCGCTCAACACACTGAGCTATCGTACCAGCTGTAAATAGGATGACTTTCTATTATTCTCATTAGGCTGCAGCCACAATCTATCTATACCAGCAATGGTCATTTTAAATCACATGCATGAGGCTGCTACCACAACCTATTTATGCCAGTAAAAGTCACTTTGAATCACATGCACTAAGCGCTTCATGTATGTGATTTAAAGTTACGATTATTAGCAAAGATAGGTTTTGGCAGCAGTTTCATTCATGTGATTTAAAGTGACCATTACTTGCAAAGTCTGCAGCCGTAGCTATAGCAAAGTAGCCTGTACCAAGCAAGGAGGTTTAGGAATGGGGTCTATGATCTTGGGTTAAAATGTTACGTTAAAGAGCACACTTTCTGTGGAAAAACTGGGTAAAAAGCCAAACAGTTTGCAATTGGTTTTGTAGGGTATCTCAATATCAAAAAATGCAACAGGAGCAAGCCACTAACAGTGCACAGGAACATTTCACAACTCCCATGATATATGCCAGCATAAACACATTTTCGCACTGGCTGTGCCCGTGCATTTCCATGCTGAATGCACCAATATTTCACAGAATTCCTAAATAAAACATACTTATGTTTGTTTGCACATTATGCCAGTAATGATACCATAAGAAAACATGTCCACACTTGGTCTGCCAATGTATGGCATTATCTCAATACAAAGAGCAGACTCATGTTGGCTTTGCTTTAAAAATAGGAAAATATGTCCAAACAGACTGCACAATATATTCCAATCTAGACACATACTGACAATTATCACATTGCTTTATTCTTGATGCACAGTAAAACAATGTCTTGCCACAGGAGGAAATATCTACTCTGGTTGTACCAAAATGCCAGTATAGCCATGTAATAACACTTAAAATGCCTGGTTTATCAACAATGGCCAGTAAAACATGTCATGCACAGTAAGAAAGGGCTAGACTGGCTGCCTCAAAATGCCACTCTAGACAAGTAATAACACTTAACATGAGTGTATCATCAGAAGCCCAGTACAAAAAATGCCATGCCACAGTAAGAAATGGCTAGACTGCCTGCTCTAAAATGACAGTCTAGCCTCATAATAACACAACATCCTTTCTTTTTTTTAACCACCGGTTGAACAAAATAAATGGATGATGATTCTTTACTGGGCATCTATGATAGATGCCCAATACGATGTGTGTTGATAATGTGCCCCACCCTGGACACCCGCTCCCCGGCCAGAACAAACACACACACACACACATACACATTCACACACAACATTCACACGCACACCCATATGTTATACTGTCACTCATTAACACACATAATACATACAAAAATAAAATCTTACCTGCACTCAGCTCCAATTCTCATGGACTCTGCTGCTGCCTCTATCTCCAGCAAAGCAAGAACAGGAACCAGGAAGCGTGTTTCCTGGTTAGTACACATGTGTGTAGGAGCCAGAGAACGGATTATGCATCACCCTTCCCCATATGTGCATGAATGCACAGCACCCCCTCGTACTTAAAATGTGCAATACCCCAACCTACATTCCCCAAGGGCCATGCAGGACTGGGGAAGCAAAATTCCCTGGCATTTCATGTCCCATTGAACATGCACGGCTAGTTTTCGAACTGCCAAAAGGAAACCTTGTTTCCCTTTGATAGTTCAAGTAAGTGCAAGGGGAGCTCCCTTATCTGAAACAAGTAACCAATTGGAGAACTCTTGGGCTGATATGGTAGGCAAGTTTATGTCAGTCAGCACCTCATGCTCATTATGGAAAACCCACCCCAGGCCATAACTTATTTATGCCACTAATGGCCACTTAAAATCACATGCATGAAGGCTGCAGTGCTCCCTTGGCGAGATGGCCTCCCTTGGTTAGATTTTGCTGTTCATTTCTTCGGAATTTCTATTTCTGTATTGTTTTCAAATGTATGTATGGCTTGGCATGCCCTTATCTCTCTTCTCTTATCTTGACTAACGTTCCTCCTCTTTCTTGCAGTCCATATTTCTTCTCAATAGCCCCTTCCCTCCTCACAAATGGTGCCTGGTTTTGATGGATTGCAATTGAGCAAGGGTGTAAAAACTGGTCTGTTTTATTTTCATTAATATAAAATTATGCAGGTAATTCTGTTTCTGAAAGGGGAGTCTGCTAAACAGACCCCCTTTCTTAAAGCTCAGTGCTGAATGCATAGTGCATAGATGTGTCTGAGAGTGATTGTCAATTGACATGGTTAGGGAAGCCCTGGCTTTTTTGATTTTTATTAAGTATAAAATGATGGAGATAATCCATGTCTGAAAGGGTCTTCTGATAAACGGATTCTCTTTTCATCAAGCTCCATGCCAAAAACCTAGTGTACACTTGTGCCAAGCTGTGTCTTTCTCCCTAATCTGCAGTTTCTGCTCTCCGGTGGCACGCAGCAGGTTCATAGTTCAGAGGCACCCTGTTTGACAGATGCTGTGACAGCAGTAACTGCAACACAGAGGCTACATTTAAGTCTCTACTTCTATTCCAAAGTCATACTAATTATGCTTAACTCTCAGCTAGTGTCAGGATAATTTGGAAATATAAGCCATACCTAGGTTTTGGTATGGTGGCTGATAGTTCACATAATTATTAGGATGTATACGTTTTGGCTGTGGCACAAATGTTTGTGGCCAAATCGACCGTGAGCAATTCGGCTGCAAAGCCAATTTTGCTGTGGCCAAAATGGACCTAGATTAAAAAGCCCTAACCCCCCCACAGGCCTCACAGGCCCCCCTACTTACCTTTTGGCTGTCTGTGCATTTTTCTACCTCTGGAAGTGGGACACAACCCCACTACTCCCAAAGCCAATCACTACCAAACATGGGGAGCGGGGGACACCCCTGAAACCCCTTCCTCCCATGTTTGGTAGTGATTAGCCAAATTGGTCGTTTCAAAATGACCAAATGGTACTGGGTGAATTCGGCCAGTTGTGCCATACGGTCAATTTGAAACAACCAATTTTGGTAATACCAATTATTAAGCACACACGATTTGTAGCATATCAGTAGCAATCCTGTGAGCTCAGAGCAGCTGAGAGGCAATGTGCATCCCAAGCACCTTCCTATCTGCATTTCAGTGCATGGGACAAAGGACAGGATGCCTGCCTCTGTTGACACTTTGGGAGGTTGGGTAACTCCTCCCTGACAGTCTCAGTGACTCACAACAGCAATCTCCAGGGAGCCTGGCTTCTAAGAGGTAATTCCATTATAGAGTCCTGCCTCACGCTAAGGGTTTCATATCAGAGAGGCCTTGACTGTAGGCAGTCAGGAATAATAGAACACAAGAGAGGAAGGATTCCACCATTTGGGTTTTCTGTGGACTTCTCTTTCTTTGTCTCGTTAACATTACTTCACAGCAAGACAGTGGGTTTGATTAAAAAATGTCACACGTCACTTGTTACCTTAACAAGGATTGGGCCCATTCAAACAGGCTTTCTTTTAACCAATACCCAGTGGTGTGTATACTTTGTAGGGAAGGGTTCTCCCCCTCTTTTTTTGTTTCATTCATGGGCTTCAAAAATAATTAATTTGGACCCCTTTTGGGAGAGCGATCCTTCCCAAAGTCCTCCACTAGTGAGGTGAAGGTGTATTCCAAGGCAGAGTCCGCTTTGCTTTCTACCAATCCCTTGGGCACATTCAAGGTCAATAGCTGTTGAAGCAAGACCTGCCTCTCTGCCAGCTAAAATGGTACCTCACTGGATGTGAAGGAATCCTGCTGGTGGTAGCCACCCACCCGCAGTCAAGGGAATAAGAATAAGGACTCATTTTGTCATCAGCCTCTGATTTTGCACTCACAGCATCCAGAGAGCTAAATCAAGAATAACTCCTGGTTTTCATTGCCTGAACTGCATTGGAACAATGTTAGCTACTTTCAAACAAGCAGCACCAGCTCAATGCCATGTCCCCTCAACGACAACTCAAACTACTGCATCACTGAAGGAAGCAACAAACCACTGGAGCATTGTTTGACTTGCTGACAGAAAATAGTGATTTTCATTGTTTAGAACCAACCTTGATCATCTAAACACTCCTGATGACCTCTGGAATGTCATCATCCAAAGCCTCCTTCGAACCACATGGAGTACAGCTTGAACCTGACTCAGTGCTGACTTGCTGCTGAGATCAACACGAATCAACACTTTCAAACCTGGTTCGAGCCGCAAGCTTTGCATCTCGAAGCCTGGATCGACATAGTTGAGCAGCCTAAGCATTGGAATTGTGTACATTGAGAAACCCTGCCCCCTTGGTCCATTTGACGGGACCCTAGAAACTGGTTAAACCCCACTTTACACCTTTTCCAGAAAGCAAGTATATCATTTTTGGCTTTGGCGGTGATTAATTGACCTTTCCCCCCTTCCACCTATCCAGAGTGCTTGCATCTTTGCATTCTGCATTTATCTGCCTTCCTTTCCTGGGGTTGGTTTTTGTTAGCTTTTTCTAGTACAGTTTTTTATAGCATATTCATGTATTTAACACACAACATAGTTAAGGTTATGACAAAGTTTATATGGAGTTTCAGAAAATGACATTTGTTAATAACCTCCGAACGCTTGCATGAAAAAAATCGAAACATATTTTAGAATAATATTTTGAGGCAACTGCCTGTGCATGGAAAAGTTGAGATTTCTACATAAACAACTTCATAGTTTAAAACAATGCTTACTTTGATCACCTTTTGAACAGGTTTTAACCTGTGGTTTTCCCCATTAGAAAAACATTCAAGATTGTCTGCTTCAATTTTCCAAATTATTTGCAGGTGCCTAAATTGTAGCTGGAATTGGTGCAATGAAAAATTAATTTGAAAATCAACTTGGACAATTTCGAGATATTAAAAACTTAAAATGTATCTCTATATGTTGTGGGCAGAATCTCTGGCAGACTGTGTACTTATAACTAGGGCACAGTTTGATGTTATCCAATTACGGTTGATGGTGGCGTCTTGGTCCGGTGCGAATGGCAATCGGTCTTGCCCTTTGTGTGATGCACCACTCTAGGACTTACCCCATTTGGTATTTTTTTGTCCTGCATATGTTAATGTAGAAGCTCAGTGTTGCAACCATTGCTATGTGAAATGAGCGTTGCCCAGTATTGACCTGCCTTGATTTATTTATTAAGGGCAAAATCTGCACTTTATATAGGAAATGTCTGCTCAGAAACATGAATTGAATAAAGAGAAAGGACTGGTATGATTGTTAATCTAATGTGATGAAAACATGGAGGGTGTCATTTATACTGTGCTCGAATATGTTTTATTTTTTGTACCGTTTTTATGGAATGTTTTGTACAATTCTGAAATAAACATGATGATGATGAATGCACAATGACAACCAACTTTTTCACAGAAAATAATATGGAATACGATATAAATACATGCCAACCATACTCCTAGCAACCACGCCATCCATACACAAAGCAGCCATTACCACACCCAGCATATGTCTTTGCCCGCACTGTGTGCACATTCCAAACATACACTCAGGCAAAAAAATAGGATTCAAGCAACAATATGCAGCCGATATTATCATGAACGTGCAAAACCTACAAACACACCCCCACAATGTACACAGTACAAACATACAGCCAGTATGATAAAGGCATATGAATATAATGTTGATCGACAATAGATAATCTGACACTAGCACACTTCTTTACAATCAATGAGGAGTTAGTATAGGAAGGATAAGGTAGCAGAAAATACTTTTATGGATTCAAGGAAAAGCAATGAGGGAAAAATGCAGCACAGAAGTAAACTTGATATGATTTCAACAAAAGATAATATGATCACTTTTTCTTTGACAATTCCCTCCCCCCCTATGCAAGATAAGGAGATGGAAGGAGAGCACACAATTCTCAGGAATACAAAATGCAATACAAATTTCCAGTTCCCCCTTAGCGAGCTTAGAGGAAAACAGGTATGATTTTAAAGCAGGCAAGATCCTTTTAAATGTGGTGGCAAAGAAGTGAAAAGTATGCTGAAAATGCTTTAAATTCCCTCTAGAGGTTCAAGGTGAGTGAGAGCTACTTTAAATCAGTTCAGGTCAGCCCTACCAATGATTCAGGGATGGTTATCAGGTTGAAAACGGGATTCAGTAATGGAAGCAAAAGACAGGTATTTTTACACGTGGTTGAAATGAAGCAAACTGTCAATTTGCGGCACTTTTTTCAGAGTGCGTCAATCGCGATTACAGAGGAACTATAAGAAGTAGCAAGTCGGATTAAGGCTTGTCGGAAAGGTTAGAATCTTAGCTTTACTCGCTTTTAGCACAAACGGTTCAAGAGATACAGACGATTTAGTGGAGGTAGATTTTCAGAAATGAAATTACAGTTTCAGAATGACAGATGCGCTTGGAAGGTTTAAATCAACAGGATGGACACACGATTCCTTATGATGCAGTTCTAATAGGTTAAAATAGTTTGAATTAGATTATCTTAAACTAAGAGATTGGTTTTGCACAGTTCTGGCTGAGTACTCACACTATGAATTTGAAATAGGCCGTCAGGGTCCGGTCAGCAGGTTTGGACTGGGCTCCGGGCGGTTTCTGGTACTGGGTCTCTGGTTCTGGTCTGGTCTGTGGTTCTGCTGTCAGCACTTCACAGTGGTCTGGTCTGTGGTTCTGCTGGTCTGAATCAAGTGGATTCTGGATACAGCACTACTTTCTGGGTCTGCTACCGGTTCTGGCAAAAGTTCTTGGCAAAGAATCCAACAGCTCACCCGGCTGTTGAATAGTTTGGTTGGATGGCTGGATTCTGAAGGCCTGCTGAGAAGAGTTCTCAGCTTGTGGGTTAGGCCTTTGCTTTAAGTTCTGTAGTCTATCTGGAGTCTAAGTTCTGGATGGTGTGGTCCGGCAAAATGCTCTGCAAAAAATGGAAAAATTAATCTCTTGCATGTCCAAGCAGTCTCTTTTTATGTGTTTTGAAAGTGGGTGGGTCGGCTCAATCTGCATGTCCAACCCTCTCATGATTTGATAGGTCAAGGATTGTCTGTGACCTGATTTGAGAAGGTATAGTGTGTCAGAGTGAGTCAGAGTCTTACAGTCTATTGAAGAAACGCCCCTTCGCTTTTACTTAGAAAATTAATTTTTCATAACTAACCGGTTTCCCAGATACACACGTCGTTGAAATTACATGCACATTTCACAGATTAATTTAAGATACACTCTCGCCCAACTCTGATCCCCCTCAGAGCCTGGGTTCACAAATGGCAACATTTTGTGCTTTTTAGTGACTTTCGCCATATTGGTTTTTCCTCAAAATTTGCACAGATATGCACCCCTTCCCTGAGCATATTACTGGAAATTACTATGTCTCTATCCTAAACACAGTGTCTGCAATATTAATAAATAGCGGGGTTCGGTCCCAGAACACCGTACAAAGTGGAATTTGGGCTCAAATCGTGAGGGCATTTTCCATTTTCAGGATCCCCAAATTGCACATTTCTGTGAGCTTAATACAAGATTTTAGAAGCATTTAACTTAAACATATATTTGCTGCAATATGAATCCACAGTACTGTCTGGCCCGCCCCTAGGAACTGGGGAAGTCAGGGATCACATGTCTCTCCTCCCAGGCAGAGCTCTGTTTACAGTGCACACCCAAAATCAGCAAACCCCATTCAATTGCAAGGTTGGGTCCAGCAGGCTGCAGGGAAGTCCCCTCCCTCTCAATCAACAGGGCCATGTGATATACTGCCTCCTGGTGTGGGTCTCTGGGGTGTTAAGAGTTCTCAGGAAAGGCCAGTCTTTTGAACTTTTAATTACATAAGACCCCCTTCTGTTCACTGCCCAGTTCTGCAAGACAGCTCTCCTGTCAGGATTTATAGAGCGCCAGCGCCGGTCAGTGTCCAATGCCGGTACTGCACCTATTTTTGACAGCTGTCTTGAATTAATACATTTCAAAAGGAAAGGATTTCACTAGATAGTATATGATCCTTGCTTGACATGGCATTGATGTGGATCTGTAGTAGAGTAAAGTAAAACACTCAACCATAGTTGGATTTTTGTTTGGTGGTTTCGGGCCCATGATCTTAGCAATTTTTGACATTAATAAAAACGGGTTTTGAACAGAACCATCTTTCTTTGCACTGGTGGGTGGCAGGTCAGGGGACCATTTTGGTGTGTGCAAAACTGCACGGTTCTCCTGAATTCTGGGGCAAATGTGGGCTTTTCCGCCATCTTGGATTTCCTAAGCCCACAGCACCAAATGTTGCAGCATAATAGTCCAAACGTGGGTCAGGACACCCAACAAGCCCCCCCGCCCGACTGCGCTTTGATTTCGAGTCGAGGGGAAGTTGGGTGCAAAGGATGTTTTGATCCACACGCTGGGATGTCCGCTGGGATGTCTGCATCATCTACCCTGGGCCCCTTGGATCTTTGCTCCCAGTCCCCAGGTCGTCTTCCGTGGTCAGTCTCCAGGTTTTCTTTCTCCTAGGATGACAAAGCAAAGCGGCAATACCTATTCGTAGACATTTCTCCCCCACTATTGATATAGTGGGGCGGCATATATATTTTATAAATCAGAAGACATGAACATATACATTTTTTTTTAAATCAGGAGACAAGAACATATACATTTTTTTAATCAGGAGACAATTTGCATTCAAGAATCATAGAATTTTTTATAGGCTATATGTGGAATATTTTAGGGTTGGAACTGAATTACTCTGGAGCGGCCCCCTCTGGTATTGCAGAGGACTCCTCCAGTTGCTGCAGAGTGTGCCTGGGATGGCAACACTTTAACTGATTTATATAGACCCACTTATCTTCCCCTTCTGCCAAACTATCTTTGGGGATGCAGATCTTGTAGGCAACTGGGGAGATCTTGTCTATAATTTCAAAAGGTCCCTTCCATGTAGGCAAACATTTTCACTGTCTCCCACATTATATACTTTCCTGGAAGTTTTCAAATCGTAATGGGTCTTCATGCTATCAGCTGATCTTTCTAGATTTCGCTGAGCATATGCAAAAGCGTGTTGAAGGTGTTTCCTTAAATTCTCCACATACTCATGAGTTGTGGAGGCATTTATCAATGTCTGCTCTTGGGTCCTGTAGAGCAAATGCTGGGGAAGCACCATCTTGCATCCAGTCATCAGCTCAAATGGTGACATTTTGGATGCAGATGAAGGGGTAGATCTGATGGCCATTAGGACCAGAGGTAATCGGGTATCCCAACTTGGCCCAGAATCTGCCACAAACTTTTTTAAGATGCTCACTATGGTTCTGTTGTATCTCTCTACTGCACCAGAAGAGGCTGGCCGGTAAGCAATATGTAGCTTCCTTTTAACCCCCAGTATTTCCCACATCTTATTCATTACTTCGCTGGTAAAATGGCTACCTCTGTCTGACTCAATCCTTTGAGGTAGACCAAAACACGAAAAGATGTGGTTGATCATCAGGGCAGCTGCTGTTTCTGCCTTGCAGTTTGGGGCCGGGAGCCATTCCACCCACTTGGTAAACAAGCATGTGACCGTCAAAATGTACTTGTTTCCCTAGAGGTGCGAATCACGGGGCCTATGAAGTCGATTTGCAAATCTGACCATGGCACTGTCATCCCCCTCTTTTGGAGAGGCGCCCGGTGTGTGAGGGATGTTGGCTGAAATTGTGCACACACAAGACACCCCTTCAAGTATTGGTCGAGGTCCTGCCCCATGTGTGGCCAGTATGCAACCTCTCTTAAGATCTCAAGTGTTGTAAGAAACCCCCTATGACCGGCGGTGGCCGCATCATGGGCGTGAATTACCATCAGGCTTCGGAATGAGGTAGGGACGGCCCACTGATCATGGCCAGCTTGGGATTTCCTTACCAACAAACCGTCTTGGATTCGGAACATCTTTGGACATTTCAACACTCTAAGGTCCTCTTTCCCAATGTAAATGGTATCCGTCAGGGCAAAGTTCTCAGGGTCCTCAATGTGTTGGTAAAACTTACCAATTATTGGATCCCCCTTCTGAGCCGTAACCAAATCAACATCTGGGATCTCCTTACTCCATTATGCAGTTGAAAGATCATTGTGAGCATTTGTCTGGGACCTAGTGATAGCAGTGACCTGGATTTCCCCCAACAGGGACTCAATCTCTAATAGATCCCCTTGGATGGCCCCGGTTTTGGACAGCTGATCAGCTAAGTCATTTCCAGTTTTGTCTGGTCCCTCTACTTTGGAATGAACCTTGATCTTTTTCCAGTAGATGGTCATCCTGTTCAAGGTGACCAGATCATCAATGTTTTGAATTAACTTCCCATGTTTCAAGGGTTTGTTATTAGCACATATCATGCCTCTGGTTTTCCAGTTAACCAGGTGCTCCACAAACCCATTCCGTACATAATCTGAATCTGTGATTATGACCAGTTCGTGGAGTTGATGCTGGACAGCAGTGAGGATGGCCTGATGTACAGCCATCAATTTTGCCACCTGACTACTTTGGGGACCAATTTTGTACCCAGCGGAGGGTTCTGGGGACTCATTCACCCATGCATTCCCTATGCCGGACACCAGTTCTTTCTCCCCATTGTTGTCAACATGGTAAGAGCATCCATCCACATAGACAGTGGGCATTCCCTCACACTTGTCTTCTTCAAATACTTTGTGTGGGGAATTAAGGTATGCCTCCATGTTGTCCTTGATTTTCAGACTTTCGTCCTCGAGACAGTTTTCTCTGGCACAATCATGCAAGTCAGCCAGACCTTGCGCGAGGGGACTCTTCTTGTTTTGGCCATATCTGACCTCCACAGGAAAGCCTTGCATTGACAGAATCCAGGAAGTAATTCGGGAATTACTCACATTTCTGGCTCGGATTCTGTCACTTTGGAGATATTGCAGAGGCTGGTGTGGAGTCTCTACTATGATGTGTTCCCCCTGGATGAACGGGCTGTAATTCTTCAGTGCCCACACCGTTGCCAGGAGTGCCTTCTCACAATCGTTGAATTTTTCCTCTACAGAGGATAAGGGTTTGCTCGCATACGAGATTAATTTATTGACCTTGTCATGCTTTCGTATAATACTGCCGTCAAGCACGTATTAGAGAACCCTGTCTCCAGGAAGAACTCCTTGTTTCTGACAGGGTAAGCTAGGCAAGGCGCTTGTGAGAGGCTTCTTTTGAGTTGTGTTACTGCCTCGAATTGTTCTGGACCCCATTCCCACTTGACCCCCCCCTTCAAAAGATGAATCAGGGGTCTAGTGATCTCTGCGTAGCCCTCAATGAACTTTCTGCTGTAATTAGTCAGTCCAAGGAGGCTCCTTAGTTCCCGCAGAGTTGTGGGGTCTTTCAGTTTCTGAAGTGCTTCCACTTTCTTTTCTTGGGGACAGAGACCCTGAGGAGTAATCTCATGCCCTAAGAATTTAACACAGGTTCTACACCACTGTGCTTTCTGAAAGGAAAGTTTTGCTCCGCGGCCCTCAACTGGGTCAGAACATAACGGATCTCCGCTATATGTTCCTCCACAGTTGAACTTTTGATGAGGACATCATATACATAAGCCAGGTTACCCCTTGCACCCAGGTCGGGCATGGCCTTGTGTAGGAAAATGTTGAATTCATTTCCGGAGTTGAGGTATCCGAAGGGAGTCCGGGTCCATGTGTACTGCTGGCCCCCGAAGGTAAAAGCCAGCTTGTATTGGTCCTCCCTACTGACAGGCGCAGTCCAGTATCCATTGGTCAGGTCTATTGCAGTGAATACCTGTGACCGCTGAATCTGGGCCAGCCCTTGGTCAAGGTAGGGCAGAGGCCATCGGGAAGTATGGACCCGTTTGTTGAGCTCCCTAAGGTCGGCGCAGAGTCTCCACTGGCTGTTTGGCTTCAATATTCCCAGCACCGGATTATTGAAGGTGCTATGGACTGGACGGATTATTCCCCGGGTCTCAAGGTTCTTAATTATTTCAGTAAGGGACTCCATTGATGCAAGAAGCAAGCGACATTGCTTCACAAACTCTGGAGTCATGCCAGGATCCGTGGGAATTGTTGTCGTGTGGATGTCGGTGCGACCACAGTCATATGAGTCTACCGCAAAGAGATCTTGGAAATCCAAGAAAACTTGTTTCAACTTTTGCTTCTGTTCCAGAGTCACAAAGGCATCAGCTAGGTTGACTCTCTCTTCCACCATCTGCCTGAAGCCTGAAAAGACTTCTGGTTTTGCTATCTCAGTGGCCCCCTCCAGCTGGGTGTAGAAGTCCCTGGTCAGAGTGCTGATTTGGACCGGAGGCTTCAAGTGGGAAAGGCAGCCCTCATGGACCTGGAAAATCACCTCATCCCCTCTGAAGTCACAAGTCACATCTTCCTTACCATAAGGGCAAGAAGTGTACACCAGGAAGTTCCCCCCATGCCGGGTAAAGATCCTGTGTGGTGTTGTATTGTCATCACTGTCACTATCAAGAAAGTCCTTGGGGATTGGTCCTAACAGTTAATTTTCTAAATCAATGGAGAAATGTCGGTCATCAACCGCCATTCCAATAATGGTGCCTGGGGCTAGAGTAATACTCTTTAAGTCGCTGTTATCCACCTCTATTGGAATGGTGTCATGTTCTATATTGACTAATGGTGTTGGGTTTACCCCCACCCTTGCTGTTGGAGAGAAGCATTTAGATGAATATAAGCATCAGGGTTTTTCAATTTCTGTCCTCTTTTAACTTTCACTCCCAGAGAGAATTGTCGGGTCCTTTCTGGGATGGTGACTTCCTCTGTAATCTGAATTTCAACTGCATAAGGTAGCAATTGAGCTGACCTAAATGCTTTTTCTCGATCATCAAAGCCCATGGGATTATCCGCTAATCGCGACCAAGCTTTGAACTTTATTAGGTCCAAACTAATGGCAAAGCGATTGAGAATGTCACTGCCTAAGTAAAAGGCGGCAGTGACGTCTTGCACGACCCAACAATTATGGACTATGCTCTTGTTGCCAATGGAGATTTTGAGCATACACCTGCTTGGCAGGAGATGTTTGGAATTGGGTGCTTCCAGGTCCATTTCCCATTTGTCTATCAGTTTGAATGTGGGAATGGCTGGATCTTTTTGGAGTTGGCGGAACATGGCTTCGCTTATGAAGCTCTTACCGTTGTTCACACATACTCGGGCGAGAACAGAGTCCTTCCCATCCTTTAACTGAACAGGGATGAACAACTGATCTCCAATTTGCTGGACATCAGCCAGGCTCTGAGCTGTTTTCACATCTTTCTGGACTATCAGAGTGGGAATCTCTGATTGTGGATTAGTAAAGAACTTCAGAGTGTTTCCTTCCAGTGTGGAATACCACCTTAAACTGGAAGGAAGGTTGATTTTTAGAAATAGAGAGGACCCCCCCCCCATCACCAGTCTGTTGTCCTACTGCTATTACTGTCACGTCTGGAATTTGGTTGTTCTGGAAGTGAAATTCTACTTGGTCAGATTTCTGTTCAACCATTTTTAAACTAATATGGTTGACACTCTGTTTTAATTTAATTGGCCGGCTAGTCTGGGTCCAGAGGACCTTGTTTACGCAATCTATTAGGGGTGACAACCTTCTTAGGAGGTCATTCCCTAGTAAACAAGGGGTGCCCTCTGGAGTCACTACTATGACCGGGTGTTTCACCTTGTGTCGCCCAATTTTGATTTCCAAATCTGCAGTCCCCTCGACGGGAATTTCCTTCCCGTCAAAGTTCTGGAGTTGTCCAGGAAGAGAGGTGAGAGGAATACGGTAATTCTCCCCCCTTCCTGCATTTAGTTCATCAAAGGCCCTTTTGGACAGAAGGGTAGCTTGGGATCCACTGTCCACCAGTGCCAAAATTGTACCCTTCCCCTGTACTTGTACCGGGGCATAGTATCTTCCCTCCTTATCCTCAAGGGGGCACAGATAGTGCACATTTTTGGACAACTGGTGGGCTAATTTTCTGGTTTTGGACATTGCGAGAGAAGAGATTTGGGCAGAATTCTGTGGATAGTCATTGGAATCGGCAAGAAAAAGTTGGCAACTTGAAAGAGGATATTCGAGTTCCCCTGGTTCCGGTCCTGGGCCGCACCCCCTTTTTGGAGGCAGTCACCAGAATGGGTTTGAACCCGGGGATTTTGATGCTGTTGGTTCTGGGATAGGATGATGGCTGCGACAGCTCAATCCCCACATCTACGCAGTCTATTAATGCGGTTTTGGGTTCCCCTGGTTCCGGTTCTGGGCCTCCCCCCCCTTTTTGGAGGCAGTCACCAGGATGTGTTTGAACCAGGGGTTTTCGGTATTGTTGGTTCTGGGATAGAATGATGGGCTGCGACAGCCAAATCCCCACATCTACCCAGTCTATTGATTCGGTTTTAGGTTCCCCTGGTTCCGGTTTTGGGCCGCCCCCCCTTTTTGGAGGCAGTCACCAGGATGGGTTTAAACCAGGGGTTTTCGGTATTGGTGGTTCTGGGATAGAATGATGGGCGGTGACAGCTCAATCCCCACACCTACCCAGTCTATTGATTCGGTTTTAGGTTCCCCTAGTTCCGGTTATGGGCTGCCCCCCCCTTTTTGGAGGCAGTCACCAGGATGGGTTTGAACCAGGGGTTTTCGGTCTTGTTGGTTCTGGGATAGAATGATGGGCGGTGACAGCTCAATCCCCACATCTACCCAGTCTGGGTTGGAATCCCTTGGGACCCATTTTTCCTTGGGAGGAGTTGCCCCATCTCTGAAGGAGAAGATCCTTTTCCCAGGATCCTCTGAGGATCCCTCTCCCTCATATTGGAAGGCCTGTACCCCCTCCACAAAATGGGTCTGTTTGGGTCCTTTGTTTCTCCTACCTCCTCTCTGCTCCTTGGGTGGCAGACTTTCAGGGGTAGGAGATTTTGTTTCTGGTTCCTGGGTTTCCAGGGGCTGTTTACAAGTGGGGAAGGAAGCTTCCTCCAAGGTTTTACACCCCCCTTCCACTTGTGCCTCCTCCCTGGGAACCGGTGGGTTATCTGGGTGCTGCCCCCGTCATTGTTCTGGAGCACCAGGCCCAGAGTTTGGGGCATTCTGCGGTGGCATGCTCATCTGAGGGTTCTGTTGAGCCCTCAGTATGTGACCCAGATCCCGTGCCATATTCTGGACCTGGCGCTCAAGTTGGGAATCCCGCTCAGGCTGATACAGGGTTCTATTTTCTCCCCTGGGCTGATCCCGGGAAGGGTAGCTATCCCTTCTCTTGTAGTATCCCGGGTTGGGAAGATTTGGGTACCCCTCCACCCTTGACCTCCCCTCTCCCGGATTAGGTGGTCTGGGCTCAGGGAAGTGGGGAAAGAAGGATGGATGATTTTGGGGATGTAAATTGGGTGGATACCTGGGAAAAAAGTTCTGCCCAGGGTTTGGTGAAATTCTGTCCTCCTGTGGGAAGTTAGGAGGGAGGTTCCCTGGGTTGGGTGCCTGGTTGGATCCCCCCCCCTTGGGCTGGAGGAGTCCACACATACCCCAGGATGGGTCGGTTTTATTTTAATTATTTATTGTTTGGCTGTATGGAACAACCTTTCAACAATTACAAAATGGGTAAAAACATATCAAAAACATATTACAATTCAATTCATCAATATATAACACATTTTAAAATTTTGCACCTGACACCCAATATATTAAAGATTTTTGTAGCAGCAGCATTTCTTTTTTTTTTTTTTTTTTTTCCCTTTTTCTCTCATTTTTTTTTTTCCCTTTCTTTCTTGCCCTTCTATCACCATTCTCTCATGACGGCATTCTCAATCACCTTGAATATACTTCATTTAATAAGCCCGTTGTAGCTAATCTAATTGACATTCTCTTTGTACCAAAAATCAATAGCCATAATTCCTCCATATCAGTTACAGTTTGCGTTGTAAAGCAATGGAAATAGTATTTACAACGTGTGACATATAATGCAGGACAGTAGACAATAACATGTTTCAGCGTTTCTGCGTTTGCAGGATCCATACAAAAACGGCAGATGTTCTCGCTGGCATCAATTAGTTTTCGCCTAAATAAAATATCCCTTGTGTGCCACAAATTTAGACGAAAACGAATATAGTCATCTCTGAATTTTGGAGATGGATATTTTAAAATGTATGGTTCCGCAACTCTAAATTTTTTATGGCCAAACTGGGCAGTGTTCCAAACTTTAGAATGGGAACATTTTTCCAAGGTATGTATCCAGTCTTGTCGATATAATTTAGTTTTAGCCTGCGTTGGATTATGAATTAAAATATCTACGGAGATGTCTGCGTCTGAAAGAATATTTATAGCTGTGTTTAACCAGCATTTTGGGTATTGATGATCTGAGTATAGTAAATATTTACCCAAGATACCGGATATGTCTAGACATTGTAATGACAGAATGCATTTTCTCAACAAGGCTATCAATTTCCATGCAATAGTACTGTATAGCAATAGCAGCCCTAATTCAAAACGAATCATTGCAATGGGGACACAGACAGGCAAATTAAAAATTGAGCGCCAATATTTTCCTTCTAATCGATCCCACACTAAACGGGGCAGCATCGATGCAGCTTCAGAGCCATACGAGATAATGGGTTTTACTTTCATGGAATAGAATGATATTATATGATTGCATGTAAACTTTCCAAATTTATATAAAATGGCCTTAGATTGGGAAATTAGGGTTTGCAGTTTCAATTCAAGTTCTTTTTTAAACACCTTATCATTGTTACCCTGGGTGATCATAATGCCCAAGTATTTATATGTTGAGGTTAGGAGAATCGACTCGTTTTTTATATACCACTTGTATTGAAAGTGTTTTGTCATTTTACGATTTTGGCACATCATAATTTGAGTTTTCATTAAGTTTACAGTCATAGCATTTTCTACAGTATACTCCGATAATCCATTAATCAAACGTTGCAAACCTGCAGGAGTTTTAGATAATAGAACAAGATTGTCTGCATAAAAGATCCATGGTATCTGTTCTTGGTCTAATTTAGGAGCATCAGAGTTAATATTCTGAAACTTTTCACCCATATCAAGGATGAATAAGTTAAACAATGTAGCTGCCAAGATGCATCCCTGTTTTAGTCCTCGGTATGTTAAAATGGGGCGGGTTAGTATCCCGTCACGAGTAAGACGAATATGAACTGATGTATTTTCATGAAAGATAGAAATTAACTTAACCAAAGAATAGGGGCAGCCCAATAGTAGCAATTTTTGCAGCATTAGATTGCGATCTATAGAGTCGAATGCTTCCTTGAAGTCTACAAAGGCAATGAATAGCGATTGTTTTTGCTGACAACAGAGTGCCTTGATTGCAGTCAAGGAGACGATATTTATAGTCGTTCCCTTACCAGCTACAAATCCTGTTTGAAACCTGTCTCTCATATTTGATGAATTAATCCATTGTTGGAGATCTCTTAGAATTAATGAGGCAAAGATTTTCCCAGGAGCATCTAACAGGGCAATTGGCCTATAGTTTGCGGGGTTTTGTCTATCGCCTTTTTTATAAATGGGTACAATCAATGAAGTACACCATGATTTGGGGATCTTTTGGGTAATTACAACTTGAGAGAAGATATCAAACAGGATGGGGGCCCATAGGTCCGGAAATTCTTTTAGCATGGCATTAGAAAGACCATCGGGGCCTGGAGCACGGGATCTACTTGCTTTGTGGATAAGATTAAGAATATCGTCTATTGTAAAATCTATTGAAAAGGATCCCTCAAGTTTTACAGGAGGTACGCAATTAGTAGAAGGGAGAAGAGCATAAAGATCAGTAAAATGGGAGATCCATATGGTAGAAGCAACATCATTGGTCTGCATCTGACATTGAGTGGTGTTATATGTGTCTGATATTAATGTCCAACATCCTGCGGGTTTTTAGTCAACATTTTAACTAACATTGCCTCACCATCTTTCTGGTATAATAAAGAACGATAAGTTCTTCTCCAGTTCTTATGTTTAGTTTTAATTGCTTTAAGAGCAGCTAAGCGCTGATCTACTGGTAGAGATTGAATCGCTTTCTTATTTTTTCGAAATAGAGCTTTCGCTTTCTGCATATCTTGGTTATAAGAGTGTGCTGCAACCGAAGATCTTGTTATCTTAGTAGAACCGGCAAATTGATACATTAGTTTTGTATAATCAATATCAGAATTACAGTGGTTTAGCGAGGTTTCGCTTGATGTTTTAAGAGAATCTGTGAAATGTAATAGTTTCGTACTGGTCCATCGTAGGCGATTTCGACCAAGATTCGCTTCAATAGTTCCTTCCATTGTTATAGGCGTCATAGGTGGAGCAGTGCTTTGAACAGTGCAGTTCAATGGCCAGTGAAGATGTAACATATTGTGGTCACTGGTCGAAGATGGCAGAACCTGAAACCCTTTTAGGAGATAGAACAAGGAGCGGCTGACATAAATGAAATCAATAATAGCCACAGAACTACCCCTTTTCCATGTCGGATGGGGAGGAGAGTCCTCAGGAAATGAACCGTTTACCATAAACATATCTTTCGATTGTATAAACGCATTCCAGCTTCGTACTCGATCGTCAGATAACACTTTGCTACTATTTAGACAATGGAGATTTAAATCTCCCGCTAAAATTATGTGCGTTTGTTTCTTGCATTGATATATTTTTTCCCATAAACGTTCAAGGGAGCGCAAGTAGGAATCAGTGGAAAGAGCAACTGGATTCCAATATGTATTAATCAAAGAGTATTGACAATCGTCAATAGATAGTTGTGCTAGCTGGAGATACGTAGTCAAGAATTCATGTGAAATAACACTCATGGATGGAGATGTTTTCAGCATGATTAACAGGCCAGACATTGGTTGACCTTTAAGAGCAGAAATAGCAGGATTTAGGATGGGATAGTATCCATCCCATGATGGGCAGTTAGTTAGCCATGTTTCTTGTAATAATATAAAATTGTACTCTCTTAGTTTAATGACAGCATCGGAGAAAAGATGTTTGAAGCCTCTAGTATTCCAGCTTAACAATGAAAGATGCTTACTAGGGGAGACGCTATGCTTGGGAGGTAGAACACCGACATTCACACTGTTGTTTACATTGTGAACCACTCGAGTTCACTTTAGTGGAGGTAACCAATGTTAGTTGTGCATCTTTATATGGGACTGTAATAGTAGAGCTTCTTTGATGGTCAATCGTAAGCTGAAAACCCAGATCCCACAAGGCTGCGCGAGCGGCCCAAAGAGTGTTTAGAACCACTCTTGAGCGGAGCCAGATTCGCACTAGGGACAGGTCGTTATTATTTAAGAATTCAACTTGTTCAATATCAGCAGAATTGATATCCTCCAATGCGTATATATCACCAAAAATAGCTAAAAGGCTAGCACGATTCAAATCATATGAGTGATACGGCAAAGGTCTACATTTAATAATTAATGAGTGAAGATTTTGTTTTACATCGGGTTTTTTCAGTCTATTTAGAGTACTGTCTGGATTCGCGGTGAGTGTCGCAAGAGGACTTACATGTTTAGTAGGGACAAATGGAGTTTGTTTTGAAGTAGAGGCAGCAAATACAGATTGGTTTAAATTCGAAGTAGTAATAGATGAAGGTAATTTCTGCCCGCCTTCGTCGTACTTAGTGCCATTATCAGAGGACTGGTGATATTTTAACATGTATTGTTCAATGGCTGAAGCTATAATACGATCTAAGGTTGGTGGCATGGAAGATAAAGTACATTGATCCGTTTTATTCGCATCTGCCAAGGAGGGAAGAGAAAGCGGCCGTGGTACTGATTTTATTGTAGAGGGTAATCTAAGTTGAGATAACTTATTGGCTCCAATTTGGGAAGGAGCACTATCTTTGTTTTTGGATCCACCACTAATATTAGATTCAGCCGGAGTAAGTTTAAGGCTTTTAGCTTCTAAATAAAGGTCTATTTCTTTGCGCAGCTCTGAGCGTTTTAAACACAACTCAGTATCAAATAGATCTTTCACTTTTGCAGCACTGATTGATGTTGGGTGATTATCAATTATCGCAGACTCATTGTCAATCAAAGCCACAATATTATTTAGGGGTGAATGTTCAGCTGGAGATTGTACATTTACAGGTTCTTTTAAGCTTTTCTCTGCAGCGATTTTTGCATATTTATCTCGTACTGCTTTAGCAGCTATAGTCATTTTATTTTTGGCAGGTGGTTTTAGCCCTTTCAAAAAAGATTTGGCGATCGAGGAGGGAATGTGCTGCTTTGGTTGATTTTTTGTTTTCTTTTTTAAGGGGCTTGTATGAGTCTGTTTGGCCGGGACAGCACCCGAGAAAATTGTGAATAGTTCTTTAGAAGGTTGTGATTCATTCGCTGATGGTGAGAGCAACACAGTATTAGGTAATGGACATACAGGAGCACACTTCTCAGTAGGGGAATGAAGTTCCCGAATAATATGTGGAAATGTAGGGAGGGTAAATTGGACAGATGTAGCCGTATTTGTCATGGACAGTTTTGGTTTTTCTAATGGATTATGGGAAGAATCATTAGTTGCTTCCTGCTGTGATAATACGGCAGAAGTTAACTTTGATTTTTTAGGAGAGAAGGGGGCAGTGTCATTATATGATTTCAACTGTTGTAAACGTAGTTGTGATTGCCATCTAATTAATTTAATAAGTTGCTTATCTTGGATTTTAAGTTTTTCATCCAAGGACTCACATTGTTTAAACAATGATGATATAGCCAGATTCATAGCCTGCAAGGTGGTTTCAATTAGTACTGTAGAAGACAAACATGCAGTGGAAGGAGGGGGTAAAGAAGGCAAGGGCATGGAAGGAGAAAGAATGGGTTTCGGCATGGTGTCAGACCGTCTGGGAGTAGGTGCTAAATATGAGGATACAGACATATGTTTCTCATCATCAGAGTATATGTGTGAGATTTCTGGTAATTCGTAATTTGCTTCAAGCACCACATTAGTATCGATAAAGGATGAATTAGGACAGTGGTTAAGTTCATCTTGAATCTTTATAAACTCATCAGCCAATACTTTAACTGTAGGGTTAAAAGGTGTACCACACATAGAAGGAATACACGAAGCAGCAGGAGTTAATAGACCATTTGACCCAGATGTAACTAAAGGCTTGCTAATGGGCATAAATTTATCATTCTGCGGTAACTGTATGCTCACTTCTTTTATGGCCTGTGGATCTTTGTCGCTTAATGATTTTCCCAGATCAGTATAAGGATCTGTCAAAGAAGCCGGTTGCATCGGAATTTCACTATCTTTCAACATAGTTATATCTGAAATAGAGCGCTTGGGTTTAGGCTGTATTATAGACGATGGAATATCAGACATAGCACAATTATCAGGTAAATCACTGCTACAGGGCCTTTTGTCTTTGCCCATAATGGCAAGCATCTCCTGTATATCACGAGACGCTACTGTTGCTTTAGATCTCGCAATTTTAGAAACTCGGGAAGCTGAAGTCACTTTTGGACGCGGTGTACTGCCCATTATTTTACTTTTCTGAGAAGCTAAAGGAGGGGAAGAGGATGGAGCTGCCGCCAGCTTGTTTGATCTAAGATAGTAAAAGCGTCGGCGCATTTATTACGCCACCCAGAAGAGCACTTGAGTTACTATTTCAATTAAAAAGGATACATTTTTTTCCTCTTTCTTCACGAAGCAATGATATTCATCCAAATAGTCTGAGGCAGTTATTCAGTTTCTAGGGAAGGGAACGCCCGACAGCTTGTGGAGCTGCCAGAGTCCGACTCTCCACCCCAAACCCTGAGAACTAGTCAAATAAGTGGAAGTGTGATTAGCGGATGAGAGCTTTGATTCAGATCACTCACCGCTCACAGCCGAACAGCATAACAGCGGCTCCAGCCCTTACTTCCTCCAGGGCTTAATGCCGCAAGGGTGGATATACCGGCAATTTATGCTGGCTTTGAATCACGTGACCACTCACGTGTGCGCGCTAGGCCCCGCCTCCTCCAGGAAGCAGGGGAAGCAGCAAGAGCTCGGCTCGCAGTGCTGCAGGGCACAAGTTGGGTTTTACAGGCAACTTTAAAACGCTCCAATCATGAAGGGCACCTTCCAAAAGTTCACGAACACACGCCGCTCGGGCGGATATACCGGCAATTTATGCTGGCTTTGAATCACGTGACCACTCACGTGTGCGCGCTAGGCCCCGCCTCCTCCAGGAAGCAGGGGAAGCAGCAAGAGCTCGGCTCGCAGTGCTGCAGGGCACAAGTTGGGTTTTACAGGCAACTTTAAAACGCTCCAATCATGAAGGGCACCTTCCAAATGTTCACGAACACACGCCGCTCGGGCGGATATACCGGCAATTTATGCTGGCTTTGAATTACGTGACCACTCACGTGTGCGCGCTAGGCCCCGCCTCCTCCAGGAAGCAGGGGAAGCAGCAAGAGCTCGGCTCGCAGTGCTGCAGGGCACAAGTTGGGTTTTACAGGCAACTTTAAAACGCTCCAATCATGAAGGGCACCTTCCAAATGTTCACGAACACATGGGTCGGTTTCCCTTGTAGCAGGGACTTACAAAGTCAGGGGAGCGAGGGACCCCATTTGTGGGACTACCTCCTTGACTCCCTGTCTGTGACTGGCCCGAGGGCCTTCTGGGTTTAGAATTATTCAGTGCGGCAGGTTTTTCGGTCCCCCATCTCCAAATCTAAAACAGGGGCAACCTTTACCTCTGCCACCTTGGCAGCAGCAGGGGTGCTGTTGGTTTTGGGGTTTTTGGTCTGATTCTTATTTTCCACCGGTTTCTGCACCTCATAGATGCGGGTGGCTTGCTCAATGACCCAGTCTAAAGATCTTTTATCGTGAAAATCTCTCACGAGCTGGGTCATTATGTATTTGGGTAAGGCATGGAAAAAGGTATTAACAAATTCTTTACTGTCCTTGCGTACCCTTTTTGTAGTCTGTGCAAAAGCACGCTTTAACTCCTGCACAAATTCTTGTGGGGCCTGATCCTCCACACATTGCAAATTGTAGGCTGCCCTGCGAGCCTCTTGGGGATTTCTGTGAACAGAAAAATGTTTCAAGATGGCCACCCTGTAGGTGGACCATCTTGAATGATTTTGGTCCTCCAGCCCCGCAAAGAAACTGGAGTATTCTGGGGAGAATGTCCATTTTATATACTGAATGCAGCTACTGCTGTCTTTCGAATGGAAAGTCTCCATCATTTGCTCATAAAGCTCCAAGTGTTCCCAAACAGAATACTTGGCGTTCTTGTGATAAGGGGTGATGACACTCCTTATTGCCTTGATCTGCTTTAAGGGGTCCTTAAGCAAGGCCCTTTTTTGCCTTATTGGCCTTTTTCCTTCAGGTTACCCTGGTCCACTCATCCTCTGACTCAGAGGCACTGCTCCCAGAGGTGCCCGTCTGGTCTTCCAGGTTTTCCTGGATTCTGCGAGCCTGGGAATGGCTGGCAGAATGTGGGGACCTAGTCTCCTGTGTCCTGGGCGCTCAGAGGAGTCTTCAGATCCCTCCTTGCTGCCAGGATTTGATGGGTACCCCCCCCACTGACCTAACTGGGCAGAGGTTTTCAGGATGCCCTTAGTGGGCCTACTCTCCTGGAGTTCCCCACTAAATTGCCCATACCCGGATGCCCGCCCATCCATTCCTGGGAGGTACTGGCCTATGAACCCCATACTTTTGGCTGGATAGTAATATGCCCTCCCTGTGGCCCTGTGCTCATGTGCGCCAGGGGACATGGGGGTGGCAGAGTCCAAGGACTGGGAGAGATGAAGGCCTCTGGTACTAGGGCTCCTGAGGTTATGCTCAGGTGTTTCCCTTTCCCAGTGAACTTCATCTCTGTCAGCCCCGGCTCCCTGTTGCAATGCAAGAGCCTGCGCTTTCAGTTCCTCAGTTAAGGCTTTACTAGACTCTATCAGTCTCTCCTGCATGGCTACCTGTTGCTGGAGCCTATCATTGTGCTGAAAGAGAGCCTCATGTTCTCTCTGCGCCTCCTGAGTGGTCCTGGAATACTGGGCCAGTCTTTGCTGCAGGAGGGTTACCTCCTGAGTCCCATCCCTACTGGCCTGTTCCTTTCTTGCCAGAGCATCTTCCACCCTCCTGGTGTGCTTTAACAAGTTCTGATGCTCTTTTTGGAGGTCACCCAGCCCCTGGAGGGCCAGGTGATTTTCTTCAATTTTTTATTTTAATTGGCAGACTTCCTGGCCTAAGGTGTCCCTTTCCTGACTAAGAGCCTGCATCTGTGCCGCCAGGTTGTCCCTCTGCCTTTGAAAGGCACCAGCTTTCTGGCGTTCCTGATCAAACTCTGCCTGGGTATCCAGGTCTTTCAAAATCAATGTATTGCTTTCCTCGTTCTCTCTGTCTAGTCGGATTTGCATGGTGGCTACCTGCTCTGTGCATGCCCTGTTAAAGTCTAGTTGTTGCTCCAGCTTTTTCTGGCTCTGCAGTAGGGAGTCCAAACCTTATTGGTACTCCTTCTGCAAGGCCAGAAATCTGGTATCCTGGTCATCCTTTTCCTGTTGCAGGATATCCATATCCTCCTTTATTTTAATAATATACTGCCTACTATCATTTTCTAACTCCTGGCTTCTCTGCAGCCTCTCCTCAGCTGAGACCAGGTCATATTGGGCCTTCTCTAATGCCATCAGTTGCCTATTTGCCAGATCTTGGCCTTCAGCACATTTGTCCTGTATGGTTCCCATATATAAATATAAATATGCCGCATCCCTGGCAATCTTGTTGTGCTCATCCTTGGCCTTAGGGGCCATATATAGTTCACTCGGGGCCACATGTAAGGGACCCTGATCTCTCCATATATCTGACCCTGTTTCAGTGATCTGGGGTGTGATTGCCTGCAACCAGACCGCCTGGTCCTGATGAGCCCACTCACCTCTCACAAATATCTTATGTAAGAGGTGTTCTCTGGCTATTTTGATATCTACCAAGGTCGTCATTCTGGAATTTGATTTCCTTCCTGACTTACAGAAGTTTGTATTTTATTTTGCAAAACAGACCGTTTCCTTAGAGCGTTCCTTTGAGGGGTGTTTTTACAGTGTAACACGGCGTGGTGATCCAACAGAATTTATATATCCTGTCAGTTAACACACTGTATTAATCTGCACAAGTGATAGTTCTAATCCAGAATCCCCGGCACGAGCCCCCAATCTGTCAAGTGACTCCAATCAAGCTCTCCCACTAAGTCAGTGCCTTGTCTGGGATTGCTCAAGGGAAGCCCTTATTTATATATTTTTATGACAAGTTATACTCTGGATGATAAACCCTTATATAACGCCCCTCTCTTTGAATCCCCCTGACCTCACTGAGCCAATAAGTAGGTTTGATTTGAAATTTAAAAGATTTATTGGAAAAATTAAACAATATATATATATATATATATCACACTTTTATAATAAATTAATATTTGATATCACACTTAGGCATATGAATATAATGTTGATCGACAATAGATAATCTGACACTAGCACACTTCTTTACAATCAATGAGGAGTTAGTATAGGAAGGATAAGGAGCAGAAAATACTTTTATGGATTCAAGAAAAAGCAATGAGGGAAAAATGCAGCACAGAAATAAACTTGATATGATTTCAACAAAAGATAATATGATCACTTTTTCTTTGACAATTCCCTCCCCCTATGCAAGATAAGGAGATGGAAGGGGAGCACATAATTCTCAGGAATATAAAATGCAATACAAATTTCCAGTTCCCCCCAGCGAGATTAGAGGAAAATAGGTATGATTTTAAAGCAAGCAAGGTCCTTTCAAATGTGGTGGCAATGAAGTGAAACATATGCTGAAAATGCTTTTAATTCCCTCTAGAGGTTCAGGGTGAGTGAGAGATACTTTAAATCAGTTCAGGTCAGCCCTACCAATGATTCAGGGATGGTTATCAGGTTGAAAACAGGATTCAGTAATGCAAGCAAAAGACAGGTATTTCTACACGTGGTTGAAATGAAGCAAACTGTCAATTTGCGGCACTTTTTTCCGAGTGAGTCGATCGCGATTACGGAGGAACTACAAGGATGGACACACAATTCCTTATGATGCAGTTCTAATAGGTTAAAATAGTTTGAATTAGATCATCTTAAACTAAGAGATTGGTTTTGCACATTTCTGGCTGAGTACTCACACTATGAATTTGAAATAGGCCGTCAGGGTCCGGTCAGCAGGTTTGGACTGGGATCCGGGCGGTTTCTGGTACTGGTTCTCTGGTTCTGGTCTGGTCTGGTCTGGTCTGTGGTTCTGCTTTCGGCACTTCACAGTGGACTGGTCTGTGTTTCTGCTGGTCTGGATCAAGTGGATTTTGGATACAGCACTGCTTTCTGGGTCTGCTACCGGTTCTGGCAAAAGTTCTTGGCAAAGAATCCAACAGCTCGCCCGCCTGTAGAATAGTTTGGTTGGATGGCTGGATTCTGAAGACCTGCTGAGAAGAGTTCTCAACTTGTGGGTTAGGCATTTGCTTTAAGTTCTGTAGTCTATCTGGAGTCTAAGTTCTGGATGTTCCTTCTAGATGTTCTGTGGTCCGGCAAAATGCGCCGCAAGAAAATGGAAAAATGAATCTCTTGCCTGTCCAATCAGTCTCTTTTTATGTGTTTTGAAAGTGGGTGGGTTGGCTCATTCTGCATGCCCAACCCTCTCATGATTTGATAGGTCAAGGATTCTCTGTGACCTGATTTGAGAAGGGATAGTGTGTGAAAGTGAGTCAGAATCTTACAGTCTATTGAAGAAACGCCCCTTTGCTTTTACTTAGAAAATTAATTTTTCATAACTAACAGGTTTCCCAGATACACACGTCGTTGAAATTACATAAACATTTCACAGATTAATTTAAGATACACTCTCGCCCAACTCTGATCCCCCTCAGAGCCTGGGTTCACAAATGGCAACATTTTGTACTTTTTAGTGACTTTTGCCATATTGGCTTTTCCTCAGAATTTACACAGACCTGCACCCCTTCCTTGAGCATATTACTGGAAATTACTATGTCTCTATCCTAAACACAGTGTCTGCAATATTAATAAATAGCGGGGTTCGGTCCCAGAACACTGTACAAAGTGGATTTTGGGCTCAAATCGTGAGGGCATTTTCCATTTTCAGGATCCCCAAATTGTACATTTCTGTGAGCCTAATACAAGATTTTAGAATCATTTAACTTAAACATATATTTGCTGCAATATGAATCCACAGTCCTGTCTGTCCCGCCCCTAGGAACTGGGGAAGTCAGGGATCACATGTCTATCCTCCCAGGCAGAGCTCTGTTTACAGTCCACACCCAAAATCAGCATACCCCATTCAATGGCAAGGGTCTATGGTGTTGGGTCCAGCAGGCTGCAGGGAAGTCCCCTCCCTCTCAATCAACAGGGCCATGTGATATCCTGCCTCCTGGTGTGGGTCTCTGGGGTGTTAAAAGGTCTCAGGAAAGGCCAGTCTTTTGAACTTTTAATAACATAAGATCCCCTTCTGTTCACTGCTCAGTTCTGCAAGACAGCTCTCCTGTCAGTATTTATAGAGCGCCAGCGCCGGTCAGTGTCCAATGCCGGTACTGCACCTATTTTTGACAGCTGTCTTGAATTAATACATTTCAAAAGAAACGGATTTTACTTGATAGTGTATGATCCTTGCTTGACATGGCACTGATGTGGATCTGTAGTAAAGTAAAGTAAAACACTCAACCATAGTTGGATTTTTGTTTGGTGGTTTCGGGCCCATGATCTTAGCAATTTTTGACATGAATAAAAACGGGTTTTGAACAGAACCATCTTTCTTTGCACTGGTGGGTGGCAGGTCAGGGGACCATTTTGGTGGGCGCAAAACTGCACGGTTCTCCTGGATTCTGGCGCAAATGTGGGCTTTTCCGCCATCTTGGATTTCCTAAGCCCACAGTACCAAATGTTGCAGCATAATAGTCCATACATGGGTCAGGACACCAAACAACATTCTGACTTACAAAAGCTTAATTGCAGCAACAATATACAGCCAAAAGTATGACCACACACAACATACACACTCACCACATTATTATGACCACAGAGAGCATCCACACTCACCCCATTATCATAACCACACACAGCATACACACTCACTCACCCAACAGAAACACTGGGCCCATAACATACAAACTCACCACATTATCATAATCACACACAACATACACACTGAGTCACACAACAGACACACTGACCCTATAACATACACACTCACCCTATTACCATTATCCTACACAACATCCACACTCATCCCGTTATCATAACCACACACAACATACGCAGTCACTCCCACTGCATAAAAATTACAAACATACCACACAGCAGACACAATTCCAAGAACAATATTCAGCCAACATTACCATAACCACAAACAGCATACACACTTATGCAAACTTTGTATGCATCACAAAATACACTTAAGCAAAGAAACAAATACTGACCCCCACCGTATACACATTGCAAATATACACCCAAACCCACAGCGTAGAAATTCCAACATACACTCAAGCAAGAAATGACATAATTCCAAAAACAATATTTAGCCAACTTTACCATACCCACACACAACATACACACTTACCCCCTTGGTGTAGCATCATAATGTACATTTACACATGGAAATACATACTAACCCCTATTGCGTACACATTACAAACCCACACTCAACCCTCACAGCATACAAATTCCAACATACACTGAGGCAAGAAAATACTCTCCTGCCAGGTTCTCTCATGTAGTTCCTTGATACAATTTGTGTTGTGCGGGTCCCTGATTCGCACAACAACTGGTATACTCTCCTGTCAGTTTCTCTCCTATGTTAATTCACTTTTAAAACCTGAGGGCATTTACTTTTCTGCAAGTTCCTCTAATCACTGGTGCGTTTGTATCTCTGCAAATACAGTGTCTATGAAACTCAGTTTGTGATGTAAGCCATAGGGAATTTGACTTGGGTTCCAGTTAGGGACCAGGAATGCCCTTTCCAGCTCCCTCCCAGGGCCCCGACCATTGTGGACTCACCAGCTTTAGGATGGCTTAGTTGGCTTCTCTGACCATGCTCAGGTCTTTCTCTGCTACCAACCTCTTTCTCCAGCTCGGTCAGTATATGCCTGCGGCTGGTGGTGGTCTGCGTGTTGCTCTGGCTAACCTTGCTGGCGTAAAGTTCCTTTGCCTCATGTCCTGCTTTGGTGACTCTCTGGCCTGCTCGAAGGCGTCTGTGGTCCAGACGCTACCTCCCCCTTTCTTCATGCCGCTTCTTTGGCTCACTTGCCACCTCCTAGATTCTCTCACATCTCCTTGCTCACATGTCCACTTGACAACATGACTTCTTTGATCTCTAGTGTTGCTAAAGGGAGCCGTTTGGAGCCAATTGGATTTCTCCAGCAGCTAGACAGCTCACTTTGGTGTAACTGAGCAATCATCATTCTGGTTGCTCTCTTCCTTGTGTCATTCTTGGTTAATGATGTAACTATGTGATATTTAAAAGTCCTATGACCAAGCGTTGGAGAATATGGAGGGTCACTGCCACAATATGCCACGAGGACCTGAGTTACTGAAGGCGTGTGCCGATGTCTGCCCCTCCCCCTGAGGGTTCCCTCCCTATGTGATCCTCCCTCAAATAGCCACCCCCAGGGTAAGAATCAGGTAGTGGCTGCCGTCCCCTGGCCACACAAGAAGAGGCAAGGAGTGATGACATCATCAGATTCATCACCCAGGTTAACCAATTATTTTTCATAAACTCACCGTTTATCAGTGAATGCAGCTTTTGTTTAAATGTGAACATTGTAAATAATCAAACTTACCCTTTTAATTACTCATGTTATAATGCAATATAACAATAAATAAAACAGTAGTGTACTATACATTTTTCAACAAGTCAATATGTTTCATATGCTGCATAGTGTCAACAACTGTTTATACAAAAATTCAGTTATGTTTGTACTGCCAGATGAAATTTGATACAAATGTTGCCACTAGCGTACTGTTAATAGTATGATATACAAAATGTCAATACAAATGTACACACTATTGTACTATTAAGAGCACTATATACAAAATCCCAATACGGAAGTAGTGACAGGCATACTATAAATGAACTGGATAGAAAATGGTAATACAAATGTAAGTAGTAACATGGATCTAATGCCCTTAAAATTATAATGTTGAAGTACATAAATAATGTTAATATGAATGTAAGCAGCACTAGGGTACTTTTAATAGCAGTATATACAAAATGTCAATACAAACGTAAACACTATCATTGTATTAAGAGCTCTGTATACAAAAGTTCAATACAAATGGAGGCAGTACCAAACTATAAATAGTACTAGATCACACATGTTAATACAAATGTAAGCAGTAGCATCTAGTGTTCTGATAATTATAACGTCGAGGTACATATGTAATGTTATTACCAATGTAAGCTTTAGCATCACATTTCCTAACAATCATAACATACAGGTGTATACAGTAAAAAGTACATTTTATATTTTAACATGTCTTCCTTTGTATCGGTAAAACCTTAACATTAAGAATAGATAACCAAATGAGTGTAGCCACTAGAGAACTGTGTATAGCACTACATAGTACATTTCAATACAAAAGCAGGCACTAACATACTTTTAATAGTCTATGTAAAAAAACATCCCTACAAATGTAGGCACTAGCCTAACTTTCGTACAGGTGTATACAGTAAACAGCACATTTTTTATTTTAACAGGTGACCTTTGTATAGGTAAAACAATAACATTAAGAATAAATAACATGCACTATTAACATAACTATATGCAAAATTGAAATACAACTGGAAACGCTAGCATACTATTAATAGCAGTGTGCACAAAATTCAATATGAATGAGAAAAAATAATATGCACATAGTAGTAGTGTTAATTTGCACAATATGCAGAATGTTGATACAAGTGTAGGAACTAGCATACCACACATAGCGCTATATACAAAATGTTACTACAAATGCAAGCAGCAGCATCCAATGTCTTTACGATTTTAGCATACAGGTGTATATATTTGAATAACGTGTCTTCTTTTGTATAAGGGAAATATCAACATTAAAAGATGATAAAAAGATGACAGAAAAACAACACAAACATCATCATAAATCTTGTAAGTATAATTTATTATGAAAACATGTAAAAACATTAGTCAAATGTAAATTTTTAACAAAAAAAAGAAACACAACTGTATGCTAAACATAAAATTGCAAAAACACATTATAAGAATAGTCTTTTAATAGCAAATGTATCGTTTGTTATTTAATTGCAGCAGAAAAACACAAGCATGAAAAGGAAAAGGTCAAATAAAAATGAAAACAAAGAAAAACACCACAAACATTCATCAAAAAGTAACAAAAAAAGGACATAAAAACTCACACATATACGTAGCCACCAGAATGATCAAATGCAAATTCCCACTGACGCCATTACAGCTATACCAACTATTGTAAATATCACAGTAGAAGTCGCAAAACATTTATTTTTAAATTAACAAATTACAACAGAAACAACAACATTCATTGGACCAGTTGAAGTGTTGTCATTATGTTGTGACTGACTTTCCTGCCTGGTTCCTGTTTCCTGAATGCTTGGGGTGTGAATGCAGGGTATGATGTCATGAATGGAATGCTAGGAGAGTGACTGGAATGTTTCAGTGTGAATGACAATCCACCCAGGGCAGTTGGAAGATGTAGCTTGGGTGGAGGGAGCCAGTGGGCTCCCCTCTGTACATCCTCATCTCCTTGATGTACCTGATGTGACCTGATTAATCTGCAACCTGATCATCACTTGGAATGCTGCGTCCAGTGACTTATCATTTGGCATTCTTTGCCTGACGTGCTTCGGAGGGTCAAGGAGATTATTAGAGGAAAGGCCCATTGTATGTGCTTCCCCAAAGCACGTAGTGGTAGGATTGAAGCTCACTCCCGGAATACAGAGCATTTTCTTTCGGATCTTCGAAGGAGTGTCTCAGAGAGTCTGCATAGCACAGTCAAAGGAGTTAAAGATTTTTGCTGGTAATGTTGCTGTTACCATACAGTAGTATGCGTTTGACAACATTAATTTTTTCTGATTCATGATGTATGCACTGCTGTGCACCAATGGGGAATACCTGACACATCATTTGTCAAGTGGCAGATTGGGCTATAGCATTGTAGGAAACTGTAAAACTGAAAAAAGGAAACCATTTGTTGCTGTCTCATGTGCACATGAACTACAAAGGGAAGTTTCAATGTGATGTGTTAAAAAAAAAGGAAGGACAAAAGCCTGATCATTTTACTGCAGGGGTAATGTGTTGCACAATGCATCAACATTTCAAGAAATGTTTTACTTGTAAATGGTATTTGGAAAGAACTGCCTGGACCATAGTGTTGGTGACACCTCAGTGGGTATATGGGGAGTGAGTGTGCGTTTAACACTTTAGATCATTTCCACTGTCATCCATTTTTTTATCCAACATGGCTTTTAGCACAACATTATGTTTTAAAAGTTAGGGCGAGTACGTTCAAGGATGATGCACCAAGTTTTATTTGAACATGTCTTATATGTGTCGATTGCTGATAGGTCTCATGAGGTGGTGTGTTCTCATGTTGCATGTGTGTGTGGGTTATCTAGAATTGACCTGTTGAGGATTTTTACCATTAGTGTTGCTCAAACTAGCAACATTCACGTATAGCCTAATGCACATGTGCGGAGGTTACGTTTTAGTGATGCCAGTGTAACATATTGAGGAATTACATCATTGTAAGGGTGTGCATACTAGCAACAGGGACGTTTGCTCAGTGTAATTATAGAGTATGTTGAGTTTTAACATGCTAGTTTAATATTTTGAGGCTTTGCAGCATATTTAGGTTGCGCTAAACCAGCAACATGGACTTTAAGATCGGACTTTTACACAGAATGTGTGCACATTCGAGTTAGCATGTGATAGAGATCATTTTTTGAGGATTTTCAGCAATTTTAGGTTGCTTTTAGAAGAGCAATTTTGTTTTTTAGAGCAGCAAGTTTAGCAATGTTATGTGTGGTGGTGAAATGGGAATTGCCACAGAAAGTTTGTTAGGATCGTGCACTTTGATGTTTTGAAGTGGTGTGGGTAGGGCCCTGCCCACACCTGTTATCCTGTATAATGTTGTAGATGTATGGTCTCACACCGGAGTGTGTTGTTGAAGTATCCAGTGGAAAAGGTGACTGTAGCGCTTGCTGGATGGTGTGAGGTTGTTCTGGATGCATAATTTGCATGGACTGATGTGTGTTTTTTATGTGTGGTTTAGTCACCAGTGGGAAAAGGCCACTATCTGTGGTTTGCTGGTCAAGAATGGCTCAAGTAGTTGTACCAGCATCCTGTGGTGGAGTTAGTCATGGGGTGGAGGCATTGTCTGTCATTTGATCTTATCCTTAGGTGGGGTTTGTGTAGTTCTATGAAGATATGAAAACAGGCATTAATTGTCTGTTTGTGAGAGCCCCATCTAGGATTATTATTTTTTTCTTCAAAAACTTAGTTTTTTCTGGTCTTCTGGAATCATTCTGAATTAATTTTCAAATGATTCTGGAGCGCTTGCCAACCCTTACCATCCCCTTGTGCCGGTGTTCAGTTGGTCCGGTTGTAGGCAGCCTCCCCAGTTGGAGTTTGACTTTGGAGGCTCATATTGTCTGTCCAAAACTCTGTGGTTTTTGGTTTGATTGGGAGTTTGCTGACTGAGTTGATTTTCGCTGTGCAGGTCAATTGCCGGTATGTGTGTGTCAGGTGAGAAAGTTGTCCTTGGTGTTGGGATTAAGAATGCATCCAGCACATGAGTCATCTGGTTGGAATGGTCTGTTATGATGGTTAGTCCTGTTTCTTGCAGTGGTGTAGCATGCCACGTGCCAGCCCACACAGGGGCAGCTTCTGATTGGGTGCAGCAGCCCTTAGGTTTGCCACTGGCAGTGGTGGACAGGAGGTGATAGTATTTCTTCATGATGGTTCAGATTGTAGGTTTGTAGGCCCAATGTCGGGCAGGCAGTGCTGCAGTGTGGCAGGCTGTTGGCCCACCAGTGGCAGTGGTGGGTGGAAGGTGTCTGTGTGATTGTTGTGATGGTTGTGGTTTGTTTCAATGTTGGTGTGGTGCCGCTACCTGTGTGTTTGTTACACCTGGTTGGTCATCCATCTCCCTGCCGGGTAAGTGGATGTGCTTGTGTCAGATGTGCAGGTGTATGGTGTGCGTGCAGTGCTGTCTGGTTGCGAAGTGTGCTTTTCTGTGGTGTAACAGAAGGATGTATTTTCTGACTGACTTTCCTGACTGGTTCTTGTTTCCTGAATGGATGGGGTATGAATGCAGGGTATGATGTCATTAATGGAATACTAGGAGAGTGACTGGAATGTTTCAGTGTGAATGTGATTCCTACCAGGGCAGTTGTAAGATGTAGCCTGGGAGGTGGGAGCCAGTGGGCTCCCCTCTGTTCTTCCCCATTTCCTTGATTTACCTGATGTGACCTGATTAATCTGCAACCTGATTAAAGTGTCCTGAAGAATACATGTGGCTTACCTGAGTATCCTTTATGAGTAACTCTCACATCTAAATATAACAACTCTGGATCCACAGGTCATTTGGAATGCTTAAAAGAAACCACAGAAAATAGTAATACACTTTTAAATACTCCAAATGTTACCACTAAGACTACTAGTACCATATCTCCTGAATTGAATTCACTATACAAAACATCTAAGGTCAACAAAATAAAAGTACGGAAAACCACTCAAAATACATTAAAATGTATTTCTACTGTGCACACTTTGCATATCGGAATAGAAATACAACCTTCAGTTCCTAATATTTGTTCTAGCACTGCTTTAATATTTGAAAGTGCAGTTACACCACAAAAACAAAACATACCTCACCTAATAATAATCATACTACTATTCCAACATTTGAAAGTCCACAAATCCAAAGAAATTATACATTCCCTACTACTACTTGTAATGTGACAATTTCAAACGTGCAACATACTTTTATTGAACCTAAAACAAATACATCATATAGTTTGACTACTTCTATTCCAAAAAAATAAAACTTCTGACATAACTAAAAGTAAAACAAATAATCTCCCAATAGCAATTATATTACATAAACAAAAAAAACAACTTAAAACTCCTTCTCTTTTAAGTATTTATAAAGGTAAAACTAGCGTGGCCCACACAACAGAAAAAGATGATTTACCTATTAGTACTACTCCTTTAACTTATAAATTATTACGTATAACAACTGAACACATATCAACAGTAAATATTTGTAGTACTGAGTGTAGCAAAAGTATTTGAAGTGCTGTTGCTGGAAAAAACAAAAATCAACATTTCAAATATATAACTACTTCTGGAACAATTCCATTTGGCAAATTAAGATCTTGGATTTGGGACGAGATTGAAACTCCTGCACCAGGTCATGTGTGAAATGTAACAGAAGTAATTTTCCCATCTGCAAATCAAAATTAAAAAGGGGCAACAATCAAAAATGTGATTTAGTAAATTCAGCAATGTTGCCACAATTAATAGATTAGAACACCTAATTAATAATTAAAAAAAAATAAGTAGTACTTTAAAACATTTTAAATACAAGTTACCACTAAAAATTAAATATTAATGAAATATAAGTCTACTTATTCAAAGGTTCTTAATAAAATACAAGGTCATCATCGACTTTAAGGGGTGATGTGGAGGCTTCATACAGATTATATTTACCTTTTTGCAAATAAAAAAAAATCAATTTTGCACAACTACATCAATGGACACATTTTTTTAATAAAATCATAAAACCTTAAAAGAAACACAGGAAACTATTTGAAATAATACATTGACAAAGGAAATATGGTTAAACCAAAAGGTAACAACATAAAATATATTATAAACACATTTACAAATTATTACATTTAAATCAAATATCATGATAACCTTAACTCATCCATAAACATAAACAGCATCAAATATTATTTCATAATAAATAACATTATATGCAAGCAAACAAATCATATTTTTATATAAAGCAAAAGTATTAAAAAGGCAATAAAATTCAAACCGTTAGATAATCAAACAAAATACAACATATTTCTATAATATACAAATTCTCCATAATTAATAAAATATTATCATACAATTCACATATAAAACTTCTATTTATTAAAAAAACCTCAGCACATAAAATGTACATGAAATAATAACTTTAACTTCTAAATTAAAAAAACAATATATACATAAACATTTAAATGTATTATTCGGATTATACAAAATAATGTATTTATTTTTAAAAATCACAAATGTATAATTCAGTAACAGTAAAAATGTACAATGCAATATCCAATAAACATGAACACAAAACACACACTAAACTACAAAAACAAATTACAATATAATAAACACTATTAACAATAATGTCAACAAATAAGAACAGCATATACAATTTATATAATTTTGAATCATTATATTTTTAATTTAAATGATAATAGACCTAACTTACATAAACACAACCACAAACATCCAATTCCTACTAAAAATTATTTCTAAATAATGCAAAATGTATATAGTAACAAAAGCAGCTCAAATATAATACACATTAAAAACATAAATCAATACAAATGATTTCAAATTTGTATCAAACACAACCAAATATTTAAGCAATATGCCTCGAGCCCCAGGGGCATTACCAAGTCAGGTAATGCCCGCGGCCCATAGTTATAGGCCCGAGTGAAGCGAGTGCCTTAAAAAAAAGGCCCTGGGTCATTAACTGACTCGGTAATGCCCCCACCATGAGGGGCATGTTGCTATTAGTACCCACGGCCCGCAAGATCTGCAAGACCGGGGTACTAAAAGCATTTTTTTTCTGTCCTGAAATGCTGCGGCGTTTCAGAACAGAAAAAAATGACTGAGAAATGACCGCCGGGGAAGGGAAAATGGAGCACGTTTTCCCTTTCCGTGGCGGCCATCGGGAGCAGATGAACTGGGAACAATTCTGTTCCAATTGCGTCCACTCCCGAAAAAATAAAGAGAAGAAGGTAAGTGGGGTTGGGAGGGAGGTAAAAAAATAATAAATATATTTGTTTTTAAATGTACCTGGGTCCCAGGCGGGGGATGATGGAAGCCTCCAGCTTGGAGTGGGGATGGCCCCACTCCGAGTTTCCACAAGGCTGGAGGCTGCCATTGTCCCCCACCAGGGACAATGCAGTCTGAAGGTAAGTGGGGTTGGGAGGGAGGGGAAAAAAAAGAAAGAAAAAAAAACGTACCCATGTCCCCGGGAGGGGACGAAGTAAGCCTCCAGTCGTGTGGAGTCTCGGACTGGGTATGGCCCCGCTCCGAGTGTCCATGCGGTTGGAGGCTGCCATCGTCCCCCAAAGGGGACAAAGCAGGCTGAAGGTAAGTGGGGTTGGGAGAGCAGGGAGGGATGTGAAGGTACGCATGCATATGTAACGTTGTGCTCACACTTGGAGTTTGTACTAATCACCATATGCGTTAAATGAATGTACCCTTTTGCTAAAGGAAGAGGCCTTCTCTTTATACGGCAGCGTTTAAGACCTGCTGACCTGGCAAGAACTTGTTTTTAACAGAAGAATTGTGTTTGGACACTGTATGTCGAAGCATGCTGAGCCTGCTAAAACTATCTGCAGAATACGGGTGGGGGGAAGGAATGAGTAAGCATGGCCTCGAGCACAGAGATACGGGCACAAAGGGGCACGAAAGAATGTGAAGACCGGGATAACAGGAAACCACGATAGACCACGATAGCAAATGTGCAATGGTTGTTCGTTAAACTCCAACTGGATACTTCAGATAAGCTCCAACTGGAGATCCGCTCTGGGGTGGACGTGTTCTATGTGCAAGGCAATGTAAACAGAAAAGTATAAAAGAGCACGATGTGTAGAGGAAGGCGCGGCACTTCGACGACTTGCTTAGCGAGACGTTTGAACTTGCAGCCCATTCGCGAATGCTTGTGCATTAATAAAGTAATGTTTACTTGGTTCTTTTCTGTCTGAGTTATTGCAGGGTCCCTCATTGTACTGGTTATGGTGACGGCGAGAAATCGCACCCACAATTTTGGTGTCAGAAGTGGGATGCGAAGGACCGACAGTCCGTCACTGGGTGAGGAACGCCGCGGCGGAACCGGAGAAAGAATTGATCACGGGGCCCCAACAACTGAATCCGCACCATTGATTGCAACCAACGCGGCATCCTTGTTTTTCTGGCTCTGTCGGCGGTGGAACAGCAGGCTGTCGCCCTTCGGGTCCGGAACACTCTGGCGGGACCCTTAAGGTAAGTGGCATGGATGGATGCATGATGGAATAAGGAAATAACGATTTAGGGTTTATGAAGAGGACGGTGGTATGTCCGTCTATGGAATAATAATGATGAAACGGTGATGTATTGATATTGGTATGGCGATATATGTCAGGAGGATGTACTGTTAATGTTAGCCTATTAATGCACATTTGGCAAAGGTGAGTGTTTTTAGGCAATTGCGGTATACCAACAAAATGGGTCAAGCGGCTTCCAGCAAGAGTGGTATAGGCAAGAGACACTATGCCCCTCTTGAAGGAACCTCTGCATTTGATATGTTGATTAAACATGGATTGAATTCAACATTGTTCTTAAGGGAGTGGTCTGAATATACAAAAGATTTGATTGACCATAAATGGCCAGACACCGGGTCCTTTGATGTGGACCGCATATCCAAAGTAGAAATAGAATTAGTAAAAAGACGGGTCAGACCCGCACAGTTTGAGGCTATACGACTATGGAGGGTAGAAGCAATGCGCAGGCACAATGCTCAGAACAAACTAAAGGCAAAGGGGCAGAAGAGAACAGTAAATCAAAAATTACGTGACCTACAGATAAAAGAGAAGGATGAGAAACTAGACCAGTTGGATAGACGTATGATGATTAAGAATAGCGGGGGTATGTATCCTGCCTTGCCGGCGCCTCGGTATGAAGATGTGATAGGACTAGAAGCAGAACAAACAACGACTGAATTGTTATTTCCAGGGGCTACGGCTCCTCCGAGAGAAGGTGAGGGTGAGAGGGCGGAATTCCCAATGAAGTATGGAGACCCAGATAGGTTGATAGACCATAGGAGAACGACTACTGTAGAAAAGGATAGAGATGGAGACTTGCAAATCCTTATGACCGGGCTGTATGGCACAGCCCTCAATGACAGCCTTCGGGACCAATTGGGGCGTTTGACACCTTTGGAATTTAGGACAGTGGCCACTAAACTATATACCTTTTATGAGGGTAACTGTAAATTGAGAGGACAGAGTACTGCGGATCTGCCCTCAGCATATCAGGACGCTGTCGCGTTACTACCAGTGACTGCGTCCAGTGTTCAGTTATGGGGATGTATGTCCGACATAATAGCGGAAGTCATAAGGGGCGGTGTTGAATGGGAGAAGGAAAAGAGGGCATGGGAAAGAGAGGTGAGGGAAAGAGAGACTAAACTCAAAGATGCAGACCAGGCGGGCCAAAACGTAGCTAATCGTATGATAGCATCCATACACTCGCAGTCCATGTCCACCCTGGTGAGTCTGATGGAGGGCCTTGGCTGGCCTATACAAGTAAACGTAATTAAATATATTCTTATTAGGATGGATGATATAGAAGAGGAAAAGGAGCCTAGATATGTGTCCCAGTGGAATAGGATTAAGACAGAATTGGATAAGAAACTGCTATCTAATATAAGAATGGATGATTCTGGGGCGGAAGAATGGAGAATGGCTAAGGTGGAGAAACTGTTAAAAGATTATAAAAAAATAAAAGAGAAAAACCTTAGTCACCAGTCCTCTGCTTCATCACCAGTGCAGGCCCTTGTAAGTGAACAAACAAACATGGAAAAGTTACTATCAATGCCAATGAGTGTCAACCCACCATAGATGCAGTTACTGGTAACATGATGCGCACCTATGTGTATGTCCCCTTATCTCGAATAGAATTGATGCATATCACCAAGTCCATCCCCGACCCCCGTATAGACCCGGCAGGATTCTACAAAGAAGTAGGAAAGCTATTCAGACCCGGGTTATTTACTGTAGAGGATGTAGATAACATATTGTTAGCTATTGTCCCAGAGGAGATATGGACCCCCTTTCATGCCAAAGACAATGATACAAGAAAATGGAAAGATGTAATGGAGGCGAGTAAAAATAGGAAACTGCATGAGGAATATCCCGAACCCCTAAGGGGGCATGGCATGGCAGTCCTGAGGGCTCTAGAAAAGGTATTACCCCCATTTGATGTGAATGTGGAGAAACTGTCTGCTGTGTTACAGGGCGCAAGTGAGGAAGTAGCACAGTACTTCCTGCATTACGAAGCAGCATTTAAAGCACACAGTGGGCTAGAGATAGGGTCTGAGACGGGCCAACGGTACTTTGCCACAAACTTTATAGAAGGGCTCCACGGGCCAATCCAGGAGAACATTAGGAAGGCAGAAAGTACGTGGATGACTAGAAACCCCCGGGATCTCCTCGAAATGGCCAGGTACTATGAAAGAGGAGAAAGAGTAAAGGGACAACAAAAGGCACGACAAGAGAAGGATCTAAAAAACCAAAGTGTTGATGCAACAGTTGCATCAAGGGCCCCAAGGCAGGTATAACTACAATAATAATGGCCCGTCACAGGGCTATAGTAGCAACATGATAGGGGGCCAAGGGACAGGTAGAGGTACAGTGCAAGGAGGTGCGCTATATGGGAGGAGGGATGGGCTACCCCAAGATGTATGTGCCTTCTGCAAGAGACCCGGACACTGGAAATCCCAGTGTCCCCAGAGTGGTGGGAGAGGAAGGAGCGTACGGCCCCCTTTACAGACAACATTTGCCCCAGGAAATAGGACGGGTGGGTACGGCAATCAAGACAATAGAATATTTAAACCCCCTCAACCCAATGCCTTTGACGGACAAGCAAGAGGGGATGTTCCCTGGCCGGCCCCGCCTCCCCCCAATCTACTGTATCAGCCACAACAAACAACACAAGTACAAGGTGTATGCCAGGGCGAAGGATGTGGGGAAGGGGTATACTATAATGACGACTTCCAGGATAACACAAGTAATATGTCCTGAGGAGGCCGAAATGAGACAGCGGGAGTGGTACAAGTACCTATAGATCAGAGGGGGCCTTATGCCTCCATTAGGATCGGCCCCCACCGAAACTTGAGATGTCTGGTAGACACGGGAGCTGGAAACAGTTCTGTGAATATCAGAGCCGTCCCCGCTGTCCCATTATCGTATCGGATAAAAGCAAGGTATCAGTTGGATTTGGGGGAAATCCAATAAAGACTCCTGTAAGTGAAATAGTAGAAGCGGAACTTCATGGGGTAAAATGGGAGAATGGGTGGCTATTGACCAATCACTGCCCAGAAAACTTGTTAGGTATTGATGCATTAAAGACACTAGGGGCCACAATATATTGCTCCCCTCAGGGGGTGAGAATGACTATAAGCAAACCTATGGGTATGATAGGAGTAACGCAAACCCTGCCCCCGGAACTCCAAGACATCCCGAATGAACTATGGGCCACTCATGGGAATGATTTAGGGGTGTTGGATGTTTCCCCAGTAGTAATCAAATTAAAGCCCGGTGCCAGGTTGCCGAGGATAAAACAATATCGCATATCACACGAGGGAGAGCAGGCACTATATCAAATAGTACAGGATATGATACGGTTAGGGGTGGTAGAGCCAACAAATGATAGCCCTTGTAACTCTCCGATCCTTCCAGTACACAAGAAAGGTGATGAAGCAGTACCCTATCGTTTCATTATTGATTTGAGGGAGATAAACAAAATAGTAGAACCCAGATATCCAGTTGTCCCTAATATTGCAAGTGTACTCACTTTAATTCCCAAAACGGCGAAATGGTTTACGGTAATTGATTTGAAAAATGCCTTCTTCAGCATTCCTATTGCCGAAGAAAGCAGGTACCTGTTTAGCTTCACTCTTCGAGATAGACAGTACCAATTTACTAGAGCCCCGCAGGGATATACAGAAAGTCCCGCCATATTCAGCCAAGCACTAAAAACACAGATGGATAACCTAGCCCTACCCGCTTACACTGCTCTGATACAATATGTTGATGATTTGCTATTATGTGCAGCCACCGAAGAGGAATGCCATTATGTGACCAGATTGGTGCTAATAAACTTAGCAGAGAATAAGCACAAGGTAGCCCTAGCCAAAATGCAGTATGTAAAACAAAAGGTCCATTATTTAGGCTTTGAGTTGTCCGAAGAGGGGCGAACTCTGTCTACTGATCGCATTGCTTTGATACAGTCCATAAAAGGCCCCTACACGGCAAAAGGTCTCCGAAGGATAATTGGTGTTTTATCCTATTGTAGGCACTGGATTCCTGAATTCTCTGTATTGATCCAGCCCATGCTAAAAGCCTTAAAAGAAGTACAAGAAAACGGACCATTAGAATGGACACCTGAGATGGAAAAAGCCCTGACAGCTATGAAAGATGTTTTATGCCACGCACCGGCCTTAGGCACACCTGATTATACCAAGAGATTTTGCCTTTTCGTTGATGAACAGGAAGGTTGCGCTGTGTCAGTCTTAACGCAGGAACAAGGGGGTAAACAGAGACCATGTGCATATTTCTCCAGTGCTCTGGACTCAGTAGCTCGAGGCCTACCCCCATGCATGAGAGCAGTGGCCGCAGCAGCGGCAGCCCTAAAACAAAGTGCAGGTATCATCCTAGGGAGCGAAGTGACAGTAAAAGTCCCACATGCGGTGGACGTTCTCCTGAATAGAGTGCATACACAGCATTTGACCACAGCTAGACTCACACAGTATGAGATGATTCTGTTTGCCAGTAATGTAAAAATCGAACGATGTAACACTTTGAATCCAGCGACACTGCTTCCTTTGCCCGTCTCACCTAATGACATTAGGCATGATTGTGTGATACAAATGGAAGAACACACTAAGGGTAGAGCAGACCTGCAAGACACCCCGCTGGTTGATAATGAGGGTATATTATTCTGTGATGGTTCCTGTTTCAAACTGCCAAATGGGGAGACAACAGCAGGGTATGCTGTAACCACAGGGGAGCGGTTGATTGAGAGTGGGAAAGTGTGTGAAAAATCGGCCCAAGCAGCAGAATTGATTGCGCTAACGAGAGCATTAGTGTTAAGCAGCGGTATGAAAGTGACAATTTATACTGATTCAGCGTACGCTCATGGGGTGGTTTCCAGTTTTGGTAAATTCTGGGGAGAGCGTGGGTTTTTAACCTCCCAAGGTGATACTATTAAACATGCCCAATTGATTGCTGAATTATTACAAGCCCTTACGTTGCCCAAGATGGTGGCCATAGTGAAATGCCCAGCGCATAAAAGGACTCTAGATTATGTCACGCAAGGAAACTCCTTAGCCGACCAGATGGCTAAACTAGCTGCCACAAGGGATACACGGTGGGAGGCCCGACAACTCATAGTGGGGAGGGATGTGACTATGGAAGGGACGAAGGAGCGCATAAAGGAAATCCAAGCAGATGCAACCATTGAAGAAAGACTATCTTGGCACAAGGATGATCAATACGAGGAGACGGTAGATGGGCTATGGGCACATACCAGTACGAATACTTGGGTACTACCTGATGCATACTTACCTGTGATAGTGAGTGTGGCTCATGGTCCAACTCACGTTAACGCAAGGACTATGGAAGAAGTTTTGAGTGCTGTGTGGTACAACAAAAGATTGGGAATGTATTGTCGTCAATGGGCAAATCAATGTGAAATATGTGTTCTATACAATGTGGGGAAAGGTGTACCAGCCCCGGCGGGCCACAGTAAGTTACCCACCTGCCCTTTTGAGGTGGTGTATATGGACTTTATACAGCTGGAGCCTGTAAATAAACATTCCTACTGTTTGGTGATGAGATGTGGGTTCTCAGGATGGGTGGAAGCATATCCCCTGCGGGACAATAGTGCCACCTCCACAGCACAATGCATATTGAAACACTGGGTGCCCTTGTATACGGTCCCCAGATATCTATGGTCTGACAATGGGACTCATTTTACTGGTGAAGTAGTACGCAAAGTTTGCAAGGCCCTTGGTATTGATCAACGCTTCCATGCAGTTTTTCATCCTCAATCAGCTGGGATTATAGAGGGCACAAATAAGGTACTGAAGAACAAACTGGCAAAGGCTTGTGCTGAAACGGGACTGAAATGGCCGGATGCATTGCCTATTGCATTATTGAGTGTGCGTACTATGCCTAAGCGTACACATGGTTTATCTCCTTTCGAAATTGTTATGGGGCGTCCACCAAGTATTGGGACCCCCATATCACCTAAGAAATTGTCTGAGCAAGCATGGGCTGCATTACAACAGTACTGTATTGGGTTAACTAATAGACTGATTTCTATTAATGCACAGGTGAACGCAGTAGCTCCATCTCCTCTGATAGGAGAAGGTCAAGACGTGCAGCCCGGTGACTGGGTTGTTATAAAAGCCTTCGATCGCACCAGCGGACTGCAACTCAGATGGAAGGGCCCGTTTCAGGTGCTCCTCGCAACACAAACTGCGGTAAAAGTTGATGGCAAAACACACTGGTACCACGTGAATCACGTCAAGAAGACGCTTCCATTACTGATTCCTTCAGAAAAGGGAACCAACCAACCCCAGGTTGCAACAGTACTGTCAGACGCCATTAGTAGGTGTGCCCATTGTCTCCGATCCCGTGAAGTGTATGTGCCAAGCAACGTGTACGGACACTGTTTTGAACTTTGATCATTAGGGAGATGAACATTTGGACTCTCTTGTTGGTTTTAGCAGGATTGTGCCTTACTGAAGACAACGGGCTTGTAGCCTGAAGGGCCTCCAGCGTTCCCCTCATGGGACAGGCACTACGAGGCGTGGGACAGATCGGATGAAGGTTTTCAGTGAGACCTACCACTATTAGAGTAATAAGGACACTGGTGCTTTAAATAGGGAATACAGCTATATCGCTAGGTTGCATCTGATACGCATATGTACCTATAATTGAGCCACATACTGAATTATGTCTGCACCCGTATATGCTGGTTTAATCCCTGAGCAGATAAATGTATGCTCCCCAAACACAGAAGGTAAGAGAAAAACACCACTTTGCACCACAAGGAACAAAATCTTATTTTTTGTATGCTCGATAGTAGTATTAATAGCGTTCGCCATATTATTCTGGTATTTGGAACATCCATCTAGATATGAATTAAAGAACTTGTTACCCGTGTCAAACGGAACAGGGAGAATAGATCGGGTCAAGAGCGGGAATCGAGATGCCTATGACCAACACGACCCGGAAGACTATGCTATGCTAGGACTGTTTAGATTGATGCTCAAGTGGGAGCAAAGGGTGGATTGAAGGTACGCATGCATATGTAACGTTGTGCTCACACTTGGAGTTTGTACTAATCACCATATGCGTTAAATGAATGTACCCTTTTGCTAAAAGAAGAGGCCTTCTCTTTATACGGCGGTGTTTAAGACCTGCTGACCTGGCAAGAATTTGTTTTTAACAGAAGAATTGTGTTTGGTCACTGTATGTCGAAGCATGCTGAGCCTGCTAAAACTATCTGCAGAATACGGGTGGGGGGAAGGAATGAGTAAGCATGGCCTCGAGCACAGAGATACGGGCACAAAGGGGCACGAAAGAATGTGAAGACCGGGATAACAGGAAACCACGATAGACCACGATAGCAAATGTGCAATGGTTGTTCGTTAAACTCCAACTGGATACTTCAGATAAGCTCCAACTGGAGATCCGCCCTGGGGTGGACGTGTTCTATGTGCAAGGCAATGTAAACAGAAAAGTATAAAAGAGCACGATGTGTAGAGGAAGGCGCGGCACTTCGACGACTTGCTTAGCGAGACGTTTGAACTTGCAGCCCATTCGCGAATGCTTGTGCATTAATAAAGTAATGTTTACTTGGTTCTTTTCTGTCTTAGTTATTGCAGGGTCCCTCATTGTACTGGTTATGTTGACAGCGAGAAATCGCACCCACAGATGAGGTAGGAAAAAAAAAACCTGAATCCCCAGCGGGAGACGAAGGCGGCCTCCAGCCATGTGGAGGCTCGGAGCGGGGATGGCCCCGCTTCAAGCCTCCTCATTGGCTGAGGGGCAGCCACGCCCCCACCAGGGACAGAGGCATGGAAGCCGAGGGATTCCCAGCCGGGTAATGCCCCGGCAAGGACCAATCAGAATGGTTAATTCTGATACTCCCTCGCCGGGCACTAATTATGAAAAAATTACATCACATTCACTGTAAAAAATGTTACACTCCGAACTTAATATTACAAAAACAAAATCTTTTATTGGTAGACTTTCATTTTTTTTTTATATATCTATATCTATATGTGAACAAGCACCAGGTTTGATGTTGAACGTGTCACTACTTGTTGTATTCCCTTTTCCTAAGGGATTCCCCAAATAAATGCTTGCACTTTAACATCATGAATCCATGCATTTTATTTCAAGGTGCTGCAATTCTGGCACTTTTCTGTGCCTTTTTGTTTGCTTGATATCTCTCTCTCTATCGCTCTCTCGTATATATTGTTCCGCAATACATGGACGTAATGGACCAAGGATGTAATGTTACAGCAGTGTGTAATACAACCCACAGTGCTCTGTTGATTGTAGTTACATGCCTGTTGCCCTATCTTCCTATCACGTAATAACACTATATGACACTGAAAGGCGCAAATTACACAGCCCACAGTACCAGCTGTGTAGTTATGGTTAAGTTGTGAACCCCATAGGAAGACCACTTTTTTGGCAGCTTATAACTTCGCTCCCCCTGGAGGAATCGTCAAAAAAGTATATGGCCGGCTCTGATTTTTTTCCCCAAGTTGTGTGAGGTTTCGTGCAGGGGGGGGCAAAGTTATAGGGGAATCCCAAACATATTTGTTTTCCACAGACTGAATGGGGAAAAGCTTTGTGCACGACTACAGGCCGAATGGCTGGATGGATTTTCACCAAATTTGCTGCAGGAGTGGGGACTTGGGTCGGAAAGCGTGCTTTTGTGTGTTTGGTGTAAATCCGACCAGTACTTTTGTTGCAAAGAACTGAAATGTACGTCTTAAAAAATGTGGGATATCTGGGTCCACTCCACAGACCCATTTCCCTGTTCGCTCCGTGGACTGAAGTCTCATTGGCTTCCAGTACGCTGTGATGTCGGCGAACATTGGACGTGGCCGGTGGTTGGCTGGAGGGAAGCGTGCTGTGCGTCAATGTTTTTGGGAAACGCCTCCATGGTGTATCAGAGGATAGTGTTGTGGTGTGTGTGCCAAGGCTCTAAGCCATTGTGTGCATGGCTGAGCCTCTTGTACGTAGCAGTGTGCCCACTAAATTTAGTCATAATTTGCTCCGCTCCCGCGTCCCATTTCCCTGTTCGCTGCGCGGTCAAAATGTTGATTGCAACGCAGTGTGCAGTGATGTGATGTGTGTCAAAAGTTTTCCATAATGGCGGCATGTTGTATCAGAGGAAAATGTGGCGGCAAAAAGGCCTGAAAAAGATAGTTTACGGCATCGGGTGGTGGGAAGATGGGATGGAAAGGATGGGAGAGTGAGAAGTGCTTCAAGTGATATATCTCATTAGAATACAGTGGTGTGCCATACTATGCCAACTTGTGTATACCTCAATAGGCAACAATTGTGTGTGGTCATTGCAGGCAGTCTTCGTTATGGCATGCAGCAACAATGTCTTTCTGTGATGAGTGGTGGCAGGCACATTTGCTGAAGGGGAGTGCATTCCACAAGAACATTTACAGATAGGGTGTACTATGGTGTGCTGTGTGTGGTAAGTCAGTAGCCCCTTTAATGCATTGCTGCAGCCTTTGCACAGAAAAAGTATGTGCACTGGTTGAAAAGGTATGTCCACTGGTTGAAACTCAGTGCCACATTGTCGCTTTGTGTGTGTGGCTGCACTGGTGTGGTGATTGTTAGAACAACCTACAGTTGTTGTATGGGTGGAGATGCTGCAGGGACCAGTCGTGTAGTGTGTCCACTGGGTGCACTAATGGAATAGGGTAAATATGGAAGAGGTTACGGTGCAACTGGTTCTTACATGTGCTTGCATAGTGTGCATTGCACAGATTAGTAAGTGTTTCAGTGCACTGTGCAGTATTGTATTGCTTGTCTACAAATAGTACAGTGTGGAGAGCAGGACCAATGTTGTGAAGATTGTGTTGTTTGGTTGCCATTATTACAATGGTTTCTGAATGGAAGTGGGCAGTGGTATGTTTGTGCATTACGGTAAGTGGAACATGTGTGCTTGCATTCCTGCTTTAGGGTGCAGAGGTTGGGTAGAAGTGCTGGTGACTATGTTGCCTTTCTGAATCGTGGCACATGTCCACATGTTTGCCTGCATGGCTTTGTTATGCTGTGGTGGGTGTGGGCAAGGTCTAGACGGTTGGGAGCATGGCCGAAGGCCGTAGCCCATGCACCCAACAGCCTAGGCATTCATCACAGCCCCCACAATATAATGCAGTCATGCACTTGTTATGTTATGGTATGTGTGCTTATATAGCGCTGGTAGCCCACAGGAATCAGGGTGCTGGTAAACATATAACAACACTAAACATACATTGGGATGCGCCTTAAGCATCCAGACGGACTCTCTATTTCCTAAAATAGGTACGATCACTTGAAAAGAAATGTCTTCAGGCATTTCCTAAACGTTTGATAATTCTCTTCCAGCCGCATAGTGGGCGGTAGTTTATTCCACTGTTGCGTAGCACGCACTGGAAAGGATCTGCCCATTCCTGCCTTAAGATTGTATCTTGGTACATTGAGCAATCCTTTGTCCGCTGAGTGTAGCTGTCTCAAGGGAGTGTATCTTACAAATTGATTTTTGAAATAGCGGGTTGCATCTCCAAAGAAGCACCTGTGTATGATGGTCTTTGACTTAAAGTTTACTCTGTCTTCAACCTTTAGCCAGTGCAGGGATTTTCTTGTGGTTGCTATGTGTTCCCTGGTTTTTATTCTCTTTACTCTTTTGGTTGCTCTGAGTAATAATGCATTTCGGTAATCTAGTCTCGACAGAACTATTGCCTAAATAGTTGCTGTATTTTCCTCATTCAGGTACGGTCTAATTGCTCTCATGAGGTGTAGGTTATATGCATTATGTTTATGCAAGTAACTAACCTGAGCTTCTGAGCTCACTGAGGCATCCCCAGTGTCTTAACCTCGCTCATGACCTATATTTTGGCCTCTTTGATAGAGAAGGTGCTGTACTCCTCCCCTAATTTATCTCTGGCGATGCTAGTTCCGAAGATCATTAGCTCTGTTTTCATGTTGTTTAAACACATCGAGTGTTGCTGCATCCAGATCTATCATGCAGTACACTTCAGCTATTTTAGCACTTTACCTGGTATACTCTCCCTCTAATTCTAATTAACAAGTTGCGTATCGTTGGCGTAATTTGTGAAAAAAAAGGCAACGTCATCCAACCAGTCACAGAGGCTTCTTATGTAGATATTAAAAAGCAGCGAGATAAACTTGCTCCCTGAGGTACTCCAAAGATAATTGATATGACCTCAGAAAACGTTTCACCCCAGTGCACTCTAGCCTGACGCTCCGTTAGAAAACATGTGAGCCAGGCCAGGGCAACCGGGGTGCACCCAGCTATTATTCTTAATGCTTTTACAAGGAGCTGATGATCTAGTAGATCAAAGGCTGCGATAAGATCAAACAACATGAGTATCCCTGTTTTGCTGCTATCAATTAACTCAAGCATGTGGCTTTGCAGGTCCAACATGGCTGTTTCCATACTATGGACGGCCAGGGAGCCTGATTGTTGTTGATGCAGTGATTCCTGGTCTTCTATGTATTTCTGTAGTTGATTAGTCGCTATCTTGTCTAATATCTTGAGGATGAAATTGGAATTAGTAATTGGACGAAGATTATCGGGGTCCTTGGGGTCAAGACCTGCCTTTTTAACCAGTGGCATGATGGTTACTTTCTTGATTTCCTTAGTTATTGAGCCTTCTTTGAAGGAAGCATTGATTATTTTAACAAAAACTGGAGCAAAGATTTCTTTATTTTCTAGTATAATTTTAGATGGCAGAATATTTTCAGCACACAATGTTGGTTTCATTTGATTCAATACCCCCAGCAATTATTTTTCTGAAACTTGTGTTTCTTGCCTTTTCCGTTTTTGCTGCAAAAGCATTTTTAACTATGTTTCAGTCTTCCTTTGATGGGGAGAAAGGCGGTGTGAGGACCTTTGGTTTCTCAATACTTTTAATTATCTCAAATATTTTACTAGTGGCGTTTGATGCTGCTGCTATTTCCTTGTTATAATGATTAGCCTTTGCTTCTCTTATGCTTTGCCTGTAGTTTTTGTTTGTTTGCTTGCTTCCAATTGTCCTCATTTTCCATAGAGCGATTTTGATGCCATTTTCTTTCCAGAGCTCTTTTTTCTATTTCTGGTGTTTAATATTTTTTCTGCCCATTTTTGTTTTCAATGGAGCTTATTGTTCCAACAGATTTTGTATCTTTAAAAGATACTTCTTTAGCATCACTTCACAGCTATCTTGCTCTTGAAAATATTTCAGGAATTCTGGATGCACAGGATGTTAGTTGTTCTACCCCTATATTTTTTAAATGTCTACTCTGTACTTTAATATGGGGATTGTGTTGCTGTTTAGTATTTTCGACAGTGACCTCTAAAGAAACCAGAAAGTGATCACTCCATATACATGGTTCAGTAATAACTTTCTGGGTCTGCAGATTTTGAGTTATGAGCCAGTCTAGTTGGTTTCCTTGTGGAGTTGTAGGTTCTTTATTTAAGTCTCTCACTATGGTTCACCGTTGCTTATATGGCAATGCACCAGCTCACCTCAAGAAACATTTCAAGTGGTATGCGCCGACAAGGCTGCTCAGATCCTCTAATACAGGCCAACTGCAAACCACCACAACAAAAAAGCAGCACAGACTCGGTAAAGCCTTTCCGACTCTAAGAATATAAAAAAGGAACGAACTTCCTACCTCACTGAAGCTCGAGTCCAACTACACTTTCTTCTGGAAAAAATTGAAAACATTACTTTTCAATTAACTCCGCTAAACAGGTCAAATCGTTCACGAGGAAATCTGTCAATACACACTGTGTCCTGTTTTTCACTATTCGTTGTCCTGTCTCCTTGTCAGCGCTCTGATGCCCGCGGGCTTTCAGCTCTTTACAAACATATAAAATAAATATAAAACATTTTTGATCACAAAAAAATCAAGGTTTTTTTGAGTATTCTCAAGTGAAATGGCTTCTTATCTGCCACATTCCCTATCCAGTAGTGAAAGTCACCAGCTAGCAGCGTGAATGTATTTGATGATTTCAGATTTATTAACTGGGAGAACAGCTCATTACCAAAATCTGAGACTAGGGATGGAGGCCTGTAAATAACTATAATTGTAAGGCAATTGTTAGGTGTGTAAGTAATTTATAACTGTAAAGTTTTGCATCCGCTACAAATGAAATTAGCTTTAAATAATGTTATTGATTCTCTTGCTATTACAGCCACTCCTCCTGCCAACCCACTATCTCTATTTGTGTTGTACACTGTGTAGCCTTCTGGTACCGCTATGTCACAAATGGGTCCCATTGGGTCTTTTAGCCATGTTTCCGTAATACACAGCACATCAAATTGTTTCTCAGTGATCAACTCGTGAATGCTAATAGCATGCTTACATATGGAGCAAGTGTTTAACAGTCCTACTTTAAGCATATTGGAGTACTGGATGAGAGTAGTTGTATTAACTTTCTCAACTCCCAAATGACAGTCACTTTCATTGTATTCAAACCCATGCTCCCTTTTAGCAACTCACCATTGGTTTTGCTATGGGTCTGCATTTCCTTGTGTGTCTGGAAGGCTTATCCTGCGTACATTTCTATGCGCTTTCAACCGCCCTTCCACCTCCTTACACAGACTGTAGCAGACTGTGCCTTCCCGTGCGCATTCGAGCCGGGTTTGAGGGGAAATGGATGCCTAGAACTACCATCCTTCTGAGGATTGTAGTTCTTTCCTAAGAAAACGCATGCAGAGAAGAACCTCTCTGTTTTTACTCGCGTTTAACACAATATTTTAGTCAAAAATGAACGCTGCACCACAGTTTCAAATCTAGCAAGGTTTTACCCCAAAAGAGTTAAGTGAGCACGACAATGCCAAGATTTAAAAAATAGACAGACAATTAAAAAACAATATTAAAAATACAGGATAATGGGACACACATGTAAAAAATTTAAAATTCCGATCTAACCGGGCTACCTGGCACTCTGCTTTTATAATGTAGCAGACTGTGCATGCCCGTGCGCGCCGGCTCGTTCACGCCGGGTTTGAGGGAAAATGGATGCCTAGAACTACAATCCTTTTGGGGATTGTAGTTCTTTCCTAAGAAAACGCATGCAGAGAAGACCCTCTCTGTTTTTACTCGCGTTTAACATAATATTTTAGTCAAAAATTAACCCTGCACCACATTTTCAAATCTAGCAAGGTTTTTCCCCAACAGAGTTAAGTGAGCACCACAATGCCAAGATTTTAAAAAATAGACAGGCAATTAAAATACAATGTTAAAAATACAGGATAAAGGGACACAAATGTTACAATTTTAAAATTTCCGATCTAGTCAGTCTGCATGCATGTCAGTTTGGTGACTTTTACTCAATGGTTGTGGAGGACATTGTAGACTTGGTAGAGCAGCAGAAGTGAGCTGCTATGCGTACATTAGCATACAGTGCACATCATTGCCCCTGTTGCAAAATAGGGAGACAAATGTCACAATTTGCCTTGGCTATGGTTAGGCCCTTACGTGCTCCTTGCTTTAGGAAGTGCTTTAAGATATTGCAGCATGAAAGGGCATGCTCAGAAGCACACATGTAAACTCTGGCTAATGTACACGGCCTCCTACATACCGTTCAGCACACCCAACGGAATGTTATGCAACCATGCATGCAAATATGTGCCCAGGGTGAAAGCTGGCAGGCTCAATTGCAGATGGGCAGTGCAGTGCACATGGCATGAGCATTTAAACATAGTGTGTACAATGGTGTCTGCATGCATTTGAAGTTGGTGACATTTACACAATAGTTGTGGAGGACATTACACACTTGGTAGACCAGCAGAAGTGAGCGGGTAAGCGTACATTAGCATATGGTGTACATCATTGCCCCTGTTGAACAACAGGGAGCCACATTCCACCATGTGCATTTCCTATGGTTTGGCCCTTATAAGGCCCTGGCTTTTGGGAGTGCTTAAAGATATTGCATCATGAAAGGCCGTTCTCAGCTGCACACATTCAAACTATGGCTAGCGTACATGGCCTTCTACATACCGTTCAGCACACTCAACGCAACGTTATGCAGTCATGCATGCAAATATGTGCCCAGGGTGAAAGCTGGCAGGCTCAATTGCAGATGGGGAGTACAGTGTATATGATATGAGCATTTAACTATAGCGTGCACTATGGTGTGTTTTCTGTGGTGAGGGCCTAGCGCCTTGCATGCATGGCTGGAGTGGAAAGGGAAAAAGGAGTGTCTCTGCTTTACTGGGGCATGGCACTCACTGTAGGTGGAAATGCGCACGTGCCACATCCTGCCCTTTTTAGGATGGTTGGTAATAGAAATGGAACTGTGAGATTTACCCAATCAGGTGTCGAGGGTGTGGTTGACAGGAAGGGGCGGTGATATCATTCACCAAAAGTTGATGCAGTGAGGTTGGTAGAGATGGAGCAACGCAGAGTGCTCATCGTGGGTGATACCTGTGTGCAAGATCTGCGCAGGTATGCCATGGAAAGAGGCTTTGCTGCTAACTTTCAGTTGGAAGAAGTAGAGACTTTTTAGGGCACAGTCTATGAGTGGGGTTTCGGTGCCATTGTTCTCCTTTGTACATATGTGGCCTTTGTCGGTACTGTTGATGTCATCGTTGTGCATTATGGAGGCCTACATTTGGAGTACATGTCGTGCTCACATTTGTTCCTTCACCTAAAGAAGTTGATGACAGCAGTGTTGCAGATTTTTCCCACTGCCAAGTTGATTTTCTCAGCCATACTACTAAGAGGAGCATGGGACCATGCCGGTGTAATTTGTCCACAGCCAGAGGTTGGGAGCTGTTTCATAAACAGAAGCATGTATGACTTCATGTGCAGTGCTGGGTTTTTCTGCACCGACTATGACAGCATTAATAAGTGAGATTTGCAGTGGTTTCAAGGAAATGGCAATTTGTTGACCTCCTTTGGCAATGCTGTTTTGTTTGTCACTATGCACAAAGCATTGCAGAGAATCCTGTAGAAATGTAAGAGAAGTGTTCACCTTCAGTTGGTAAACTTGTCAGGAGGAGAAGCAAACAGAAAGGCATCGAAAGAGATAAAACAAAAAATGTATGCAGGCACGTACATACCACAAACAGGACAAAAAAGGAAAACAAAATAAAACATATCTTTTCAGACACAGTATTAAACACCCAACCCCTTCACTGAAACCCCCAGGCACCCACCCTAGCAAAAAAACTTGCAGGACGCGAGCCATGGAAATGGGACTGTGGAGACTAAGGCATTGCTCAAAGGTTTGTGGTTGAGGTGTGTAAGCAAAAAGTGTAGCAAAAGGTCCCTTTGTACAAAGAAGTGCAGAATCCTATGGTGGAAGTGTGCAAGTTAAGGGGCAGGAATCCTGTTGTCATGAATGCAATGTGGGTATGATATGATGTGATGGCAAATTCAATGATATGCCATTTACAGTGTGCCTATACACTAGCTGTTCAAGGTGCAACGAGGCAAGGGAGGGGAACAGAAGGGAAACAGAGACAACAACAAAGCTACTAGGCCAGTTGGCACTCAGATCGCCCACATGCATGGGGAGTGGGAGGTGAAAGAGCAGTACGTGAAAATACTGCACGATGCTGGCAAGTGCAAGTATACGTGCAGACATCTGGCTTACATGAAACAGCACTTGTAAAAGGTTCTGTTTTTCCACTGCAGGTGAAGACTAACAAAATGGTGTCACATCCCCCTCTAAAAAAAAAAGTGCATACATCTGGAGGTGGTGGGACTGTTAGGGATACAGCAAACAGTCCCCAAGTGAGGGGTTTGCCAGAAAGGCAGTGCAGGGGTGCAACTTGCGAGGCGGTGGTGGATTGGCCCAATATCAGAGGGTGGCTAGGTAGCCCGTGCAGAATTAGTTTCAGGCAGTAAGTCAAGAGGGGACAGGAGGAGCAAAAGCAGAGGCAAAGAGAAAGATTTTCAGTTGCTTCTGGAACCAGCAATGGTTCTCAATTATCAGGGAGGCAGGGAGGCTATTGCAGAGAAGGCCCCCGCCAAAGAAAGAGATCTACCACCAAGTGGTTGCTTGCAGAAGAAAGTGACCCTGAGGGAGTTGGAGGCGGTTGAGGGAAGAGCTTGAGCATGCACATATTCACAAAGTGACAGTTGCAGGTATTGAGGCCCCAGGGCCCAGAAGGCCTTGTCCATTATGAAGAGGGTTTTCACCTTATTGCTTGCAGGTACTGGGAGCCAGTGCAGACATTTCAGTCCCGGAGAGATACCATTCCTGGGCTTGAGGCCAAGGACAAGCTGCACAGTCCTCTCTTGGATGAGTTGCAGAGGGTGTAGAGTGGAGGAGGCAAATTTCGATCGAGGCTGTTGCAATAGTGAATCCTACAGAGAACCAAAGCTGTGGAGACAGTGAGGTTTTCGGACCTTGCTTTATGTTGCTACTATACATTCAGTGCTGGTTTTGAAGCCATATTTTTACAATTTCTGTACGACATGGGTTAGTGGTGAAAGAAATGTGCACAATTGTCGGAAGAAAAGAACAGGGTGGTATGGGTAAATGGAAATGTTGCAAACATATGCAATTGACATATCACTTCATGGCAGTGGATGGGAGAAAAAAAGAGTGCAATTTTTACGAATGTAATGGATGTTCAGTGGCACATACCATGTGCACAGGTAATTATAACAGCGTTGTACACATTTCGCAGGAATAATATTCATACCTCTAGTTTGTGGTGATGGGTGCTCACGTGGATGAATGTTGATGCACACATTTTGCATTATTTTACTGAACTTTCTACTGGAGGTGCTTTGCAATGACACGCCACTTGGAGGCTTAATGTGCAACGTTAAATATGAAGTGTTGTACAGAAGTGACAGTGTACGATGCTTTGATGCCATTGGTGGATGCGTGTGTGATTATTTAACAGTCCCCAATGAGGTAGTGATGGACAAGAAATAGTGCACTGGGAAAAAAGGAATCCTCCTGCTTTACTGGGGCGCGGCCCTCGCGTTACTTGTGGAACCGTATGTGCCATATTCTGCGCTTCTCACCATGCTGGCCAATGGAAATGGGACTGTGGGCATTGACCAATCCGGTGCTCAGGGTGTGCGTCACAGGCAAGGGCACCAATAGGGAGAAGGACTCCTCCTGCTTCACTGGGGCACGGCCCTCACAGTACTTGAGGAAGGGTACGTGCCACATTTTGCGCTTCTCACCATGATGGCCAATGGAAATTGGACTGTGGGGAATGTCCAATCAGGTGCTCAAGGTGTGCCTCACAGGAAAGGGCAGCAATAGAAAGTAGGACGCCTACTGCTTCGATGGGGAGAGGCCCTCGCAGTGCTTGGGGATGGGCATGTGCCACATTATGCGCTCCTCACCTTGCTGGCCAATGGAAATGAGACTGTGGGAATTGTCCAATCAGTTGCTCAGGGTGTGCGTCACAGGAAAGGGCGACAATACTTTTTTCATTACTTTGTTTAGTGCGGCTGGCAAACATGGCAAGATGCACAGTTTTCATTGTGGGTGATGCCTTTGTGGAAGATCTGTTTGTGTATGCCCTCCAAGAAGGCTTTTGTGGCAATTTCGGTTTGGAGGGAGTGGAGACTTTGTGGTGCAGTATCGAAGTGTGCTGTTTCAGCAGAGTGCTTGTAGAATGTTGACTCATGGCCACTTGCACAACTGTACATGTTATGGTCGTGCACTTTGAAGCCTTCTTTTTGGGTTCCATGCCTTGTTCCCATGTGTACTGTCAACTGAACGCTATGCTGAAAGCAGTGCAGCACATTTTTCCCACTGCCAAGGTGCTTTTCTCATGTATACCACCGAGAATAATATGGGACTATTCCAATGATTCCTGTCGCCAGCCAGAGGTTGGAAGGGGCCTCATCAACAGAACCATTTGTGACTGCTTGAGTGCTGCTGGGATGTTTTCCTGTGAGCATGAGAACATTGGTACTCAATAAATAAACCTACTCAAAGCATATGTCATGTCTTTGTCGACCAGTGGCAATGACATTTTGTTTCACAATCTACATGCTGCACTGAAGACCCTATTGTAAGAATGTGAGCTGACGTAGAAAACATACAAAAAAGGTGTTTCTTTGGAAGTACCACTCAACAAAAAAAGGCTCTTTTCAGAGCCGCCACAACAATCAACGTCCCCTACCCTGGTTGAAAGTTATTCCCCCACTCCTGCGTGCGCAAAGCACAAAAAGTCTGCGCATGTTGCGACAGTTGCAGGGTCGCACATGTTAGATACACCCCTTCCGCAGATGACGGCCATAGAAATGGGCCTGTGGAGCTACGGGATTGGTCAATAAGGTTTCTGGGTGTGGTATGTACGCAGAAATTGTGGTACACAGTTTATTTGTCGACAGAAATGCAGAGGGTGAGGTAATGGCTTTGTGTTTCAAAAGCCACAGCGAGCAGGCTTTGGGGGAGTTCGAAATACATTGATTGAAAGTGAATGGAAAACACTGTGCTGTGGCTGTTCATTTTGAAATCTATCATGTGGATGTGTAGTGCTATGGAGTACCTACAATGAAGTGACTGATTTTGGTTTGTAGGTGTGACACTTTGGTGACGCGCAATCATGCCGACATTATTGTTGTTCATTGTGGATGGAAAATTGAACAGCATGTTACACGAGTTTCAGTGCTGTTTGCGATAAAGGAGGCACTTGCCCAGGTCATGCGTCTGTTTCTGATCTCCTGCATAACTTTCTATCTTTTCATTTGGTCTGCAAATGGAGAAAGCGCATTACATTGCAAAGAAGTGTATTTGTGCCTTTCTACGACATATGCCAATATTGTACTTCACACATAGGAATATGAAGTTTCACAGCACGAACAGTTTTCCCCAGCAATAACGTTCGTGTTACTATGCATGCCATCCCGATTTCTACACACCCATCCAAATTGCCTTGGCGCCCTTCTTGAAAGTAGTGGAAGTATTTTTGTAGTAAGTGTTGCGCACTGAAAGTCTTCAAAATGCTCTGCACTACGTTAAGAAACCTCTTTCCACAGAGAACCCCTTTCCAACTGATTCAACTACAGTGTTTTGCACAGTGCCATACCTCCCGCCCAGCATCTGTTCATTGGCAATTCCATTGTTCATCTCTGAAAAGGGCTTTCTTTATTTCCCTTTTTTCCCTTCCCAATTCATTTCCATTTATTTTGGTCTTCTAACACACGCACAGAAGGAACGACATGAAAGGCCCGGTACGGAAAGGGAAGCACCTGCATGGATACCATAGGGGACATTCCGAGAGACGGAATTATTTGGTGGCCCTCACCTACATAGGCACCAGTCATTGTCATGCTCCCGGACTGACCCTTCCCACGTACATCCAAGTAACTTCCCTCTGTAGAGTAGCACATTGCAGTACATGCACAATACAATGCCCTTTGCCGGGTAAGGGTCTGTAGGGCGGCATATGGTCTGCAAGGATGTTTTAGAGCTCCGCAGCAGATGTGGAAAATGCTGTACATGAAATTACCCTACTGCATTGTTGGAAGGGCGGTAGACTGCCCACTGGTCCCTTGTGCTTCCATTTCAGTTGTCGTCACATGCAGTACAAACACGTCATGCTACGCCATTAGCCGTAGGAGTAGCATTCACAGAGATGCATACATTCTAGAATACAAGAATGTTTACAAGAACACAAAACACATTTCATTACGTGGAGCAGGAAGACAATTATTCAGTGCGACCCATGCAGGTACAGTACTTTTCTAAACCACCACTGACATTGTTTGCGCTCTGAACATTCTGCTGTTTGCTTACTTGCCTTTACATGCACTAGTATGTGCGTGACCAAGCTGCACCAGCTTTGCCATTTTGTAGACTCACTATAAACTGTCCCACTTGCAGTTGCATGTTTTCTTCAACTGTACGACTCACAGGCGACCCCTCAACACTTTCCGTCACAGTGCTCAGTGCAGAGACAGTGTGTCTATTTCATGGGTCATGGGAAGGCAAGCAACACATCAATCAAATTACTGCGACATTTAGCATGCCCACGTTACACTGCAGGTTGTTGTTCATTGTTTACCAGTGGGCCTTGTACAGTCAGGCGTGCTGCAGCCATACATTGGTAGGTTTGCAGAGCCACCCACGTAGTCGGCAGGAGTACTTGAAATGCGGTAGCCTACCATATGAATCCGTAGGGCTGGCGCCAGTGGCAGTGTTACCAGCACACAGAGGATGCCCTACACATGGGTATAGCTGTGCAATGGATAAACGTGCAGTCCCACGGTTATTTAAAAGTGCATTAGAAGATGCAGACATACGGCCACTAATGAAGTCCTACAGATACTTGCAGAGTGCTTGCGCATACGTCGGCCAGGTGCAGTCTCCCTAGGAAACGTCCACATTGCTCACCTGCAGTCATCTCGGCCAGTACTGTGCGGCACAGATTCGCCATGCAATGTTAACACAAAAAGAGATGTTGTGTCTGTTGGGGTTTTTACTCTCAAAATCTATAATACATCAACCGTTCTTAACGGGATATCATGGTTCAGTTGCAGTACCAAGCAGCTATCATCTTTACAGAAAACAGTATGCTAAAGCAACGTTCCGGTTACAGTGCTATACTAAAAACCTATGAAATTCAAAAAACATTGTTAAAGGGACGTTATGGTTAATTTGCACTACTACAAACCCATGCCCTTTACTGAAAAAACTTTGCTAAAGGAAGTGTCTGGTTACAGTGGCCTACTGAAAACCTATCAGCTTCAGTGCAAACACGTTGGTGAAGGGACGTTATTCTTCAGTTGCCCTAAGAACAACCTAGCAACTTCAGTGCAAAGACTTTTGTTTCAGGAACGTCACAGCTACTTTGCACTAACAACAACCGATCCATAATATCCTTACAAGTAAAACCGAAATTGGCCAATAATGGTAAACTAAGCAACCATAATTCGCACCACCACTGTGCACTGCTAAAAGTAACACCCATGACATCAAAGATGACTTCACAAATGGAACGCAATGTCCAGAGCACAAAGCAATCACACTACAAGACAGTGCCAAAGGCAAATATATATGGATGTGTAAAGGCATACATACACACCTAGACAAACCACCTGGACAATATATTTACAAGTGAAGGCTCCCCCCCTACTTGCTTGTTCCTATGTTAACACTCAATAATTCTTTTAAGTTTACTTTTACAGTTATTGGTACAACGGTAAAAAATAAAACTGGAATATGACCTGTTGAGAACCAATGTATTTTTAGAAGCAGCTTAGACAGGGACAGCTCTTCTCTGTCTTTCACCTAGATTGTCGGCCCGCAACCGCACACTAGGGCAGCACACTGACGCACATGGACAGTTAGCGTATGTGCAGGGACATTTACCTAGTAGTACAGGTTCACTAAATGAAAGTTAAAGTTCCTCTCTTTTCAGGTATATGGCGAGGACATATTTGGAGTTGCACGTTTTGCCATGTTTATCAGACACTTCTGTTGCTTAGCTTCTTCCATGCTTTTCAGTACAGGCATGATGTTCATTAATGCACATGGTGTGTGTGTGTTTGTCAACCATGTATGCTGTGGTTGCATGGCACTTCCTTTTTAATTGTTTTCATGGGCATTGAGCCATGTTGGGGGGGTTTGAGGTAGGCATTGTGGCATTACATTGATTGATTTGCCCATATGGCCATGGCAACACGTATTTAACAAGAAGGAAAGGGACCATCGCAAGGCTGTGGGTAGCAAGGGATGGTTCCCTGATGCCATTCCTTGTGCAGGGGGCTTGCATGTTTGCTTTCAGTGTATCAGTGTTGGTTGAGTATGTTTTGGATTGTGGTGGCGAGACATTTAGAGATAAAAGGATTTTTTATGTTTTGAGTCTCTTGTTGAGGATGGGTATTCATTTGTTTAGATGTCTGGCCAGATATTCTCCAGTGCCGGGATATTTGAGGCATCTGGAGACAGTGCATTCACCTCTGCCCATTCACAGATTTCATATTCTTCTACATAGTATTCCTTTATTCTGCCACAGAAGTTTAAGAGGCCCTTCCGCACTTGCTTTTCCATGTGGATGTTTCACACTTCCACAACAAGTATAGCTTATTGGCATGGTGGATGATGAGAAAGGATGTGGTATCACTTTGATTTACTATGCTACTACCTCACATGAGGACTATGTCACCTGAAAGTCAATGGACCAAAGTCTAGCTGCACAAACAACATGTTTGGCTGTTGTTGTGCAGCTGTATGTGATCCAATGGGAGGCCATGGAAGAGGTGACTGTCCTGGATTCACCAGCCCAGCAGTGCTTCAGAGTGATTGTGTTGGAGGGGGATGTCTGCCAGGTGTAGTTCATGGAAGACACAGGCCAGAGGAGTTGCGGTAGGTAAGTGCTAAACAGTAGATTGAGCCATGGGTGTTCAATATACATAGCTGGCAAGTGTTGTTGCATTTAGAATGATTGTAAGGCTAACACCACCATCGTACTGAACAAGGCCTGCAATGCTGTCCATCTCCTTGCAGAGATAGCAAATGGGTGCAGGTATCCATTAGTGTTGGGTATGTTACTTTACCCTTTTCACAAAAGGTCCTGAGTGTGTGCGAGTTATGTCTGTTCAACAACCAACAAGATCAGTACATTTGTGGGAGTCTGATTTTTGTTTTCCTAAGTGCAAGTAGTATGGTGGGGACATCCAATGAGCTGTTGTCAAGCAAGTGTTGTTGCCAAATTATAAGGGAGTGGATGTGGTCTACTAAGGTGGACTGGGGATTCATCATGGACCTCTGTAAGCTAGCTGATTCAATGGGAATTCTCTCAGGTCTAACACTAATGGTGTTGGTACTGTGCACTGAAATAGTAAGCGTGGGCATTGGGCTCATGTTTATTTGGGGTGCATTATTGTGATGTTTCACCTTGTTGGGGCATGTACTGTGTGGAAGAACAGTGGCCATAGAGTGATGTGGATTTGGGGGAGTGGATTAGTGCAGGTTCTGGGAAGAGGGGTGATTTGTGGGTGGTGCCTTAATCAAGGGTGTAGTGGTGCAGATTAGTGGAGGTACTGGGACGAGGACTTACCGGTCGAGAAGAGGAGTGTAAACATTGGTGATTTCTGATTAGTAATCATTGATTACTTCTTTCAATGGGTGCAGCGAAAAAGTTGTTCAACAGTGCTATGTTCATTTTGACTGCTGGACGTTTTGTGGCCGTGGCGGGCGCTATTCATGTTTCTTTGTGCTGCCGGTTTCTGTGTGCATTTACTTGCATGAATCAGCTCGCAGTGCTGTACATTTGGGCCGCGCAATATTTGTGCTCCAACAAACTACTTTGTGCAGAATTAGCGCTTTTAATTGTAAATTAAGGCCATTATGTTGTTCAAAAGCCTCCATTTCAGGCAGATCCAGTAAACTGACATTTTCCAGTTAATAAAGCCTCAGCGCCCCTTGCTAAGCCTTGCTAGAAATGGTACCTTCCACAAGTGTCTTTTAAGAAGGGTTGAATCTAGCAGAAATGACAATTCTGATTTGCCAGGCAATTAATTTGCCAGGTCATTCTCTTAAAGTCCCGGAAGAACAGGTTTGACAGAGTCTCTGTAATGGATGTGTGCAAGGATCTCCACATACTCATGAGCTCCTTGATCCAGACTACGTCCTGTGCACATGCTGAGAGCAAATGTAAAGAAAGAGGCTTTGGGCCTGCGTGAGAAACCTGAAGATGGCTTTGCACTGAAAAAATACACTTTGCACCACTCTGTGAACCAGGGTGTTTTCTGGCAGTGCAAGGTCACTTTGCACCAATGCAAAGTCACTTTTCACTGCGCTAAAAATTCCATGAATCAGGCTGTCTATCTTGTATAACTTTAGCTGATTCTCATAATCTGCTATTGCCATGCTACAACCACGCTGAGTAACCTTCAGCACCCCGCATCACTCTGCTTGTACCATGCACGCACTTGTGTGCCACTATACCCGTCCATCTACGCTCTTACACACATCCATCAAGGTTTTGATGACTGCAAGCCTTCCAGAAGCAAGCGTGGTTTTCATGCCAGGATTTAACCATCAACCCAAGTATCTCTAGAATGGCTTATGCCATATGTCTTGCACTCTCTCTGATCCCATGCATGTTCAAGCATGCATATCCACATGTAAATACTACTGATTTAAGAATGCGTTTTGATTAATGATATCATTTCGAAAATTGTATTTATAGACAATGAACGTATACCTTCTTGGTAAAGTGCAAATACAATCTTTCATTACATCAATGTAGACACACACCCCTCCAATATCTTCCAGGATGTGGGCCTCTGAATCAGCGTTCAGATCCTGCATGTAACAAAAATCAAAGTGTATTGCCAACTGGCCTACCGGTGATGGCTACTAGAGTGGTTAACGCTGACGGTTAGGCAGGACAAATGAGTCTGTACGTACCGATCGTGTAGATTTGTGCAATATAATATATTGTAAAAGAAAACATCTACACAACAATACCTAACGGTATGCGTGTTTGCCATATTAAACTTATTATTTTTAAAATAGCATGTTATTTGTAATGAAAATTGCTGCATGCCCATCAGAACATTATCACTATGCACTCAGCATGCAATTCTTTCAAGCTCGCAGAGAATGGCATTTGAGCTCCAAGGGCATCTCTAATCTCTTAATGCCCGCTAAATCCGAGCGTGTATTATATGACACTACCAATAGCATCACTTTTAAAAGAAATACATTTCTTAATCGAAGTGTGCGATGAGAGCCGTCCTTTGAAATGGCGCAGTGTAACAAGCTATTGATTGACTGGGACTTCACCGTAAACGGAATGCATTTTAAGGTCACGAGGGGATGCTTATGCTCATTCTCGATGGTTCTATCGTGATCCCGCCAAACCGAGTAGCCTTCCCCGTTTTAATGTGAAAACTGGGAGTGCTTATTTTTTCCATCAATACCTGCCAGAGAAAGAAGCATAATATTAAACGTTTAAGCAAACTTAAAGATTCGTACAAAAAAAAAATGTTATGTTTTGCTCTAGGAGATTGTCTAATTGGTATGCAGCAGCAGTCTTATTTCACATTTGTAATGGGTGCACAAATACAATTCGTTGGTGCAAGCATAGTGCATGTTGCAAGGAGAAAATGAGAGGATTTTTTTTTTAAATGTTCAAAATAAATTTTAAACTAGAAGCAATTAGGGACCTGGATTTACTGGTATTCACCAAAATGCAAGAGTGTTGGGTGAGCGCATAAGTGTGCTTCTCCCATTCCTCTCCTAGGTCCATTGGAGAAGAGTAGATCCAGAAGATGGGAAATGGACAGACATGGTCTAACCTCACAGACATGTCAGCAGGGATGCACTTGGCTATTTGCGATCTGGAAAATACATAATCAATAATGCTTCTGCAGATTCCCGGATCAAAAGAAACGTGCATCCATAAAGGCAAGACAAGGTCACGCATATATGTAACTTTGATTATATGTGGCCATCAGCAAATAAAGACTGCTGTTCATTTAGAGTTGGATCATGCCATTGTCAACTTTCCACTTCAGTGACCAGGAAAAAGCCGGGCAGCTGGCGTTCTGTCGGAATGTGTTGAACTTCATAAAAACTGGTGAAATGTAGGCCAAGAGGAGATCTGGCCAATGTAATCTTATGACAACCTATGAACTATATTGGATATTAACTATATGAACCATATAGTGTATGCATATTATGAACTATAGTGCATACATTACATATATCATATACATTAACTATATTACTTGCTGGCTGTGTTTGTTGCACACATACACACACACACACACACACATACACACACACACACACACACATTATTTACATCATACATGTGAATTGTGGATTTCAACCAATGAACCTAGAACATCAACCTCATCAATTAGATTAATTGGGTTTGCTCCTCAAAAAGATTTTCTATTTTTTTTAATTTAATTTAATTTAATTTAATTTAATTTAATTTAATTAATTTAATTTAATTTTATTTAATATTTTAAACAACAAACTTTACACAAATTTAACATTAAATAGCATAATATGATACTGACGTGTTTCTAATATAATTTTTAAATACACATAATTTACAATACAAAATTCTAAAAAACAAATGATTCATGTTATTCACAGATATATATACATTTCATACCTTCCATCTAAAAATTACCTTCATAAAACCTATTCCTCTACAGAGTTATACCGAGTCTTCTTTCAATTTGTAACCAGATAGTATACAGAGCTATTAATAAACGTAGACCATTAGAGTTGAGGCAATGGTGCCAAAACAGGGCTTCCCCAATATGTGTGGTTTCATGCACATAGCTACCAAGAAGGGGAATAAACGTATCAGCCATCTCAAAGCACTCAGTTAACAAATGTTATGCAGTCTCCAACTGCTTATGTGCTTTACATAATCGACAGATACGTTCCTCGACGGGCATCCTATCTTTTCTCCCCGTGATGTTTAAGGTAGGTAGCTGTTCTAGGCGAAGCAGTAATATGAACCGTCTAAGTCTAATAGATGGACAAATGTTCAAGTATCTCTGGGGTTTCCTAAATTCAAATAGTCTATATTGCAGAAACTGGTAGCTGCTCAGACTCTTAAGATGTTCAAAATTCTCCAGCCAATCCCAGAGATCAATACGTTTGCTCAATGCTCTATTTTTCTTTGTCTGAGTATATACCATCTCTGGATTGCCAGCCTATTTCAGAGAGCAGATTGTTCATCTGATCTACAATTGTGGTGGTCGGGCCTTCCTTTTTTATTTCTTGGTGTACCGCAGTTAATATATCATTACTAGTATCACGAGTCATTCTGAGATATAACGCGGCTCTCTTCTTTAACACCAATGCCTTTAGAGAGGTTAGACCCAATTCTAATCTAACGATGGCCACCGGGATAGAGGGAGATAGACCAAGCACACGTCGCCAAAATTTACCCTCTAAGATCTGTAGCCATCTAAGGTCAGTCTCTAATAGAGCTTCCAGGCCATATATTATTGCCGGGGCAAACACCTGTATATAAAGTTGCCTTATACCCCATAAAGTAAAACCGCTGTGGCTGATCGTAAATCTATAAAATAAGGCAGTCAGCTGTGCAGCTTTAATACAGCGTATTTGTTTACATGCCAGGTAATCCCCAGTATTTTCAAAGTCAATGCCTAAATAGCAGTATCGAGGGACATATGAGATGTTCACTATCCCTACTGTGAGTTGCATGCGGGAGACCTTTTTTTTATATATCTCATAATTTTTGTTTTCCCTAAATTAATGCTTAGGCCATTCTCTTCGGCATATTTCCATAATGCGACCGCAGATCTTTGCATCCCGCCGATGGTATGGTCAAATATCACCAGATCGTCGGTGTATGCTAGTACTGGGCAGCTAGCTTCCCCAATTTTCGGCGGGCAGTTTCTCACCTTATTTAATACATCAGGGATGTCATAAGTATATAGATTATATATTAAAGGAGCCGTTACGCATCCTTGCTCAACACCCCTGTTTTGTATAACCTTTTGGGTTGTGTGGCCTTCTTGGTCTAATTTCAATTTAACTGAATTATTTGAATGTAAGAGTTTTAGATAGTATATTAGGCCATCAGGACAGCCCATTATATGCAGTTTATTCCATAACTGACTACGGGGTATGGAATCAAACGCCGCTGTAAAGTCTATATATAATGCACAAAGCGGGGTCGATCCAATACGTAAGGCTCTGGTTCGCAGAATGTCCATGATCATGATGTTATGGACAGTGGAGTAGCCTTGTCTAAACCCACTTTGGAATCTAGACAATACTCCTTTACCTTCTGCCCAGGCTTGTAACTCATTGAGCAAAAGTGAGGCAAATATCTTTCCAGTAGCATCAAGCATAGAAAGCAACCTATAGTTGCCTGGGTCGAGTCTATCACCCTTTTTAAAAACTGGAATTAATATTGCCGTCTGCCATGAATAGGGTATTTTACCTGTCATTAACATTTTCTGAAACAGGATATTTAGCAAACTTGCCCAAAACTCTGGGTATACTTTCATGACAGCATTAGCCAAACCATTGGGTCCCGGTGCTCTTGATGATTTTAACTCTTTGATTTTATTCAAGATGAGCTCGTACGTTACGGAAAATGGGGCCTCACAAGGCGGCCTGCCTAGTATTGTCGTTTCCTCACCCACCATATTTCTGTTTTCAAGAAATGTGACCCACACTCTTGCTTCAATGGTGTTAACCAATGTTCCTCTCTGTGTACCCTGAGCCTCACTCAAGAGAGACCATATGTTTCGGGTCTTCTTTTCACATATGGTCTTCACTAATTTTTGCCAAGTAAGAACCTTGTCCGCCCTTTTTTTCTCCTTAATGGTCGATCTATATCTATTTTTAATCGCTCTAATTGTCCGATAGTAGACTTCCCCAGGGGCCATTGATTTCTTAGCTCTGCGAAGCTCAGCTCTACAATTACGCTTCATGTCTCTAATTATTTTATCGAATGGTAGTTTATTCCCCACACTGCTTGTCATACACCCCATAGGAGCCACAGCATGTTTGCCTGAGAAATCATAGATCCAGTCTTCTATAGAGTTGATGGACATGTCATTAAATTTGTGTAGCTCTTTAAACACTACTCTTCCCAGAGTTTCTACCGCAAGAGCGATATTCTTATCTGACTAGGAGATCCTGGTTCCTGTCTTATTGACTTTTACAATACCCATATTGCTAACTGAGGGCTGTTTTCGAGGAATATTCATCGTACATTTTAATGCAGCATGATCGCTCCAAACATTGGGCATAATTATCAAATCAACAATCAGCTCTTGAAACTCTGGACATATATATATGTAGTCCAACGTGCTGCTAGCAACACCGTTGGACCAAGTGTATTGTCCAGGGTAATCACTAGCTGTTCTGCCATTAAGCATTGTCATGTCCCAGGATTCAAACAGGGATTCCGAGGTACTGCCCTCAATATCTTTTTTGTTGTGGACCATGATACCCTTCTCTTTCAATTTAGAATTCTGCATTTTACACACCCGTCCTCTCATATGGCAATTGAAATCACCCACAACCATTACTCCCAGATTAGTAGCTGCAAGTGTCCAGTTTGCCAACACATCCTGTAATGAGTCTTGCAAATGTTCGCTTAATGTTGCTCCAGGTGGGTTGTAAAGATTTACCAACAAGAAAGAAAACAAATAATCTATATCATCAAATATCACTTCGACTGCGAGTAAATTGCTTTCACAGTTCGAGCCAATCTGCCTGGAGCCCAAGGTATTAGCCACTCCTGTCACCAATCCACCAAATGGCCTGCTTTTGTCACCTCTTTTGGCCGCAGCGTGAAACAGCCTATACCCATCTAATACCAAAGGGTCCAATGTCCAAGTCTCTTGTAGGCAGAAACAGCTAGATTTATCAAACAATTTCGTAGAGCCCTCTGGTGTGAGTAAATGCATAAAACCCCGACAATTCCAAGATACAACAGATAGATCTCATGGTTTCCTTAAGATCTCAGGAAGGGCGTCAGCCAACCATTTCAGAACCTGTTGGACATCAGATGCTTCTATTTTTTTAACATTCTGTATGTTGGGGCAGGGTACTGTATCCAGAACAACGGCAACCTCTTCCTCCCAGCAACTGGGATCTATTTCATTTAAGTCAACATCCACTTCCACGTCAACTAATTTTAATTCCTCTTTGTACTTTCTTAACAGATCCGCCGTGGCTGCAAATTTACAGTGAATGGCTGAGACATTAGGGTTCGGTCCTTTCAAAGGTTCTACAAATTGAAAGTCATCTGAAATTAGCACCCGCAGTTGAGGGACAGAATATAATCGTGTCAAAAACTCTGATCATGATAGCCATTTATTAGCCTTACTCTGATATAGATTTTTAATCAAGCATATTCGACTGCCTTTCTTCTCATTCTTATTGTCCGAAGTAACCCTTACTTCAAGAGGTAGATCTTCCTGCATTATCGGTTGACTAGTTACCGTAGCTGTATCTATTACACTGCTATGGCTCGCCTCCATCTCTTCCACAATCTCTACGCTTTCTTCATGATCTGTTGACCGTCCCTGTTCGGGGAGTAGCCAGCTGGTCAAATATCCATCTCGAGCTGCCTTTCTTTTCTTGGCTCTTGCAACTCTTTTCCTACTCTTCTTGGTAGTCGTTCCCCTCTCATTCTTCTCTGTCGGTGTTAGTTGTGTGGCTTTAGCTCTTTTGCCCTTGTTTGTTTTCCTTGCTAAGCGCTTCTGTTTTTTGGAGAAGAATGGATCGGCTCTGTCTGATTCCACGTTAGTCTCCAAATCTTGTTGCTTATCAATCTCACTTGTTACATGAATTGCCTCAGATAGATTTGCCTCCACATCTTCGACCGATATCGTTCTCTCCTTATTTCCCCTGAAGAGCATGTCCATATTGGCTAGAATCCGCCCCGACATTTTCAGCAAGATCTTAAGTGCAAACTGCAGCGAGGCTACCGATGCCTGAATCTCCACAATTTCGGCTAGCCCTGTACTAGATTTATCTATACGGTCAATTATTTCATCAGGATCATCTTCCATAGAGGCTAATGCCAGGTTAGGAGATACGGAGAGTCTCTCTATTCGCTCTCTGACCGTAGGAGTCCCTGAAAGTATGTTCATAGGTTTATCTATCGGTAGACTGCTGTTTTTATTGAATCTTACTTCAGGTTGTGGTGTCATGTTTCTCTGAATGTTTAGACATAAGTCTAATAGTGAGTTATTGTCAATATCTTCGAAATTGGATATACTCAATAAAGGATTTTCTCGTTGGTCAGGTGTAACTTCTTCAATTGTGGTAGAGTTTATTTCTCGTGGGGGAAAAAAGGAAGTAATCACACCTTGATTGTTCGAAGAGCTTTTATTTGTTTTTACTTTGGGCATCAGATTATCCATCTCGGCCTTCTTGTTAGCGGGACCCCAAGCGACTGTTCTTGACTTGGTCTTCCTTAAGTTGTACACAGGATGGTTCAGGTTCCTGTCTGATTGCATTAGAGACGTCTCAAAAGGACTCTCTACGAGTACCCAAACCACTCGATTTGACAACTCACAATTAGCAGGGTTCAATCCACTTTATTTTCCCGCAAGTATACTGTTGTTGTTCTATCTCTGGATCAAAGGCGACAGCCCACAGTATCCAGATATTATCAGTTAGAATTAATAATAGTGCGCTGACTATTCCGGTAGATATACCTAGCTCCGGACTGTTAGTGTATTACACTAATTATTTGCTATATTGGACTAGATAGCCTCAGTCGGCTGGGTTCGATGTTACTTCCTACTCCATATTCATCCCCAGGGTTGTGGACAGACAGGCCCTGTACACCAAAGTTTCCCCAGTGGGAAATTACTCGAGGCCACCAGCAAATTACTCGAGGTGCACGCTGCAATTACTCGAGGCCACCAGCAAATTACTCGAGGTGCACGCTGCTACTAAATAGGGGTAAGGGGAACAAACAGCCGCGTCAGGCCGCACCTCCACCCGGCGTGTACAATATTGCGCTGCGTGAGACCGCAAACGGCACCCCAAGGAGTATATTTATGTGCCAAACAGCTGGCGTTTGAGAAAGAGTCGAAGGGAGCAGTAATTTGTAGCCACAACCGGAGTGGCCTGTAACCCAACCAGCCACAGTCCGGCTGCGGGATTCCACCCCCGAGGTCAACCCTGGCTCATATACTCCCTACGCCCCGTCTGGTCTACTGCCTAGTAGGGCCGGCCACAACACTGTTCCCCAGTATGTTAAGGGAACTCACCCACCGCTCAACTGCGGCTCAACTGCGTCCTCGTGGCTCTGCAGCCCCACTCCACTGCAGTGCTCGCCAAGCAACCAGAACAGAACAGCACCTTAAAGGATCCAGACGGGCCCCGAATCCAAGCCGTATCAGCCGCCTGGCCACGTTCCGCTCCACGCTCGCTCGGCTACCACCTCACTCCACTGAGGTTAGAGGAAAGGACCTACAGGGGGTGTGTCAAGCCGCACCTCACGTACGTGCTCGCGTATGGACGTATGAGCGTATGGAGGCCGCTTCCGACACACAATCTCTATGCAACATATGGGTTGTGCTAGCAGGTGATGCAGCTCATGCTTGATCCATCGCCCACCTCTTCCTGGGAAATCAGGTGCACATGGGGAGTCTACGAGTTGGGTCATTGCTTTTCTTAACCAGACCTTTATGAAACGCTCTGCAGTCCTAAATCTAAATGTGCTTCAACCTTTCAGACCCTCATGGACTGCATTTGTGCCCCACCGGGGTTCGGACTGCACAGCCGCATACATTCTGCAATACACGCTGCTGAGACCACTTGCACCCTAAACATACATCACCCTGGGGCCCGAGAGGCTCCTCCAATACAATACAGCTGAGTCCTAGGCAAACATTTGGTCCAGCCATTCACATAACCTGACTCTGACTCTTATGAACACTCTGACCCTTTTGTTATTTTGTCACATCACCCATCCCCTCACCTGATAATTACAGGCTGCTGTTAGTGACCTAGCCACTCTCTACCCAATTTTGCTATGGCTAAGAATGCACACACACCATTTACGACTCCTTCTATCACTTTTCAATCCTCTGACTATGGCCTTCCAAAGGGTGTTCATTCTCACAGTGCTTCAAGGCCATACCAATGGCAGTAGGTCCGATACAAATACAAAATAACATATCACAACATCTCCTAACATAGAGCCCCGTTCACAAAGGACCTTGGAATGTTCACATCATAGATATACATTTTAAAGCACATGCCAAACTCACAAATGGAATGCGCTTAAAAATGCAGAGAAAACCAAACCTTTCCTATGCACTTGTTTGAAAAGATAGAGTGGGATATGCAGACCATGAGAGGATACTTTCCAACAATATCACACATGTATGTTTTAAGTGGGAATACCTGCTGTCTCACTTGCTTTTCTATCCACCAGAAAGGCATAGATTGTGTTTTATTTTGTCATTTTACAATATCAGGCCCACTGAGGCCATGTCACTGTGAAATGCACCTCTAGCACATGTGGGTTGGGATCCAAATATACAATAGGGCCAGGAGGCTGCTCCCAACACTAATGTGTGGGTGAACATTTGGGCTGCCGCCAAACCCCCTAGAAATACAAAGGTCACCTTTGTGTAAAAAGTTGACCTTTACGTTTCTAAAGGTTGTGCAAATACAAAAGTGCATCCTTTGTGTTTTTTTTAAATATTTTTTGCTTTTTGAGAATGCAGGCCAATGTTCTCTAAGCATGGCAATTGATTTAAATAATCAAAAAATAACGTGATTGGCTTTCCTATAAATAGCTGTCAATTGAAACATATCCTGAGCTATCCATTGCAGACAATTCATGTGTATGAACCAATTTAATCAATGACCTTTGTTTGATCAGCAACTTATCTTCACGGGAATTGTTAATAACTCTCTAGTGGTTATACACATTGATATTGAAATGTGTGCTGAGTGCACAGAACAGTGGTGAAGCGTCTTACTTTTGCAGGACACAAGGCTTTTAAAATCTGCTTTTTGAAAACCAAAATTTCTTGAGTAGCTCCACCTACTAAATAGCAGAAAGGAATGATTATTTATACGTTCTTTTTACTACCAAATAGTATATCAGATTTTTTCTAATTCCTGCTTCAATAATAATGTTTCTGTTTTAATTCAAACATTTTAAAAAATGGAGCCAGATTTAGAAACAAAAATACTAAGTCTGCGCTAATTAGTTAGAACGTGTAAGAACATTGGGGGAAGCAAATGTACTGCACTGGGTGCCAATTCATGGAATCAAAAGCGCCCAGTAACTTGCAGCACAAAGAAAAATGTGTAGTGCCTGGCACGGCCACGACATGCCCCAAGGGCTAACAGAATTTAGTGCAGTTGAACAACCTTTGCGACGGACCCATGGAATAAAATGATTAAGGATTACTTACCAGCAATCACCATCTCTACCTCTCCTCTCCTAGGATCAATAAGTCCCTCTCCCATTAACCCCACTCATCTGTGCCCCGGCCCCTTACATTAAGGCAGCGCCCACAAGTTGGCCCTCATCCCAGTACCCCTACTAATCTGTGCCCCAACCCCCTAAATGAAGGCAGCACACACAAATCCACCCTCTTCCCAGTACCCCCACTAATCTGCACCTCAAATCCCCTACATTAAGGCAGCACCCACAAGTCTGCCCTCAGCCAAGTACCCTACAAATCTGCACCTCAAAATCTGCATCACTGTATACCCACTCCTTTCCCACACAGTAGTTACCCCAACAAGGTGCCACATCACAATAATACAATCAGCCAATCAGGGGGTTTACCTCGCTCATGAGCCGTGAGTCTAATCATACTGATTTTTTAAAAAAGGGTCTATTGTCTCCCTCTTAGCTATATCAAGCAAACCTTTTATGAAATGGTTGCTAACCAGAGTAGAAGGATGGGCACTCTCGTGGAATCTACTGAAACCCTTAAGGCTTCTCCACGCTGGACCACTGTCTTCTCCTAATTATTAGAATTGACAAACATTGATCAATTAGAGGGGGGAATTTATATGTTGCTTTTATTGATTTAGAGAAAGCCTTTGACTCCATTATTAGGAATCTATTATGGGGTAAGCTAGCTGCAAGAAATATGCCAAAGGTGATTTCAATTAAACTTTGTTACTCCGAAACTCATGCTGCTGTAAGAACCACACACTTTGGCAGCAGGTGATGCAAATTGTGCATTTTAAAGAATATTTATTCAGCAACAAAGGTCAAAACTATTAGCCGCATAGTGAAGTAACTCATCAAACTGGCCCAAATTGGCCAAAAAACCGTCCCACTTTGACCAAAAAAATTGCCCACATCAGCATTTTGTGTTTTTGGTTCGGCCATGGGCCTCTTGCCCTGTAGGCCAGGGCAACCCTGCCGCGAACCACTCTGAATTGTGTGCTTTGCTTAGAATAGGCGGTAGTTAGCATTGCTTCTCAGGCGAAAACTAGGTGCGCCTGTTATTTTCTGAAGGCCTATTTGGGCCTTTCAGGAAATCCAAAATAGGAAAGTAGTACTGAAGGAAATTGAAGGGTCCCCTGACCTCTATTAATTCACGTGGTCTTGGGAAGGTCATAAGATACTATCCGGCTGGGGAATTACTATTACAGTGTATTCCTCTCTATTTCAGGTCAGAATAAATGTAAAGCAGTAAGATTTGAGTCAGGACAAAGCTCTGAGCTGGCAAAAAGTGAACACCTTATCTTCGTTGAAACTCTATGCTTGTTACCATGTAAACTCACTGCATGGAGGAGAAATATACATTAAAAGGTCTGCAGAGTGCAGAAGATGGGTGCTAATGACCAGGCTGAATTTGCTTCCTCCAAAACGTCAGAGAAAGTGGGATAAGTCTGTGCGTGAAGAGAAATGCTTAAGTAACACAGGTGCTGCCGAGAATGTCCCTATCTTTGACTGTTTTGTAGAAAATGTTCTTACATACACAGAAAATATTCCATCCCCTATTTTAGGAATTTCAATATCACGTTGTATCATGATGTGTTTTCTTTTATATGGAATTCTAATGATAAACATTTTATCCACAGCTGATATGAATTTGTGAAGAATGTTCTTCTGACGGGCCTATCTAGTGAACTGACCCCAGTTTTAATCTTTCTTACCACTTGCTCATTCTTAACAATGAGTTTTTGCCAATATGACCTATGTACTCTGTTTATTATTAACATATGTAGGTTGCTGTGTTCATTTAATAAGTTGTGATACAGTAATGCACTCCAAATACACATCACCCCAACACCCACTCTGTCACATTCAGTGCACTGTACTGACACCAGGAGTTGGATGAAATGTCAAATAACTGACAGAATGTCCAATGAGCAATCTTGCATGCAAAGGTCCATGATGAATCCCCTGTCCAACTAAGTAGACCACATACGCTCCCACGTAATTTGGCTACAAGAATTGCCTGACAAAAACTCATAAACTGCCCCATCCGATAACCTTTGCACATAGGGACACAATCATCAGACTCCCACAGACGTACATATCATGTAGCCTACTGAACAGATAAAACAGTATGCTGGCAAACACTCATGATCTGTTGGGAAAAGGCTACAGTCGCATACTCAACAGTAATGGATACCCAATCCCATTCACTGACCCTACAAGGTGACAAACAGGCTTGTGGGCCTTGTTCTGTACAATGATGGTATTAGCCTTGCAATAGTTGTAACAGCAACAACAATTACCAGCTATGCATCTAGAACATCCATGGCCCAGATTACTGTGGAGCACTTACCTATCTCAACTGCTCTGATGTGTGTCTTACCATGAACGTTGCATGGCAGACATCCTTCTCCAACATGATCACGTGGAAGCAGTGCAGGTGAATCCAGGACAGTCAGCGCTTCCATTGGCTTCCCCTTCATATTCAGCAGCACAACAACAGACGACTATATTGTTACTCTAGACACACTTTGGTCCATTGATGTTCAGGTGACATAATCCTCATGATTTCATATGATTTGATTTTGATTTAGATGTATTTATATCATGCAAACCGGGCAGAGTTAACTGCTTCCTGGCACCAATCTTAATCATGCTTCAACGTTTCAAAAAGGAGCCAGATTAGTCCCTGGCATATGGCCGAGACCTTACTTAAACATTAGGTCTTCTGAGCTTTTTTGGAACTGGTTCAACTATGCTATGTTGATAATCTTGCAAAGGATTGGGTTCCAGAGTCTTGGTCCATAGATTGAAACATCTATCTCCTCCTGGGCTGCAACGAGAAGGTGGGATGACTTGCAACAGCTTATCAGATGAGCGTAGAGAGCGAGTTTGGTTTATATTAGCTTATCTACTAAATATATGGGAGCAAGACCATGCAGACATGTATAAACCATGCACATAATCATACAATATATTTTCTCTTTGACTGGGAGCCAGTGTAAAGATTGACACAGTGTCAAAATAGATTTGGCTTTTGGGTCTTCAAAAATGAGTCTGAATTCCAGCATTTTGGCTTTCTGGCATTTATTTAGCTGGATTTTAGGTATACCGGCTAATATGACGTTACTGTTGTCCAATCTAGAATTAAATAAGGTCCCCACTACCTCAGCATGAACTTGAGATGGAATTTAAGGCAGTGGCACAAACGATGCAGGGAGTAGAAGACAGACTGCTCGTCATCCACACTGCCAATAATCTATACCTGTTTTTTAAGTGTGAGCACATCCTCATGGACATGCAAGTGCCAAAGGGTCACCTAAACTGCTGTGGTAGCATAAAGGAACACAACGTACAAGAACATGAAATGCTGAGAAGTGAATGGGTACAGTGAAGTGAGCTGTCAACAGATACCCCAAACATCCCTGCTCTGTGGAACATCTGGCCAGACACATAAACAAATGAGTACCAATCCTCAATAAGAGACCCAAAACATCATGAAATATACCTCTCATCTCCAAATGTTTCACACATAGCCACCATTAGGCGCACAATCCAAAACATACTCAGCCAACACTGATACACCAAAAGAAAACATGCAATGCCCCTACGCAAGGAATGGAATCAGGCAACCACACCTTGCTACCCCCACCCTTGCAGTGGTCACTTCACTACTAGTGAAACACATGTCCACATGGCTATATGGGCAAGTCAATCAAAGTAATGCCACCTTGCCTACCTAAAAAAAACATGACTCAACATCCATGAACACATGTACAAAGGAAGTGCCATGCCAACCACAGCATGCATGGTTGACAAACACACCATGTACAGTAATGACCAACATGCCTTTACTTCAAAACATAGAAGTTGACAAGCGACAGATGTGTATGACAAAGACTTGAAACACATGCCACTCCAAACATGTCATCCTCCACATCTACCATTGTCCACATATGTACATTGGCCATGAAGGCCTCATACTCAACATCAAACTCACATGAAGCATGCACACATGTCCCACAGCAAATGGGACGGTATCACTCTGACCCACAGAGTGTGCTCTGAACCAACATGGCAGTCATAGTACATAGTTGCAGATCATGCCAAGACATGCCGCAAATGCAAAGAGATGGCAAATGGTGGTTTACAATAAAAACTGTAGATGTATTGATTTAAATCTATGTACACTGATGTAAACTGAATAATGGTCCTTGAAAAAATAAGTAATACAAAAGGAAACTTACAACTAGTGAGCTATATACAACAGTCAACAGGCTAGTCCATGCTTATCTCAGACAATGCCGTTCCACATGTGCCTCTTGCAGGTGGGCCTCTGTTGTTTCCTGGAGGGCTTGCAGGGCCTCCCTCACCCTAGACTCAATCTCCTCCACTGCTCTGCAAGAAATCTCCAGGAAGACAGCCCACATCCGTGCCAACCTCTTGCCAACCGTCACCTGCTACCTCTCTGCATCCTACTGTCTCACATATTGAGCCTGTGATTACACCAGCACCTGCATGTGCGGTTATGCCTCCTTTCTCATATGCACCATGTGTGTGCCTCCTTGTCTTCTCCTGCTCACAATGACATCCAAAATGTGCCTGCTCACCTAAAACATCACCTGCTGCCTGGCAAGGTGTCTGTGGTGCAGGTACTCCCTACAACTAAATGACCGTCTGTTCAGGGGAGTACAGCACCTGCACACCCATCAAGTGCCTGGAGTTCCTCCACAGCCTTTTACCCTGTATGTTCCTGTGCAGGCACAGTGACCACCTCATCTGCATGGTACGGACTTCCACCTCCACCAGTGACACAGGCCCATCCAGACTGGTGATTGGTGGGACAGGGGCACAGGAGGCTATGTTGGTAGTTGTCATGGAGGCCTCAGTTGAGGTTGACTGGGGCTCAGATGATGATGATGAGGAGGGGGCCATTGCAGTAGCATGATGTCCATAGAGCCCACCAGAAAGCAATGCTGTTGCCAGTTAAGACAAGAGGTGGCCCATCTACCAGTTATGCTCATGAGTTTCTTGCACAGCATCACGGATAGATTCCTGCCGCCTCAAGTAACCCATCAGAAGAGGCATCACTGCATCCTGGATGGCTATATCGGCTGGTATGGCGGGCGCTGTCTGGGTGGAATCATTGTTGTAGGTGGGTAGGTGGGTATTGCTACAGCAGATTGCCCTGGGACAGTAGGTTGTGCTAACCACGCCACACTTAACTGCAGAGCCTCCTGTCACAGAGCCAGGTGTTCAGCCTGCATATTACCCTCGGTAGTCCCACCTGACCCCATGGGCAGGTCTTCAGTGGCCTCCTCCTCCTCCATCAAACCAGAAATCTCCAATGATGTCTCCATTCCCTGGGGCCCCGGTTTGGTACATCACCACCACCAACCTGTCTCTCTCTTGCTGAGGTGCCCACCACAATGAAGTGATACTCTGCCTCCTCCTCAGCAGCATTGCCATCTGAATGGGATGCTGCCCCAGGCACATCACCCTAAGAGGAGGCAGAGACAACTGTGCATGCCTAGAGTATGGGTCTGTTTCTGGAGGCCGTGACCCTGGGATGCAGCTCTACAGCAAAGGTCGTACCCTCTTCTACAGCCACAGCAACTGTGGAAAAGGGAACAAAAACATAGGAATCAGTCATAAGTGCCAATGCATGTGTGCTCTCCTGAATTGCGTTAGTAGCATGCGGTCAGCATTAGTCAACAAGCAACTGACTCACACTGACAGGTCCATGCTCTGAAATCTGAAAGAATGAAGTCCCACAGCAGAAGGCAAAATGAGAAGTCACAATGATGAAACATTCACATGTGAACAAGGCACACTGAGGTCTGGCCACATAAAGATGACAACAACTCATTGCACTTCACAATCACAATGAAGTTGTTATCCATGTCTATCCTGTAGACAGGGCCCTGGAAAGGGCACCTGGGCACATGCGTCCATAGCAACATAAGCACATCTCCATCCAACCACATCTACCAACATGCATGACTGACAGTCCAACATGACAGCATGAAACACGTACATGCACCGATTACTGAGGATTAAGCACCAGTGCTTTCGCTCCCAACACAAAACAACTGTCATAACTAATGACATACCATGTATGCCACCCTCATTCAATGTCCTGACAGAACCTAATGTTTTTTCCGAATAATAACAATGCACTAAGTTGTCCTGATCACACACCCATACACATATGCCAGTCTGAGCTGCTGAGTAGAGATGATGCAATCAGCATACACAATTGAACAACCCATAGAGGAGCATGCATTAATGTACCTCACATGCCCTCAACATCGAAATCTGGCAAATATTTCTGTCAGAGGCCTTGCTGTGAGCATCTCACAGTACATGTTCACACATATACTTAGTCAACAAAGGTTGACTGAGCTAATTTCTATATTTGCAGACTTCACAGATGTGTGCCTTTACATGCCACCAGTGTTGGCATAAATCTGCAGGCCAGTTGAGGATTGTGAAACACACAGACCATGAAAAGCTCTAAATTGCTCAAGTCATGTATACCCATGCAGGACATACCAAATGAGTGTACATGTTCACCCTGTGAGCACTCACTAACAGCTTGAATACAGGCCTGCAGGTCAAGGACCTGGGCATGGACTGCTGGGTTGATCCTCTCTAGGATACAGAGATGAAAGGGTGACATCTGATGGTAGCCTGCAGAGTGCACTTCCATGGAGGCACCTGCCTAAAAGGCCATCTTCACCTGGCTCCGGATCCCAAGGTTATCCCAGCGCTTCTTTGTTTAGTAAACCATACGGACTGCTACCCCCTCCACGTTGATAGCAGCCATGACTTCCAGCCCAATCTTTTGATGGCCACACATTACAAGCTGCTTCTGTGGAGGGCATCATAATTTGGCAGAACCTGCTTACCCAGGATGCTACTTCTGCAGCCGAGAGGTTGACAGCCCTCAGCCTCGCCTTGGAGGTGTTGGTCGATTTTGCAGGCATGGTGCATCTGAGGCTGGTAGGGTTAAGCTGGGCCCTGACTATGCATACTGTGCAGCTGTGGTGATGGTATAGAGATGTGGAAGTCCTTATATGGCAGATGAGGTGGTCACAGAGCCTGACATAGGAACCACAGAAGAAAAGGTTATGGGGGAATACCAGGTACTCCAAAGCAGTGCTTGTGGTGAGCAACCAGTGACACACTACCAGGAAGCAGGAGATGTAGAGGTTTGGAGGCATGGAATGGCTGTAGGTGTTAAGATAAGGCACAAGGTAGGAGTAGCTTCAAAGCACAGGTGTCTCCACTTCATGCACAAGGCAGCAGTGACATAATCAGAGGAAATGACCTTTGCAAATATATTCCACATTGCAGGCAGTGTACATTTGCAAATAACTCCATACATAACGTGCTCACGTGAGCATCCAATCTGCATGAATCTTCCCTGGCGTGCACAAAGGCAGCGATATTTAGGGGGTACCACACGGATTTGGAGGCCGAGATTTTTAGGGGGTACCACATAGATTTTTTGCCATGCTCGGTAGTTGCATAAATTAGGGAGTACCACTCAGATTTGGATGCAGCAAGATTTGCATGTATCTTGCTGTAAATGTGACTTTCACCCTGAGTGAGGGGGCTACGTGGAGAGAGGATGAGGACTGGGATGAGGGCAGAAGAAAGGTCCACTTGATAAACATGGTGGTGAGCCTACAGGTGCTCTAGAACCACCAAGACCTCCTATAGGCAAGAGGACCCTGCCTGCAGGGAATGCACAGGAAGCACCCCACAAAGAGGCACCTACGAAGGAGAAGGGGCCACCAAAGATGAGGCACTTCACAGATGAGGAGGTAACAAGCCTCACTGATTATGTTGACCAACACCATGTTGACCGGTACCCTTGGGCTGGTAGTACCCTTCCTGTGACCTAGCAGTGGAGGACGTGGCAGGAGGTCAAATATATCATCAATGCCTGTGGTGTGGAGAGGCGCACAGTGGAAGAGGTCCACAAGAGGATGGGTGACCTCTTGAGGTAGATCAAGGGGAAGCTCAGTAGAAATTACGCCTCTGCCCAGGCTACTGGATGTAGATCACCACATATGGATGAGCTGGCTCCATTTGAAGAGGTCACCAGTACCATCAACAGCAGTGAGCAGGAGGTTGCGTGCGTGGGTGGCATGGACACCTATGAAGCCACATCAGGTGAGTGCCTTGTGTGCATGGTATAAATGCTTTTCTCAGACATTTATGATATGTAATCACATATTGTAGTACAGTTGGTTGTGGTCCTTGTCACCCATTCATGAGTACTGAAGTGATGCATACATGTATACTTCCACTGCACGGTGTGCAACCTGGAAGGTGGACGCTTGAACCATGTTTGTGGTTGACATTGATCTTACAGCACACATTATTGTATGTAGTATTCTTTGGAATCGTCACTGTATATGGCAATGACTTGCAGGAGACATTTCATTGGACACACTCACGGTGTCATGCTTGTGGATAGTGCATCCTGAACACTAATTGTGACTCACATGGAATAACATTGTGCAAGGGCCGATGTCAGAGTCATCCATTCACTGGCACTGGTGGGCAGTGGACATGGATGAGCAACAATGTCGGTGAGAAGTCGCACAAGGGTGTTTTCCAGTCAGAAGATGCAGTGGTTGGCAAAACGATGTTTGATGAGTGCTTTTCATTCCACGTATGTGTCAATTATTCAGTGGTCATGCAAGTGCACACTGGTCATATCCATGATGCACTCTCCTCACACATGGTCAAGATACATGTGAGCTTGTGTAACCACACATCTTATCTTGGCCAATCTGGCGAAGGAGGTGATGGGGATTTTAGTGGCACAATTTGCTGCATGAAGGATTTATCAGCATGAGTAAACGCAATACTTCCACATGTTGCAAGTAGGAATAGATATAATGGTGGAGGGGCTCAGCATGGTAGCACTGAACTCCACCTGTCTACTGTTTGTCCTTCTACTCTTATACATATATGTGTGTATGAAGGGTTGCCTAAGCCTCCCATCCGTGGCTTGAGACAGGACCTAATGTGCACCGACATGATTGCACAGAACATTGCATATTAGTCACCTGTGCCTTCCACTTTTCTGAATGCCCAGTCTGATGTATGTATGGCTGGCCCTATTGTGTCTGCATGCATTTGAATTCACATATGGATATTCAGCTGGGTAGGTAGGCCTCTTAATATTGTTGTCTAACTTTGTGCATGTGAGAACGCAGCAGATGAGAAGGCGGATTCTGCACAACCATCCACCGGTGCATCCCAGGGTGCTGTATCTGGTGAGAATCCCCTTAGGTTGCATGGCATCATCTGCAGGCCTGCTGACTCGTCTTCCGATGATGCTGCTGAATCTCATGTGGAAGACATACTGAGGGACATGGTGAAGGGTCCATCACTGAGTAGTCCAGATGCCATGGAGCTCCTTGAGGCTGCTGAGTCTGAGGAGGAGAGCCAGGAGACCCTGGGCATGGCAGTTGAGAGGCCTTCTTCAATGGTGGAATCTTTGTAGGTTTGCCTCCTACCATCTTGGAGTCAGCACTGGACGCAGATGTCAGAGGGAGGGTTGTAGACTGCCAGCCTATGACAGTGGACTCACTGCGACGGGCACAGGCTCCGGCATCTCGGCTTGGTAGGCTATGGACATATGGTTGACATTGACCTGCCGAGCACTTAGAGTGGGAGAAGGAGTTGCTGCGTACTAGTGTCCAACGGTGCGAGGTGCTGCAAGAGATGTCCAGGGGCATCTATCGTCGAACATAAAATGTAATCTCCTCCAATGCCGCACAAACTGCCAAACTACGCCTATTTAGGCAGGAGAGGACACACAATGCAAGAGCCAGGTGACTTGCGAGGAGGGTTCTACCTATAGCCAATACCTGTGTTGTGAGTTTTTGGCCTCAATGGAAGACCTGCAGCAAGAAATGGCCACCTCAAGGTAAACCCTGCTTACAGAGCTGTTGGCCTCAAGGACAAGCCATTGTCAAGACACAGATTACTTGAGACAATCTCTGTATGATAAGATGTTGGCCTCAAGGGAATTCCGCCTTCAAGACATGAATTTGCGGAGTCAATCCCTGCATAACAAGTTGTTGGCATCAATGACCCTCTGTCGCCAGGATATGTCTGCCTTGCTGGAAACTCTCAGCATGCAATTCGAGACGTCAAGCATCACCATAAATGCTGACTGTTTGGCCACTCGTGATAACCATCATCAGGATCAACAGGCCTCCTGGCTACGATGGACAATTCGCAAACAACCTCTGCGACGCTATTGACACCCTTCAACTAAACCATCCCAACCTCGCCCTTCTTGGAGACTTCAACATATGGCTCGACATCCCCACAAACCCTATAACACACTCTCTGGTTGATGGTTTAGATGCAATTAACCTCCAACCCTGCAAAAATGGCCCGACTCACTACAAAGGACACACTCTTGATGCCATTTTTACCTCCAACACTCTGATTCATTTAAAGCCACCCACCCCTATCATCTGGTCCGATCACTTTATCCTCTCGTTCACCTTTCGTTCACCCGACCCCCTTCCCGTACTCGAATCTGACCCTCCGAATCTAGGTAAATGCTGGAAAAAACTAATAATAACCCTGGACCTAGCTGAGGCACTCCTCCAGTCTCCACCACCTACCAACCCTCTCATCAAACAAGTAACCCCTGATGCCTTTGACTCATGGCTCAACACATCTCTGATGCGGCTCACAACCCCGTGCAAACCATCAGCCCACCATGGCCTCTTCCCCAAATGGTTCACTCCTGAGTTAAAGATCACTAAACAACTATATAAATACCTAGAATGCAAATGGCAGAAAGACAAAACCCAGGAGAACAGGGCCACCTTGGCCCGCCACCTCTATCAGTACAAGGCTGAAATCCGGAAAGCAAAAAAAGCCCACTACAACTCCCGAATCCTAAACTGCAAAAACCCAAGCAAAGAACTCCACAAAATCATCTCCGAATTCACCAACCTGGCCTGCGCCACTACCATCCCGAGCCCCTCACAATCACTGTGTGACTGACTCTCCCTCCAATTTTACACCACAGCTCTCGAAAGAACAAAAACTCTTACCACCAAACTGGCTCTCTTATATCCACCAGGCAATTCTCCGCCCGTACCGGCCAGCCCACCAGCTGCGACCTCTACACAACCAACATTCGAATCCTTTAGCCCAATATCACCAGAGCAATTTCTCAAACTTCTATCTGCCCGCAAACCATCTGGATCGCCGCTGGACCCTTGCCCAGCCACAACCCTCAAAGAAATTTTCACATCCACCTGCGCAGGAGAACACCCAAGATCCATCATAAATGCCTCCCTTTCCTCTGGTATCTTTCCCGACGCATTAAAAATGGTTCACGTCAAACCTCTAATTAAAAACCTTTGCTCAACCCTCTCGAGCCCAAAAACTATCGCCCCATCTCAAACACCAGATTCCTTTCCAAACTCATTGACCAAACCGCCTACTCCCAACTAAATGCCTTTGTCGAAGCCGACAATCTCCTAGACCCCGCCCAATCAGGTTTCAGAGCCCGTCACGGAACTGAAACCACCCTAACCTCAATCTGGGATGACCTTAAAATGACGACAGATAGGTACCAAATAACGATACTCTCCACCTATACCTGCCAAGCCAGACCGGTCGACACAGGAGTCCCACATGGCGCATGCCTATCTGCCCTCCTGTTCAATCTCTACCTGACCACCCTCCCACCGATAATCCGTTCACACAACATCCAGTGCTACAACTACGCAGACGACACTCAGCTAATTCTAAAACTCCTGAACTCAAAACTCAATCTCCGACCTGACCTGGCCTCCTGCCTCCTTGACATAGAACTCTGGATGACCCAAAGCCACCTCCTGTTAAACCCCTCCAAAATGGAAATCATGGTATGTGGCAACTCCGAACTTCTTCCACACCCACTACCATGGCCATCCGCCATGGGCAACTCACCGACCACCTCCAAATCAGTGAAAAATCTTGGGTGCACCCTTGACTCTGACCCAACTCTCTCGCGCCAAGTCAACAACGGTTCAAAGTCCTGCCACTTCCACCTTAAAACCCTTAGACGCATCTTTCCATATCTCTCCTTTCCCAACAGACTCTCTGCCGTCCAATCAATCGTTATATCAAGACTGGACTACGCAAAACCCCTAAACTACGGAATCCACGCGTACCAAATGAATAAACTCCAAAGGGCACAAAACGCGGCAGCCAAATTACTACTTGCACTTGGCCCAAGAGACCACATCTATCCAGCCCTTAAGACGCTGCATTGGCTTCCAGTAGCATGAACGGTGACTTTCAAAACCTTATGCATCTCCCATCGAGCACTGCATAAAACCGGACCTGAATATCTTCAAGAAAAACTAAAACCCTATCACCCCCCACACACCCTACGATCGAGCTCAGCCAGCCTCCTAGCCATACTGAAGACTAACTCAGCCAGGCTAGGCGGAGCATCATTCTCAGCCTTGGCCCTTACGCTATGGAATTCATTCCCACCCCACATCCGCCGAACTGAGGATTTACCATCTTTCCGCAAATTGCTGAAAACCTGACTCTTCCCATAAAACCAACCCGTACCATACTATCCCAAAAAAGACTAACAAGAACTCCATGACACCAATCCAACAAACCACCGAGGCGAGAAATTGACAGCTAATAACTCCTACTATAAACTAGAAGGACAAACAGAATTAAACGAATAAAGTAGAACAAAGCAGTACAAGGGTTAATAAGAGTAAATAATACGGAAACAGTAAAGATAGTTAAACTGCTGAAATGGACAGATTGCATGAGGAGTGAACGAAGTGAATGGCATGGATGATATATTTAGAATTGATGAAGCCGGTAGAACAGATGAATGCGCCGAGTCGAAGAATGCATGAGTGGAAGAACAGATAGCTACATAGCGAATGAGTGTGGAAATCAAAAGAATGAGTAAACCGGATGATTGTATAGAATGGATGAACACGTTGAACGGATGAGTGTGTAGAGCAGATGGGTATGTAGAGCGGACAAGCATATAACACGGATGAGTGCGTAATATAGATGAATGTGAAGAACAGATTAGTGTAAACCGAATGAGTGTGTAGAACAGATGAGTATGTGGAACGGATGAGTTTGTGGAGCATGTTACAGCTCCAGGTCATATCTGGAGGTTTCCGCAGGAGAGGCAAGTAAAGCGCATGATTGTGTGGATAGCGGATGAACTCGGAAGTGCAGAGCGGATGAGTGTATGGAGCGGATGAGTGTATGGAGCGGATGAGTGTATGGAGTGGATGTGTATATGGAGCGGATGCGTATATGGAGCAGACGAGTGTATAGAGCGGACGAATGTATGGAGCGGAGGAGTGTATGGAGCGGAGGAATGTATGGAGCGCAGGAGTGTATGGAGCGCAGGAGTGTATGGATCAGAGGAGTGAATGGAGCGGAGGAATGTATGGAGCGGAGGAGTGTATGGAGCGGAAGGGTGTATGGAGCGGAGGGGTGTATGGAGCGGAGGGGTGTATGGAGCGCACGGGTGTATGGAGCACACGGGTGTATAGAGTGCACGGATGCATGGAGCGCACGGGTGTATGGAGCGCATGGGTGTATGGAGAGGATGAGTGTGCAGAGCAGATGAAGTTATAGAACAGATGAGTGTGTGAGATTGAATAGATAGAATAGGATACCGCTGTTGGGTGCGTGAAAAGCACGAGTGCTTAAAGCGGATGAGTGCGTAGAGGGGATGAGTCCAGGGAACAGATGAGTTTGTGGAGCGTTGGAGGGGGTGAGGGCGTAGAGGGGGTGAGTGCACAGAGGGGATGAGTGCGCAGAGGGGGTGACTGCGTAGAGGGTGCGAATGCATAGAGTGCAGAGTGCGTAGAGGGGGTGAGTGCGTAATGCGGATGAGTGCGTAAACTTCAGAGAAGCAAGTAGAACGCAAGAATGCGCAAACCGGATGAATGTGCAGAACGGATGAGCGAAAACAGAATGAGTGTGTAGAACATATGAGTATGTGGAATGGATGAGCTTGTAGAGCCAACGAATCTGGATAGCTGATGAATGCGGAAGTGCGGAGAGTGTGTTTATCGCCGGAACGGACGATTGTACAGACCTGGCGAATGTATGGAGTGAATGAGTGTAGGAAGCGGTTGAGGGTATGAACCGGTTGAGTGAAGGGGGTGGATCAGTGTAGGGAGTAGATGAGTGTAGGGAATGGATCAGTGTATAGAGCGGATGAGTGTATGGAGCGGATGAGTGTGTGGAGCGGATGAGTCTATGGAGCGGATGAGTGCATGGAGCGGATGAGTGTATGGAGCGGATGAGTGTATGGAGCGCATGAGTCTACGGAGCGGATGGGTGTATGGAACGGATGGGTGTATGGACCGGATGGGTGTATGGAGAGGATGGGTGTATGGAGCGGTTGGGTGTATGCAGCAGATGGGTTTATGGAGCGGACGGGTGTATGGAGCGGGTGGGTGTATGGAGCGGTTAGGTGTATGCAGCAGATGGGTGTATGGAGAGTGTATGAAGCGGTTGAGTGTATGAAGCCGATGGGTGTATGTAGCGGATAGGCATATGGAACAGATGAATATATGAAGTGGATGAATATTCAGGGTAAATGAAGGTATAGGACAAGTGAGTGTAGAGATGAATATATAGAACAAGATATTACTGTTGGATGCATGAAAATCACGAGTGATTAAAATGGATGAGTGCAGAGAGGATGAGTACGTGGAACGGATAAGTATATGGAGCAGATGAATGCAGAGAGAGGATGAGTGCATAGAGGGGATGAGTGCATAGTGGGGGTGAGTGCATAGAGGGGGTGAGTACATAGAGGGCGTGAGTGCGCAGAGGGGGTGAGTGCGTAGAGGGATGAGTGCGTAGAGCGGGTGACTGCATAAAACAGGTGAACGCATAGCACACGTGAGGGCATAAAGTGGATGAGTACCTGGAGCGAACGAGTGCCTAGAGCGATCGAGTGCCCAGAGTGAACTAACGCGTCGCGTAGAGCTGATGAGTATGTAGAACAAACGAGCACTGACGCATTCAGTACCGATGAATGCGTAGAATGGATGAGAACGTTGAGCTACTGAATGCGTAGAGCATGAATCAGTCAGGAGTACATGCCTGGGGCAGTCAAGAGTGCATGCATGAGGCAGACAAGAGGGCATGCGTGGGGCAAACAAGTGGACAGTCGTGAGACAGACAAGAGCACATGCGCGGAAAAGACCAGACCGCGCAGGGCAGATCAGAGTGTATTGGACCAGACTGGGGTGCATTGAATGGATAGGTGTGCACGGTACGGACTGAAACGCGTAGAATTGCGTGACGTATATAGTATGGTTTAGAATGCAGAGAACGTTTGAAAGAGCATATAACTCATCATATCACACCACCACGCTTACTCTCTCCTTTACATCACCACTTAACTAGAACACAGAGATACTATAACACCATTCGAAATAACTGTTCTCATACCAACATCCGCCGCTCACTCCACATCATTCTAAATTGACACTGCTGGTCTCACACCCCCCCAGCCAGGCATTCTCCTCAGGCCTAATGCAGCCGCAACCGTTCTGGATAAAACCTGCCTGAACAAACACATTCTCCTGATCTCTCAACCACCACACCTACCGCTAAGAAGCAGCTACTACACGGATATCGCACAAGCTGCACACATACCCGGTGCACACATGCACCTTTTGACTCTCTCTACTCTCTCTACTGATCTGAACTTTGGTTCCCAAGGGCGTTCAACCTACCAGCACCTTCAGATCATACCAATGGTATATAAGGCGCTATATAAATGCAAAATAACATAACATAACATAACAATTGGGCCACTCATGCATGCATCCCTCTCACGATGGCCGTAGTCAATAAGGATCAGGCTTCGGCTATGCATGGTGAGAATGCACCATCCCAGGATCCACCAAAGGATGGAGGTTGCAACTGAACCATGTAGGTGATGCCATTGGTCATGTACCCACATACCTCTTTCCTCTTGCCACTACCACCCCTTCTTCCAGCACGCTGGTGTCCATAAACCTGAGGAGGGAGCATGGATTATTGTCGTTTTATATTATTTTTCCCTGTCCAAGGTGGGCTGTTTTTTTAGTCCTCATTTTAGGGCCATTCTACTCTTGGGGGCAGCTTCCCACATACAGGTAAGCATTCCATTTAACAGTGATGTATATGAGAGCAGTCTGGCAGAAAGACTCCTTCACCTGATCCAAACAAATTTCGATTGTTATTTTAGGTATCTTGCCTCATCCGGTACCCACACTCCCTGAATGTTGTCACTGATGCAAAAGCCCACTGTTAGGTGGAGGTAGAGTGGGAGTCACAGCACAACAGCAGTACAACCAAATAAGATTGTGCTTTGTTGTGCACTTTCATGGTTGGTGACATATGCATCCCAATAGTGGCATGATGTGGCACACGTAGGGTTGAGAATGTCAAATTATATATGATAATGACTGAATGACGGTCACTGTCCCTGAAGATGGGAGTTGTCCTACATAACTGTGTGTGACGATGGCATGGCATTGTACTTTTTATGTCAAGGGGCACACAATGTTTGCCATTTCAAGAGACGCATTCTCAGGGTGTTGTTATGGGCAAGGTAGATTAGCCTGATTGCATCATTGAAGGTGATCAGGGATGTGGCTTTACTGTATGTGCCCCACAGGAGTTGCAATTCATTGATGTAGGTGTGTACTACCTGGTTGCGAGTGTCCTGACCCTGTGCCCTTTGCCCTACTAACTCAATGGGTTGTGCCTGTGGATGAGTGGGAAGGCCCTCCTGCAGCTCTACAGCTCTGCCACAATGTGTGTCAATATTATGCAGGACTGACAACCTCTAAGAGACACCAGGGTAAAACAATATCTGGGTTACTGCTGGGCAAATTATACAGCACAATAACAACAAAACCCTTTAAAAAATGTCTATTAGATGTAGTTAAATCATATTTTATTTGTATTCAATTGACATATCATATGTGTTTGCTAAATGAAGGGGTCTCTTAGCTAAGCCCCACGGATTTAGCATATAAAATAGAACAATGTTAAAAACACATTCTAGATCAGGGATCTGCAACCTTTGAATCTCCAGGTGTTTTGGACTACACCTCGCATCAGCCCTAGCCTGCATGGTCAATGAGGGGTATCATGGGAGTTGTAGTCCAAAACATCCGGTGAGCCACAGGTTGCAGACCTCTGTTCTAGATCATAAAGTGCACACTAATCAAATCAATCACTCACTAAATCATACATAAAGTGCTTTTGTTCTCTAATTTCCTAAAGTTGAATAGTGCTATACAGTACGATCAAACTAATTAACACCTTCAATTATTTTGTGAGGTGTGTTTTGCATTACCTATAAACCCACCCAGCAGTTGCTGTCTTGTTAGCTACCAAAAGCAACCTGCCAGAGTTCTGATAGGACTTTGGTGTCTATCAGAGTGGGTTGTGGTATTATTGTGCAATACTATCCAGGATGCAACATGCCAGAATGATTTTGTATACTACAGTGGGTGCATATAGCAACATGTAGCGATACAAATAACATATCATATCATATAGCAAAATGCCAAGGCATAGGAAGCATGACTTGAGCACTCTGAATGTGTGCTCCACTATGCCTCTAATGGCTATCTGTGCTGCATTGTAGAGCGCCCCACATGGAATGGTTAGATGCCTGATCGGTGTCAACAGGAATGTGACAGTGGGTAAGCCCTGTCCCCTGAAAAGGGCAAGATGGTTATTAATGATATGTATTTTCATTTCTTGTGTTCCTGTGTGTGATGTGACTGCATGTGTGTGTGATAGTTGATACTCACCCAGAAGCCAGGTGTTTCCAAAGGTTCCCGGTGCAAGAGCATAGTATATGAGGGAATGCCGGAAGATGTAGCTATCATGCATGCATCCTGGTTAATTGGCATTCACCTGCACATTGATGGAATGCCAATGTTTCCTGTTGCAAAAGAGGCGCTCTGTCTCTTGGGTGTGGGGGGTTTGCAGCACTACATGGGTGCAGTCGATGGCAGCCAGGACCCGGGGGAAAGTGTGCAAATGCATAGAATTCCTGGCCCACTCTCTACCTTGCCTGCAATGAGCGTCTGCCTTGCCTGCAGTGTGCATGGCATGTACAAGTGCCTATTCACACATGCAAGGATGCAGCACAAGACCCAGTGGAGGCATCTGGAGTGTCCCGACTGTGAAATACCCCCAACAATGTCTGTGGTACACTGAAATGATCCAGTGGCCAGGAAATGTAAGGCGAATAGCTCTTTGACCAGTGTAGTCACAACCTGTGAGCACACAGTGGGTGATTCCAGGTCATTATTTCACTCCTTGACCATATCTAGGATGACATGGGGAGGGAAGTGATATTTTCCATGCACCCACTCACCTGGCATCCCAAATATTGTTGTTAATGGATGGAAGATTCTGGCCCTTCTCCTTCCATGTAGTAATGTTAGTGCTATGAATGCAGGGCATGGCATTGTGACACTCGTATGCCCATTGGGATTGCTTTGCATTTGTTATGCGTGGGCTTTCTTTGTGCTTTCTGCTTTGCAATGTGTGAGGTGTGCTGGAGTGTTAGTGCTCCTTTGGCGTCACAGCTATAGCACAATGGTTTTGGCTAATATGGTTTACTTAGTGCTTGATGGGGGTGTTGGTTGTTTGCACGGTGCCTCCCTCTCCACACCAATGTCCTTTCTCATTTTCCTTCGTTAATGAGGATTTTGCATGTTCCAAACCTATTTTGTTATTTGAGCTGGCCCGTCCCATGCATTGTATTGTGTGTTGTCTGAAGCGCTAAGTGGCAAGGGCCAGCGCAAAGTTCGATCTGTGAATCGGAAAGACCCATATAGCGCAGCACAAAGTGAACGTTTGCGGCACAAATTCACTTTACGTTGCACTGAACATTTTTGTAAATTAGACACATTGTATTCATGCCATACTAAACAAAACCATTTACTGTCTCAACCTATAATACGGGATGAATGTGGCAGAATAACATATAACAACTCTTTCTGAAGCTTTCACTACACCCGCCCATTCTTGTCAGATTCACTGCACTTTGTCTGTGGATAAACACTACGAGGAAATTATGAGTTTAAGTTTCCTCCTGAGGTTGCCACAGAAAGCTTGGTCTAGACAGCGAGTCCCAGGCTTGCTCTAAATTCATGATTTTAACTTTTGTGTTTACAAGGACGATACTTTCTGAACAAATGAATGAACGAATAGGAGATATGCTACAGAAATAATGCCTTTTATTCTTCCTTTGGTTTGAATAGAAATATGTGGTATGACAAATTATTTTAAGTATCAGTTTATGATTTGTTAAATACATATTATTTTCTTATTATTTATTTATTTAGTTATTTATGTGTTGTAATTCTCAAGGAACTTTTCACATTTATACAGAATATCATGTATTAGGAAAATAGAATTGAAACACAGTCTATCTAGCCTATTTAAAAAGAACATGATTACACGCAGTAAAAAACACAGGTTTTATGAAAGAATACTATTTCCGAAATTAACTTTATTTCCATAATTGCCGATTGACTCACCCCCAAAAAATGAATGGATATAGTACAGAAGAGGGAATGAAAGATCTTAAACATCATAAAACTTTCTGGTTATTTATCAAAAGGAAAATCCAATGTTCACAGCTTGGGGCCAAGGAGTACATATAGGGTTAACAAATAATGACAGCTCTGCCAGACAAACTACAAAAAGAATACACAAATATTTTAATCACCTCACAGTCCCTTGGTCATTTAACAAAACCATCACTCAGTGTTCTCATTTGGGACTTGGGTCTGGAGATTGCCAGTAGCCAAACCAGAACAACTCTTCCAATAAGGGATTGATGTAACTAATTGAAACGCTGAACTTTATGCCAACATCTGGTCAAAAAGGACTCTTCAAGTTCCTAGTTTCTCATCACAGGTGAGACCTAACCATCCGGGAGGCTAACACAATGGAAACCACCACCCTCATAACAACTAGGTTTTAATCATTAAACACATGAGGAATCACATTCTCAATGGTATGTATTCCTTCATTCCTCAACTGCCAATCAATGCATCGTTTTCTCTGTGGACTGCATTAAGGACAAAACCATGAAAAATGTTGAAAGCTTTCCATCTCATCAGGGCAGATTATACACCAGTTATCACTGGACATGCTCTATCTTTTCACATTGCTGGTCAGGGGGAATTTGTCAAATCATGGTGAAGCAAATGAAAATGGTTCTACTTGTTGTGACAACGTTATAAGGAGTGGAAAGAGTCCAACAAATAAATGTCCCATGATGACCGATAAATCAGTTTGTCAAAGGCAATCTCCTGTCTCTTGTTCTTCTCATCTTATTTGGCCATTAGAGTTTTCAGGTAAGTTGGAGATAAGAGTGATGAATTGTTTTGAAGATCTAAACTTTCAGAAAACACCAGATTTGGAAATTCACTCTTGAGATCCTTTTACAATTTGACTGGTTTTGGAAGGTCTAGATACTCCTTCCAGGCCTTGTCCACCAGACTATTGCTAGTGCAAATGATTCCTTTAACTGTATATATAGATGCACTGTTCCATGCGACACTGCTCAATGAAGAAGGAAACCCAGTATCAGCTTCCAGAGCAGAACTTGGAAATCCCCACGGTGAGGAACTAAAGTCTTCTTCAGAAAGCTGTTCCTCGAGCTCCTATTATTTCACAGTGTTCATTCAATCCGCAGGCCTTGGCACTGTCGGGTGCTATACTGTCATAGTTGGCTGAGAAGGCGTCCTTGGCTTGAGGAGATAAAACATTCACATGCCATAGGGCCAGTCTGGCAATCTACCACACCCTTTTTATAGCAGATGAGATCTGTGGGCCGCAGTGTGATTTTGTGTAGACCATCACCCAAAGTTAGTCGGGGTAATTCGGCCACTTGCCCCAAGTTGTCCCATCCAGGAAGACTCTTCCCTGACTTATTTTCTATTTTACTGATGACTCATTTATACTTGCTACAGTCATCCGCCATTGCCACTGTACAGAATGAGGGATTCACGGCTGACACAAGTGTTAAAGAGAGGACCCTACATGGATGCTTTGAAGCCAAACTATGGGGACCCCAATGATCCCCTGTCCACGTGTATCATACATAGCTGTTGCGGGTGTATTTCACAGTTCGGACAAAAAAAAAATATTTACTAGACACTCTGGAAGAGGGCTATTAGGGGTCCCAACAGTTTATAGTCGGAACTTATCAAGCAGGGTTTCTTTTTTTAACACTGGAGTAAGACACAGAAAACGTGCCATTCTGATTGCTCGCTTAACACAGATTAAGAACACCAATCACAAACATAAAATGAAACATAACAATATAAACAAGATAAATCATAGCTTAAAACAGTACATGAGGAGAACAATCATATGTAGTTGAGCAAATAACCTCTAAATGCAACATCTTAGGCAGTTTACAAATAGCCATATGTACTATATTTGTATATAACATTTGTCTTTCCCTTACTGCAGAATCAGTGAGACTCCTTAGCAACATTTATAACATTATTTGCAATAGAATATAAATGGCTCATTCTGCATAGAATGTCCCCAGGGGCAGCCATGATGTGCACAATGCAGAATAATTAGTAATTAGTTATGCATTTCTGAAGTATTTTTAAACCTCGGTTTAAATACATGTGTCATATGACCTACACATTCATGAATGTAGTGTTAATGCACTTGATTATGAAGTGAAACCCAATATTTACATCACACATTGATTATGAAGTGGTACCCTATGTTTACATCACACCTTTATATATTTACATCACACATTGACAGCTTTAGAGTGCTAATAGCATCGGAATGGTGGATAGCAGCTAGGCAGATAGCAGTACTTAGAGCATCCAGTAAGCAGCTGGCCTCCGAGACGGGAAGATATTTTCTGCTTTTGTGATGTTTGTGTCTGTCATCGATTGCTGCTGCGTTCAATGTTTGTATTCATAGCACTGCAAGCATTATCACCTTTAGGCACTATTCTGAGTTGCAGTTCACCTGTTCCACTCTGGGGATTAGGTCGGAGAGGAAGCCTGGAAGTAAAAGAGGCGAAATCTCCTTGTGGAATGTCAAGTGACTGTCAATGCACTTTTGGTGGAACGAAAAAAGGGTGTCAAGGAGCATGCGAATGTTACCGAGACACTCATGTTACCAGGTGCACAACCGTGGCTTATAAGGATGGCCATGACGCAGCCATTGCTGCCTTTTTGCGTGTTATTCTGGACAGTTCTCTGGGCAGTCTTGGTTTTTTGGTCAGGTAACCAGAAGCAGAAATGGGCAGGGCCTCTCTCTTCCAGAAGACATTAGTTTACAATGGATGCAAGGGCAAGCCTTTTATTGCTGTAGCTTTGTCCTGGTGCCTCGAGCTTTGAAGTGGGCAGTACTGCTCCACAGAGACATTAGGCGGCCCATGCTCCTGCAGGGATTCTTAGCGGCCCCACCTCCAACCCCCCTCCACCACCAGTCACTTAATGTATGAATGATACCAATACTGTACTGGCTCAAGCAATGCATCTTTATTTTGATGCTGCCGAGACAACTTTCCAGCCAACACAATTACCAGAGTGGTTTGCCCCCAATTTCAAGATATTTGAAATGTTAATTCCTGTGGGCATTGTTTAGAGGTGAGTGACGATGTACACTGCCTCTGTCTACAACTCAGATTGAAAAACATGGAGGAAAATTGCATGCAGGTGCAGAAAATAAACTATGGTTGTTGTACTAAACAGGAGGAGAATGACTGGCTGAACAATGAAGGGCCATCAGGATAAAAAGGCAGAATGCAAATCCATTGATAAACGTGCAAATACTTAGTTTAACTGCACAAATGGATGTACATAACTGTGTGCTCTTCACTGAATGGCTTGATGCAAGATAGCTTAGTGTGTTATGTGCCTGCAGTAAGTGTGTATTGCGTTGGTCACAGGTTTAAATGACCACCCCGCTAAATCAGCATTTCAGCTATCGACTCTCAATATATTGTATAGCATTGAGATACTCGGCAACAGTCGCTTTTTAGGTTTTGACTCATACGTGGCACCTACTGGTGGAACAACTATTGGCATGGATAGCGGTAGAGGACACATGTGTATGAATAACCGTCCACCTTGGTGTCAAGCCATTATTCCCTCCTTTTGTAAACTTTGGACATTGTGATTTGCTGAAAGAGGAACTTGCTGTATGAACCTTATTTGCAATTGGTTGCTATTCCTGGCATTCTAATTGAAAGAGGGCCAGATGACCAAGGCTTGAGTGAAGGATGTTTTCTTTGCTCTACATTTTTTGTTTGTTTGAAGGGTCTGCCTGATTTGCGCGAGGGACTTTAATGAGTGGAATTCCTTGTAAAGGTGTGAGCTTCATTACTCTCCTTTGATGTTACATTGAAAGTTAAGTGGGACGTTATCTGAAGATGTTATCAGTTAACTCAGCTTGAATCATAGTGCGTAATATTTGCTGGGGCGATCTTAGCCGTAATAGGAGAACAGAATGCACTCAATTAATGAAAATAACATTATGAAGTCCATTTTTCTTATGGTCACTTTACCAACGTTATGACAATAATGTGTGATGACATATAGCGCTTCAGGCCAGATTCCTCCTGCTTCTAAGCACTTCATTATTGTATGCTATTACCAAATGTAATGATTCTCGTTCATTATACAGACCGTGGGAGCATAATGGGATGAGTCGGCGTTTGCTAACCATTTGAGAACTGCAGGCTGGAGCCATGTCTGGCGCGAATGTTTAACTCATGAGTTACCTCAGAGAAATTCACTCAGACATGTTGTCATTATTGATGCAGCTGGCACATGCTGATAGCATCCTGATGTGTATGCTGTACCAGACTTATGTTAACTGTGCCCACATTATGATGGGGTTATTGAGGCATTAGCGTTTACATGTGGTGTAAAAAGGCAGAACTCACCGGGAAACATGTGGGAAAATGGACTGACCTGTAATTAGGCAACATGGACGCTCAAGGCTTCACTTAGCATATTCTAGCAGCACCTGTACTACTTGTGTTATACCTTAGCACACGGTGACTGTATTTTACTGGGTTTGATTGTTTTATTGATGCATTTTACAGTGTGCTTGATATTTGTCCTGTATGCACAGGGTAAATGGACGTCAAACATCAACATTTTCCACAATGATCTTCATCTTAACATTGAGCTCGACGAGGCCCAATGGGCTTTAGTTTGATAAAATATTAAATATATATCACATAAATAGAATTAGAGAAACCAAACTGTGCAGGATATGTATGACTATGATCAGTATTGCTAAGTTTTTGAAACCTTGTGCAACATAATATCTTCAAAATGGCAGTCAATCGTTTTGCTGTATAGTTTGTATTTTAAATGCAACCAACAAAAATAAAAAAATAAAATAATAGTGCATGGCGATCGTAGCCAAACAAATCACATTATTTCTTCAAGTGAATCAACAACTGAATCCTACGGAGTGCTATATAGCTGAATTTTAGACCTTGATGAATGCATTCAGTTTAAATCACAACTTCAAAACATTTTTTTATGGTTTCACCAGTAAGTCCATCTGTTTCAGTCCATGGCCAGAATAAAGAATAACACAAATATATGGAGAATAACATGTATGCATAGCTCAGATCTGCAATATCTTTTATAAACCAGCATTGGCAATGCCAACAGTTTGGGCTTTTATGTAGGCTTCGAGGGTTGTGGGTATGTGGGGCGCTCGATCCACCTGCTCTAAACAGTCTGAATTTAGGCTGGATGAGCCTGTTTGCATAGGGTGTCCTGGTCGGTCTTGTAGACAGGGCTCTCATGAATTTCTGTATGCTATAAGGCGGGTGGGGGCAGTCTTGGAGAGGCACCTATGAGTGATTGACAAGGTTTTGAACATAATTATTTCTTGTATCAGGAGCCAGTGGGCCTTTCTTCTAGCAGTGGTGATGTGATCTCATTTAGGAATGTTTAGTGCTGAGCGTAGAGCATTGTTTTGCATCACTTGCAATTTGTGAATGTTCTGCAGGGTGTTTCAGTAGGGCCTGCAGGCATGAATATGTTTGATGGTGTGAGCTGCCGAGGAGGAGATGACATTGACTTGGCGTGTGAGAAAGAGGGTTTTACTGATTGGGATAAAGGGCTGCAAATACTGTCAATGTTGAAGTAGGCATATTGCTGGCCAAGGTTGTTGATCACAGTGGGCAGGCCGACGATGAGTTAAGAGAGAGGAAGTTAGTGACCATTCAAGTTTGAATGGTCTGGTAGATATTTATTTATTTAATTTGTAAAGCACACATACAACCCGGAGGCATTGAGTCGCTGTTGCACATTCCAGTCAGGCACAGGTATGGGGGGCACAATAAGTCAGGACAGTAGGACAAAGGTGGAGGGACAGAGAGAGATACGTACGGATACATTAGTTGCACAGAGATCATGTTACATACATATTAGTAATTCTGAGCATGCTGATGTAAGGAGACAAGGGGTAGTGGAATCAGTGGTAAAAAGGAGGGGGATTTAGGCTAAGAGCTGGGTTTTGAGGGCTTTGTGAAAGACCGAGTAGGATTTCTCAGCCCGTACAGAGGGGGGAGATCATTCCATATAGTTTAGATTCTCTGCGTCTTGGTGGTTTTTGCTGGAGAGGGGGAGGAGAATCTGGGTATCATCGGGATAGATAGTGTAGGAGATACCCATTGAGTATAGGAGGTCAAAAAGTGTTTTTTTGAAAATGTTATAAGAGTTGGGAAGACACAAGAGCCTTGGAGGTCACCACAAGGGATAGATGCAGGGGTGGTGCTTGCATTGTCAGCAAAGACTCTGATTTTCCTGTCTTTCAGAAAAGAGGCAACCCAGCTGGATGCCTCTGTTGAGAAATTAGCCGCCACGGTCAAGTGTTGACAGAGTAGTTCGTGGTCCACTAAGTCAAACACTGCTGTGCGGTCCACTAGTAGTAGGAGAGCTGATTTCCATGTGTCCTTAATTGTATCTAACTGGTTCTTTAAGTCAAGCAAGGCAGATTCCAAACAGTGTCCCAGCCGGAACACTGATTGCTGGATCCCTAGAAGTGATTGGGCTCCAGGTAATGCTAAATTTGGATATAGGCTGCTCTAGCCAAGATCTTCAAGAGAAAGGGGACAGATGTGATAGGTCAGTAGTTTGTGGGGGTAGTGGGATCCAGTGATGGGTTCCTTAGTAACGGGAGTACCCAGGCTTCTTTTAAGCTATTGGGGACTCAGCAAGAGGAGAAGGAGGAGTTGATAAAGGTGGTGATGAAGGGGACTAGGGCTTTCACACAGTCCTTGATAATTGCAGCAGGACAATCATCTCCTTTGCATCTGGAGGGCTTCAGACCTTTAAGCAAGGAGGAGACTATGTCCTCAGAGATGGTGTTAAAGCAGAACGGACAAGTTCTTGTGGGACTGTGGGTATGGGGGCCGTCTGATGATGATGACTGTTAGGTTAGTACGTGTTTGCTTCTGTAGGATTTCATTGTGTAACAAGGCAATTTTGTCCAAGAGGGCAGTTTGGACCTTGGTGCAACAGGTCTCATTGTTGGAGTGTAGGGGAGAAGGGGTTTTCAAGTTATCTAAGAATGAAAAAAATCTCTTGAGTATTCAATTTTGTGATTGCGGTTCTAGTGTTGTAGGTGACTCCCTGATCAAACAACTCCTACAAGCTCTGTGTCCCTCCTCATATGCTATTGCTCCCTATGTGTACTCCACTGCAATCATTTCGGTTTATAGGTGTCTCAAGCAATGCCTAGTCGTACCAAATGAAAAGGACCATGCAGCCCTTTTCTGTCCGAGGTGTGATAGTTCCCAACAGAGCAGGGGGTTTGATTTTCTTTTATTGAATCACACTCATCTGACCCTTGTTAGACACAGTGGGCCTGATTCATGAAGCGTTTTTCATTGGGCTGTCCTCATTGAAGAACACGTTGTGAATCTATTCCAGCATGTATTCTGTGTCGAGCAGAGGGTAGATAAAGGTTAAGAACAATGATAACATTCCAACTGTACTGCAATTTCAAGGCCTCCATGAAGCTGTGTGGCCTGCCTTCCTTTTTAGCTCACAGGCAGGTGCAAAACACTGGAAAAATATTTAGAAGGCCACCAGGAGCCAGTCAGCACCTGAAATGCTCCCGAATCCTACCAATAATTGCATGTGCGATTCGGAAGGCTAAAATAACAGACTGATATTTGCGGATCTCCTGAATTATTGGCTGGTGCAGGTAGTCATGGTATCACTTTCACCATTCTTCGTTCAGCTATACTGGAGGGTATTCATTGAAATGTATGTCATTGCTTATTAAATCAGGACAACTTAACAGTCCTTCTTTTAGGTATGATTTGTTCTTCGTTAAGCTCATTCTAATCATAATTAGTTTTCAGGTAGGATCCCAACGTTTCCTATTGCCAGATTACAGTAAATGCCTTGGCAGACTTGTCTGAATTTGTCATGCTATGGACTCCAGGCTGCATTCAGGCCCTTCTGTAAAAGAAGTGTGCAGGAGACGCAGCCAAGTGGGCTGCCTGAGCACATCGTCTCTTTAAGGAAGAAACAGTCGGCAAAACAAATGTTCTAAGGAAGCATAGAAGGTATGCTGACCTGCAGGTTTTATGAAGTGGGTGACGAGGGTCCCAATGCACCCCCAGCTGTAACCCGTAAGATATGTTGACTCCCTACAAAAAGCAGAATCAGGGATATCTGGCACAGATCAAGGATTCCCTACCAAGACTGCACCTTCTGGCTATGCACATGGGCACCACTTCACCCCCATAGACCACATTAAAAGAGCCATGTGGTGCTCCTCGTCCCCCATTAACATAGGGTATGCTTTACAAACGTGGTGAATAGTTTTTCTTTATGATACAGTCTGAGCCTAATGGTTAGTCCTGAATCTCATAAACAGGAACATTAATTTGAACCACCTGTTGTTTTAGGCCTAATAAAAATAATCTCTTACCAAGAACTTCACACTTTCCAATGAACATCTTTGAAAACACATATCAGATCATGGTCACCTTCTTATCTTTCATTCAGTGAAGCATTAAAAGTTGAATTACGCTTTGAACTTGCTAATTATGACAATATGTGCTAGGAATTGTGTATTGTGAAAACTCTACAAGGTCTTTCAAGTAAACTACAGGCGGGTCAAGAAAAATGTCTAGCTCTAAGCGTTTTCAAAGACTTTCATTTGAAAGTCTGTACTTTGGTCAGCCACTTTTAGTCAACCCGAATTTAGCCTTTTTTCTTAGTTGTGAGGTACTCCAACTAACCCTCACAATACTACAACTAACCCTCACAATACTACATGCAACATTTATTTATTAATTTATTAAATTGATAAAGCGAGCAAACAGCCCTTAGGCATCGAGGCGCTGCTACAGGTGATGAGCTTAGTTACATAAGGCATGTGCCAGACATTGTGGAAAACATTGCATAAATCATACATATAGTGTGAGCAGGAATAGTGAAAACATTGTATACAGATAGCATATAGGTTTTGGTGAAAAGCAGTTTCATGATAGCTTTGCGGAAGGCTAAATTGGAGGTTTCAGCTCTTAGGGATGGTGAAAGGGCATTCCATTGCATGGCTGCTATGTATGGGAAGCTGGCGCCGCCCACTCGGACCCGTTTGATTTTGGGTACTGTGAGCATGTTGACATACGGTGTTCTGGTAGGTCTGGAGGATGCAGCTCTGTGTATTCTTTGGGTAACATAAAGGGGGTGTTTGATTGACACATTAGTGGGTTAGAGCCAGGCTTTTAAAGAGGACCCGCTCTTTGATGGGTAGCCAGTGTGCCTGTTTCTTGGCGGCAGATATGTGGTCCCTTCTAGGGATTCCAATGGCTGCTGGGAGTACGCTATTTTGGAGTTATTGTAGCTTCTCCATATTTTTTGCTGACATGCCTACAAAAAAGGGCATTGCAGTAGTCGTGTCTGGACCCTGTTATAGCTCTGGCAATGGTGAGGCAGTTATCCTTGGAGAGGAAAGGTCTGGCTGCATTTAGCGGCTTGGCGTGGTATTCTGTGGCAGACGCGATGGTGTTGACTTGCCTGGACATAGAGAGGTTTGAGTCTAGGTAGACTCCAAGGGTTTTTACTGTTTCAGAGGCTGTGGTTTTGATGTTTCAATCGTAAAATGGAGGAATTGGTTGTCAAGTTTCTTTAAGGTTTCAGTGGAACCAATCAGGAGAAGTTCAGTCTTGTCACTGTTGAGGCATAGCCCTTTGATGGCCATCCAGGCTTGGACATCTCCCTACTATCATGCAAACACATATACATATGTTTATAACTGTATATTTATTTGGCCGAATCTGCAAAACCTCACAACCAAACTGCAGACTTGCAATGTAAACTCTTTCTAACAACAGGATACAGATCTGATAACAAAATTAATAATTGTTTCTCTAGAAGCCAATATTGATAATTCACGATTTATGTGTTCATATTTCAAGGCTTCCTTGAGACAAATCTGAATAGTAAAACAGAATACTGATTTTCTTTTACAGGTTGGTGCCTTGGAACTATGTCAAGGTTCATGTTTTCCAAACAACAAAACGGTATTTCCGGGATATTTGGTTTGTATATTCGAAGCCGGTTCCGGAAACCTCCAAAGAAGCTTGTTTGTTGCTGTCGGTGTGTCTCTGTGTGACAATATCAGCTGGTGGCCTTCTCTACAACTGGATGTTTTCTTCATTGAAATACACATCTTGGCTCTCACTAGCAACGTCAACATCATTTAGCCTTGTTCTTTTATTGCTTCTTGTTTTTGTGCATCCGGTACGCTGTGTTTTAACCATCAGCATCCCTGCACTAGGCACAAAACAGGGTCGTCGACTCCTCTTGTCAACCTGTTTTCTAATTATTACACTTGACATCCTCCCAAATGTTGCTGGGAATATAAGGATAATATTGAAATATTTACAATGTTTCTCAGAAAATTCCTCAGAAAGCCTCTTAAACTCAACAATGCTACTGGAGCAATCTGCCCAGGAATTTGGTAGAGAGGTTACAAAGGTCTCTCAACATCCATATGGGACAGGCCTGACATTTGTTTCCAAGGTTAACAGGTCTACAATCAGGGACCAAATGCTTAAAGTTAGTTTGAATATCAAGAAAGATTTTTTAGAAATAGAAACTAAGGTGTCGGAAACAGTCTTGGTTGCCAACAGGATAATTGCATGCCTTTTTGTGGTGTCCCTCCTCTGCCAGTCTGCTTGGTACTTGAAACTTTACTTAACCGATCTCAAGTTTAACAATATTTACATCACAAAGAAGTTGAAACATTTGGCACTAAAACACAACAAAGCATATGTTATTGATTCCAGTTCTAAAGGATTAATAGAATCAACAGGATGGAAGCTGTCGAAAGAAGAATGTGTTTCCTGTCTGCTCCGCATCATGGTCCTATCTCTTTTCTTCGTGTTGATAGCAATGACGATAGCGATCGACCACATTTCCTTTCTTCTCGCTGTCGCTATTGGGGAGTGGGCCAACAACTTTCCCACTGTACCAGTGATTCTTGAAATAGATTATAAAGTAAGTACAACAATATTTTTCTGACCTGCAGGTTCATGTACAGCATCTCCCTATGAGACCGTTAGTACATAGTATGCAAAATACAGAGAAAATACATTGTTCAACAGCAAGAGATAACCCATGAATGCGTGTTGGCTTCACAGAACTGTCTACAGTTGTTTGTCTACGATTGTGTCACTTTATAGAGAAAAACTTGATTGGATTTTTTGCTTGCATATTGCAATATTTTACATATTCTTTTATTTCAGTGCATCTTCTGCACAGCTTAAAAAAAGATTGTAGATGAGTCCCATATGCAAGCAAGAAAACAAATTAAAAACCAAACTGTGTTAACCACTTACATTCTAATTGGTGTAGTTACACCGTGCCATCAAAGTAAATACAAAGTAAGACATTTGTAAGAATATGTCTTGTGTTACGACCTGTTTTTAACTCAAATTTCTTCGGGACATCTTAGGAAAAAATCTTGATAAGACATTTCTTGAAAACGTCAGGCTACTTATCGGATGCTTAGTTCAAGAGGTGTGTTCATTCCATACCTTATACGTCTACTGTAGACTGATTATTCTTTTGTTGATTTAATTCTTACTTTGTATTAACTTTGATGGCACAGTGTAACTACACCAATTAGAATGTAAATGGTTAACACAGTTTCGTTTTTAATTCTTTTTCTCTCTTGCATATATGACCCATCTGCAGTCCTTTTTTAAGCTCTGCAGAAGATACACTGAAATAAAAGAATATGTTATATCAACTAATAATTTGTGGCCTTTACCAATCTGAGAGTTGACTAGATTGTCTTGGATTTGACCTGTTGCTACTCAGGGACAAAAGGAAGGGGTAGTTGACCTATCTTTGTTCTTTTTCAACATCTAATTCAGAAAGGAATAATAGGGATATAAAAGTAAGACAAGCCCCTACATAATATAAATAAAAGTCTGGAAGAAATCATACAAAGGGGATGGCCTACCAATTAAATATTCTGTGAAAAAAAGATATGACCATAAACAAAGGATAGACTTGTAATTCACCAAAGAAAATGCAGAGATTTCACGACCAGATGCTTAAAGAAAAGACATCTGCCCAAGAGTGTGAAAGTCCGCTAAAGAACTATAATGACCGAGGGTAAGGTGCATGCAGGAAGCAGGGATCATACTGGGTGGCTAGATAATAAGGAAGTCATAAAATAGATGAAAAAAACTGCTCAGTTGTCTTTATTCCTCCGAATGGATTGTGCATGTTCAAATAGCTGGCAGTTGATCGCTCACAAAAAACATTTCTTGGAACATTCAAAATGCCAACTGGGCCACACACGAGGATTTGCCAGCTCTTAGAGCACCAACTGAAAAACAACACCCCTTGACTATTGTAGGTCTTCATGGGTAAGGGCCTTTTTGACCATAGAAATGGTAAAAAACAGATATTTCCAACAAAACTAAGATAACAAAGCCACATCTCTCAGTAAACACAATCAGATGCCCAGTAGAAAATTAATATCACTCTTAAGAACGAACCACCTAAAAGGGTGCGGGGAACATGACAATCAAACACTCTAGGACAGCAAGCAATTGCAACAGGCAGGGAAGTCACAGAACCCTGCATCACCATGGAACCACCAACAACACTTAACTTCCCCAAGTGATCTTGAACCAAAGAAATGAGAGAATCAGTGAATATGTGAATGGGAGACTACACCTAGCCACCAAATTGTCAGATCAATATAGAAGCCGGAGAGCATCTTGGCTTGATATATCCAAGATTCAAACATAAAAACCCCTAACTTATGAGAGACAAAGACAATCAATAACCTTCTTAGTAATAGTAATTGACATGTTGGAACGAGTCAAATTGCCTGCCCAAATATCCTCCACCCCAGAATGTAAGTGCCAACATAGAGGTAGTGGGCTACTTCTCTCGCATCAAAATATTCAGTCTTTCTCACCACAGTAGCATGCACTATGACATCCCCAAGAAGTCACAAAGTTAAGCAATAGGGTTAACACCAGACACAGTGACTTGGGGAAGAGTATTATGCCATAGCGTGTTTGACAAAAACATGCATTTTGGGAAAACCAGAAGAGATTTGGGTATTTGCTCAAATGTTTGATTGGCAGAATCTTTTGCATCAAATACATATTTCTTTACATTTCAGGCATGCAATCAAACATGCTATAGGCTAAGTTTGAGGATTGCATCAATGGGTGCTGGTAGGTGGTTTAGTGAGGGGGTTCCTGAGTAAATATGTTGAATGATGGATTAAAATGGTGCCTTATAGAGCACACTTTCTGTGGGAATTGGGTAAACAGCCAACAAGTTTGCAATCGGTTTTGTAGGGTAAGTCATGAAAAAATCCAATGTATGCAATTCACCAATCAAGCACAGGCCCTTTTTCCAGTCATACCTTTCCCCACAACAATGTCACGCTGACAGTGCCCATACATTTCCATGCTAACTGCACCTATATATGCCAGTTTACTCATATGAGACCATACTCATGTATGCTTTGTGCATAACACCAGTAATGATACTATAAAAAAACACGTCCAGGATGGCTGTTCCAATATACGCCCATAGCATCACTTAAGAACATACTCCTGTTGGCTTTGCCATTAACCATGCCACAATAAGAAAATATGTCCAAACTGGCTGCTCCAATGCAGGCCAGTCTAGACACGTAATAACACTTATCATGCTTAGTTTAGCACAGATAGGCAATAAAACATGCCATGCCACAGTAAGAAATAGGCATTCTAGCTGCACAAAAATGGCCTTGCCCTTGAGCAGGTTACATTTTATGACTTCCCAGGGGTGAGGTTTAATGAAAATGGCTCCTGGACCGCCAAGGTTGCAAAAAATGTATTAACCTGGAAAAATATAGTGGTAGAGTCTGGTCATTCCTCAATAAACATGGCAGAAGAGTGCATCACCGAGGCCCGCACCTCTGCCAGTTTCTGGGCCCGGCCAAGCTCTAGTATTCGATCGAGGGTAAGCGGCGGCTCCCTCAGGACTTGTTTGCGTAGCTTCGCGGAGCTGCAGCGTAAATGATCTGCGTTCTGATCTCACCCCCCTTGAAGTTTCCCAGGTCACAGGACAGTGTGCAGCTTCCAATGGAACGCATCAAGGCTCTCCCCTTCCTCCTGCTTCGCACACCTCATCCAGAATCGTTCATAGTCCCTGTTAACCATGGGTCAGAAGTATTCATTCAGGGCTGCGATGGCTGCATCGTATGACTGATCCCTGGGCCTTAATATCTTGAATAGCCTCTGAACGACCAGTCTGGCGGAGTACAGGAAGGTCGGGCATTTTGCTGCATCTTTGATCTCCATCGCCTCGAAGTACAGCTCTAGGTTTTCCTCCCAAGCTGTCCCCCGGGGTCCCAAGCTGGCGGGCGAGCCCATCACATCGAAGTATGGCAGTGGCGCAAGCTCCCCTCGATATATTCCTTCATTGTCCTCATCCGCCATGATGACTGCTGGGCCGGAGACTGTTATGGCAATGGCATTTGGCTGTTGCAGATTGTTCAGTCACCGCGCCGCCGGTTTCCTTACCCCTCGTGGGGTCCTTTTGTATGCTTCCCCGTGCTCCGTGTGTGGACAGAACCTCCTAGGGTACTGATGATGGCAGGGGTGTTCAGACAGGACAGCCTGTTGGGGTCTGCGCTGGGCCAAAACCCACACGCTTCTTGCCGCGGTCGGCCCTTCTTCTGGTGCTCATTGGTCTTGGGCTTCAGTGGAACCCCCTCACTTGTCCCTCCCAACGAGCGCACGAGCACTCCGAATGGAGCCGCTACCCCTGGGGCAGACAGCCAAATGTAGGCACCAGGATGGATTGTCTGGGACACCCTTCTACCACTACTGTTGTCCCGTTGGCTTCCTGTGCATGCGAGGAAGAGACAGCCTGATTGTTCTTCCTTCTTCACTGCCGCGGCTGGTTCATTTGGCCACTCCCCTTTTCATGAGCGAGGTGGAGATGGCTCAGCCCCACTTCCTTTATTCCCTGCTGGTGCTAGGGACACATGCAGGTCGTATGCAGGTGGAGGCCATGCCCCGTTTTGTCTCTCGGGCAATGATGAGGAGTGCACGCCACCCCTTCTAGGCTAACTGTGGGCGAGGTGAGCAGCTGGCCATCATCTGTTCCGGCTTCACAAACATTTTCACCCGTCGGCAGCCCGGGACTCAGCGGGTGTGCTCCCCGCTCTGTTGAAGTGCACAGGTGAGCCACGGGCCGAAGCTCCCAGCTCCGCCCCCTTCCTTTGTTTGTGGCCCGGGCTCCACACGGCTCACGCCACCGGCCGAACTTCGCTCCTTTCTTTTCCGGGCAGGACGGCCGCACCATGCACGTCCCGCCAGCCGAAGCAGTCCTCCTCAGCATAGCTGTGGGCACCAGGCGACCTGTGTAGGAGTACCCCCGCAGGTCCCTGGGCCACCTGCCACGCTGCTGCCCACACGTGCTTCCTCCACACAGCCGCCGACTGTGGCCGTGTGCACGGGTCCTTTCGTCCGCCCGCCGCGAGTACCAGCAGGCGGGCGGGACTTCCTCTTTGCCAATGTGGTGCCCCGCATCTGGTCCCGGGGTGGGTCAATCCAGGCGTTGGGATCTCCCGACGCAACTCCCAGAGCTGCGGGCACGCAGCTAGCTGAGTGCAGGGATCACCCCACACTGTCCGGTTCACCGGACTGAGAACATCTGCTGGGGGCACCCAGCACTATGGAGGCTTGGACCTGGGCTCACACCAGCACAAGTAGGCCACGGTCACGTGTCAAACCCCAGCCCCAAGAAACACACGTAGACATGAGTTGCCGCTTCCGGGGACTCTGCTGCTCTGATCTGAGCGTGCCAACAGAGCCCCTTTTATTTCAGAGGCGTCATGACGAGGTCATGACGCTCTCTGCCAAAAGAACTAGACCAACACACAACACTCGCAGTGTTCCATCCAGAAATTAATATTTAATTACACATTTAGTTCAGTAGCGGGTGAAGCCAAGGCAAGGCCCGCAGAGAGGCAAACACAAGCATAATTAATGCATCAGTCAGTCGCCTGCATATTCTCGGAAGTTTGTGGTAACAAAACACTACCCATATGCACATATATATTATCTGTAACGAGTTTTGAATTGGATGCTCAATCTAGTGCTTTGCACACGTATATAGGACAAACAGGTGTGTACAGCACAGTACACATGTATACAGCACGTAGAGTACCTTTATTTGCTTCTCGTGCTTCTGTGCGCGACTTGCTGCATCGTTCTCTACCTCTGGACTGACTAAGAAGACATATTGCTAGATAATCACTGTTCTAGAAATGTTTGATGCATTTTAATAAAGTAAATATGTATTTGTTTATCTAAAGTAAAATGTGATTTTTACCAGACCTTGAAAGTGAAAAGACTTCAAACACTAAATAACAGTGACCAGTTTTGAATTACAAAATTCTTAGAAAATGTCCTGAAATAATTTACGTACTCTGCACCAGGGGTTTGCAGCCTCAGACTGACCAAAGGTTTTGGACTGCAACTCCCACAATCCCTATCCATGAGATTTGTAGTCCAAACTATCTGTAGACCTGCAGTTGCGGACTGTTGCTTTATAGCATGACCTTTGAAGTGAGCAGTGCTAATGTTACATACAGTCAAGCCAAATCGTAACCTAGCAAAAAAGAGCTCTTGAGTAAACATGTAGTTCAGGGACGTCATTTCACCAAAATGCCAGGGGATGCGGAAGTGACATCATATGACCCTTGATCTCTGATGACATCACAGGAAGTGATGTCATTTGTGACCATCCCCGAGTGGCATCACAGGAAGTGATGGCACATGACCTTCCGATGCGTCTAACACCCTTGTTTCTCAACAGAACATTCAAACACACACTATCACATTTCATCTCATTCACCCACCACTCACTGACCCATAGCACATCCATATATCTGACACACGCTTCACACATGCAAAATACACATCAATTTTTTATTTTGTAAAACTCCAAAAACAGTATATGTTTTTGCACTATTGTATGTGTTGTGTGAATAGTGACAAATGAATAATGACAAAAGAAAAGTCAAATAGAAAAACGATAAAATAACTGTCTGAACAAACAAGCTCACAAGCTAAATAATAAATGCTTTGTGAACTTGATCTAGTACAGTGTTACTGTATTTGTACGATGATACCAGCAGAAACAGAGTCATCTTTGTCAACTAATGAATGCCCCCATCAAAGAAATTGGATGAAATTAATTAATGTGAATGTAAAAATATATGTGGCAGGACGCCCCCCTTGTTTCATAATTTACCAGGCCCATAGTCCTCCCACTAACAGGGCTGTCTCTTCAGGTACTCCATGTTATTACAGCAGCCAGACTTATACAATCATTTTCAATCACAAAAATTAAAGATGTATAGACTTTTTAAAAATGGATTGTATGCACTTCCAAACTTCTTGCCAAAATAAAAAATACATTTGCGCAGTCTAAGAACATGTTTCAGTTAGGCATTCTCACCCTTGCACGACCAAAATTCATTCATTCAAGAGGCTACAAATCTTGTTATTCTTATTGCAGTAAAAATAGCTGGATGAAAGATTAAAAAAAGATTGAGAAATGTACTCTAGAGTGAGGTGTTGGGCAAATACGTTCGCTGTCTTCTGGGGAAAAAGGGAGATTGAAGTAATTCTCCCAGTCTAGTACCACTTTGCTTTTCACTAATGTAGCCACCTGATTGGACACCAGACACCAATGTATGCAGTTTGAGGTGTTAGGATAACCATTATGGTGAAAAAGAACAAGCAAGCAAATTGGGATATCAGGGGTAGGAAAGACAATCACATGTTGCACCACATTAATAATTAAATTATATCTATATAAATCTTGAGGATCGAGACCACGTTTTATTTAGCGAGGTACGAGGCCTTCTGTGCATGAGCACCATTTCCCAATATTTACCGAATTCAGAGTAGAGTACTGAATGCCGAGTAAAATACAAAAAAATACTAACTACAAATTTTTGAATATGGTGAGAATGGCTCTTAAAGTGGATTAACAGAGGCTTTGAAAATCTCTCAAATTTGCTTCGATCTCAAAGCTAACCAGGTTGAAATTTACGTAACCACTATGCTAGTGCACTGTATAAGGATTACGTTACTTTTGTGAAACAACGTAACCATACACATTGTGAAGGCACTGTGCATCTCTGAATTATACGTAATAATTTAATTTTGGCACTTATTTGGATCACGCATTTGATAACCATGGTGGGATCTACATTCCTTAACTGAGAATCATCTTTGTGTTTTCACTTGAAAACATTTGATTTCAATGATAGTTTTAAACCTCTTTGTAAGGTACATTGGGAAATCTTTCACTGGTGCATCTTAATATTACAGAGCATGTGAGCAAATAGAAAAGTTCAGTTTACAATTAATGTTGAAACTAATGATTTAGGCATAATCAGTTCTGCTTTGTAGGTCGCACAGGATCATAACAGACCAGTCCAATTTATCAGGCATGTGCAAGTAACAGTCTTTTTAAAGAGGCATGGGTTGTTACCACATGGTACAGACTGACTCAGTGGTGATTATGACCATTAGGACTTCAACTTAGCGTTAGGTGTTCTAATGGCTTTTTTTATTTATCAATGAAATGTCGTGCCTGGAGAGTGAGAGTTGATTTTCCTGTGAATCTTCAAAGAAGATGGCTGCAATGGAAATGGTAAACAGAGCATGCAGAGTCCCTTTTCCATGTCCATGCCGGTTAGGTGTGTGTGATGGAGACAGAACTTTGATGTGTGGCAGGTCACTTAAGTGTAATAATCAAGTTTAAGGGAACCACGAATAAGAGGGTTACAGGAGGGTGGAGTGGTCCAGTGGGTAGAAGCAGGTGCAGAGCTGTATATGGGATGAAGGGGAGTTGGACAACAAGCAAATGCTTGCTCAGAATCCAGACCTTCACCAGCAGATTCATCTCGCAATCCCAGCAAGCTGATTGTCTGTACTCCCAAGGCGTGTTAATTAACTTTATAACAACCTTCTTCTTTTCATTTTCAGGTAAAGATTTCCTTGGTACGATTTATCGAGCTATCAACTCAATCATTCCACAAGAAGTTTCAAAGGGACCTGTCATTTATTTCTAAAGACTGTGTACTGCTGCCAACCGCCCCAAACAACACTTTGGCATTGACAGTGGCACTCATCTATGGCATTGCATGTGCCTTCATATTTTTCCAAACATACGCCCAGCGCTTATGCAGAAGAATGTCAGCGTCCTTTTTTGAAAAGCAAGAAGATGCACGGATTGAACATCTCTTTGAAGAAATATTACGCAAGCATCGCAAGAAGCAAAAGTTATTATTGTAAATGTTAATGCTCTGTTTATAAAATATGTTAGATGAGATCAGACCACTTCTGTAAACCCTTCCACTACAAATCCAGTTATGTTGGGAAACATATTTTTTGAATGCAATATAAATAATATATATGTGAGGCTCCTTACATTTGGATATTGAATGATTTACAAGAAAAATAAACATTCCTGAAATGTGATTTTTATACAAACATATGAAAATGAAAGGAACACTAGAACAACAAAATATTTCAACATGCTTTGTGCCCTTCTAATGAACTCATACATAATTCACACACCTAGGCTCTATGACTGATACATTTACTTTACACCCGCTCCAGTGAACAGTGAGTTTGCTTATTTTGAGACTTTCAATGCTCTTGTGGAGAAGTCCAGAAATCTGATCACGGTGATTCACTTACCATCCATTCTTTAAAACAAAATCTTCACGTTTTGTATTCTTTTTTTTTTTTTGCTTTTGTGATCTGTAAACATGCACGGTTTCAGTACAGAAATGGTGTGAAGACACAACAGAGACTTGGAGGATGGAAGGGTGATCGAGCAATAGGAAGGGGGGAGGGACGGTAGAGGGTCACAGAACGTTTTTCGTATAGAATTCGATCTGACCAACCGAAATCACTGCTGATAAAGTAGTGACTTTTTAAAAATGTTTTACGTTATGTAATTAATTTTAATGTGTTAGATGTTTTGATTAAATCATGGTATTATGTACTTGACATGTAGATTGTAAATTGTATTTATTCATTGCGTACTATATTTATGTATACGATTTGTAACAAGCCAAGCATAAAAAAATAAAAAAACAGAGGATGATGGGTTACAAGAATCCCTTCACAATTGTTTGGGCTAACAATATTCATGGAACTCCAAGTCAAACAAGGCTGAATGTGTATTGGGAAAAGAAAATAACAGTGACAATCTGACACATTCTATTTAACACCAACATTCATTAAAGACTGGTGTTTAGGTGGCACCACCCTCAGTGTTGTTGTTGGATTTGAGTAGTTTGCAGAATCATTTGTAGATCTTTTCATTCCATAGTTCTGGGTTCCAGTTGTTCCATAATTTGAACCCTTGTCCTGCAATCGTTTTGCCTCCAACTTTTAGTTTCTTGAAGGTCAGAGAAAGATATCTTTTTATTGGATACCAGTCTTGGCAGTCTAACCATAGGATGAGTTTGGAGTTACTGAGCATGTTACTTTGAGCTTGTTCTTCTGAGAGCTTGGTGGAAAAGGCAGAGTATCACTAGAGCAATACGTTTTTTCACTGTAACCCAGTTTAGTGTCTTGAGAGCTGGTGCTATGTGATCCCACACTGTGAGACCCAATGCTAAACCGAAGGCCTTATTCAAGAAAAAATGACATTGTTATACAAATTTTGAGGGAGAAGCATAGAAATAAAACGTTTTAACAGTCAAGTTTGGAGAGTGTAAGGGATATGACCATTTGAACATTGTGCAACAAGTCCAACAATCAGTGGATTCACTTGAGGGGGCACAGCTTGATGCAAATGATTTGAGTCAGTGCAGCTACCATACGTGGCAGATCTGAGACAAATATTACATCCAGGTTCTTTGCTTTGTGTTGTGGCTACGCAGGATACTCCTGGGTGGTTGTCCAGTAGAATGGGGGTAGGTCCTGGATAAGGCCATGTTCTCTGATGGGTGTGTACTGGAATGTAGGTTAGTGTGGAGGTAGAAGATAAGTTGTAGTTCTTCAGCTAAAGATGAAGAGCCCCACAGTTCCAGGTTCTTGCAGGTCTGCCAGAGGTTTCAGGTATGTCTTAAAGAGCAAGGTAGAAAGGACAGCTTCTTCAGGTTCTCTAAATGGAGGAATATAGGAAACAGCTGACTTGAGCTGACGTCTCTTTGAAGAAACGTTTGATGCAGGTCTTTTATGTCTAAACCCATAGCATATTTAGATATGCAACATCTCAGATACATATCTTGGCCTAAACATTTGGGTTACTAGTGGGGATGCAAATAGCTTGATAGACTGGAACTCAATTCAGTCAAGTTTGGACAGAATGAAATGATAATTTAACATGTATTGTTCTTTTTGAAATTACATTATTATTTATTTTAGTAATTAATTGAGTGATTGACATCTACAAGGGCTTTAAAAAGAACATCAGCATGATATTTTTTGTGTGTACATAGTTAACTACACCTTTTGACATTGGAACGTTACAGCGGGTAGACTGTGTGAACGGTCTTAAAGATTCCAGAATCTAACAAATGTTAACTTTTTTTAACAAGATTTGCCCAATACCATATTAATGACCGTAGGCAGCGCATATCGGCCTACTACCACCAAGAACTCCATTACACCCCCAATTGCACATGGAACCTTTTTGACATCATCAAGTCCCCCTCCAGACCACTCCCCAATCATACCACCCACCCCATCAACCTCAGTATGCAACTCCCTTATGGACTACTTCAACTCCAAAATAGACAACATTAAGATAGTCCTCCCCTTGATTGTCCCTCTCCCACCACCCACTCTCAAATTCTCCAACACAAGGGACCCAGTTTTCCCCATCGATCAAGACACCCTTTTCACCTTTACAGCCAATATTACACCAGCAGGTGGATGCATGCCAAGCACAGGCTGCATCTGACTGCGCACATTTTGAGGTATACCTTTTTAGAAGATGATCAGGAGCCCCCGCTATAAAAAGGAAGCCACTTTTTTCATTTGGATACAGATGCAGGTTAGTACCGGCCCCAGCAGTAGTACAAGAAATACACAAGAAAGGGAACACACACTGGCACAATCTCTCAAACCATTGCTTCTCTCCAACTGGAATTCGAAGAACACTCAGCATCCTTGACATAATGGCATGCAAGGAGGGAAGACAGAGTAAGAGGAATGCACATCACAATACATTCTCCCCCTTATGAAAACTCAGAAATGAAGTACATGTAAACAAGACTGACAAGAGCAAGAGGAAGAACAGCATAGGAAAGTACAACCCAACTATCAAACAAACGAACCTCCCGACATGAACTAAGTAGTCTCTTATCCATATCCACAAGAGTGTGGAAAGCACCTACTCCTCCGATGGGGGATTCTGCAACTTCACAATCTATGGGAAGTGTGCGTCGATAGCGAGTGACACACATCCCACAAATCAGTTCCCAGTAACTTCATTACATGCTGCAAAGAGATCATGCTCCAAAGGACAGTGGGACAATCTCGAAACTCTTGCACACCGGGTGGGAAAGCCAATCAGAGTTGTCTCTTTAATTCTGGTGATGGATATGCAAAAAGAGAAGTATTAGTTTACTTGCAAAGCAAACAGTCAGACCTAGCACTTTCATAACATAATGAACATAATGGCCACATGACCGTCAATCATTTTAGACCCTCAACCTAGACCTTCCTGGAAGCTTTTCCAGCCTCCCGCCTAAATAGAATGGTCTTTTAATTCTGATGTATAGCCCATTGACAGTGTAGATGTAGAACAATACCACGTTATGAGGTCCTTCTGAGTAAAGATGACAGATGACATTTACTTCCGGACCTGTCCTCCTCCAGCAAGGAGCAACGGGCCACCATCCCGTCTCTTCTTCCCTCCCACTCGACGATGTGACCTGCTACTCTGCACACCCTGAGGGTGCTCCAGCTTTTCCCCCGATGCAGCCTTGGTTCTCCCCCTTCATCACCCGCACATGACGTAGGCTCGTTTGTTTTCTGAGAATGGATGAACGCTGCTGTGAAAGAAAGAAAAAAAGATAAGGAAATGCAAAATATTTTAATTTTTTTACTTTTTCCCTGAACGCCTTCTCCATTAGCGCCAACCTCTGTGCTGACTTCTGCTGTTCCTCTGCTGTTCCTCTGCTGCCGATCATGATGCTGGGGCGGCAGGCAAAATGGCAATAATTGCGAGCTGCATTGAAACTGCCTTTGTCTGGGTGGTCCACGTGGCAACTCCAAGATGGCCACTGTTTGATGTGTACCTGAAAGAGGCTGGAGTCTTCCTCACTTTCCACCTCGGCATCCACCTGCATTCTGATTGGCCTTTCAGTCTGACATATGTGCCTATGGGGGACCTGCAGGCTTTATCCAGACCCCCTCTCTAAATGCCCACATCAACACCGAATCTGCCCAGCTTTCTTCTTCCCTCCCACTCGACAATGTGACTTGCTACTCTGCACACCCTGAGGGTGCTCCAGCTTTTCCCGTGATGCAGCCTTGCTTCTCCTCCTACATACCACGCGCACAAGGTAGGCTCGGTTTGTTTGCTAAGAATGGATGAATGCTGCTGCGAAAGAAAAAAAAGATAAGGAAATGCAAAATATTTGTATTTTTTTTAATCTTTCACTGAACACCTTCTCCGTTAGCGCCAACCTCTGTGCTGTCTTTTGCTGTTCCTCTGCTGCCCATCATGATGCTGGGGTGGTGGGCAAAATGGCAATAAGTGTGAGCTGCATTCAAACTGCCTTTGTCTGGGGCGTCTGCGTGGCAACTCCAAGATGGCCACAGTGTGCCGTGTACCAGAAGGAGGCTGGAATCTTCCGCCCTTTCCACCTTGGCCTCCACCTGCATTCTGATTGGCCTGTGAGTCTGACAAATGGGCCTTTGGGGGACCGGCAGGCTTTAGCCGGCACCCCTCTCTAAAGGCTACCCACATTTTAAGACCCTGCCTGCTCCCTATCCGCTGTCTGACCAGGCCTGTAGGACCCTTTTAAAAACCTTTTTCATGTGCACAGTGACTGCAGTGATCTCTCAACGCTCTGGAAATATGGACTTCCTCGAACACCAAACACCGGCAGAAGGGCCGCTTTTGCACTTGAGCTTTCCGACCCTCCTCCCCTTCACCTGACACTGTACCTCCTCTTACCCCTCCCTTCTGGTTTCCCTCAAATTGGCTTTGCTCAGTTGCTACATGCCTCACCTGCTTGAGTCTGAATTTCGAATCTAGATGTGCCCACCCTACCCCACCCTCTATGCCAGCAATCTCCTATTCTTCCATCCACCATCTCTGCTCACCACACTTTTTCTGATTCTCTGTCTATCCCTACCTCCTCTGTCCCTGCCTTACATTCTATTCTTCTCCCCGTTGCCTCACTATAGTGAATGCTCCTACACTTTCAGAAATGTCATGAGGCCTAGTATGATAGTCTGTTGTTTGTTCCTCACCTTCCCCCGCTCACTTCCCTCATTTATTGTTCAATGCTCTTGCACTATCTGAAATATAGTAAGGCCTAGTACAATAGTCTACTGCTACTCCTCCTCTGCTGGCTCCCCTCAAGTGGCCGTGGAAAAGGCCACTTTGCCACTGAGCTTATCCTTAGTCCTTCGAATTAGGTCGTCTATACATTTGTGGGCCTTTTTCTGGGACTGTTTAGCAGTGTGCCTCTCCACACCACAGGTGTTTATGAGGTCTGTGACCTCCTGCCACATCCTCATTCGCTAAGCTACCTGTCAAACAGAGAATCTCACTCAAAACACTCGCCCTTACGCACAAATGCCTAGCCAATAAAGCCCCGATCTACCTTGGTAGTCGACTATCGCGCCACTCTACCTCACGACCTCTAAGAACAGCCCAATCCCACTTAGCTTCCAAGTTATGGAACTCCCTCCCTGTTTCAATTAGAGCGGAAGACTCTTTCAATACCTTCAAAGCCAATACTAGATCTTGGCTTTTCAACCAGCTTTAAGGCCGGCTTCGCGCCTCTTCCCGACCTACCCTGACTTGCCGACCGCTACTATCACCTATCGGCACTGAAACTACTGTACATATGTATATAATATCCTCTTGCAAATGTATATAATGATTCTTTGCTAGACTTGCATATCGGAACCCATGTGTAATGATTCTCTGTTATACCTGCATATCTGTAACCTTGTACAAATTGCGCCCTGATGCCTCCGGGCCTGTTGGTTCGCGCGTTATAAATAAATAAAATACAAATACAAATACAAAATACAAATAAGCGGGTCTACGGGTGCTCTCAGCCGAGTGGTAGAGGTCTCTATGGTGTTCCTGTGCGTATGCCATTAGGATTTCAAGCTCCTCATCATTGAAGTGCTTCTTCCTTGGTGGCCCCTTCTCCTTCACCTTTGCCGGATCATGAGGTAGTGTCTCTTCCTGCTCTGAAGGTTTTCCCCTCTTGGCCCTAGTGTTCCTTGGTGGTGCTGAGAAACATGTAGGTGTCCGACCATGTCCTTGTCCTGGTTCTGGGTCACCTCTGAGCTGAGGATCACCACGTCCCCCTCCTGGGGCTGGTGCACATGTGCCCTCACCATGTCCCCCTCCTGGTGCTGGTGCACGTATGCCCTCACATTGTCCTAGTCCTCTCCCTTTCAGAGCCTTCCCACTCATGGTACAGGCAAACTGGAAAGCACCCCAAAAAAATGAGACCACAAACAAATACAGGCTAGGTGATGGACAATGTAGATAAGTGGTCCTGCAACACTTCAAGGTGCCCCAAACCCAATAAATGTGGTGCACAATGCGTAGAGGACCTACCAACAACAGGAATGCATATGCGAAACCATATAGGCACCCCAAACTCCCAAAACGGAGTGCGAGATGTGTAGAGGGCCTCCCAAAAAAAAAAACGGAAGCCCAAAAATCTGGTACGCGATGCGAACAGTGCTTCAAAAAAAATGTATACGAGATACCATATAGGCACCCCAAGCCCAGAAAATGCTCTGTGCGATGCATACAAGGCCTCTCAACAAAACAAAATGCATACGCAAAACTTTACCGGCACCCCAAACCCAAAACATGTGGTACATAATGCGTAGAGGGCCTCCCAACAAAAAAGAATGCTTACCCGATACCATATTGCTATCCCAAAGTAATTGAGGTACACAATGTGAAATTTGGACAGTGAGATGAGTGTCTGAAAGCATAAATCCTCTGTCTCTGTGACTTCTCGCGCACCTGCAAATGCGTGCTCCATCTCTTAAATATCCCTGTCACTGCATGGGCTGCATAGGCGTGCTGCAGGCTGCGCGTAGCACGTAACGTATGCGCTAAGGCTCCTCTGTTATCAATGCTGCCTCATATTCAGATGCGACACGACCTTGCTCCTGCCTCCGTGCCATTTTCTTTGCCTCCTCCTGCCATGTATTGCGTCCCAATTCACCATCTGCTGCTGCCTGGTCGAGTGTAAGTGCGTGCTGCCAATCGGCACTGCCTTGGAGTGCCTGTTGTCCCCCCTATGCTCCTGTGGCTGGACATTAAGGCCCCGAGACCACCTCATCTGATAACTTTGCACTCAAACCTCTCTAGTTAACCACCACAGATTCAAAGCCCATTGTCAGTGTTAGGGATAATTCTCTGTTTAGGCTAAATTTACTAACCTAGTGAGTCCCCCAGCAGCTTTGCTGGATTTCTGGAGTTTGTTTTTTTCCATCCTGCCCAGAGTGAGACTCTTTTTCTCCCTCTCTTGGACATGAATGTGGTTAATTCCTTTGAATGTCAATGTGTTCTATGGGATATGGGGTCTTTTACTCCATAGGGTCTCATATGTTTTACTATGTGTGTTATACCGCACCCTCCGTGCCGTAACACTGGGGCGTCCTAGAGGATCCCCACCATAGATTCCATACCCTGGGACTGACTACTGTCTCCCAGGGCATGTAAAGTCACCATTGGCTTTACTAGACCTAAATTTACTAACAGAACTAGTACAAACCATCCTATTGTGGACGTACTAGTAGGGGTAATTCGATTACTCCTGGGTCTGTTATTCGAGGGGGCACTGTCCCGTCCCCCCTCGTCGAGTTTTGGCTGGTGGCAGTGGAAACTACCTGTTATATTCGACGCCGAATATAACTCTATGGGATTCTTCCCATTGTTGGAGGCTAATACTCTTTCTCGTTAATCTCTAACCTACCACCGGTTTATTTATCTTAAATAAATCTATCGGTTGGTATTTTCTGCCAGAACTCGGTTTTTAAAATGGCGTCTGTGTTCGTCTCTGTGACTCCTAAACCAAAGGTTGAGCCCTTTGTTCCACTTTTGGCAGGCTTCTGCACAGAGGCCCTCCAAATTGGTGCCATTCTGTCTGGGTACCACAGGGGGTGTGGGAGGGTTTTAGGCACCCTGGACTGAGTTGCCTTGCCAACTCAAGTCGCACTCTGGTGTGATTGGCCCAAATGGTGAGCCACCCCGCTCACCACTTAGCGTGTTTTGGTTGACAGCTAGGCTGAATGAATGGGGGTTTTCTGCATAAAAGCAGGGCTTTTGGGACTGGATCTTCAGAAGTCGCCACAGGACCTAAGAATCCGACGAGGGTAAAGCTGAGCCGACCTGCAACGATGACACCTCCGGTGGAGCCCTGCTGAACCGACTCACCACTTCCCGACGACAGAGGAGATCTCCCCGCCAGAGGGTCTCTTCCCCTGACTGGTGGGAACAACCAGTCCCCTTTGCTTTTTCTTCGTTCCAGGACGTAGTGGTCGAATTGCCCGTGCTGAGCACACCGGCATCCGGATAGCCACTAACCCCTGTACCGCGACCAAAAGGTGGTGCCTTGTGATGGAGCACTCCGCGGCTGGTCTCTTCCCTGGTGGTGCAACGATCTTCAACTTTCCTTCGACGACGAGATCATCTCTTCTCTTGGCAAAGCCCTGACTTGCATCCACCACCAGGAACAACTGCCCCCACCGGAGCTGTCTCTCCACATACAACGTACCGTGTCCGCCTGGCTTCCCTTGTGTCGGTTAGCGTAAGGTGTCTTAATCCTCGCCTCTCCATTGGGTCGCCTCCACGCCTTCTTAACTTTCTGTTCTGAACTGGTCCAATCTTTCTATAACAATTTGCGACAAAGACTCGAAGTGCATTTCCACTGTGATACTTTTTGGGACATATCGCCTTGCCTCTCTCCGAGTGGGCCTGGCCTCTGAACTTTGCGATCTACAGTAGACCCTGCCTTACTTGCCTTGCATTTGTTCATAAAAGTGTTGGTACCGAGTTGATTTCATACCCTGCCTTTTCTCTCCCGTCCTAACGAATATTAGAGTGCCATCTAGGTTAAAGCATTCACCGCTGTCTGCAAATAAGTGGTGCCGTGAACTTAGACTTGTCGAACTATTGTTAGGGGGATTGATTTACTTATAGTAATTGTGATTGAAGTTGTTTGCCGTATTGGTGCCAGTGTGTTTTCCGTAGATGTGTTTTTATAAATAAATAACTATATATCTTTACACCGAAGCTCTGTTCCGTGTTTGCTTGTTCTACTGTGTAAATTGCCCTATTTTGTATACTCCACATACTGCCTAACTCTTCTTGAGGGAAGTCTGACTGCTCAGCCACAGCTACCAAGTGAATCTGTGTGGTACAGACTGCTACCAAGTGGGTTTACTGCCAAACACCTGTAGTCCTAAATCTTTTGCAGTGGCCCCAGAGGGAACTGCACAGGTTTCCGCCTAACACTGGTGTACAGCGGTGGGATTTGTATCGAGTATACAGTTTAGAGTGCTTTTCAACACTTTAGGATAACTAACCACAAAGCTTAGCACTAAAAGCAACTTTCAAAAACATGCCTACTATGGAAGTTTACAGTCAAAAGTCCTTGTCAGGTGAAAATACTGAGGGTTTACGAGCTCTCTGTAGACAAGAAAATCTTTCTGTAAGAGGCAAGAAAGTAGAACTGATAGCGAGATTGCTGGCAAACCGAAGTCTGGGTACTGGTTCAGAGGAACCAACTTCTCCAGCAAATGTAGATAACAGTAATGGTGTTGATCTAAATCAAAGTTCTGATGATAGTGATGAAGAGGCTGAAGAGGAAGGAGAGGCTAACGAAACTGTCTCCCCTGCTCCTCTGTCTGCCTTACCAGCTGTACCTACGGGGCCCATACCAGGTCCCACATGTAACCCTGCTTATTTTGAACTTGAAAAAATGAAGCTCGAATTAGAATACAACCGGTTTTTGGCTCAATCTGAAAGAAACCAAGAGCTAGAGTTCAGACGGATGAATGCCCAGGCTGAGCAGAAGCAAGCTGAGTTAAGGCTCAGAGAAATAGAACTTATTCACGAGTTAGAGATGAAAAAATTGTCTGTGGAAAATGCTTCTCTCTCCTCTGGTTCCTCTAGAAGCTCCAGTCCCAAAAGACCCCGGATGCCGAAGGAATTAGTGGGTATGTATGAACCGAGATTGGATGTGTTGGATTGGTTAAAACTGTTTGAGTACAATCATGGGCTCCAGGACATCACCGGGAATGATTTACTTCCCTGGTTGTTCTCTAGGCTTCCTCCTGTTGCAACTGATGTGGTAATGGAGTTGGGGGAGGCGGATAAGATGGATTACCAAAGTGTGAAACTAGCTTTGATAGCTAGATTTGGGAAGACCCCTTCCCAGTATCTTAAGAGGTTTAGAACCCTCAAAAAGCATGATGGTACATCTTGGGCTACCTGGGTGAGTGAAGGGTTGAAAAACTTAGAGGGATGGATTAAGGGTTACAAAGTGAACAATTATGAGGGTATGAAGATTCTTTTTATGTTGGAGTCGATTTATGATGCCTGTTCTCCTGAGCTCAGACAACACTTGGCTGATTCGAAGGAATTGGATTCCCGGAAGCTAGCTAAGGCTGCTGACTTATGGGTTGCCAACAGGGCTACTCATAAGGATTCTGGGGCAACTCAGAAAAAGGATGAGGGAAAACAGCCTAAAAAAGACTCCAAACAGAATTTGAATAACTCAAATTCCAAAGAGGGCCCCAAACAAAACCAGAAGGGTAAGCCACAAGGACAACCGCAGCAGAATAGTGTGTCTTCTGGTGCCAAACCGGAAGGAGGGCAGAACAAGCCACCATTCCAGAAAGCATTTGGTAAATGCTTTGTTTGTGGCTCGACTGACCACATGAAAGGAGATCCCAGATGTAAGGGTAACCTTCAGGGGTCCAGCTTGTCTCCTTAGCCTTCGCTCCAGAGTAGGAAGTCCAAATGGCAAGTGGAAACTTTCTACTGCTGGCTGACGAACCCATTGGAGTCTCAGCCAGCGTTTCTTTAGTATCTCTGGGGTTGTGGGAACAACAGAATTTAGACGTCTATAATTCTATCCCTGATAATACTAAAGAGTATTATAAGGACAGTGTCCAGGTGAATGGTCAGGAGACTCCTGCCATTAGGGACAATGGGGCCAGCATTACTGTGGTGGATAAATCGTTTTTTCAGGCTGAGGATGTTGCTAAGGCACCCAAACGCCTCACCAAGTTAGCTGGAGGGCCTGTGCAGATGCTTCCCCAATTACCAGTTCTCATCCAGTGTAACAACATTGTGAAGATACCTCTCAGCATACAGAGTGAGGTACCAGGATGCGTTCTGTTGGGTAACGATTTGAAAACTCTCGGAGTTGTGTCGCATACCCCCAGACCTCCTAGTAAACGGTTACAGGAGCTAACCAGACCTGCAAGGGAGAGAACCATGCGAGGTACTCTCCAGGAGATGATGAAGAAAGATATCACTCCTGCTCCACTGGAATTGTCAGCTTCTGTCTCCACGAAATCAGAAGCGAAAGGGAAACCTAAGACTTCTATACCAAAACCAGCAGCCAGCATTTCAGTGCAGCCCACAAGGACTTCCCCGCGGTTGTCCAAAGTTACACCCGTAACTCCACCTCCAGCTGAGGCTGAGAGGGAGGTACAACCCTGTGTGGTAGAATTAGACTCTGAGGAGGAGCTAATGGAAGGCCAGGAACTCATTGGAGATCTGGATCCTGTTGACCATCCTGAGCTGCAGACTTTACTGGCAGAAGGTGGACCCAGCAGGGCAGACTTCAGTAAGGGACAGAGAGAATGTCCAACTCTGGAAGGTCTTCGCCACCAGGCAGAAGCACAGGCTGAAGGGCAAGAGCCTGGGAAATACAGGTTGCACTGGGAAGATGGCCTCTTCTACAGTGAACCGACCAAATCTGCACCTGGAGACTACAAACGACTTGTAGTACCCCAAGAGAACAGACCACAGTTCTTGCAGTTAGCCCACAAGATTCCTTTGGCTGGTCACTTGAGTTTCAAGAAGACTAAAGAAAGGCTCTCTCTCTACTTTTATTGGCCGAAGATGGGGGCCGAAGTATAAAAACACTGCAGAAGCTGCCACACCTGCCAGACCTCTGGTAAGGTTGGCTCCAAGAATGTGGCACCTTTAGTGCCTTTCCCAGTTATGGGAGTCCCATTTGAAAGAGTAGGGATTGACATTGTTGGTCCCCTTGATCCTCCAACCTCCTCAGGCAACAGGTTTATACTTGTTGTAGTAGACCATGCTACTAGGTATCCTGAGGCAATTCCTATGAGGACTGTTACAGCTCCGGCTGTGGCTAAGGCCTTCCTTGGTATTTTTACCAGGGTCGGGTTTCCTAAGGAAGTAATCTCTGACAGGGGGTCAAACTTTATGTCCCACTACATGAAAGCCATGTGGAAAACCTGTGGAGTTACTTACAAGTTCTCAACGGCTTACCACCCACAAACCAATGGGTTGGTAGAACGGTTCAACCGAACCATGAAGAGCATGAAAGGTGCTTTAGAGGAACCCCTTAAGCGTAAGTGGGACCTCTTACTGCCATGCCTTCTCTTTGCTTATAGAGAAGTCCCTCAGGAGGGAGTAGGTTATTCTCCCTTTGAGCTTCTCTATGGTCATCCCGTCAGAGGTCTATTGGCCCTGATTAAGGAGGGGTTGGAGAGTGCTCCTTCCCCCAAGCCAGTCAGAGTGACTGACTACGTGATAGGTCTCTGGAGGAGAATGTCGCACATGATGACAGAAGCAAGCGATAACTTGAAAGCTGGACAAGCATTGGTCAAGCACTGGCACGATCAAAAGGCTAACATGGTTGAGTTCGCTCAAGACCAGCTCGTTCTCGTTATGATCCCAACAAGACAGAGGGCCTTTCAAGACAAATGGATGGGACCCTTCAGAGTTGTGGGTAAGCTCAGAGAGGTCAACTATCTGGTGGACTTGGGCAATCCCAAGGAGGCTCCGACAGTCTTCCACACCAACCGACTCAAAGCGTATGTCTCAAGACCTGATGTAGGAGCGTTGCTTCTAGCATCATCCGAGGAAGAAGAAGAGAGTGAAGCTCTTCCAGATCTCCTCAGAGGCTTACCTTTAGACAAAAAAATTGAAGGAGTAAATCTCTCTTCAAATCTGACACCCGAGCAACAAGAAGAGTGCAAATCTATGTTGAATCAGTTTGCCTCTCTGTTCTCGCTTTCACCAGGCTTGACCCCTTGGGGCCAGCACGACATACTCACTGGTGACTGTCTGCCAGTCAAAAGCAGAGGATACCGAATGTCAGAAAACGTACAAACCCACATCAAAGGTGAGGTCAGCAAGATGCTTGATCTCGGGGTAATAGAGCCTTCTACTAGTCCATGGTCTAGCCCAGTTTTGTTAGTACCAAAGGCCGGATCTAAAGAACTTAGATTCTGCATGGATTATAGAGCTCTTAACGCAGTCACCAAGACTGATGCCCACCCTTTGCCAAGAACAGATGAGTTGGTGGATAAACTTGGCGCAGCCAAGTTCCTCAGCACATTTGACTTGACGTCAGGCTATTGGCAAATAGCCCTGACAGACCATGCCAAGGAGAAAACTGCATTTTCTACCCCCGTTGGCTTATACCAGTTTAAGGTAATGCCTTTCGGATTGAAAAATGCACCTGCTACATTTCAACGGATGGTAAACCAGGTTCTGAATGGGATGGAGGACTTCTGCATGGCATACTTGGATGACAGCAGTGTTCAGCAATTCCTGGGAAGAACATGTAACCCACCTGAGAGATGTTTTGCAGGCTCTTGGACGAGCCAATCTGACCATAAAGGCGAGTAAATGCCAAATTGGACAGAGTAAGGTAGTCTATCTTGGACATGAGGTAGGAGGTGGAGAAATAAGGCCTTTGCTCAGTAAGATTGAAGCTGTGCAAAATTGGACAACACCTACTACTCAGACCCAAGTGAGAGCCTTCCTAGGCCTCACTGGGGATTACAGGAATTTCATTGAGAACTATGGGACCATAGCCTCTCCACTGAATGTCATCTCCTCTCCCAAATTTCCTAAAAAGGTTAGATGGAACGAGGAGTGCAATCAGGCTTTTGAAAACCTGAAAAAGGCTCTTTGCCAAGCCCCAGTACTCAGAGCTCCTGATGACCACCAAACTTTCATTGTGCAGACAGATGCTTCAAATGTAGGAATAGGTGCGGTACTCAGTCAACTGGATGGGAAAGGTAGGGAGCACCCCGTTTGCTTCATCAGCCGCAAGCTGAAGGATCCTGAAACAAGGTGGGCAACAATCGAAAGAGAATGCTTTGCTATCGTGTGGGCTCTGAAGAAGTTTAGGCCATACTTGTATGGTTCTACTTTTGTCATTCAGACTGACCACCAACCCTTGAGATGGTTAATGCAAATGAAAGGGGAAAACCCAAAACTACTGAGATGGTCGATCTGCCTGCAAGGGTTTGATTTCACCATTGAGCACAGGTCAGGGTGTCACCACCAAAATGCTGATGGTCTCTCTAGGATGTATGTCATCGACTAGAGGTGTGAGATTCATCCAGGAGTGGATTAAATCCTCCTGTTCCTTAGTCTGGGGGGGCGAGTGTTAGGGAGAATTCTCTGTTTAGGCTGAATTTCCTAACCTAGTGAGTCCCCCAGCAGCTTTGCTGGATTTCTGGAGTTTGTTTTTTTCCATCCTGCCAAGAGTGAGACTCTTTTTCTCCCACTCTTGGACATGAATGTGGTTAATTCCTTTGAATTTCAATGTGTTCTAAGGGCTATGGGGTCTTTTACTCCATAGGGTCTCATATGTTTTACTATGTGTGTTACACCGCACCCTCTGTGCCGTAACACTGGGGCGTCCTAGAGGATCCCCACCATAGACTCCATACCCTGGTACTGACTACTGTCTCCCAGGGCATGTAAAGTCACCATTGGCTTTACTAGACCTTAATTTACTAACAGAACTAGTACAAACCATCCTATTGTGGACGTACTAGTAGGGGTAATTCGATTACTCCTGGGTCTGTTATTCGAGGGGGCACTGTCCCGTCCCTCCTCGTCGAGTTTTGGCTGGTGGCAGTAGAAACTACTCGTTATATTCGACCCCGAATATAACTCTATGGGATTCTTCCCATTGTTGGAGGTTAATACTCTTTCTCGTTAATCTCTAACATACCACCGGTTTATTTATTTTAAATAAATCTATCGGTTGGTATTTTCTGCCAGAACTCGGTTTTTAAAATGGCGTCTGTGTTCGTCTCTGTGACTCCTAAACCAAAGGTTGAGCCCTTTGTTCCGCTTTTGGTGGGCTTCTGCACAGAGGCCCTCCAAATTGGTGACATTCTGTCTGGGTACCACAGGGGGTGTGGGAGGGGGTTTAGGCACCCTGGACTGAGTTGCCTTGCCAACTCAAGTCGCACTCTGGTGTGATTGGCCCAAGTGGTGAGCCACCCCGCTCACCACTTAGCGTGTTTTGATTGACAGCTAGGCTGAATGAATGGGGGTTTTCTGCATAAAAGCAGGGCTTTTGGGACTAGATCTTCAGAAGTCGCCACAGGACCTAAGAATCCGATGAGGGTAAAGCTGAGCCGACCTGCTACGACGACACCTCCGGTGGAGCCCTGCTGAACCGACTCACCACTTCCCGACGACAGAGGAAATCTCCCCGCCAGAGAGTCTCTTCCTCTGACTGGTGGGAACAACCAGTCCCCTTTGCTTTTTCTTCGTTCCAGGACGTAGTGGTCGAATTGCCCGTGCTGAGCACACCGGCAACCGGATAGCCACTAACCCCTGTACCGCGACCAAAAGGTGGTGCCTTGTGACGGAGCACTCCGCGGCTGGTCTCTTCCCTGGTGGTGCAACGATCTTCAACTTTCCTTCGACGACGAGATCATCTCTTCTCTTGGCAAAGCTCCGACTTGCATCCACCACCAGGAACAACTGCCCCCGCCGGAGCTGTCTCTCCACACACAAGGTACCGTGTCCGCCTGGCTTCCCTTGTGTCGGTTAGCGTGAGGTGTCTTAATCCTCGCCTCTCCATTGGGTCGCCTCCACGCCTTCTTAACTTTCTGTTCTGAACTGGTCCAATCTTTCTATAACAATTTGCGACAAATACTCGAAGTGCATTTCCACTATGATACTTTTTGGGACATATCGCCTTGCCTCTCTCCGAGTGGGCCTGGCCTCTGAACTTTGCGATCTACAGTAGACCCTGCCTTACTTGCCTTGCATTTGTTCGTAAAAGTGTTGGTACCGAGTTGATTTCATACCCTGCCTTTTCTCTCCCGTCCTAACGAATATTAGAGTGCCATCTAGGTTAAAGCATTCACCTCTGTCTGCAAATAAGTGGTGCCGTGAACCTAGACTTGTCGAACTATTGTTAGGGGGATTGATTTACTTATAGTAATTGTGATTGAAGTTGTTTGCCGTATTAGTGCCAGTGTGTTTTCCATAGATGTTTTTATAAATAAATAACTATATATCTTTACACCGAAGCTCTGTTCCGTGTTTGCTTGTTCTACTGTGTAAATTGCCCTATTTTGTATACTCCACCTACTGCCTAACTCTTCTTGGGGGAACTCTGACTGCTCAGCCACAGCTACCAAGTGAATCTGTGTGGTACAGACTGCTACCAAGTGGGTTTACTGCCAAACACCTGTAGTCCTAAATCTTTTGCAGTGGTCCCAGAGGGAACTGCACAGGTTTCCGCCTAACAGTCAGGACCAAGTTAGCCCACACCTGCGTCAGGGGTTGCCATGTCTGCTCCATCCTACTCACCGTGGAGCAGCACCCCCATGGCAGCAAGGCAGATGGCTGCGAACTTCAACTAAACTGAAGTTTGCATCCTGGTTGACCGGGTCCTGACAAATGTCAACCTGGTGATGCAGCTTAGAGCTCAAGGACATCATCAAATCTGGGTACTCATCACTGCTGTCATCAACATGGAGAGGTCTTCAGTACGATCTGTGAAGACCATCAGGAAGCGCTCTTAGGACATCAAGACCCAGAGCCAAACTAAGGCAGTGGCAGCCCTTGAGTTAGGTGTCAACGTGAAGGTCCAATGTGAGGGTTTAGCTGCCATAGAGTGTCATTCATCCAGCTGCGGGTCCTTGAGAGGTTCTACCCAGCACTCACACACATTACTATGAGTAGCAAGCATGTCTGGAAGCTTCTGGTGAGTAATCATGGGGTGCACTGCTCTACAGTGTTTGTGTGTTGTGCATGTGCATGCATGATTGCAGGTACTCCCTTCTGTATACAGAATGTGTGTTGTAGTGATCCACAGCGGCATGCAGCCTCCTGCCAATGCTGGGCATATGTGATGGCAGACATCTGTTGATTGGACATGCGTTGGTATGTGCATTGTTGGTTTTTGGTGACTTAATGCACTAGTGCACATGCAATGTGAGTTGATGAGAAAAAGTGCTCTGACAATCTGGATGCCAGATTACAATGTTATGGCCTTGTGATGGACATGCATGCAGGACACCTCTTTGGGTTGCACGTTTGCACGTATAGCCATCCACTCTCATCAGCTGAGATTGACACATGTGTATGGATGTCTTTAAATGTCAAGTTGATGCATTGACCTCTCAGGGACGGGGATATGATCTGTCATCCCACTGCATGTGAAGCCAGAGTTGACATGTGATCATGCCATATGCTTGTGCTGGGGGTAACAGCATAAGCACTTATACCTCAGCAATGTGCGCATGCATGTGTTGCATTCTTACAGTTCACGCTGTCAGGGATGCATGTTGTTACAAGTAATTGGTGGACAGGTGCCCAAGCAGATGTTGTGAGACCTCTCTACCAACTTGCATAGCTATGCTGTGCATCGTCAAATCATGACTGGCTTGTGGGATCCTGCATACAACTGTATGTCTTGACCGCAGTGTGCGCCCAGCAGTTCCCCAGACCAGTTATGCTCCCATGCATTTAGTGGTTGGCCACCCTACAAAGGGGCTCACTGCACACCCCTGTGCCCCTGTGTTCTGCCTCATGGGGCCACGCTGTAGGGGGGTGGGCTTGGCCAGGGGGCCTGGTCCATAGTCTGCATGTGCTCATTGTGATCCTTTGGAATTCCCGGTCATGTGATGGCGGACCTTGGATATACATGGTAGACCCAGAGGGCTGGCCTGCTCCGGAGTTCTGGTATATACTTAGGGTTTCCGGATTTCAATAAATTTCAAACAAATCTGGTAATTGACCACGTGATGGTTTTTATATTCCTCTCGAGACTTCGATAAACACTGTTTCTTTAATGTATTAATCGCCATTCATTGTCTAAGTGTGGGAGCTGGTTTCGAAAAGCTATTGTTCTGTGTTTTGTTGTTTCCAAGACAGACGTATTGCTGATGAGCTATTCATCCAGCCCTGGTTGTGAATATCTATTGGAACTGAAATTACTATATGACATTATCCACAATTGCCACTTTGTGGCAAAATGTCGAATTAACCGTATATTCCATCACACCGATCTGAACATCTTTTCGAATGTTCATTTACCAGGTAATTAATTTCACTTACAATGTTTGAAAATTTAAGTACAATGTGCTTACATTGCTATTTGTATTTGTATTTGTATTTTATTTATTTGTATTGCGCGTCGGGGCCCTGAGACAGCTGAGCCCATATCTTACATATTATAAGTTCACATTGTACATCAAAGAATATCAACAATTTACAGTATCGTACAGCGGAGAAAGCAGTAACTATATGATAAACAAGGACATACATACAGGGACATATATACAGTGTCATAGTAATAGAAGTAAGCTAACTAATTGAAGTTTTGGTTCCAGAGTCCTGCTTTAACCTTATTCCTAAAGGTCGTGAATGAGGGCTCAGTTCTTGTGGTGAGAGAGAGTGCATTCCATTTTTTTGCCGCAAGAACAGGGAAGCTAACTCCACCGCCCTTTGTTGGTTGAAACAGGGTATGATAACCCAATGTGTTTGGGCTGTTCTAGTTGGTCTTACTGATGTATGACGTGTAAATGTGTCACAGAGGTAGGAAGGCGCTTGATTATGTAGGGCCTTATGTGTTAATGAGAGTACTTTGAGGTCAATTCTTTCATTGATATTTAACCATTTAAGATGTTGTCTAGTTGTGGAAATGTGCTGTTTCCTTGGGATATTGCAGGCTGAACTAACTGCATTATTCTGCATTACTTGCATTTTATTTATATTTTGTTGTGAGGTGCCTAAGTAAAGTGCGTTAAAATAGTCTAGGTTGGATAACACTAGTCCTCTTGCTACTGATATGCAATTATTCGTGGATAGGTAGGGGTGACAGGCTGTAATAAGCTTGCATGTATAGGCTGTGACTGATGCAAGTGCATTGGTTTGTTTATTGAAGGATAAAGATGCGTCGATGTGAATACCCAATGTTTTCACTTTGTGTGCTACATTGATAGTGTTGCCATCGATGATAAAAGTTTTGAAGGCGGTATTTAGTTTGTTCAGTTTGGTAGGGGATCCAAGTAAGAGAAGTTCAGTTTTGTCGTCGTTTAGACATAAACCATGATTAGCCATCCAAATGTGTATAATGCTGTAGATGTCGTTCAATGTTTTGCTGTCTGCAGTGTAGGGCCCAGTTATAGGGATGAGGATCTGGTTGTCATCAGCATAGTTGGTATACCTGACACCCAGATGGTCAAGAATATTGAATAAAGGTTTGGGGAAAACATTGTAGAGTGTTGGTGATACACAAGATCCTTGAGGGACTCCACAAGAGACAGGTGAGGTTAAGGCTGAGGTGGATGGAGCAAAGACGTGCATGGATCTATTATTAAGGAATGATTTAATCCACCTGTTGGCTTGGTCAGAGAAGTGTGCAGCAGATGACAAGTGCATACATAATATATCATGGTTCACTAAATCAAAAGCCGTGGATAAGTCTAATAATAATAAAAAGGCAGATTTACCTTTATCTTTTAAAGTCTGGATCTGGTTCTTTAGATCAACAAGTGCTGTCTCTGTCCCATGTCTAGGTCTGAATCCTGATTGTCTTAGGCCTAGTAAGTTGATAAGTTCCAGATATTACTGGATTTTGAGATAGGCTGCTCGATCCAGTATTTCCAGCAGAAAAGGGACCGTGGTGACGGGCCGGTAGTTGGATGGGTTATTAGGGTCGAGTTAGGCTTTTTAAGCAATGGAAGTACCCATGCATCTTTTTAACTGGTAGGCACGGAACTAGTGACAAAGCATTGATAAATGGAGAGAGCTCAGAAGCCGCTTCTTTGACTAGAGTGGCTGGACAGATATCGCCTTTGCAATTAGATGGTTTGAGTTTAAGTATGATCTGTTCAACTTCTTTAATGGATAGTGGTCGAAAGCTGAATTGTGGCAGTGCTGTCAGCAGGGGAGTAGGAGGGTTGAGAGGTATGGTGTTATTAATGAGGTTTTTTCACGTTAATTTTGTCGAGAAGCATTGTAATTTTGTCTTGGAGCGCATTTTGTATATTAGTGCACTATTGACTATCTTTAATGCAAGGGTCAGGTATGGGGGCAGGTGACTCAAGTTCTTTTAGTATATTAAACAATTCCTTCGTATTTGAGTTTGATTTAGCTATGCAGCCATTATAGTTATCTTTCTTTGCTTGGACAATGGCTGTTTTGTAATTAAATGACACTGTGCTGAATATATCTTTATTCTGTGCAGTCGGATGTTTTTTCCAATTTGACTCTGCTGCCCGTTTCTCTTTCCTAAGGATCTTTAGGTGGGGTGTGTACCATTTGTTTATGTGGGCAGATGGCTTAGACTTCTGTAGTTTTAGTGGGGCTAGCGTATTGATGGCTTTAGTCATAGTCTCATTATACAGATTCACTAGGTCGGAAGGGTCGGAATGTCTAGAATTAGCCTGAGTTAAAGGATGTAGTAATAGTATCAAGTTTTCTAAGGTGAGGTTCCGTTTACTTCTTGTCATTGATGCTGGTGCCTTTGTAGGGTTAGTACGAGTTACTGTTTTATCAATGGCGAAGGTGATTAGGTGATGTCCAGGCACAGGGTGTGTTCCCCAGCATCTTGATAGAGCAATTAAGATCCGCTAACCAGTCTAGAGTATGGCCCTTGTTGTGAGTTGGGCTATTTATGCAATGTGTAAACCTCAACTCTGACATGGTGTCTTTGCGGGTGGAGGCTTTACCATCTTTAGGATCATTGAGACCTAGGTTGAAATCACCTACGATTATAACTTGGGTTTTGCATTTGGTGTTATCAGACAATAGTTGCGATATGTCATTTTCAAAGGTGGTGGTGCCTCCTGGCGGTCGGTAGATCAGGTGCATGGTGATGGTGGTTGTAGCAGAAGTGGCAAATTTAACAGTAAGTAATTCTGCTGAAGGAAAGTGGTCTTTATTAGTTATTCTCAATTCTAGCGTTGTTTTATAAATGGCAGCTACACCACCTCCTTTAGTTTGATTTGAGTTTCTATCGGCTCAATGGATAGAGTAATTGTCAGGTAGAGATAATGCTAGAGCAGGGCCAGATGTGGGGTTCAACCAGTGCTTTAAGTGGGCCGGGGCCTGCCGGGGCCGGGCCCCGGCAGTCTCCAGAAAGTGGGGCTGAGCCGGGGCCCAGCCAGGGCCCCCGTCCCACACAACATTGGCAGGATGCATTATACCGCCGCGGCCGCAGCCGCGACGGGAGATGCGCCCGTCATTATGTCGGCCAAGCTGACAGAAGTGCCAGCCAGCCACAGCGACGCTGAGGCTGGCGGCACTTCTGTCAGTTAGTGTAACTCCCTCTGATAACCCCTCATCAGGGTCATCAGAGGAAGTTACTGTCCCTTTGTTTTCCCTCCCCAGGTCACTGACCCCGCGGGCTCCGTGATCTAATATGCAGATTAAATCACGGAGCCCGCGGGTTCGCAGAGGGTGAAAGACGCCTCGGGCTCAGTGATCTATGTGCTCTGAGCAGATAGATCACAGAGCCCGAGGTGCCTTTCTCCGTCGGCAAAGCTTTATAAAAGATGCCTTGAACTGTGTACGTTTCAAGCCATCTTTTATAAAGGTAGAAATATTTCTATGTTTATAAAAGACGGCTTGAAATGTGCACAATTCAAGGAATCTTTTATAAAGCTTTGTCGACGGACAAAGCCACCTTGCGGTTTGTTTTGTCCGTCATCAACGCTTTATAAAAGATGCCTTGAATTGTTTACGTGTCAAGCCATCTTTTAGAAACAGAAACATGTTACAAATATCTATGTTTATAAAAGGTGGCTTGAAAAGTACACAAACCATAGTAAGGTAAGCACACAAGTGTGCGTAACTTACTATGGTTTGTGCACTTTTCAAGGCACCTTTTATAAACATAGAAATATGTAACATTGCTATGTTTATAAAATATGGCTTGAAAAGTACACACACCATAGTAGTATGCATACAAACATATAAATGCTCACATACATTTATATATTTGTTTGCGCACCTTACTATGATTTGTGCACTTTTAGGCCACGCCCACAATGAAAGCCACGCCCCCAAACGAGGGCCCCCCCTCAATTTCTTACCCCACTTAAAGCACTGGGTTCAACCATGTTTCAGTTAAAGCAATATTATCTAGATCATTGCCGGTCAAAATGTCAAATATGTCCAAGGCATGGGCTTGGATGGACCTTGCATTTATGAGCCCTACTTTGATTGCATTAGGGAAGTTGTTGTTAGGTTGAGTAGACCTGCTACTTTTGTTTGTCATTTTTGTAGTAGGTGTACCTGACGTACGTGGCCTGTTTTGTTGATCGCATGGATTTTAGGTGACAGGTGTCGTTGAGTTCTAGATCCTAGTCCCCAATTTCTTACTGGCGTATTACAAGGTCTAGCAGCCTTCTTTATAGAAGGACAGTTCAGTGTAGGGTAGTTGGGCATGGTAGGGTCTTCGATAGGGTTAAGCTTATAAGAGGATTTTTGATGAAAAGGACTATTGAAATATCTATTGTTGATATTTAGTTGAAGGGGGTGTCAATACAATGTTTTAGGAACCTGGTTGGTGGGATGTCTGTCGAGGATGGTAGGTTAGTTGTCATTATTAACTTGATGACCGGAGTATTATAATGATGTTGGCGATCCATATTTGAATATTTCACAATAATTGTGCTACCCACTGAATTGGGTGTGGTAAAACCAATGGTGATGCTATAGAGGCCTAAGAGTAGCAATAGTTGAGGTGACATTCTAGCTATTGGTTGTTAGTGGATTAAGACCTAGGTAAGGGTATACTAAGGTAACACAAAAGACATTTTCATAAAATACCGACATTGGTAATTGAAGTTAGTTAACATGGTAGCTGTCTATGAACGTAATTAGTGGGCAGACAGGCCAACCTTAAGTATCACAATGAGTCGATTGCAGGGTCAAGAAGGGCTAGTCCCCAGTACATGTATAGGTGCAGTAAGCAGTATGCAGTATTGGTTGTTCATAGACATAGAAAAGGCTAATAAAGGATATATGGCTAGGAGCAGGATGTTTGGCAAGTGTATTTACATTTTGTGCTTGCCACGAGAGGCTAATGGTGGTAATTTATTAAATTTATACCATGTACTCAAATGAGGCAGGGGTGACGATGAACAGTTCCTTCGAATGGTAGTTAGTCTAGTAAGCAGAGTGAGAGTAATGCATTTCAGTATAACCATTTACATAGACAGGAGCAGTCCACAAAGATAAATTAGTCTTGCAAATGTGGGGTAACGGTAGAGTGATTCATACTACTTCAAGTTATTGTAGGCGAGTGGACATAAATTGATGCAACGCAATGCATTTAACAACGAGGAAGATCGAATAGCATACGAGCATACATATCAACCTGCGACTGCGGTTGCCAGTGAGGTACAAATGAATCAGATAGTCTTTACGCAGTCATACTTGTTTGTAACAGAGGTTTTAGGCTAGCTCTCTGTTTATAGGCTAATCCTGTCTGGATGGACACAATAAGTACTCACATGTCCGCCTCCATCCGCGGATATCCCGCTGACATCCGATGGGCCTTAGGAGGCGGGCCTTTGGTGGGCGGGGATACCGGCTTTCACCTTCCGGTTCTTCCGGCGCAGAAAATGAGGACAAGGGACCAATCAGAGTGTTGTTGTATGCTGCTCTAGTTGCTAGGCAGCGTGAGCCACGACAGTGGCGGCCATCTTACTGGCTTGTAGCAGCAATCAGGATCAAACAGAGGATTCACGAAAACACTAGTGTGTTTGCCGACGGATGCAGTATGCTGGTTGCCACAGATATATTTGAACCAGGCATCAATATTACGGCAAGAAATAGTTTTCGTTGGGCATTCCTTACCCTTCACCCTTCGTGAGTAGGTAAATGCAGCTGGTCAGAGGGATCAGAGGAGGGGTTCCTCTGTTATCTCTAGCAGGTAAGGTAAGACCAGAGCTTTATGTGGAAAGTATTTGTCCAGTTTGAATTAGCTGCAGTGAAAGAACATACTCAAAATGGCAAACCAATGTAGCTCTGGAAATCCATCAAGCGTTCCTTTCAAATATATCTACCTGCAACCACAGATATATTTTGGGCTACTAAGTGCACAGTACTACTGTCAGATGTGGTAGAGGCAGTATGTGTACCAAGACTGCCACGGGGATATGACCCTCTGGAAGCAAAGTGGAAGGACATAGGAAACAGAGATTTGGTCGCACATGATAGTGCTATTAAATACATCGTCGTGAATTTAACTTTTGCTGCTAGATCATTGCGTGTGGCTCTTGAATGACAATAGAAAAACATTCCATTTTAAAAATTGTGTACAGCAAGGTACATTTTCAGGTGAATTTAGGAGACAAGTAAGCACCGATTCTAAGACATGAGAGCGCAGTTTATTTTAATTTAGGAGCTAAGGAACATAGATATGACAAGGAAATCAAGATTTGCAGTATATTTGTAAACCTAAAACAAACTTTGTTTCGGTCCAAATCCTCTTTGGGAATGTTAATCTGGTTACACACAACTAGTGTGACCGAAGGTGGTCACTCACTGGGGATTAAAGGTTTAAAACAAGTATCAGTCTTGTTACAGGAAAGAGCACAATGGAGAATTCTAATGGTGCACAGAAGATCTTTTTCTGTCACACTCGAGCTGACTGGCTGCCTTTGGGGAAAGGGAAGGCTAGCGAATTGTGGGCAATGCCTCCCACTTTTGTATTGCCATGCTCTGTGCAGCCCCATTCGCTATTGGGGGATGACTTGAGACTGCTGAAGGTGAACCTCTCTAAGGAAGGTGTGGTGTCACATGCCAGAGAGTGGCCAGTCACGTGTCAGGGGCAGGGAAGCGGAAATAAAGGTATCACCGGAACTGGCGTAATAACGCCAGTCTGGGTTTATGCAATCTCACGAGCAGTCGTGTTTATTCATGCGCAGCGACGCACTGCACCATACGGCCTTCTCAGGCCTACATCTAGTGTCGGGCTCCAACACCTGCCCATGCCCGACATCACAGAAGGGAATTAAGACTTTTCCCTCTTAGCCATGCTTATACTGACACGTAAGGAGACTTCCTGCAGTTGGCATTTCAGTAAAAACGACCACTGCCATAGGTCAACAAGCTATAAAGAAGAAGCAGAGGCTACACCCAACGTCCTTGAGTGCAAGGGGAAGGTACCACATACAAATGCCCCAGTGCAGGTCACAGATGTCATTGATCAGATCACAGAAACAGCCCGAACAATCCCGTGGGAAATCACAGAAACAGGTGAGCAAATACTACATGTGTGGCATGTACGAAATGCTAATGTTTAAAAGTAAATAATAATGTGTTAAGTCATAAAATAGGGATTTTTGTAGAGTTTGGAAACCTATATCATCTTTTTTCATTTTCAATTGGGTATAGTCGACTATTAGGACAATAGGAATGTATTTCCAATATATACAGATGTATAGACGTTAACATATAACATGCGATTCGCCACATCCATCCTTTGGAGGAGCCGAGTGCATCCAATATATAAGCATATTTGCTTCTGATGTAATATTTTTCCAGAAAACATGCGTATTTATCTTTCCTCCACCGTGGCCCTGTACATACTGTGGAGCATCAGGGGCTATTATCTAACCAGTGCTACACATTGAGCAAATTATCTTGCCACCAATGTTGCTGCCTGTGCTGCATCGAATGGAGAAAACACGTTTTGCTTCATGTCATATTTCATAAAGATATATGAAATAGAGTGAAATGGTTGTGCTTTTTTTTCTGACAGTGTGATAGGGAACAGAGCAAATAAGCCTTGCTTCAAATGAGCACACCCACTGATTTTTTTTTCTGTTAAGGAAATGGTGGATCAAGAAGGGCAAAAGAAAGCACCAAAAGCGAAAGCAAAAATTGACGAACATTTTTTGGTCATGATAAAATAAAAGAGTCTAGTTATTGAGATGCAAGTAAGTGACTTTGGTACTCTGCCTGCTACTGCTGAAAATCAGATATTAGGGGATAATGGAATGATGCTACAAACGGAAAGTCATCAAGGAATAGAGGGATTAGGTTATTTTTCTATCCCTCCACCTCTAAGTGCCTCTTTGCTAAATATGTCTCCAATGTTCATTGGGGAGTAAATATCTGACCGTAAATGGGGTATTTGAAGTGGAAAGAAATAAACCCATTTAGTCTGACTGTAAGGATTTGTTATTTATTGTAGAGACGATGTGTGGAAAAAGTTTTAGGAATTAAACATTCACTCAAACTTGTTAAGTGTGTTAGTAAAGAGTAAAGAAAAATCATGAAAGAAGGGATTGTAAATTTATTCAAACTGAAAATGGTGAAGAGAGATTTGTGGATGATTTAAATGAAAAGAGTTGCATAGTGCACACTGATGAATATGTGAGCAAAGCTCCAGAAATTGTTGGAGAGGTCTCTCTAGTAGTGGATAAGAAGTGTCTGAGAAAAATCAGGCAAAAGAAAGAAATTGGGGGTAAAAATCAGCAAAATGGACAAAAGTCGTTGAGAAAATTTCTACAAAACATGAAAAAGATTTTACAACGTGAAAACAAAGGAGAAAAGAGTGAGATTTGGGATTCTGTGAGAAACCTGAAGGCTTCATCACATCTACTCCCTATGGGTCCTATTCTTAGGTGGCCAGGCAAAGGCCATAGATATTGGATCCTGACCATGGGTACAGAGAAGTGAGGGAGGATCACCTGGGTGGAGGGTCCTTGGGGATTGGTGAGAGGACGTCCCTTTGGAAGACACAGTGCTCCCCCTTCCCATTCCATGATGAAGCCATAATCCCAGGTGCATTCATGGGTTATTGCTATCCCTCTTCCCCAAGCCATGATAACATCAGAGGGCATTATTAATTTAGAAGCCCCAGGAAAAGGATGAAAAGGAGGAGGGTTAATAGTGGGACATGCTATACCCCTTTCCCTTATGAGAACCAACCTAACCCTCCCCTGCTTTATGGGGTGTTGCAAAGCATCCTCCCTCATTTCCCCTCATTCAACCTACTATAGTACTGGGATAAGGAAGAAGCTACTAGGAGTAATGAACACTAGTAAATAATTTCGCCACTCTAGTACTGAGACAAGCGTTGTAAAGATCAGGCATGTTTCAAGTTCTCATCTAATTGCAACCAGGCAATTACAATTCGGAACTCACACCTGCAACCTGTCAAGAAGGGCAGAGACCAGCAGCAAAGAGACCAGCAGGGAATCCTGATTATGAGGAGGCAGCCGTAGTGGGTCCTGCAGGAGAGCTAGGATACCGGCAGACTACCCTAAGGAACTGTGGAGCCCAGGGCAAGGCAGGCCGCTAGAAGATCACAGTTGTGAGAGCCTCTATCATGGACAGAGATACGCAGCCGGAACAGTGGGGCAAGGTAAAGGAAGCAAAGTGACTGACAGTGTCCGCAGAGAAGAAGCAGAGCTGCCGACGAGAACAGGAGACTAACCAAAGTGTGAGCGGGGCTTGCAATCAAAGCAAAGCCAGCTGGCAGAACAAAAAAGCAAAAGTACAGCCACCCAGACAAAATGCCAGTAGCCGGTGTGTGAAGAGGGAAAGTCACTTGAGCCGGGGTGCTCCTGGGGGCTGTGGGAAAGCAAGGCAAATGCTGAATGAATGAAACAGCATGCGCCCAAAGAAAACAAACCCGAAGCCACGGGTTAGAAGCAAATTAAGGACAATACAATATGCAAGTCTTGGCTGCAGCGGTTTGGTCTAACATGGCGACATCTTACTTACAGAAGTTAATTCGACCTTACACGCGGCAAGTTACAGTGGGGAGCTATCACTTTGTCACAAGACATAAATAACAATGCAGTATTCAATAATACATTGAACATAGCCATTTTGAATGCTCTTATATCGGATCTGAACATTCTATTATATGATATCTATGGAACACACTACACTTTAATATGGCCGCCAGGGAAACACTGGACGAAACAAGGAGAAGGGACTGAACAGGGTGCTCATCCTCTTAGCAACGTATATATACACACAGAGGACGGCTAATGGCGCCACTCGAGATTCTGTGCAACACGTGGTTAAACGTTGTATCGGTACGAGAGGTAAGAGACCGTCTGGCATGTCATGGCCCCCTTTTACTCTAAAATACGTCTAATTACGCGCAGGATAACGTGCGCGCATACATACTCGATCTGTATTACACCATATACTGCACCAAGGTGCACCACTGAGTATTCTATCACCTGTGTTAGACCATGAAGGACCATTGATATATAACTTTACTGTTTAGAGGCTACTTAAGCAAGATAGTTATAAGCAAACATTAGCACAAACGTTTAAGGTTAATATAAAACACTTCACACCGAAAGCAATATCGAGCTAATACCAAGTTGCAATTGAATGACTAAGCCGAATATTACTGTTGCAACGGTTGACATTGTCAATAATTTCACATTTGTAGTGATCTAACCCGTTTATTGTGGAGGATTAATTCCAAATGTAATATGGGCACTAGAGGAATTCAAGGTAATATTCCTTATATTTGCTATGAGATTTTCAATGAACACATGTGTGGACTTACAACAACCATCAAATACATTACCTAATAAGTGTCTTATACTTATCTCTCTCAATAATACCCCTTCTTTTACCACCCCCTTCCCCCATCCTACTTATTGTCTGGCTTTTATTTTGATTGTTATTCTGATTTTTATGTTCTTGTTCTTTTTAATCTCATTTGAAACTCTGTTTTTGGTTTTCATATTCAATTTTTTTGAATCCTTCTATTTCATGTGGATGTCTGACTATATTATATGTTTAACATGAAAAATAGTTTTTTGTTATGACCATGGTGCTATGACAGACTAATAGCCCTGATTTCAAAAAGGTCTCAGGGAGACCGAAACACATGTCATCATTTAAAGGGCACTTTAAAAATAAAAATAAAGAAACCTTTTCGATAATTGGGCGCAGTCTCCATCCGGGTTATTCATACTTTTACAATATGCAAGTCGCACAGAAAATGCAAGCAGCAAAGTAAGCAATCACAAATATTGAATACCAAACTGAAAGAGAACTTTTTGGTAAAGCTACGATCTATTGACAAGCGAATGTGAAATTCGAATATTGCTTAACTGAAAGCAAAGTACCAAATAAGAAAGCAAGTGTAAAAGATTGCGAGAGAGCAGGTCAGCAAGATGGTGAAGGAGCAGAACTACCACAAACCGAATTATATGCATGAATTCAGTGTGGGACAACAAAAGACTTGCAAAGGATATATGACACATTGTGGCAAAGCCAAGAGGCTGACAAGGAGACGTCAAATGATGTGACCATTCACACAGAGGCAGATACAGAGGAACCAGTGTGGGCTAAGAAGCCTAGGGTTCCTGGTTGCGCAACCTGTAATGGGTGGACTGTGTGGTCTGACACCTGCTCCTACACCAGAAAAACCTCAATTTTGAAAGCCAAAGGTATTGTTGAAGTGAAATAAGAAGAAGTAATCTGCTTGAACTGTTGATCCAAACCCGAAGGAGTGTAAAGTTCATCTGGAGTTGTTTTGACCATTGACACACTCACAATAATTGCAAATTGACTTTCTTGAACTTGGGGAAGGGGACCTTGAGGATTTGTGGAACTGTCTTGAACTTGGGGATGGGCACCCCAAGGTTTTGTGGGACTGTTTTGAACTTGGGAAAGATAATCCTGAGACCTTTCCGTAACTTTCTTGAACTTGGGGAAGGGGAGCTGAAAAGTAAGCTTGGAGCTGGAAGAGCTCAGAACTTGATTTCGATCACTATTTCTGTTATTGATGACATCCCTACACATTGTTTAGCTTAAGTTGTGTGGAATAGGATAGGTTTTGGACACAGACAGATTTTTAAGTTGACCTCTCTGACTCAGATTCTCCTTAGTTTCTTTGAGGTAGGGAAATCCTACCTTACTATAATGCAAATTAAGCCTTCATCCATCGTGACATTTGATTTAATAAGCAATTCCGTAGGAACTTTGAATCTGTTGTCTGTGTCTTGCTTTATGATGCCTTCCAAGATTCAAGAAAATGTAATACTGAGAATGTGAAAAATATAACACCAATTATGAGTAGTGCCATGTTATCCAAAGACCATGAGTTAGGGCTGAATCTTCCCCAGTGCAGAAAGAGCAACGGAAGAATATAATAAACATATGACATAAAGCAAAGGACTGTGTAGGAGATTTGTAGGATAGACGTCAATTGTGTTAAATTATTAGAAATGGGGTTCAACAATTTGTATATTCATACAACAGAAACAATGGACAATCAAAAAGTGTTAAATTTAGAGATGGGGAAGTTAGGAATGTTTGTTTTGGTGGAATAACTAAGAAAGGGAAGAATGTTTAATGTCAAACAATGACTAATGTTAATATGGGTATGAATGGAGGGGGCATTGAATGTGGGTGAAAGGGCACATGAAGATGGTGTGAGAGGTATGCATTCACATATTACTAGAGAGTTGAATGATATGGCTAGGAAGGCTAAAGATGTCTGCTGTGAAACTACTTGAGACGAGCAGAATAATGTGGGGATGTTGACGAGAAAACTACAGGACTGGGTGAAATCCCGACAGCCGTGTGAGGTAAAGGTTGATCAAGAGAACAAAACACATAGGCTATTATTGGAATGCTGGTTTTATGTTGAAGCAAGAATATTAGCATTATTCACAGAGATAAAAGGTATAGATTGATAACTAGTAATAATATTGAGGAAGTGGAATTTGTGGATCCTCATCAAAATTATTGTGTTGCTCTCTTGGTCCCCTCAAAGGTGGTTTATGATGTATTGTTAAATGAGGGGGAAACTCTGCGTAAACTGGGATATTACCTTGCACCGTATATCCCTAGGTCATTTGGTAAAAATTAAACTTCCAATAATAAATGTGGATTTGGGATGAAGCCAAACATGAAGGGCCGATTTGGACCAGGTGAACCGATGGAGGTTTGGTGTCAGAAAGTCCACAAGACAAATGACAACCGCCATCAGAAAGTAGTGAATGGCAAGGGTCGGCATTGGCACTTAAGGCGTCCATACAACAGTTAAAGGAGTTGAGGCAAAATCTTTAACAATGGGTTGCATTTTCTTGTATTTCCTGGCATACGAGAGGATTTTTTGAATTGTTGAGAAATAATACTGGTTTGACCAAATAAGTGGGGATGCACGTAAATGTGCAACATGGCAGAGGGGTCGTCTTACTCAATCTTTGAGATTATAGTGAGCAGAGTGATCATAATATGTCAATTGCTTCCTTCTCAATGAAAATGGGAAACAGAAATAAAATGATGCCTGGAGACTTTGTTGTAAATACTGGACGGAATCGCTTGAGAAGGACAGATAATAAAATAGACATGTTTAATAATAATCTAGAAACTTGTTTTAAGAAATCAAATTTTTCCCAAAAGTGGTCACTGTACTCAGTTGTCGCTATACAGTTACACATTTCTCATGCAGTGCATCATTTGTTTCTTTGCTAGGGCTAATAAAGTAGGTATACAGCAAGCATTGGCACCGTTTTGACATTGTTGTGAAGAGGCAAAAGCAGATTAGTAATAAAACTATATGGACTATTAAAAAGCAAGAATAATATGGATGAGAAGGATGCACTTATTAGAATAAAAAGACCAAAAATGAAAAATTGGGAGAAAGAGTATCGCTATAAATTACATCAGCAGGATAGTGAAGCCATGCTGCGGGTAGTAGCTGGAAATCAAGATGTAAACTTTTAGGCATTAATAAATGTGATGGAAACAAAACAGATCGAAGTACAGGTAAATCCCATACAAGAAGTGTGGGTTCAATACTTTTTTCGATTGCATAAAAGAAAAGGGGAAGAAATACCTGCATTAACTGGGAGTGGGGTGGGCATCTGGTGTGTGTAGTTTGGAATCGCAGATGTGGAAAAACTGATTATGCATGCTAGTAGCTCGCTCACAGGAGGACCACATCTTCCGTCTAATATCGTGTTTAAAAAGTCACCTGCACTTTCTTAGGGAATAGTGTTTATTTTGTTCAGGGATATAAGGATGACACAGAAGACTCAAAATTAGAGGAAACATGCATATGTTGTCCCTGTGTTTAAAAAAGGAAATAGAATATCCCCAGAGAATGATCGTCCAATACCTTTAATGGATGCAGACTCAAAGTTATCTGCTGGTCTAATCCTGGAAAAAATAAAGGAATGGGTGGAGGAAAACCAAATACTCAGTAAGTATCAGATGGGTTTTCGTAGCAATAAAGGTACTGACTGCAATGGGTTTCTTTTGAGCTGCATCCAAAAGTTGGCCTGGGGGGTTGAATAGAATGCTGATCTATGCAGTTTCATTTGACCTGACTTTGGTATTTGATCTAGTAGATCTACATATTTTATTAAAGAAATTAAGTAAATGGGCTCTTTCAACTGGCTTACTATCTATACTAATTCATCTATATGAGAACACGACTGTGCAGGTTAAGCTTAAAAGTGATGGAGTGTTGACTAGGTGGGAGGAAACCCAAAATGGTTTGCGCCTAGGATGTGTGTTGGCCCCCTGCCTCTTCAACCCCTATGTTGCGGACATAGGTGAAGTGTTGGAGGAGGCATCATTTGTACCACCAAAGATTTGAAAAACCAGACTAACATGAATGGCTTATCGAACGATTTCATCCTCATGGATAATACAGCGGTTGGTGTGCAGCGCCTTATTAATGTCTTTGCAAAGTTTATTGAGGATAATAGGCTTGAAATGAATGCAGCAAAGACATGTTATGAAGATCTGTCCAGTGGAAAAGAAGTGTAACTTTGCCTGGTTTGTTGAAGATACTAGGTTGACAATGACAGAAAATATGAAATATTTGGGTTTTGATTTAACAGCTAACCCAAAGAAGGCTTCTCATGGGGATATACCATTGAAGAAAGCACAAATTTTGGGGGCCCAAATGGCCTAGGAAAATGCTGAATATGGCAGACTTTTGATGCTTCAAGTGATAACATATTATGTAAGTTAAGGCATACCAAAATTGCTTTATGGGCTGGAGATACTACCTATTTGAATTATTGCAGAAATCGATTACTATGAAGCAATTGTTGGCAAAAGAGTGTTGTACTTTTTGCCTAAAAGTATTCTGATTGTGGCAATTTGGCAGGAGCCATATTAAGTGGAAACAATGGGCATCGTTTTGTAAGTTTTATACCGCCCCCATGTATACACTATATGCTGAGATGGAAAGTTGGACTGATGGGTATGAAAACACAATTGGATGATTTTAGAGAATACTGACTGAGATGGTCATTACTCTTGAAATTCTTATTGAAAATTCAGGTAAAGTGAAAGTGAAAATGGCATACAATTGTCTGATTGCATAGAGACCAGACAATCTCTCACAAAGCTAGCTCTCTATGGCCATTTGGGGCTTTGTCATAGGGGGATATGTGTCTTGAAACCATATTTGAACACGTTCCGGATCGGTGGTGGAGAGACTGCTTCATGGGGTTTTGTTTTAATGTGTTCAAAACAAACGAGATGATATGGATCAGAGGGAGTATCCCACTGGAATGCGCACATTGTAGTAATTGTAATGATCTGTATACCAGGGAGAATTGATGTCATGCCTTATTGTTGTGCCCTGCCCTTGTACATTTACAGATTTTATATTTTGGGAAATTTGTTAGAGATCTGGCTATTGTACAGACTGGAATTGTATGGAGTAAAATGTTAGAAGCAAAATCATGTGCACTATCTCTTGCTGTTGTGAAGTTTTTAAAAATGTGTCATTTTGTTAACTCATATTAGCACATTTTTAAATGTGTTAATATTCTGTTGTTAGAGAAACTGCATGTATTGTTTTAAGGATGTTTTATGGCCTGTCATTAAATATATTATTTTCTTTTCCTTCCTCTACTGTTGCTAAATTTTGCAATTGTTTTTACTGTAAAGGTTTCACTAAACCAAATGCAATTAAATGAAATAAAAAACGTGAATGAAATAAGGAACAAGAAAAAGCTGCTTCACTTTTCCACTGTAAAAAGTGGGACTTGGTTTGCAGTAACAATTTCTATGTTTAGCCTACATAGAAGACATACCGAGTTATTCACAATGCGTTTTTCAATGGTAAAATCCCATTGAGAAATGCCTGGTGAATCAGGCCAATAGTATTATGGAAGCAAAACTATCTGCTTTAGTTCTGGAACTTTCATGCTAAGAAAGTGTAGTCTAATGTGATTCAATTCTATGTCTTTACTTTCTTATGGCGCTAGGTATCAGTGGTGATAGTTTCAGTAGTAGCTACATAAAGATAATCGAGTGTTCTGATGTAAAATCGAAAATACAAACCTTGCTAAATGCATTTTCATAATGTTTGGACTTTTCAGTACTACTACTTGCCAAGCATAATAGATGGCGATATTATAAAGAGGCGTTTATCCCTGAATAGCACAGAGTGGTGGCTCTTTACAAAGAAAAGATATGAGGGCTGTCTCAACAATGTTTGCCAGCATTGCTCTGTGAGACAGACATATTGTTATCCTAGCAGCACCCAAACAATAAATTAATATTTGTGTGTTTACACTGGAAACAACAATTATCTGTGATTTTTTTAAGGGAGTAAAGGGCAAAACACTGATAACCACAGATTCTGAAAATGTTTGAAAAGACTGGGGAAACACCACCAGAAGTAAAAACAAAAACCCTAAAACAGGAAACCCTATATATGTGCATTATAGAACTATAGAACTCCTGCTGTGTAGGTGAGGAGGCATGACACTTTTGCACAGTTCTCCTCCTCTGACACCCAGGATATACAGTTCACAAATTGGCATAGTCGCCTTGCTCTGGCCTACTGCTGACAGTGTGCAAAGGTCCTGTCTGCCCTCCACTTGGTTCCCGCTGACACACCCAGGCTCCGCACATCCCAAAGACAGACGGATCATTCACCACACAATGTGTCAACAGAACTGCTGGGGGTGCTCTTCTGAGTGGACAAGTACTTTCACCACCCAGGAGCGACTGGCTTTCAAATGACCCTCAATGACTTGCACTGCAACAGCACGTCACATTGTCCATTTAGCTCCCTGCAATCCACATGTTCATTTGCACACTTGGTTCATCTTGGGTTGGACTGCTTGCCCAGCCATGGCCATTGAGACAGGGATCTACATACCGTCTGCGCTGTGAAATTGTTGACTGGAGAGCATGCCCCCTCAGGGAGTGCCACCTTACATGGGTGTCTCTCCCCACCATGCAGTGCTGTGGGAGAATGGGCCAGCAGTTCCCCCATTGCTCATGTGAGAGTACAGGGATGATGGCATAGATACAGGGCCTGGCCTGCACACAGTGGGTGTGGGCCCATGTGATCCATGCCCTTGCACTTCTCAGCTGAGCAAGTTTGTCAATGCAGTCCAGGTTGACAACAGTTCCAAGGGTGACAGGCCACCCTTCATTACACCGGTTGATCATTTGCTAAGCCTTGGGGTCTACAGCCATTATCGGAAAATATATTGACAGGTGGTGTGACTGCACAGGTAGTTGCTAAATACTGGTTGTCTGCACGTGCCTACTTATGGCTTCAGCTTGCAAGCACGATATCACAATACTCACAGTAAAGGACTATTCATGTCTGGTGGAGGAGGAGCAGTGTTTGTTGGGTTTGACTTCTGAGGGAGGAGTGAGGTTTAGTGTGATATCGCAAGGAGGTAAACGGGCTGTATTGAAGTTGACATCTGGAGGAGGTGAAGGGATGTGTTTAGCTGATGTCTGGGGAGGAGGTGAGGACTGTGTTGTTTGTTGGGATTGGCCTCTGTGGGAGGGAGAAAGGGGTGCATTTGGGTAATAGTGTGGGGAGTGGAGGATGAGGGGGTAATGTTGGGATTGACTATGGGGAGGGGCAATATGAGTTTGTTTGGGTGATATCTGGGGAGGTGAAGGGGTTCAGTTGTGGTTGACTTCTTAAGGAGGGGGGCTGTTTCTTAGGGGTTGTCTTTTGGTGGAGGGTGTTTGTGTGTACCTTGGAGTTTACTTCTGTGGGAGGGGTCAGAGTGGTGTGTGTTGAGGTTGACTTCCGGGTCTCGGTGGCAAACAAAACACATGGACGTTTGTCGGGTGTTAAGCATACATATGCATCTGATAATTTATGTAGGAGTGTCCACTTTATGTATTTTAGAAGGCAACGTTCTCAAATTGAAGAAGCAGTCTTATGCTTATGTTCTGATCTACAAATGCATGCACATGCTTCTTTAGAGATGATATGCCCCATCTCCTACTGCATTTGCCTTTTCAGCTCACTACAGGTGGAGATTTGGCAGATGGAGAGGTACTTTGGGGCTTGTAATGTCCAACCAATAAATGTATTACATGTATGTCCTAAGGATGCCTTGCATTACATACATGTGTGTAACCAACCAGAACACACATGTAATCTAGTACAAAGAGGTATACATTCAAGCCATTCATGGAACTTGGATGGTCATACAATTCATCAACAGACCTTTGACTCCTGTGCAATACAACTAGCCCCTTAGTGATAATTGTGGCTGCAGGGGTGCTATGTCCCTTTTACCTCATTGCCATTCCCTCTATCAGAGCGTTTATTCCGCTGGTTGATGGGGCCCATACAAGCATACTGAAATGCCTCATATCTTTGCAAGGGACATTTTGAAGTTGAAAGTTCCTAGATCAGTAGAAAATGCAGTTCCAAACTGTCCGCGAAGCACAGATCTTATTGTGAAGTACGGACGGGTTCTCGGACACGTCATCATGCCACACGCCAGCATATGGTCATGTGGCACTGTCCGGAAGGTCCGCAATGAAGTCAGTTGTACGTAGACATCCACGGATGCAAAACTGGTTGAAATAGTTGCAAAAAGTGTATCGAAGTGTTAAAAATGATTCTAGAAGGTGGGAAATGGCACAGTTTTAAGATGACACTTTGTAAATTGGACACAAATATTGCTATATTGGGTAAGTATAATATTAGTAAGTTGTAGGAAAATAGCACGCACTGGTAAAAACCCATGAAATTCAATGAAAAAACTTTGTTAAAGGGACGTTATGGTTAAGTTGCACTCATAAAAACCTATGAAATTCAATGAAAAAACTTTGTTAAGGGGACGTTATGGTTAAGTTGCAGTAATAAAAACCTATCAAATTCGGTAAAAAAAAGTTGTTAAAAGGATGTTATGGTTACAATTAAAATCAAAAAACCGCTCAAATTCGCCAGTTATGGTAAGCTAAGCAACCATAACTCGCATCACCACCGTGCACTGCTAAGACTAACACCCAGGACATCAAAGATGACATCACAAATGGCAAACTTTTGTTTCTCATTTCTGCCCACCTGCTCTGACGGATGGGGGTGCAACAATGGCACCTGTGTCCATACCAGGGCCCCCATTATATAAGAGACTCTCTGTAAGGTCATAGAGGCCTCCTTCGAAAGTGTGTCATGAATTGGGGGATTGGGTGCTATGTGTGCTGCTGCATGGCCTAACAGGCCACTCAACACCTGGGTGAGGATCCACAAAAGGTTTGGCTATGCCATGCACATTCCAAATGGGCATGTATTTGAATGTGCCAGGTGTAAGGCACCTACCAGCTTAGGGTGTGTGTCTGTGCTTATACATATTTGGCATGAGCCCTCTAAATGAGTTTCAGTATGTGAATGATTGTGGATTTTTCCTAACAATATGTTCTCAGGATCTGTGAGTCAGCTCGGCCCCATATGGACAGTCCGACTCTGGATATGGGGTGCCTGCACACACCCCTGCTTCGGTTGCCTGATGCCCTCAAACCCTAGATACAGCTTACCCAAGGTACTGCAGCATGCTGGGTTGTTTTGTGAGGATTGGCTGGGCCTTTTTTTAAAATCATGTGTGATGAGTGCCATGTACCTGTGCTTCTTTTCCTTCACATGACAGCCAGTACTACATCCTTTTTTCTGGAGGTAACGTTTTGACGCGTAGCACGTGTTGTTTCCGCCGGTAACTGGAGTAGGAATCACCTGGTATTTATTGCATCGGTTATCTCATGGTCTCCACAGTCACCCCACTCCACTCGTCGGTTTCCACAGAACATACGTTACATTCGGGCAATTCACGCCCAGAGATTTCACATGTGGCATGCAGTTCCGAAATGTGCCGGGCAGTACAACATCCAGTATTAAAACACATCAGATGACGTATCACAGTGCAAACACTGCAAATGTGGAAATAGCTGGAAATATCATTGAAACACGCAGAGCTTTGCGAATATTTGCATATACATCCTCCCTAAAAGGCATCTATGACGCAATTTCATGCAATTTAATACCAATCCACTTATTCCACTATGGTGAAAGAAGAGAGATGCCCAGCATAGCCATTTCCTTCTTTTCAACTATTCGTCATAATGTGCCACCCATTGTGGATTTGCCGAGGTCAAACTATTTTATATTCAAATTGTAGCTATTGCAAATCCATCTCGGAGCACTGCTGTTCTATTCAAACCACATACAGAGCAAACGTTCCTCTTGCGGCAGCCTTTTAGAATGCCTACACGACTCTTCCACTTTCCTTTTATGTTTCGGCTGAGCGTGACGACAAAAGAACATTCCAAAGTCGTGAAACAATTTTCTACCAATCACGTCTGTACTCGGCTCCTCTGGGCTTTCTTTAGAGCGTGCTGTAGGAGAGAAGGTCGCGCCATTATAGGCATGGGCGCTATCTGCGACTGTTTTATCTCCTGCGCCTCTGAAATGAGACACCTATTTTAATCAAAGCAGGGTACGTAGAAACCTGGGGTGCGCCACAGGAATGTGTAATGTTAATGGTGCTTCCTCTGCAGGCATGCACAGTGATGGCTATCGGAAAATGAAACCTTTAGGCCTTTGACTAGTCAACGTATGGATTTACTGAAGGACTACTATTTCCAGAGGAAAATGCATGGAGCAGCAAGCTAATGATACATGAGTTACCAACTTTAACTAAAACAAATACAGGCCGATTCATGGAATTAATGTGCGCTGACATTTTTCGGCGCAAGCATGCGAAAGCGTGCAAATCGCAGTGCAAGTGTGAAAATCGCAGCAAAACCCGCGCACAGCGATTCATGGAAGTCCGTTTGCGTGTAAATCCCTAGATGTGTGCTAAAATTCTCGTGGAGCACGCTGGCGCACACGTCTCCAAACAGCGTGCGCTAAGCGCACAGCGAAAGCGCACATAGCACAGCGCACACAACAAAAGTAGGCGTAACAGGCGGCGTAACACGCAGAATGGGAAACAACGCGTGAAAATGTGGGCGTCACGGGGGAAGTACAGGAGGTAAATGCGCGGAACGCCCACACGCGCGTCTACAACACATATTCATGGAATCGAACGGGGCAAATGCGTGCCCCAAAAAAGACACGCTAATCCAGAAACACATACGCCAGCAGGAAGCAGGCGTACGTGGACCCACGCAGCATAAAAGTGCGCGCAAACAACAAACAAGCTCAGACGCCAAGATGAATATACCGTTCCTAGCAGCAGTGGTCGTGGGATACCGCAGGAGGAGGAGGAGGATAGTCAGGCCCAGAATTTTTACATCCAGAACCAGCCTTTTTGGGATGCCTGATGACCAGGTGTATGGGAGGTACAGGTTTCCACCTCACATAATACTCGACCTGGTGAGTGAGTGGGAGGATGACCTCACATCACCCAACCTGTGCTCCCAAGCACTCAGCCCCCTGGAGAAGGTCCTCAATGTACTGCACTTCTTGGCCACTGGATCATTTCAGCGGAAAAGTGCTATAGTGGGGGGGGTGTCACAGGCCACGCAGTCACGCTGCCTACACCAGGTGTTGGCCATCATGACTGCACGCCCATCTGTCCGCAGGCACATATACCTGCCCAGAACACGTGCAGAAAGGCAGGCTGCCGTCCAGGATTTCTATGGGGTGGCACAATTCCCCAAAGTGCTAGGTGCCATTGATTGCATCCATGTGGCTCTACATCCCCCAGGGCATCTGAGCACATCTATAGAAACCGCAGGCACTGGCATTCCATCAACATGCAAGTAGTATGTGATGCCAAGGGAATCATCACCTCAGTATATGCCAACTAACGAGGGTCCACCCACGACAGTTTCATTTACAGAATGTCAACCCTAAACCGGGACCTAAAAGCTGGGCGGCATGGTGATACATGGCTGCTTGGTGAGTATAAATGCCACTGCACATGCATGCATGTCAGATACTGAGTAATGTCACAAACCCACTAATGATACCCATCACCACCTCCCCAGGGGACAGTGCCTACCCTCTGAGCACCCACATGATGACGCCAATTCGGAACCCCACCACGCCACCCGAGGTAAGAAACAACACAGCCCATATTGCAACCCGGGGAATAGTGGAGCGCACATTCGGAGTGCTCAAGTCATGCTTTCGCTCCCTTGACCGCTCTGGTGGGCAGCTGTTATATGCTCCCCCAGTAGTGTGCAGGATCATAGTGGCAGCATGTGTCCTGCACAACGTTGCAACACGCCGGGGCCTGCCGTTGGACATGGTGGTGCCCCCACATCCCCAACCACATGCACGCCCGCTGCGCATGGGAGGGGAAAGGGCATGTGGTGAGGCAGCCCTTACGCAGCTGGTGGCTAATTACTTCACATAAAATCACACCCCTGTGGAGTGCACACAGCCCTGGCACATACCAGCTGACAATGATGATGACATAAGGGACACTCAACTGTCCCAACCACACCATCCTGAGATTGGTCACCTTGAAGTGTTACATTGTGTGTATCCCTACCTACCCAAACACCACCAATGGTGTGTCATCAAAAGACATACACCTATGCTGTTAAATTCATTACCCACTTGCTAAATACAACATTAGAACAGCGCCATGTCACCCAACCCCTCCCCAGCTCCACCACCAAACACACCATGGCATGTCATGCAATGTGAAAGCAAACAAAGCAATGCACAAGACCTGACACAAGTGTCACAAAGTACACTGTCCCTAGTGGAAACTGCCCACACACAATATGCTCCCAGTAATGTATAACTAACAGCACACATTACCAAATACTTACCACCAACACAAAGCTGCAACACACCATGGTAAAATGCAAAAACATGACAGTACTAAGTTCAAGTAGTGGTAGTCTTACAACCTGAATACGCCAGCACATCGACCCCTTACAACTGTAGAGTGTTGCTGCCACGCAAATGTCTCAGTGTACTGCATACAACATGAACTGCATCTGCAAAGCAGACGGCCTTGTGAAGACATGAGGAAGGAACCTGCAGATTAGGAGGAAGACATGGATGCACAAGCACATATCAATACACCATGCAGTGTACAATACAACAACAATATCCACTAGGGATGTCTACACAGTATTGACTACAGACTGCCCACACTGCTCATGGGAGCCCAACGTCACTGTGTAATTCACTGTCACTTGGTCACACCCTTTGCAAGCCCATGGAAATGGGAAGCAGGAGGGGTGTGTGTCTCATGAACCCAAGCATCTAACCCAAACTCAGGACAAGCCTGCATGTGCCCAGCCGGAATACAGTGGATGCCCACGGGAGCCACACAAGGCAACACACTGAAATAAAAAAAAATAAAAATAAAAAATAAAAAATGGGCATGTGGGGGCAAAGGGGTGTGGGGGAGGCCACCCAGGAGGTTCGAGGACACGGTGCACACCAACACCCACCTGTGTGGATGTTGCGGAAAAAAAAAAACCTCCTTGGGCTCATGGCCTGCACGGCTATGCCATTGTGGGAGAACTGCTCTGTCGTCCTGCTCATCCTCTGCTGCTGCATCAGGAGGCGGTGGCTCTATGGGAGTGTCAGGTTCACCAGGTGAGTAACCTCCTTTCCCAACCTCCTCCTCACCTGACCCTTCGGAGATGTTGTCCTTGGTTTCTGTGGTGGGTTTTCTCCTAGCTTTCTTGTCTTCGGCAGGCAACTGTCTTTGGGATGTCTTCTTCTTCTTATCGCGTAAGTAAGGCCTGGCTCCCTCAGAGGCCACCTTGACAGGGAAGGAACACCTGCCCAAGGGGAACCCCGAGGAGCCAAACCTCCAATGGCAGGGAAAAAGCCAAAAAGGCACAAAAAACCCTGGTAGGATGTATTTCTTCCTTGAGATGGATAGTCAAAGACTGTAGAGATTTCAGAGTCTTTTCTGAGCAACTTCCGGTGTAGATGCGGAATAACAGTATAAGGAGCTTGGACTTCGATGGAGAAAGAAGAAAGGAATATAGAACAGTTCCCACTTACCGAGAGCTCTGGCAGCACCCAGAGAGTGAAGGTACCCAAGTCGCGATCGCGGACGCCAAAATAAACAACTCCGCGACCGCAAACAAAACGGGAGTGCCGCGGCGCTGCGAAAAGAAAAGGGAAAAACAGTACCGCGGTCAAGGAAGGAAAAACAGAAACAATACCGCTGCAAACACCGGGTAAGTGCGAAACTAGCGGACAGGACAGGAAGAAAATAACAGGGGAAGGCAGAAACTGGAACACAGGCGAGAAAGGAAAGAATACAAGATATGAAGGACCGAGTGAACGGAAGTCAAGGGTTTAGCGGAGAACTCTAAGAAGAACTGTGGAAGGACGATCCGTAGCTCGCAGCGTTGAAGAGTCTGAAGGAAACACAGATACAACGCGCCGGAAAGGGGGCGTGGTTGCGTCTTATAGCCCAGCGACGCCATGTTGGGTGAGGACTAGACCGAAGTATACTATTATTGGAGACGCCATGAGCTCCACAGCTTCCATGGACGAATCCTGACAGTATACCCCTTTCCCTTCGGGGGCCCTCCGGGTTTCCCCGGGTGGAGGCGGTGGAAACGTTGAATGAGCCTAGGAGCATGGAGATGACCTCTAGGTTCCCACGTTCTCTCTTCCGGAGGATAACCCCTCCAGTGTACCAGATATTGGAGTCTTCCCTTACGGTATCGTGAGTCCACCAGATAAGCCACCTCATACTCCTCTTGAACAGGTGGGTGTAAAGGTTTCTTGTTAGACAGTCTTCGTGCATACGGGTCCGTCTGGTATTCTTTGAGCAGAGAGGTATGGAAGACTGGATGCACCCTTCGGAGTCTGTCCGGTAGTTTAAGTCTGTAAGCCACCGGGTTAATCTGAGCGAGAATGGAGAAAGGCCCTATGTATCGTGGTGCAAATTTGCCAGCATGGACCCATTTTGGCAAAAACCTTGTGGACAACCAGACTAACTGGTTGGGCTTCCAGGCCGGATTACTACCTCTCCTCCGGTCTGCCCATTTCTTGTGCATCTGTCTGCTGGACTCCAGGGCCCTTTTGGCCGTCTTCTTCACTTCTAGGAGTTCCACCAACAAGCTATCAATAGCAGGTGTCCTGGTGGAAGGTAAACCTAACCATGGCAAGGGGTTGGGATGGTACCCGTAAGTACAGAGGAATGGGCTCATTTTGATGGATGTATGAAGAGCATTGTTATAGGCGAATTCCGCCTGAGGGAGAAAGGAAACCCAATCTTCTTGCTTATTAGAGCAAAAACATCGAAGGTACTGTTCAAGAGTAGAATTTAACCTCTCGGTCTGACCATTGCTCTGCGGATGGTAACCTGATGACAACGCTCTGTCGATGCCTAGCTGTTGGCATAAGGTGGTCCAGAATCTTGAGGTGTATTGGGATCCTCTGTCCGAGACTATAGTCCTAGGCAGGCCATGTAGTCTGACAATGTCCCTTAGGAATACTGCTGCCATCTCTGGAGCCGATGGTAGATGGGATAAGGCTGAAAAATGTGCCAGTTTGCTGAAGGAATCGATAGTTACCATGATGGTATTCATTCCCTTTGAGAAGGGTAGCTCCACGATAAAGTCTGTGGAGATATGTTCCCAAGCCCTTCCTGGTACTTTTGACTGTTGTAGCAAGCCCATCGGCCTCCCTGTAGGATTCTTGCTACTGGCACACACCGGGCACGAAGAGACGTATTTGTCTACGTCCTTGCGGAGAGTGGGCCACCAAAATTGTCGACATATGAGATCCCGTGTCTTGCGTATGCCAGGATGACCCGACAACTGAGAGTCATGGCACCACTTGAGTATCTGGCTCTGCAGGGTCTTAGAAGGGATATAGAGAGCCTTTCCCAGGTAGTACAAACCGTCTGGGTCTTGAATGACTGACCGAGGCAGTGCTTCTTCCTCCTTATATTGCTCCATGAGTTCATGCAAGAAAGGGATCACGGTGGACACTCTCAGTGCCTTAGAAAGCAGTAATTCATGACCCTGGATCTTGGTGGGTTCTTCTCCTTGGCTTCGGGATAGGGCATCGGCAACATGATTTTCGGTACCAGGTATGTAGGTAAGAATAAAGTCGAACTGTAAGAAATAATATGCCCAGCGGGCATGGCGGGAATTGGTGCATTCCATTTGTTGGAGTACCTTTAAATTCCTGTGGTCAGTGCGAATAAGGAACTTATGGTTTGCCCCTTGCAGCAGATGGCGCCATTCTTGACATGCCAGCTTCATGGCCAATAGTTCCTTTTCGAGGACTGAGTAGTTCTGCTCACTGCTAGTCAACGTCTTTGAATAGTAGGCAACTGGATGTTCCAGTCAGTCCTCTGCCTCTTGTAACAGCACTGCTCCTACTGCTCCAGCTGAGGCATCGGTCTCAAGGACAAAGGGTCGGTTCTGATCTGGCTGGACTAGAATAGGGGCTGTAGAGAAATGTTCCTTTAAACACCTGAAGGCCTCCCTCTGGTCTTGATCAAATGAAAACTTGACGCCCTTCTTAAGCAAATGAGTGATGGGTTGTACTAGCTGGGAAATATTCGGAATGAATTGTCTATAAAAGTTCGCCAACCCTAGGAATCTCTGTATCTCCTTGACATTTTGGGGTTCTTTCCAGTCTTGGATCGCCCGTATCTTACTTGAGTCCATCTGTACTCCTGCTGCAGAGAGAATAAAGCCCAGATAAGATACTGACCTGGCTTCAAAAGTACACTTCTCGGGCTTGACTAATAGGTGGTTGGCCTGTAAACGGAATAATACCTCCTTGACCTGATCCCTGTGTTCTGGAAGGCTGCGTGAGTACACCAAGATATCATCCAAGTAAACCACTACTGACACAAACAATAAGTCTGAAAACATTCTGTCCATAAACCGCTGGAATATGGCGGGAGCGTTTACAAGCCCGAACGGCATCACCCTATATTCGAAGAGACCTAAAGGTGTCCGAAAGGCAGTCTTCCACTCATCACCCTTACGGATCCTCAAGAGATGATAGGCTCCTCTGAGATCCAATTTGGTATAGAATTGGGCTCCTTGAACTGCTTCCAGCACGTCCCGTATCAAGGGCATGGGGTAGCGGTCTCTAACCGTTACCTGATTAAGCCCCCGGTAATCTATGCAGGGTCTGAGTTCTGCTGAGTCCTTTTTTGGTATAAAGAACAGTGAAGCTCCGCAAGATGACCTGGATTCTTGGATAAGGCCGTTCTGGAGGTGAGCGTCTAAGTATTCTCTTAAAGCCTTCTTTTCAGGCAAAGACAAAGGGTACATCCGACCAAACGGAACTTGAGAGGAAGGCTCGATGTTGATGGCGCAATCTTCCGACCTGTGGGGAGGAAGTACTCTTGGCAGTATATCCTTGAAGACTTCAGAGTATTCCTGGTACTGGAGTGGGATAGAAGATACTGTCTTCTTTATTGGATTGCTTAATTCTTCTACTCCAATCTGGAGGTTAGGGACCTCCATGCAATGTACCTGACAATAATCCGAATCAAAACATACCTTGTTAGTGTACCAGTCAATTGAAGGGTTGTGCCTTCGAAGCCAGGGAATTCCGATGACCAACGGAAAGTGTGCCGCCTTAATCATATCAAATACCATGTCTTCGGTATGCTGTTCCATCTTCATCCGTAATGGAACAGACTCCTTGACTATGGGCCCTGAGGACAGAGGAGTACCGTCCACTCCTTCCACTGGAATAGGTTTGTTCTTGAGGCGCTCGGGCACCTTGTTTTTCCTGGCCCAGTCTATGTCAATAAAATTCCCTGCGGCCCCGCAGTCCAGCATGGCCAACACCTCGATGGGCTCAGGACTCGTTATCCAGAGTTGGACCTTGAATACCATGAGTCTATTGTCTTCGTCCCCTGTTATTGGTCTTGTAATGAAGCAAGGGCTGTAGCTGGTATCCCCGACACCTCCCTTGCATAGGTTCGGGGGCTGGAGTTTTCCTTTCGACGAGGTGGTACTTCTGGACAGTTGCGAAGTAGATGTTTAGAAGAGCCACAGTACATACACAGTCCTGCTTCGCGACGTCTTCTTCGCTCTTCTGGAGTCAAAGGCCCCTTGGTTGTTCCGATCTGCATGGGTTCATCCCTTTCGGTGTTTTCTCGAGAAGGTTGGAAAAGAGGTGGGGTAGTCAGTTGACGAGGTCTTCTCCTTTCCTTTCGTCGTTCGTTAAGACGGAATTCTATCTGTAAGGCTATAGTAGTGAGTTCCTGGAAAGACGAAGGGCGAGCAATCCGAGCCAGCTCGTCCTTAATCTCCTCATGAAGACCTCTTCGGAATATTGTCTGTTTGGCAGAGTCCGGCCAGTCTGCCTTCGTGGCAAGCCGGATAAAACGGGATAAGTAGGTTTGGACATCTGTAGTGCCCTGTATCACATCCAAAATGGCCTCAAAAGAAGTGTACAGGACCTCCGGGCGATCAAATCTCTCCTTGAACAGTTGTATGAAGCGGTCGTAATCCTGTAGCGCAAGGTCATTATTTGTGACCAACGGAGTGGCCCAAGCCAGGGCGTTACCAGTTAGGTTAGCTATGATGAATCCCACTCTGGTCCGGGCTGTCTGGTAGGCATAGGGACGGAATGTGAAATACACCTGGCAGGCATCCAAGAACTCCTTAAGACCTCCAGGAAGCCCATCATACTTCCCAAACGACAGGGCCATAGGGGGTAGATCTCCCCGGTCATCTCTGTGCAGGACTACCTGCTGTCTTAAAGCTACATTCTCTGCTTTCAATGCCTGTACTTCAACCGTAAGGTTCTGCATCGCCACCACCAACTCCTGATACTGCTCCAAGGACGCCATGGGGGACTTAAGGCGTTGTATTCTGTCAAGTTCACCAGGTGAGTAACCACCTTTCCCAACCTCCTCCTCACCTGACCCTTCGGAGATGTTGTCCTTGGTTTCTGTGGTGGGTTTTCTCCTAGCTTTCTTGTCTTCGGCAGGCAACTGTCTTTGGGATGTCTTCTTCTTCTTATCGCATAAGTAAGGCCTGGCTCCCTCAGAGGCCACCTTGACAGGGAAGGAACACCTGCCCAAGGGGAACCCCGAGGAGCCAAACCTCCAATGGCAGGGAAAAAGCCAAAAAGGCACAAAAAACCCTGGTAGGATGTATTTCTTCCTTGAGATGGATAGTCAAAGACTGTAGAGATTTCGGAGTCTTTTCTGAGCAACTTCCGGTGTAGATGCGGAATAACAGTATAAGGAGCTTGGACTTCGATGGAGAAAGAAGAAAGGAATATAGAACAGTTCCCACTTACCGAGAGCTCTGGCAGCACCCAGAGAGTGAAGGTACCCAAGTCGCGATCGCGGACGCCAAAATAAACAACTCCGCGACCGCAAACAAAACGGAGTGCCGCGGCGCTGCGAAAAGAAAAGGGAAAAACAGTACCGCGGTCAAGGAAGGAAAAACAGAAACAATACCGCTGCAAACACCGGGTAAGTGCGAAACTAGCGGACAGGACAGGAAGAAAATAACAGGGGAAGGCAGAAACTGGAACACAGGCGAGAAAGGAAAGAATACAAGATATGAAGGACCGAGTGAACGGAAGTCAAGGGTTTAGCGGAGAACTCTAAGAAGAACTGTGGAAGGACGATCCGTAGCTCGCAGCGTTGAAGAGTCTGAAGGAAACACAGATACAACGCGCCGGAAAGGGGGCGTGGTTGCGTCTTATAGCCCAGCGACGCCATGTTGGGTGAGGACTAGACCGAAGTATACTATCATTGGAGACGCCATGAGCTCCACAGCTTCCATGGACGAATCCTGACAGGGAGGCAGCCCATGCAAAGCCCTGGTATGGTCCTCCATGGCAGCAAGCATGCGGGTCTGGAAGGTCTGATTCTGGAGGATTAAAGTGCAGAGATGCCCATGCAGCACATCACGGGTTGCCTGCATTTCTGCACGCATGGCCTCGCGTGATGCCCGGATCGCCTCAAGTGTTGCATGCAGCTCAGCTGAGAGCAAACGTGTGAGCTGCTCCAGCTGCTGTTCTGCCCTAACATTTCGGGAAGCCTCAAGTTCAAGCAGACTCTGCCTGAAGTTATGGAGTTCCACCCTCAGGGCTTCCCTGTGGCCCTGTGACCCTATTGATATGGATTTGCACAGAGTCTCCAGTGTCGCCCGTCGGTCCCTGTTGGACGCCAACATGTCTTCCCTGTGTGATTGGCAAATGGAGTCTGTTGCCTGCTGTTGTTGCTCCATCTGCCTTTCAGGGGGGATAATGGAAGTGGCCACCCTCTCCATTGCCTGAGCCATCATTTCTACTGAGGCTGCCTGTTGGGTTGCCATACCGTACATGGAGTTTTCCCATACAGTATTGCCTGGTGGCGCACGGCCACCGCGTCGACGGGCACCACACCTGTTTGGGGCAAGGCGATCTGCACCTTGCTGTGCTGGCACTGCCTGAGGCTGCAGGACTGCATTCCCCCTCTGATCTGCTGGCCCAGGAACAGGATCAGATGCTGTGGAGTGTGACCCTACATCCGTAACACTGACATCCCCATAGAGGGTTCTACCCCTGGTCCAGGTGGGTTGGACATAACAGAATCCCTGCCAGAAACACTTACCTGCGACGGCACATAAGTCTCATCATCCGACTCAGCACCTGAATAGAGGTCTGGGGAGGTGCACCCAGAGACACCCCTGGACAGTATGGTCTGCATTAACATTGTGTTTTCACCCACCACCACACCGCATCCCCCACTGGTGCCCAGTCGTGCCTGAGATTCCTCCTGGGTCTGCACCATCTCCTCAACGTCAACAGCACCAAGCAAAAACATGAAAGACAACAAATGAAAACAGGCATGAGTACCACAGCACACACATATGCCGTGACAAGCCAGAGATCCAGTACATGATTTACAAATGTCCCACGTGACTATAACCCTGCCATGCATGCACTGTCAAAGAGTTGGAAGTGGAGTCAAAAAGGCAGACACTGGGGAGAGCAAGATGGAAAAGCAACACATTTGCAGCATGTTGGGTAGCACTGGCATCACACATCAGGCTGTGAGTGGCATGTCCAATACACATATATGACACATGCCACCACACAGATGTCATGTAGCATAGCCATGGTAAATTACAAAACTACAGCAATATGTCAGAGAATGAGTACTGTAACACATCCATGTCACATCGACATGATGCGAAGATTGATGCTGAATAGTGCTGCAAAATATGCATGTGCCACAAACTGAAACATATCCAGTGTCCAATAACACGGTCATTGTGGGCTGATCAATGGTTGGTCACTTTAACATTACAGGAAACATCTGTCATCTTCCACATGCAAACAGGCCCTAACAAAAAATGTCTGCAGCCCAATACTCCATCGGCCTGAATGGTGTAATCATTAACATAACCAGGTAAAAATAGTAGCCCAGTGTGGGCTGTAAACAATGACCGAAGCATATCACATATGTTGCAATAGGGCAGAATAATGCGTAGCAAAAATGGGAGAGTGGAAACAATCAGCCAGAATGAACACTTACAAAATCTGAACAATGCACTTGCAAGATGACAGTTCAAGGTAAAGTGCACTAATGTGGGCCTAACTGTGGGCAGAAGGGATACAGTCATACCCAAATCCAAGGCACGTGAGTGTATGGGAGGAAGCAAATGGGTGACCCATAACACTCAGGAGTACACACCCTCACCTGGCACTCAATCAGAACCCGTCACCCAAACAACATACACATGGATTACACACACACACGCATGGGCACTCACCGGACAATGCCTCGTAATCAGGTAGATCTCCCACACCTTGGATCTGTTCCTCTGTGACGAAGGTCCCAGCAACAGACTCATGTTCAGTGAGTTTGTTGTCCTCTTGTGGAGACCCACCGCCGGTCACCAGAGTAGCGGCATGATTTGAGGCCAGCTTGTTCTTTGCTCTGCGTTTCAGGTCATTCCACCGCTTGTAGCAATCATCAGCTGTGCGCCTCACAAATCCAAGGGCACTTATGCGGTCCGCGATGGTCTGCCAGTGTGCCCTACGTTGACCAGGTGTGGTCTTGCACCCTGCAGTCACCAACATTTTGCGGCTATGTGCCGACACATAGCTCACAAGTGCATCAAGTTCGGGGTCATTAAAGCTAGGCTTCCTTGACATGCGGGACTGTGTAGCTGTGTCTGGGGTCTCAGCCTGTAGTGCCAGAGCACCCTTCTTCCTCTTCTTCAAAGGTGGAGCAGAGCCTGAGTGGCTTGCGCCGCTCTGGTCAGTAGGGGCAGAAGTGCAGGTGGACTGGGTACTGGGAGTGTGCGAAGGTGATCATAGGTCTTGGTGCAGGCATTGGCTGAAGTGTGATGTTGGCAGGGGCAACGTCAGTTTGATGGACCAGGACCGACACTGTCCCGGCTGGGAGACTCAGAGCTGGGGTGGATAGAGCTGCAGCTGCCCCTGCAGCCTCCCCACCCTGCCTACTTGGGGCAGCAGATGACATCGCTGCCCCAGATCCACATGGCCACGTGGCCTGGTGACACCAACTTGCACGACACACGTGGCTTAGACTTGCTGACCTGGAAGTCAGCCTGGGAGTCATCCTGTGCTGGCTCAGGTGCCACAATGGGCTGGTCCAACAAGGGCTGAGCTGGGATGGTGTCAGCCAAGTTTCCCTCAACCATGGGAAGGGGGGCATGGTTGTCCCTGATTGGTCCTCCACACATGGGGGTCTAGGGGCACCCTGCAAATCCTGGCCACGTCCCCTACCGCACCCACCATGCCCACCTTTTGGAGGTCGGCCACCTTTGCCTCCCTTACCGCTAGGTCGCCTCCCAACCATGGCACTGATGTTGTTGTGTGTATGGGAGTTGCAGTAAACAATTGTCCTGGGCAATTGGGGGTGAAAGGGGTAGGGTACTAGATGGAATTCATACCCTAGTGCTCTAGCAAGGCTGTCTGTGACCCCTGGGGTAGGATGACGGGTCACACAACGCACAGGCACCCCAAAAACAAAAAGTAACGTGCACACAACCCCTCATAGACCACGTGCGTGGAAAAATGAACCCGCACTACGCTGTGGCACCCAGAAAAAAAAGCGTACGCATGTTACACGCAGCCTACAATGACCTCTGAAGGGGTTTGGGACATACGGCGCAAGCACAGTTGGTAAATGCGTGCGCGACTCACCGTCTGCCTGGAAAAAGAACGTGAAAGAAATGCGCGTGTGCGCATAGGCAACACCCCTGCCAAAAGAAGAACTGTGCGCTGTCTGAGGAGACAGGACAAAAGAAGAAGTGAACGCTGTTTGAGGAAACCGGACAAAAAAATAAATAAAGAACGCTGTCAGAGGTAACGGGGAGTACGAACTTGAAACGCTGTGAAGTAATCGCGTGTGAACCGACAAGAAGTACAGAATTCACCCACTCGCTCTCCACGAAAAGCACGTACAAGGGAATGGGGTCCTACACGGACCTTTTAAAGCGGCCCACACATTCAGCGTCACTTACGCATGTACGCACTAAGGCCCTTTCCTCCAATTACATGAACTGACACTCGGACGTGCAGTTTTTGGACGTGTACGATGAACATGCACCCGTGTTGATGGAAATGCCCGCGCGCGTCATGTCACTTGCGCGCGTAGGCCCTTTCCTCGGATTACACGCATCCACACGCGGACGTGCAGTTTTTTCACACGCGCTGAACTACTATGCCCACGTCACGAGGGAAACGCCCGTGCGAGTCACATTACAGAAGCGCTTACACGCTAAGGGCCTTTGGTCCAATGAAACCGCGTACGTGTGCTGATGCGCTTACGCGCGAAGGGCCTTTCCTCGAATTACACTCTGACGTGCAAGATTTTCACGTGCCAAATCACTCCGTATCAAGCTGGCCACGCAACAACACACGGAAGACCACGCTCCTGCCCAGAAGGCCGAATTACTGCCCCCCAGAGCCCCGAGCACGCTCCCATCTGCCATCTGCTGCTGCCTGACTGCCTGCTGCCCCCGTGCCCTGCTATTTGCTGCCTGCACGTCAGCCAGGGGTGCAGTTGCTGTGACCACCCCTGCTAGAACCGAAGACTCTCGACTGGATGCCATCGCTCCACAGCCCAGCCCCAGGACCCAGTTGCCCACCCACTCCTGCCTCTTGGTTTGCCATGTCGGGCACAACACCATCTGGCACCACTGGCAACCCCCAGCCAGAGAGGTAGAGGGCCACCAGCTTCAGTGCCAGGGAAGTTGGTGTCCTGGTGGAGCAAGTCCTGGGGCAGTATGATGCCCTCTTTGGAAGTTCGCGCGCCGACAATGAAGGACGGACCAGGATCTGGATGGACATTGTGACTGCCATCAACGCAGAGGGGGTGGCAGTCCGCGACTTACAACATGTCAAGAAGCGCTGGGAGGACTTCAGGTCCAGGACCCTGAACAAGGCCCGGCGCCTCTTGAAGGCAGCGGATGCCAAGGGGCGCCGGGGCCACCTGTCCGACCACCAGATGAGGGTCCTGGAACACATATGCCCAGCGCTCCACGTCCAGGTCCTCGAGAGGCAGACCCGTCTGGAGTCGAGCGGTAAGTGTACATGCATACTGATTGGATGCAGTGCGTGTGGTGGTGTGCCAGTAGTGTGCAGGTTGCACATGTGTTTTCGTAGGGCCATGTAGGGATGTGTATGAACAGGGGTGTGAGGCTGCCACATGTGAGTACTGTTAGGTGTGAGACACATCGATGTTGTATGTGTTGGTAAGCATGCTGTGCAAATGCAGGTGTGGTAGCACACATGTTTGAATTTCTGTGTATGTATGTTGGCATGGTTGAAGTGTCACACATGGATAGTGGTTCCTGCTGCATGTATCTGCACTGTGTTCATGTGCATGTGTGTGTATTTGACAAGTGTGCAACTGTGATGCAAAATGGATGCACAGTACACTGATATGTAGAAGGCTGGATGCCAGATGTGACATGTATGGCGATCGCATCACTGCGACAGTTGGAGGAGATGTAGACATGCATGTAAGTGTGGTGGCGTGTGTGCATGTTTAGTGCACTCCCTGTGTTTCATGTGATGTCAGGCTCACCTTCGGCTGCTCATGCTGTTGTATGGGTATGGATGTTGCTACCTGGTGCAATATTGCTGTGGAAATGCTCATGTGTGTGAGTTGAAATGACATGTGTGTCGTGGAGTGTGATGCCATGTCTGAAGTTTGACACTGCCACTCATGTGCAACTGTCATGTGTGTATCAGTCCATTGTACAGTGCCCTGATGTCTGTGTTTTATCTCTCCCTATCTGCAGCATCTACTGATGAAGAGGGCGGAGAGGGTGCTGTGGAGCACAGCGGCAGGGATCGCACCACCAGCCGGAGAAGCAAGGCCCGGCTCCCCTCCCAGATTGTCATCTCGTCGGGGAGTGAGGAGTCTGGTGCAGCGTCCCAGGCCGCAGCTGCCGAGGGTAGGTCCAAGAGGCAGAGGTCGGAGGTGGACTCCTTGGCAGCAGAAGGGGCAGCTGAGACCCCACAGGGTCCAATGGAGGAAGATGGCACGGAGTCATCCAGGTTGGTGGGGGGTTTGGTGGAGGGGGAGGCTGCGGAAGGGACACACACAGGATCTGGAGGTGGGGATTCCACTGGTACTAGTGGTGCAATGCAGGGGCAGGGACAGGAGGCAGCACAGGCAGCCGCGGAGGTGCCTGTGTGTAATCCTGTCCCTGATCCTGTCACTGCATCATCTGGCACCAGCAGGGATGCCTACGTCCAGACCCGTTTTCAGGGAGGGGATGAGCGCCCAACAACTGGCCTTCCTCTCCCTGTGGACGTGGCTATCCGGGACCGTGTTGAGCCTGTCCTGAGTGGGATAGTGTTGCGTCAACGGGGCATGCAAGGTGACCTGCAGTCTTTTCGTGGAGAGACTTCACGTCTTCTCGCATGCCTCTTTGACCACGTTGACCTACTGGGACGGGTCACCGGTGCTGGATTCCTCCGTGTGCTGGACCTTCTTGCGACCCCCTCCTCACCTGAACCCCCTACACGCCAGTCGTCCTCCATGCCATCTTCCCACCCATGTGTCACCTGGGTACACTGTGGAGCTGCCCCTGACCCAGCGGCCAGGCTGTTGGAAGACACATCCCTGCCACATTCGGGAGTCGGATGTCCAGCATGGCTGGCCACCATGACAACTGCACTCCAGCCGGAGGAGGACATGCAGGCAGCAAGAGCCAGGGCGCAGGCACAGGCACAGCAGCAGCAACATGGTGGTAGCAATGATGGCTCTGGGCCTTCAACATCGGAGGGGCAGGCATCGGCCATAGGGCAGGAGGACCCCGGATTTCAAGTGTCTTCCGTGTGGCAGCGGTTGGACCACGCCATAGATGCGGAGCGGCAGTGGGCGGAAGAGGCACGGCTCACAATGTTCAGGGCAGAGAGAGGGCCCTGAAGCGGGCCGAGTGCCTCGAGGCAATTCGCAGGGAGTTGGAGGTGAACATGTCATCGTCTCTGCGAACCCTCGGGCCATGGAAGACAGCCGCCTCCAGGACATTGAGCGGGAGTTCAATGATGCCCTTGCCCGGGACATCAAAAAGTGAGCCGTCGGACTAGCCCGCTGCCATTGTAAATAGTTAGATAGTGTTTGGTTTCCTTTCTGTTTTTGTTTATTTTGGGCCGGTTGGAGAATGCACCACATTTTTGTATATAGTTCATTATTAGGTATGGTTTTTTGTAGGTTTCATTTAATTTGTTGGGCTCATGGACCCTGGATTGGTGATTTGTATATAGTTGAACAGTGGATGTTTCTCGTTTTTATTTTAATTTCCCCATGGCGCAATGGATTTCATATATTTTTTTTCCCTTGGATTTGCTTTGTTGGACTGAGACGATGGACACATTTTCATTTGGATTTCTTTGGATTCTGATTTCATATTTTTTATTTTTTTCCGGACATGCTGCATTTTATTTCTTATTCCCATTATTGATTTTTTTTCTCCATTACATTCATGTTGTGTTCAATACATTTTTGTTTCATACTTCGATGTGTGGTATTCTCTCATTGGTTTCATGCATGTCATGATATGGGTTTTCACATTCACTTGCACCCATTGTGTGTGTGTGACGGACATGTGTTCATGTACATACTTGCCATTCGGGTTGTATCATGTAATGGCCATTTCTCTCTGGGTGGATGCAATACTTTTTTGGGTCTTTGGGCTGGGGTGGCGTGGGGTGTAGTGTGGGTGGCCATGAGGCCCATGATTGAGGATCGTCATGACGTGGGTGCTGGGGGACATGAGTGGGGGCCTGCTGGCAGGTGCCCCTGACTTCTGGGGGGTGGGGTGCTGGGGGACATGAGTGGGGGCCTGCTGGCAGGTGCCTCTTACTGCTGGGGGGTGGGGGTGCTGGGGGACATGTGTGGGGGCCTGCTGGCAGGTGCCCCTGACTGCTGGGGGGTGGGGGTGCTGGGGGACATGTGTGGGACATGAGTGGAGCCTGCTGGCAGGTGGCCCTGACTTCTGGGGGGTGGGGGTGCTGGGGGACATGAGTGGGGGCCTGCTGGCAGGTGCCCCTGACTGCTGGGGGGTGTGGGTGCTGGGGAAAATGAGTTGGTGATCACCAGTGCAAGGTGACATGTGGCTTGGCTGGGAGGCATGCCCATGGTGGATGGGCTGCCTGCGGGACATGACCAGGGGTGCAGGGTAGTCCCCTGTGGTGTGGGCTGCCTGCAGGGGCCATGGAGGGTGTAGAGGGAACACCTAGGAGGACCCACACTGCCAATTTACGTGTAGGACTCCCTGCACATCCCTGAAAATCACGTACCCCGCTCCAATCGCGTGTGAAACTTTCCGCGCACCCCAGGAATTCACGTACCCCACTCGCACAGGGCATTTCGCGTGTGAAACTTCCCGTGCACCCCCAAGATACACATACCCCGCTCCAATCGCATGTGAAACTTCCCGCACACCCCAGGAATACACGTACCCCACTCGCACAGGGCCGATCGTTTGTGAAACTTCCCGCGTACCCCAGGAATACATGTACTCCACTCGCACAGGACCTATCACGTGTGAAACTTCCCGCGCACCCCAGGAATACACATACCCCACTCGCAGAGGGCATTTCGTGTGTGAAACTTCCCACACACCCCCGAAATACACGTAGCCCGCTCCAATCGCGTGTGAAACTTCACACGTACCCCACTTGCACAGGGCCGATCGCATTTGAAACTTCCCGCGCACCCCAGGAATACACGTGCCCCACTCGCACAAGGCCTATTGCATGTGAAACTTTCTGCGTACCCCAGGAATACACGTACCCCACTTGCACAGGGAATTCCGCGTGTTAAACTTCCTGCGCACCACAGGAATACATGTACCCCACTCGCACAGGGCATTTCGCGTGTGAAACTTCTTGCGCACCCCCGAAATACACGTACCCCGCTCCAATCGTGTGTGAAACTTCCTGCGCACCCCAGGAATACGCGTACCCCACTCGCACAGGGCATTTCGCATGTGAAACTTCCCGCGCACCCCCGAAATACACGTACCCCGCTCCAATCACGTGTGAGACTTCCCGCACACCCCAGGAATACACGTACCCCACTCGCACAGGGCATTTCGCATGTGAAACTTCCTGCGCACCCCGAAATACACATACCCCGCTCCAATCGCGTGTGAAATTTCCCGCGCACCCCAGGAATACACGTACCCCACTCGCACAGGGCCGATCGCGTGTGAAACTTCCCACACACCCCAGGAATACACGTACCCCACTCGCACAGGGCATTTCGCATGTGAAACTTCCCGTAAACCCCTGTTATACACGTACCCTGCTCCAATCACATGTGACACTCCCTGTGCAGTGGGGTACGTGTATTCGGAGGGGTGCGCAGGGAGTTTTGCAGGCGTTTTCGTGGTTGGGGGCCTGTGCGCCATGTATTGGATTTTTGCGCTGTGCATGATGCACGGGGAGGGGTTTGGGGGGCATAACTGGCGCTGCTGCACCACTCTGCGCCACGGCTGGTTTTGGAAGCTAAAATCCATGAATACGCTGTGCGCGGAAATGGATTTTAGCGTACGCGGCTTGCGCAGAAATTCGCACACGCACACTGTGCGCCAGCCACGTGCACCACTTGTACACTGAATTCTATGAATTACCCCTTAATGTTGATTTCCGATGTTCTTTTAATTCCTCTGAAGTATTTCGGGTGCACAGCTAAACTGTGGAACTCCTTGCCCATAGACCTTATCGGAAAACCATCCTACTGCAGTTTCAGAAAAAAGACTAACATATGGCTTTTCTCCCACGATGTATATACGTTATATATGAACTCGACAAATCTGTACATTTCTGTACATTGTTTATGGTTAATGTTTGCAAGATAATGTATATAATCTCATATATATATATTCAGTAAAACACTTTGTTAAAGGGACGTTATGGTTAAGTTGCGCTACTAAAAACCTATGAAATTCAGTGAAAAAACTTTGTTAAAGGGATGTTATGGTTCTAAGTAAAACTGAAAAACCCTTGAAATTCGCCAGTTATGGTAAGCTAAGCAACCATAACTCGCGCAACCACCGTGCACTGCTAAGACTAACACCCATGACATCAAAGATGACATCACAAATGTCATTGATGACATCACTGATGACATCACATGGGAATGTACTTTTCATGAAATATGTGTACAAGGGATTCTTATTATAATGTTGCGAAAAAAGTGTCAAGGATCATTGCAATAAATATCATACCCTAATTAGTGCATTGAACGATGCATTGATATAAATAGCATTCTATTATGGGGTTCTATCTAGTATACTAAGCTACTAATGCAGAAACATAGCATTGTGTGCAGCGTACAAGATGAAGGTATAATATTTGTAATGTTAATATGTTGAAAAATGAAATGATAATTGTTTTCTTAATAGATTTTTGTGTACTGTGAAATATGTAATAAGTAGCTAATAAAACCCATGTATTACATAATTGCATTACTATAGACAAAACACAAAGAGACAAGAACACATACCAATATGGGTATATACAGGAAAAGTGAAGTTAGCAAAAAAGCACAAGTAGTAGCACAAACAATTAATAACCTAACTGATTATTTTCATGCAAATAAATGATGCTCTGTTTCAAAGCTGCTCTTTACCTTATGTATATGTATCACTTGATGTGATTGGACCCTAAGGAAAGTAGTGTGAGTACAATGTATACAAATATGACCATATACAGGGAAAGTACAGCCATAAAAAAAACAACAGAACTATCAGAAAGTGCTGATAAGTCTATTGATTATCTTTATGCACAAAAAGGATTGCTGTCTTTAAAGCTTGTGTCTTCCCCTATGTATATGTTTCATATGATGTGGCTGGACTCTAAGGGAATTACTATAAAAACCTACTTGTAGGATATGTCTACAAAAAAAATACAATTTTTAGTTTCTGACTGTTACTGAAGAAAACCATGTGGCCTAGATATGTCAGCAAAAGAAAAAAGAGTGAGCCAGACATGTGATGTCATCAATGACATTTGTGATGTCATCTTTGATGTTGTGGGTGTTAGTCTTAGCAGTGCACGGTGGTGGCGCGAGTTATGGTTGCTTAGCTTACCATAACTGGCGAATTTCAAAGGTTTTTCGGTTTTACTTGGAACCATAACGTCCCTTTAACAAAGTTTTTTCACTGAATTTCATAGGTTTTAAGTAGCGCAACTTAACCATAAAGTCCCTTTAACAAAGTTTTTTTACTGAGTTTCATAGGTTTTTAGTAGCAAAACTTAACCATAATGTCCCTTTAACAAAGTTTTTTTACTGAATTTCATAGGTTTTTAGTAGCGAAACTTAACCATAACGTCCCTTTAACAAAGTTTTTTTTACTGAATTTCATTGGTTTTTATTAGTGCAACTTAACCATAAAGTCACTTTAACACATTTTTTTTACTGAATTTCATAGTTTTTTATTAGTGCAACGTAACCATAACGTCCTTTTCAATGGAGGAAGACCACTAGCATCCTAGATTCTCAAAGTGGGAACCCGGGGTGGTAAAAAAAAAATGTTTCTTCCCAAACCGGGACGCCGCAGGCATGCGTCCCAGTGTAGGAAGGAACATCTTTTACCAAGATGGACACCATCGAAAGGGAAGGCGGGGTGTATAAAGAGAACACAACAGGGCATCGGTGGGGGATTGGGAAGACCAGGAGAGAGACACTGGGCATGAGTGGGGGGGGTAACACGAGGGAGACACGGGGCATGAGCGGGGGTGGGGGGTAACACAAGGGAGACACGGGGCATGAGCGGGGGTGGGGGGGAAAGAAGGGAGACACGAGGCATGAGCAGGGGGTGGGGGGTGGAAAGAAGGGAGACACGGGGCATGAGCGGTGGGTGGGGGCGAAGAAGGGAGACACGGGGCATCAGCGGGGGTGGGGGGGAAGAAGGGAGACACGGGGCATGAGCGGGGGTGGGGGGGAAAGAAGGGAGACACGGGGCGTGAGCGGGGGTGGAAAGAAGGGAGACACGGGGCATGAGCAGGAGGTGGGGGGAAAGAAGGGAGACACGGGGCATGAGCAGGGGGTGGGGGGTGGAAAGAAGGGAAACACGGGCATGAGCGGGAAAGAAGGGAGACACGGGGCATGAGCGGGGGGTGGGGGGGAGAAGGGAGACACGGGGCATGAGCGGGGGGAAAAGGAGGGAGACAGACACAGAGCATGAGCGGGGGTAGGGGTGAACAGGAGAGACACCGGACATGAGCGGGGGTAGGCAAGGTGGGGCACCCACCCCCGCTCATACCCCGTGTCTGCCCTGTTCCAACAGTGCTGACACGGGGCATGAGTGGGGGGTGGGGGGTCACGAAGGGAGACACGGGGCATGAGCGGGGAGTGGGGGGGAAAGGAAGACACGGGGCATGAGCGGGGGGTGGGGGGTACAGGAGGGAGACATGGGCCAAGAGCAGGGGGTGGGGAGGTACAGGAGGGAGACACAGGGCATGAGCGGGGGGTGGGGGGAACAGGGAAGACACGGGACATGAGTGGGGGGTAGCGGAGGAAGAAGGGAGACACGGGGCATGAGTGGGGGGTGGGGAGGAAGAAAGGAGACACGGGGCATGAGCGGGGGTGGCGGGGAGAAGGAAGACACGGGGGGTTGGGAAGACCAGGAGAGAGACACGGGGCATGAGTGGGGGGTAACACGAGGGAAACACGGGGCATGAGCGGGGGTGGGGGGTAACACAAGGGAGACACGGGGCATGAGTGGGGGGTGGGGGGGAAAGAAGGGAGACACGAGACATGAGCAGGGGGTGGGGGGTGGAAATAAGGGAGACACGAGGCATGAGCGGCGGGTGGGGGCGAAGAAGGGAGACACGGGGCATCAGCGGGGGGTGGGGGGGAAGAAGGGAGACACGGGGCATGAGCGGGGGGTGGGGGAAAGAAGGGAGACACGGGGCGTGAGTGGGGGTGGAAAGAAGGGAGACACGGGGCATGAGCAGGGGGTGGGGGGTGGAAAGAAGGGAAACACGGGCATGAGCAGGAAAGAAGGGAGACACAGGGCATTAGCGGGGGGTGGGGGGGAGAAGGGAGACACGGGGCGTGAGTGGGGGTGGAAAGAAGGGAGACACGGGGCATGAGCAGGGGGTGGGGGGTGGAAAGAAGGGAAACACGGGCATGAGCAGGAAAGAAGGGAGACACAGGGCATTAGCGGGGGTGGGGGGGAGAAGGAGACACGGGGCATGAGAGGGGAAAAATGAGGGAGACAGACACAGAGCATGAGCGGGGGTGGGGGTGAACAGGAGACACACGGGGCATGTGCGGGGGTAGGCAAGGTGGGGCCCCCACCCCCGCTCATGCCCCGTGTCTGCCCTGTTCCAACAGTGCTGACACGGGGCATGAGCGGGGGGTGGGGGGGAAGAAGGGAGACACGGGGCATGAGCGGGGAGTGGGGGGGGAAAAAGGAAGACACGGGGCATGAGCGGGGGATGGGAGGTACAGGAGGGAGACACAGGGCATGAGCGGGGGGTGGGGGGGTACAGGAGGGAGAAACGGGGCATGAGTGCGGGGTGGGGGGAACAGGGCAGACACGGGGCATGAGTGGGGGGAGGGGTGGAAGAAGGGAGACACAGGGCATGAGCAGGGGGTGGGGGGGAAGAAGGGAGACACGGGGCATGAGCGGGGGGTGGGTGGAGAAGGGAGACACGGGGCATGAGCGGGGGGTGGGGGGAGAAGGAAGACACAGGGCATGAGCAGGGGGTGGAAAGAAGGGAGACACGGGGCATGAGCGGGGGGTGGGGGGGAAGAAGGGACACACGGGGCATGAGCGGGGGTGGGGGGGATGGGGGAGAAGGGAGACACGGGGCATGAGCAGGGGTTGGGGGGGAGAAGGAAGACACGAGACATGAGCAGGGGGTGGGGGGGAAAAAGGGAGACACGGAGCATGAGCGGGGGGTGGGGGGGTACAGGAGGGAGAAACGGGGCATGAGTGCGGGGTGGGGGGAACAGGGCAGACACGGGGCATGAGTGGGGGGAGGGGGGAAGAAGGGAGACACAGGGCATGAGCAGGGGGTGGGGGGGAAGAAGGGAGGCACGGGGCATGAGCGGGGGGTGGGTGGAGAAGGGAGACACGGGGCATGAGCGGGGGTGGGGGGAGAAGGAAGACACAGGGCATGAGCAGGGGGTGGAAAGAAGGGAGACACAGGGCATGAGCGGGGGGTGGGGGGGAAGAAGGGAGACACGGTGCATGAGCGGGGGGTGGGGGGGAAAGAAGGGAGACATGGGGCATGAGCGGGGGGTGGGGGGGATGGGGGGAGAAGGGAGACACGGGGCATGAGCAGGGGGTGGGGGGGAGAAGGAAGACACGGAGCATGAGCGGGGGGTGGGGGGTACAGGAGGGAGACACGGGGCATGAGCGGGGGGTGGGGGGAACAGGGCAGACACGGGGCATGAGTGGGGGTGGAGGAGGAAGAAGGGAGACACGGGGCATGAGCAGGGGGTGGGGGGGAAGAAGGGAGACACGGGGCATGAGCGGGGGGGTGGGGGGGAGAAGGAAGACACGGGGCATGAGCGGGGGGTGGGGGGTGGAAAGAAGGGAGACACGAGGCATGAGCGGGGATGGGGGGAAAGAAGGGAGACACGGGGCATGAGCGGGGGGGTGGGGGGGGAAGAAGGGAGACACGGGGCATGAGCGGGGGAGTGGGGGATACAGGAGGGAGATACGGGGCATGAGCGGGGGGTGGGGGGAACAGGGCAGACACGGGGCATGAGCGGGGGGTGGGGGAGGAAGAAGGGAGACACGGGGCATGAGCGGGGGGTGGGGGGGAAGAAGGGAGACACGGGGCATGAGCGGGGGGTGGGGGGGAGACGGCCTGCAGGGGGCATGAGCGGGGGGTGGGGGGTACAGGAGGGAGACACGGGGCATGAGAGGGGGGTGGGGGTGGAAAGAAGGGAGACACAGGGCATGAGTGGGGGGTGGGGGTGGAAAGAAGGGAGACACGGGGCATGAGCGGGGGTTGAAGGGGAAAGATGGGAGACACGGGGCATGAGCGGGGGTGGGGGGAAGAAGGGAGACATGGGGCATGAACGGGGGCGTGGGGGGGAAGAAGGGAGACACGGGGCATGAGCAAGGGGTGGGGGGGAAGAAGGGAGACACGGGGCATGAGCGGGGGGTGGGGTCGAAAGAAGGGTGACATGGGGCATGAACGGGGGGGTGGGGCGGAGAAGGGAGACACGGGGCATGAGTGGGGGGTGGGGCCCCCACCCCCCACCACCCTCGCTCATGCCCCATGTCTGCCCTGTTCCAACAGGACAGACACGGGGCATGAGCGGGGTGTGGCTGGGAAGAAGGAAGACATGGGGCATGAGCGGGGGTGGGGGGAGAAAGGGAGACACACACGGGGCGTGAGGGGGGTGGGGGGGAACAGGGCACACACGGGGCATGAGCGGGGGTGGGGGGGAACAGAGGAGACACAGGGCATGAGCGGGGATGGCGGGAAGGGGAGAGACACACGGGGCATGAGCGGGGGGCGGGGAGACACACAGGGCATGTGTCGGGGTGGGGGGGAGAAGGGAGACACGGGGCATGAGCGGGGGGTGGGGGAGGAAGAAGGGAGACACAGGGCATGAGCGGGGGGTGGGGGGAAGAAGGGAGACATGGGGCATGAGCGGGGGTGGGGTGAAGAAGGGAGACACGGGACATGAGCGGGGGGTGGGGGCGAACAAGGGAGACACGGGGCATGAGCGGGGGGAAAGAAGGAAGACACAGGGCATGAGCGGGAGGTGGGGGGTACAATAGGGAGACACGGGGCATGAGCGGGGGGTGGGGGAACAGGGCAGACACGGGGCATGAGCGGGGGGTGGGGGAGGAAGACGGGAGACACGGTGCATGAGCGGGGGGTGGGGGGAAGAAGGGAGATACGGGGCATGAGCGGGGGGTGGGGGGGAGAAGGGAGACACGGGGCATGAGTGGGGGTGGAAAGAAGGAAGACACGGGGCATGAGCGGGGGGTGGGGGGTACAGGAGGGAGACACGGGGCATGAGCGGGGGGTGGGGGTGGAAAGAAGGGAGACACGGGGCATGAGCGGGGGGGTGGGGGGAAAGAAGGGAGACACGGGGCATGAGCGGGGGGTGGGGGGGAAAGATGGGAGACACGGGGCATGAGCGGGGGTGGGGGAGGGAGAAGGGAGACACAGGGCATGAATGGGGGGTGGGGGGGAAGAAGGGAGACACGGGGCATGAGCGGGGTGTGGGGGGGAGAAGGGAGACACGGGGCATGAGCGGAGGTGGGGGGGAAGGGAGAACCGGGCATGAGCGGGGGTGGGGGGGAAAGAAGGGAGACATGGGGCATGAGCGGGGGGGGAGAAGGAAGACACTGGGCATGAGCAGGGGGTGGGGGGAGAAGGGAGACACAGGGCATGAGCGGGGGGTGGGTGGGAAGAAGGGAGAAACGGAGCATGAGCGGGGGTGGAGGGGGAGGAGGGAGACATGGGGCATGAGCGGGAGGTGGGGAGGGAACAGGGCACACACGGGGCAAGAGCGGGGGGTGGCGGGGAACAGGGCACACACGGGGCATGAGCAGGGGGTGGGGGGATGGGAGAGACACACGGTGCATGAGCGGGGGGTGGTGGGGAAGGGGAGAGAGACACGGGGCATGAGCGGGGGGTGGGGGAAGGGGAGAGACACACGGGGCATGAGCGGGGGGTGGGGGGAAAGGGAGAGACACACCGGGCATGAGCAGGGGGTGGGGGGACACACAGGGCATGAGCGGGGGGTGGGTGGGAAGGGGAGACAAACAAAATCACGGACATGAGTTTGTGTGCAGGTGGCAGATCTCGCTCCTCGGCCCTCCGCTGGCCACTGTGTGCCGATGGCATGAGCGGGGGCTGGAGGAACAGGGGAGACACGGAGCATGAGCGGGGGTGGGTCAGAATAGGGCAGACACGGGGGTGGGGGGAACAGGCAACAGACACAGGCATGAGCGGGGGTGGGGGACTTACTGTGCAGGCGGCAGATCCCGCTCCTGCTGACCTGACAAAGCCTAAAGCCTCTCATGCGAGAAAGAAAAATGGCGGGCATCTCTGAAGCCATGACGCACTTCACGCTTTCACCGCATCCAATGAGAGAGCACGTCAGATGTCCGCGGACATCATGCAACCCGCTTGCTCAATCCCTGTCCTGTCCACGGAGCGAACAGGGAAGTGTGTCCGCGAAGCGAACACAGATATCACTATTTTTTTTTACCTACTTTTTGGTCATTTTAAAAAAAAATACTGGACGGATTTTCACCAAATTTGCAAAAGCACCTAGATACCTCAGGGTTTGGTGCTCCATATAAATAAATAAACAAACAAACTATTTGGCAGAGCAGTATTTAGCGCCATTTAAATGTACAGGTGGGTACATAGCTTTGATTCAAAATAATCTGTACAATAACTTTCAAAATATGCCTCCATAAGAATTATGTAATTTATTAAATACATGGATGATTGATTGATTAAGGGGGAAGAAGAGGAGCCATTTTGTTAGAAGAGATTGATTTAACATTGTTGTCAGACGGCCAACTTGTTTGCCTGGATACACATTTCTGATTGTGTTACTTTGCTCACTTTTCATCCTGGACTGCGAATGTGAGGCTATGTTTGGCGGTAGCATTTTGTAGAGTGTACGAATGGCATATTCAGGGACATACTGTTTGTTTTTGTTGCTGAGATCTTTAATCCAGGTACATTTGGGGGCAAATATTTAAAGATTTATATATACTGTGATGAAGCACCCATAACCACAGAAGAGCAACCAATTACTTCTAAAGTTTTTACCACAGCCTCATCACGACTTTGGCGGTAACCCTTAAATCCGGCGGTAGCGCTATTACCGCCGGATTTAAGGGTCCGCCAAATCAGGACTTCAGCGGATTTCGCCCCAGCTCTGAGCTGGGAGGAAATCCGCTGAAAATTTGCGCTATTACCGCCGGCGGGAAATCCGCCGGCAATAAGAGCGTGAATTTTCCCCATTGAGCCCAATGGGGAATGGGGCATTCCCGAATGGGCTCAATGGGGAATGGGGATTTACTGTACCGCCAAACTCGTGATCCAGCGCTATTAGCGCCGGGAGTTCGGCGGTAGGGCTAATACTGCCGGCGGTAATACCGCCGGCGTTACCGCCCAAGTCGTGATGAGTAAGAACTTCACATAGCGTCTCCACCAGACACACAGAAAGAATTCCAACAGAAAGAATAACTGACAAAAAATCGTACATGGGAGACTGAGTTTATATCACTTGACTTTCCCTGGTCATGTGACAGGAGACAGAAAGCAGAACATTATTAGAAAAGGAGCAAAGCAAAAACTCTCAGAGCCAGTCAAATGCCCTAGACCCCGAGAGTCCAACTGAAAGGCTGAAAGATGACAGGGAGTAGCCATGCACAGTTTAAAAAGTGCCTAGTGCCTGCCTTGCAAGGATGCTGAGAAGTCTGAAAGACACCTAGAGTTCAGTGAGAAATTGAGAAGTTATGTAAATTTTCTTAAGCCTGAGAGGGACATTGAGAAGTCTGAACAATTCCTACCAACCTGCACGTTGCTTTGACATGTTTTACAACGTGTCTAGAGCCTGTGTAGGGTTTTAAGACACTTAGAAATATGCCTATCGCCTGAGAAAGAAACTGAGAAGGTATGGTGTAAGTGGTGCAGCATGATGATTTTCCTACCCCTGTGTTCCATGCATTTAGGTCCTCTCCTCTAAACATGCTTGGTTCACTTGGAGAGTCGTGGCAGCAAATTGTTCTGAGGAGCCTCAGAACTACATCATCTCCGTTGATGCAGCCAATGTTCGTACAGTGTTCCTGCAGGAATCCTGGTCTGTAGAAAGACTGCAGGCTTGCACTTTGCCTTCCTCTGTGTTCCTCCCTGTTTCTTTGTGTCCTCCAGGATCCCCGCTATGCTACAGAGGTGTGTACGCCTCTTGTCTTTGCCTGCACAGGTCTAGTTACACTCTGCCTTGCAGTTTGTGTGTCTGGGAGTGACGGAGAGTGAGGAAACCAGTAAACTGTCATATCGCTCCCCCCAGACGAGTAAATGACTATTAAGTGATAGTTAGTAACTGCAGTCACTAACTATTGACTGTTAATTACAGGTAATTACCAAAAAATCCCTGCTTTCACTCCACCTCCACGAGGCCCAAAGGCACAGTTTTATCTGGCTTTTGACTCGCCTTGCTTATCTTGCCCATGCGTTTAAGCAAGCCTGAGGTCAGACACAGAATGGTGCTTGCAAAGCTCACCCTTTTTCATGGGAAAATATGGCTTGAGGAAACTAATGCAGTCCGCCGCTTGAATCTGAAAAGCAGGCTAAACTGCCACCTCCACTAAAAAAGCCCAGTAACGAGCCTTCCAGAAGGGAACCTGAAGGGGTGGGTATGCGGCTGCTCTGGGTTCTGAGAAGCTCTGGAAATCTTCCCGTGTTGGGGCCTGAGTTTGGGCCTAGGTCTGAGATCACAGTCGAAAGTTCAAGAGGCCCTGAGGTCTGTGAGAAAGTCCTCTCTTCCTTCTGAAGATGATGTGAATCTGATCAAGAATACCAACATTAACAACTCAACTGTGGTATCTTTTGAATATGCCTCTGACACTATGGAAATATATTCCTTTACTACCACCTGTACTACAGATCTGCATCGAGCTGTTCTAGATTCAGACTCTGTTCTTCAGGCCTCACAGCTCTCTTCTCAGTGTCTGTTTGCAGATCTATCGGCAACCACAGTTCTACCAGCAAGACCGCAATCTTGTCATCCAATAATGCCAATGTGTTCTCTGGCTAATGTAAATGCAATCTCTCAAATCACCAAACACTAAATGTCTAAGGGCTAATAGATGAAACTTTAACGTGGTTGACCATAGGGGCTACTCCCTCATTTCCCCCGATAATCATCAACCAAACCTGAAAAACCTTTGATTTCTGATTCAGCTTTCGACACCTCTTTAATTGAATTCACCTCTCTCTTGTGTGACAAACACCTACTTTGTGCAACTATATGTTCTACAGATGCTACTATAGAGAAGGAGCCAAATGCCTCTAACGGAAGTCCCGCTCCCATTCTTCCATATGTTGGTAACCAGAAATTGCAACATGCACAATGCCAATAATGGTCCCTATACCGCGAAGAATTCTCAAAACAAAGAATCCATTGAGAAAACCCTAGATGATGTACCCGTGGAGAAATGACAGTCTTTTAAAGGAGTGTGGTGACGTCACATAAATAAGAAATGACGCACCCAAAGGAAACACCAATGAAGAGAGTACATAGAGTATATAGACCTTATAGAATATGATGGCGAAGTGAAGAATTGAACAACATTTCATGTGCGGAATGAAGATTGCACGTGCAGAGAGCACTGAGGAAAATGCAAGCCTTTTTATAATCGTATAGATGCTGAAACATAAGTAGACTAAGTAATCATAAGGCTGGCTATACGTAGTGAATAGACTGCAGGCGGTGTATTGAATCTGGAAATTCCACATCATGCTTTAGCAAACTAGGACCCCATGAACAGAAGGGCTGAAAGTGTGGCACAGTAGAAGAAAACAGCTGACAATGAGGGAAGATTCGAGAAAGGTTGTCTGGCCCAGTGTCAAGGGTTGGGGCAGCCAAGAAACTGGTTATCTATTTTAGAAGATACAATAAATGGGAAAAGCGAGGCAAGCTCCTGTTGAGGTGTAAGGGAACAACACTAGAAGTGCCAGGTTTTATTCATTTAATAGTGTTAAATATGAAAGAAAGAGCTCAAACACAGTCTCCTGTCACATGGTCTAGATGAATATAGACTTTGGGCAAGTTACACCGAGACTTGAAGATAAGACCATGCTCACTCTCCCTTCTATTCTCAGGCGCAGTGATACTTTGCAAGCCCGATTCCAAAGACAATTCGAATGGCAGACAGCAGGAGTGATGATGGATGATTGGTTGGGGAGGCATGGTGAAATCAAACCCACAAGCACCTGGGGTACCAGCTTGCGTGTTGCTGGCGAGTGGAATATTCCAGAAGGGTACAAGTGTGCCAACCAATCATAGAGGGCCACATAGCAAAGAGCCCTATAGTTTGAAAGCCAGTGAAACATGTATTTCATGACGACGATGATTTGCACTAAGGGTGGGCATAGTTGTCCACATTACCATAGAGATCCAATCACAATTCTGTCCCCCATAAAAAGTATACCTAGATGTTCCCTTTAAGCCTATCACAACCGCAAGTAGGTTTTCTTATTTTGCCACGTAGTATGATGTTAAAGATGATGAGTTTTTATTATACAACTGTGTTTTTTCATGTAATTTGTTGAAGGACTTGAGTGAACGTCCGTTGATGTCCATTGTACTCCCTGTTTTAGACAATTGCAATTAAAACAGTTATGTATTGCCAACTTCCAGAGTCGGTTTTATTATTGGTGGAAGAGTAAAATCTGCTTCCCATCCATCCCATATAACACTACCTCTCTTAAAGGACCTACGGGTTCACGTGGTAGCAGAGTAAAGTGCCCATCAAGCAGTAGGTTTCCAGTGTTTTGGCTGATCTGACACCCTCTGCCATCCAGCTCAAAGATCGCAAATTGCCTGTGGAGAGTGGCCGATAAAGAAAACTTGCAAGAAGATCGATACAGGTGGGATGGGTCCCTCTTTGACAAATACTATCCTAGTTTGCACAGGCGCTGTGTGGACTGAAGGTGACGGTAGTCGTTTAGAGGAGGGGAGACGATACCGAAGGCCTTGAGATGAAGAGTGAATGGTGAGTATATTGAGGGGACTGGCAAAATAAGGAGAGGGGATTGTGGTAATGAAGAAAAGCAACGGTGTGTTTGTCTAAGTATATAACGAGGAGCATTTAACCGAGGGGCATTTTAAAGAGCCCGGTCTCCTACCTCAAGGCAGGTCTAGAAGGAGTCAACTAGGCAGCACATACACAGGTTTATGATAGGGAATGACCCAAACTCCAATCAGGGTATTTTAGGGGCAAGGGAAAAAGGAGTACCATGGTGTATACGTGAAAAGTTGACTAGTCTGTTTGTGTATTTTATAATTGAAAAGAGGTATCAAAGAGTGACAAGAGTAAACTGTGAGGTTAAAGGAGAGTTGTTATCTATTTTAGGTTATTGTCAGCGCCAACTGAAAAGATAGATTGAGATAATTGAGATAATTGAGAAGTAGAATCCTTGAGCGGCAAAGGTTGGAGTGCGCTCATATTTGTTGTTTTTCAGAAATGTATCTGTGTACTAACGGTAAGTATTGACAGTCAATTGAGACTTGTCACAATCGGGGAAGTTACTCCACTGATGCATCTGTGCAAAATGTTGCCAAAACACACACCTAAGCTTAAACAGTATAGTGCAGAGTGGGTATGGGGCACAGCAGACAAAATATTCATGCCATGGCCACAAGGGAGATCGCTGTCAAAAACAGTTTTGCAACACATCACCACATACTTGCACGCTGTGCACACAGGGAAGAAATTGGAGAAGAAGCTAGCTATTTTAGAACTCTGGAAGATGTACCAGGAGGAGCGGGAGGATACGCCTCCTGCGGATTGGATGCTTAATCAGTGTAGGGAGGAAGGTGTTGAGCCTTCTGCTCCCCTTACCTCGCCAAAGTAAACGGCGATAGTACAGAAGATGTAGGATTGTATTAGTTAATTTTACTAAAAGCGGTGACAGGATATAGTGATCTGATATATGAACAGCCTACTTACAGCAATGATGATAGTCCAGAAGAGACTAAATAAAGGAGGAGAGCTTTAAGATTTTACAGGACAAGGAGGAGAAAAATAAACAACCAAATATATCAATTGAGATAGAATGAGAGATTAAGAGATGGAAAGGGGAAAAGGATAAATCTGATGAGATAACGCTAGTACAGAACAAATGGATGGGTGAACAGATTTTGCTCAATTTCAATGGGAGAAGTATCGAGGAAGTTAGGCAAAGGGAAGATTAAGACGAACAGGATAGAGAAGACAGGGAATGAGAGAAATGATTGAAAGAAGGTGAGGACAAGAGAAGGAATAGGCAGAAATTAGAAAAGATGTTTCATGAAGAACAGCAAAGAAAGGAAGAAAGGGCAGAGGAGCAAAGGAAGTATGATAATAGACAGAGAGCAATCGAAGAACAAGAAAGGCAAGAAAAGAAAACAGAAGAGGAGGAAGCGCAGAAATGAAGGGATAAAAGAATACAAAGACAAAGGAAAGAAGAAGAGCGCAGAGCGAATGAAAGAAGGGAAGAGAAAAGACAAGAAGGGGAAAGAGTTTGATAGGAAGCAAGAAATTGAAGAGAAATAGATGAAGAAACAGAGCAAAAAAAAACCAAAGGAATGCGATATTGATCTCATTCAGAAAGAATTAATGGAACCGAGTCCAGTAATATCATGGGGAAATATAGAGAAGTTCCTCCCATCACAGGGAGCAACGTCAGGGCCGTCTAGGCTAACCCTAGAGGAGAATTTTGACAAAGGGAGCATCAGGGAGAGGATCGATAAAGCCTATCAAGACTTAAAAGAAAGTAGCAAATTGGGAAGCTGAGGGAACAAAGAACAATCCTTGGTCCTCCAATCACAAAGCGAGGAAAGAGATCTGTTTAGTCTTAAGCATAGAGCCCTGTCCTTAGACACACTGACATTAAATAAGGGTGAAGGGCATGAAAGCCATACTAGTTTTGGACTAGATATGTCAGGCGAAGAGAGAGAGAAACCTTCCGCGGGGAAGAGGCAGAAAGTGCATGCGGTCCTGAGGGATATCTGCGGACAGACAGGGAAGTGAGATGGTCTGATCTAGAGCAGCCTAAGATAGGATGCCAGATCCTATAGAATTTCCTAAAGGACGATCCCATAGTGAGAAGGGAGAGTCACCACCATATGTGAGCATGCTGAGGTCATTGCCAAGCAGAAGGTGATCAGGAACCATTGTCCCTACTATGGATAGGCAGACAATGGTAGCTGATTGCGGATTTGGTTTCACACAGTTCCCTTTATTGGAGAAAGGAGGGGCCAGACCGCAGTATATTCCCTGGCCACAAATGGTTAAGGGTAATTTAAGATGGAAACTTCCCAGTTTAACGGCGGGTGTGGGGAAATGGATTTATGAGTTAGAGAACATGACAGGGGGAAATACTCTGGCAATAGGGGACATTAAGGCTCTCCTAGCAGCCATTCTTGGGGAAAGGGCTGATGACATTTGTACGAGAGAAGGCTACTCATGTGTCACAGCCCAGAACACAGGGCACGATGGAGCGCCATTTAGCAATTGTTGAGCAGATGTCTGAATATCACTCAGGGTACAATATCCTGACACGTCAGATATGGGTGCAATTATGGCACGTAACACGAAAGATGACAAGGATCTGCTTGCTTATATTCAAAGTATTCAGGAATGGTGGACTCTTGAAACAAGGGAGCCATGGGGAATATCAGTGGCAGTATTTTACTACATTCTATGTCAGGAATTATACGACATCTACAGTGACAGCTCAAGAAATTAGTGGAAATGGAAGCGAAGCCATGGGCAGAGAAACAGTTGACTATAGAGCCTCCCTGCCGGCTGTTACAAGAGAAAAATAAGAAGACGGAAGATGCTAGAAAAATTGAGGAAGCCAAGTTAGTTCAGAAGAAACTGTCCAAGTACGCCATAGAAGGGGCGGTACTGACAAGCGAGAAAGGATTGGGAATGCAGCAAGCAGTGGGCGCATCGCAGGAATATAATCAACGCCAAATGAGTCAAGGAGGCGATGGGTTTATGCCGCAAGGCAGAGGAATGGGCTACAGAGGAAGGGGTGGTACAGATATTATAATGGGAATGCAAAACTAAGTTCGTGAGTCACAGGAATCTTTGAATTGGACTTTAGAATTTGTTTATGTGCTAAATATGCCAAATCTGGAGTTCGAGTTTGACGGCTGGAACTGTGAGCAGTTTCCAGATTCATTTTTCACTGAGTTTCTCTTTTGTTAAATTCATATGGTCCTGTCAGATGCTGATGCCCGTAGACTACTTCTCGCTGTCTTTGTTTGCATACTTCAAGCTTATCCTGCTCTTGTTGGGCATAGTACTAATATACATGTTTTTCTGCAAGATCCTGAAAATGGCCCTGCAATAAGGAAACTACTTATGGCGATAGTTGAACAGATCCTGCAGTTACCTGATCATTTAACAAGGTTGGGAGTGGTACAGTTTCGGAAATTGAGCAAACTCAATGACTTGTAGAGAATCGTAAATGGTGGGGATTAATGTATTGTTGCATAATATATGGGTGTTCAACATTTATTATTGTTTTTCTGATTTTGCTAATCCATACTGTCTACTTTATTGGTCCAAGTAAGGTAGAAGTCCCTTCAATTCTTCCCACCCCAGTGACTGATGCAGAATTATCTATTACAGAAAGACCAAGGCCATTTGTGATTATCCCTACACCAGTGACACGTGTAAAGTCACCCATCTCTCTGACAAGTGTTCCTATGATTCCCCCAGTAGGAAGGACCCTTATTGATATACTTCATGAGCATTATGCACACACTCTCCTTGCAAGAGGAGAGACAGGAGAAGCACTAGGGAAGACAATTATGAGTGAAATAATTATCTAAACATTACAGCACATTTGGGGAATAACATGTGGTATCAGCACATGAAAAAGGTGGGAGAAAGGACATCCAAGGAAATTTGCTATGCCTGTGCTCTCATACCTTATCCCATGGGGAATTCTAAGATATTAATAGCTATAGAAGTAACAGCCCAGAAATCTCTATGTCTGACACACCTTGCACTCTGCCATACAAGAGGTCAGTTCCAGGGTCGAACAGCAACCTTGGTATGGGTGAACGAGAAGACAGCTCCAGAAAAAGATGATTATGTGCAAGATTTGAAGACAAGAGAGAGATCCCACACCAGAGATCATGTCATAAAATATGAACAGCCTGGAATGAATGGAGCAGGAATCAAATGGGAAATAAACCTAAAAAGCTTGATTGTCAAGGAAAGAGTCATGAAGAAATATGAAGATGTAAGGAGAGCGGTCAGCCGCAAATCAAGGGAACAGTGCTTTCTCCAGATGGATGGGAGGAAGGCATGATTGTGTGCAAGGTGCCAGCACTTACAGGATACTATGAGCCAGTTATGAATACTGCAGAGATTGAATGCAAACATCATTGGGTGAAGATTGCAAAGTTGCTGACATGAGTTGATGACAAAGAAGGCCTCTGTTTCAAAAACAATGGCACAAGAAAGGTTGGAATGAATCAGCAGCACAATCAAATGTTTGAATTACCAGGAATGAAGTACAGAACAGTAGTGATAATGGAGCACTACTGGGCCTGCGGATCCAGAGTTTATATGAAGTTGCCCAAGGACTGGGGAGGGCTATGTTCTATAGTGAATGTCCATGTTCCAGCATTGGTGATTCCAAAGCGTGACCTGAACATTGGGGAGTTTCCAAAAGCAGATGCAAACCTGAGAAAAAGGAAATCAGTTGAATTTCTCAATCAAACAAAAAGGGATAACTGCTTTTCATTTAAATCGATAAAATCCTTTGATTCTAATCCGTATGAACACAGGTTGTTCAGTCAGACTTTGGCTTTATTCACATCAATCTTCATGCCAGGGATCCAGACGATGGCAAATGCCAAATGGTTACAGATTACCATCTGGGAGCTCTTGCAGACGATCAACACTACCATAAACGGATTCATTTATATCAAAGAAGAATTGAGAGCCCTAAAACTGATGACCCTGCAGAATAGATATGTCCTGGACATGATTACAGCTATGGATGGAGGTGTTTGTGCCAAAATCGGAGAATCATGTTTCACATTCACACCTTCTCACGGTGACGGGAATGGGACCTTGACAGAGGCCGTAACGATGCTGACAAACGTGCACATCAAAATGGAAGACAAAGTAAAAGATATTGCAGATGACAGCTGGTTTGCATCAATCTTCTCAAGGCGTTCCACAATGGATGGTGAATATTTTCAAGTTTCTCTCAGCATTGTTGGTGATGATCATGTTTGGAATCTGTGTGATCCTAATAATAATCACACAGTGCAAGAAGACAGCAAAGAAAGCATTAGGAATGAAGATCATGATTGATGTCGAGCCAGGGTTTGGACCCAAAGAGCTGACAGATGAAGAAATCCGAAAGTATATAGAAGCAAGTATTATAGCACCTGACGGAATTAAGTTCCTGTATCCAAGAAACCACAATAAGTATGTGGGAAGATGGATCTACTGCAGCCCCATTGGACAATGTAGCCACATGACCTGGAGTGCTGATGAACATGTACAATCAGCAGGATCTCTGAAAGGAGTAATGAAGATATGGAATTCGAAGGAGCACTTTTTCAGACGAGGATGTCTAGATATGAAGACTGGTGGGAGAGTGGTCAATGAATCAACCAGAGCGGGGAGTGTAGAGGAGGAGCCAAATGCCTCTAACGGAAGTCTCATCCCCATTCTTCCTATATGTTGTAAACCGGAAATTGCAACATGCACACTGCCAGTAATGGTCCCTATATATGATGAATCCTCAAAACAAGGTATCCATTTAGAAAACCCTATATGATGTTCCTGCGGAGAAATGGCAGTCTTTTAAAGGAGGCTCCAGAAGAAGTGTGAAGATGAATGAAATAGAAGACTGGTGATGTCACATTAAGCAGAAATGACACACCCAAAGAAGATGCCATTTAAGAGAGTATATAGACCTTATAGAAACTGATGGCAAAGTGCAGAAATGAACAACAATTCATGTGTGGAATGAAGATTGCATGTGCAGAGAGCACTGAAGAAAATGCAAGCCGTGTTATAATTGTACAGATGGTGAAACACAAGTAGACTAAGTAATCATAAGGCTGGCTATAAGTAGTGAATAGACTGCAGGCGTTGATGCTAATATATATATATATGTTTATAGAATCTGGATGTTCCACATCATGTTTTAGCAAACTAGGACTCCATGAACAGAAGGGCTGAAAGTGTGGCACAGTAGAAGAAAACAGCTGACGATGAGGGAAGATTTGAGAAAGGTTGCCTGTCTCAGGGTCAAGGGTTGGGGTAGCCAAGAAACTGGTTATCTATTTGAGAAGATACAATAATCGTGAGAAGCGAGGCGAGCTCCTGTTGAGGTGTAAAGGAAAAACACTGGAAGTGGCAGCTTTTATTGATTTAATAGTGTTAAAAACACAGTCTCCTGTCACATGGTCTAGATGAAAATAGACTTTGGGCAAGCTACACCGAGACTCGAAGATAAGACCATGCTCACACTCCCTTTTATTCTCAGGTGCAGTGATATTTTGCAAGGCCGAGTTCAAAGACAATTTGAATGGCAGACAGCAGGAATGATGAATGATGATGGGTTAATTGGGGGGGGCATGGTCAAGTCCAACCCACAAGGACCTGGGGTACCAGCTTGTGTGTTGCTGGCGAGTGGAATATTCCAGAAGGGTACAAGTGTGCCAACCAATCATAGAGGGACACATAGCAAATAGCCCTATAATTTGAAAGCCAATAAAATGTGTATTTCATGACGGCAAAGATGACTTGCACTAAGGGTAGGCATAGTTGTCCACCTGACTTTAGAGACACAATCACAATTCTGTCCCTCATAGAAAGTTTACCTAGACGTTCCCCTTAAACCTATCACAACCCCAAGTAGGTTTTCATATTTTGCCACGTACTATGATGTCAATGATGATAAGTTTTTATTATATAACTGTTTTTTCGTTTAAATAATCGTTGAGAGACTTGAGCGAATATCCGTTGATGTCTGTTGTACTCCCGGTTTTAGACAATTAAAACAGTTAAGTTTTGCCAACTTCCCGAGTTGGTTTTATTATTGGTGTAAGAGTAAAATCGGCATCCCTATGCATCCCATGTAGTGCTACCTCTGGGTTCACTATGCTTGATATTAATGATTCTGCTTAATTGTCAGGGGATTTGTTAGAAAATTTGGCCAACTCCATCTCCTTAAATAAAACTCTGAGAATAACCTTATAGACGCATTTTAAGAAGGGTAGTAGTGCAGGCCTAATTTTACACTCCAGAGGCTGCACCTGAAGTCTTTGAAATTCCAGGGATGAATCCGGAGGACACCCAATCAACACACAAAGATCCAGATTTGCTGATACATAGTCTGCAAAATTTAACAACTGACGCTCCCTTCTCCTCAGCTATGAGCTTACATGAGATTTCCTCAGCCTCCTGGAAAACACTCCATCTACAATTTCTTTCGGCTAGAAAGTCATTAAAAGAACTAACCAGAATGGTCGCTTATCTGTGGGAGGAACAGATACAAGATCAGTTCCTTCTTGAAAAAGGTTGTTAGGTGATACATTCTTTGCTCCCCCTACTAGCAGCAAATCAACCCAGGGAGGTTAGTGATATACTAGTTCTGCTCCATTTAGTCATTTGATTTCTGAGCCAATGGTTTCTGGGCCCAGAGATACCCTGACCATGTGAAGCCAAAAGACCTGAAAAAGTAAAGGAAGGAACCTCTAAATCATCTGGTGAATGTCCTCTTGTATATTACTTTTAATGCCGGGCCCACCCAGACTCTCGAAACCAAGCTGCGGTAACACTGGCAAAAATGGTAGGTGAGATCCAAATGAAGCTTCTTCTCTTTCCAACCAGGTATTGATAAAGGCCTCTGATTCACAAATTACAAAAAAGGAAAAATGTGTACAGCATATGCAAAAAATAGCTGCTTGGCTAGCACAGGCCCTCTATGCTGTCAATCAAACAGAGTTTTGTAACAGCCTCATTACAAGTTTGGTGGTAACTCAGTGGTAAATCTGCCAAGATATCAAAAAACTGTATTAGTGTTACCACCACTTCGTCCAGAGGTATTGCAGCCAGATTACAAGTGGTGGTGGCGATGTTAGTCCCTTTTTAATTGGAGTTCATAGGACTCCATGTGGGATTTTGGCAGAATTAATAGGGAGGTAATTCTGCCGGCAGTAATTCTGCCGACATTTGGTAGAAAGGTGTCAGATTTACCTCCAGCTCATAGGTTGGGTTGAATCCTCCAACTTTCCATCAAACTCATAGTTGGTTGGTGCATTAAAGTGGCAGTAGCGGTATTACCACTGCATTTTTTCCAGCACCTCCCAACTCATAATGAGGCCATTGCATAGTCCCTACACCTGTACACACGTTGGATCAATGTCAAATCTCAAATTCATCTTTAGCACATGATCCTTTATTTGGATGGAGAAAAACAAATTTAATTTGCACTTTCATGGGACTTTTTCATGGCAATATAAAATCTTATCATGTCAAAATCCTCACTGAAGCCATGGACCTCAGGGAAGTGTTCTTTAAAACAGTTGCCTCCATGAGTATCCTAATTGACTGTACCTATTGCGGGGGCTGCAGCATTCGGGTATCTTGTACAGATCAAAACTTAAGAGCATGATACCTGGTATACCCTCTAGACCAAAGGCTTTCCAATCCGAGCAAGTGCCTCGTCCATACACCAAATTGAGCTGCTCAGCCCAAACTGTATTTTTTTATTGGAGCTGAATCAAAAAGATCTTGAACAGATTCTCAACTCTAACTCTAATGTAGGGATGTCGAAAATCTGCGAGAGAAAGTGTATAATTGTATCCATTTCACTAAGTCATCCAGAAGTTGACAATACCCAGGTACAACAGACTTACGAGTCCTTTCATGGAATTCAGCAGGCCTTGTGGACAAATGTTGCAATAATGATAGTGTCTCTTTTTTATTAGTAACTTTGAAATCATATGTCTTCAGGAGACGTGGGTTGTTTATTTATGGTCTCTACCTGTCTTTTATTATTTCCAACAGAATGCTGTTCAAATTAAAAAGGCATAAATGAAAGGTGGCCTAATAATGTTAACTCAACATAATGTGCTTAAGAAGACAAAACTATTGGATAATTCGGAATATAGCTTTCTTTCTATTTAATTGCTCAATCCAAAAGGATCCAGAGAATCATGGATCCCGGTCAAAATGTTCTTTCCGCCAACTAGACAGGCTGAGAAAATACTCTCTGCAGGTGGCTATTTGGAAAATTTACTTGACTTCTATAGAGACAAAAAACTGTTTATTATGGACGATTTTAATGCTAAAATTCCAGTATTAATAGCAACAAAGACTGAGGATTTGCTGGGTGCTCCTTGTTCAAATCATAAGAGTGATGCTAGAGGCCTTCTTTTGTACAATTGTATGCTAAAATGCTGTCTAACCTCTGTGGAGGAGGTCCCAGGCATGGCCTACATGCCAACCCCACAGAGTGAGGTGCCAGAAACATATTCGCCAAAGTATGTGACGTATGAGGAACAAATGAGCCAACAGAGACCAGCTCTAGGACTCTGCCCAGTGCACATCAGAAGAGCAATACCTGTTGAAGTGCCTATAACCAGACAGCCTTCGGCAGCCCGGTACCCACTGAGACCACCGTACCAGCAGTTAACACGCAATGAAGACTACTTACAGACTGTCCCCGAAGAGACCCAAAGAGCCTTAATGGAAGGCAAATGGTGACGACATAAGAACCTGGATAGTAGTACAGATGAACATAAACGACGAACGAAAGTTGACACACATGGTGAAACATTAGGAATAAAGTTGTAAAGGACGCGTAAGAGAAAAGACGTTAATATAAAGAAACGTAACCAATAAGTGAAATAAACACACATAACTGACTGACTTGCCTGTAAATAGGCTTTGAACGCAAGAAGCTAAGAGAACGATACTGCTTGCAATGCTTAGTAGAAGAATAGTGCGGCATGCGCCAACTATATATCTACCTCAATAAAGTACACTATACAAGTGCGACTCTATTTTGTAAAAGCAGAACTAAGCCCAGGCTGCAAAGGGCTAGCAAGGCCAAGATTCATATTCCAGCCAAAGCCAAGGGGAAGAGCGGAAGTGCGGAATCGAAACTTAGTGAGAAGTAGCTCATGCTTGGGAATTCGAGGTCAACCTAAGGAGAATCGAGACTTCAGAGCATAGCAGCCAGCCAGCGAAGGTCGAGAGAAAGAGGCCCCAGGCAGGTGGTGATGCTACGGAAGAATCAAATACACGAATACAAGAAAAATGAAGCAGATTCACGGTGAACCGACATATGACCAGCCATGGGTGAAGCGGTGCCAACGTCTGATGTCACCCAGAACCCACGGATGCCATAACTTTAACAGATAAGAAGCTACAGTTTCGAGGCCATCCTCAGCCAACTAATTGACACATAGCCCCAAAGTACTGATTCATGGAAGGGACGTAGGGTGAATCTTGGGCACAAGGCACCTGGGTGTCAATTCTGCAGGCTGCTAATTAAAGTAGAGATTTATGCCTAGGTGTATAACCCACCCAATCACAATGGACCGAATAATCTAGGGACCTATAGCTGTAGAACCAATTAGATGTTGTGCTTGTAGTGACGTCTATCACGAGTGAAGTAGAGGGATGGGTGTAGACGCCCACCCAATAAGAGTTATCCAATCCCTACGCCTTGTAACCATATACAGATCTAGCACATATACTTAAGTTACCTTTTCCAACCAATAGAAGTGCATGATAAACTTATGAGTGTTACACGTCAATGATGACGATTTTTGGGTATAACTATTGCTGTCTGAATGAAGAAGTTGGGAGTTGAAGCGAGACAGGCGATCACATCAATGTTGATTACCATTTGTTTCCCTGTTTTTTGTACTTGTCATTAAACGGATTTCCCTTTGCCAAACCGTTGACTTGTCCTCATTGATTGGTGATGGAGTAAGTGAATCCCGCACCCCATCCTCTTCCTGGTGCAGCTATCTTGTTTGAAGGTGCCGGGGGGTAAGCTCTGTATCTCATGGGCCCGTTCAGAGATCGCTTTGTCCTCCAGTACATTTGGTAGCGACGAGGATGGTTTGACCATCAACCATTGATTAATTATTACTATTGACCCGTCAACACGAAGTAACTCTAGGTCTTTGGCAATATCACAAGTCCTTCGCCATTCAGCTGAGTAGACTGAGAAGCTTCCTGTGGACAATGATAGTATAAATCCATAAAATCTGCGGTGGGTCTGAAGGAACCTGCCTTACAGAGCATAACCCTTCTCATTCCTACGGGCAGCCGATCGGACGAAAAGACCGGAGAGGCGGTAACGATGGAGGGGCTGCTGATCCCGAAGATCCAGAGAGGAACCATGCAAGCGGTGAGTGAACGAGAAGACTCAATACTTTGGCAAAAGTTTTGTAGGCATTAGAACAAGTAAGGGAAAAGGTAACGGAGGGTGGCGGAAAATAAAATAATCAGAAGTAGAGAAGACTGCATATATATAAGGGAATAATGACTCTAGTAGAATAGAGAAAAGGAGGTTACCGGGAGGACACCCGAGAGAAAAAGTAGGTTACTGGGAGGACACCTGAGAGAAAAAGTAGGTTACCGGGAGGACACCCGAGAGAAAAAGTAGGTTACCTGGAGGACACCCGAGAGAAAAAGTAGGTTACCCGGGAGGGCACCTGAGAGAAAAAGTAAGAGGATTCGCCTTGTTCCTGCGCTTTAATATAGCGGTCAGAAGAAACGTGAACTCAGAGCCCCTATAATAGGGGACGATTAGGCTACTGTGACGATTAAAGACGTCACAAAAGGGGTTCATTTAAACTCCATGTTGGGGTATTGATTAGAAGGCAGAGATATATGTGTCCAGCTGGTGTCTGTCTAGTCTGTTAATTGTCTGTTGTACGTGTTCCGTTGTATGTCACATGTAAAATGGTGTAATCATTGATTGTTTGAAATGAGGTTTTGGGTTTTACGCGATTCTGTAACTGAGAGGGAATCGCACACAGATTGATGTTCTTGAAGCAAATTAATGGTATACATTTTCGACGAGAAAAGATTGGATTGGTGCTTGCAGTATTGCTGCTCGCTCATATTGTTGGGAGTGTTGAAAGTGCATGAAAGTATTGCTAGAACCAGAGTACAAGCATGGAAGAGATAACCCCACTCACCCACGTATGCAAGCAATTGCCTAAACATGCACCAAAGCTTAAGAAGTATAGTGCGGAGTGGGTTAAGGGTACCGCCCACAAGATGTGTATGCCGTGGCCACAGAACGGGTCATTGTCTAAAGCCGTCTTACAGCACATGACGACTTACTTACATGCCACATATACAGGTAAAAAAACTAGAGAAACGTCTTGCTGTTCTTGAACTTTGGAAAATGTTTGAGCAGCCAAAGGAGGAAGAGCCACCCGCAGACTGGATATTGAACATATGCAAAAAGGGGGGTGAGACGCCTACCGTGCCACCAGCCCCGCCAGAGATCGAGGCAAGTAAGTCAAAGGGTCTCTACCCGCTAAGAGAGCTAAAGGCAGCTACGGGATATAGTAACCCTGCATATGAGTCACCTACATACAGTAGTGATGAAATCAAGGAGAAGGAGCAGGAAATTAATCTTACCTACGCGGTCCCGAGGGACAGGGAGAGACACGAAGATGAAAGGAAGGACCAGGCACAGATTTGTGCACCTCTCGATAAAGAGAGAGAGGGAAAGAAACGGAAAGGAAGTGAAGACGGAACTGATGAGATAGCATTCGCAAAGGATGAATGGATGGGAGGACAGATATTATTGAAACTTGATGGTAAAGGAAGTGATGATGTGAGACCGAGAGAGAGGTCTGATGAGGTACATAGAAGGGATAAGGAAAAAGAAAAGAAAGTAAGGGACGAAAGAATAAAAAGAAATGATAGGCTAAGGCGAGAACAGCTATATCGCGAAGAGCAAGAAAAACAGCTTGTCTGCAAACAGAAGGCAGCCTATGACCAGTACAGACAGGATCAGGGAAGTTTAGAAGAAGATTAAAGAGTACGTGAAAAGAGAATAAGGAATCAGGAAGGTGAGGAAGTTAGAAGGGCAAGCGATCGTAACAATGAAAGGATAAGAGAAGACAAGACTAGAGAAGAAGCAAGAAAGCGCAAAGAAGCTGACGATGATATAGAACGTAAGCATAGACAGAGGGCACACTATCTTGAATATTTGGAGTGGGAAGTTAAAAAACCCATTCATGTTGTAGAATGGAAAGATATTGAAGAATTCTACCCTGCGTACGACTCAGTACCAGGCTCAATTAGGGCCAATATTGACTTCAACACCAGAAGCATCGGAGAAACTATCGATAAGATATATGATGAGATGGGATTAGAGTGAATATCTCAAGGAGAGGGGGAAGACAAGCACTTGGAAAGCACTCAGCTGTATGACACCGAGGATATCACTCGAAGTAGCGGGAGCAGGAGACTGTCTTTGGACAGACTAGAAATCAGTAAAACTGATGATGACGCAAGAAGTTGCGTGAACTGGGAACAATCAGCATCCGACTCCGGTGAGGAGATGGAGGACGAGGCACACGAAGAAGGGAGCTGGCGCGAGAAGCGGCTCCCAAGGGACAAAGGGGTAAGATGGTCAGACGCCAGTGAGTCTGCATCTAGGGCATCAGAGTCTGTCGCGCAGCCTGGCCGACATGAAGGAACACCCCATGGTCAGAGGGGGGTGTCAGCACCTGCCTATTTAGACAGATTGAGGACATTGCCAGGTAGACGGCAAGGCGGGAATGCTGCTCCAGCAATAGACAGGAGAGCCATGGGGAAAGAGAAGGAGGACTGTGCATTCCAATTCCCGCTACTAGAAAAGTGGGGACTAAGACCACAATATATTCCATGACCACACATGGACAGAGACAACCTGAAAAACAAGCTTCCAATGCTGACATTGGGAGCCAGGAAGTGGATACACAAGTTAGAAAAAATGACAGGGGGTGTCACATTAGCTATAGGGGACATTAAAGGCCTCCTGATCGCCATACTTGGTGCGAGAGCAGACAATGTATGGATATGAGCTGGGTACCCTGGTGAAACCATAATTAACACTTCCCATGACGGAGCGGAATTTAATAATTGTAGAGCAGCGGTGTGGAAAGCGCAATGAGTATTGTACCCAGATACTTCCAATATGGGAGCTAAAATGACTCGAAAAATGAAAGAGATAGAGGATCCGTTGTATCATATCCTGAATTTTCAAGACGCATGGGTGCTCGAAACGCATGAATCTTGGATGAAATCTATCCCTGTATTTTACCATATATTGTGCCAAGGGTTGCCGGAACCGGTACAAAAACAGCTCAAGAAATTGGTGGGAGTAGAAGCTAAACCTTGGGCCGAAATACAGTTGACAATTGCACATTACTGTAGATTGCTGCAAGAAATGAATCGGAAAAAGGAGGCAACTCATAAGGGTGAGGAAGCAAAGCTGGTGCAAAAGAAACTCTCAAAGTATACTCTTGAAGGAGCTATGCTGACCAGCCCAGATGAATCGAACGTACAACAGGCGACTAACCCATCGCAGAATAACCAGGGTAACGCAGGATTTTACCCGAGGGGAAGGGGATTCATATGAAGAGGATGGCAGAGTAATCAGGGAGGTTTCCAGAATAATCAAGGAGGCTTCCAAAACGTACAGATGGGCAATCCAGATATGTCTTATGGACAGATAGCCCGACCACTGCCATTATGTTGGCTATGTGGTATGACAGGGCATGTGGCACGTGCGTGCAGAAGCCAAGGCACGTGGCAAAATGGACAAGGAATGGGAGCAGGCACGGTAAATCCGCCTGCTATCCCACAACAGGGCAGTGCACCGAATCACACAGTACAGCAGCAAGCGCCGGGCTTGCAGCAAGGTGCGCAGCAAGGGGTTCAACCCTCGATCATGGGGAACCTACCGCAAGGGCAATCCCAACAGGCACCACTGCAAATGTCTCAGGGCACTAACCCCGGAAGGGGAGGCAACTCTGGGAATGGAGAAAATGTACAAGCATACAGTGGACCTAACTTATACATGAAATAGGACAGCTCGCTGGGAACCCTGATGTGTTGTATCCTATCAGTGACACCAGACCCTAACAGGGAACCAAGGGTAAATGTCGTCATAGGGGGGAAAGAATATTCCTTCTTAGTTGACACGGATGCAACACGCTTGTGCATACGAGAAGGCAAGTTTTACTTGTCCGGCCAGGCCATAGATACTCAGAGTTTTACAGGAGCTCACAGCAGAGTTCCCTTTACAGACAATCTCCCAGTCTCTGTAGGAGATTGTGAGATGAATGTGCCCTTACTATATTCACGTCAGACCCCAGTAAACATTTTGGGTCGAGACTTAATGACAAAGTTGAATATGACTATATCGTTCACAGAGGAGGGCATACTATGCTCCAGGAATGCATTATTCTAACGTGTGCGAAATGATCAGAGCATTCTCGGGATGCATAGCCATGAGAGCTATACCATTAGAACCATAAGTCTTCGCATATGGCATGCGTGTGCTTATGGCGGGATTGCCAGGCCTCGCAGATAGAACTAAGAACCCCTGATGAGTTCCTGCTCAGGCCAAGAATACCTATGCATGGGGGGCATGTCCATCTGTGAGATGCGATAGACGTGAGCCTCATGAGCTCCCGCTACCGCGGCTGACATCCTGATTGTAGCACCTGCATATCTGCACCTGCCGACCTCCAAAACACACCTGCCGGTGTGTGACACCTTGGGGCACATCCACACCAAAAATCGGCGCATATCGCATCGAGGCGGCAAAACTGGAGGCTGGTGAAGATTGGCCCCGACGCCGACCTGCAAGCAACCAAGATGGCCGCCGGTATCGGTCTAATGGGCGTACTGTGAGAGGAGATCGGGACGGCCATGCAGCAGTTGCGGACTGCCGACCGACCAGCCTGTAGCCTGCCTCAGCGAGGATCTGAAGCGCTGGGTGTGGTGGAGGCCCCCCAGGCGCATTGACTGAGACGGCAGTCGCGTCCTGAGGATTGAGGGCGTGAGGGCGCGAAGGAGCAGGGCAGGAGAACCGAGGAACCCCGGCTCGGAGGGATCCGAAATCCGAGCCACCCGTCCGGGACCGAAGAGTCAAGGAGGGGCCCAACTGAGACATTGCTGATCCAGCACAGCGACAGCGGATCCTGTCCTGCCGTTGAGTGCTCATACCAGAGCCCCCCTGTGTGAAGCCCAGCCCCCCCTGCTTGCCCGACCGGGAGGCACCCCGACCAGCGCCTTGCTTTCTCGCCCCAGAGCGCTCCACAATGTGTGAGTAGCTCAGGAACCACCCGAATCCTACCCAGAGGAATTGCTATGCGGCCAGCCAGCACATCCACAATCGCTGGGGCCATAACCCTCTTGCATGAACGCAGAACTCATAGTGGTGTATCGACCGCGGTTCCCAGCTGCCAACAGCTGTGTGGGGCGAGCCACGCATAGGAGCAGCAAACAGTGGGGTGGCAGTGCGAACAGTCGCTGAGCAGAACCAGGAGGGCATCCACCTCACAACCCCCCTACCCCCACTCAGAACAAGCTAAACAGTGCTGGAACAGACTGGGGCACATAGGGGCGAGAATTGGCACAGTATGGCCTATAACCCACGGAGAGAACAGCAACCTCCCGGTACAACAACTACCGCCTCCAGTGACCGAGAGTGGCGGGACACTGGCCTGGCACCGCAGCCACAAGTAGAAGTACGGCAGGGAGGACTGCCACTGACCGAGGGCCGACTGTTGGGGGCAGAACCTTCGTAATCCCCCGCCCTCTGTAAAGCTTAACCTCTACGGAGAAGACGCCGGGCTTCCTTGGGGAGACCAGGCCGCACAACAATGTAGTCAGCTCACCTAAAGAGTGTCAACATCCCGTGAGGCTGACTAAGATTGCGACAGGGGAGAGCCGACCACCACAGCAGCAAACTGCACCTCGACACCGCGGTCCGCCATCGTTCAGGGGCCGACAACAGGGAGTGAACCACACTGCACCCCCCTCCTCGGAGCTGGGGTAACCCCACTGTTTTGACATAGAGCTGCTAAGTGGGGATCAACCTTTGTAATAAGCCTGCGATCAGCAAGACAGGAACCTCGCTATAAGATCACACCCGCAGGGCATGGCAGCAAGCATGGGAAAAGAAAAAACAAAGAAACCCACCATGCAAAATAGGATCGACCAATACAATGTCCCCCCACCAACCACAGTCCCCCGAACTCCAAACGCTGCCCTCTGAAGACACAGACTCTACACACACTCTCTCCCTAAGAGATGTCATGGCCGCCATAGTGGATGCCCGCTCATCCATGGAGCAGACGATAGACGGAATAAGCCTGGATGTATCCCTCCTCAGACATGACTTACAGAAGCTATCAGCATACACTGGAGAAGCAGAACAGCGCATTTCCAACACAGAGGATGGCCTACATAGTGTGCAACAACAACTCCAAGGAGTCTCTGCCAAGCTCAAGACTCTGGAGGCTAGGGTCGAGTAAGGCGAAGGAAGGTCCAGGCGTAACAACGTTTGCATACTCGGTATCCCCGAGAAAAATGAAGGTCCCTGTATGGAACTTTTCCTGGAGCAGTGGCTAACAGACCAGTTTGACCCGCATTCCTTCTCCAAATTTTTCTCTATAGAAAGAGCACACTGCATGCCCACAGGTAGACCGCTGCCCGGGGCGCTCGCCCACGAACTGTGATAGCGAAGTTGCTAAACTACCGAGATCGAGATTTTTACAGCAGTCACGAACCAAGGGCACAATCACCTTAAACGGATCCAAGATAGCCTTCTTCCCCGATAATACGAGGGAGGTACAGAAGGCGAGACAATCCTTTGGAAAGGTCAAAAGACAACTGCAAACATTAGGAGTTAAATACAGCCTGCTCTTTCCTGCGCAGCTGAAAATGTATCATAAAGGCACAACGGTCCACTTTGACGACCCTGGGGAGGTATGGTGCTAAGTGGAGCAGCACATAGAGGGGGACTGGTCAGCACCCCGAGGTAATAGGGGCAGAAACCCAGACCACCAGCGGACCAACGTCGAGTGCCGGACCAGCCACCACTACCGAAGCATCTGGCGAACGTTGAGAATGGACCCACGCCCTGATCCCCACTGAGGGCTCAGAACCTACCGGCAGGCACAAAACCATTCTATGGACAACACCGGAGCGTGTCCTCAGTAACCTACATAAGGCGTGCCACATACATATAATGCGGTAAGCAGAGGCTTACTACCCTCGCACTTGGGGAACCCCCCCAACTTTCTAGTTTAACTCAATCAGGGACTGTTAATGTTGACACCCTACTTCTTTTGAGTGTCAGCAATGTTTGGGTGACAGGTACTTCGTGTTGGGGTGGAGTATGGGGAGGGCGAGGGAGGGGCTAGTTGGGAAGAGTTTTCGTTGCCCCAGGACCAACGCACCCTTGTAGGCCTCAGGGGTTATTATGGTTCTTGGTTAGTTGGGACCACAGCATACTCGGACAGCAATTCAATCACCATTCTTCACAATATTTACATTATATCACCATACACCGGGATTCTATCCCCGCAAGACATCGGCCCAACCCTCTAACAGATTTGCTAGATGGCACCTGACCAATCTCAATTGTTATCGACTGAACGTCCCAAGTCCCTCAAGGTGCTCACTTGGAACGTGAACGGGATGGGCTCTGCGATAAAACGGCGCCTGGTTAAGCAATTACTCAGTAGACACTCCCCCGACGTGGTCCTGCTAACAGAAACACACCTAGCGGGATCACACTGTACTCTCCTCCAGAGAACCAATTATAGGACCACCTTTCATGCGGGATACACAATGGGATCCAGGGGAACCCTCATTCACAAACGCATCCCATTTTCCTTGCAGGAATTAGAACAGGACCCTCAGGGTCGCTATGTGCTAATCCTAGGAATGTTCTGGGGTGAGAAATGTGGGTTTGTCTCAATTTACTCCCCACCCGGGCTGGGGCAAGGAACTGTTAGATGAAATGACTACCCTCATGGGCAAACATCAACCTGATAAGTGGTTTCTGGGTGGTGACTTTAACGATGTCACGTGTAACACCATAGACCGCACCCATCTCAGACAACGCGACCCCAACACCCCCACTGGGCTGTCCAACTTCGTATCCGCCTTAGGTCTTTGAGACGTGTGGCGGGAACTACACCCGGGAACTAGAGGTTATTCATTCCACTCGGGAGCCCACGGTTCCCTCTCCAGGCTTGATGACCTCTTCCTTCCGCAAATAGACCTCTTCAGAGTACTGTCGGGGGGAGTCTCCGACCACTCACCTCTGACGGTGGAGATACGGTTGCAGGGTATAACCCCCCCTAAAACGTGGAGGCTGAATAACTACTATCTGGGCTTCCCGAGCTGGTGGACCGACTTACTGAAGTCTCCACCAAATACTTCGAGATTAATGACACTGGGGAAAATGACCCGGTAGTGATATGGGAGGCCTACAAAACTGTGTTGCAGGGAGAAATAATTTCCTGGACGACGAACAAAAAGAGGCAGAAACTTCGGAAGATAATAGAGGCAGAAGGGGAGGTAACCCAATGGGAGAATAACCACAGCCTTGACCTAACCCCTCAGACCCAAGCATCCCTCAAACATGCCACTGAGCGCCTCCGAAACCTAATGCTAGATAATGCCAAACAAACCCATTGGGAATCCAGAATAAGAGTTTATGAGTTTGGGGACAAAGCGGGCAAAATGTTAGCCTGGCTAGAGTAGAGGGATGAGGGACAATGCTGTGTCCGGGAGATCGTCACTCCACAGGGAGAGAGGTGCCGGTCGGATGCTGAGATAGCCTTTGCCCAATTCTACGCCACACTATACCAGGCCCCAACCTCGTCACTAGATCCAACCCTCCTAAACGACATAAAAATCCCAACCCTGTCAGCACAACAGAGGGCGACACTGGACTCTGACCTCTCAGAAGCTGAAATAGTTGAAGCCCTAGCACAACTGCAATCGGGGAAAACTCCGGGCCCTAACGGGTTCCCGGTTGAAATCTGGCAAAAACTAGGCGGGAATAACATAGCGCCCCCCCTGCATCAAATGCTGCTAAGCGCCCGGGAACAGGGAACCCTCCCATAGGACCTGTGCGAGGCAACCATTTTAGTTATCCCTAAACCCGACAAACCCAGGAGAGATGTGCATCTTACAGGCCGATCTTGTTAATTAACGGTGAAGCCAAGGTCCTGGCCAAACTCCTAGCTAACAGGCTCCAACCGGTGGCAGACACTCTGATACACCCGGACCAATGTGGCTTTATGCGACACAAGTCAACTCAAATTAATCTGCGTCGGCTTCACCTGGCACTAGAACGGGCCCCTATCATTGACACTCCACTCGCCCTTTTGGCAATTGATTTTGAAAAGGCCTTTGACTCGATCGGTGGGATAGCCTTTGGGAGATCATGAAACGCATGGGGTTTGGAGATGGTTTCTTGGGATGGGTAAAACTGCTCTATAGGAATATCCAGGCAGAGGTCAAGGTGAACGGGTGGACTTCCCAATCCTTCCCTTTGGGCAGGGGTATGCAACAGGGTTGCCCCCTCTCCCCCCTACTCTTCGCCCTCACGATTGAACCACTCGCCCTATGGCTCTGCCAGAGCGCGGCGTGGATGGGATTTAGATGGCCTGAGAGACATGAAGACCGAACCTCCCTATACGCAGACGACCTCCTGGTATATCTGGGCAAACCGGCCCGGACCTGCCCTATAGTAACTCAGATGCTCATCTGTTACGGGGAGTTCAGTGGATTGAGAATCAATTGGAAGAAATCTGTATTCTTCCCGGTGAAGGGCGGAGGGCAGGCCAATCCACAGGATCGCCCGTACCGAACGGAGCAACACAGCTTCAGCTACCTGGGAATCTGGATAACAGCAGATCTTACCAGATATGCATTGCACAATCTTCAACCGATCATTGACCGGTTTGTCAATGATGTTCACCACTGGAAACTTCTTCCTCTGACCCTCATGGGTAGAGCCGCACTTTTTAAAATGATGGCTCTTCCGAGATTCCACTATGTCCTGCAGAATGCCCCACTGAAGATCCCAAACTCTGAATTTAACCGGGTCGAGACCCTTCTTAGGGAACTTATATGGGGTGGAGGCCAATCAGGTATAGCACTGACCACACTTCAAAGGTCGATTTGGGAGGGTGGGATAGGGGTGCCCTGCCTCCAAACCTATTACTGGGCCGCACAACCCTTATGGCATAATTGCAACCTAAAAGAAATCGAGAAACTCGCACCATGGCCGCGCTGGGTGAGGGCTGGGATTCTGAAAGTAGAAGATATCCTGAAAGACGGGAAACCAACCTCATTCGAAGAAATGCAGTGCAGATTCCAACTCCCGGATACCGAACGGTACCACTACATGCAACTAACCCATGCCCTGAGAACCCATATACCCGCAGAGGACACAGTCCCAGACTACACACCGATAGAACGCAATATGCTACCAGTTCACATCCCCACCAAATGCACATCTATCCTCTATAACGCTATCACATCCTTTGCCACCCCTGAACTAACGAGCCTAAAAACCAAATGGGAAAAAGATGTAGGAGAGATAGACCCAGAGGACTGGATCCAGATACTAATGCACCCACGGGAAGTGGCTTTCTCCTCCAGGCTCAGGCTGGTGCAACTTAAAATCTTGCACAGAGTGTACTACCCTAGAACTACATTGTATGGCTGGAAGAGGGCAACAAACCCGAACTGTCTCCAGTATGGAGAGGAGGAAGGAACCTTCTTTCATATCCTGTGGTCATGTCCCCGGATCCGCACCTTCTGGGATGCTTGTTGTACTGAACTGACCAGGATACTCACTTGTAATATACAATTGGACCCAAGGGTTCTAGTCCTGGGAGTACCAGATGAGACCGAACTTAATAAATGGGAAAAGCTGCTTTTAAGCACAGTTGCGGGCCTAATGAAGCGCAACATCGCACAAAAATGGTGAGTGTCGGAGCCCCCGACAATAGAACAGTGGGTAATGGACATGGACACATGCACTATGATTGAACGTCGGATATATAACGCAAGAGGCTGTCCAACCAAAGCCTCTGAAATATGGGGGAGATGGGAACAGGGTGGGCCTTAATGGCCATGGACAATGGTGATGATAACATGAATAGATATACCGAAGGTCAGGGGAAATTATCTTGGTTCTGGTGATACTAATATTAATGCTAATTTATGATTGGAAATGCTGGTCCTCGAATGCTTTTCTTTTTTCTTTTTACTTTCTCGTTTTGTGGTTGTCTTGACTATGTTATGAAAAACAATAAAAAATGTTTTATACAAAAAAAAAAGAATACCTATGCATGAAGAAGAGGGACAATTATTTCCCATATTGATACATATTGCAGCAGTACGAGGGAAAGTAGTAGTAGTCGAAGGATTCGACGACGAAGGCAGACAATGGTGTGCAATTATCGCCATTGAAGAAGGGTACCGAGTGACTGACATCACAGATAACGCTCTGTTCGAAGAGCACCCTGACTTGGAAGAGACCAGGGTGGAAGTAAGTCTCATATTCTGGGTCAAAATGATCAAACGAGAAGTGCCTCAGAGAATGATGTTGGCGCTGATCTGCCCCGCATACTTTGACGATGATATGGCCCAGGTGCCTGTCTCAGTATGGACTACACGACCCTATGACGTAGGCCTCCTGAAATGGGTAGGAGAAGTGAAAATTAAACTGAAACCGGGAGCGATTCTTCCAAGAGTGCAGCAATATCCCATGTCTAGAGAAGCAGATGAAGGGATCGCAAAGACAATTTCCTCCATGATGAATAAGGGCATCCTAGTGATGTCAGAATCACCCTGTAATACAGTGATTTACCCCGTCAAGAAATCAAAGGGAGGGTCGTGGCGTTTGATCCAAGATTTAAGAGCATTAAACGATATTGTTGAAGCCGAGTTCCCTATAGTCCCTAATCCATCTACGATCTTGTGTAACATACCGAGCGAGGCGAAATACTTCACGGTGATTGATTTGAAAAATGCCTTTTTCTCAATCCTGTTACAACGTGACTCGCAAGATCTGACATCATTCACATTCAGACAAATGCGTCTGAAGAGCACAAGATTGCCACAGGGGTATTGTGAGTCCCCGTTAATTTTCAACAGAGTCCTGAAAATGGACCTCAGCAATATTGCGGTAGACAGTGTTGTCTTGCAATATGTGATGACATTCTCATTTGCAGCACCACTGAAGAGCAGTGCAGGGGCGATTCTATCCAGCTACTGACCATATTGGCTGAGAAAGGATACAAGGTTGACAAGGAAAAGTTACAATACTGTCAACAAGAGGTATTATACATAGGCCAGTTAATCTCACACGAGGGGAAAAAGGTTACCCTAGAAAGGGCCGAAGCTATCATGAACACGGCTAAGCCGCTCACGATAAAGCAAATGCAGAGCTTCCTAGGCCTGTGCAATTATGTTAGAGCATGGGTTTTCGACTACAGCCCGTATACCAAGCCCTTGGTGACAAAGGAAAGCATTGAATGGACTGAAGCAATGGAAAAGGGGTTTGCAGAACTCAAAAGAGCAATTTGCGCAGCTCCAGTTCTTGGAATTCCTAATTATGCAGAGGAATTCTACCTGTTCTCGCACACGAATAGCAATGTTATGACGGCAGTACTTGCTCAAAGAACCTCGTTGGGGTACAAGCCCCAGGCGTATTACAGTGGGTATCTGGAACCAGTAATGAGAGGCCAGTTCCCATGCGAACAAAGTTTAGCTGCCGCAGCATTTGCCCTAGAAAACGCGACAACCATTGTAATGGGCTGTTCCATGACATTATACGTCGAACACTCATTGTTCGCCATCTTGGAGAAACCAAAAGGTACATTGACATCTCAAAGGGCCTATGCCTATGAGCTGATCATATCAAATCCATCGATCAAAATAGTTCGATGTAAAACAGGAAACCCAGCCACGTTCATAGCTGAACCAGTCACTGATGTTGAGCCGATACATGACTGCGCAAACTACGAAGAATTCTATGATGAAATCCACAGGGTGAGAGAGAATGCCCTGACGGGTGGTGATATCGTCTTCATTGACGGTTCTTCGAGAATCGACCAAGAAGACGGACAAAGATAAACAGGCGTTGCCGTAATGAAACACATAGCAAACTGAGAATTTCAAATACTTGTCAGTGCACGAATACCATCTCATTATTCAGCACAGGCTGCACAGCTATTGGCATTGATACTCGCCATTGAGAATCACGCAGACCAGGAAGTAACGGTGTATAGTAACTCCGCCTCTGTGATGTCAACAGCGCACACAGGTTTAGCGCGCTGGAAAAGGAGGGGCTACCTCCGAGCAGACGGCACGCCAATGCAGCATGCAGCCTTATTAGACAGGCTGATCAATGCACTACAGCTCCCAGTGGGCATAGCGGTCGTGAAATGCGCCACCCATACTCACGGGACAGATTTTGTGTTGCGTGGAAATCACGCAGCAGACACGGAAGCCAAGAGTATCGCATCCAAAAATGAGACAATCATGGAAGTGGAAGTGGCACACAACCATGAGCGGATGATGGTAGCTCGATCCACACCAGAGTCCTATTGTAATATGCGGCAGACTCAACTGATGGAGCTTCAAGGGGAGGCACCGCAGGACGAAAAGAACCTGTGGAAGCGTCGAGGGTGTTCTTTAAACCCCTCAGATGGGTTGTGGCGGCAAGTCAGCACTGGTAAACCAGTCATGCTGGTAGCCCTATTGAAGATAGAATTGGAACAGCTGCACTACCCATTTCATATGAAAAAAATAAATCTTGCTGCAACGCTCACAGAAGACTGGTTTATACCAAATTTAGCAGAGCATGTTGCATTCTTCATGATGAACTGCATAGTCTGCCAGCAATTCACTGCTCGGCACACATTAAAAGTAGTGAGAGGAGTCATCGCCCGGCCAAATGGGCCTTTTCAGCACCTGCATGTCGATTATGTCGACATGATTCAAGTATGTAACGGGTACAGGTGCTTAATTGTAGTGGTGTGTCCATTCTCTAGATGGATAGAAGCAGGTCCCTGTACACACCCAGACTCAACCTGTGCTGCCAAATTTCTGGTGAGGGAAGTGTTCCCTAGATAGGGGGTGTTTGAGGTGATGAGTTCAGATAATGGGGCTCATTTGTTAACGCAGTCTTCAAACAGATCAGCTTGTTGCTTGGTATAAAGCACAAGTTCTCGTCGGCATATCATCCGGAAGGTAATGGTATTTGTGAGAGGCTCAACGGCTTGTTAAAAGAGACGATAGCCAAGTTGAAGCTTACTCTAAAAAAGGGATGGCTGCACTGTCTACCACTGGTATTGTATGCTCTTCGGAACCAACCAGACTCTGGCCATCATCTTACACCGCACGAGATAGTCACAGGAAGGAGAATGAGGACCCCCCCTTACCCCTCGAGAGAACTATATGTGATGCCCAGCCAACCCGAGAGGTCCTGGGGACCGAATTATCGAAGTATCTGAACTGCATGACATCAAGCCTTCTTATCGTTACAGACCAAGTACAGAGACAACGAAAAGGGTGCAGCACAACACAAGACCCAGCAGGAAGTGCTGAAACAGACACAGTTCAAGGTCTATGTACGCCAATCATCTTCCCTGGTGATGCAGTGCTGGTAAGAAACCACACAAGGAAAAGGTGGGACGAGCCAAGATTCAACAGCCCGTTCATCGTAGAGGACTGCACTCCCTCAGCCGTCAAACTACAGGGCAGGAGAGCATGGATCTTCCTCAATGACATTAAACCATATATTGGCAAGATCCCTCTAGCTGCACCCCACCGCGAAGAACCTACAGACAATGGGGAAGAACATCAGCACATGCAGACGAGAGCCAGGTCGAGGAAGAAGGACACATGAGCAGCAAAGCCAAGACAAAATGAACTCTGTTTAAAAACTGTGGCTCTAAACTGGACATTTCCTCTAAGCAAAAAAGGGGACAAAGACATAATGGACACTCTGTGCATCGTAGTTGCAGGGTGAAGAAGAGAATCTTGCAATCTAAGCCACAACGCACTGTCACTACGAACTCTTGAATCAAACCATATTTGAGCATTATCGGAAAATAAGTCTTTGATAGAATGAGAGCAAAGACCTTTCGTTTAAGAGCATAAAACAGTCTCCTGAAGCAGCCGACACCAAGACTTTGATTACAGATCCCATGGTATCTCCCAGCAGAAATCTCACATGGGATGTACTCACCTACTTCCAGTTAGTGGTAATTTCACCAGTGTCACAGACTTTGTTCAAGATCCTGCCAACAAAAAAATAATCTGGCAACTACTGACTGTCATCGCAGAAGCCTTCACGGAATTACCCAAACACAGTGATAAGGACACGAATGCTTCCGCCAGAGGTAATCATTGATGAACTCACTTATACGCTTTTCTTTTGTATCATAGAGGAGTGCCCAGGACTAGTCGGGAGAACCACAGACACACTAATCTACATTAGAGACCCGAGAAACACTGAACTTTTGAACCAACTGTGGATCAAGCTCAACTACGTAGTGGCAACCCATGCAGCAGGAAAGTGTAAAGACTGTTTTTTTTTTTTTTTTTTTAAATGTGTTTTATTTTATAACGGCCACACAGTGCAACAGAACATAAATAGAACACATCAAGCCACAACAAAGGCCAAACAACAGATATGAAAAAAGAAAAGAAAGAAAAAACAGAACAGAATTAACTTAACAATCCCCTTCCCTCCCCCCTATGAGCCTATAGGGTGTCAACCATCATTGTCCGTTCCGTGTGGTGGGGTTCCGTCGCTCTCAGATCCAGCCGAGGTCGACCCCATACTAAACAGTTCAGCCAGTAGCACCTTCCATGCCATGAGGGAGCTCACCTCTTCCTCCCCTCCCGCCCTGCTGGCCTCCCACCATGCTGTCGTCTCGGCGGCAGCCCATTTCTGGAGGTCACGCCACCATACCTCCATCCGTGGCCTCTGACAATTCTTCCATCCCATGGCTATTCTGCGTTTGGCAAGTGTATAAGCCAAATCTTTAAGCTTCTCCACGTGCCGAAGCTTGCGCGCCCTGGGGTACCCTCCAAGCAAACAGGCCCAGGCCGAATCTATCTTAAGTACAATGCCCCTCCCTGCCAGCTTCTGCGCCACTTCACTCCAGTAGGTTGCAATCACAGGGCAGGCCCAGAACATGTGAATCATATCAGCGTTCTCTGTGTTACACTGGGACACGCCTGGCGCCCGGCGTCTCGAAATCTGGAAATTCTCAGGGGGGTCATGTATGCCCTATGCGTGATATATAGTTGTATCTGTTTAAACCTGGCATTCCTCGATACTTTTTTGTGGTACCCCAGGGCGCGCTCCCACTGCCCATCCGCCATCGGGGCCCCCATCTCTGTTTCCCATTCCAACCTCAGGTACCCCAAATCCTTCCCAACCTTTGCCATCAGCATCTCGTACAGCCTGGAGACCTCATGCCCGCCCTCGGATGCGTCATACATAATCTCCAGCGTCGCATCCGGCTCGTCAGCCAATACAGTCTCGGGCCAAGTGCTCCGGACCTCCCTGACCACTCTGTGAAACGTCATATATTGCCCCGCATGCAGCCACGCCCCCGCCTCTAGATCTGCGAACTCCGCCAAGGCCCCATCCTGCCAAATGTCCCCCAAAGTGACCAGCCCCACTGACTCCCAGTATGTTCGCAGGATGGCCCTAAGCTGTCCGTCTTCCCCTGCCAAGGCCACTAGCGGCAGCTGCGGCATGCACGGCAGGGGATCCCCCATCATCCGGCAGGCTCTTCGCCACATGTTCCTGCCCAACGCTAGCATCTTAGGACGCCCCCTCATCCATGTGCTGGATACCCAAATAATCTCTCGCAGGTAGAAGGGGGAGCAGTCCTTTCCCAACAGTCTATGTTCCGGGGTTTCGTCGTCCGAAAGCCACTTGGCCACGTACTGCAGCTGCGCTGCCACGTAGTAGGCCTCAAAGTTCGGCAGCCTCACGCCGCCTTTCTCATAAGCCTTCTGCAATTTCCACAATGTGACCCTGTTACGCGTGCCCTGCCATAAGAAATCTCTACATACCCCATGTAGTCTAGCAAAAAACCCCTTGGGTATCATATATGGAATGTTATTGAAATAATGCAGCAGCCTAGGTAGCACGACCATCTTAAGCATAGCACCCCGGCCCATCATCGCTAAGGGTAGTTTCTCCCAAAACCTCATGCACTTCTCGATCCTCCCCACTGCCAATTCAGTATTGTGCCTGTGTTCCTCCCCGGTCGTGTGATATACGTCTATGCCAAGGTACCGAAAGGTGCTTGTCGCCCATGGGATTCGCAATACTGGCAACCTCTCAGCCGGTATCCCCACATAGCCGCCCAGCGGGAACAGGGTGGATTTCCGAGGGTTGACCGCTATACCAGAAAGCCAAGCAAACCTCTCCATCACCTCCAAGACATATTGCAAGTTCTCTTCAGGGTATTGGAGGTACAACAGCATATCGTCGGCATACAGGGATATCAGATGGCTCTCCCCCCCCCACCTCTATGCCCACCGGGTCATACTGTTGCCGGAGGTAAATTGCCAAGGGCTCAAGGGCCAGGATGTACAACATTGGGGACCAAGGACATCCCTGCCTGGTGCCTCTACCTAACTGCCACCTGTCCGACACTACTGCCCCCGTACGAACTCTGGCTAGAGGCGCGCTATATAATAATTCGGCCCACCTCCTGTACCCTGGCCCCATTCCGAAGTGATCCAGTGCCGCCAACAGCCACGGCCAACGAACAGAGTCGAACGCCTTGACCGCATCCAGCGCCACTATCGCCATTTCGCCGTCTTTGCTACATCCCCATTCGACCACTCTGTGTAGGCGTCTATGGTTGTGGGTAATGTTCCTGTCCGGGACATAGCCCGTCTGGTCAGGGTGAATCAGCTTGCCTATCACTCTCCTCATTCTAGCCGCCAAGACAGCTGTTAGGATCTTACTGTCCTGGTTCAGCATTGACAAGGGTCGATAGGAGCCGCAACCGTGTCCCGGTGTATTGTGCTTGGGGAGTGGCACTATGACCGCTTCCCTGAGTGATTCTGGTAGCTGTCCCAGCTCAAACGCCTCATTAAACATGTCCAGCATGGGTGGGAGTACCTCCTCCCCATACGCCTTATAAAACTCGCTGGGGAACCCGTCCGCCCCCGGGGCCTTGCAAGTGGGCAGCTGTCGCACTATTTCTCTGAGCTCTTCCAGAGTGATCGGAGCATCCATCTCCTCTCGCTCTTCATCGCTGATTCTGGGCAGGCCTATATCCCCGAGTACTTCATCTATCTCCTCTCGGCTCCCCCCTTCCCGATCTTCATACAATGTTTGGTAGTATTCTGCGAATGCCCCATTTACCCCTTCTTGCGTATCAATCTCCGCACCCCCTTCGGTGATGACCGATCGGATCGGAGCCCTAGGGGTTTCGCTCTTATATAGCCAAGCGAGGAGCCTGCCTGTCTTGTCCCCACCCGCATGCAACCTCTCAATGTACTTCGTATAATTCAGGTTACAAAGTCTGTCCCAATGCCCGGAGCACCGCTGCTGCAGCTCAGTAACTACTTCCATATCGGTCCCACCCTTCTCCAATTCTTTTTCCAGCTCGATCTCGGCCTCTCGCAGGTCGGTCAGGATTCCGCCCATTAATCCCTTGGACTTCGCGATAGCAACTCCCCTCATCACCACCTTAAAAGCCTCCCACAAAGTACCAGCCGATTTGACACTCCCTGTGTTCGACTCAAAGTACGCGACTATCTCCTCCCTCATGACCTCCTTGAATACCGGATCCCGTAGCGCTTCCGCCCGAAGGCGCCATGTTGGAATCCGTGCACGTGGGGGGCGCAGCCGCCAATGCATGATTAGGGGCGAGTGGTCCGAGAGGACCCTCGCCCTATAGTCAATCTGATCACACTCCGTAAGAATGTCTGGAGTGGCAAAAAAGTAGTCGAGCCTCGTGTGCAGTTGGTGCGGAGCCGAATAGTGCGAATACTGCCTCCCACCCGGGTGTCTCGCTCTCCACACGTCTACCAGGCCTAGATCCACTAGCAGCGACTGCAACACCTTGGCCGCTGGGCTGGGCCTAACCATTTTGTCATCCGACCTGTCCTCCCTGGGGTTAAGCACACAATTAAAGTCTCCACCCCAGATTACTGTGCTCCCCATCCCTTCACCGAGTCTCGCGCACAGTGTCTTGAAGTAAGTCGCTGTGTCCTGGTTGGGCGCATAAGTGTTTATGATACAGACAACTCTACCTTCCACAATCCCCCGAACCATGGCCAGCCGCCCGTCCGACTCCACAACTTCCCCCAAGAGCTTGAACGGGACATGTGGTGCAACCCAAACCAGCACACCCCTGGCATACGCAGAGAATGTGGATCCAACCACTGTCCCCCTCCATTTTCTCTGCACCATTTCAAGTTTATCCCGTGTCAAATGCGTCTCCTGTAACAAGGCCACGTCTATCCTCTGCCTCTTCAAATACAACATGACCTTATTACGCTTCAGGTAGCTATTCAACCCTCTAACATTCCATGTCAATACCTTAAGGTCTCCCATGATTTATCCGTAGCTCCCACTTCCCCCTCTGGTCTGATCGCCTCCCCCCAGTCCCGACTACATCCCTTCTCAGTTTCTTCCCCAGGCTCACATAACAACTAACACCCCCCACCCCCCTAACCCAACCAACCGCCCAGCTCCATCCCTGGATCTCAGGCATCCCCGTGTTCGGTTCTCTACGGAAGCCCCCGCAGAGAACCCGACAGGGTGTCACCCCCCACACAGTGACTAACCTAACCACACACTGGGGTACGAATAAAACGGCCCTCGGATGCCCCCTACACATTTATATCCGCGCTCGCGGACCATGTTCGAAACAGTTAAAAAGTGCATCCCCATCACAAAGTGGCAAAGACTATATTCCAGTCCAAATGTTCAAAGTCCGCCAGGCCCACTGTTTCACTTAACTCTCCCTGCTCCGTCCGCCATCCGCTCATCAGGCTCCTGAGGGCAGTTCTGCGCATCGAGCCATTCCATGGCCTCCTCAGGGGTGTCGAAAAACAGCGTCTTAGCCTTGAAGAAGACCTTAAGTTTGGCTGGGTAGAGTAACATATACTTGAAACCGGCCATCCGCAGGCGCCTTTTGACCACCCCAAAGTTCATCCGACTGCGCTGCACTTGTAGAGTGTAGTCGGGGTAAGCAGTGATGGTTGCCTCCCCTCGCCGTATGGTGCCCCCTTTACGAAAATGTTCCAGAATCTTCTCCCGGTCTTTGTAGTTGAGGATCTTGGCGATCACGGGCCTGGGCGGATTACCCGGCGGTGGCCTTCTGATCAGGGCCCTGTGTGCCCTCTCCACTGCAAATCCCTGCGTTAGGGCACCTCCGGTGATCTCCTGCAGCAGCAAAGTCTCAATAAAATCTGTGGGATTCTGGCCCTCAGCTCCCTCCGGTAGGCCCACAATCCGGATGTTGTTTCTGCGGGCCCGACCTTCTGCCTCTTCAGCCCTGCTTTCCAGGTTGCCTACCCTCTGCACCAGGGCATGGATCTCTCGTTTGTGCGCGGTGCATTCCGCCACAGTCGGGCCCATCTCCTTCTCCAGGGTCTCTGTGCGCTCGGCCAGGGTTCGCACATCTTGCCTCAGGAGGTTCACGTCCTCCTGTACCGCCCCGACCTGAAGTTCCATCGCAGTTTTCAGCTCAGCCACCGCAAGTTGGAGTTTGGTCTCCCATGTCGCCTTCAGATCTGCGATCGCTGCCAGGACCTCCTGGTTCGTTCCTCCTGCGGCCATCTCCTTGGGCTGGGCCTTCTCTTTGCTCCTGGTCCCCTCGGTGCCAGGCGATGTCTTGGCAAATTCGTCGAGCGTGGGCTGTTTATTCTTCGCCCTCAGGAGCTTGCTCGTCATATCTTCGATCAGGAGCGTCCCTTCCATCTCGCTTAGGCCCCAGGCCTGGGGGCACTATGTCCCCCCGTCGCCACACAGTTTCGGCAACCTCCAGTCAGGCTTGCTTTCGCTGGATCGCGCTGAACGTGAACTGAGGGAATCGCCTCCAGAATCCGGTCCCCGATCCTTTGTCCCAACATCAAGCGACGGCAGCCATTTTGTCTGCCGGCGAAGCTCCGGCCCAAAAACTTCACGCGGCTCCTGAGTACACAAGCGCTGCACAATCCCGTATGAGAATGCATCCACATGTGCAGCCGAGCTTCGCATTTACAGTCATCACCGTCTATGCCACATCGTAGCGGCCGTTGCGCGGATTCAGCCGGATAATGTTCGGATCAACGGGAGCTCCCGTTCAGGCACGTCCTTTCACATGGCGTCCAAGCCACGCCCCCCCAAGTGTAAAGACTGTTCACGTCAAAAGAAAGGCCTATGATCTCGGAACCAGTAAAGCAGGACAATGTCCCTGTCACCCGAGGACAGCAGGCTGGCCCACAATGTCCTATTCCGTCTAGTCACTGACTATCCAGAAATCGTGGGGAGACCTGCCGAGCTTGATGTCATCACCTTCATCAGAGATGCAGCTAATGTTGCACACATGGGAACACTCCTCCATGGGATCATGCTCCAGGTGGAGCTGTCCAACTTTCAGTGAGAATATTTACGGAGATTCCAGTGAAACCTTCTGCCGAGGGACAGATCCAAGAGACAGAGACACCGTTCTTCATCTTTCGCCGAGCGACAGATCCAAGAGACAGAGACACAGTTCTTCATCTTTCGCCGAGGGACAGATTGAGAGGGCAGAGACACAGTACTTCATCTTTCCGCCGAGGGACAGATCGAGAAGAGCAGAGAAGAGAACTTCACCATTGTGTTTTATTTTCTATTTTTATTCTTATTTTATTTTAATTTTGTTTAATTTCGAGTGATACCACCTTTACCATATTTTCCGCATTGAACAGGTTCCAGCATGTCCTCAGCAGTGAATCAGATTCGGGGAGTGCATTGGGAACTTGCCTATTTTGAAAATGCATAAATGAATGTGACTCACCAAAGGGGATAGTCTAATCTTTTTCCATAGTCTAGCAAGGGAACTGTATCCCGTAACCAGAGACAATCACCACCCTCGAGAGGGGGGACACTCACGAAGCCCAAGACACTTTATGTTGCAAACTTTCCGAGAGACAATAATGGAGTAAAGTGAAAGGAATTAAACACTGACAGTAACATGATTGAGATGGGGGCCCAGAACAGTAACGTGGTCCTCCCACAAACAGAGGGGCGACCCCACTTTCCTGGAAGAAAGTGCTGCAAATTGTGTGTATATGCATAGAGATTATTATTGTTTTTCTGTCTCTAACTATCAGAACTGCATTCTTTATTGGTGCACAAAGCTTTCCAATTTCAATGCACCCACCAGATAATGTACGCATGAATCCCACGAAATCACCCAGACCCTATATAGTCATTCCGGTTCCAAGAAAATATGATGGTAAGGTAAACAAACTAAAATTGAATGTAATTATCAGCGAATCATACACACTAGAGGTAACAAATTAAGAGAAAAGCTGGAGACAGGGTCAGCACGGAATGAATAAAAATGTAGCACTGACCACTACACGCGCACATACACTGAATGCACACGAACAAGGGCAAGTGTCAATGGCTGCAGAACCTCGAACAATGGCAACAGAAATTACGAGACCGCCCACCAAACAACAAGTCCCTGAAAATAATAAGGGCAACCGAAAAGAAGCAAATGAAAGACCAACTAAAGAAGATATAGTAAAAACCTTCGAGAAGACAGAAGCGGCTGCGAGAGAATTCACTGCAGAGACACAAATGCTGATAGATTATTTATTCCCATTTATAGCTAAAGCAAAGAAAATACATGAGGAGCTGGAAAATAAAACTACAAAGACTAGAGTGACAAGTATGCCAGTTCCAACACAGGAAACAAGCACCAGGCCCAAGACGCAGTCATACATCAGACAGATGATACACAGGTGGTTGAAGGAGCCCCACGAAAGGACACAGGAGGAGAGAAAGAAAATTGCAAAACCGCCTCTTATCAAACCGATACAGCCAATGAAACCTGCTTCACCAACAAGCATGCTCAACAGTCCTCCAGCAAGGAAAACCCACACCAACATATTTAGAGATGTAGGTATGGGCGACCACAGAAAGACACTAAGAATAAAGAGAAGCCCACATGAAGACAACAATGAATTGAACGATTATCTGGACAGCACAACACATCTAGGAAATAACATTTGGTACCAACACATGAAAGAGGTTGGAAGAAGAAAAGCTGAAGGAGAATGCTACGTCTGGGCACTCCTACCGTACAGCATGGGAAAATCCAAGATCTTCGCAGCGGTAGAAATTGATGTCCCGACAGCACACTGCTTGTCACATGTAGCAATGTGCAACACCAGAGGACAGTTCATGGGAAAAGATGCCTCACTGATACGGGCAACAGAAACAGCATATCCTGATGAAGATGACTATATCCAGGACGTTAAGACAAGAAACAGAGATCATACTAGGAATCACGTGATCAGGTATGCAAAGCCAGAAGCGAAAGGAGCAGGCACAAGATGGGAAATTAACCCGAGAATGAACGTCCAAGGTAAAACTCCAGAAGAAGCCCTTAATTGGAAGAATAGAGGCCAGATGCAGATTTGGGGAAAAGTACTAACCCCAGATGGATGGGAAGCAGGAGTGGTGATATGCCGAGAGTGGATGGTCCTTGGAACCTGCAAGGAAGCAATAGAGAACTCACAGAGATTATGCAAACCTCTATGGCAGAAATTGGTCAAATTGTTGACATGGGTCGAAGACAGTGGAGGACCCTTGCAAATAGTCCCACTGGAAAGCCCGAAATTGTGCTTCAGAAGAAATGGCACAAGGAAGATGGGAGAGAATCATAACTGTGGACAAATCTTTGAAGCTCCCGGTATGACTCAGGGGACCACAGTTATTATGGACCATTACAGGGCATGCGGATCCAAAGCTTACATAAGACTGCCGAGAGACTGCGGAGGCATATGCACACTAGTGAACATCCACGTTCCTGCACTAGTGATCCCAAAAAGTGACCTGAGTATAGACAGTTTCCTGAAAGCAGATGCGCACCTAAGGAAAAGGAGGTCTGTGGAACTGGTGTCCCAAATGAAGAGGGAAAATTACTTTTCTGCCTGATCGGAAGAAACATTTTATGCAATCCCATATGAACACAGGCTGTTTAGCCTCACCTCAACAGTATTCACAAAACTACTCTTGCCACACATCCAAGTAGGAGTAAATACGAAATGGTTGCAGATAACCAGATGGGAGTTATTGCAGACCATTAACACCACCATAAAAGGATTCAACGCAATCAAAGAATAATCAAGAGCAATCCGATTGATGACCCTACAGAACAGATATGTACTTGACATGATCACAGTGATGGATGGAGGTGTTTGCGCAAAAATCGGAGAATCATGCGGCACATTTATACCTTCACATGATGAAGAAAATGGAACCTTAACAGAAGCCATAAGCATGCTAACAAACCTACAGAACCAGATGACTGATGAAACTGATGGAGTAGATGACGACACCTGGCTCAGAGCATTATTCTCTTGGGTCCCACAATGGATGACGGACATACTCAAGCTTCTGGGAGCCCTGCTACTGATGATAATATTAGGATCCTGTTTTTTCAAAATAATCATCACACAATGCCAGAAAACTGCGAAGGAAGCCATTGGGATGCAGGTCATAGTCGGTGTTGAACCAGGATGGAAGCCCAGAGAATTAACTGACGGAGAAATAAGAAACTTTGTGAAGGCCAGCGAATTTGCGCCAGAAGGAAAAAAGTTTGTGTATCCCAGAAAATGATGAAGGTATGAAGGAAAATGGATCTACTGCAGCCCAAATGGACAATGTCAGCTTATGTGAACTGGAACAAAGACAAACATGTAAAGAGAGAAGGAAGTCTAAAAGGAGTGATAAATATTTGGACTCCAAAGACACACACGTTCACACCATCATGTACAAACCCAGAAGACGATGATCAAGATGCTGAAGAACCAAGTAAGATGAACCCAAAGGAGGTTGCAGAAGTGGTCGATGAACTGACCAGAGGGGAGAGTGTAGAGGAGGTCCCAGACATGGCCTACATCCCAACCCCACAGAGTGAGGTGCCAGAAACATGCTCGCCAAAGTAGGTGACGTATGAGGAATAAATGAGCCAACAGAGAGCAGCTCTAGGACTCTGCCCATTGCACATCAGAATAGCAATACCCGTTGAAGTGCCTATAACCAGACAACCTTGGGCAGCCCAGTACCCACTGAGACAACCGTACCAGCAGTTAACACGCAATGAAGACTACTTACAGACTGTCCCCGAAGAGACCCAAAGAGCCTTAATGGAAGGCAAATGGTGATGACATAAGAACCTGGACAGTCGTACAGATGACCATAAACGGCGAACGAAAGTTGACACACATAGGTGAAACATTAGGAATAAAGTTGTAAAGGACGCGTCAGAGAAAAGATGTTAATATAAAGAAACGTAACCAATAAGTGAAATAAACACACGTAACTGACTGAAGTGCCTGTAAATAGGCTCGGAACGCAAGAAGCTAAGAGAACGATACTGCTTGCAATGCTTAGTAGAAGAATAGAGCGGCATGCGCCAACTATATATCTCCCTCAATAAAGCACACTATACAAGTGCGACTTCATTTTATAAAAGCAGAATTAAGCCCAGGCTGCAAAGGGCTAGCAAGGCCAAGATTCATATTCCAGCCAAAGCCAAAGGGAAGAGCGGAATCGAAACTTAGTGAGAAATAGCTCATGCTTGAGAATTTGAGGTCAACCTAAGGAAGGGAGGAGAGTGGCAGCGCTGAAGAATCGAGACTTCAGAGCATAGCAGCCAGCCAGTGAAAGTCAAGATAAAGAGGCCCCAGGCAGCTGGCTAGTCTACGGGAGAATAAAATACACAAATACCAGGAAAATGAAGCAGATTCACGGTGAACAGACACATGACCAGCCAAGGGCAAAGAGGTACCAACGTCTGATGTCACCCAGAACCCGAGGATGCCATAACTTTCCCAGATAAGAAGCTACAGTTTCGAGGCCATCCTCAGCTAACTAATTGACACATAGCCCTAAAGTACTGATTGTTGGAAGGGAGGCAGGGTGAATCTTGGGGCACAAGGCACCTGGGTGTCTATTCTTCAGGCTGATTATTAAAGTAGAGATTTATGCCTAGGGGTGTAACCCACCCAATCACAGTGGACCGAATAATCTAGGGTCCTATAGCTGTAGAACCAATTAGTCGTTGTGCTTGTAGTGACGTCTATCACGAGTGATGAAGATTGATGGGCGTAGATGCCCATCCAATAAGAGTTATCCAATCCCTATGCTTTGTTACCATATACAGATATAGCACCTATACTTAAATTACCTTTTCCAACCAATAGAAGTGCATGATAAACTTATGAGTGTTGCACATCAATGATGATGATTTTTGGGTATAACTATTGCTGTCTGAATGAAGAAGTTGGGAGTTGAAGCGAGACAGGCGATCGCATCAATGTTGATTACCATTTGTTTCCCCGTTTTTTGTACTTGTCATTAAACAGACTTCCCATTGCCAAACCGTTGACTTGTCCTCATTGATTGGTGATGGAGTAAGTGAATCCCGCACCCCATCCTCTTCCTGGTGTGGCTATCTTGTTTACAGGTGCCGTGGGGCAAACTCTGAATCTCATGGGCCCGTTCAGAGATCGCTTTGTCATCCAGTACACCTCCTCCATAATTGATTATATTTCGATAGTCTTAGCTTTAATTGTACTAACTTTAAAGTGCTTCATTGATATAATATATGATAGTTTATTTATATAGCTCCCACACACATTGTCTTTCAAAGCGCTTCAAGGCAAGGGAGGAAACATGGGAAAATACAATTATATTCTTACAGGCCATGAACAGTAAGGGTGTGAAATTAACTATCATACTCGGCCTGACGACATTTCAGTGCAAGAGCTAAGCTATAGATAAGGAAGTGAGGGGGAGAGTGGGAAGGAAATGAAGACAGAGGCGACTACCGTACTAGGCCTGACAACATTTCTGGTAGAGCCGGAGAAAAATAAAAGGTGAGGGGTGCAGAAAGAGAGAGGAGGAACAAAACATGCGACTATCCTGCTAGGCCTGACAACATTTCAGATAGTGCTGGAGTGTGAAGGAAAAGTAAGGGAAGGGGAGAGGAGACAGATGAGGTTGCTATCATACTAGGTGCTGGAATATTCTGATAGAGTAAGTGCATGAAAGAAAGTAAGGGGAGGAGGGGAGGCGATAGGAAAAGGGATAAAGGGAGAGGAGGAGAGAACAGAGAGTAAGAAGTCAAAAAGAGTGGAGAAGCAAGAGGGGAGAGCGAATCCAATTGCAGAGGTCAATAGTAGTAACATATAATGTTGCGAGCCAGGATACAAGATGAAGATGGGAACAGCATGATTCAGGGCCACCATGAGTACACAATGCAAAGGAAGTTCAGCAGGAGAGTTGAGAAAGAGTGATGCACCATGAATCAATGAAGTCCATAAAAGTCAAATCCAGCATTGGCCACAAGATGGTAATTGTGAAACCAGAATGTAGCAGGACAGACACCTGCAGAAGTAGGCTGGAGGGGGCGAAGGGGGAGCAGGGTAGAAGAATCAATCAAAATAGGCAACACCTGTGTGCGCAAAGGGGAGGGGCACACAGAACATCACAGGGGGACCAGAGGGGGTGGGGATGGCCTGTGGGGACAGAGGGAGTAAACCCATGTTGGTGCATGGTTATCTGCTGTCAGAGCAGGGGTTTGGGCCCTGGGTCCTCCTGGTCCGAATAGGTCCAAACAGGAATTGCCCTTTTCGTTGTCTGCTCTTCGCTTCGGACTCCCGGGCGAGAGACACCCTTCATCTAAGAATTAAGAGCAGGAAGGAAGTGGCAGGGCTAAGGAGGTGGGTGGTGCATAGGCTAGGTGACCTAGATCCACTTGCACATGCTCCCAATCTGCAAAGGAAAAGAAGCTGGAGGGCTCCTTAAGCAGGGAAAAGAGAAGCAACCAGGAAGGCACCAGGTTGGTGGGGGTGTCTAAGTGGGGAAAAAGAGCGGCAACCAGAAAGGCAGTGGGTGGGCAGGGCTTAGGCCAGGTGACCTAGTTCCACTTGCACCTGCTCCCCATCTGCAAAGGAAAAGAAGCTGGAGGGCTCCTTAAGCAGGGAAAAGAGCAGCAACCAGGAAGGCACCAGGTGGGTGTGGCTTGCTAATCCCACCCACCTGGACTGTGGCATGAATGCAGCCACAATCCTCTCTATTGTACCTTAGGGTTTTCATCTAGCAATGCAAAGGCTAATATAGTACAGGAAAAAAGTAGGTATGCTGTGGGGGGGCCTTAGGCTATGATGGAAATAGTATAGCTGAGAGGGCTGTGAATATTGTGGATCTTATTGAAAACTGATCTCCTTAGAGCTAACATTTTATTAAAAAACAGCTGAAGAATGTTTCTTCTTCATGTGAATCTGTGGCACTCGTGAACAACCTTGGTAAAACTAATTTGAGGCAAGCTCGAAAAAGACATCACAAACCGTGGATGGATTTTGAATGTCGTTGAGAAATATCCATGCTGTATGTACCAATAGATGTAATGAATGTACGGCTGCTATGAGAAAGGCCCATAAAGGTTTAATTAATGAAAAAAGGAATGATTTTAAAATAAAATAATGGGATTTGGTCCCATAAGCAGTTAGAAGGAAGGACTTTCCTTTATTCTGGATGTTGGTAGTAAAAGAAAAAAAGGTCCCAAATTACGATGCCCTAGAAAGCCAAATTCTAATGGCTGCCTGTGTGGCATACTACCAGATGGTGCTAGTCACTGACGATGACTCACATTCGTCTTGTGTAGTAAAGTTGGCTGAATCTAAATTCATTGAAATTCGGAAAAGGCTGAAATCATTGAAAAGAGGAAAAGCAAGTGGCCCCAACAATATAAAACCAATGATGCTACTAGCACCTCAAGATTGGTGTGCAGGCATTATAGAGCACAACCAGTCTTGCAGTGTTGTGGACTAAAAGTATAAGTGTCTGAATATTTAAAAAAGGTAACATGAACCACTATGGGGTGCCGACAGTAAAGGCTGCAAAGTAATCTCACTCCCAATCTAGCTTGAAAATGAGCAGCTCCATCGACACATGGGAACCTTTGACTGGGCTTTATCCCATGCTTGCCTGGTTCTACAGGCCTGGGATGACGAGGGGTGACTCGACACCGGTGATATGATGAAGAGGGCACAGTGATGGAGAGGCACAACGAGGTTGTGGCGACAGCGAGTTAAGGGGCGTGGACCTCAGGTATTGCTGGGGAGATTGGAAGAGTGCACTGGCAGTAGCACTGTAAAGGCGAGAGGTCATGGGGCGATTGGCTCAAGTGTAGTTGGAGATGATCTGTAGCCTCTGGTGGCCCCAGTGTTTTCCCCAGTGTGTGGCCAACGTGGCTGTGACTGCTGCAGAGTTGTAGCCTGTTATCAAGAGGGGTCGTGCCTAGAATTTTCTGAGGCCCTTTGGTAGTGGAGATCCTCTTCTGGGTCTTGTGGTGACTTGCATCCTGGTGTTTGGACCAGGGGGATATCTGCCCAGGGAGGCGTGCAGACCTGCTGATTGTGCCCAGAGCTGTGGGGTGAATATATAAGGGACCACTTGGGCCCCCACCCGCTTTGTGTAGAAGGAGGAGGTGCCCCAGCTGTGAAAGCACACCAGTGGGATTATGGACCTCCATTGACAATGGCGGTGGCCCTTGAGCAGGTATTGCTTGACTCCCACCGATCAGGATGGCCCCCTGCCCGATCACTGTTTATGTGAATGGTTTCCCCAAATCAGATGGTGCTGTCTGCGATTAGTGGCCCCCAGCGTTGGAGGAGAACTCAATCCACTGCGGTGAAATGGCTAAGGTGGCCATATAAGAGGTCCTCTTGGGTGGTTTTGGCTACACTGTGGAGATGGAAGAGTGCCTAAATCCTCCGGTAAATCCTCCGGTGGGGAGCTGAGGGTCCTGAAACAGGATATACATGCACCCTTACAACGTTTTCAGGGCTGAGGATCAGATCTCAATGGTAATCATCAAAGAATGGGTTGCGAAGTTTGAAGACATGGTTGAGGCTGTTGGTGGAAGTCTTGGTAGCTAGCATGGAAGCTAGTATTAAAGAGACAAGATGGTGAAAAGTCTGCATGTTCTAACCAAAATAAAGTGCAAACACAGCAGCTTAAATTCGTCTTACTTTCACATACATCTGAGGGCCCGTATATTAACTGCAACACCAAACATCGCTAACACGGAGGAAATGCAGTAAGTGTAAGTTTGGTTTAGACATCTGATGTCCACTCTGTCCTCTATTAAAGAGAAAATAGCGGATCGACGTAACTCTTATGCACGAAATGAGCAGCGAAATGAGCTGCATTTTGATAAGTGTTGGAACGCTATTACCCATATGGAGGAGGTCGATGTTACTCTTTGCCGATAACTGTGGCCGCTGCTGTGAGGTCGAAAAGATCTGATGTTGACTGCCAAACATGGCACAGTAAGGACACTATCTGTTGCGATAAGCCACAAACCTCCAATGAGGAGTGTTTTTCTTGTAGAGGGGACGATATTCAAGTCCTCTCAGATAAAACTATTGACTTGACAGTCCCTATCTGTCTACCTGGGAAGCATCCAAAGCCTGCTGTACTTGACTCTTGGAATAGGAGTTTGTCAGCCACAAGCAAATTCGACTTGGCCTGTGACAGCCTCCGTGCCAACAACAGGTTGGTCAACGCAGGCCTACCTTACAAGCCTCCTGAGGCTCAAAACCTCTTCTACAGTTAATCTCTGTCACTCCACCAGTAATAAGGAAGGAGGAGAAAACAGCTGACATAAAACCTGATCGGCCAGACATTTTAGCCCCATGGAGAAATCATAACATTATCTGTTGTTTTAATGGTCTCTTCCCTGGAAACAAGAACTCATATAAGAGAACTTTCATCAGGGCTCTGAGTGATTTCTTGGGTGTGTCTAATATATCTTTTAAAGTTTATACATTGACAAGGATGTTATCAGATTGTTTGTTTTTTTCTGGTGGGTGCAATGTGCATTTCAGTCTTTCTAATTTATACTTTCGTACCTGTGTTTTAAATTGTCTAACTGCCCTTTCAAACAGAGGAATTGAAGTGTATCAATATTCCAAACACTGGATTTGCCACCTACATGATACCTGGCACTCACCCCTTTTCACACTTGCTGAAGTCGCTCCAAATAAGAGTGAGGTGACTCGAAGTAATTATGTTCTTCTGCCCACCCTGAGTATCTGAATTAGAGAGCAAGTTTAACAAAGTGTCGGCCTTGAGTCAGGTTGCCCTGTTTAAGCATTCAATTTTATAGCTGCATGTCACATGTGCCCCCCCTCCAGGACTCTGAGTGGGGTGGATTTCCTTGCCGCTAAATGGGGTATAGATATCCAGGGGGGGGTCATTTGCAAGCCAGTGCAGGGGGATTCCCGGCAAAACAACCTGGCCGGGTTGGTAAGTCCACACCCTAGCTAGTCCTATCTGACACCCCCAGAACTTGTAAAACTTTTATCCTGGAGCGGAAAAAGGATGATTTGGATTGGCAGCAATTTCTGAAAGATTCAGAGATTATCTGTTTCCAAAAGACATGGCCCCTGCAACCGCCAGAGATAAGTGGCTAGTGTTTATCTCTCCAGTAAGGAAGTCAGTAAGGAGCAGGCCAAATGGGGGTCTGCTGTCATGTTTTAAAAACTCACTTATAGGGCCCAACCTTTAGTGCAATCTGTATCACCTGATATTCTTAGATAGAGGATGACAGTGTATACATTTTTTTTTTATAAATAATCACAAATGATTCAATCTTTCTTCGTCAATACAAAAGGTTTTTAATAATGTTTTATGTCTAAAACTCACTCAAAGGTGTGCAACATGCTTAAAACATAATACACAGATTACACTTCTTTTAGATCCACACAATCATTCAACCCTACATAACATTCATTTCACTTTATCACACTAGCATTCATACATATACTTTGTAACCACAAAAATCAGGTCACACTCCAATATTCTAATCTACTATTGTTCAATGTTAATTCCTCCTTGTACAATGTTCACATATAGATAACTGCCCATCTCTAATTAGGCAGTGAGTTGACACGTGTTTCAGGTTGTATTTTCTAGACTTTACTCAGTCCACTATGTACGCCAACCATCTTCAGGACATATAACCGGAATAAAAAATAGCGTCCCTTTTCGATCTAGCAGGGTGGATCAAATTGGTTATGTGCCTGACTTTGGGTAGCCGCTATAGCAGGAGAATGGAGGGTTAAGATACTGGAATTTTTGGGGAGGGGAACCCGTATGTAAAAAAAAGTCTTATTGATCTTTTCTCTATGTGTACTTTTAATGGTTGAAGCTGAATAACAATTGCTTTTGGTTTATTGATTGATTGAGAGGATTCAGGAGTACCTAGAGCTTGAGAGTGTTTTTGAGAAGACTGAAATATGTTTAGTGCCGGATAGGGGCATTTAGATGTTTAGATGTCTGCCTGAACCTGGAAGTAGCATCAAGAAGTTTGAACGTTCCCTAGATCTTGCTGAGTGTGTGGAGAGGTTTTAGGAAGTGAATAGAGACTTAAAAGTGTGTTTTGAAGACTGTAACATGCCTACACACTGAGAAAAGCACTGGGAAGATATAGAAACAAGCCTCTAGGGCACTGTGAAGCCTGAAATATGCCCAGAGCCTTTAAGGACATTTTGTGCTGCTTGAGAACAATGTGGTTTTCTAGAAAACCTAGTAGTTACTTTGGTTGCTTCATGATGTTCCAGAATACATTGAATGAATTAATGGAGTAGTTTTTGTGGTGTGCCTTTTGGGAGTGTTTTGAGACATTTGTGTACAGCACAAGCAATGTGGAATCTTTTGTCCCTTGTCTTAATTGTTCTCAGGAACATATGTGCTCACTCTATTGACAAACACATTTAATGTGTCTGCGAATATTGACATTTCAAGTACTAAAATAATATCATTTTCTACATGGTTTTGTGTCCAACCTCCAGGGCCCAAGCCATGTCTTGTGATAGCTGATCTATTGATCTACTTGCTTTTTATCAGAGCACGGTTTATGTGGCTCCACTATTATTCTCGAATACCAACACGAAGAAGGCTCCAGACATTTCTCAAAGAGGATCTTCTAATCAAAAAATCGAAATGATTTTCTTGAGTCCAGCTATATTGATAGCTGTGCATTTTTATTGCCAGATTGAAAACTAGATTTAAACATTTCTTGTGGATGGATTTTCACAAAGTCAAACCAGGATTTTTGTTGGACCAAGTTCTACATAACAGTGCAAGTTTGATGAAGAGTCGGCCCCAGGATCTTACTATAGCTTTCAGCATGAATTCCTAGGGAACCTGGGTTTTGCAGCTTTTGGTACTCTTTTAACCTTTGCTTAATACCCCCACCCTGATGTATCACCAAGATACTGTATGAAACATGATTTAGGTGTGGACAGACCTTTCCGAAGAGTTTCATTCAATTTAATCAAATATCCCCAAAATGATTAGCATCAGAAACACGTCTTTACTATAGAGGATGGTTTACTTGAGATGTACTCCCTTTTTATACTGCACCTTCATAAAGCATGTTTTCTTTATACATACTGGGCTTTCACAACTGGTAAATTGTAAACATGTTTGTTGCTAACTGTGCACTGTAGAAGTGCACAGTTAGCAACAAACATGTTTACAATTCCTCTTTGTATACATTTTAGGTGAAGGCAGGCTGCTCGTTTAAGAAAAGGAATTGATTAAATTGGTACACAGGGGACATTAGAATGACCAGCTCACAATGCACCACAACAGACATGCCATCTCCCACTTAGCCCTCCTCTATCCTTCCTCCTGACATCAAGAATACACCCATCTATTGTAAGTATTTACGTATGTATGTTGAGTACATGTTATGTCAATGACTTTTTGTTAATGTAATTTACATCCATGTGTATGCATTATTTCTATCAGTGTATGGGCTCTGTGCCTGGTCTACTTTGCCCGTGCTTCAACTGTTCCACTCAGATTCAGATTCCCACCCTCTATAGTAAAGGTACCCTATGTATGGATTGCCTCTATCATCTGTATTGCTTCCTCTGTGCAGCATTTCCATTCAAAATGGCATCCCTTATGCTCTATAAATACCAAAAACACAAATACATTTGTCATGGATAACTAATCAAAGCTATGGTTTCACTATTGTAAGTGATTGTCCTGCTTCAGGAATAATGGGTTTTAATCTCAAAGGAACCATTTTGACATTGCAAAGGTCAAAATAGCTGAACGTGTGTCTGAAAACAGTAGCTGCATGAATATAGGTGCTAATTCAGAAAGTAAATGGCACCAAACGACTCTGAGCAGTTTGCGTGTTACCACATTAATATTTGCTTTACACTTGTACAAATCTGTGAGCACATGATCGGCCTGATTTACAAAAAAAAGCGTTTTACAATGGTGCAATCTCATTGAAAAACGCTTTGTAAATCACGCCCTACGCATCTTCTACAAAGTAACATATAAAAAGCCCTATATCCCCATGGCACACATCTATCATTCACAGCTCAACATTGAACAACTGTATGTATGATATGGTGCACCATGTGACATCACTAAATGAGAATGAAAACTAAACAATGAACTCAATGCACATGGTGGTGCATAGATTTGTGGGCCTTGTGGCAGATGATAACTGACAGTTCCCTCGATTCACTAAGGAGACTGAGAACGTGTTGGATGGGTTTGCTGCAGACGCTAAGCACCTGCAACCAGCACTTCTAAGCATGTACATTATTGTGCACATTTCCAAAAATCATGTATGCATTGGTTGACGATGAAGAGAAAGGTTAGTTAAAAGGTGAAAAGGTAAAATGGCACAGGAGCCAAAACCAGCAGACAATGATGTCAACATTCAGCCCATCATGAAAAACTGCAAGGAACTGTCAGCTGGCCCACATCGTTGTGTGGGTGGGCTGCCGTTGCGGCCTTGGGACAGGACGTCCAGGACGTGACGTCAGGGGAAGGGGAGGGGCGAGGGAAGTTGCGGCAGTTGCTGCCTGTATTGAAACAAAGAAGGTTGTGCCTGAGATTCCGGCTCCTGCGTATCATTGGGCCTAGAGGCCTAAGCGCTTGCGTTTCCCCTGGCGGGGACACAACAATGGCGACGAGCAGAGAAACAACCCACCGGCGCCGTGTCGAGGTCTGCAGCCGAGCAGTTTAGCGCATCGGCGCACCTCGCACACGGTCACGGCCGACAAGCTGCACCGCCTCAGAGTCACGAGGCACCGCGGAACACTGGAGCGCGAGCGGAGAGAGGGAGGGGCCCGAAAGACTTGCGCCCACTCCCCAGCAAGAAGGAAGCGCCCGCCTTACAGTGAAATCACGTGCAGCACGGATGATGCTGCGAGTCGAGTGGGCCCAGGAAAGGGTCGAGGCATCACGCGGATGAGCACCGCTCATGCCCAACGCCCATACCGTGCCCCTCCCGCCACGAATCACAGAGCGCTAAACACGTGCGGCCCATCACACGGAAAACGGCACGGCCTGAGCACGAGACCAGGCGCCGTCACGTGGAGCTTTAAAACCACACCCCATGCTCCAGGAAAGGGAGGAAACCCAAAAGCACACGGCTAAGAGCCAGTTGCTACCCACCACCCCAAGACAGGGTCCAAGGACACCGAACAAGATGTCGGATTCAGCAAGCACCACAGCCTCATCCTCTGGAGGGGCGGGAGCAGCAGCTTCATCAGGAGGAAATGATAACACCCAAGATAATAACCAACACACACAAAATGAAGTATTACATCTCAAGTAATGCACATGCCAAACCCATTTGAAGTACGAGAAACCTCAAACTTAGGACCCCGCTGGACCATATGGCTCCGGGACTTCAAGTTCTACACTGGTGCCATTGGTCTGACGGATGATGCAAGACTTAAGAACACGCTGTTCATTGCTGTGGGCCCGGCAGTGAGAGACATCGCAGGTGAATTACTCAATGTTGACACCGTCACATATGGAGAACTGCAGGCCAAACTGTCAGACTACTTCGCACCACACACGAATGTCGACTACGAACGGCACATCTTCCACACGACCAGACAAGAAAAGGGAGAGTCGATAGACAACTTTGTGATGCGTCTTCGCATTAAGTTGAAACACTGTGAATTCCACAAATACTCTAACAAAGAAACACTAAGATTGCAAGTGATTGCAGGATGCCTGTCACAACCCTTTCGCAAGCAACTCGTACAAAAACAGAGGTCTCTAGAAGAAATCCTAGCACTGGCCCGCATGGAAGCCGCAGTTGACTCACAACTGGACAATCTAGGAAAAGTGTCCCTACACCAACAAGGGGAAAAGTGAGAGACAGTCAACAAACTATACGCAAACCCCACTCCAGGTGGGAAACACCCCAGGGCCACGTGCTACAAATGCGGGTACGAATACCCAGACGCAGGAGAATGCCCGGACACAGGACAGAAATGCGCCGCATGTGGAGGGATGGATCACTATAGGGCCATGTGCAAGAATGCACCAATACGCACGCCAAGCAAACCCCGCACCCAAGACAGGCGCAGATACATCTGCCAGAGCTCACCCAGGTCCAGAGGGGAGAGTGACCGAAGACCCACGAGGAAAGAAGACAGCGAGCGGAAAAGCCGCTACACCCACGAAGACAGACGGTCGTCTGAGGACACGAGACGCTCACACAGAAGGCGTTTTGTAAGGTACATTGAGACACGGTCCCCCCACGAGCAGTGACACCCTGTCGTCTGAGGAAGATCAGAGGAAGAATGGCTATGTGTGGGCTATAAATGACAATACCGCGGCCACCCAACACAGCCCTGTACTGACACATCACGTGTACAACACCCCGTTAAAGTTCCTGATTGACACGGGAGCAACAGTCAATATCATCAGCGAACAAGCGTACAAGTCGCTTGCACCACAGCCAAAGATCAGGAAAGCGGTGGTAGACATCTACCCCTATGGCTCCATGACACCTCTGCCATGCAAAGGTACCATCACTGCCTGGTGCACTCATAAGGAACACACGATGAAAATCCCGCTGCACATCATAAAAACCAAAGCCAACAGCGGGTGCATCCTAAGTTTCAGAACAGCAGTGGACATGGGTCTGGTGCACATCCTATACCAGCTAATAGCACATAAATATTTCACCAAACCAGACGCAATTGAGCAATCGTTCCCGAAACTATTTGCAGGCCTGGGGAAACTAAAGAACAGGAATGTACACCTGCACATAAACCCACTCGTCAAGCCAGTGGCCCAGCACTACCGAGGGATTCCATTCAATATCCAAAGACAAGTGGAGGAAGAACTGGACAAACTAATCAAAATGAACGTCATTGAACCTGTATCGGGTCCCACACCCTGGGTGTTGCCCATTGTCCCTGTCCCCAAGAAGTCACCGGATGGGTCCATACGCCTGTGCGCCGATATGCGCAGGGCCAACATTGCCATCGAGAGAGAGAGGCATCAAGCGCCCAGGATCACAGACATGATCCACCTCCTTCACGGAGCAAGAATCTTTTCGAAACTAGACTTGACAAAAGGGTATCACCAGATCGAAATAGCGCCTGAGTCTAGATATATCACCACGTTCATAACACATCTTGGCCTATTTCAATACAAAAGACTCAGTTTTGGCATTTCCTATGCCGCTGACATTTTTCAAGAAGAGATACACAAAGTAATCAGACATGTCCCAAACTGCCTGAACTATTCCGATGAAGTTCTAGTATACGGCAAGACGCAAGAGGAACATGATATAGCACTGCACAGGGTGTGCAAAGCACTTGAGGAAGCAGGACTAACGCTAAACACAGCAAAATGCGAATTCTCGAAAGGATCATTGAGATTCTTTGGTCATATCTTCTCGGACAAAGGTATGAGACCAGATCCGGAAAAAGTCGAGGCCCTCAACTCAGCCACACCCCCCGCAAACACGACAGACCTAAGATAATTTTTGGGTCTAGCCAGCTACTGCTCCAGATACCTGAAAGACTCGCAACCGTGAGTAACCCACTACGTCTGTTCACGCGCAAAGACACACCATTCATATGGTCAAGGGAATGCCAGGAGGCGTTTTAAGCGTTCCGAGGTGCCATATCGCAGGCAGAAGACATGGCTTACTTCGACGCTGACCGGGACACCAAAATAATTGTGGACGCCAGCCTCGTAGGACTCAGCGCCATTCTAACTCAAATGGACCCTGCAGAACCACACAACACCTACATAGTGGCGTACGCCAGCAGAAGCCTGACGACCACGGAGCAGGCATACTCACAAGCCAAAAAAGAAAGTCTGGCGGTGGCATGGGCCTGCGAATACTTCCATCTGTTCCTGTTCGGCAAAGAGTTCACAAGCATTACGGACCACCAGGCACTACTCACTATTTATGGAAACCCCAAAGCAAGGATGCCGCCGAGAATAGCCTGATGGGGTCTAAGACTGCAGGACTACAAGTTCACGATAAAGCACCGGCCTGGGAAAGAAGAAAATCCCGCTGACTACCTTTCACGCCACCCAACCGCCTCAACTGCGTCTCAACCATCCATTGCAGACGCATACATAAATTACATCATACATCACCTACAACCGCTGCCGGTCGGAGCTGTCAGTGCAGTCTGAGGCAGACCCAGCACTCCGAATCGCAAGACATTGCCTGCAGGAAAACAAGCAGACACTCATGAGACAACAAGCCAGCACTGAATCTGAAACGACACGGGAAGACATCAGATGGCTCGACCAAGTCCGAGAGGAACTCACGGTAGTAGAAAACAATGTACTACTGAAAGGCTGCAAAGTCGTCATCCCCAGAACCCTCCGGGAAAGGATAATACACCTGGCTCACGAAGGGCACCACGGCGTAGTTGCCACGAAGCGCCTCCTCCGACAAAAGGTATGGTTCCCTCAACTTGATTATCTCGTAGAAACCATAGTAGGAGTCTGCCACATCTGTGCACAGGTAGCTCCACCGCCACACCCAAACCCACTGCAGACATCACCGCTGTGGGAGGAGCTCGCCGTAGATCTATTTGGACCGCTGAGCGATGGCACACACGTAGTCGTACTTATGGACGAACACTCGCGATACCCGGATGCACAGATAGTAGAGAGCAGCGCAACGTCAAGTGTCATCCCGGCACTCGATCGAATGTTGTCAGCCTATGGTATTCCCAAGGTCATAAAATCGGACAGCGGTCCTACCTTTATAAGCCATGACTTTCAAAAATGTGCAAATGACATGGGATTCCAGCATCGACGAATAACCCCTCGCTGGCCCCAGGCGAACGGCATGGTCAAAAGATTCATGGCCAATGTCAAAAGGACCTTACAAATTGCACACATTCAAAACAAGCCATTCGAGCAAGCTCTCAATCAAATGCTCAGGGAATACAGACACACACCCCATAGTACGACGGGAGTATGCCCCACAGACTTGCTATTCTGGAGAGCGGTCAAGACCAGACTGCCAGAAGACCCAAGATCACAAGAACCGACGATGCTAGAACAAGAGGCAAGAAGAAACGATGAAGCGAGCAAGGCAAAAACAAAGGAAGTCTCTGACGGGAAGAGAAGGGCTCGTAAGAATCTCATGCAGCCAGGTGACAAAGTATGGCTCAGACAACCAAAGAATAGAAAGGAAGAAGCCACTTTCGCACCCTCCCCTCTGATCGTCACGCACAAGAAAGGCACCATGGTCACGGCGCAGATAAGTGACTGCTCGTCAGTGACCAGGAACAGCCGCACTTCAAACGTGTCATGCCGCACCGAGGAGATCACTGGGAAATGGACTTAGGAAGTGAAGAGGAAAGATATCATGAGGAACCGTACCAAGGAGACGGGGAAGAGTCAGGAAGCGAAACAAATACCCCGACACCCACATTGGAAAGGATGACCCCAAGCAGGGCAAGACGTCCTCAGAGGAGCCGCATGAAACCACTTCGGCTCATCGAAGAAACGGGGTGAAAAAACAGTCCTAGCCTCACATTTTAAAAAGGGGGGAGATGTCAGCTGGCCCACATCGTTGTGTGGGTGGGCCGCTGTTGCGGCCTTGGGACGGGACGTCCAGGACGTGACGTCAGGGGAAGGGGAGGGGCGAGGGAAGTTGATGCAGTTGCCGCCTGTATTGAAATAAAGAAGGTTTTGCCTGAGATTCCGGCTCCCGCGTATCATTGGGCCTAGAGGCCTAAGCGCTTGCGTTTCCCCTGGCGGGGCCACAACAGGAACCACCAGAGGTGTTAACAAAAATGTATTTAGAGGGAAAGAATGGAGAAAAGAAATGGAAGGTGCAAAAACATAGATTGTGCAGGAAAGGGGGAGGGGAGCGTCTTAAGTGGGAGAATATGAAAGCAAGAATATTATATGCAAACAGTGAGATGCAATCTGGTACAAATTTAGCTAGGTTATTTTTGCATTTAAGTCGCTGTGGATTCAGAGCAGTCAAATAACATAATATCTAAAATGGAGTGAGACTGGTGTAAGACAAAACCACCCAATGACTACTCTTCAAAGGCCACCTGGGGAACACAGCTCTGAACGTGCCTTAGCAATGCTTTCAACTTCGCAGTGTGGGGGTACCCAAAAGAGACCCTCTACCCAGCGTGAGCCTACTTGCACATATTGCTGTGTGGGCTGCAATGGATGCTGTTGGACCATGGTATATGATGCTGCATGTGGGTTCCCTTTAGGGAAACATCATTTGTATCTGAATGTTTGATGTGGTGGCACACCCTGATTAGGTGGTTCTAAAATGTTAGAATGGAATCAAACATGGAACGGTTTGAATAGAAGTGCGTTGCTTCTCCTTTAAAAGGTCTGTATTATTAACTTGTCGAACAATGTAAATCATGATAAGTCTGCTGCCGACTATTCCTAAAACACAAAAGAAGAAGCCACCCAAAGACGAATAACGGGGAAGCTCCTCGTGACCTCATGTCTGCCAGTGTTTGTTAGCTGAGAGCCTTGCTCTTGCCCATGCAGTAATCCTACATAAAGGAGGTGAAGACACTGTAAATACAAGAGTGTGCAACTATGCATATGGCGAATAAAGATTTGTTATGATCTGAACTAAAATGGGTTGCCCCAGACTTGGTGAATCATGAAGTCTTCCTTGCCTCAGTCAGAGCTCTGGCACAGAGGACAAAGAGAAGCTAAATGATAAAACCAGCTAACTGCCATCTCTTTCAACTTCAATTATGTGCAAATCCCGGGGCGAGATGTCAGGTGCACCGTGTGGTGTACTGAACTCCCTTGAAACGACTGTGAGTCAAGCCAAGTCATCCGTTCAGCCATGGCCCAATGGAGAAGGGTAATGTATAAGAACTGCCGTACTCATCTTGAATCATCTCTTTATTTGCCTGAACCTCTTCCGAAACAAAGAGCATCACTTTATAGCATATCTGTGAAGAACTTATATCAGCCTATTTTTTGTTAGGCTGTACTCATGTTAGCCCAGCTGCATTTGCAGGAGTTGACCATAACTGCTCGACTACAGCAGCTATCACTAAGTGAGCCAGAGATAGCTTGCTGGAGACTCTGGCTTAGCATGCGCTCCCATACCCTAAGCACAGGTTACGAGAAATCATCCTAACAGAGCAGAGTAAGGGAAATTCCCTGAGGGGGAAACTGTTACATTTGGGGTTGTTTATTAAAATGTGCCTTGCATTGCTGGGCGCCTGCAGCCAGTGGAACCATGTGTCATCAAAGTATGAGAGGTTCCAATGTAGGATCCCCTAGCAGAATGTTTGGGTTCAAGTTCAGGAGAGCTTTCCAGACAGAGAGACAGTTAAGGAGAGAAAAGGGAAATGTCTGGAGGTGAAGGTGGCGCGGGACCCATTTACCCATCTACTTTTGAGAAGCTGCACTTGGAATAAGGGAACTTACTTTGACAATGTCTGGTCCTCCAATATATACGTGGTGACAAGCTGTAGGGTCCCCCGAGTGATGATGCAGCTGCCTGATTGAAGTGACAAGTCAGGAGCCATGTGGAAGGGAAAGCATTGTACCATGAGGAAAGCGGCTGCATTGGGCCGTTTGGAGAGCGAGTTTCCAAATGTCTGCTGTAACCAGAGGAAGGCACTGAGCTGTTAGGAGAACTGCTACATTGGAACATTTGGGGAGCAACCGTTGTATGGTGCCTCATCATAGGCTTTGTCTGTCTGCCACGGAGCACTGCCTGTGTACTGCCTTGGTGCCAGTACACGTCAGTGGCCAAATCAATCCAGAGATCAGAGAGATTACTGGAGAAAGGTACAGTCCTGCGCTGGGAGGAGTGATGTACTGCAGCCATCTTTGAGAGAGGCCCCCTTGTGATGTGCCTGCCCCGCACTAGGACTACATCATTTGTGATGTGCCTGCTACACCAATGGAGTAGTTGATCTCTGCCATAGTGAAGGTGGAGGCTCCTAAATATAAGCAAGGGGTTCTTTCATTCCTTGGGCTGGTGCAATATTATTCGAGGTTTGTTCAACATTTTGCAGACAGATGCAAAGCTATTAGGGAGTTATGTAAGAAGGGTTGTGAGCTATTGTGGAATAGTGTGTGCCAGCAGGAATTCGAGGGCATCAAGGAAGCCATTGTGAAGGCGCCAGCACTAGGGGATTTTGAAACTTCCTGTGAGACCTATGTGATGACAGATGCAGCAACTATGGTTTGGGAGCAGTTCTTCTGTGGAAGAAAAATGGCGTTGAGAGGGTGATTGCATTTGCTTCATGAGTGTTGAAAGGGTAGGAAAGTAGACACTCTATGATTGAGAAGAAGGTGCTTAGTGTGGTGTTGGCAGAAAGAATGTTCAGGGTATTCCTGTGAGTGTAGGTTTTTTACAGTGTATAATGATCACAAGCCCATGGCAGTGGTGTTCATAAATAAGGGGTTAGAATGGGTTTCAAGAAGGATAATGAGATGGTTGACGTCCATGCAAGGGCATGAATTTGAGGTAAAACATGTACAAGGCAATGAGGATGTTGTTGCTGATTATTCATTAGGAGGGAGTTACTCAATTTAAGCTGACCAAGATAAAAGGGAGTCTGATTGGGTCGAGGATCACGTTTTTAACAGTTCAAGAAGGTACCATTACTGAGCGTGACTGGGCAAAGGCCATGGAGCAGGACCGGTGTTGCAACAAGTTATTGAATATGATAGGACGGCATGGAGGGAGTGGGGATCAGAGCAGGGCCTGACAGCTTATCATAAGGTCAAAGATGAATTGTGTTTGGAAAGTGAGTACCTGTGTAAGGCAGGACGCTTGGTGCCGCTGTGCGGAGCAATGAGAAGGTTGCTTGAGGTGGGCCATAGTGCCCATTTGGGCATGACCAAAATGAATGGGATGATGAGGGCACATTATTGGTGGCCCGGTCTTGATAATGAGATTGATGAGTTGGTCAGGGCGTGTAATATGTGTCGGGAGGCAGATAAAACTCTCAGGAATTTTGTCCAACCCTTGAGTCCAATTAAATTCCCTAACATGCAATGGGAGTTTGCGGCAGTGGACATTCTGGGACCAATTAGCAGTGAGAGGGGAGTGAAGAAATATGTTATTGTGTTGATGGATTTGTTCACCAAGTGGGCAGGGACGCAGATTGTTCAGGAAGCTGACTCGAAATCGGTGGTTGAGTTTTGGGAAAGTGTGTTTCAAAAGGAAGGCTTTCCAAGGACACTACTCACTGGCAATGGATTAAAATTGACATCAAGAGTATTAGAGCTGTTTCTGGAGAGCATAGGGGTAGTACAGCACCAAACCTCATTATATCGCCCTGAGATTAATGGTGTGGTTGAGTGATTTAATTGCACATTTATCCAGGTTATTAGGATGGCAACAGGAGCTTGGAGTGCCTGGAAGGAGCTTGTCAACAAGCAAGTTAGTGCTTACTGAGTGCCGCTGCATGCCACTATGGGTCTTGTTCCATTTGAGGTGTTAAGGAAAAGCAATCCTCACACAATGATCTCCCTGCCACGGTTGGGAAGGTCTGGATTTGTGGAGTGAGACAATCAGAAGCTGAGGGTGAGTGTGACAAGCACAAATATGCACATGAAGGGGAGAAGCAGCGGAGGAGAGGAGATTGGGCAGTGGGCAACAGTATGTGTCCGAGGAAGTTGGGGCAGGCACCAACATGTTATCACAGGTTTTGAGGACCACAGATTGTGAGCAGAGTGTTAAGAGATGCTGTGGATTTGGAGGACAGCCAAGTGTGAAACAAATTAAGATTGGCTCAGGCTTAAAGGGGTGGGGAGTTCAGATTGAACCGTCCAGACAACACAAATACTTCCCTGGTAGGGTGAGCGTTGAGGATGCATCATCTAGGGGAACTTTCCACCCCTGTATATTATTGCCTTCTAATATCCTTTAGGTGGTCCTGTGTCTGTGGGAGGGTGCCTTATTGCAGAGTGCATAGTTGTGTATATGCGTTGTGTTGTTGGGGATGGGGAGGTGTATTATATTGGGGATAGTTTATTAAAATGTTCAACTGGCTGCAGGTGCCAATAGGCACTTGCAGCCAGTGGAACCATGTCACATCAAAGTATGAGGGTTTCCAAAGCCAAATCTCGTAGCAGAATGTTTAGGGTCAAGACCAGGGGAGTGTTCCAGGCACAGAGACAGTTAAAACGAGGAAGGTGCTATGTCTGGATGTGAAGGTGGCCGGGGGCCCATTTATCCATGTATTTTTCAGAAGCTATACTCATAATAAAGGAACTTACTTTGACACTTTCTGGTCCTCCAATAAATGAGGGTTATAAACGCATTGCGATATATAATGTCAACACTGGCTCAATAACATCCCAAACTAAAGAGTTGTGCAGGATGGGACGGGAATGGGAAACTCACAATGTAAATTTAAAAAATAAAGTATTCTCAAGCCATTATTTACATAGTAAAAGAGCAAATATATTAAAATAATGAAATTCTTGATTTACCAGCTCTCATGAGGTCTGAATGTAGCACTGATCTGCCAAGACAAACACCTATCTCCTCTGAAAAATACAATTGGTTTGGTTACGAAGAACAGTCCACAATAGCCAAAAATAAAATAGAAATGTGGTGTAGCAATACAAATCCATGAAGACCATGAAGAGGGATGGGGAAGCCTACCACCTGCTTCCAAATTCATGACATGGAAGTAGGCCAGAAAGCACTGCAATTGCTTATTCTATTTCGGATGAATTCCCAATGGACACATGATTGACAAATATGTTGAGAGATATCTACTCAGCCAGCCATACCACCCGAGGAACATACAGACCTATCCATGTGTGGATGAAGAACCACAAGTCATGATTAATGATTCCTGTATGGACAGCTTGGACTCAACATCAAGAAGCCATGTTGCTGATGTCATTAGAGACACCACTACATAGCAGCGTTAGAAATGATGCACACATGCCGTCTGCACTTCGGGACATAAACACAAACTCCAATACATGAAGAACATGACCGTACAGTTCTACAGTTAGAGGACAGATCCATATACATAGTGTCATTGTTTTTATTAATTTTGCCATTAGCCAAACATAGCAGCGCTGAAACTGCAAGAGACAAGAGATCCTGAGCACAGTTTTCAGATGCTTACATGCAATTATCCCTATGGAACTGCAGGAGCACCTACGGAACCTGACAGAGCCGAGTGTGACTAACCCATGGAAATGTAGTATAGCATGGACACTGTAGAAACTGCATTATGAGGTTTCGGAAAATTACTGCAAGCTCCAGGCCTCAGAGCAAGAGATGAGCTGAGCTGATTCAGGCTGCACAGAGAGAAAGAAGTGTGAGACAGGACCTGCAGCCAAGGACAACAGATACAGATAACATTCCAATCCCCAGATGACAAAGGGACCAGCTGCAGAAAGGACTAATACATCCTTATAATTCAGAGCTGCACAGCTCAAATTCGTGATCTCTGAACACATGACGTGGCCGAAGCAGACAATGGACAGCGAGCAGCAGTGGGAAGGCACTGGTCAGAGGCCACCAGGCACAGACAGCGACAAGTATGCAACAATATGCAATAAGTGTTGCGCCGATCAGGAGAGCACTCTCATGAGCTAAGGTGGTACACACAAGTTACAATGCAGACACATAGTCACTCTTATTACTTTGAAGAGGTACACAGCGAGCTGAGAACCTTTACGGATCCCAGGCCTGGGGACGTCAGCTCTAGCCAATGACAGTTTAGTACCCTTGGGGTGGGTAGCAACAGGCAAGAACCAATGGTAAGCCCACTACACTGCAACAATGTTATGGTTAGTAACTTGGGGATGAAATAGGCCAACCACCTACCATATGAGGGCCAGTAGAATAACATCTACAAGGTCCACTATAGGTGGTAGAGTACTCAATACCCAATGCCATGGTCTGATACGTTTTCTGGACAAGGGCCCACATTGTGAGATCACTCTGATGTAATTGGATAAATAAAACCGGCCTGCGAGTCGAGGAAGATCGAGAAGTGCATGGATTTTCTCTGTTCCTGTGCTGATCCCTTTTGGTTTTGCCTGTAATAAACCACAGTTTGAACTTGTCATTGGCTAAATCCTCTGTGTATCCTTGGGAGAAGGAGCTGGGCCCTCCAAATCTGCGGACTTCTGATGTCCCTCTGGCATACCTGGGGTCCTCCCCAACAACCTTGTATGTCAAGTACCTAACTCCTGATAACAAAAGGAAGTGTAGAAGGGTGCGATTAAGGTTCACATACAGGATACAACAACAATAGGGCATCATTGCATGACCTGAATGGGCAACGGAGGAGCTTGTTCCTAGTTTAACTGAATCCTCATTGAGTTTGCTTGCACTCATGTACATGTATGCCATATTTGAGCATCACAGTGTCCCCAGTGTGAGCTAGATTCTGGAAACCCGCTTACGGAAGAAATACATATGATGAAGTAACACAAGAAATTTTGTCCGATAATAAAATAGTAAAACCTGGTGTATAATGAATCCAACCAAGCAGCACAAATCTTCCTACTGTTTGCAAATTCCATGCTCTCTAGAATTGATTTCTAAGTGAGGCAACAGGAGAAAATTGCAGGAATGTACATTTATATTATGCTCCAACAAAGCAAGGAATAGTTTTGCAGTGAGAAAAAGATATGCCATTATGTTGATCCAAACACATCAGCATGCCTCTAAAAGCTAACTTTTTATATTCCTTTTTTTGAAACCAAAATAACTGAATGAAGAAAGTAACGGGGTATCCAAAATTATATTGTATATGGGAGATTTTCTCCATAGACCCCAAAAAACATTACTTTAAAAATATTCGCTTTGTGTGATAAAACGACGGTTGACACTCTCATTATCAGCATAAACACGCAGAACTAAGAAAAAACACATTTAAAAATGCCAACTGTATTAGTATCACTCAGAACCCTTTGAATAAAATGTAAAGGTAAAGCCTGTTAGAGAAATATAAATAGCTCACCAGTGCTCCCTTGCCTTGGCTGAAGTAGTGTGGGCTGATTTCATCACCTCTGTGAGAGTCAGGCTAATGAAGGGAAACAAACTCGCGTTTCCTCTTTCAGCAAGATCAATGATCCTTCAGCAACTTCCTGAAAGACATTTTAGCAATTCTCTTTGTCCCCAGATGAAATGTCAAGCATTAATGAAAAAATAAATGTTAAAATATGATGTCCTGTTTGGATGAAAAGATAGGTATCCTAACAATCAGATGCTCCAGGTCTTGAACAACTCATTTGGGATGAAAGATAGCACAGGGGCAACGTGTTTGTCTTGACAGCAAGTCAACACAGCACAACACAGGTTCCAATCCCGATCCAGTGCTTAGAAACCACTCGTTGGTATTAAGCGCCTTATAATTATCATATCATCATTTTTCTCCTGACCTCATTTGCTCTTCCACATTTACTCCCATTGTCCTTCTCTCCTCTCCTTACTCCCTGATGCCCCACAAAGTTCAGACAATCTTCACCTCCCTTTTTGCTTTTTGCCTTTCCACTCGGAGTCAGCTGAAACATGAAATTGAACCTCAGAGAGCCAATCCCTATGTTTGGCTTGAAAAAGGAAACAGCAGAGCATATTCGAGTATGCCTACAGAGGTAAACGATCTCCCAGTGTACAACAGAGCATCTGGGAGATAGAGGCTTGAGGATCAGCAAGAGAGAGCTGATAATGGGTGTGATGAAGAGGTGGCAAGGCAAGCTAAGATTAGGGCAAGCAGGAGGGGATAGAGAAAGTAGAGGGTTTTAGAGAGACCAGGAAGAGCTGGAGGAGAAATGGTAGCTGGAAGAGAGAGAAAGTGAGCACAGGAGGTTGAAAAGATCAAGAGGGGCTGGTGAAAAATGAGGAGGAGAGGAAGAAGGAGTGGAGAAGAAGAATGGGGGTGGTTGAAGATGAACAGGAGGTGGCAAAATGAAATTAGGAGGATAGGGGGTTGAAGAAGAGACATTGAGTGAAATAAGTGGAAAGAACTCTATCAGCTAATTGTTGAGTTATTAGCTGATTGGAGGACAGGAAATGTGACAAATTGGATTCTGACTCGCAGGAGTAAATGGATGAGTAGGGGTCCATTTACAAACCAAAACACAACTCAATCATAAACAGATGAACCTCTGTCACCTTTTGTGGTAACATGGGTTGAGGGAAGGCTATGCTCTTAAGAGGGGTGTGAAGGTGAACCAGTAGTGACCCATACCACAAAGTATCACAGTCCAAAATAAAGGTAATGCCCAATCGAGGTCCTATACAAATATAAACATTTAAATAAAATACACCATCTGGACTGAATGAATAGAGAATACTGTAAAATAAGACACCCCAAAGGAAGAACATAGAAGATGCGATTGAACAGAAAATGTAGCACTCTGAGCGTAGCTGCAGGGGTGGTAGGTAAGGTACTAACCACAAGAAAGGATATCTTGGGTGAAAGCGGGAGCAATCATAACCTAACCAATCTCTATGGTCTAAGTGGACCCAGGGCGCAGTCCAGTGTCAACAGTACCTGGATTCAGTTCTTGGTGGGTTTACGCAGTCAGACCCAGGGTCAAACATAGATACGAGCTGATTGGGATCAGTTTGGACATGTAGGATCGTGGATGCCCCAACAGAAAGTGTGCATCAAGTAGGGGCAGATGCAGGTGCTCTGTAGGGTAGAATGGTGGCTCTTCAAGGACGCAGGTTGGGGTGGTCTCAGGAACACTTTGTAGTTGGCCAGGCCAATTTGGGCTTTAGCCGCTGGGATAGGTCAATGAGTGATGTTACAGTGGTTTGAGTTAGCCGGCAACAGTGGTCGAAGTGGTGATCTTGAATGCGTCAATGTGCGATCAATCAGGTGGCAGTTCAAAGGCTAGCTGGGCCCAGCTGTGATTGTAACCCCAGTTGGAGTTAGTCGGGTGACTCTCGCGGCATTAAGCAGTCACTTCGGGCCTACCAGGTGACAGCTTTGGCTGAGACACCATACCATATTAAGCTGGAGAAGGTGAAAGCATATTTTAATGTGGTGGAGGAGTGCAGAAAATAGAGCCACAACTTCTCTCTTGTTCCAAGTTTTGTGAACACGCAGTGACCGGTTTGGTGCAGGGAACACAGACCTTTGGCTGGCCTGGTCATCTTGTTCCTGTACGGCCCACTCAGAAGGTCTCAAGGACAGGATGGTTTCCATACTGAGTCTGCTTTCCTGACTCATGAGATTCAAGTGCAGGGTGGTAGGTCCTGATCCACAGCAGATGTTACTCCTGATGTGCCCTAGGAGCGTTAGGGGACAGATCTCGCTTCTGTCTTCGATGATTCCTTCTTCACCTAAGGCTGACGACTTTGGAGGGAACAGCTCTCACCAAAAGAAGTCAGTGAGATCTTCAGAACAAATCTGTGGCCTTAAAGGATCAGAGAGGAACTGGGCAAACCGCTGAAGGGGTGGAAGACCCCTTCTTTTAAGGGCAAAAGTCTTCAGGTGATTGGACTAAAGCTAGCCTGCCTAAGTGATCTAATCCCCGCTCCAGAACAGAGTGGATTTTGCCCTGTTTATGTTACACCAAAAGTGCTTTGCTCCAGAGGAAGTGAACGGGACATGAAAGAGAGAGAGGGACAGTGAGAATCAAGAGGGTGAAAACCTTCTCACATGGACCAGAGCCCTCCTGCCTATCATCACCCTGCCCACTTCCCTTCTTACTGAGAACAAAGGCCTTCAGAGATGCAGCACCCTGGCGGGAGGCTTCTGCTTCTCATTGTGTTTTCTCTCTTGAAGCCTGGGCCCATGGCAGCTGGCTGTCGTACTGCTGTCTCGGATGGAGGATATCTGCCCTCAAAAAGAGATCAAGAGGAGGCCAGTCATCCAGATTTTTGTCCTGCCATTTGGCAAGCTACACCCAGCTGACCAGAATACACATCACCTTCCACAGTGGAGCTGACTCACAGGAGCTGACATGTGCTATATCAATTGAAAAGTGGCACTTGTGGCTATAAGCAGCCCCATGCACTATGCGTATACATGGGCATAGTTTTTTTTGGGATGCAAGTGGAACGCCCCAACCGTGGAAAGAGGTTTAGGCTGCGTAAATTGTATTAGCAAGAAGAGCTGATAATTTAGTGTCAGTATTTCGCTGTTTCGTTTAGAAGTTCTGCACATATGTTATTTATAGTTAGCTTTGAGACACTTTAAAATGCATCACAGAGCCATACACAATGAAAGAAGGAGCAACAATGTAATAACGTTGCTTTTTGTATTTTGAGGTTAGAATCAGGGTGTTGTTGAATAGTTTGTAGCCAGTAGGAGTGACTAATGTGTACTTTGATGTATTAAGGATATGCTGTTTTAGGCTATATTCAGTGCAGCTTTTGGTAGCTGTAAAAAGGTTGTTGAAGTGTCCAGCAGCAAGATAGGTTAAATGTTATGATATGATATGGCATTTGTAACGCGCCTATACACAAGTGTTTCAAGGCGCGACGAGGCAGGGAGGGGGGAACAAAGGGAAGACAGACAACGATCCTACTAGGCCAGGTGTCATTCAGACCGCGCAAGTGCAGTGGTAGGGGGAAGGGAAAAAGTGCAAGGGGAAAGGGGGAGGGAGGAGTGCAGTACAAATAGTAGAATAGAAATAAAATAATAAATAAATAGGGCCAGCTGGTGGCAAGTGCAAGGTAAGTGAAGACAAGTGCTGGGGGGTGTGGGGGGGCTGTAGTGATATAGAGACAGTCCCGCAGTGCAGGGGTTGCCAGGGAGGCAGTGCAAGTGAAGAGTGACTGGGTCCAGGACCGAGGTCGGTGAGAGTGGCCCAGTTGCAGAATCAGTGCAGTTTTGGTGAAGAATTTAGCAGGGTAGAGGGAGAGAGAAAGCAGAAGTGAAGAGGAAGGTTTTGATTATAGGAGGGCTTTATGCTTTGGTAATAGGAGGGCTGTGTGCCACGGTAGCAAGAGTTACACCATGATGGATTAGGCCCAGTTAGAAGTTGTAGCTTTTGTAGTTAGAGAATTAAGCTGCCCGTTGGAGCATTTGCTTGATCGATTTAATTAGAATGTATACATGTTTCCCCCAGCGAATGATCGTTTGTCAAGGTTAGGGCAGAATGGAGACGCACAGTGCAGACAACAGTTCATTGTGTCAGGCCGAGCAGCTCACAGGAGGAAGTGAATTTGGTTTCTGAGAATTAGATTAGTGCTGCAGCTGTGAAAGACAAATCTTATGAGAACAGGGCCTGGTGTCAGGAACTGCCAAGATGTCAATCTAGGATTGGAGTAAATGTGCCCCCATTGAAAATTTGCTGGACCATTTGTATTACATGTGTTTGATTAAATAGAGCAAATAAATACAAGAAATTCATCCCCAAGAGTAGTTTCTTGTCAGTGTTTTTTTATAAAGCACCTGATTCCCAAGAAATATAGCATAGAAGGCAGTGCAGGGATGTAACATGTTTTAAAATGGAAGTCGCGAGAGGCGATGCCAAAACAGAACAGCTGCAAGGTCAAAGAAGCCATTGAGGAGGCCATTGTATTATCAGGCGGTGTTGACTTCATTTTTCTCATTAGCTCCCTGATTGGGTCCTCTTGGGGGTATGGACATCACGAGTTGTCCAAAGTTGTCTTGAACAATAAGGAGAGTACATTATTGCAACAATTTACCTGAGTATAGTGGACAAATCACATCACAGTGTTTTCTGCTGACTGCACAATTTGTTTATCTTATAAGGGGTTGTATTTAGATATGCACGACAAATGGGGTAATGAACTATAGGGGATGTTTAGATTTGTGTTTACTTATCACCTGTTAGCTAATGGAGAATGTGGGATTACCCCCCCCAGACCTCTATGCAGATGTTTACAGAGACCCCTACACAGCCCTGGGATTAAAATCCCCTGCCACAAGGTACAGTGACGTATTACACAGGAGCAAGCGTTTTAGGTGGCAACCCTTTCCAGCTTCTTAGAACAAATGCCTATCCCCAATAGCACAGCCCACAGAGAGCTCTGATGTGTCCAGTTGTGACAATGATTACCGACCTGGAAGAGGAACCTGCCAAATTATGATACAACACTGAGAGGTGCCACTAACTATGCTCATTGCTAAAACATCACCATCACTTTTACAGGAGGTTATGGAGAAGGTACTCAGTACCTTGTGGACTAGTTACCCCTACAATGTTGGATTATTGAAGAGCAAGGTGCAGTTTGCATCAAGCTTAAGAAAGTCTCAATGTTACCCAGAGCGCGACAGTACCCCATGTGAAAGGAAGCCAATAAAAAGATAATTGAAATCATTGCAGCATTATGGCAACAGGGCCTTATACATCCATCAGAGTCCCCATGCAACACGGCTACATACCCTATGAAAAAATCAAGGGGTTCTCCCTGGAGAATGGTTTAAACCTTCTGTCCGTTGAACAATATTGTAGAGGTAGAATTCTCAGTGGCAACCAATCCCGCCATGATTCTTCACAACATTCCCACTGAGGCAATACAATTTACTGTGATAGATCTCAAGAATGCAATCTTCTCCATCCCACTCCACCCAGATTGCCAATATCTCACAGTATTTACTTACCATGGGCAAATATTCCAGCACACAGGACTGCTTCAGGGGTGCTGTGAGTCCCTGTGTATTTTCAACTGGGTACTACAAATGGATTTAGGTAGCATTCAAGTACCAAGCAGAATCATTCAATATGTAGATGACATTTTGGTCTGAAGCCCTACAAAAGTACAATGCAAAACAGATTCAGTGACACTTTTGACATTACTTGTACTAGGATACAAAGTAGACAAAGAAATATTACAGTATTGCCAGAAAGAGGTAGTACACCTAGTGCAAATAAAACCCTCAGCAGGAAGGAGAGTAACACCAGAGAGAGCAGTAGCAGTACAACATACATCACAGCCAACCACCATCAAATGAACACAACTGTTTTTAGGGCTAAGTAATTATTGAAGGTCATGGATTTTTGATTACTCCAGTTACAAAACACCCTTATTGCAAAGACTCAAAGAAGCAGAGAATGTTAATGGAATGACAACCTGGACAGGAGCCATGATCATATGCTTTCAGGAACTCAAAAATGCAATCAGCAATACCCCAGTATTAGCAACACCCTATTATGCAAAATAATGTTTCCTTTTCTCCAATTCTAATAGGCTAGTAATGACAGCTGTCCTCATGCAGTACACATCCACAGGACACAAACCCCTGGCCTACTACAGTGGACTTTTAGATCTAGTAATGCAGCATTTTCCATGCGAACAAGTTCTAGCAGCAGCATATTGTCCAACTCTTACATTCAAATTGTCAGGTCTCACACAGTGAACCCAGCAACATTCATTGCAGGAGCCAAGTATCCTTAACAAGAAAGAAGACTCGAGGAACCGCCGGTGACGTGCTTGGAAGGTTTGGCACCCTGACCCCGCTGTTGTCCCATATGACCCCTGTTTCTTCATCAAACTAAGAAGTACTGCAAGGGGGCTTTGCCCCTTTGGAGTAGTGGGAACAACTACTCTCGGCTTCTCCTACTTACCCTCGAAAAGAGCCTCTTTGGAAGTGTTCTTGGGCCATCCAGTGAACTGAGCAGCTCAAACCCAAGGTATCTCACAGGAAAGGCGCTGTTCCGAGTTGAGACTCGAGACTCAGGGAATCTCGAGCTTGTAGTCCTGGGCCCTCTCCTGGCAAAGCTTGTTGTCCTAGCTTCTCTGGGTTGCGATTTAGGAGAGTGTGCCACACCAGAAGCATTTGCAGTTCTTGAATCGCCCTGCTGTGGTGATTTTTGCTGAAAGTGCCTGCCGTTCTTACCTACCATGTCCTGAAATTTGCTGCACCGGAACTATCCTTCTTCCTCCTTCAAGAGCTGAGTAAAGGTGACTGTCCCGCTATGGACAATTGTCTCGTCCCGCAAATGCTGAGATCTGGAGCATCCTGAAAAAGCAGGTTAACACCTACAAGCAAAATGAGCTAGACTGCCAAAGTTTGGTCTGGACTGTGTCAAGGGTCGGTGAGTACATTTACCGGTGGCCCCCAGTCACATCAATCTCACTCACCTTGGCTAGGTTAGTCTGCATTCCCCAGCTATTCCCAAACTCCGAAAGTCAGTCTATCTGTAAGGGTAGACCTACTTCTAGGAATAGGAACTTATTCTTCATCACATCAAGTCCCTTCCTGTGCAGATATAGCCCCCTGAAGAGAACCCACTTTTCCATTTACATACAAACACACATTGTTAACACACAACTGTAGTTTGAGCATTAGGCTCCTCTCTTTGTAGGGCTGGACTATATAAGTAAGGGATTGTTTATGAAGGACTGCCTAAACTGATATCTGTGTTGATTTAACCCCTTTTTGTTACAGGTTGTGGTTATTTTCTCCCCCCATTATCCGCCTTAGGCTAATTGCATTATTATATATATGTTAAATAGTAAATAAGCATGTGTGGTAAATGTTTTATTGATAACTGTGGTTTAATCATGTTGTTGTTATAAAGGCCTATAATAAATGTATGTTTAATACATCTTTCTAAGAGTAATCTGTGGAGTTTTACTGTGTGTGCTCATTGCAAGCTTCCAATCACTCTCACCCCTCTTGACGGCCTGCTAAGCTACCGTAGATTGGTCTGGTTTATCCAGAAGATTCCCCTGTTCCACTAAACTAGGGTTGCCTCCTAAACTTTTGTCCACCAGGTCAGAGTTTAGAAATCCATCTTAACACTCGGTCAAACCACAAGTGTGGCCTAAAATGTACTTTCTGTGAGGGTTTGTGGGTTGGGTTTCTTTCACTAGACACACAATTTTTTTCAGCCTGTGTACAGGCCTCTGTCGGCACCTCGTTGGTGGAGATATTTTCTTTTTGAATCTGCTGACTTTAGGCCCTTTCAGTTCAGTATTTTCTAGATGTATTTTGTACCATGTGTATTTTGAGTTTATGTTTTACTTTCAATATTTTTTTTTAAAAAATACCTTGCAGTATATTTGATTAAAATAATATTTCTAACAATATGTCTTCGAGAATTATAAATGTGCATGCACTATATTACCTGTACTGAACTTGTTTTTATCCGGCCTATACGCATAATACAGGCCCAATTTCTTATGATAATGACACAGCAGACAAAGCAGCAAAAGAAGCAGTTCACCTAAAAATACCAGATATCAAAGCATACCCTGAGGTAGAATTACAGCAGCATGCAATACAACCCCCCTAACACAAATAATTGAACGGCAGGGACAAGCTCCACAGCAAGAGAAAGATTTGTATTTTCAAAGAGGTGTTCCCTTTCACCAACTGACCTAACTTGAGACAAAATATTACAGGCGACATAGTAATGCTGTAAGAACTGCTTACAGCTGCCGTCGAGCAACTGCACCATGCTACACATATATCTAGGCATAATAGTGTAGCAGACATTCAGGAGGACTGGTTTGTCCCCAATGTTCAGGCGCATGTGGAACACTTTGTAACTCATGGTAATACCTGCCACCTTCACAGCACAGGCCACACCCTGAGAACATTAAAAGGAATGCTGACCTGCCCCCTGAGGGCCCTTTCAAGAGCTCCACATTTATTATGTCAACATGGTTAACAGATTCGGCAAATGTCATTATTTGATTGTTGTAGTATTCCCATTTGTCTTGTTGGCTTGATGTAGGACCCTGTGCCCACCTTGATGCCAAATCGGCAGCTACATTTTTGGTATGTGAAGTATTTCCTCACTGGCAAATATGTCCTGAAATCAGACAATGGAAGACACTTATTTATCGAGCTGTTCAAAGAAATTACCTCCCTATTCGGTATAAAACACAAATGGCCTTATTACAAGGTAGGTGGTAACCCACTGGTGCCACCCGCAGGTTGCCTCTGACCCCGAAACACTGTTTCCAGCGCCTGACTTCCCAGTGACAGTGGGACATTATGAGTCCCGGGGGCGCGGGAAGACAGGCATAGGATTTGGTCCCCATAGGACTCCACAGGAATTGGGACTCGGAAGCAACAGCACCTGCAGGCAGACTTGTAGTGGGGAGCCCTGGAAACAAGGGTGCCGGTAAGCTTACCAGCACCCCTGTTTCTGGACCACCACAGGCCCAAACTGTGTTCAGTTTACAACCCGCAAGCCAACTAAGGTTGTAGAGCATCTTAATGGTTTATTGAAACAACGCTTGTCAAAAATATGTCACTCTTTGGGTAAGACCTGGCTCCACTATCTCTCCCTCATCCCTTTTGGCAGAAACATACCATGACTGCAACTATAAAATGCCAACTGCTCATATACTGCACAGTTGGCATTTTCAAAAGTTCTGACTCCCATTAATGCGACCAAGTGGAGCAGGGGTTGGGGGGTATCGCCCGCTCACCTTGGTCGCTGTAATTGGGAGTCAGGGGTTGCAGTAGTGTCCCCTGCTTACCATTGTGTTAGGCGGGGGACAAGAAAGTTAGCATAAATAAATTAATAAAGGACCCTGCGGCATCAGCTCCGAGCAATGTAAGGGGGAGGAACTGATGCTGCAGGGATAGTGTGTAGTCGGCGGTGCTCAAAGAAGTGAAGGTAAGTGGGGAGGCGGGTAGGTGAATGCGGGCCGGGGGATGCAGGCATACTGTTCTATCTGATCGCTGTGATGTACCGTAATGGGACTTGACATTTTTATAGTAAGCATTACGGCTGGCACAGTGAACAAATAGATCCTGTTTAGCATCAGAAATCAGCCAGTAAAAGAAAATCACTTGACCCCTCATAACATTTTGATGGGGTGGTGATTGCACACACCACTCACACCTGCATGCACAGCCTCCAACGCCCACAGAACAGCTGATATTTTAGGGGCTGAATTTCAGGGATACCTTAGGGACTTAACCACATGTTTTAGAATTATATCTCAACAGTTTACACCATGTTCACAACAGCTGGCTGCAACAGACATTGTTGGACCCAGCATCTGTGCAACAACCTCAGCTCTTCCCAGGAGATTCAGTGTTCATCTGCTCATTGGTCAAAAAGTGGAAAACTGCATGCTTCCACAGTCTCTACAAGTGTATCTATGCTACATCTTCTGCAATGAAGGTTGAAGGACTAAAGTACTAGATTCCAGCACACTCTGTCTCTCTCTCTCTCTCCCTCTCTCTCTCTCTCTCTCTCTCTCTCAATCTCTCTCTCTCTCTCTCTCTCTCTAATAATGACACTGATGTAGCACCTGTGTTACAAAGTAAGGGTGTGTTAGTACTCAGAAGCAGAAGGGACAAAACATCAAGGGGTCCTCTTTGACATTGTTGCAGATATGCATCACCCCAAAACAGATAACCTTTGGTACAATCATATGAGGGAGCTGGGAAGAGCAAGGTCAAATGTTTCCTGCTACGTTTGTTCCCTGATCCCACATGCAACTGGCACTCCCAAAGAATTGCCACCTCAATTAGCAGAATGTTTAGTGCACCTAGCCATATGTAGGGTATGAGGGTTGTTCCAATGACACAAAGTTCAGGCCACCATGCTAGAAGCAGACACCAGGGCATGTTCTGAGAATAAGGAGCAGGTGCGGTGTCAAATCAGACGCAACTAAAATTGGAAGGTACTGTGTTCTCTAACAACAGATGGGAGGAGGGGCTGGTGAGCTGCATAGTAGGGGGACTACTGGGTTTCTCAGTGGAGGTAGTGGCACATGTGAATGAGACACATTATGATGTATGGAGTAAATACGTTTTGAAGTTAACATGGATACAGATGAATGAATGTCCTGCTAAAGTACAGATACGTACACGCTTCTCCAAGTATTTCAGAGGCAATGGTAGCATGTCTTTTGGAACCAATGAGCGCTGCAATCGGACATTGTATATACCAGACCTGACTAGAGGAATTGCAGCGCTCATCAATATCTTCCGGACCTACTGTAGCTTTGCATAGCTCCACCTACTGCATTTTTGGAAAGGAGTTTGCTCTTTGTTGACATTACATTTCGCTGTTCGTATTGTGCCTGATGCTCAGCTCACAATCATAAATGTGCCACAGCCACCTCCAGATACAACTGTGCCCCCTCCCCACCAGCATGCCTGTCAATCAATGAGCTCCCCTCGCTATAAATGTTCAATTTTTTTCTGCCAGGACAAGGCCATACCAGACCAATACTGTCTTTTCAATAAGACGGAGATTTTTTTTTTACTTTTTTACATCCCTGCTTGTTCCATGCATTCAGAGAGCAGAGAATTTCAAATGGCTACAGATAACCAAATGGGAGATGCTCAAGATCACAAATGAGACAGAGCATGGTCTCACCTTAATCAAAGAGGAGTTGCAGGCCATTCAGTTGATGCAACTGCAAAACTGGTATATCCTGGACCTCCTCACGGCCATGGAGGGTAGTGTTTGCAAGAACATAGGGCACTTCTGCTGCAACTACAATCCACTGAATGATTCGGAAAATGGGCCCCAGACCGATGTCATAGCAGTCCTGTACAATTTGCATATTGCCATGGAGAAGGAAGCAGGGATGGGAGAGCAAGACTTACCAGATTTGTTGTTCTCATGGGCTCCTTTCCTGGTTGGGACTAGCCATAAAAGTGCTAGTTCCCATCATTGTCCTTTTACTTTGTGTATTTTGCTCCTGTTAGGTTGTCCTACAATTCTGCTTCAAAACATTACCCAAAGGAGCAATGATGATGGGTGTGACCCTCACAACAGGTAAGGCCACTCCCCTCTTAAAACACGTGCACAAACAGACAGAGAAATGGAATGGCGAAAAAGAGCACAAGATGGTAAGGATCGGAGATCCAGTTGGTGCCCGGGGACACTTTCTTACCCCCCACCTGACACTGAGAATTATGTAGAACACTTGGTAGATCTTGCAGGGGATGTGGATGCTGCTTTATGACATGTACCCCAGAAGAATATGCCGGAGCGGAGAAAGCTTACATCCTGAGTAAGAGGTGGGTGTCGAACGATGATTCCTACCGGGAGAGGTAAGCAAGAGTTGTTAATGAATTAACTAAAGTTATGATTTGTATTTAGCTATGACAAACTTTAGAGAGAATCGCAAAGCCTTACACAATGAATGTGGGTGCAACAATGTAATAATGTTGCTTATTATATTTAGAGGTCAGAACCAGGGCATTGTTTAATAGGTTTGTAGCTAGTAGAAGTGCCTTATGTTGTGCTTTGGTTGCATTAAGGATATGCTGTTTTAGTCTATATCAAGCGCAGCTTTCGGTAGCTGGAAAAAAGGTAATTGAAGTGTCCAGCAGTGAGATTGGGTAAATGTTGTGCTTTAGTAACATGAGGGCTGCGTGTCACGGTAGCAAGATTTCTGCCATTTTGGATTTTGCCCTGTTCGAAGTTGTAGCTTCTGCTAGTTAGAAAATTAGGCCACCAGTTCAAGTTTTTGCTCTGTCCATTTAATTAGAATGTTTGCATCCTTCCCACAACGAATTATCAGACAGCCAAAGTTAGGTAAGAATTGAGACACGCAGCACAGATAGCAGTTAATTTAGTCAGGCCAAACAGCTCACATGCGGTGGGAATGGAATGTTGGTTTCTGATGATTAGTTCAGTGCTGCAGCTGTGAACGACAAATCTTATGTAAACAGGACCTGGTATCGGGCACTGCCAAGATGTCGAGCTAGGTTTGGAGTATTAGTGCCCCAACTGAAAAGTGGCCAGACCATTTGAGCTACAGATGTTTGATTAAATAGAGCAAATAAATATGAGAAATTCATCCCCAAGAGCAGTTTCTTGACTGCATTTTTTATAAAGCACCTGGTTACCAAGAAAGATAGCGTAGAAGACAAGCCAGGGATGTAACTTGTTCCCTGACAGGAGTCGCAATCGTTGATACCCAGAGTACAGCTACAAGGTCAAAGAAAACATCCGGGAGTGCCAACTTGTCTGCTCTCATGAGGAGACCATTGTATTATCAGGTGGGGTTGACCTCATTGCTCTCATTAGCTCACTGATTGGGTCCTCTCAGGGGTATGCACATCACAAGTTGTCCAAAGTTGTCCTGACCAATAAGGGGAGCACATTATTTCATAAATTTACCTGAGTTCAGTGGACCAATCACATCACTGTTTATTCTGCTCACTGCACAATTAGGTAGCCTTGTAAGGGGTTGTATTTAGATATGCAGGACGAATGGGGTAATGAACTATAGAGGATGATTAGATTTCTGTATATTTGTTGGTCAATGTGGACTGGATATACGTGATTATTTTGTAGTCGAAAACTTAGAGCCAAAAATTACAAACTTGAAATGAACAGCCCGAAATAATCATTTAGATCAGCCATGCCCACGACCCCCTTACCCTCCATCCCTACCCCTAAATCTTACCTGCAGCACTCACTTACCTCCTGACCCTCGCTGTGGCTATTTCTCTGCAGCAGGAATTCCACCTCCCCATTAAGGGATGGAACACCCGCTGCAGGGTCAGTTTTTTCTTTTTTTTAAGCTGTGTCCCCCGCTTTCCTTGTTATGGAAGTGGGGGACATCCCTGCAACCCCCAATCCTTTCCAATGCGGAATTCAGCATTTTTGTCTGTGTGTTTTTTATTCTCTAAATGTTCTACGGCTACGCTGTGGAATATGGTATTATGTGTATCAGATATGTTTTGCTTATGCTCATTTTCAGTTTTCCGCTATAAAAAAATGTAACTTGAAATGGGCATGTCGGGTGTAGATCCCGGCCATATTTGCATGTAATAAAACTTGATTTTTTTTGCTAACCATGCACTTATTGTTGACCCCCTTAGGAGTGATTTTTTATCGAACTGGTTTTGGACCTACCCTGCACTTCTATTTAGAGTTTACCTTGCTACCAGCATGGGTGACGTATGACCAACAAAGATTTGGGTACAGGGGGCATATCTTAAATGATGCCTCTGTGCCGAAGGGACTTGGCTGTCTCTGTGGCTGTCAAGTGGACATCTCAAGACCTTTGAACCTGCTCTGTTCCAAGAACAGAGCGGGTGCCGCAGATCAGGCAATTGATGCGGCAGGGCATGACTGCACTACGCTTTTGGCATGGAGTCAACGGGAAAGGGGAAATCTGGTTGGCAGATTACCCCGTTTTGGGGTGGAATTAACCTTGTCATTCTACTTCTTAATACAATTTTGCACATTTTGCCAGTTGGCAATTCCTCACATGAAGGGCATAATAGAATAAAACAGAGTGTGAACCTGCAAACAAGTGAAGAAGCTGAGACCTAAGATGGAAGGTGAATAGGGCCTGAACATTGTAGGACATCAAGGAGGAATGAGAAGAAACGGGTACGAACAAAGGAGGTCAGGAGAAGTAAAAATTGCCCGAGCCCTACAGAATGCAATAGGGAGGATGCCTACCACTGTAGTGCAAACAGAGACTGTGGCAGAGTTTGCCAGCACCAGGAAGTCTCTGCTTTGCCAATCCCAGGCCCAGAGTGGCCATGCCAAACATCATCAAAATCTGGAGATTCAGCCAAGGACCCATCGGCCACACAAACTGAAAGTGGTGGAACCTGTTGCCAAGGAGAGCAACATACTCTCAAGTGCAAAAATAAGTGTTGTGGAACTTAAAAACCCAAATACTGGTAGTGACCTCCACATGGTTGAGGCAAATGGAAGATGGGAATGTACTGGCAGAGTTTGGTCCAAAAACAAAATTCATTATGGGTTCAGGAATGCACGTGTCATGTGATGCTCATCCTCAAAATATTCAGGTTATCACACGCACTTGATTTTCACAAAAACGTATCTGCCTCGATTGTTGTTCTGGTTAGGGATTCTAATATCTGTGTGTTTAAGCGCGTTATAAATACGTAACTAAGACAACCAAACAAAAAAATACGCAACTAAGAAAAACAAACAATTCCTGTAACAGCGCCTCGATGCCTGCGGGCTGTGTGAGCGCTTTATAAATATAAAATAAATTTAAAAAAAAATAAAAAATAATAATATCTACTTTGATGCTCATCCCGCTGTGCCTATTCAAATCAGGTGCAGGGTGATGACTTTGTTTTGTGCATATTTTAAAGGGATGACCTTTAAAAGGTGAAGTAACGCTCGTACTTGCAGAAATATGCAAAGGGGCATTTGAAAGTGCACGGCGATTATGTGCACATTCAAATGCCCTTAGTGCATAGGATACAATTTCCATTGGTGCATGTCATATGATGTGCACGCACATCTCATCACTTTGACGAATAAACAGTTTGAGAGCCTACATTCCTTGACAAAGCTACAGTATACATCTCCAAACCTCAGGGCTTTAAGTGGGGTAAGAAATCGAGGGGGGGACCCTCATTTGGGGGCGTGGCTTGTGGGAGGGGCGTGGCCTAAAAAGTACGCAAATCTTAGGGTATACACCTAAATACATATAAATGTTATATATTTGTGTGGTACTTTACTATGGTTTGTGTACTATGCAAGCCATCTTTTCTAAGCATAGAAATATGTAACATATTTCTACGTTTATAAAAGATGGCTTGCAAAGTACACAAACCATAGTAAGGTACCACACAAATATATAACATTTATATATATTTGTGTGCATACCCTACGGTTTGACTAGTTTTCAGGCCATCTTTTTTAAACATTTCGGGTTTATAAAAGATGGCTTTGAAAGTAAGAAATTCAAGCCATCTTTTATAAAGCTTTGACTACGGACAAAATTGTTCGTCGGCAAAGCTTTATAAAAGATGGCTTGAAAGTGTACTTTCAAAGCCATCTTTTATAAACCTCGAAATATGTCGAGAAATCCCCAGGTTCGCCGAGGGTTAAAGACGCCTCAGCGACCTGGGGAAACAAAGGGACAGTAAGTCAGTAACTGCCTCTGGTGACCTCTCGCGCGAGGGGTCACCAGACGCAGTTACTATGACTGACGGAAGTGGCAACCTGTCACAGCGTCGCTGTGGCTGGCTGGCACTTCTGTTAGCTGCCTGACTTCATGGCAGGCGCATCTCCCGTCGCGGCCGCGACGGGATAATGCATCCCGCAATTCCCGCCAATGTTGCTGTAGGATGGGGGCCCCGGCAGGGCCCCGGCTCAGTCCCACTTTTTGGAGACTGCCGGGGCCCGGCCCCGGCAGACCCCGGCCCACTTTAAGCACTGCCAAACCTTCCCCATGCTACCAGCTGGTCCGACGGGTTGCTATTTAAAACCGGGTGCTGACACCACAACAGAGATGCACTCATTTTGGGTGTAGAACGCTGCATTATCCAAGCTCCTCCCTTTTTGTGACAATCTCCCTTCCCATCTTTGCCTATAGACTGCTCACCAATTAATCAGAATCCAATTGGAAATGCTCTTGTTCCAAACAGCCGATGGCAATAAAGGATATTAATTCTCTGGCAGCAATAGTCCACCTACAAAAGGATATCTGGTATGCCTACCCCCATGTACTCCGACCCCCTTTTGTGGACTCCAGTCGCATGATGCACAATGCAAAATAAATAAAGTAGTAAACCACTCCATCAGTGAACCTTTCCCGTTGGATTACTTAAATGTACATATCTGTAAATACTGTAATTAATAAATATGCATTTATCATCTGTCTTTTGATGCGCCCATTATGGTTCCCAGCTTTCTCTCGATCATTGTTCGGTTTAGGGCAATAACTACTCCAGCCATCAATACGCCCTCTGCACAGTGCTTCTTTCAAGAATTACAATGTACGTGGAGATTTAATATAAAAAGTCTTAGACAAGATTATAATCAAGCTATGTCAACAACTACCATAAGCTTGTATCCAAGACAAATACAGCCATACACCACAAGAACTGACTACTAGAAGCAAACGTACATGATACAAAGCAGATGACACCAAGTGAGTTTATTCTTTTTTAAGATAAAACAGGAAGTCACTTCAGGAATAGAGGGAATGCATAATATGTGCTGCAACCCACAAGCAAACTGAGGATATTAAAGCTTTTAAATCAGTCATGGACACTGGGCTAATGAAACATTTGGCCATAACCAGAGAATGTTCCAAATTTCTCAAACCAGTTGTGCAGGGTATCTATCCCTCCAGCTGCAGTAAGTAAAACACTATAAGAGCCAAAGTCCAATAAATCATTGAGGGGAGAAGGTACATCATCAGAATATACAGGATCTATCAATCTATGGTTATGAAGTAGAGTCTTCGAAGAGGTTGGGAAAAAAACATGAGAGAGTCAGTGGGCCTCATTACGAGATCCGCGGTAAAAACCAAACCTTACCGGCATGGTGGCAATACTGTGTCCGGGTAGCATTGACGCCGCTAACAGCGGCCAATTCCGAGAATGCGTGCACGCGCGTTGCGGCATGCCAGTATCGTCTGTACCGGCATGCCTTAAAAGACCCTAAAATCCCCGGTAGTGACATCATGGAAAGCGCTCACACCTCCTGCGCCTTCGGCCACCGCTAAATAACGGGCTCTGGCAATAACAGGTCTGGCAATACCGGGCCCGGCAATACCAGAACCGGAAGTAAAGTCATCTCGCAGGAACGGGAAATGCTACGGAAGCCATCTTGAAAAACACAATCCATTGCAATCCTCGAGACACAGGACCTGGAGCCACACACCACCAGCTACATCTACATCAACACCACCAGCACAATGCCAAAGGCCATTAAAAAGGGAGCAGCCCGCCAGCGAAAGGAGTGTTTCTCTGAGGACAAATTAAACATGCTGGCAGACACCCTGGCCCAGAATGGAGACGTGGTGTTTGCATCAGACCTCAGGAGAGGTAGCCAGCTGAAAAAGAAAGAAATATGGGAGCAAGTGGCCCAGAAGGTCAGTGCGGTTGACCTCACCACCCACACCGTCAAGCATGTCAAAAAAAGGTGCGATGACCTGTGCCTCCGTGTGCGCAATATCCTCTCTGTAAATCGGAGCCAGGGTCTGCCTACAGGCGGTGGGTCCAATAACCAGATAAAACTCACCCGAATGGAAGAAACCTGTGCCAGCACCATTGGCATGGAGGCCATAGAGGGAGTGGGGGACAATGAGCGTGGAGCGCCGTCGTCGGCTGATGGAGGTGAGTGTCCACACAAACCACTGCAATGCAACGTATGATAATGGCCCACAAATGTGACAGTGACATGAGCCAATGCATGGCCCATCTCACACACACATGGACACATCCCTGCCTAGATACTGTCCCTAGCACAGTCACATCTACATGCATGCAGCATGCCAATGCCATACCTGAGACACACCCCACAAACAGCGAAACGGCATGTATCACACTGCACACAGTAAGGCTTGTCACACAGCATACACCACCTTACACATGTGTGAACCAGACATATGTCTGAATAACCCCCCATATTGCAAGCAACCTGTATGTCACAACTCCAAGACAGCATATCATGAAATGTGTACAACTGCACTAATACCAATGTATGCATGATGCATGTACAACCATCACTGATGCAGTCCCTCTGTCGGTCCCCAACAGGCTCAGGTTCCGACAGCGATGCACAGGACACAGCTGCACAGGCCACGACTCCACCTAAGAAGGCCAGGGGCAGGGAAGACAGCAACAGGCCTTCCACATCTAAGGGCCCAGCCAAGCAACATCAGCCACCCATGGCAAAGCCGACACAGGATGGGAAGGCACAGGAGCAGCAAAGGACAGTCCCAATACCCACAGTGGGTATACCTGTGGCATCCACTGAACTGGAGCCAGTGGCAGATGGGACCCTTTCTGCTGCAAACAGCTCCGTGGGGGAGCAGGCTGCCACAGCACCCCAGAGTGGTGATGAAGGACAGTGCCAAGACGAGGTATGTGTCCCTAAGGACGACAACCTGTCAACGGAAGTTGTTGGCACACCCAGCCCTGCCCAAACACCCCAGCACACCCCAATGAGCATTCCCAATAGCAGCACGCTCAACCAGTCTGGAGCATTGGCAATACCAGAGGCCTGGATCTCCACAGAGTACCCACATGTATTGGGCCCCTTGCCAGATGTCCCATCGGCTCCACAGGGGTCCAGGGCAGGGAGTGGCGAATGGCACAGATGGAGGGGCGCCAGCAGGAGTTGACAGGGCTTGTGAAATAGTAGGTTTCAGATGGTGACCTGACAAGGAAGGAGGCCCGTGAGAACACTGCGGCCATGAAAGGGGCCATTGAGTCTAGCAACATACGCATATGTGAGGAGCTGTCGACAGTGAGGCAGGTCCTGGCCAGGATTGCTGATGCCTTGGAGGCACAGAATCCTGCCCCGACAGTGGAGCATGCAGGCACAGGGTCATCGGCCAGCTCCACCCAGACGAGCCCCCTGCGCAGGTCATTGCGCACCACGCAGTGCTCCGACATGCCGCCCCCAGAGGCTGACAGAGGACACAAGTAGCAGGGGCGGACTAATGTAGACTTATGTAGCATACCATTGCACACCATGTCTGGGGGAGTTGTGGGGGGAGGGGGAGGGAGTGTGTGGGGGAGTTGTGGAGGAGGGGGAGGGGGAAGGGTGTGTGTGGGGGAGTTGTGGGGGGACGGGGGATCAGGGGTGTGGGGGAGTTTTGGGGGAAGGGGAGAGGGGAGGGGGTGTGAGAGGTGGAGGGTCATAACACTTTGTTCATATTACCTGTTCAATACACCCTTTGTGTACCAAAAGTTCACATGACTGGACATTGCTTATTTCATATGTGTGCTTTATTGGTTTACAGTGCACAGTGTCCATGTACCCCCACACCCAGTGCCATGAGTCCCACATCCATGGCAACCTCTGCATCCATGTGTCTTAGAAATATTGGCCTATCACAGACTGGCGCACAGAACGCCCCTCCTGTGCATCGAAACCGGGATGATTTGCAACCCCTTCTTCTTCATCATCCTCACCTGGTGGTTGCTGTTCAATGTCATGGGGCAGAGGCACGTTCCATCGGATGCACATGTTGTGCAGCATGGCACATTCCATGATGATTTTAGCCACCTTCTCAGGACAGGAGTGCCCCACCCGACCTGCTGAGGCAGCGAAACTGTGCCTTCAACAGGCCAAACGTCTTCTCGATCACCACACGGGTACGGGTATGGGCCCGATTGTAGTCCTCTTCGTGCCTGTTCTACGAGTTCCGGACAGGGGTGAGGAGCCACGGCTTCAAGGGATACCCACCATCACCTGCATGGGTGCAAATTAAGGTATTTGTGAGTCAATTCCTAACATGACACCTGTACTTATCACTTTCATGCCTGCAGATATTTGTTGTTCACATGCACATGTTCCTGGATGTGTGCACACATTTTAACTTGCCACAATGTGTGCTATCCCATGGTCTACAGGTGTGGGTTGCGTTGTCCAGATGATGCAGGGTGTCCACTTCCTTGCTTGTGTTCATGCACTTTGGATGCCTACCACTGTATTTGCGATCATCTATGTCATGTGGAGTGATTCATATGTTTTTTAACTAGCAGCATTGGCACAAGTTTCATCATGATTAGTCATTCAGCACTTGTTATTCCCATGGTGACATGCAGCGTTAATGTGGTGGTGGGCCAGTGACAAGCAGTGTATTCCCTTGGTGGAATTGATTTGTGCGCACTCATGGATGCATGTCCTGTGTTGTGTTTTACTGCAGTCATTTACATTGTGCATACTCACAGCATGTTGCTGCATTGTGTTACTGAGGGTAAGGTCTGATGATGTGCAGTGGACGTGTTGTGGGATGTGGGCTGGTTGCAAGTCAGGCATAATGTCATTGGTGTGCAGCTTCCATCATTTCTATGAGGTTTAGGTGTCATGTTCAGTTTGGGATGCATTGGAGCACAGTGTTTTGCAGTATGGCCATTGTCCAGTCACCACCCCAATCACACCCGGGTGGTGTGTGCATCTCCGCCCCCCTTTACACTGCCATGTGCTTGTCCCTGTCATGTAACTTACCAAGCAGCCAGGCACGTTGTCCTGCATTTCGCTCCATGTAGCGTGGTAGCATGGAGTTCCGCAGGACCATTGAATCATGAGTTGATCCGGGTTATCGGGCACAACAATGTGTGATGAACTTGCTTGAGTTACATACCATCTGCAAATTGACGGAGTGGTAAAGCTTACGATTGCGGTACACCACCTCCATGGCATGTGGGACCACCAATTCCACATGGGTGCAGTTGAGGGCATCGATACAATTTGGCATGTCTGCCAGTGCATGGAAGCCAATTTTTGTGTCAAAGATCTCCGGGGCAGTCCGTGGTAGGGATATGTAGTTGCTTGAGTGCTTCAGGAGGGCATCCAGCACTTGGTTCAGCATGCATGGAAAAAAAGGTTGTGATATGCTCTGCATCTGCCCCGCTGTGTACTGGTAGGTGCCTGTGGCCAGGAAGTGGAGCACAGACACTACCTTCAGTAGAGGGGGGATGGCGGTGCATATTTCAGTCAGGCTGACAATGTTGTTGTGTATCATGTCCACAATAGTGGTGATGGTGTCCCAGTCCAGGCGGTACAGGGTGTGGATCTGCTCAGGGGTTAGGTTGAAAGGACTGGCTCTGATGCAAGGGATTGGAGTGTGTCTGCATGGTACCACTGGCTGCACTGGTGGGTCTTGCTGCGCCTTTCTCAACCTAATTCTCATCCTGCATCTCCTCTGTGGTGCCTGTTGCAGTTGTTGCTCATGGTGTAGCGATGTCCTCAAGCCCCAATATCACAACTGCAAGTGGGATCATTTTGGTGTGGGAAGGGGTGTGGTGTGTGGGTGTGCTCCTTTTGTGCTGGGCCAGACTCCATTGCCTCCACTTGTGCTGATTGTGTGCATCGCGGTATCCCTTATTACTGCCTTCATGATGCCGGTAGTTGCATGTCCGCGTGACTTGTGATGTCCTTCTGTTAGCGGCAACCTGGTATTGCCGACCAGTGGTGGCGCTGATACCGGGTTGTCGACTTGTAATAGGCCGCAGCGGTATGCGAAAGTAAGTGGAAACTAAAGCTCACTACCACTCACCAATGTAGATGTAAATATCTCGGGATTGGTAACGAATAGGTACTGTCTTGATTGAAAAAGTAAAACTACTCTATTGAATTGTGCTGGGTTTTTGCTGAACCCTTTAGATGGGGGAATACATGAAAAAGAGTTAAAATTCTTTGAACATTTCTTTTCCTTGTTGAGGTTCCTTGTTAAGGTCCCCTCTGTTACTGGGTGGTATGACATCCACCTCAGGACATATTGCCTAAATATATTTGCCATCATTTCACAATGGGAACCCAAAATTCTAATGATAGACGAAATGTGTGAAATAATGACATGAAGCAGACCAAGAGTTCTGATAGGATAGTGAAAGGCAGTCTTTAAAGGTGAGGCCCACTTTATCTAGTCTTATAATCACAGATTCCAAAAATGCCACCCAAAACATGCCGGGTCCACATTTGGTCTGGGCTGGAAATGGACACCAAGGCAGAGGCTCATTGCCTATTTCTTTTATATACTGGAGAAGAGGACTGACAGCCAACAGATTGTTAAAAATTATCTCAGGCAATCACCCAAAATGCTCACCAATCCGTAATTTCACCGCCCTAGAGGTCTTCCCTATGTAAGCTTTCTTACAGGGACATATAATGACGTAAATCACGTTAGCACTAAGGCAGGTGGAATGCTGCCTCAGTTCCCAGCTTCTTTTGTGGAACGGGCCAGCGGAATGCTCCCCTAACGTTACATTTTTTAGAACTCAACCACAAGCCAGAAGATATGAGATGGTGGGTAGTAGAAAAGGTTTTAGGTACTGATGCAGCTAATACTGCTGCACGATTAGCGCAAATAGAACAATGGTGGATATATCATACCAACAGCTTAAACATAGGGCTCACTCAACAAGAAGAATGGAATTGATTCCCATCCCCTTGTTCCTTTGAAAGAAGGAAGAAATATTGTTGGTTCCCTCCATATCCTAGTTCATTGAGATGGAAGATTTTGTCCATATATTTATTGAGACTCCTAGAGTCCTTTTTCTAGCTCGTGTATTAGGGCCGGAGTCACAGTCTCTCTTCTGTGTTAGTGACTCCGTTTCGAAATAAAAGAGGGACTTCCGCGTTGTATTAGATTCGGACCACTGTGGACAAATGGCGGACGTAAACACCCTCGGTGTTAGATGACCCTAAGGTAAACCAGTATGAGAGTTGTTCGTTCAGTTTGGGCAGTTGTATAGGTATTGTTGAATCAGATCAGAACGGTTTCTCTTATATTGTTTCCATATTGTGTTTAGATTACCGTTGTGGGAAAGATACGCGGCTAGTTGTGAAACAGGCGTACCGTTCTTACTGATATCCAGGACAGAGCCGTGGGCTCTAGTAGAGTACTTCTGGGGCTTTATAGGTAAGCGAGAGGCTCAGTAGGCCCCCATTATTATTATTTTTGAGTTATTTCGGTATGTAGTAACTTTAGTTTGTTTATCTTGCTACTTCCTCATGAAATAGCACAGAGATATTGATGCTCTCTAACCCATGTTAGCCGGCCGTTTTTTGAATGAAAGAAGAGAATCGGCACTTACGGCAAATTGATATTATTCAAAGGACTAGTGTGGAAGATATTCTTTGGGAAAGAAGGTATTTAACATTTGCCTTCCCCATACAGTAATATTTTTGCTGTTTATGTCTGTTATCGGTATTTTCTAAAAATATTTTTCATTTTTTATGTTTTCTTTAGGATATCCAGCACTTAGCTCTTTACCAGAGGCTGCTGGAACTCTAGCCATTGGGAGAACCAAATGGGGTTTGCAGGTAGGAAGGATCTTGCCTATTTTTTGAAACTGCGATCTGATGCTGACGATAGTGGGGTGCTTGAGTGTGACGAGAAGGGTTTGTTCAGCACTAACTAAGAAGTGCATATAACGGAGATTATAGGAACGTGTTTTCGTTCTAGTTTTCTCTGATATCCTTTAGCCTTTTATAAACCTAAGATGCTAGAGATGAAACCAGATTGATTGAGTCAATTAAGAGGTTCTGTTAAAACAGGTTAGGTTGATTTGATGTTTAATAACACGGTGGATAAGAGAGATGCCCATCGAGGGATTAAAATTATAGGGATGCTCTATACCCTGAGGTGTTATAACATGTTGTTTTTGAGAGGAGGCACTAAGAGAGGGGTGACTTAGGTATGTAATTTTAGACACGTTTTTTAAAAAATGATTTTTATAACTGTATGTTTGTTTTGTTTTTAGAAGTATCTGTTAAATGTTCATCCAATCCTGATGAAGACACTTAAATTGGTCAAGTCGAAACTATTCACCATCTGGGGAGCTTTTTCGAAAAAAAGAACTATCTGTTAAAGCACCAATAGTCGATATTTTTTCTGGAATGAACTATGATCAGTAATTAGGTTTATAATGAAATGTACTAATGAAATGAATTATTCTTTTTATGGCACTTTATTACATTTATATAACTTTTAGATGTGCAAATAACTTCGAATGAATGTGTTTGAATGTATGATTAGTAAAATAAATATTTTCTAAGTACTATGTATTATATAATTCAAAATAAAATGAAAATGATTATTTGAATTTGTATCTATTCGCCCTTCTTTTTAGAGTCTCCTCCCCTCCTGGTACCACCTTTCGTGTATTATTAAGTGCAAAGCATGTTAGGCTTCGCTAACTTTTACCGCAGGTTTATCCCCGAATTTTCTCGAATAGTCCAGCCCATCACTGCCTTGTTAAAGAAAAACAAACGTTTTGAATGGTCTACCGAGGCGGAACAAGCTTTCCAGGATTTGAAGACTAAATTTATCTCTGCACCAATCTTAAAACACCCTCGCCCCGAACTCCCCTACATCGTGGAAACTGATGCTTCAAGCCTTGCCATGGGGGCAGTTCTATCACAAAAGGACCCAGTAACCAATCAGTTGCATCCAGTGGCATTTTGGTCCCGCAAATTCTCGCCTCCTGAAATCAATTACACGATTACTGACAAGGAACTTCTGGCTATCAAGTCTGCCTTTAAGGCTTGGCGGCATTATCTGCTGGGGGCCCGACACACCGTTACTGTGATTACGGATCACCGAAACCTGCAATATTTGAAAACCGCAAAAGCCCAATCCTCTAGACAACTCCGTTGGGCATTATTCTTTGCCGAGTTTGACTTCATTATTACCTATCGACCTGGTACAAAAAACGGTAAAGCTGATGCCCTTTCTCGGATGGGAGTGGAAGAACACTTGATCAACCCTAAACCTGTACCAATCATTCCCGAACAAAGAATTCTGGGTGTAATCGCCACACAATCCATAGAGGAAGTTAAGGATAAAGCCAGGCAACTTGTAACTCCAGCAGACATACAGAATTGGCATCTGCAGGGAAAGGACTTTGCAGTAAAGGACAACTTATTGTATTTCCAAGAACGATTATACCTGCCCAGCACAGATTTACAGAAAAAAGTAATCTCTTGTTATCACGAATCTTTAATGGAAGGACATCCCGGTATGGCCAAGACCTCAGAAAAGATCAAGCGCTACTTCTGGTGGCCGTCTTGGAAAAAAGATATCAGAGACTTTATAATGTCCTGTGGAGTATGCGCCCAAAACAAGAGTCAAAAGGAAAGACCAGCAGGCCTCTTACGCCCTATTGACATCCCACCTCGCCCTTGGCATACGCTTTCTATGGACTTCATCACCGATCTACCTCCATGCTCCGGATATAATACGATTCTAGTAATCGTGGACTTATTCTCCAAGATGGCGCATTTCATTCCGCTCAAAGGCTTGCCAACAGCAGCAACTCTGGCCCGAGAATTTCTCGAAAACATCATCCGACTGCACGGTTTTCCTTCGGTTCTAATTTCGGATCGAGGTAGTCAATTTATTTCTCATTTTTGGCGAAGTTGCTGTCGGTCGGCTCAAATTGATGTGAGACTATCGACCAGACACCACCCTCAGACCGACGGAAAAACCGAGAGGACCAATCAAACTCTGGAACAGTATTTACGCTGCATGCTGCAACAAACTGAAAAAACTTGGAAAGACATCCTTTGGATAGCCGAATATGCTTACAATAACTCTGTCCATTCGGGAACTGGGAAAACCCCGTTTTTTCTTTTATACGGCAGTCACCCTCGAACCTCGGAGTTGGATCCCCTCCAAGATCTTGAAACACCAGCAGTAGACTACCTGCATTCTACAATCACCCAAGCCTTTAAGGAAGCTGTTTCTCACCTTCAAAGGGCTAAAGAACAATACAAGAAAGGAGCAGATCAACATCGGAAGGAAGCCCCTCAATATCAAGTAGGGGATCAAGTCTGGTTATCCACCAAATATCTACCTCTAAAAGGGCCACGCACATTCAACCCAAGATACCTTGGTCCCTATTCCATCACTACCATAGTAAACCCAGTAGCGGTCAAGTTGGACTTGCCCCCGCACATGAAGATACATCCGGTCTTCCACGTCTCTCTATTAAAACCCGTGCAACCTCAAACCCGACTAACTAAATCTCCGAAACCCATCCTAGTTGATGGAGAACTCGAGTTTGAGGTCAAAAGCATTCTGGACTCCAAGATCTCCAAATCTAAACTATTTTACCTAATTGACTGGAAAGGCTACGGCCCCCAAGAGAGATCCTGGGAACCTGCTGAATATGTCCACGCTCCTCGCCTAATCAAAAGATTTCACCGAACATTTCCTGACAAGCCAAAACCCCCGGAGAAGCCCGGTTTGGGAGGGGCCTTGAGGGGGGGTACTGTCATGATCTCTGCTTCCAAAAGGTCAGGGTTTTCCCAACTCCCTTGGAAGCAGATCCATAACCCAGGTTCCGAGTGCCAACCAGTCCCAATTGGGACCTTTTGGACCCAGTCCTGGCGCCAGTGGCACCAGGCTCATAAATATCCCCAGTCCCAGCGCTGGAAGCGCCGGGCTCATAATGCTTGGGTGGACTTACCTGCAGCAGACCATGCTGCTTACTTGCCTGCCAGTTGAGCCTCTGATCCTCTTCTGTTTGGAACTACTTTTCCTGTTGGGTGGGGCAGGAGCCACTCCCTAGGTTCAGAACACTGGAACTCTTCTGGAAAGCAGGAACTCTTTTCTTACCTAGGCGTGGCTGTGGAAGGAGACACCTAAGCACTACAGGAGGCTATTTAAACCACACCCGATGGATGAATCTTGCTTTGCGTTATTCTGCATCCTCTGCAGCAGAACGCTCATCGTGTCTTCTGCATCTGATCCTGGGCCTAAGGAAAAAGGCTTACCATCCTGAATCCAGTCTTCAGCAACACCTATAAAGACAAGAAAGAACAGGTTAGCATTACGGTCTTCAGTGACAGCGCTTCACTTACCTGGTCCATCGGCTGTCACCAACGCCTCGCGCTGCATTCCGGCATCTGAAAGACAAAGGCTTACCTACTCTTCGTGCGCTCCGGAGGTCTTCGCACTGCATTCCGGCATCTGAAAGACAAAAGCTCACCAACTCTTCGCACACTCCGGAGGCCTTCGGCGCTGCATCCCGCATCTGAAAGACAAAACAAGGTGCGTTTAAAGACATTGGGGAACTTTAATACTCACGTGCCATTACTCCTTTCCACATCTAACCCAGTGGGTATTCCGGCACCCTGCAGCCGCTCCGAACTTGTACCTGCAAAATAAAAAGACAGTTAGAGCGCATCGTGAAGCAGGCAACAAGCGCTTACTTACGTGCTTCCAGGCGCTTCCATTCATCACACGGGCTCCATCTTCAACTCACTTCAGCCCGTCATCCGCCATCACCGGAACCCTGCAAAACAAGAGACATCATTACTAAAGACTTTAAAGACATTAGAATTACTCAAAACTTACCGTTCGTGCAGTAAACGACGGACAGCAGTCCTCTGAAGTCAAGAGGCCTGCTCCCCAATCCAGTGAAGAAACTGGTTACAGCACCCTGCCCCGAGGCAGATGGAGAGCACGGCGTTCACTTACCTAAGGTGAGAGCGTTAACCTTTGGGGTTCTACAGGAGAAGAGAAAGGGAAGAAGATAGAGACATTCAATAACCCAGTTCATTAATCCCATATTTTCTATCTGCAGACATCTTACCCTTCGAGTCAGACATACAGTGCACAGAGGTCCAGCCCAAAGAGCCAGCCGTGTGTTACACATCACCTTTGAAGATACAGTATACGCCCAGTCAAGACCGGCGCCTCTACGGGAATCAGGTGAGCGTTACAGTTATTTACAAAAGGAAGTGTGGCAGATGGATTGGTAAATCCATTTCTGTTGCGGGCGGCTGCATTTCCGCCCGTTGGAATTTTTTTTCAAAAAGCTTAAGTTGTGAATGATCTTAATTGCCGGAATGAATAACAGAGGTACTTTTAAGTTAAGAGATGATGCTTTCACGAGCATAAGTAAAGGAAGCAATTTGGTCTTGCCTTCATTGAATTGGTTAAGTAGTTATAATTAGTTATTGATTCAGAATCTGTTGTCATGTGAGGCCTGAATGGCATTTGGACAGCGTGAGTGCATGAGAGCGTGAACCTGTATGTTGTCAGGTGTAGTTTCTTGTGGGATAGGTTGTCCTGTAATAGGGGTACTTCATGGAAGTTGTTGAAGCTTAAGAGCAGAGAACAAAGTTTATAGTTTTTAGATTGGATTTAGGTCTCAAGGGTGTTTGTAATTAGTCAACCAAGGGATTAAGTGATCCAAATGTGAGGTTTTATTAAGTAGGTTAAAGTTGCATATTAGTAGAAAGAGATTGAGATATGCGTAGTAATAGTGTTTTCTGAAATGCTATTTGGTATTTATGTTGTAGGTACATTGGTATGAGAGGTATCTTGCAAGTGGTAGTAAGCATGTTTGATAGGTGTGCACGGGTGGTGTGTAAAAGTCGTGGCCCCTGTTACCTCTGTCAACAAATACTTGGTAATGTTATGATGCAAAGGCAAAAAATTGTGGTACGGTCATGTTTAACTAACACGCTTTTCCTTCCACAGATGGACATTTAATGAAATATAGGTTGCATTGACAACATTGCTAGAGTTTTGTATTAAGACCTTATTTAATGCTAAAGTTTAGAGTGCTAAGTGTCAAACAAAGTTTTTTGTTTGGTTGTTTGGTTTAGAAACCATTCAGAGTTTCATGATGATACAGCAAAGACTATAGTAGAGTCATTGATGTTGGTATGATGCTGGTGTGAATGAAGTGTGATTTTCCCTAATAGGAGCTGTATAGTATTTAGGAGTACTTTCAACATGGGCAATTTAGGGGTATTGGTGTCACAAGAAGTGAAGTATTTACCCGGGTATCTGGGATACTCAGTCTAGTTGGAGGTGGTGTGTATTTAGGTACATACCGGTTTGCATTGTTGGGTGTGAGGGAGATGTGTGTGTGTTCTTTTGTGGGACGATGAAGTCAAGTTTAGGAAGAGAGGTATGGGTGCCTCTATTTGTAAAAGTTTTAGTAAGGATGTTTGAGCAGTTGGGTGCCTTTTCCTCACTTGGTAGAAAGAGGAAGGGGCATTGATTGTAATTGTGTCCCACGGCTGTGTGGACTATTTTGGAATATGTAATGAGACTAGCAGAATGTTCTCAGTTAGGAGTGATGAGGCAAGTGCATTGAACATGGGGTTGTTTGTGTGCGTGTTGTTATTAGCCATTATGGTTAAGTTATCTACTTGTGTTTTTATGTCCCTAAGGAAGGGAGATATGTAGGGATTTGGTATTATCCTGCATCCTAATGGAACCTTTGGTCAGTGTATTGATTGACAATGGAGTGTTAAGAGTTAGAATGTTTATGTGTGACTGGGGTTCTATGTGGTCAGTTGGGAGATGTAAGCTTACCTGGGAGGATGCAGGTGTATGTTGCCCTGAACCCAGATGTACCTGACATTATATGACCATCATAATGTACTGGAACTAAATAAAGAAGTTACTGAACTTCACCTGAGGTCATGGTCATCTGTGGGGAACAAGGAGTTCTACAGGAGGCTATGTTACCAAAAATAAACACAGATACATCAAATGGTTTACCTTTTTCTTTATTAATATGTATGTGATTTTATTGTGTTCACTGGATTTACCTGACTGTATCAACGTGTCCCCAGAGCAGGGCCTCTTAGTCCATTCAGACTCATGACAATAGGGAGGACTCCCCTGCTAGGAGCTCCAGACCTACCTGTGTTGAGGATTCCGAGGATGTGGTTGAAAAATAATAAACATTGTAGAAGAGAGTTGGGAGAAGAGGCCGCTTGCCTGCTCCATGTGGGTGTGTGGCCTCGAGAGCCACCCCCTCCTGGCCCCAGGGCTCATGGAACCCCATGAACTAAGCTGCATATGTTGGATGTGGCAAAGAAGCATTCAAGTCCGAGCTGCTGTCCAGAACAGCCCAGGCTCCTACATGACCTGAGGAGCTGGCAGACAGCCCAGAGAAAACAGTAAGTCCCAAGCTGCACAGGGCAGCAGGCGAGGTGAAGAATGAGCTTCAACCGCGTGAACGGGGGTTCAGCCTAAGAGCCATAAGGCAGGCTCAGGGGCCACACTGGGCGGACCAGAGAAGAACCAAGTCCTGGGCCCTGTGTATGGAGTGGGAAAGGTGAAGATGTGTCACTGACCCGGGGCTGCGTGTGAAGAGCAGCCACACGAAAGGCAGCGCAGCCTTAGGCCAGTACCCTCCACCAGACAAGAAAGAAGCCCCAGGCTTTGTGCATGCGGTGGCCCGGGTGATATGTGAACTGGGGGGGAAGTTCGCCCACTCATGAGCCAGTCAGGACGGTTTGTGAAAATTAGTGAACTTCGGCAGTATGTGCGGCACCAACGAGGGGCATGAGAGTTCCCACCTTCCCTGGGGCCAAATGGAGAGGGCAGCAAAGAATTAAATTACCTGGAGCTCCTGCTGCTACATCCGATGCAGCCAAGGAGGGCTGGAGAAGTGCAGTGGGAGCGTTGACAGTTCTGCTCAGGTAGGCGGGACCTGGGTGGGGCTGAGCGGAAGCTGCACAGCTGTGATTTTCCCACACGCAGTGAGAGGAGCACACTCAAGCACTTCCACAGAGGAAAATGGCCAGCTGTAGCTCTGACAAGTACAAAAGCCAGTGCCACAGAGGTAAATGAGTAATATGGAGTAGTATGGGCTGCAGTCCCTCTGGCAGGTTTTAAAGGCACCCCGACAGAGGAAAAATCACATGTAGACCTGTAATGCCCTGTACATGGGAGACGAAATCAGGCATGTGCCAGACACCTGCTGTAGAACAAGTTGCTGCCCCATATGACCAGTGGTTAGTCTATATATATGTGCAGTGACTGTTGTTTATGTAATAAAGACTATTAGGGCAGGCTGCGGTTGCCAGTGTTAGGTGACAGAACATATGTGGGAGAGTTAGGGAAAGTGGTTAGTGGTAGAATTGTGTGAAGCCCATGAAAAATATTCTAGTACTATTCAATTATAGAAGACCCATAATATAGAGGGAAACTACAAGTTATGTTATGTTATGTTATGTTATAGCAACTTAGTAGAGTGCACGTACGCCCGAGGGCATCTTGGCGCTGTCGAGTGGATGGAGAACAATAAACATAGCAGAGACAGAAAACAAACTCGAAGAGCGTGGTTTTCAAAAGTCTGCAGAAAGTGAGATGATACGCAGTAGCAAGAAGAGCGAGAGGAAGATGGTTACAGGATCTTTCAGCCACCACAGAAAAGGCTCTACCTCCCTTAGAGACAGGCGGTAGCGAGGGACTGCTACAAGAAGCACAGATCGAGATCTCAACAGCCAGGTCGGAGTGTAGGGAACAAATTTACAAGTAGCCATATACCCATATTAGTCACTATAAGCAGGGTCAAGGAAGAAGATGAAAGGGCTCTCCTTGTGCTCAGTAAGATATAAATAACTTGAGAGATGTGGAATCTTTAGAGCTTTGCTTTCACAGACACATAAACTCACACAGGCCAGATAGATTCACGCACAGTATTGGATGAGCCACATACAAGATTTGAAGTTAGATAGGGCCCTGAAGCCGGGAATTATTTTGAGGTTAGACTACAAGGCAAAAAGGTATTGAATGAGTATCATTTCAAATTGATATACTATTGAAATGTGATTGTAGTTAGAATCCATAGACTAGGGTAGCAGTTAATACAGACTATTGGAAATGTAATGAACAGGAATACAGTATTGCATATTTTGTGGAAATGCAAAGAAATAGCAGGGTATGATGAGAATATTTTGGATGTGACCAATAAGCTCTCCAATATCAAGCTCCCAAGAGTGCATTTACAAGACAAGTATGCAAATGAGTACATTATATGGTGCATAAATGCCAAAGATTAAAAAAATACATTGGGAGGAGAAATGCCATTACAGAGCAAGGTGTATCACACAAATGCAATATATGCTCCTTCCTGATTTTATATATATATATATATATATATATATATATATATATATATATATATATATATATATATATATATATATATGGAATAATGAGCTATTCAGAGTGGCATTACATGAGAGTGGTCTCTATAGAATGAGTGGACATGGCCAGGGACGTCATTTATGGGTAGCCAGGGGTTGCAAGTTCGACCCATGAGGTCTCTCTTGCTACCCCTGTGGTCTCCCTTGCTACCCCTAAAACAAAATGTAAAAAAAGTTAATTTTGTTTATTTTTATTTTTTTAAATGCAAGCTCCTTGGTTGTGTCCAGCGCCATGTGGCTCTTTGCTTCTGGAGTGGCTGGCATTCTTGTTCAGGACTCTTGTTCCACAAGTCTAACGCTTTCAGCAGTGACCCTAAATAAGAAAGAATCGGAATAACAATGTGTCTTTCTGGAATTGTATACAATAATTGCTCGGTTTATTTCAGGCACACTTCAGGGGGTGAGTCACTGAGTTAGTCTGTTCTTAAACACGTCAACTCAGCCTTTCATCCTTCTGAGGTCGCTAAATGAGTAGCAACACAGGGTGGATGATAATGTATGTATATTTTTTCTATATAAAGCACTTAAGCGTAAGTGCTATATAATAACACATCATTACCATTTGGCCATGGACGTCTGCAGGCATTCACAGTAATTAGGTAATATGGCCTTTACACACTGATCTTAACAATATATATGGCTATCCATTCATTGAAATGTATATCAGAGATATCGTAACCATATTTTTCGTAGTGTACTTAGGAACAATGCTATGTGATGCCACTTCCTGTTTTGTCAAGGGTGAAAGGTTGCATTCCATCGCTTCCGAGATATCATTTACGGGTGCGGTCAAATGACACCACTTCCTGTTATGCCATCAGGGGTCAAGGGTCATGTGATGTCACTTCTGCTACCCCTGGCATTTTGGTGAAATGACGTCCCTGGACATGGCTGGTTTACGGGGGAAATCAAAGAATTCTTCTTTAGGTTCGTTTGGGTAGAAGGTGTACATAGGGGAAATTGAATAATAAGACAGGAAAAGAGACAACATAAGAGTGTGAATGCAGACAAGACGTGTAGTGTGGATGTGAACATTTCCCACCCAAATAGTATGAAGTATAAGCTTGCATGAAATGACATTTTTCTGACATAGATGGGCGAAATACATGCACATTCTTAGAAATATTTCTTTCAACAAATGACTCCCACTATTTGAGCATCTTTTTTTCAATGCACCGGCAACGTGAGAGGCAACATCCATTTTAATGCAGCAAAGTTAAAGCTAAATGTGGAAAAATGTGTTCACATTTGTATAACAATCTGTTTTCTTTTATATTTCCTCCAATGCGTGATCATGCTAAAACAGTTCCAGTTCAACCAAGCTTAGGATAAAAATGCTTATCATTATCAGCCACCAGGGGTGCAGAGATGTGCTGACTTCTCTGTGTTGCTCCGTCACGTCGGTATGGAAAGGGTTCTTAGCCCTCGCATACGCCCCCACATCAACTAGCAGTGGGCCCCATTGGGTGCCACAACACTCTGGGCACAAACCGGTAAAGTTTGGAGACGAAATCCCAGGGAACTCAGAAGGTATTGCAGACGTCTCCTGATACAGAGATGACAGCCCTCCAGAGACGTCCCTCAGCCTCTTTTAAGAAATGGTGCAGCACCGCCTCATCCTAAGAAAGGTGATGAGTGGCCACCCCTAGCCCTCCTCCTTATTGAGGACCACTGGGCAGCCGCAGGTCCTTGCCCTGGGGAACCCACAAGTCCCTAGGCAACCACCCAGCCTGAGGCCCGGCAACACAGCTCCAGGAAACCCTGGGAGGTCGGCCTATGAGGGGCATAATAGACAGCACTGAGGGCCGCGGTGAGGAAATCGTGACCCTCTCCGACCCCGATCCAGGGAGAGGGAAACACTTGGAACCCCCCACCCCCCACTGCAGATACAGTGAACGCGTACCAGCAAAGAAGGGGCCCAGTGACGACGACCAGGGAGAATCTACAGGGCTGCAGACTAGCCCACCAACCCAAGTCAGCAGCAGGAACAGGGCCTAGACAGGGCCCGGAATCATCCACAAAAACAACAAGCATAGGCCCCCTACAGCTGGGAGAGGGGATGATAGCCCTCAACGGGGAGAAAGAGGGAGTCTTCCAATTGGCTGCAGAGGGAAGCAGTTTGGGGCCAAAGGAAATAAAAGAGACCACCAGACCTTGTTCACACATTAAACCCAAAGAAGAGTCCCCACCACCCTCGCTTGACACCTCTAAAATTGGTGACCCACCAGTTAGCACTAGTGTACAACCCAAGGCCATAACATGGTGGTGAAGCAGGCCTAAGGTAAGGCAGCAGTATCCAGAAGTGCGACCCGTCTCCCATACAATTCCAGCCCGCAACACCAGGTTGCCTCTAACCCCGAGCAGCCCAGGAGGGCCCGCACTTGGCCCACCTCCCAGTAGGGTACTGGCTCTCATTGCTCAGGTAGCCATCCCAGATGAGCTGGAAGTTGGCGTTACAGGAATTTTGCTATCAGGATAGCCAAGCACAACCAACGGTTGCGACCCCCAAGGAAATAGCAGACCAGGCCGATGACTCTATGTCTACCAAAAAAGACATTCCAGCCTTGATACAAGAAATTAGGAAAATGCGGGCCAACATAGATCATAGACTTGAACAAATTGATCAACGAGTGGACTAGATAGATCAGAAAGTGGACAAGATGGAGGAAAGAATCCAAGGTTTTGAGGCCAACCAATCTTCAGTGGATATTCTTGAAGTACAGATTGACACCAGACTGTCAGCCCTGGAGAGAAGGGATGGCGAGAAAGCCCTCAAAATGGAAGATTTCAAGAACAGGGAGCATAGCAACAACTTTAGGAACTTTGGCCTTACGGAAGCGGAGGGAGAGACAGAGAGAGGTATCTGTCGGGCCATCAAAGAAATAGTCGGCTTACTGTTCGGTGATGGAGCAACAAACAAACCCACCATAGACAGCGCGCACAGGAGTGGTGGTAGAGCTGGAGGACCACGCTCCGTCCATGTTCGCTTTTATTACTATGCAGAAACGGTAACGATCTTAGAGGAAGCCAGGAAGTCCTCCACCATCACATATAACAATGCAACAATCTCAATCTTCCAAGACCTCTCCTCATTTACCCTGGCCAGAAGGCAGATGTGTGTCCCGCTGATACTATCATTAAGAGAAAAGTGGATACGATACTGGTGGGGCTACCCATTCTCATTGACCTTCTCATACATTGGCCAGCAATCCAAGCTGATCTCCAAAGAAAATATCAAGGGAGCGATCAGTGAACATATGGAAAGACCAAATGGACGAAGGCAACCTGCTGGGGAGGCCACCGAGTAGGGAGCCAAGAGTGGATCTTCGAGGGACAGGAGAAGTGTCCATGGCTCAAGGAAATTTATGAAATTGAACACCCCACCGCCACATGGTGGAAATTGACTTAGACACAGTAAATAATTGTACTCACGACTAGATCAGTGGTGTCAAACCTCAGGGAGAATCACGGAAAGGGCGGAGGGGGAGAATATGCATCCCTATATGGTGACCTGGGGGGAGCCATGTATTTGGTGAAAGTGTAGACAGGGGGTATCCTCCGACTAGGGGGGTAATTATCTGGGCTGAGGGAGTTGGAGAAGTTGATGTCGTTCCAAGGAGATCGTGGGAGAAGGGGCTCAATGAAAAGAGCATTTTCAAGAATTGGCCCGGGGTGCCCGGGCACCATGGTGGTTTAGTCAGGGACCAGAAATGGGAGAAAGACCTGACTTGATGCTGGGGGTGGGAGGAAATCCAAAGGGTGAGTTGGGGAAGAAGGCCGGGGGAGTCGGTGGGGGGGTCAGGTCTGTGTTTTATTAGGTCATGGCGGGGTGGGGGAAGGTGGTGAGGGTCCCTGGAAAAGGAAGGTAGGGCTCAGTTAAGTGGTTCCGTGAGTTGGTGTGTATAGGTCTGGTGGTTCTGTGCTATTGGCAAAGCGCATATTCAAGCCAACAAGTAGTAGTGGCTATACAAAGGGTTGAGGGTGGAGCGCATGAAGGACACACAAAAGGATCTGGTTTCCCAAGTCCTAATGGCTAACACACTGCAAGCCCTGCTTGGAGGCTCTTTAAACGATGGAGGAGTCAACTCTCCAACAAAGAGATCGCTCCTGGCCCAAGAATTCTACCGAGCCAAGTTCGAATTGCTCTTTCTCGAGAAAACACATTGAGTGAGGGGAAAGGAATCAGCACTCCGAGGGGGAAGGATAGGGGAGGTACACTGAGCCTTGTTTACATCAAAAAAGAGAGGAGTAGCCATTGTCATGGCAAGTGGTCTGGGGTTCAAGGTACAAGCGACAATGAGGGATCCAGAAGGTCACTACCTATGTGTTAAAGGAGATATCAAGGGGAACCCATTGACACTGGGAGTGATCTACTGCCCGAACGAAGGCCAAATAACCTTTTGGGAAAGAGTTAGTGACAAGCAACAACTTTTTACAGAGGGTTCACTTATTGTAGGGGGCACTTTAACATGGTACTGGACCCCTTTAGCGACAGGAAGAGAATGGGCATACAGAGACCATCCCAGCTGGACAATGGCACCTCTCAGAACTTCCATAAAGTTAACGGGGACTTGGGATTGGTAGACTCAATGACCACTCTAGCAGCAGGAGATTCCCCCTTCACATTCTATTCACAAGCTCATGAATCCTTCTCAAGGAGTGACCACATCTTGGTAGACAGCTCCTTGTTTAGTTACGTTGAGTACTCCCGGGTAGACCCAGTGCCCTGGTTGGACCATGACTTAGTGTGCATAGTGGCGGGTAGACACCTGGGGGCACCCACAGTCATGGAGGTAGAGCATAATGACTCACTCCTAAAAGATAAGGAAACTGCTCACACATTGCACGCAGATATTATAGAATATTTCGAGCTCCAGGATTAACAGGGAGGTGGCCCCACACATCCTATGGGATGCATTCAAGGCCACCATCCATTGAGTTTTAATCCAGATATGATCCGAAAAGAAAATGGAGGGGCAGAGACAGGAAGACCTCCTTAGGGGGAATATTGCAGGGATCCAACCGGGACTGCTCCCGATAAAGCACCATCTCCCTGGACCAGACGAGATCACTGTAGGACCATAAAGCACAGTTAAAAAACCTCCTGCGGAACAAAACCGTGAAGAAGTTGCTCTTTCTCAAACAAAAATACTGTGATAAGGGCGACATGGCAGACTAAATCCTAGCCTGGAAATTGAGGGAAGCCCAGAAAAGTAAAATGGTTAGGTCAGTGAGCACCGACGGGGGACGACGCACTATAATACCACTAGTATACGGACGGATTTCAGACAATACTACGAACTTTTATATAAGTCAGAATTTGATGGCGATGAATCATACATAGTAGAAATCCTGGCACAACTACCCATTCCAGGCATACCCAGGGAAACTACTCTTGACATAAATGCTCCAATATCAGAGGGAGAGATCATTCAGGCAATTAAATCATTGAAAGGGGGCACAAAACCATGCGATGACAGGTTCTCAGATATATTCTTCAAGCTATACCAGTCCACTCTGGCCCCATACCTTCAACCTTGTTCTGGAGGAGGGGACATTGCCCAAGTCAATGATGGGGGCCATTATAGGTGTGCTCCCGAAAGAGGGTAAAGTCTCGACACAATGCTCATCCTACCGGCCTATCTTCTTACTCAATATCGATATAAAAATCTTGAGGAAGGTGCTGGGAAAGAGACACAAAGGAGTTATGCAGTACATGGTCCACGGGGACCAGGTCGGCTTCATCACAGGGCATTAGGGGTCAGACAATATCATGAAGATACTAAATTTAATGCCCTATGCCCAGGAGGTCGACCTCGGTGCATGTCTCTTCTCATTGGACTCAGAGAAGTCTTTTGACAGGGGGGAGCGGAAATATATGTCTATCCTCCTGAAGAAGATGGGAATAGGGGAGAATATTTGGAAATGGGTGGGAGCGCTACAAAGGGCGCCACGTGCAAGGGTCCAGGTCAATGGGGAACTGTCAGCCCCTTTTCAGCTGACTAGAGGCAGGAGACAGGGGTGTCCACTGTCCCCCATAGTGTATGCACTCACAATGGAGCCCCTGGCGATAGCCATAAGAAATCATCAGGGAATACAGGGGACGAAAAGGGGAGAAGTTGAGTTCAAACTTTCCTTATTTGCTGATGACATACTGGGGTATCTCTTGGCAGCTCCCTCCTCACTCCCATCGCTGTTCGCTCTCATTGACACATTGTGGGCTTTCTCAGGCCTGCTAATCAACAAATAAAAATCAGTAATAATGCATATCCTGGCCAAAGACCTGTTCTTAGATATAAGGAACCGTATCTTGGGAGCAAGGGTTGAGCAATCAGGGATTTCATACCTGGGTGTCTGGATACCTTGAAATCTGGCAACGCTCGCATCAGCCAACTATGAACCTCTCCTGATGGCCATTAAAACAAACCTAAACCATTGGGGCACACAAATACTCTCCTTGTATGGTCGAATGACAGCGATAAAAATGAACATCCGCGGCTCCTATATTTATCCACATCCCTACCCACAAAAATCCTGGAAGCTTATTTTAGTGACCTTCAACATAGTGTGCAGCGGTTTGTCTGGCAACAAAAATGCTGAGGATGAAAAGATCCACCCTCGCCCTCACAAGGGAAGAAGAGGGCTTTGGCCTACCAGCCCTTTCCCTCTACTATAACACAGACCAACTATGAGTGATCCTGGAACAAATGAGGGGCTTAGAAGATATGGACACCCACACGGCCAAAGAGAGGGACTTACTCTTGGCACCATACAGGGAAATACTGAATAGGCTAAAGGACAATCCATGTCTGCTGGTACTATGGGCTCTGTGGGGAGAAGGGAGAAGCACTAAGAACTTATCCTCCTGGCCCTCACCAATGACCTTGGTGTGGGGCCCGGTTATCGGATTGGGGAGCAAGGGATTCAGCAACACACAAGCATGGTCTGAGAGGGGTCTCGAAAGGGTGGGAAAGTTGTCTAGGGAGGAGGCATTCTGGGATTATGGAGTGGTAGCAGAAGTGCTTGAGGGGGACGCGATCTCTATATTCGAATGTCTAAGACTGAAAGGGATCCTCATCAATCAGAGCTGGGGTGACAAATTGAAACGCCCACTTACAACATTTGAAAAAATATTAGACACTTCAGAGTCGAGTATGGGAATAGTCTCTAGACTGTATAAGGTATTGATCACAGTAGATAAGAAAGACAGGAAAACCTTTAAATTCTGGGACAACTTGGAGGGAGAGGAGGTCTTGGAGGAGGTCTGGGGGGAAATATATACAATTATGTTTCATGGGAATCTCTTCACGGCAGCCATGGAGCATAAATTCAAGGTCCTACAAGGGTGGCACCGGGACCCCCTGAGAACATTAGAAATGTTTCTGGGGTCTTCCCCACTATGTCCTAGGGGATGTGGCTCAATAGGTTCCCGAGCACACATGTGGTGGCAACGCCTGTGGGTTCCAGCACACTGGTGCGATCTTTCTGGGCTGAATGTCAGAGGTTATAGATCAGGTCCATCCCTTAGACCCCTCCAGATGCTGCTGGGGTTACCCCCAAGGGATTCCGACATGTATAGATACAAGAGAATGTGGGAGGCTATTTTCAGGGCCACTAGGGTTGCTCTAGCACAGAAATGGAAGAGTGGGTCACTCCCTGATAGAAGCAAGTGGCAATAGAAACGAAGGGACCTATATCTGATGGAAAAACTGACGGCAATGGTGAACAACCAGATAGGTGTATTTGTGGCAGATTGGGGCCCAGTGATAAGCAAGTGGGGATGGGATGTACACTAGTGGGGTGGGTGGAGAGCCTGCCCACCGGAAGTTGGCGTGAAGGGGGAGGTGGGGGGAGAAAGGTGGGGTAAATCAGAGAAACCTACGGGGAGATGGAGCTTGGAACCAGGGGGCCACAAACACAAGTGCACAAGGGAAGAGGGGGTCATACAAACAGTTCACAACCGGAAGGACACAGTGCCACAAGCCAAGTTCCACTACACACCCTGTCTATGATGTAATTCTCCACAGCGGCAGTTGTTTTGTTGTAGGGGCAAGTGGGTGTAACAGGGAGGGAGTTGAAATTGAAGATCCAATAATGCTTTGTTGTTGTATGTACAATTGTTTCCTTCAATAAAATTCAAGTAAAAAAAAAATGCTTATAATATAAAGACAGCTTTATTATTTAAATACTGCAGTATGAGACCACAACATTTAATTTAATAGTTGATTTGTCCATTTACTTAATCACTGTTAAACAAGTGTTTTGTACTTCACCACCAGAACTGCAATCCCTACATCGCTATTACCTCTATGTAAAAATAGCCCTGGCCTTGCCCTTAGGCCATACCTTTGGGTCATTATTCCGGATAATGACCCCCCTCAGCCTTTAAGGATCTATGCTATTCAAATGCATTCACTGTGCTGCACTACCAAACATTCCCTTGCTGATGATCCTCTGTGGTTCTTCGATTTCTATTCTCTCTGCTTCTCAAACTCTTCTTCTCTCCAACCATCATGGCCTAAATCCTGTTAACCAGTTTTCAAAACGGAGAATTTCCAGTTTATGGTTCTAGTGTAATGAACAATGTGATATAATCATCCAACAGTGAATTGTGTTGGTCTCTTATGAATGTGCATTGGAAGTAGTGCAGTTGTCAAACCCCCAGGCTTTGTCGATAATGGTCCTGTTTCACAAAGACTTTCACAGAGGAAATTAGGAGATCGGTAATGAGGAGGTGATCCTCTGATTCCTCTCTGATGAGTACACGCTACGCTACACCTAATTTTCAAAGTCTTGAATTGGAGTAAAGTTAGTGACAAAAAGTGGACCGAAAAGGTAGATGCAAGGGACATTTTTGCAAAGCTTAAATGCAAATGCAATTCACACAGATGTTTTCAAGGACACCTGAGAAAAGCTCCAGGGACATGTACATTTGCTTCGCTTTTAGTCTTTGTGAATGTGGCACAAGGTTGAAGAGGCAAATTTGAAATGCTCACTGGCATTTCTTAACTTGGTCCAATGCAAATCATTATTATTTAAGCCAATTATGCTTAAAATAATTCACACACAGTATCAAATGATGTCTTGAATGCCACCATATAAATCATGGTAACATTCCCAATATTCTATTTTTTTCCCAATTTGGTGCTGTTTTTTGTCTGACAAACAAACCAATTAATCCTTTTGATACCTAGGTCCAGATTGGCAAATACTCATGGGACCTAATTTACAATAAGGTCTGCATGGTCAAAAAGCACTTTGCACAGTAAAAGTACACTTTCTGGAATACGAGAGGTCACGCGTAACTGTTTAATAAATCCTCAGAATTTCTACAAGAATTGGATGTGGTGTGTTTACAGGAAACGTGGCTGATAAAATCACCAGTTGTGGAAGGCTACAAATGAGCTCTCGAACCTGTAATTAAGAACAAAAAAGGATGTCCAATGCCTGGGCTAATAACTTTAATTAAACAGAAAAGTTGGTTTCAGATAACAAAAACATCCAACCCACCACATACATTCAAGTAACGGTTATAAATTTACAGGAGAAAAATCTTAAAGATGACATAGACCTCTACCTCATTAATCTTTATTGGCAACATCAGGCAGTCGGGGAAACAAGCTTTGTAGATGATATATGTGATATACTTGATGAGATAATGATGAACAACTCACAACCAAAAATAGTTATCTGCGGAGACTTGAACCTGGAAATAATAACAAAAGAAAAAAAGATACAGATAAAAACAGAAAAAAGACAGAAAGACAGGCATAAAAACTCTTTGGATGGAAGAAATGGATGCTAGATGCATGTGTCTGATGAATGGAAATATATAGGGTGACATCCCACCGAATGTAGAATGGGAAAGAGGTGGACAAATCTCCATTCTGGACTACGTTTTTGCTTCTGAATCAGTGGCACGATGCGCCAACAGTCTTGAAGTGATGAAAACAATTGAGAGCAACCACAATCTTGTGAAAATGAGTCTGAATGTTGAAAGGTCCATCATGGACCCAGCCTGGGAGCATCAGATACATCTCGAACCAGGCAGAAACAGGCTAAGATTGAACAACATTGAGGTCAAGAATATAACAAAAGAGCTGAAAGAGTTGTGTAGTGTCAGCGGGTGCCTTGAATATGATTCCATTCTGCAAAAATACACCGAGAGTTGTAACGGAAGAGGAAAGCTTAGCTTCAGAAAGCATGCAAATGATCCAGCTACTGTATCAAATAAGCGAGTTAAGAAAACAATACGTGCCATCGGAAAAATGCAGTCAACAGAAAAAAAAGAAGGAAAAATACAAAATAAAGATGACATTTAATAATTTGCTACAGGGGCACAAACAAATAATGGAACAGCAAGACACAGAAGACATGATGACATCTCTAAGAAATAAAAATACAAGAGATCTCTGGTCCATTATTAGTGATTCAGAAGGATTGCAAGGAGCTACCTTGACAAATATGGTATGGGAACACCAATGGACTGACTGTTATACAAAACTATTTAGAAAACAAGGCCCAAATAAAGAACCATCCCTTCCCACTCTAAAGAACTGGAACATCGAGATCTCGAAAGAAGACATACTGTTAACTATCAAGAAAATCAGCTCGTCTCGCGCCCCGGGCCCGGGTGGCATAACAAAGAAAATGTGAAAAGACCATGCAAATGAATGGGCTGAGTTCTGTGAGATCCAGTTTAAAACGATAATGGAAAAAACTAAGGTCCCAACCTCGTGGAATGCAGCAATCATTGTGCCCATTTTAAAACGGGGCAAAGCTCTGACCCCAAGAGCTACCGGCACATAGCACTTCTTGATGATATGATAGGTAAAATTTTTGCCACGCAAGTTTTGCAACACCTAACATCATGGATTAAACTATCAAGAACATTTGACTGCAGACAGACAGGCTTTGTAAGGGGAGATGGATGTGGCCTCAACCTTTTCATATTAAATCTTCTTAAGATGGAGGCAATAAAAGAAGGAACAACAGTATACTTGGCCTTCATAGACTTAGCACACGCTTTCGATGATGTGGCTCGGGAACAATTGTGAGCAAAGATGGGAAGGATGAAGAGCCCTCCAAGTTTGCTTAAGGAGATTAAAGAGTTGCACTCAAATACACATGTAAAAATTAGTTTAGACCAAACAGGGACCCTGTCATACCCAATAAAAACATCACGTGGAGTAAAGCAAGGGTGCACTCTGGGATCCACCCTATTTAATCTATTCATCTCGGATGTGGGAGAAGTGATGGAGGATGTGGTATCGTTCCCCCAAATCTAAATGGCTGACAAATAAGCTGGATGATTTATGCTGACGACATCGTCCTGTTGGACAAAACGCCGATAGGCCTTCAGTGAAAATTGACGGCCTTAAAAACATAAACGGATAAAAATGGCTTAGATATAAATGCAAAAAAACTGAGATACTACAGTTAAAAAACCTGAAAGGTACCAGAGGGAAAACGAAGAAACAATTCCAGTGGAAACTGGGAAAGGAGACAGGCACCATACCTAGGAGTCATAATTAATGCCAACATTACAGATGATCCAATGGCTCAGAAAATCAAAACAAAATGCAAGGCCTTGGCAAATCAAGGGGCAGTGGTGTACAAGAAGCATGGACAATTTTCCATAAAACCTGTGATGAATTTCTATAAGGCAAATGTCATACCGGCCTTCAATCACGAGGCAGAGGCCATTTCAGGGTGCCCATATACATTGTGTTCACAATGTGAAAACATCTTTTGGAAGAGGATTCTACAACTGCCACAAAGTACACTAACACCATGTATACGCTACGAACGAGGGCTATCTGCAATCATTGCGCGAGTTATATGGCACACCTTGACACTCTATAGAAAGGTAATTGGAGCAGATAATTTACAGCAATTCGACATTCTGAGCACATCGGACCCACTCAATCCACCTGGGGTACTTGAGGAATGAAAAAAAGCTGTGAAAAGATTCTATCACAACTTATGACCGATAAAGATACACTAGTAAATAATCCAAATGAGGTGAAGAGAACACTGTGTGAGATCGACTGGATCGAGACAACTGACCAGAAAACCCAACATGCATGCATGAGATCACTTGCAAGCAAGACCAAAGCACGTGATGAACTGCCAAAGTATCTGGAAACATTTCCATGTAAAATACGCAGGAAAACTTTTCTAAAGTTCAGACTAAATCTGTTTCCCACAAAGGAAGTTGAAAGTAGGAGAAGGAAAAAAGGTGAGGTGAGAGAAATTACGTGTCGTTTCTGCCAAAAAAAACAATGAGGCACTAAAACACCTGGTGACCTAATGCACAGAATTAATCGACATGAGAAAGATATACCTGGGAGAGGAATGTAGGAAATATGTTGCGATGATGGTGGAAGACGGATGGAAAAGAATGTTGGATGGAAAAGAACAGAAGTTAGTCTTTGCCTTGACTTTCTTCTTGAAAGAACTGAACAAGTTGCTGGAAAAAAAAGTGAGGCTTAAGAGGAAATCAACTGACATAAACTGCATAAATCACTCCTAGTTGTGACAGCCCAACGAGAAATGTCAGTGAGAATACAACCATGGTAGCGAAGGCTTGAGCCCTGGAGGAGATTTCAATGAAGACGCAGTTATTGGAGTAAATGAAGCAGTGTTCATCTGCAGTGAGCACAGATGATAAGCAAGTGTTAGGCCTGAGCAATAAAATGTATCCAAAGTACTGTCCGATAGACTTGATTCGTGATTGATTTGAGTCCTTGCCTTGATGGGTGCTTTCGTTTTATTTTTTTATTTTTTTTTTAAAAAGTTTGTAATAAACTGTATTAAAATTTAAAAAAAACAGAAAAAAGTACACATTGCGCCACACAAAAATACCAAATTCAAATCACGGATTGCACTGTGCGCTGGTCCTTCCCACTTTCCGGCCTGCCCGAGCATGTAGCGCTCACGTCCGATAGCATGTGGAAAATTCCAGGGCAAAGTACGCGAAGGGGTCGGAATGTGCAAAAGCCAATATAAAAAATGGAAAATGGGGAAAAAAATGGGTGTGGGGAGAGAGGCACCATGCAAATCTACAAACACGCCCCATAAAGTGCGAACCTAACCTTATTCACAGAATAATTAGTGCTTTCTTGCTAACTTCAAAGGGCAAAAATGTCACCACTTGATCTGAAGAGGCACTCATTATAAATGCGCAACCAGATCGGAATGAAAAGGACTATCAATGCGATAGGCAATGGTAAAGCAAAAGCGTGAGAATGGCTGATCACGCATTGCTCACACCTGTGCTACTACATGGGAGGAGGAGGAGGCGGGCCAGAATATTCTACAACCACATCACCATATTGAGGATGCTAGATATGGAGGTGAATGCCACATACTGGTTCCCCCCATATGCAGTGCTCCAGATGAGATTTTCAGGTGAGAGTATTTTACTCCCTAATTTTCGAAATTAGAGAGTAAATGCAATTTCAAGAGAGTAAAAATTAGTTTTCTCCTTGGCAAGAGAGTAAAACTTCAAGTACATTATTCGAACCACTTGACACTTAACACTTCAGGTTAACACGGAGAGAAGTTCCAGTCAGCTGAAAAAAGATAATGACAGTCAGACCAAAGCATGGTGGCCCCACATGCGTGGCTGCTGAACCTGACAAGTGCATGGGAGAGCAACGTAAAAAGGGGAGGGGGCCCTCATGCTCATGTGCTACAAGTTGGGGACCCCTGCCTTAGTGCTTACACTGCCCTGATAGTACTACCTACTGTTGGAACATGATGCACTGTGCACACATGAAGGCCAGTGGTGGCCATGAATAGGTGGGCTCCGGAGCTTGGACTAACAAGTGGGGTTTGGGGTGCTGTTCTCCTGAGAACATTTTTTTAAATAATGGGTTAAAATTATGCAATTTCGGTGAAAAGTGGGTAAAAAGCCGCAATGCAATGTTTCACCTAGTAACAGATGAACAAATGCAATAGATGCCAAGACACCAACAGTGCACAGGAGCACTTTCCAATGTATTTTCTGATACATTTGCCCACAATACCTGCTAGTATATAAAACAAGATCATGCTGGCTGTGCCAATCATGTCCTGCATCAATATTTGTCAGTTTTCCCATGTAAGGACGTTTACTTTGGCCATAATACCACTAATGTTACTATAAGAAAACATTGCCTTGCAGGCTCTGCCAATATGTGCCATGGCGGTATCCCCACATAAGAACATTCCCCTGTTGGTTTTGCCCATAATACCCAAACAAGACTGTCTTGTCCATAGAGCTATTGCTTGTTTTCCAGCTTGGCTTGCTGCGCATCATCTTTGTTTGTATGCTTTTTGGCCCATGGCCATCTAATTCGCACACAAGACTCACTAACAACTGCAATCAGCTTAATGTATCTTCCTAACATACTGTTTGCTGATTCCTGGATATTATGTCAAAATATGCACTGGTTAATAAAAAAGAATCACGCAAAATACCCTGCTATCGTGGCTGCCACGTTCTGCAAAGAAAAAGAAAATTCATTTCTTAAACTATCTCACCTTTTTTGCCTTTCAGTAACGTGCACTGAACGCCACGAGAAATGTGTCTCTCTATATAGGGTTCTAAAAGGACATATATCTCTATCAATTGAATAGGGAGGGTGTCATCCACAGTCCTACTGCAGTTATGCTCGTGAGTGACTGGCTCATTAAACAGAGTGGTTATCCACTTTATCAAACTTGGTATCCTGGCCGTTAAATGTTTATGGGCCTCATTCCGAGTACGGCGCTAACCAATGGCGCTATTAACGCCTTGGTTGACGCCGTACCCGGACCGGCAGCGCCTTGGTGGTTGGCGGAATTACCGCCCCATTCCAAGGTTGGCGGGGCGGTAATTCCCCAATCCCCATTTACCCTTCCCCATTCCCATTCTTGCCCCATAGGGCATAATGGGAGTGGGGAAGGCGTCAATTACGCCACCGTAAATTACGGTGGCGTAATTAACATCAAGGTCCCTTAGCGCCATGGTATTTAACGCCTGCTAAAAGCAGGTGTTAAAAGCACCATGGCGCTAAGGGAACTCGGAGTATGGCGGTAAGGGATTACCGCCACCGCTCTCGTTAGCGGTGGCCGCTATCCCTTACCGCCATACTCGGAATGAGGCCCTATGTGTTAACAAGCTAAGTCATGATAAGTTTGCTGACCCTTTCAGGTGCCACTGAATACCTTCTCACTGCTCACTCTGTAACATGGATAGTGATCAAATGAAGACTGCATACAATTAACCAGACATCCTTCTACTAAATCAATGTCCATGATAAATAGCCTATGGGTGAGAGATTTTTACTGTACTCTCCCTAAACATAAAATATATTGCAGAGTTAATCGTAGTCTGATTGAGAAATAGTGCGGGTATGTTGCCAGCATTCAGGAGTCTGCAACATTTGGCTCTCTGGAGGGTTTGGACTACACACCCAGCTGCCCCCACCAGCATAATCAATGGTGAGGGATCATTGGAGTGCTAGTTCAACACTGCAGACCCTTGCTGAGTCTCATCTGTCCTGAACACACCCTGGCAATGTCATTATAGTTTTGCGCAAAAAATGAACTCCTGAAAACCTCACATTTCTTTAATACAACTGTATTCAACCTCTGTGTTGGACGTGCTACTGCTCTTTCAGAATTGGTGATTATCACATTAGTGTACTTCAATTCAAGGAGACAGCTGAGCCTGCACGTTCACCCCTGAGATGTCTTAACCCCTGCATTATAATCCAGTGCCCATTCGGTCCCATTCGGTCCTGATTTCACACTTAGCCCAGGACCCAAGGCTAATCAGAATGTGAAATTGCACATGCTTTAAATATACTGTCAGTGTGAGGAATAGAGCTTGTGTCTGAATACCACAATCTGATCCCACAGTGTGATGCCCCCAGGAGGCTTGTCTCTGGTATCTAGAACCACGAAGAGTAACAGTCAATGGCCCTCATTACGACCCTGGCGGAAATCGCGGTGCAAAATGCACCATGGAGCACGGCGGAAAGCTGCCGATAGCGCCATGGGGGTTGGCGGATTTTCCGCCCCATTCCGACCTTGGCGGGGCGGTAAATCCCCATCCCCCATTTTACCCTTCCCCATTCCCATTTTTGCCCCATAGGGTATAATGGGAGTGGGGAAGGCGTTAATTACGCCACCGTAAAATACGGTGGCGTAATTAACGACAAGGTCCCGTAGCGCCATGGATTTCTCCGCCCGGAAAAACCAGGCGGAAAACGCTCCATGGCGCTACGGAAACTCGTAGTAGGGCGGACGGGTCCGCCGCGAATAACGCTGGCGTAAACCCACTGCGCCAGGGTCGTAATGAGGCCCAATATCACTGACTGGAGAGGTCAACAGGATAAAAGTGTGATTGGCTCCTCCAATCCCCTCTGTGATACTATCAAAGGGTAGATCTGGACACATCCCGAGCCATTGCGGAGCACACCTTTCTAGGAAAGGCATAAATAGCTGAGCCCTACAATGCCCACACCTACCTTTTTCTCTGTGGGAAACTGGGGCAGACATACAGGAGGACAGCATGAGACAGCATGGGCTTGCCTGGCAGGGGTTCTGCTCAGTTCTGGGACACCGTAATTACTTGCTGTCCTCCAGTTACTGCATGTGTGAATAAGTGCAATGCCCACTCACAAAATTAAACTCTGCCTTCTTTTTAGCCACTGGAATTTGAATCCGCCTGCCACACAGCACATCTTCAAATTCCAGTGGCTAAAAAGAACAGCGAATAGCTTTTCACGGTGTGCATGATTGATAGCAGACCCAGGCTTCATACCGGCCAAAGTCTGCTGTCAGTCACACATTGGAAATTGTTGTGCTGGTTGTGCATAGCTTGAGCGAGGCACAAGTGCGACACCTCCCCTACAAAGCCAGCCAAACAGGAAGGACATTCGGGGGTTGCAATGCACACAGTGGCCTCGCCAGGAATCAAATTTAGGAAGGGCACAGAGGGGGCCAAAGACAAAAGTAAGGGGGCACAGACAAAAGTAGGGGGAGAACATGGTCACTGCTCGTCTTAGGTAGGGGGGCACAAGGGGGGGCGCAGGGTTTCACAGGAGGGGCCGGGCCCCCCATCCCCCCCAGACCCTCCTAACGACTTAGTCTGCACAGTCTTGTACAAAATGTGCATGTAGTGAAGTAATGATGCAGACTGCAGTGCCATGTACTGAATGCAAGAGGAAGTCGTTTTTTTATGAATACTGTGATAATTCTGCGTGAATTATACACATTGCCTAATGGAATAATTGCTCATGATGTGGGAGAATGACATGGCATCAGCCACCGTGTGCTCATAGGCAGTACCATCTCATGTAAAAGGGCTATCTGCCCTTCACTTCCTGATCACTGGGTCATTACAGCGCACCACAGCCAAGGTTGGAGTTATTTCCTAGCCACCCAATCGAGGTGCCCCCACCATGTATTATGCAGCATCAAAGCATGCACCTATAAGCACATAGACATGCCACACACTCTGCAGCCAAGGCAAAGAGCGGCCCAGGACATCTATGCAGTTGCCCACTTACCCCGGATCCTCAGAAACATTGACTACAACCATGTGACATTGCCACCCCCAAAGCACATTTATCACAATCAGAAACATTGGCATTCCAGCAATGTCCAGGTCATCTGTGACACCCACGCACACATAATGCATGTGAATGCCAATTTCCCTAAATTAATGCATAGGCTCTGGCATCTGGAACCTTTGGCAACATGTGACACATTGGTGAGTATCACCCTTCATACAAATACAAACACACACACACACACACAGTCACATGCTACACATACACATGACAAATGAAGGTATGTTGACAAAATGTACCATTTATTCTTTTGCAGGGCACAGTGCCAATCCAATACCACTATTTCTGTTGACACCCATCAGAAATCCTGCCAACCCAGGTGAGGCCTGCTACAATGCAGCACACATAGCTACTATGGTCATAGTGGAGCACACGTTCAGAGTGCTCAAGTCAATAAGTTGCAGGAGGGGTTGTGCCATAAACCACAGGTACCACTCATGTATATGTTCTGTTGTTTCCTGTGAAAAACGCTCTGGTATGCATCTGAACTGTTATATACCTCTGTAAAGAGCTCTGCCATTTATCTGTAATGGATACTATGCATCTGAACTGTTTTATACCTCTGTAAAGAGCTCTGTCAATTTTCTGTAATGGAACTATGCATCTGAACTGTTTTATACCTCTGTAAAGAGCTATGTTATGTATCTGTAATGGATACTTCTGTAAAGCAATCAGTTTCTTCCCAAAGCTAGTTCCGTGCTCAATAAATACCATAATATTAATAAATAATAATAACAATGGGACCTGTTGTCAATAAGCCACTATTTCTTTTGGAGGATTACTAAAATACCTTTGATTTGCCCCTGTTTACCTGGCTGATTAAGTCCCCTCTTACAACTCCCACTGCCTCAAACTATGCACACATACAGCCCTCCAATGCCATACACAAGCTGATGTATTCGCAGAAGGACACAAACAGAATCATGAAAACATCATGACATCACTATAAATCAATCACAAAAACATACACACCCACACACACACCACACACAATGCAGGACACAATCAAATCACCACTCCATATTGGCAAACATACTCACAAGTCGGAATGAAAAGTAAATGATTACAGCACATCCGCACACATTAACCACATACCCTGGACATGCTTGCATGAAAAATACAGGTAGTGCAACAGGCCCTGCCATTTTCTCAGCAACATCCACCCCTTTTCCTAACAGAGTAAAGTCTTCGGAGGCAAATTATAGTGCACATACAACACCATTGACAATACTGTCAACAGAAGGCCATGTGACATGCTGTGAGGGCAGTGTTCAGACCACAAAAGAATGGTCACCAGCACTGCCTAGTCAAGGAAAGAGAACATATAACAATCCATAGCCTATGAGGGCATACCATCCCCTGTGCACATATTCTGCATACATTCCATAAAAGGCACCACCAGACACTCACTAACAAAAGCATATGGGCACCTGGGATCTGCAGGATTGTCCTCAGCTGGTTCTAATACAACATTCCTAATCCCCACCTGTTGTTACAAACAAATTAGTCCACATCACCACCTGCACCCATCAACTGTGTCGGTCCTGCAAGGATACATATTCTCCCCTGTGATGCAGAATGTTCACATGGAACGGCTTAGAACCAAACTCCCACAACACAACTACCACATCCACTAATTCACAGATGACATACAGCTTTACCTCAAGACATCCTTTACTGAAGACTTCCACAGGCTCAGGCTTTACCTGACATTGATCTAATTGTGGTTGTCCATTGCTCACCTGAATCTGAACTCCTCCCTCCAAGACACAATTGGCTAACATCACCAAATACCTTGACATTCACTGCAGGCTCTCTGTTATGGACATCAAGTGTTTTACTATCCAGCTGCCCACCTATGCAAAGTCCCTTTGCAGTCGCCTCTTCTTCAAACACAGCATAGCAGGGAATACACAAATAGATTGTTATCAACTGTCGGCCATATGGGGGGGTCAATCTGCTGACCCCTCCTGTTCGGCTAACTATCACCCAATTTCCACTAGCCCCTTCCTGGGTAATCTCTTGGAGAAGCTGGTCCTCCCCCAACTGACCCTCCATACTGATCTTGTTGATTGCCTTCATGACCATCAATCTGGATTCTAGGCATACAGAAGCAGGGAAACTGCTCTCCTGAACACTGTAAAACCATGCTTGCAAATCACGATTCCAACTCTTCTGCTGTTCTCATTCTCCTTGATCTCTCCTCTGCCTCTGACATTGTCAACCATTCCATCCTCATAAGACGACTCTTTGACACCCTTGGCATCACTGTCCGCTCACTGGTTTGACTGACCTCTTTCCTCACTAACCGCCCTTCTCATTTGCAATTGGGCCCTTTCTCCTCCACCACTTCTCTCTCTACGTGTAGCATCACTCAGGGCTCTATCCTATCGCTGTAGCTCTTCTGTATCTATCTTACCCCTCTTGCCCACGAAATGTCCTCCTTCTCTCCTCATTTCCAGTGTTATGTCGAAGGCACACAGCTTCCCTTAAAACTTCCCTCTGCTAGCTCCTCTTCCTCCTCCCAGAGCCTCGACTGTCTGTCCACCATTCAGACATGGTGCGCAGCATACAATCTCTGCCTTAATGCCAGTAAGACAGAGATCCTTCTAATTGGGACTCCTATGCCTTCTTTTCATCCTTCCTTCTGGCCACCCTCTTTGGGACCTCTAACCCCTCCATCCTGTGAGGACAGAAACCTCTGGGTCATCTTGGATTCCGCTCTCTCCTTCATTACTCACATCATGGACCTTAATAAGAAGTCTCACTCCCAGCTCCACCTCCTCAGAGGCATTCTTCCTTTCCTCACTGTAAAGACTGGAGGGGGTATCTGTACTTCTGCCATCTATATGGGTGGGTAAAGGCAAAAAACACCCCAGCCAGGGCTCTCAATTTAGGAGCAATGATCGAGCAGCCAGGCTTAAGCTTTCAGGAGGTGATGCGGGCAGGTTCTTAAGTACAGTGAGTCCCCAAGCCCCACAAAGGAATACCCACACACGATGTTAGGTGATTACACAGCATATTTATATAAAATAAGGTTACTACCCAAATATATACATATAAATAATAACACTTTGTACTTGGAAATACTTATTCAAAGAACGGCAAATATATACACTCTTTGTGGTACCACACAATACTTACATTCAGTAATAGATGCACTAACTGCAGACAGTTTTAAATAGGCACGTGGATTCTTAAGTGAGGTGTATCATCATATAATAGGGAAGAAAGGCAGGTTAGTTGTGAAGAGTAACAGAATACTTTATTTATGCTAGATATACAATTCTCTGTGAAGATTCCCCATCCTGGGCAACCTGTAATTGAAACTTTAGGGGGTAACTTATCATGTCTATTACAGGCCAGTCTAATACTGTTCAATAACCTTCTGCTTTCTTTAAAAGGTTCTACCACCCCAAAGTACCTGACAGGCTATAGAAGAACAGGATCCACGATTAATCTGGGAACCCTGGACGTCTCCTAAGGCTAAAAGATGCTCTTCCTCATCACAGTGCCTTTGGTTCCTTGGCAGGCAAGGTGGCAGAGTTTCTCAGTTTCACTCAATGATTACCTCCGATAATGAACCCCCTTGGAAGAAAGAGCCACTTGAATGCTGAGTCCAAGAAGAGAAATGGAACCAAAATCTTTCTGAAGTTCAGCAGTTTTGCTCTTCGCTGTGCTCTCCTTTGGTCGAAGATTTCGCCGCCTCTAGAAGTCCTGGGAAGATGAATCTTGTTGTGGGGTTCTTAAAGGCTTGGCAGATGAAAATAATACCCCTTGGACCTTTCTATGATTTCTAGCGGCGACAGGTCCATTGGTATATTTCCTTTGTCGGGTTTTGAAATATCGTGGATGTCTGACTTTATATTTTTTGGTGCTGCAACCACAGCTTGAACCACTGGACGACTTCTGGTGACCTGGACACGACCACTGGTGATTATCTCAGATCTTCACCAAGTCTGGACCCTCGAGACGTCTTTGTTAGCTTCTGGTGGAGGGAAACCCACCGGCAGACCTTCCTTTTCACTCAGAGACTGGACTCTCTCTGATGGGAAAAAGTGGTCAGTGATGATGGAAAGGATGTCCTTTGAAATGGTCTTAGGCAGTTTGGAAGTTTCATAGTTCCGGGTGTCTAGCAGCACTATGCAAGGGTACCCCCTCTTCTGGGCAATAGACAACACAACTTCAATCGGTCACGAAACACACCTCTGGACCCTCAGTCACATCAATGGACTTCTTCAACTTGAGATGTCTGGCCACTCCTCTTCAGGATTTACAAAGACCTTTTCTCCAGACAGCAAGCACACAGGACTGGCTTCCAGGTCACTTCAGATGAAGAGTAGCATTTTGCACGATGGTGCCACATAGCTTGGGGAGAGGTCTCCTTTGCAGGTATTCTCTGGATCAGTCCTTGGAAGAACATGGCAGTTTTCATATTACATGAAGAAATTGCAGCAACAGACTTCTCCTCCATCTGGGCTTCAAGGAACAGCTTCTTCTTGCTTCAGCTTTGACTTCAGCTTTTGAACAAATTGGTGAGAGGTCACCAGATATACACATCTGTTCCCCTTTCACTCTGGCTGAGCTAGCCTCAGTCAGTCAATCACGCAGAAGGGCATTCATACAGTCAGGTAGCCAATCAGGCTTACATGCATTCATTCCATTCACTCCACCCAGACACCCATAACAAAGAATGTGGATTGGAGTAAGTACCCAGACTTTCAGCACACTACACTGCATTCATGTCAGTTTCAGTCTGGACTGTCTAAATTATTGTGTCACACACAGACACCAGACACCCATAACACAGAATGTGTGTTCACTTCAGACTCCATTAACACAGGTCTAAACCCTGGAATGTACCCACAGCACACAGACCCTGGGAAGGCTCCAGTTAGTCTGACAGGAGGCAGCCCCAGAGCCACATATGTTATTTCCACCCAACAGCCAGTCAGAAGGAAGGGACACAGTCAAGGCTCCCTAGGACTTTGGAGAAACAAGGTAAAAGGCAATAGAAATCAAGAGGCCACAGGGGACTCTTGCTTTCTGTGAGGAATTCACGGATTCCTATGGCAGGGCCTGGTTGTCCCAAAATGGAGGACACTCAGAGCCACTGCCAGTCTACATGTATCTGCCACCAGCACATACCCTTCTTTGTGGGCAACACACAGGTGCCCAAAAACACACATAAGGGGTACACGGTTGTACCCCAACCCATGGGTGCCATAAGGATATCCCATGGGTGTTGTTCACCATAAGGAAAACATGAAGAACTGCCCTGCCAGTGTCGCAGGCTGGATCTCAGTGGCAGAAAACATAGAGAAAACACAAACAGAGAAGTGGCAGGGCAGGGACTAGGAGGCTCTGTCCTTCCATAAGGCATTTACATCATCACACTCACCTTCCCCCAGAAGCTCAATATCTCCAGAGCTCTGGTTCTCTCCAGGCTGGACTACTGCAACAACCTCCTGCTCAATCTCCTTCTTTCCTCCCTATGCCCTCTCCAGCTAATCCAGAATAGGGTTGCAAGACTTATCCTAGGCCTCAAGTATGGAGTGTTTAAATGTGTAATTTATACTAGTTTGTACACTTTGGCAACAAATAATATTGTCCAACCAAGTAAGAGATAGTTGGGATTTGCCTACCCTGAATATTTCTCCAATCCACCTGTGGCTTTCACTTTGCATACATTTGCATAACATTTCATTTAACTGCTGTGAAATAGGCCAACGATTCTTGAGATATTTCTGAGATAGTTCTTGCATCATCCTGTTGGGATTTTGCTCTGTTGTGTCCAACCATGATTTACACCCTACTTTTTCTCCCTGGCACATTGGGCAGACGATTTTAGTGGTAGACTTACTAATCTACCTGCAATATTTTCCACAATCAACCTACATGCAGCATAGCTCATCCAAAGACAATTGCTTATATTCCAGCACAGTGGTGTTGGTAAGTGCAAATACACCCCCCAGAACATATACAATGACAGCTCTTACAACATTGCTGTAATTCCTGAGAACAGCTGTTAGACACTGAAACCCAATAGTCTCTTCCTCACTCAACTCTCATGTCCTTCATAATAAATGTCAGTGAGGGATTTTGCTGCGAACCCCTTTCCCTGAAATTGTAGGATGGGCCATTCCCATGTCTAGCAAATAAAACTATGGTGGATGAATTTAACCAACAGGCAGTTATTGGAGAAGATAGGATGTATTATATTCTTAGATTGTGTCAATAGATGTTTCGTTTATGATTTGACCCAGGTTTCAATTCTGAGGCATATTTCTCCACAGCCAAGCTCAACGTCTTTTTTATGCATAGTTGCCACTCCATGAATCTGGCAGCCCAACCACATTAGTGTTCTGCTGAGGATCTATAGCTGACCTCCCACATTTCCTTTTAATTAGAGGAATTATGACAGATGGCATGTTTGCAAATTAGAAATTTCGGCAACCAACAAAAGAAACAAATCAGTTATCAGAGGGGATTGGAGATGCCATGTCTCAGACTCTGACCCAAAGATGGATACATGTTTTTGTTTTTTTCGCTTCTTCCATATTTACAAAAGGCTCTGACAAAGCTGATTGAATCTAATGCTTCACCCATTCATTTGTATGCATTTAAGCTTTCAGAGCTTTGGGACTCATTAGAAGTTAACTGGTATCCCATCTGTTGCAATTCATTCCTTTTGTGACAGATTGTTTGAATAGTGCCCAAGGGGGGAATTTTTTAATACAATGTGATGCAAATTGTGTAATTTAAACAATATTTATTCAGCAACAATGGCCAAAACTACCAGCCGCATAGTTAACTAACTCATAAACTGGCCCATATTGGCCAAAAAAGGGACCCACTTTGACCAAAAAACAGACCCACACTAGCTTTTTGCATTTTTGGGTTGCACATTGGGCAGTTGGGGAGCAGGTGAAAGTGGATCTAGGTCACCTGACCTAAGCTTCACCCACCTTCTTATACCTTCCTCTTCCTTTCTGCACTTAACTCTAAGGTCAAGGCCGTCTCTCGCCTGGGTGTCTGAAGCAAAGGGCAGATGAAGAAAAGGGCAATTTAGATCAGGAGGACCCAGGTCACAAACCCCTACTCAGACAGAAGGTAATCATGCACCAACATGTGTGTTTTCCCTCTGTCCCCACAGGCGATCCCTACCATCATCAGGCAGTGCCAACATCAACTTTTCCGTGCTGGGGTGAGGATAGGTGCTCCGTGGCACAGTAAGTTGTGCATTTGTAAATCTTTTATTCTCTCACTGCAATGCGCGTATGCCCTTTGTCTGTGTTTATTCCTTGTTTGTTGGCCCTCCCCCTCCCTTCTTCCCACCTCGCTCCCATTGGTTGGTGGGCCCTTTTAATTGGCCACCCAACACCCCCTGCCCTGGCAGCCCCCTTGTCCAAGGACCAGAGGCTGACAGATACAGTGGTGTCTGCCGGTGTCTGCCATGGTATCACCTAGCCTACAGCTGTCGACCTGCTGCGACTGATCAGGTATGTCAAATCTGGGTGTGTTGTATTGTGCTGTGCTCAAACAATTAGCCTATTCCCCCTTTTGGGAAAGTCGATTCTGGGTGTGTTGTATTGTGCTGTGCTCAAAAACCTAGCCTTTTCCCGCCTTTGGGAAAGTCGAATCTGTGTGTGTTGTATTATGCTGTGCTCAAATACTAAGCCCACAACTTTGGCACGCACAACTTGGCCACGTGCGTTTCCTCGCATCATAGGTCCCTGCATCCTGTTCCACCCCCTCCTGTGTTTCCCTTCCTTCCTCTTGCATCTTAGCCCTACCCTCTTCGATTTATTGTTTACTATTCCGACACTGTCTCATGCTCCACTGCTTTTCTGGCATTACTTTGCATTGTCTGCATTCTTCTTCTAGTTTCCTGTTGATTTCGGTTCCTTGTTAACTGTTTTGACTTTGTGTTTGCTCTCTACCGCTCTCTAAGGTTTTTGATATTGTGTTGCTAGCTATGTTTTGTGGCATCACATTGCAATTGCCTGCATTCTTCGCTTCTACGTTCCCTGCTGTCTTCTGTGTTTTGTGTTTAATCCTGTATTGCATTTGCATTCTCTACTCCTAGGTTCCCTGTTGTGCTCTTTTCTTTCTGATGGTTCTGTACTGCATCTGATTTGTAGGTCTGTTGTTCTTGTTCTTTGTTGTGCCCCCTCCCTTTCTTTTCCCTCTCTGTGCCTATCTCCTGTCTGCCCCGCGTCTGTGTGACTTCCCCAGACCCTTTCCTTGCCTAGGCTCCCCTCTCCCTATTCTGCGTCTTTCCTCCCGCATCCTCTATGGTGCTCTCTGTCTCACCTATCTTTTCTAAATGGTTTTCTACTGACTATCCTATTCCTCTCACTAGGTCTGGCAGGAAGAAGCTCAAAAGGGACATCCTGGTCTCCAACCCAGGCCTCCCTATCTCTGATACCTATACCAGTGCTTCCTCTATACAGACCCTGACCAACATACTCTTTGTCGTTCCCTCTCCAAGCCTATGGACCCCCCATTTGGTCTCTGTTCTCTCTCCTTTTTCCTCTTCTCCCATTAATGGTGGCACCAGGTGGGAGACCCTCCTGGCCCCCTTCCACTCCTCTAAGACCATCAATAATGTCTACTAAAATGGCACTGTCTTGTTCCATGGCCCTCAGGCCAATCCCCCTCTCTTTGATAGACACTTCCCATGCCTTATCAACTTCCTTTCCTCTCATGCTATCCCTTCTCATCCCTTTCTGGCTCTATCGCCTCCTTATTCTGCCATCTCTTCAGCACCCCATGCTGCTTCTGTGACCACCCTGTTGCCTCCCTCCTCTGCCACCCCTCTGGCACTCTCTTCTCCCTCTCTGACTACCCAGCCTTCTCTTCCTTTCTCCTCTGCCCATCCTCAGGCACCTCCAACTCTTCCGCAGGGTGTACCTCTGGCCTGTAACCCTCCCTGGAAGTCCTTAAAATGTGGTAACCTGCTCCACATCGCTACTCTCAACTTTTGTTCAGCTGTCAAATGCTCCTCCGACATCTGCCAATTCCTGGAAGAGATTGATTTGGATGTACTCGGTTTCACAGAGACTTGTTCACAGCCAGCTCTGTCACAAGATTCAACACTCTCCTTTGGGATGCCTACAAGATCCTCTCTGAACCAAATGTCCCAGTGGGGGTGCAGCCTGCATTTTCCCGGAGTGGATCACTGCTTCTATCAATCCAATGCAACACTCCTCCTCCTATGAATGCCTAGACTGCAGGCTCTGTATCTCTCCAGGCCTCTCTCTCACTGTGGCTACTATCTACAGGCTGCCTGGGCAGATCGCCCGCTTCATCTCTGAGTGGGATGACCTCTCCTCCTCGCTCCTGGCCTCTACCGCTCAACTTCTCCTCCTTCAGAGACTTGAACATCCACCTGTATGCTACCAGCCTATCTTCAGGACTCTTTTGCAACCTCTGTGATTTTCTCTCTCTCTCTCTCTCTCTCTCTTTCTCTCTCTCTCTCTCTCTCTCTCTCTCTCTCTCTCTCTCTCTCTCTCTCTCTCTCTCTATCTATCTTCAAGGCACACCCTGGATGTTCTGATCTCCTCAGACCTCCCCTTCTCTAACCCTCTCACCACTCCTCTGTCTTGGAGTGATCACTTTATCTTTTCTTCTCACCTCTCTCCATCTTCCCCACAGATCAAGCCGACTCCAGCACTGCCACCTGTGGGATATTTTTACCCATGCTGATGTGCCCCACTGCACCCCTTTGCCAATGGGGAAAGAAACATGCTAACCCATGTACGCGCAGAAAACCTGCAAAACTGTGCATGGTCCACCATCACCAAAGGCTGCACACCCCTGCCACACACAGTCAAAGTTGGTATAAAAACAGAACTCACTGCAGAAGAATGCTAGTGGGTGCTGTACATGAAGCAAGGCCACAGAAGCGGGCTAAAAAATTAAAATGCCCTTTAAAATGCAGCTTCTCTAATCAATTGTAACCTTCAAAGTGATGTTTTGGCACTAAATTCAGTCATTTTCCAAGTGAACCATTGAAATTAAAAGTGTACTGAAATCACAGATCCTCCAGGTGGCTCAGAGCAACTGGGCCTCACTGACTGACAGCAGCTAAGAAATGTATTTTATGAAAAACCAGTCCAGCAACAGTTTGCTTTCCGTTACATCGGAGAAATGTGGATAAAAGTGGCAACATACAACAATTTAAGCTGTGCAGCGAAAACTCCAAGCATAGGCTGAATACTTACTTCCAGGCTGCAAACAATTTCCAGCACTCAAGGACAGAGATGGTGCTGAATAGATCTGTATGCTGCAAAGTGAACTCTGATGTAAAAGACTCAGTTTAAATGTGCTGTTTGCCTGAAGAAATTGCAAAAATGTGCCTATTTAAAAGCAGGTTTTTGTGAAAGGCCTAATTCTTTAAATGTCCAAATCCCTTATAAACTGTGCTTATTTTTATATGTTTTAAATGAAGGATCTTAAAGTGAATCTTCAAGTCAAAAACCCAGTTTGGAGTTAACTATTTAATTCTGACTTGACAGTGCCCAGCCTGGGAAAGATGACACTTCAGGTTGACACTCCCCTGCTACAGGAAGGCTTAATTTATGCTGGAGATTCTCACATATTGACAACAATAAGCTCATTAAACCTTCGTCTCTGGCACAGCCAAAGACAATGACAAGCTGCCTACTGATACCCACAGGGGAGTTTCCCTCTCAAGGAAGAGGACAACCCTCCCTGATCAAAGGAATGTGACAGCTGTTGCCTGCTGAAAGGAAAGTTACAAAGAAAAAAAAATGGCCCATAACTTTTGTTGTTTAAATGCCTATTTGTGATTAAGTTTCGAAACTCTTTAACTTTGTAACATGAAGGAGGACAAATCTAAAAATTGGTAGTGGTTAATCTAATTTTAGACCCTTGCTTTGAAGACATTAATAAACCCTTTACTACATCCGGAACCAAAGTTACAGTAAAAACCTAATTGTAGCAAAACTATTAATGCTGCAAGTCTAATATTGTATACCTGTTATAGCTGATAGGATTACAACATGGTATGGTTTATCTTAATTCCCAACAAGAGAACAATTTGGAATAGACACTAACCTGATCGAGCCTTAGCTTGACTGAAGCATCAACTGCAGAATGAAAGAATAACCCAGAAGTCACTGCCTCCCATAACACTGGGAAGTAGACACCGGCGAAAGGAAACACGAACCCCAGGGAAACCCTCTGGGGAAAAAACCCTGGGCGTCTGGGATCGGTGTTCTTGGAGTGGCGACTCGGGAGGTCTTGAACTGGCCTTCTCGGAAGGGTGACTCTTCTCAAAGCGGAGAATGAGGGAGGAGTCCTACAGGATGAAAGAATGACAGGTAAGTGGGAGAAGGAGAGAGTGTGAAAATGACAATCTGGGAGGGTGAGAGCGCTTACTAATAACTGAGGTGACTGGAAGTAAACCCTTTGCCTTGAGCAATCCGGGTGGCTGGGAGTGTTGTAATCCGAAGGGGGTAGAAATCACTGTCAAGGTAAGAATAATTAATGATAGCCCAAAGCAAGAAAGGAACGGAAGAATCAATAAAGGATCGGGACTTACTTCCGCAAAGCGGACTCTTTCTCTGAATCGGAGTGGGTGTTTGAACCGAAACCCCGGCTTGTACAAACAGGAGAAGTCGAACAAACTGGAGAAGTCAAGGGAATCACAGAGGGAACAGAAGTGGGAAGCTCGAAATGGGACACAATTCTATAAGAGAAAGAATGGGAGTCAGGAGAGTGAGTTAGGTAGCTTGCAAAGGTTTAGAACACAAGGATAGACTCTTCTGTGAACTTAGAGAGCATCACATTCAACTGAAGCGACGCCTCAAAGCGGTGTTCCGTATTCCTTAAGAGACGTCAGGTGATCAGTCACATGCTTCTGCTGGCAACGTGGAACAACTAGCCTATTGAAACAGTTCACTTTTGCCCTATCGGAATTACATAGTAACACACCTCCACACAGAGACCAATGACGCCGGATTTGCCATCGCAGGAAAGGTGTAACAATACCCATGCTCTAGTGATAATTGCCCAGATATACACTGAATTAGAAATTGTAAGGCAAAACTGTTATGATTAAAATTCATAAAATTCCAAAGAACAACGACGACAGCTCTCACAGAGATGGGAATTGAATGTAAAAATAACCCACCAAATATGTAATGCATGTGTCTGATTTTATTGGGGGACACAATTGTATAAATGTGCATTTATGCAAAAGTTAAATTGTGGTTCAAATCAATGTGGGAGTTCCCAAATCACATTATAATGATGCCAGCTCTTTTCTGACTTCCACACAGAACACGGCAAGTGCCTTTGACCACTCACAGCAATGGGGGTGTGGTTTGAAATTCTGCCCCTACCATAAATTTGTGATGTCACTTGGTAGGATACATATAGGAACTTCACCACACACACAGACAGACTGCTTCCTGACCATATCCTGATTTCCGTGCAGCGCTTTGTTCCAGAATTCTTCATCTTGCAGCTGATTCCAGACTTCTTTGCAAAACCCAGGCCACAGCATTTGCTGAACTCTTTTCAGCTAAGTCCAAATCCAACCATCCCAACTTAAGGGAAATTAGTTTTGATCCAGTCTGGTTTGCTACCATTCATGCTTTCCTACTGAACTTGCCATCCTGCCAATCTACCGTGTCCAGTGACCAGAAGGGCCAATCCAAATCCAGTCTGAGGTGCAGTCCAAATTGACCAGAACTGCACAGCTGATCCAATTCCGCCAGTGGTGCCCTGCTGCTGGTAGACCCGATCCAATGACCAGAACACTAACGGCCCAATCTTAATTACAGTGGACTGTAGGTATCAACAGGAATCATAGTAACCCATAGTATATTGCTTTGTCCTATCCCAATCTCAACCCATCCTCTCTTTAACTTAAGAACTTATAGTAGTGTCACACCAGTCTGAATCCTTGCTTTGATTTCTTGTAATAGTAATAATTTCTTGAAAATCCTTTTGTCTTTTGAAAATCCCAAACCCTTAATATCATCCCACAGGTAATCTGATGAGTCCTCCAAGGCGGACACAGAGGTGCTGGGGTTGGTTTCCGCGGACCACTCAGGGGCTTACTGTGTTTCAAACTGGTAACAAACCTGAATACCCAAGTTTAGAGCACAATTGTCATTGTAGAAACTGATTTCTGTTTCATTTTCAAGCCTATTTTTTTTAAAACGCCTCTTATTCAAACTTCCATAACTTCTTCAATTTTATAGCTAGAGACCCACTTTCAACTCTCAGTTAAACCTAAGATCTGTATATCCACAACTAAAAACCGCATCGCAGAACAGTGTATTTCACCAGTTTGTATGAAAAATCGCATAGTGAAATTTTGCCGTGAATTCACATTTTGAAAAGGTTTTACACGTGTCTTTTCCCATCCAAAGTGTTTCTTAACTTCCATTCTGATCTAAAGTGTGTACTGTTGCTCATCTTGTAGCTCATGTGTGTTAGGACCTGTTTAGTGTTGCTCTCATTAGAATTTCTATCAATTTAAAAATTTTTGCACCCTTTTCCTTGTTTCACAAAGCCATTTTCACCTGTCATTTTAAAACTTGTCAATTTCCAAAAGCGCTTTTCTCTCTCTTTTGGGGAGATAAGACTGCATTCAAACACTGTGCTCTGTTCTTCATTCCTAAATACCTGCTGCTTACTTACATCTGTGTAGAATTGCTCAATTGTGAATTAAGAACTTTGCAGGGGGAAAACTTCACCTAAGCGCTATCTTTTCACAAGCCAAAACTGTCTTTTCCCTGTGTTTTATCTTCTGTGCTGTTTCAGGTGAATTCAATTGCTTTACTTATTTTCTGATTTGTCTTGTCACCACTTGGTGATTGCTGCCCCTTATACATATATATATATTCAGTGAAAAAAACGTTGTTAAAGGGACGTTATGGTTAAGTTGCGCTACAAAAAACCTATGAAATTCAGTGAAAAAACTTTGTTAAAGGGACGTTATGGTTCCAAGTAAAACCGAAAAACCCTTGAAATTCACCAGTTATGGTAAGCTAAGCAATCATAACTCGTGCCACCTCCGTGCACTGCTAAGACTAACACCCAGGACATCAAAGATGACATCACAAATGTCATTGATGACATCACTGATGACATCACATGTGTATGTACTTCTCATGAAATATGTGTAGAAGGGATTCTTATTATGTTGCGAAAAAAGTGTCAAGAATCATTGCAAGAAATATCCCCTAATAAGTGCATTGAACGATGCATTGATATAAATAGCATCCTATTATGGGGTTCTATCTAGTATACTAAGCTACTCATACAGAAACATAACATTGTGTGCAGCGTACAAGATGAAGGTATGATATTCGTAATGTTAATATGTTGAATAATGAAATGATAATTGTTTTCTTAGTAGATTTTTGTGTACTGTGAAATATGTAATAAGTAGCTAATAAAACCCATGTATTACATAATTGCATTACTATAGACAAAACACAAAGACACAAGAACACATACCAATATGGGTATATACAGGGAAAGTGAAGTTAGCAAAAATGCACAAGTAGTAGCAGAAACAATTCATAACTTAACTGATTATTTTCATGCAAATAAATGATTGCTCTGTTTCAAAGCTGCTATTTACCCTATGTATATGTATCACTTGATGTGATTGGACCCTAAGGAAAGTAGTGTGAGTACAATGTATACAAATATGACCATATACAGGGAAAGTACAGCCATAAAAAAAACAACAGAACTATCAGAAAGTGCTCATAAATCTAGTGATTATCTTTATGCACAAAAAGGATTGCTGTCTTTCAAGCTTGTGTTTTCCCATATGTATATGTTTCATATGATGTGACTGTACTCTAAGGGAATTACTGTAAGAACCTACTATAAGGATATGTCTACAAATAAAATAAAATTCTTAGTTTCTGACTGTTACTGAAGAAAACCATGTGGCCTAGATATGTCAGCAAAAGAAAAAATAGTGAGCCAGACATGTGATGTCATCAGTGATGTCATCAATGACATTTGTGATGTCATCTTTGATGTCCTGGGTGTTAGTCTTAGCAGTGCACGGTGGTGGCGCGAGTTATGGTTGCTTAGCTTACCATAACTGGCGAATTTCAAGGGTTTTTCGGTTTTACTTGGAACCATAACGTCCCTTTAACAAAGTTTTTTCACTGAATTTCATAGGTTTTTAGTAGCGCAACTTAAGCATAACGTCCCTTTAACAAAGTTTTTTTCACTGAATTTCATAGGTTTTTAGTAGCGCAACTTAACCATAACGTCCCTTTAACAAATATTTATTGCAATATCCTTGACACTTTTTTCGCAACATTATAATAAAAATCCCTAGTACACAAATTCCATGAAAAGTACATACACACGTGATGTCATCAGTGATTTCATCAATGACATTTGTATTGTCATCTTTGATGTCCTGGGTGTTAGTCTTAGCAGTGCACGGTGGTGGCGCCAGTTATTTTTCAAAGCTTACCATAACTTGCGATTTTAGGGGGTCTTTCGGCTGTACTTAGAACCATAACGTCCTTTAAACAAACTTTTTTTAATATCACGCAAACAATATACAAACATGGCGTGCAAAAACCAACTTCTACAGATGGCTTTACACAGAACGTTGCAAAGTAAGAATTTATGCTTGTTCACAGTGAAGGTCAGCTGCTTCCACAACTTCTACAGATGGCTTTACACAGAATGTTGCAAAGTAAGAATTTATGCTCGTTCACAGTGAAGGTCAGCTGCTTCCATTTTTTTCTCGGGCCCCGGAGAGGCTCACGAAGTGGACTATAAGGTTGTATTGTGTTTTGACCTTGACAGACAGAGATTGTGATGAAAGACTTCTCTTGAAGGAGTGTTGCTAAAATTTAAGAGAAGATAAAGATGAAATTTCTGAAACGAAACCACTTTTATATATTATATCACTATGCGAAAGATCGTTGGCACACGCAGAGTCGTATTTTGGGACTGCACCACTCGTAGACAATGGAAATTGCAATTGTACTGTAATTAACCCTTTAGATTACTTTATACCAAATATAATTACAATAGAGTAGCATTAAAGACCGCTCAAGTTGAACTTGTTCGTTGAAAGTGGCATAATGTTTTCTACCGCGCACTATCACCGCCGAATTGATCCCCTGTCGTTTAGAGGGCACTGAAAAAGGCAGATGACACAGGGTGGGTTAATAGAAATAATTTAACCGGTCTATAGGCGGTCAAGCGCTCTACTCGCTGTGCCACTTCACTGTAGCCTGTCAAGTGGCACAGCGAGTACAGCGCTCGCTTTGACAACCGTGCACAGCTTGCTAACGCAAGTTTGAATCCTGGCAAGGCCAAACTCAGCGTTTCATCCTTCCGTGGTCGATAAGTGAGCACCACACACCGTGGTTAATAAAACGCACTGCTTAGATACCTCACGGTTCTTAGCGCTATATGAATGGGAAAATATTATTATTTTATTATTAACATACTCTGTTGCACTATCTTCGATAGCAAATATTTTCACGCCCTAATAAATAAAATGATGATTTTTAATGAAGATCGGCTGGTGAGACTAATTTATGTTTTTTAAAACAGGTATGTGGCTCCATTTTGCCTATGTCACGATTTACAGACTCCAGCGGATGGGGTCTTCAACTGCCAGGTGCAGGTCCAAATATGCAACTTCATGACCCTCACCATTTTATGGGACAATCGCCAAGGACCAATATGCCCTTACGCAGTACTAGCGGCTACAAACAACATACCAATCAATAGGGTGGTCTAATGGCTCGTTGTTGGAGCAACCTTCCGATTATCAGAGCGACCATTTACTGCTTTTATCATAAACCAACAGCCTATCTACCGCAAAGGAACAACGCGTGGCTCCAAATAAACTTTTGCTGATCGACAGCAGAGACAATAGCAAATCGCTGAATATTCACTAAACATTTCATGTGAAATAAATGTACTTTACCAAATGTACAATCCTGCTGTTTACTTTTAAACCACAGTTTCATATTCCGAATTGTGGCGCACTGAGTTGTAAGCTGATCTAACACTCTCTGTACCGCAAAGGAACATCGCGTGTCTCAACATGAACTTTTGCGGATCGACAACAAAGACAAATGCAAATTGCTGAATATTCTCTAAACATTTGATGTCAAATAAATGTACTTTACAACATTTACAATCTTGCTGTTTGCTTTTAAATCACAGTTTCATATTCCGAATTGTGGCGCGCTGTGTTGTGACATAATGTGTGTTGTCTTCCGAGTTCTGTGTAAAGTCGCGTAGTACTGGAGACGACTGGGCGCGTTTTATTACGCACCCTGTAACGTCACGGAGAGAGGCGGGGAATATGAATGCTTTGATAATATCAGGCTTAGGGGCGGGAGATATGATTTAGTGTCGCAAAAGCAAGTCAGCCAGGTCAATAGCGCCAGTCATAGGATTATCACACAATGTCGGCGCACACCAGATTTATCGTTTCTTTAGTGGACAAAAAGTCGGTTGACGGCCCTAGGAAATTGTACTATTAGCGGACAAAAGGAGTGCTCTTAAAACACTTTCACCCTGACAACGAACAATACAAACAACGTTCTCAGAACACCCCCATTTTGTGTAATTGCAACCATTTCGGGACACTGCGAGTGTTCTTAGAACACATTCAACTAGACAGATTACAATACGGACAGCGTCCTAAGGACACCCCCAGTTTGTGTATTTATGAACAATTAAGTACACCGCGAGTGTTCATAGCTCATTTTTACCTTCCTTGCGAACAAAAATGACACATACTCCGTCCTCTAAACACCCCACCATTTAGTTTATTTACAAAATGTCAGAACAGCCGTGTTCTCCGCGGACAAATCGAACGCAACAAAAACGTCTAGCACATAAAAAACAAAACATTGAACCTATCTCATACTCCCCCACCCTCCCCAAACACTCTTACACACCAAAACACGGCACTAAATACAATTTTTTATCCACGTTTCACTGCGCTGTACGCGGTCGACTGCGAATACAAGATGGCGGGCGCCACAGAAAATCTGACGCGCTCCACGCCCCTCGCCGTCCAATCAGCGAACACGTCGCATGTCCGCGGACATGACGCAAGGCCATTGGCCAATCGGGGTGCTGTCCGCGGAGCGAACAGGGATGTCCGTCCGCGAAGCGAACACAGATATCACTAATTTTTTTGCCTTACATTTTGGTCATTTTTTAAAAAACTACCGGACAGATTTACACCAAATTTACAAAAGCACGCTTTTGGGACCAGGCCGCCGCTCCTGCTGCAAATTTGGTGTAAATCCGTCCAGCGGTTCAGGCTGTAGCCGTGCGCATAGTTTTTTCCCATTCAGTCTATGGGGAAAAAAAAAGTTTTGGGACCCCCCTATAATTTTTCCCCCCCTGGACGAATCCTCACCAAACTTTGCAAAAGAATTCAGAGTGACCCAACTACGTTTTTTGCAAAGTTTGGTGAGGATCCGTCTAGGGAGAGCGAAGTTATAAGCCGCCCAAAAAGTGCTCTTCCTATGGAAACAGCAACTTAACCATAACTACATGGCCACTACCGTGGCCATGTAATATATATTAAAATGTGTGTTTGATTTGAATATTAAATAAATAACAATTTACTTTTACCAAGTAGCCTGATTCCTGGTCCAGTGCGACCTGGGGGGTATTTTGAGACAGGTGTGATATGAGTGGTATATCACTCAGAATATTGAACCTATAGACATAATAAATAAGAATTTAATTTGTGCATTACTTGCTAGCGAGACCCAGGTGTGTGCCTGATTGAAATCCTTAACACACCTATCTTCTCAGTCATCCAGCCCATGCAGCGTGTGTCAGTTGAGGCTTTCACCGCTACTTTCTCTCCACCTTCTGCAACTTTGCTGACTCACACCCTAAAAGAGCCCTCTCTAACCTTCATCTTTCTATCTCTAACAATCTGGATGTCCTTGCCCCTGTCATGAGGATGAGCTTGCAGACCAAATCAAAGTATAATTTGACCTCGCCACCCTTAAAGGCAAGTGTAGGGCAGTCGAGATGAAGTGGAGGGCATCGAGCGCACCCCCTGACAAACTGGCCTGCTTCCTACTCCATAGGCAGTACAGACTCACAGCCCTCTCTAAGAAGAGAGCCTCCATCCAAGCCCGCATCTCTCCAGCATTGGCCAAACCTTTCAAAATCTGCAAGGAGCTTGCCAATCCTGCTGCAGTCTTTAACTTTCCTATTCCCTCCCAGGCCCTCTGCACGGCCTTAGCCTCCAATGTCACTACTAAAACTCAGGACATCCTGCCTACCCTCTCTTCCTCTACCTCCTCTTCCTCCTCCTCTACGACTCCTGGCCAATCTGATGCCGCCTCTCCTGCTCCTTTCTCCTCATTTACCCTGTTCGCCCCTGATGATGTTTCTAGACAAGTTTGATCTATGAAAGTCTTGTCAAAGCAGGTTCTGCCTGCTCATCCAGAACCATCAAGGACTACCTCGACACCCTTGCTCCAGCCTTGGCTGATTTCTGCAATCATTTCTTTTGCCACTGGAACTTTCCTCTATCCCCTTAAGCACTCTCCTGTGTACCCCCTTCTAAAGAACCCCTTTGCTGATCCTTCCTCTCCGGCTAATTATCACCCAATCTCCATCACTCCTTTCCTGGGCAAACCCTTGGAAAGCTGGCCATCTCCCAGCTTAATCTACATACTGAATCTGTTGATGCCTCCATGGCCACCAGTCTGGCTTCAGAGATACCAGAAGCACAGAAACTGCTCTCCTGAACACCTGTGAAGACGTGCGCTCCAATCTTGACTCTAACCTCACTTCTGTCCTCATTCTCCTCTATCTATCCTCTGCTTTTGACACAGTGAACCATGCCATCCTGCTCAATAGGCTCAGCGACAACCTTGGCATGACTGATCATGCCCTGGCCTGGTTGACCTCCTTTCTCACCTACCGACCCTCTCAGGTCCAACTGGGGTCTTTCCTCGCTTCTATCGCTCTCTCTACTTGTGGTTTTCCCCAGCGGTCTAACCTCTCTCCAGGTCTCTTCAACCACTACCTGACACCTCTTTCCCACCACATCACTAATTTCTGCTCCAATTTTGCAACAGCCTCTTTCTCAATCATCCTGCCTCTACTCTTCAACCTTTACAACTTATCCAGAACAGGACTCCGAGACTTGTCCTTGGCCTCAAGCCCAGGGATCATATCTCTCCAGCTCTGAAATCTCTTCACTGGCTCCCCGTGACTGCAAGGATTAACTTCAAGACACGCTGCATCGCCCACAAGGCTTTCTGGGGTCTGTGACTATTCTACCTCCAACTTTCTCTTCCAAAACATCTTCCTTCTCGAGCTCTCCGCTCATCCACCTCCAACTCTCTGAGGGTCAGACGCTTATCCAAGCAGAGAGGTGAGGGCAGATCTATCTCCTTGGTTGGGGCCTCCCTCTGGAACAGCCTCCCTGCCTCTCTCAAACTTGAGCAGAACTACCTCCGGAAGCAACTCAAGACCTTTGTTTTCACTTCTGCTTTCTCTCTTCCTCTCCCCCACTGATTCACCTAACTGCTCTGCGCACTGGTGACCTGGTCTCAGGCCCAGGCTCTTGCATATCCAGTTGCCCTCACACTGCCTCCAGGCTCACCAGCACTTAAGGGTCTGTATCTGCAACACTATAGTCCCTTCTCTCTGCACTTATGAGCCACCCTCTGGCTGCACTTGTGAGTTAACTGCACTTCCCCTTCCCCTCCCCCTTGGCACTTCTCCCCTTCTTTCTTCCCTGCACTTGCTCTATCTGAATGGCACAAGGCCTAGTAAGATCGTTATTTTGTCCTCCGTTTATTTCCCCCCTCCTTGCCTTATCACGCCTAGAAACACTTGTGTACAGGCACGTTATAAATGCCACATCATATCGTATCATATCATTGCCCTATTGCTCTTTAGGACGGTCCATGCCTGTTCCGGGATATTAGTGGCCAAAAGGACTCCATGGAGGGGATTGCCAGTATTTTGCTGGTGGGGGCCTGATTTTCCTCCAGGTAAAAGTGCAGGTCACAGAATTACCGACACTTTTACCAGCACTAAAGTCCCTTATTATAGTTAGGTCATCTCAGATAGGAGCAAAGAAATGTTAATGATTAATGAAGGCAAAGCTTTAAGATGTATTAATGTGCCATATTGTACTAAAAGACATGCAGAAACCAATGGTGCTATGCATGAAAACAAGCAACTCAAGGGGAAACGTGTATGCTAATATTTGCAAGAAATAATAAAACATATTTCCTGAATGACAGATTTAGTATCTTATTATAGTAAGAAACACAATTTATTAAAGAACTACTATGTTTTCAAGGTATGAGCTTTTTAAACCTGAAGACTGTGGAGACGATTATGGTAGGTTTTCCAGCCCTAGATTACCAAAAAAAGGAAGTGAATAGGGAGAGCTCAGTACAGTTTATGGCATTCAATTTCATCGTAGCACTACAATAGTCACAGATTGAGGCACATAAAATAACATGAGTTGTTCCACAACTGATTTGAAAATTGCAGGAACAAAAAGAGAACACTTTAAGAAAAGATAATCCATTGCACTGCTATAATATCAAGCTATAAAGAACAGAGCATCTGAAACGTAGCTGAGTGCAACACCCAAATCACAGGGCAAGCACAGTGATGCATGACTGCACCCAAAGAGCCTATGCTTTCTGTTACCTAAACAGACATCGTAGTTGGGCCACCCGCCCGTGGACAGCTGGCACTTTCTCCAGACATAAAAATACAAGTGCTGTGCACCTTGGAGAAGTGCAATTTCATATAATATTGTGCATAATGTCCCGATCACTGCATTTTCGTAATTCCTTCGGAAGAATTTATTCACCTAATATTAAAAGCTGTTTCACTACAATCCAGCATCAAATTAATTTCCATGGAAAACGAAAGCGTTGCAGGCACGGGAAGCATCCAAAACAACATGCAGGCCCACATGCCACCTAATGGCTCTCTCACATTTTATTGGCTGTTCAACATTTCTGTTACTGACAGTTATGTAAGGAAACAAGGTAAGCAGTCAAATTGCACAAACAAAATCATACCAGCAGGTCGTCAGACGCCCCACAATCACCCTAATCCAAACACTCACGTCATCTCCACAGAGCCACAGAGCTCCGTGCAGAGCGTAAAGAAGAAAACCTTTGTTTTGTGTAATGCACCGCTCAGCACATAAGCACACCATGGCTACGTGGCCTAGCAATGTATTTATGTATTTCCTATTCCCTCAGCAAACTGGACACATGACTGCTGCGGCTAGGTGCTGGTGCATTCACACCGCTTGGCAATCAGCAGCCTGCTCTCTGCTCAAAGGAGGGTGTTCCCCCTTCGACCTAAGCAACCAGCTCCTACTCAAAGTAAACATAAAATAACACCACCAAATAACCTCGTATTACAACAACCTGCACCAACAACAGTAACACAGATACATCATGAGGAAACATGCAGCACACAACATTTTGCAGAGGTGTTCCCAAAAACACAAAGCCCATGAACATGGGAAGCAAAACACATAATCACACTTAATGCTGTAAGATCACTCCCTTTATTAGTGACAGTGACAATCGACCAGTAATGAACATGCCTAATGCACATCCTTTTGAGCACCACTTCACTACAATCTTTGCAACTTAATGTGAACAGCTAGCCAAATGTAGGACAGGTTACGGCCTTACCTTCATGTACAGCTGGTGTCTTGTGAATCCCTCCCCACCTCCACCAAACACTGCCCCTCCTCAATGATACTGGGAGGGTCGGTGTACAACAGACAGAGTGGAGAGTAGGAGTAGAATCAGAGGGCCCCAGGGGGTTTCCTCTGGGTGGATGGGCACCAGATGTGGAATGAGCCCTAAAATGAGAGTGAGGATTTTAACAGAATACCTACAGGATTGTCTCTAACAAACAACCTGCATAATACCCAATTGTTGGTCAATCCAATGTTTACCTGGATGTATGAGCCTCTAATAAGCAAAATAACAAAATATGTTGAAGTCAATGAATGAGAACAGTAAAACAAAAATAACCCATATGATGCTACTGCACATTGCAACACCCAGTTGCGCCACTGGGCTAGGGAGCATAAAGGCTCACTCATTAAATGAACGAAAATTCCGCCTTGTACAAAAATAATGATTGCAGATCCAGTAGATCCCTATTATTATGGAGTCTGAAAAAGGGGACATTCCCAAAAAATAAAAGTCAAGAATGAAAAGTAGTGGATGGCTGGCAGCCATAGGAGGTGGGTTTGGGGGCATGACCAGTGGCAGCATTGGTGTGTTTCACTGTGATCCCCCATCCTGTGGAGAGCCAGACCACACATGGCAAACACCTCATTCTCATTGGCCAGTGCCACTCGTGACAGTGAGGCATGCATCAGCCCTCTAAAAGCAGCCATGTCTTGGTGCAAAAAGTCTTCTGAAGACAACATGTCACCATGCAAGCTGTCTCTTGCCGCGGCCATCTGCATTTTCATGGTTTCCCTCAAAGTGGCCATTTCTTTGTAGAGGGTGTCCCTTAAGGTCAACAACTCCTTTTGCAGATATTCCTTCAAGGCTGGCACCACTCCCCGAAGAGCAACCTGCTAGGCCAGCATTTCCTGCCAAATGGCCTGCCTCAACAGCGGCATGTCCTCTCTCCTCTCACAAAAGGTGTATTTAAACCCTGAGTCCAGCAGTAGAGGAAATTATATCAGTGACCCTCTGATCAATGTCATTTGATAACCCCTGCAGAACCTCAACATGTCTGGCACTTGCCTGTAGCATCTCATCAACCCACCCCAAGTGTGCAGCAGTCAAATGGCCCCCACGTGTGCACTCCATATCCATGCGGGAGGTCAAAGGCCGGCCCTCTCTCAGGGAGCACATTATCAGTACCACACATGACCCACTGGCCTCACCCATGCTGTGGCCTCCAAGATGGGAGATGGCAAGGGTGCAGATGACGATGCTGGAAATGCTATTGTGCTCCCACCGGAAAAGGACAAGGTGTCCTGCCTTTCCTCTTCATATTATGCAGCCTCAAGGATCTGGAGGAGTTTCAGGTGATCATATCTGCTGAGCACAGGCCAAGTCAACATGTCAGCAATCCCTCGATATCTGACTCAACTCCATCAACAGATAAAGAGTTGCTAGGTCTGTTGGCGATGGCCTGCAAGCAGAGTGGATTATCATGAGCCACAGCTGCCCGTCATCCACTGACTCATCACCTGCAAGAAGACAGCCAACAACAACAATCAGATGCTGATACCGTCTTGTTTGTATGAAAAAATATCAATTCATGCACCCACAATGGGCCTACTGTACATGCATCAGAAGATACTACTGACCAATCATAACTGTCACATTTGACCATCTCAAGCAACACACGATGTACTCTTATTTTCACGATCAATCACGCAATGCCTCTTTTTTCTTTGCCACAAAATATGTAAATCTGGGAGAAATACTAATTTCATGGTACTGTGGTCATTGCCCAGTCACACTCATTACTGCAAGATCAAACAGGTCAAATCACGTGACATGGCACATATGCCACACATGGCCATGCCACTCTACAAGGTACTCAATGACCATTTCGGAGCGTTGATGCCCTGTACCCTTTGAAGGGTGTGTGCTGACTGCAGGAACAATTAAAGTACATGATGTACAGTAAGTCGTTTTTGATGTCGATGCATGTACTGCCCACCTTCAAATACACAGAAAACTGAACATGGTACATGTGGCGAATGCAGGAAAACTTAAGTGAATGCTCAATCTCATCATGTGAGCGGCATCAAGTTACTTATAGGAGGTGTTTCTCATCATATGCACATACATGTGAATGGCTATTGCAACAATTGGCAATGGTAGTTGCCTATTGTCCTCATAATTCACAATTAAGTACTGTATGAGGCACAGCCATTGTAGCCCAATAGAAAAAAAGGCGTGCATGATAGCACATGTGGACAGACATCCTCATGACCCCCTTCTCCTTCATACACCAGTAAATATTGCTCCTTGACCAGGTTCCTATGCATACGTCTGAAAATACTCAAAGGTGGACATCAGCACTGTGGAATTCTCAACTCATCACACGCATCACACTCAAACTGTGCTGAGGCCATGAACACTGACATTACTTTGCTGGCACCACTAGATCTTTTACCAAACACAAGTCCTCACATGTAACTTGTGACACACATTGTATCACATACTCAGACAGTCCCTGACAGGGGCAGTGAAGACATGTCTCAGACATCAACACCTGCAAAGTGTACACTATTTAAGCAATAAGCCCCGAGGGGCTTATTGCTATTAGTACCCCGGCCCGTAACACCAGGTTACTAAAAGCATTTTTGTTTCTGTTCCGAAATGCTCTGGCATTTCGGAACAGAATTTGTTTAGTAAAGTGCTGCCCATTTAAAAAAAAAAAAAAATGCTAAAAAATGCTGACATGGAAAGGATAGAAGGGACTTCACATAGTCCCTTCTTCCATGACGACCTGTTGCAGATCGGGAGCGGACGCTCTGGGGACAGAAGTGTTCCCAGCGCGTCTGGCTCCCGAAATGGACTGAAAAGAAGGTACGTGGGAGTGGAGGGTGGGTGGGATTCTGTGGATAGGGAGGAGAGAGGGGAGAGGGGTAGGACCACATTTACCTCATTCCCCCATCAGGGCAAGATGGCGGCCTACAGCTGTGAAGCGGCTGAGAGTGGGGGATTACCGCTGGTAATGCCCCCATTCCGAGCCTCCTCATTGGCTGAGTGGCTGCCACCCGCCGCGCCGGGTGCTAATAAATGACAACTGTTGTGTGGCCACAGTACAATCCACAGCCATGACATAGGCAGTGTCTGCTGTACCATGTGTGTTGCTGACAATATGAACATTATCGGTCACTCTCCTGCTCTTGTTTGAACAAAGAAGTAATTAGTGGGAAAAAGGTATGTCACAGAAAACTGGTCATCAACCCTCCACCTTGTTCACAGCGCACCATGTAATGGAACAGAGCATGTCTACATTACAGGAGAATGGGGGCAGGAAAAGAAGGGCCCCTTTCACATACGCACTGTGAGGAATGGACATCTGGCAAGGGTGCAAAGACCTGGATTTTAATTTTCTTTGTTAACAAATAGAATGATGAGAGAAATTCCATCTCCAAAAGAGGTAATCTGCCAACCAGAATCCCCTTTTCCATCGACTCCATGCCAAAAGCATAATGCACTCATGCCCTGCTGTATCAGTAGCCTGATCTGCAGTACCAGCTGTACTCGGAGCCCAGAACATGGTAGAAGGTCATGAGATGCCCACTTGACAGCTCTAGGGACAGCCAAGTCACTGCAGCATTGAGGCAGAATTTAAGACATACTCACCTGTACCCAAAATGAGTCGTCCGGGTTGGTGGCAGGATAAACTCTAAATAAAAGCTATGCCTATGTTTAGGCATAGAGCATGGTGCTACATATGATTATGACCTCACCTGCTGCCTGGAACCAGTGGAACATCACTCATCGACCGCTCCCAAGTGGCTAAAACTCTACTTGGCCTGTGAAGCGTTTCTGGGACTGCCCCCAACTGCATCCTAAAGATTTTCTGTTCTACCACACATAGCACCTGTAGTTGCCCTACTCTATGCCCACTTGCTGCAATGGCCTCCATGATCCTACAATCCTGAAATAGTCCTGATCATCTTGCATGTACGTTTGACCCCTGTCTGACGGTGTCAGCCCACCAAGAACTGAATCCAGGTACTGTTGACTCTGAGCCTCAGCCCTAGAGACTGGTTAGTTCACGACTGCTCTTGTTTTTACCAAGATATACTTTTTGTGGTTCACATTTTACCTACCAGCCCTGGAACTAGAGTTCTACTTTCTTCAGTCTGTATCATCTTCCCTGTTATTCCGTTGGGGTGGGTGTTTGCACAGTATTCTCTATTTGTTCTATATACAGATGGTGTGTTTAATTGAAGTGTTTATATATTTATAGATCCTTGATTGGACATTACAGTTATTTTGGATTGTGAAACTGTGTTGTTTAGGTCACTACTGGTTCATCTTAACCCCTCTTGGGAGCATAGCCTTCCCTTGGCCCACGTTACCACAAAAGGCAAAGGAGGTATCTCTTAACTATCCCTGTTTTGCCTTCATGATTGCATTGTGTTTTGGTTTGTAGAAGTGTGATGGCTCAGTGGGACATTCTACCCCTTCTCATCCTTGTACACCTGCAGAGAAGAATACACACACACACACACACACACACACACACACACACACACACACACACACACACACACACACACACACACACACACACACACACACACACACACACACACACACACACACACACACACACACACACACACACACACCCCCCCATGTGATAACAACAACCATTACATCATCTGCGCATGTCATTAACCTGATGTGGCTGCATAGGTGTCCATTTATGTATTTATTGTATGTATTGTTCGCCAACAGGAAGGGAACGTGGGATGCAAACATTAAATACAATGGAGGGATACCTACTATGAGTTGTGAGTATTCAGAAAGTGCAAGTGCAGCAGGGAAGAGGGGAGTGGTGGTAGGTGATGGGATGGTGGGGTGGTGGGGTGTACATGCTTGTGGGTGAGCAGCAGATGAAATGCATGGTATGTGAGTGCTAAATGGCCTGGAGCCGCATTGGGTGGAAGAAGTACGAGCATCCAGGACGGAGGGCGGAGGGTGCTGAGGCAAGTGCTGAAAGGTAGACAGAAGCTGGGGTGATTAGGTGTGGAAGGTAAAGGACACTGAAGATGCATAAGGGCCCTCAATACCAATCACATAAACTGTGAGATTAGCAGAGGTGGGAAGGATGATGTAAAGGGGAAAGTCTTGATGAGCTTTCCGAATTTGAGAAAGTCCTGCTCAAGACGAAGACGGAAGGGGGAGGCTGTTCCATAGGAGGGAGCCTCCTGAGGAAAGAGATCAGCCTCCTGCCCTCTGTTTAGCTAAATGCTTTACACACAAAGAGTTGGTGCCAGATGAATGTAGAGGTCTAGAAGGAGAGTATTTAGTAAGAGAGAGTTTCAGATAGCATGATGCCCAGCCCCAGACGGACTTGTGGATGATGTAGAGGGATTTGAATTCAAGTTTTGCAGCAACCGGATGCCAGTGAAGATTTTTCCGGACAGGAGAGATGCTGTCCCTGGGCTTAAGGCCAAGGATACATCACACTGTCCTATTCTGGATTAGCTGGAGGGGTTGCAGAGTGGAAGAGGGTAGATTCAGGAGGAGGCTATTGCAATACTCAAGCCTAGAGAGAACCAGGGCTCGGGTAACATTGAGCTTCTGGGGAAAAGTGAAAAAAGGGAGAATTCCTTTGATATGATATGATATGGCATTTATAACATGCCTATACACATGTGCTACAAGGCGCGGCAAGGCAAGGGAGGGGGAACAGAGGGAAGACAGACTGCGATCCAACCAGGCCAGGTGACATTCAGATCGCGCAAGTGCATGGGAAGGGGAAGGAGGAAAGTGCGGGGGGGAATGGGGAGGGGACAGTGCAGTAAATGGGATAATAAAATAAATAACAAAGTAAAAGTAAGGCCAGCAGGTGGCATGTGCAAGGAAGGGTGAGTGCAGACATGAAGTGTCAAGTGCTGGTAGTGGGACTGTAGGGATACAGAGAACAGTCCCCAGTGCGGGTGTTGCCAGGAAAGCAGCGCAGGAGTGGGACTGGTGGGGGAGGGGACCTGAACCCGAGATCAGAGGGTAGCCATGTAACCAGTGCAGTATCAGTATCAGCCAGGAAGTCAGCAGGGGAGAGAATGAGAAAAAGCAGAAGCAAAAAGAAAGGTTTGGAGGTGCTTTCAGAACCGGAGATGATTCTCCTCAAGTTTCAGGGAGGCAGGGAGGCTGTTCCATAGGGAGGCCACAGCCGAAGAGAGAGATCTACCACCAACTCGTTGCTTGGAGAAGTGACTGACCCTGATGGAGTTGGAGGCGGATGAGCGAAGGACTCGAGAAGAAAGATATTTTGGAAGACAGAGTTGAAAGTATTGAGGCCCCAGGCCCCAGAAGGCCTTGTAGACAATGCAGAGGGTTTTGAACTTAATCCCCAAAGCCACTGGGAGCCAGTGCAGCGATTTCAGTCCAGGAGAGATACGATCCCTGGGCCTGAGGCCAAGGACAAGTCTTGCAGTCCTGTTCTGGATGAGTTGTAGAGAGCAGAGAGTAGAAGCAGGCAGATTTAGAAAGAGGCTGTTGCAGTAGTCCTGCCTATAGAGAACCAGAGCTCTGGAGACGGTGTGCTTCTGGGGGAAAGAGAGGAAAGAAAGAATGCCTCTGAGGAGGTACAGCTGGTAGTGTGACTTCTTAGAGACATCAGAGATGCGAGGAGAGAAGGAGAACGTGGAGTCGGAGATGACCCAGAGGTTTTAAGACTCACAGGTTGGAGCAGGAAGAGGGCCAAGAAAGGCTGGCCAGAGAGTGACAGGGAAGGAAGGAGTTGGCATGCCAATGAGGAGGATCTCTGTTTTACTAGCATTAAGGCAGAGATCATTGACGGCACGCCACTCCTGGATAGCGGGCAGACAGTCAGAGATGAGAGAGGGATAAGAGGTGGCTGAGGGTAGCCTGAAAATGAGCTGAGTGTCATCCGCATAGCACTGGAAGTTGGGGCAGAGTTTCACAATGCGGTGGGCAAGAAGTGCCAAGTATTGATTGAACAGCCAGTGAAAGAGTTTAGACCCCTGGGGAACACCACAGGTAGAGATAGAGATAGATGAGAGGAAGGGCTCAAGTTGAACCTGGGAGGGTCAATCAGAGAGAAAAGAAGTCAGCCACGCCAGGGCGTGACCGGTGATCCCCAGGTTGTCCCGGAGATGGGTTGAGCAGGATGGCATGGTTGACCATGTCAAAGGCAGAGGAGCGATCAAGTAAGATAAGGATATAGGGGGTGTTGGAATCAAGGTTGGAGAACAGGTCTTCACGGATGTTCAGAAGAGCAGTTTCCGTGCTCCTGGCAGCTCCAAAGCCAGACTGATGATCATGGAGACAACCAACAAATTCAGTGTGAAGATTGAGCTGGGAGATGGCCAGCTTTTCCAAGAGTTAGCCCAGGAAAGGAGTGAGGAAGGAAGAGTTGAAAGTGGGACTTCTTGTAAGGGAGGATGGAGAGAGAGGAGTCCAAGATGACTCTAAGCTTTCTGCCCTCACATGAAGGAGCAGGGGGGGGAGCCCACAGAGAAAGGTCAGAGTAAGGGGAAGAAGGAGGGTGCTGGGGTCCCAAACGGAAGGATCTCAGTTTTGCTGGCATTCAAGCAGAGATCGTTGGAGGTGCACCGAGGACTGGATGGCAGATAGACAGTCACAAATGATGGAAGATGCAAGAGAGTCAGTGGGAATTGTGTGCCGTCTGCATCACACTGGACATTGGAAGAGAAGAAGGAGATGTGGAGTGCCAGCTGAGCAATGTAAGTGTTAAAGAGTCAAGGGGAGAGGTTAGCGCCCTGGGGACACCACAGGTGCAGTAGGGAGTAGGAGAGGAGAAGGTGCCCAAAATGACTTTGGAAGAGCAGTCAGTATGGAATGAGTTCAGCCTGTTTAGTGCCCATTCTGAGATACCATAGGTATCATGGAGCCTTTGTATGGTTGACCGTGTTGAAGGCAGAGGAGAGATCAAGTAGGAGGAGGAAGCTGGGGAACTGGAGTCCAGAGATGTGAGCAGTTCTTCACAGGTGTTCAGAAGAGCAGTTTCCGTGCCTCTAGATGCTCAGAATCAAGATTGATGTTCGTGGAGACCACCGACAAGTTCAGTGTGTGAGGTGAGTTGAGGAAAGGCCAGCTTCTCCAGCAGTTTCCCCAAGAAGTGGGTTTTAGAAATAGGGTGGTTGGCTGGACAGGTAGGGTCTGCTGAAGGTTTTTTCAGGATGGAGTGCTTGAGGCAGGTGGGAAAAGATCCAGTGGCAAAAGAGTGGTTGCAAAAATCAGCGAGAGTGAGGAAACAAGAGCCAATGTTGTCCTTGATGGCTCTTGAGGAGCAAGGGGTGACCTGTTTGGCAGAGACCTTCATGGGGCGCACAACTCTGGTAACTTCTTCCAGTGTTTTTTTGTTTGTTTGTTTAGTATTTATTATGCGCACCGGATCCTGGGGTATAAGGGCGCAGAAGGTAAGAAGATGTACAGCTTAGGGCACAGTTACAGGTTACAGGTTACAAGGTCATAGGTTACAAGCTTGTTATACATGTGACAGATAACAGTTGTATAAGACACGTAGGAAGAGTCAGGCGGTAGCAGGTTCATATATTCATTTAGCATTTGTTGACGTCAACCAGTTGATCACATTTTGCCTGAATTTGGTAAAAGATTGTTCTAGTCTCAGAGTGGTGGGTAATTAATTCCACAGTTGCGCAGCTTTGACTGGGAAGCTAGCTCCGCCTATAGTGGCGAGTTTAAATCTGGGTACTTGAAGGCGATTGGTGTTGGCTAATCTTGTTTGTCTTGTGGAATGTGTTCTAGTGAATCTGTCCTTTAAATATTGTGTGGCTTTATTATGAAGTGATTTGTGTGGGAGTGATGCAGTTTTGAGTCTGATTTTCTCGTAGGTGGAGAGCAATTTATGTTTCCTTCTTGTTTCTGAGATGTGTTCTCTCTTGGGAATGTTCAATGCTGCTCTGAGAGCATTGTTCTGCTGTATCTGGATTTTGTTGATGGTGGATTTAGTGGCTCCGATGTACAGAGCGTTACAATAGTCAGGTTTGGAGATAATCTGGCTAATGTGAGGCAGCTGTGCTGAGATAAAATTTGTTTTCCTGCTCTGATTAGTTTACAAGTGTAAGCTGTTGATGAGGCTAGGGTTTTTACCTGTTTGGAGAATGATAAGGTGGAGTCAAGGTAGATACCTAACGTTTTCACTTCTTTGGCTACTTGTATATGGTTCTCATCAATGATAAAGGAGGAGTAGTTTGTGCTTAGTTTATTGATAAGGGAGGTGATGCCTAGGATGAGAAGCTCAGTTTTATCATTGTTCAGGCATAAACCATGGGTTGCCATCCATGCCCGAACGATGCTGTAGATTCTGTTCACCATTGCTAAGTCCTTTTTGTAGTCCCCTGAGAGTGGGAGGAGGATCTGGGTATCTTCAGCGTAATTAGTATACGTGATACCCAGATGGTCCAGGTCATCAAACAGGTGCTTAGTGAAAATGTTATATAGCGTTGGTGAGACGCAGTAGGTGTTGGTCATAGTTATCTGTGTATGGTAAAGAGTTGGTAATATGCAGGGTGTGCCTGGGGTGATTGGTTGTGGGCTGGGCATTAGTTAGAGGGTCATAAGTTCTTGGGAGTCTGGCGCGAAGTTTGAGGTTCCACTGTTGGAGATTGCAAGGTTTGGTGGCTATGTCGGTGGGCTGAGGAGGTGCCCTTCCATAGTGTAGTTGGTTCTGTGGCTGGGACATGTTCGAGTTGTAGAGGGTGGTCAGATTCAGGATGGTTCTAAGTAGAATGGTGTAGAATAGTGGCAAGTACATTGTATGCTTGTTTAGGTGGCTAGAAAACTGATGACCTAGGGTGCGGCTTTGCTGTTATCAACAAGAGTAGGAGACTCTGCTAATACAGGCAAGAGTCAGAGGGCAGTGACTAGTATCTAAATGAGATATGCAGGTAGACTAAGAGCAGCTTTACTAGAGCATGCAGTCCTAAATACGACTTTGCTGGAGCACGCAGGAATAGTACGGCAGGAATAGGTGGGCATTGGCTGGTAGCTAGTGGAGATATGTAGGCAACCTAAATGCAAATTTGCTAATGTGGGCAGCCTAGATGAAATTTTGCAGGCAGCTTAAATGCAGTTTACTGGTACAGGCATCCTAAAGGCAGTTTTAATAGTACAGGCAAGAATAGGTAGGCAATGGCAGGTAATTGATGGAGATATGGTTACTTTGCAATCTCAGTGCGACTCTGCTCATGGGAGTAGGCCTCCAGATAGGGGCTGTAGTAGTGCAGGTAGAGACAGGCGCTATGGGGAGAGCACGGTCAGGTGTGACAGATGTAATAATCTGGTACCGACACAATTAGCAAAAGGTGGTGGCACGATATCTAGCTATGGTGCGAGTGGAGGAAAGCACAGCAGTAGGTGGATTTAGGCATCAGGTAGAGCTGTTAGTGGTAGCAGAGAGAAATAACAGTGGTATACATCTGGTATATGAGCAGCCTTAGGTTAGGTGAGGACATTTGAGTCAAAATACGATGAGGTGGCCAGTGGTAGCTCTGTGACAGTAGGGTGGAAGTTTTTACCTTGGTGTGGAGCAGATCCACGGGGACTGGCAGACGGCAGACCCGGCATGTAACAGGCAGGGAACAGGTGACGGCCTTGTTGCTCGTGGGCCTTGCTGGAGGTGGGCCGGCTTTGCCTGCCGGCAACCAATGGAAGTGTAACAGGGGCAAAGGAGAAGAGGTAGGAAGAAGGAGGGTGAGAGACCAAGGGAGACACGGGAGTGAGGGATGGGTTGGCGGATGAGTAATAAGGGTGTTCAGGATGTCCTGAGTTTTTGTGGTGAAGTGTGTCGCGGGTGCATTGCAGAGGGCCTGGGAAGGAAGAAGGGAGGAGGAGACTGCAGATGGGTTGGCTTGTTCCCTGCAGATTTTGAACAGTTCAGCCATGTTGTTGGATGCACCAGATACCTGTGCCTGAATGTGGGCCCTTTTCTTGGCACAGATAGAGAGTGTGCATTGCCTTTGCAGCTGGCAGCAGGACAGTTTGCCAGAGGGTGAGCATGAGGTTGCACCTTTGTTCCTCCGCTCTGCACTTTTGTTTCAGGGTTGCGAGTTCAGAGTCATACCAGTTCTTACGCTTGGATGCGGGTTTCAGGTGGATCTTCATGACTGGGGCAAGAATGTCAAGGGTATTGGATATGGCCAAGTGGAGGTTGCTAAGAGCAGAGTCAGTTGTAGAGTCTGAGGTGGGGGCACAAGGGGGGGATGAAGGTGGATGAGAAGGCAGCATCTGACACTTGCTTCATCGGGCGGATGTTGCAGGATGTTAAAGCACAGGACCAAGATTTCAAAGTCAGAAAACAGTGCAAATTACAATGCAATCAGGGGTGCAGGATGTTGAAGCACAGTACCACAATTTGAAAGAAAAAAAACAGGCCAAATTACAATGCAATCAGGAGCGCGGGATGTCAGAGCACAGCACCATGATGTGAAAGTCAAATAACAGGCCAAATTACAATGCAATCAGGAGTGCATGATGTTAAAGCACAGCACCAAGATTTGAAAGTAATAAAACAGTGCAAATTACAATCACAAGAACACGAAAATGCAGTGATAGTAGAGTAGGTGAGGCAAGAGAGGGTAAAGTGAGATAGGCACAGAAATGGTTCAAGGTGTTAGTGGATGAGGCAATATGAATAGTTCAGCCATCACTCACAGTTGTTCAGTAAAGTGTAGTGGTGCTGAGGCCCAAGTTCATGGTCTTCCAGGATGTTCACACCCATGCTGCAATCTGCTCACTGGCCATGAGTCCACTGGCCACCTACCACTTCAAAGGCTGTCAGCTCCTCCATGTGAGGGGATCCTCCACCTGTAACTTTGCCAGAGGCCAGATTGGGGGTGAACTTGACCTTGCACAAAAGGATGAGATACCTGATTATGGGCATTGATCATGTTGATGACCTCCTTCCACAGTTTCCACGGCTCTGTAACAAACAGGACACTTGCAGCTCAAGTGTAAAGGTCACCCTGACACTTGTCTATGAAATCAGTGAGCATTCTCAGTTCCTCATCCGAAAAGTCTTTTTTCCTGGATGGGCCCATATGCCTAACCTGTGCCTGTTCTGTTGAATTTGGGTTTTCAGTGGGCTGTCCACTTTTAGCCCCGGTGGGATTTAGTGGTATGGGGACCTTCTGTGCCTTTTGCCACATTTTGCATGTGTCCTATTTTTCATCTGTGGCCCCCTCACCTCTTCGAGACTCCCTCTCACTCTTCCTGCTATTGCAACCAGAAACACCAACATGTCTTATATAAACTGCACTTGTGTTCCACAATACACAACCTCTCCAAGTATGTGTCCTGGTGTACACCATTAGAACACAGGAGGTGTTCTCCTTTTTAAAGATGGCCGCCCATGTCTCCTACACTGCCCAGCACTGCAGCCCCTCCACCACAGTGATACCTGTTGGTGATTGGCCCCTGCACCAACATCAGGAGCCTATCGAGAGCGGGTAGGCGGAACTTAATTTCTTGGAAAGCTCTGTGATTCCAGCTACTGCAGCCGTACGTTCTAGCCACTCGCAAAAATTCCAGAGCAGGAGCTGGAGCTCCGAACCACTGCAGGAGCAGTTGGTTTCATCATCATCTGTCTGAGGCGACCTACATACAAAGGTATGCTGGCATATCCCTATATGGCTATTCTTAGGGCGGCAAGCGCGGTAGCCGTGGAATTATCCACTAGGAATGCAAGCTTTTAATCCGAGGCATTCATGTTCCACATGAGCTGTGCTGCCTTGCTGTAAATGCCAACAGCACCTTTGCCACCATTAGAACACACGAGGTGTTCTCCTTTTAAAGATGGCCGCCCGTGTCTCCTACACTGCCCAGCATCTGCAGCCCCTCCACCACAGTGATACCTGTTGGTGATTCGCCCCTGCACCAACATCAGGAGCCTATCGGAAGCCGGCAGGCGTAAGCCAGCCCTTCCTGGAAAGGCCCTGAGGGTAAGGCCAACAACTGTCCAGAGACTGTCCCGAGCTGACCAGAGCCCAGGGCCATACACCCTGCTCGTATCCCATGAGGCTGTGAGTAATCCATGTTTGCCTAACATACTCCCTCTGCACTGTCTATATATCTTCCCACTCAAAACAGCTCCTTCCATCACCTCACCTGCACCTGCCATGTGCACTAATCATTGTGTTGAACCTGAATGCCGCTTAGCATTTGCAACAGTGCCCGACCCCAGATGTGCCTGTGTACCCTGCATCCTGGTGGACAACCACACCTTGCCTACTCTTCATTGGCAACTCACATCTAGGTGTCCTTGTTTATGCATTTGGATTTAGTGCCTTTCTGGCTCTCACTGCTAAAATCGAATTTAGGTGTCCTTGTTTATGCATTTGAATTTAGTGCCTTTCTGGCTCTCACTGCTAAAATCGAATTTAGGTGTCCTTGTTTATGCATTTGGATTTAGTGCCTTTCTGGCTCTCACTGCTTAAATCGAATTTGGGTCTGCCTGGTGCATTCTGCACTGTTTTACTTGATGTGCCCGTCATTTGAATCTAGCTGCTCTGTATTTTGCATTGCTGCAACCTGTTGTGCCTGACAAACTCTGAATTTTCATTGTGCCGCCTTGGTCACTATATGATTGATGTTATTTAGTCAATGCTAGCCTTCGCTCATACTGCACACTCAGGTCACCTTTATGTTTGCTGACACTTAGTCTAATCTGGGCACTTGCATCCACTGTGCCGCTCTGGTCATTGATACTATAGTCCCTTCTAATGAGACCCTACCTTGACCTGTGTGAACAATTTCGTAGGTATCCTACTCAGGTAACCAGTACTACCATCATGCACGTCAGTGTGCTCCTAGTACTATACTACACTCTAGCCCTATAGCTGGCCCAAGTCACTCAGTTACCCACTGCAACATCCTTCCCCCTTTGGGCTAAACCCGATCAGCCACCCAATAGTCTGGCCTGCCCGAACCTACACCACCAGGCACGGCTGACTGTGACTGTGACTCCTAGAATGAGCCCTGCAGAAACCACTGCAGGCCTACACAACTCTAGCAACTATATTAACCAATACCTTAATGACCCAGCGCTGTGGCTGGAACACTTCGCCAGGAAACCCACACCTAACCAACCATGCCCCCTCTTTCTTAGAAACAAGAGACTAGGCACCAGATTCCGCCTACGACACTCCCGCAACAATGCTACCAAGCAAACTTCACATACACCACCTGGTTCACCCTCATCCACCGCCACATGCAACTCCACTACCACAGGAGTTAAACTGCCTGTGTTCAAGGGCGCCCTTATCAACACTAGATCTCTCACAGCACACGCATTAGACATCGCTGACCTTATCATCACTTCTGACCTTGACTTCATCGCTATATCCGAAACATGGCTACATGCTGCATCTGGCCCCTCACTATCTTTGGCTTTACCGCCTGACTACGGCATCATGCGATGCAACCGCACCACTGCCCATTCCAGAGGCGGTGGCGTGGCCTTCAGCCATAAAAACGCTCTTGACCTAAAAGTGATACCTGACTCTAAACTCGAATCAGCCGAGTCGTTGTCAGTCAAACTATCACTAACTATCCACTCTCCTCCTTGACAAAACTAAAAATAATTCACAAACAATCATCCTAGGCGACCTTAACTTAGGTCGTGGTGACCCAAAAGATCCCATGGCAATAGATCTGGTGAATGTTCTAACTGACCTCGGCCTCACCTTGTACATTCAATAACCTACCCATATGAAAGGCAGAACCCTCGACTGGTTAGCCAGCTCTAACTGCAATATCAAGGTTCTTGACAATACCCCTTGCATATGGTCTGACCATCACATAACTTTTAATATTGAAGCAAACCCGCAAACTCCGACACTGATTGGACCAGCTCTTCCTACTAGAAGTAAAAAGGACATTACTAAGGTGAAACTCCTCCCTCTGTTACTCCCTTCCCTTAATGCGGCCACCAACACCTGCTCTGATCCCACCTGACTAGCAGACATCTATAACCAAACTATGCTTACGGCCATAGATTCTATAGCACCTATCAAACTCAGGAAGGCCAAACCACAAGCACATTTTAATTCATGTTTCATCCCACAGTTAAGAATGCTCCGCAAAGCTATACGCTGTGCGGAAAATTGCTGGAAAAGCCACCCCTCTAATGAGCATAAAGATGGTTTCCTTCTTGCCTCACTCACCTACAAAGATGCTATCATCACTGCAAAAAAAGAATCTCTTAACAATCGCATTCTGCAAGCTGATTCGAATACAAAGGAACTCATCAGAATCCTAAAAGAGCTAGAAACTCCAGTCTCCCCCCAGACACTTGCACGAAAGATAGTAAATGGTGTGCTAACATTCAAGCAGCCTTACTAAATAAAATCTCTATGCTACAATCTAAAATTAAAGACAAGCAGGACAGCCTGAAGCTTGACAACCACTCACACTCCCCTGCTAAGGCCCTCCCTCTCTCACTGATAACACCAAACCACTTGCCTTCTCACCACTCACCGTTACCGAGGTAGAAAATATCCTGAGAATTAACCCATCCAACTGCCAAGGTGACCCTTGCCCAGCTCCCATCATTAAGGACTCTGCACATGATCTAGACCCATTCATTACGGCCTTCATCAACTCCTCCTTTAAAACAGGTATTGTCCCGGACAACTTTAAGGACGCTTGGGTGATCCCACTGCTCAAAAAACCACCCCTAGACCCAAGCATACCTACTAATTTCCGTCCTATCACCACGGTCCCGTTTTTGCTTAAGATTTTAGACCGCGCAGCATACCTCCAGATCCAAAATTACTTGGAATCTAACAACTTGCTAGGTCTAAGACAATCCGGATTTCGACCCAGACACGGGACGGAAACTGCTTTAATAGACCTAAAAACCTAAATTGAGGTATTGAAGGATCAGGGCAAACTAGCAATGCTACTACTTCTCGACCTTTCAGCCGCATTTGATCTGGTCAACCACCAGATCGTATGCAGGCACCTCCACTCTGCTGCCAACATCTCGTCCGCTGCTGCGGCCTGGATCAAATCCTTTTTGAGCAATAGATCCATGAGGGTCTTTGCAGCATCCTCAGCCGCGACCCCTCCCCAATTCACTGCGGCGTACCTCAGGGATCTTGCGTGTCACCTACACTTTATAACATTTTCACGAAACCAGTCTTTGATGTGCTTGACTATCTGGGTGTCTCCTACACTAACTATGCGGACGACACCCAGATACTCATTCCTATCACAGATGATTATCTAGCTGACACCAAGGCCCTTAACGACGTCTACCTGGTCATCCAAGCCTGGATGGCCCAACACCAGTTATGCCTAAATGACGACAAGATGGAGCTCCTGATCCTAGGCACCGCACAAAACCTGAGCAAACTAGAGCCGTCCTATCAGTCATTCACCATAGACGGTAATACCATACGAGTCTAGAAAGATACTAAAACATTAGGTTTTTACCTTGACGCCACCCTATCCTTATCCCGACAAATAAATGCAGTCAGATCTGCTTCTGCATACACATACAAACTCATTGCAGCTTGCAGACCGTTTCTTACCACCCCTAACAGTGTCACACTAGCTAGAACCCTCATCATGGCTAAAATTGATTATTGTAGTGCTCTTTACTTAGGCACCAGCCAAGAGAACCTGAATAAACTCCAAACAACCCAGAACAATACCATCGTGATGCCCTAAACATTCCCCGCAACCACCACATTTCAGAATCTAGAACCAACCTAAAGTGGCTACCTGTCAAGCATAGAATTTCACTAAAAACACTTGCCCTCATGCACAAATGCATGGCTAACGAGGCCCCTATCTACCTCTGCAGTCGGCTGTCGCGCCACTCGACCTCCCGACCTCTAAGAACTGCCCAGTCCCACCGTCTATCGATCCCTAGGTTTAAACTGCAAAAAGCGGGAGGCTCTGGCTTCCCTCTCCTAGCCTCTAATCTATGGAACTCCCTCCCTGCAACAATCAGAGCTGAAGACTCATTCAACACATTTAAGGCCAAAACCAAATCTTGGCTTTTCGACCAGCTTTAAGACATGCTCAGCACCCTTGTCTTAAATACCCTGACCCGCTAACCTCTGTTACTATTTTCTAATGTACACCCTATGGGTATATCCACTGTTAAGCCTTAGCGGCACTGAACAGCAGGGAGACACGGGGCATGACCGAGCGGTGGGGGGAAACAGAAGGGAGACACGGGGCATGACCGGGGGGTGGGGGTCAACAGGAGAGAGACACGGGACATGAGAGGGGGGTGGGGGTAACAGGAGAGAGACACGGGGCATGAGAGGGGGTAACAGGAGAGAGACACGGGACATGAGCGGGGGGTGGGGGGTAACAGAAGAGAGACATGGGGCATGAGCGGGGGTGGGCGGCAACAGCAGGGAGACACGGGGCATGAGCGGGGGTGGGGGGAACACGAGGGAGACACGGGGCATGAGAGGGGGGTGGGGGGTAATAGGAGAGAGACACAGGGCATGACCGGGCGGTGGGGGGCAACAGAAGGGAGACACAGGGCATGACCGGGGGGTGGGGGGCAACAGGAGAGAGACACAGGGCATGAGAGGGGGGTGCGGGGTAACAGGAGAGAGACACGGGGCATGAGAGGGGGGTGGGGGTAACAGTAGAGAGACACGGGGCATGAGTGGGGTGTGGGGGGCAACATGAGAGAGACACGGGGCTTGAGCGGGTTGTGAGGGGCATGAGCAGGGGGTGGGGGAACACGAGGGAGACACGGGGCATGAGAGGGGGTGGGGGTAACAAGAGAGAGACATGGGGCATGAGGGGGGTGGGGGGCAACAGCAGGAGATACGGGGCATGACCGGGGGGTGGGGGGCAACAGGAGAGAGACACGGGGCATGAGAGCGGGATGGGGGCAAACAGGAGAGAGACACGGGGCATGACTGGGCGGTGGGGGGCAACAGAAGGGAGACACGGGGCATGACCGGGGGTGGGGGGCAACAGGAGAGAGACACGGGGCATGAGAGGGGGGTGCGGGGTAACAGGAGGGAGACACGGGGCATGAGCGGGGGATGGGGCAAAATGAGAGAGACACGGGGCATGAGCAGGGGGCGGGGGGGCACAGCAGGGAGACACGGGCCATGAGCGGGGGTGGGGGGAACACGAGGGAGACACGGGGCATGAGAGGGGGGTGGGGGGTAATAGGAGAGAGACAGAGGGCATGACCGGGCGGTGGGGGGCAACAGAAGGGAGACACGGGGCATGAGCGGGGGGTGGGGGCAACAGGAGAGAGACACGGGGCATGAGAGGGGGGTGGGGGGTAACAGGAGAGAGACACGGGGCATGAGAGCGGGGTGGGGTTAACAGGAGAGAGACACGGGGCATGTGCGGGGGGCGGGGGGCAACAGCAGGGAGACACAGGGCATGACCGGGGAGTGGGGGGCAACAAGAGAGAGACATGGGGCATGAGAGGGTTTTGGGGGGTAACAGGAGAGAGATACGGGGTGTGAGCAGGGGGTGGGGGGCAACAGGAGAGAGACACGGGGCATGAGCGGGGGTGGGGGGAACACGAGGGAGACGCGGGGCATGAGCAGGGGTGGGGGGAACACGAGGGAGACACGGGGCATGAGAGGGGGGTGGGGGGTAACAGAAGAGAGACACGGGGCATGAGCCGGGGGGTGGGGGGCAACAGGAGGGAGACACGGGGCATGACCGGGGGTTGCGGGGCAACAGGAAAGAGACAAGGGGCATGACCGGGGGGTGGGGGGCAAAAGGAGAGAGACACGGGGCATGAGAGGGGGGTGGGGGGTAACAGTAGAGAGACACGGGGCATGAGTGGGGTGTGGGGGGCAACATGAGAGAGACACAGGGCTTGAGCGGGTTGTGAGGGGCATGAGCAGGGGGTGGGGGAACACGAGGGAGACACGGGGCATGAGAGGGGGTGGGGGTAACAAGAGAGAGACATGGGGTATGAGGGGGGTGGGGGGCAACATCAGGGAGATACGGGGCATGACCGGGGGGTGGGGGGCAACAGGAGAGAGACACAGGGCATGACCGGGGGGTGGAGGCAACAGGGGAGAGACATGGGGCATGAGAGGGGGGTGCGGGGTAACAGGAGAGAGACACGGGGCATGAGCGGGGGATGGGGCAACATGAGAGAGACACGGGGCATGAGGGGAGTGTGGGGGGCAACAGCAGGGAGACATGGGCCATGAGCGGCTGCTGGGGGGAACACGAGGGAAATACGGGGCATGAGAGAGGAGTGGGGGTAACAGGAGAGAGACACAGGGCATGAGCGGGGGGTTTGGGGCAACAGCAGGGAGACACGGGGCATGACCGAGCGGTGGGGGGAAACAGAAGGGAGACACGGGGCATGACCGGGGGGTGGGGGTCAACAGGAGAGAGACACGGGGCATGAGAGGGGGGTGGGGGTAACAGGAGAGAGACAGGGGGCATGAGAGGGGGTAACAGGAGAGAGACACGGGGCATGAGCGGGGGGTGGGGGGTAACAGAAGAGAGACATGGGGCATGAGCAGGGGTGGGAGGCAACAGCAGGGAGACACGGGGCATGAGCGGGGGTGGGGGAACACGAGGGAGACATGGGGCATGAGAGGGGGTGGGGGTAACAGGAGAGAGACACAGGGCATGACCGGGCGGTGGGGGGCAACAGAAGGGAGACACAGGGCATGACCGGGGGGTGGGGGGCAACAGGAGAGAGACACAGGGCATGAGAGGGGGGTGCGGGGTAACAGGAGAGAGACACGGGCATGAGCGGGGGATGGGGCAAAATGAGAGCGACACGGGGCATGAGCAGGGGGTGGGGGGCAACAGCAGGGAGACACAGGCCATGAGCGGGGGGTGGGGGGAACACGAGGGAGACACGGGGCATGAGAGGGGGTGGGGGGTAACAGGAGAGAGACACAGGGCATGACCGGGCAGTGTGGGGCAACAGAAGGGAGACACAGGGAATGACCGGGGGGTGGGGGGCAACAGGAGAGAGACACGGGGCATGAGAGGAGGGTGTGGGGTAACAGGAGAGAGACACGGGCATGAGCGGGGGATGGGGCAAAACGAGAGAGACACGGGGCATGAGCAGGGGGTGGGGGGCAACAGCAGGGAGACACGGGCCATGAGCGGGGGGTGGGGGAACACGAGGGAGACACAGGGCATGAGAGGGGGGTGGGGGGTAACAGAAGAGAGACACGGGGCATGAGCCGGGGGTGGGGGGCAACAGGAGGGAGACACGGGGCATGACCGGGGGTTGCGGGGCAACAGGAGAGAGACAAGGGGCATGACCGGGGGGTGGGGGGCAAAAGGAGAGAGACACGGGGTATGAGAGGGGGGTGGGGGGTAACAGTAGAGAGACACGGGGCATGAGTGGGGGGCAACATGAGAGAGACACGGGGCTTGAGCGGGGCGTGGGGGGCATGAGCAGGGGGTGGGGGAACACGAGGGAGACACGGGGCATGAGAGGGGGTGGGGGTAACAAGAGGGAGACATGGGGCATGAGGGGGGTGGAGGGCAACAGCAGGGAGATACGGGGCATGACCGGGGGGTGGGGGGCAACAGGAGAGAGACACAGGGCATGACCGGGGGGTGGAGGCAACAGGGGAGAGACACGGGGCATGAGAGGGGGGTGCGGGGTAACAGGAGAGAGACACGGGGCATGAGCGGGGGATGGGGGCAACATGAGAGAGACACGGGGCATGAGGGGGGTGTGGGGGGCAACAGCAGGGAGACACGGGCCATGAGCGGGGGCTGGGGGGAACACGAGGGAGACACGGGGCGTGAGAGAGGAGTGGGGGGTAACAGGAGAGAGACACAGGGCATGAGCGGGGAGTGGGGGGCAACAGCAGGGAGAAACGGGGCATGACCGAGCGGTGGGGGGAAACAGAAGGGAGACACGGGGCCTGACCGGGGGGTGGGGGTCAACAGGAGAGAGACACGGGACATGAGAGGGGGGTGGGGGTAACAGGAGAGAGACACGGGGCATGAGAGGGGGTAACAGGAGAGAGACACGGGACATGAGCGGGGGGTGGGGGGTAACAGAAGAGAGACATGGGGCATGAGCGGGGGTGGGAGGCAACAGCAGGGAGACATGGGGCATGAGCGGGGGTGGGGGGAACACGAGGGAGACACGGGGCATGAGAGGGGGGTAGGGGGTAATAGGAGAGAGACACAGGGCATGACCGGGCGGTGGGGGGCAACAGAAGGGAGACACAGGGCATGACCGCGGGGTGGGGGGCAACAGGAGAGAGACACAGGGCATGAGAGGGGGGTGCGGGGTAACAGGAGAGAGACACGGGCATGAGCGGGGGATGGGGGCAAAATGAGAGAGACACGGGGCATGAGCAGGGGCTGGGGGGCAACAGCAGGGAGACACGGGCCATGAGCGGGGGGTGGGGGGAACACTAGGGAGACACAGGGCATGAGAGGGGTGGGGGTAACAGGAGAGAGACACAGGGCATGACCGGGCGGTGGGGGGCAAACAAAGGGAGACACAGGGCATGACCGGGGGGTGGGGGGCAACAGGAGAGAGACACGGGGCATGAGAGGGGGGTGCGGGGTAACAGGAGACAGACACGGGCATGAGTGGGGGATGGGGGCAAAATGAGAGAGACACGGGGCATGAGCAGGGGGTGGGGGGCAACAGTAGGGAGACATGGGCCATGAGCAGGGGGTGGGGGGAAAATGAGGGAGACACGGGGCATGAGAGGGGTGTGGGGGGTAACAGGAGAGAGACACAGGGCATGACCGGGCGGTGGGGGGCAACAGAAGGGAGACACGGGGCATGACCGGGGGGTGGGGGGCAACAGGAGAGAGACACGGGGCATGAGAGGGGGGTGGGGGGTAACAGGAGAGAGACACGGGGCATGAGAGCGGGGTGGGGGTAACAGCAGAGAGACACGGGGCATGAGCGGGGGATGGTGGGCAAGAGCAGGGAGACACATGGCATGACCGGGGAGTAGGGGGCAACAAGAGAGAGACATGGGGCATGAGAGGGGTGTGGGGGATAACAGGAGAGAGACACGGGGTGTGAGCAGGGGGTGGGGGGCAACAGGAGAGAGACACGGGGCATCAGCGGGGGGTGGGGGGAACACGAGGGAGACACGGGGCATGAGCAGGGGTGGGGGGAACACAAGGGAGACACGGGCATGAGAGGGGGGTGGCGGTAACAGAAGAGAGACACGGGGCATGAGCGCGGGGTGGGGGGCAACAGGAGGGAGACATGGGGCATGACCGGGGTGTGGGGGGCAACCGGAGAGAGACACGGGGCATGAGAGGGGGGTGGGGGGTAACAGAAGAGAGACACAGGGCATGAGCCGGGGGTGGGGGGCAACAGGAGGGAGACACGGGGCATGACCGGGGGTTGCGGGGCAACAGGTGAGAGACAAGGTGCATGACTGGGGGGTGGGGGGCAAAAGGAGAGAGACACGGGGCATGAGAGGGGGTGGGGGGTAACATGAGAGAGACAACGGGCATGAGTGGGGGGTGGGGGGCAACATGAGAGAGACACGGGGCTTGAGCGGGGGGTGGCGGGCATGAGCAGGGGGTGGGGGAACACGAGGGAGACACGGGGCATGAGAGGGGGTGGGGGTAACAAGAGAGAGACATGGGGCATGAGGGGGGTGGGGGGCAACAGCAGGGAGATACGGGGCATGACCAGGTGGTGGGGGGCAACAGGAGAGAGACACAGGGCATGACCGGGGGGTGGAGGCAACAGGGGAGAGACACGGGGCATGAGAGGGGGGTGCGGGGTAACTGGAGAGAGACACAGGGCATGAGCGGGGGATGGGGGCAACATGAGAGAGACACAGCGCATGAGGGGGGCGTGGGGGGCAACAGCAGGGAGACACAGGCCATGAGCGGGGGCTGGGGGGAACATGAGGGAGACAAGGGGCATGAGGGAGGAGTGGGGGGTAACAGGAGAGAGACACAGGGCATGAGCGGGGGGTGGGGGGCAACAGCAGGGAGACACGGGGCATGACCGAGCGGTGGGGGGAAACAGAAGGGAGACACGGGGCATGACCGGGAGGTGGGGGGCAACAGGAGAGAGACACGGGCATGAGAGGGGGCTCAGAGGTAACAGGAGAGAGACATGGGGCATGAGAGCGGGGTGGGGGCTAACAGGAGAGAGACACGGGGCATGAGCGGGGGGTGGGGGTCAACAGCAGGGAGACACAGGGCATGACCGGGGAGTGGGGGGCAACAAGAGAGAGACATGGGGCATGAGAGGGGTTTGGGGGGTAACAGGAGAGAGACACGGGGCGTGAGCGGGGGGCAACAGGAGAGAGACACGGGGCATGAGTGGGGGGTGCGGGGTACCAGGAGAGAGACACGGGGCATGAGCGGGGGATGGGGGCAACATGAGAGAGACACGGGGCATGAGAGGGGTTTGGGGGGCAACAGCAGGGAGACACAGGGCATGAGCGGGGGCTGGGGGGAACACGAGGGAGACACGGGGCATGAGAGAGGAGTGGGGGGTAACAGGAGAGAGACTCAGGGCATGAGCGGGGGGTGGGGGGCAACAGCAGGGAGACACGGGGCATGACCGAGAGGTGGGGGGCAACAGAAGGGAGATACGGGGCATGACCGGGAGGTGGGGGGCAACAGGAGAGAGACACGGGGCATGAGAGGGGGCACGGAGGTAACAGGAGAGGGACACGGGGCATGAGAGCGGGGTGGGGGCTAACAGGAGAGAGACACGGGGCATGAGCGGGGGGTGGGGGTCAACAGCAGGGAGACACAGGGCATGACCGGGGAGTGGGGGGCAACAAGAGTGAGACATGGGGAATGAGAGGGGTTTGGGGGGTAACAGGAGAGAGACACGGGGCGTGAGCGGGGGGCAACAGGAGAGAGACACGGGGCATGAGCGGGGTGTGGGGGGAACACGAGGGAGACACGGGGCATGAGCGGGGGTGGGGGGAACACGAGGGAGACACGGGGCATGAGAGGGGGGTGGGGGGTAACAGAAAAAATGGGGCATGAGCGGGGGGTGGGGGGCAACAGGAGGGAGACACAGGTCATGACTGGGGGTTGGGGGGCAACAGGAGAGAGACAAGGGGCATGACTGGGGGGTGGTTGGCAACATGAGAGAGGCACGGGGCATGAGCGGGGGGTGGGGGGCAACAGGAGAGAGACACGGGGCATGAGAGTGGGGTGGGGGTAACAGTAGAGAGACACGGGGCATGAGAGGGGGTGGGGGTAACAAGAGAGAGACATGGGGCATGAGGGGGGTGGGGGGCAACAGCAGGGAGATACGGGGCATGACCAGGTGGTGGGGGGCAACAGGAGAGAGACACAGGGCATGACCGGGGGGTGGAGGCAACAGGGGAGAGACACGGGGCATGAGAGGGGGGTGCGGGGTAACTGGAGAGAGACACAGGGCATGAGCGGGGGATGGGGGCAACATGAGAGAGACACAGGGCATGAGGGGGGTGTGGGGGGCAACAGCAGGGAGACACAGGTCATGAGCGGGGGCTGGGGGGAACATGAGAGAGACAAGGGGCATGAGGGAGGAGTGGGGGGTAACAGGAGAGAGACACAGGGCATGAGCGGGGGGTGGGGGGCAACAGCAGGGAGACACGGGGCATGACCGAGCGGTGGGGGGAAACAGAAGGGAGACACGGGGCATGACCGGGAGGTGGGGGGCAACAGGAGAGAGACACGGGCATGAGAGGGGGCTCAGAGGTAACAGGAGAGAGACACGGGGCATGAGAGCGGGGTGTGGGCTAACAGGAGAGAGACACGGGGCATGAGCGGGGGGTGGGGGTCAACAGCAGGGAGACACAGGGCATGACCGGGGAGTGGGGGGCAACAAGAGAGAGACATGGGGCATGAGAGGGGTTTGGGGGGTAACAGGAGAGAGACACGGGGCGTGAGCGGGGGGCAACAGGAGAGAGACACGGGGCATGAGCGGGGGGTGCGGGGTACCAGGAGAGAGACACGGGGCATGAGCGGGGGATGGGGCAACATGAGAGAGACACGGGGCATGAGAGGGGTTTGGGGGGCAACAGCAGGGAGACACAGGGCATGAGCGGGGGCTGGGGGGAACACGAGGGAGACACGGGGCATGAGAGAGGAGTGGGGGGTAACAGGAGAGAGACTCAGGGCATGAGCGGGGGGTGAGGGGCAACAGCAGGGAGACACGGGGCATGACCGAGCGGTGGGGGGCAACAGAAGGGAGACACGGGGCATGACCGGGAGGTGGGGGGCAACAGGAGAGAGACACGGGGCATGAGAGGGGGCACGGAGGTAACAGGAGAGAGACACGGGGCATGAGCGGGGGGTGGGGGTCAACAGCAGGGAGACACAGGGCATGACCGGGGAGTGGGGGGCAACAAGAGAGAGACATGGGGAATGAGAGGGGTTTGGGGGGTAACAGGAGAGAGACACGGGGCGTGAGCGGGGGGCAACAGGAGAGAGACACGGGGCATGAGCGGGGTGTGGGGGGAACACGAGGGAGACACGGGGCATGAGCGGGGGTGGGGGGAACACGAGGGAGACACGGGGCATGAGAGGGGGGTGGGGGGTAACAGAAAAAATGGGGCATGAGCGGGGGGTGGGGGGCAACAGGAGGGAGACACAGGTCATGACTGGGGGTTGGGGGGCAACAGGAGAGAGACAAGGGGCATGACTGGGGGGTGGGTGGCAACATGAGAGAGGCACGGGGCATGAGCGGGGGGTGGGGGGCAACAGGAGAGAGACACGGGGCATGAGAGTGTGGTGGGGGTAACAGTAGAGAGACACGGGGCATGAGTGGGGGGCTACATGAGAGAGACATGGGGCCTGAGTGGGGGTGGGGGGCATGAGCAGGGGGTGGGGGAACACGAGGGAGACACGGGGCATGAGAGGGGGGTGCAGGGTAACAGGAGAGAGACACAGGGCATGAGCAGGGGATGGGGCAACATGAGAGAGACACGGGGCATGAGGGGGGTGGGGGGCAACAGCAGGGAGACACGGGCCATGAGCGGGAGCTGGGGGGAACACGAGGGAGACACGGGGCATGAGAGAGGAGTGGGGGGTAACAGGAGAGAGACACAGGGCATGAGCGGGGGGCGGGGGGCAACAGCAGGGAGACACAGGGCATGACCGAGCAGTGGGGGGCAACAGAAGGGAGACACAGGGCATGACCGGGAGGTGGGGGGCAACAGGAGAGAGACACGGGGCAGGAGAGGGGGGTGGGGGTAACAGGAGAGAGACACGGGGCGTGAGCAAGGGGGCAACAGGAGAGAGACACGGGGAATGAGCGGGGGGTGGGGGGAACATAAGGGAGACACGGGGCATGAGAGGGGGGTGGGGGGTAACAGAAGAGAGAAACGGGGCATGAGCAGGGGGTGGGGGGCAACAGGAGGGAGACACAGGTCATGACCGGGGGTTGGGGGGCAACAGGAGAGAGACACAGGTCATGACCGGGGGGTGGGTGGCAACAGGAGAGAGACATGGGGCATGAGTGGGGGGTGGGGGCAACATGAGAGAGACACGGGGCATGAGCGGGGGGTGGGGGGCATGAGCGGGGGTGGGGGAACACGAGGGAGACCACGGGGCATGAGAGGGGGTGGGGGGTAACAGGAGAGAGACATGGGGCATGAGGGGGGTGGGGGGCAACAGTAGAGAGACACGGGGCATGAGTGGGGGGCAACATGAGAGAGACACGGGGCATGAGCAGGGGATGGGGGGCAGGGGGTGGGGGGAACACGAGGGAGACACGGGGCATGAGAGCGGCTAGGGGGTAACAGGAGAGAGACACGGGGCATGAGCAGGGGGTGGGGGGCAACAGCAGGGAGACACAGGGCATGACCGGGGAGTGGGGGGCAACAAGAGAGAGACATGGGGCATTAGAGGAGTTTGGGGGTAACAGGAGAGAGACACGGGGCATGAGCGGGGGGTGGGGGTCAACAGGAGAGAGACATGGGGCATGAGCGGGGGTGGGGGAACATGAGGGAGACACGGGGCATGAGAGGGGGGTGGGGGGTAACAGAAGAGAGAAACGGGGCATGAGCAGGGGGTGAGGGGCAACAGGAGAGAGACACGGGGCATGACCGGGGGGTGGGTGGCAACAGGAGAGAGACACGGGGCATAACCGGGGGGTGGGTGGCAACAGGAGAGAGACACGGGGCATGAGTGGGGGGTGGGGGCAACATGAGAGAGACACGGGGCATGAGCGGGGGGTGGGGGGAACACGATGGAGACCACGGGGCATGAGAGGGGGTGGGGGGTAACAGGAGAGAGACATGGGGCATGAGGGGGGGTGGGGGGCAACAGTAGAGAGACACGGGTCATGAGTGGGGGGCAACATGAGAGAGACACGGGGCATGAGCAGGGGATGGGGGGCATGAGCGGGGGGTGGGGGGAACACGAGGGAGACACGGGGCATGAGAGCGGCTGGGGGGTAACAGCAGGGAGACACAGGGCATGACCGGGAAGTGGGGGGCAACAAGAGAGAGACATGGGGCATGAGAGGAGTTTGGGGGTAACAGGAGAGAGACACGGGGCGTGAGCGGGGGGTGGGGGTCAACAGGAGAGAGACACGGGGCATGAGCGGGGGGTGGGGGGAACACGAGGGAGACACGGGGCATGAGAGCGGCTGGGGGGCAACAGCACGGAGACACAGGGCATGACCGGGGAGTGGTGGGGGGCAACAAGAGAGAGACATGGGGCATGAGAGGAGTTTGGGGGTAACAGGAGAGAGACACGGGGCATGAGCGGGGGGTGGGGGTCAACAGGAGAGAGACACGGGGCATGAGCGGGGGGTGGGGGGAACACGAGGGAGACACAGAGCATGAGCAGGGGTGGGGGGAACATGAGGGAGACACGGGGCATGAGAGGGGGGTGGGGGGTAACAGAAGAGAGACACAGGGCATGAGCGGGGGGTGGGGGGCAACAGGAGGGAGACACGGTGCATGACCAGGGGTTGCGGGGCAACAGGAGAGAGACATGGGCCATGACCGGGGGGTGGGGGGCAACAGGAGAGAGACACGGGGCATGAGAGGGGGGTGGGGGTAACAGTAGAGAGACACGGGGCATGAGTGGGGGGCAACATGAGAGAGACACGGGGTATGAGCGGGGGGTGGGGGGCATGAGCGGGGGGTGGAGGGAACACGAGGGAGATACGGGGCATGACCGGGGAGTAACAGGAGAGAGACACGGGGCATGATGGGGGGTGGGGGGTTACAGGAGAGAGACACGGGGCATGAGAGGGGGGTGGGGGGTAACAGGAGAGAGACACGGGGCATGAGCGGGGGTGGGGGCAACAGCAGGGAGACACGGGCATGAGCGGGGGGTCAGGGCAACAGCAGGGAGACACGGGGCATGTGCGGGGGTGGGGGTAATACGAGGGAGACACGGGGCATGAGAGGGGGGTGGGGGTAACAGGAGAGAGACACGGGGAATGAGCGGGGGGTGGGGGGTAACAGGAGAGACACGAGGCATAAGGCGGGGGCGTGGGGGGAACAGGAGAGAGACATGGGGCATGAGTGGGGGGTGGGGGGCAACAGCAGGGAGACATGGGGCATGAGCGGGGGGTGGGGGGCAACAGCAGGGAGACACGGGGCATGACCGGGGGTGGGGGGTAACAGGAGAGAGACACGGGGCATGAGCGGGGGTGGAGGGCAACAGGAGGGAGACACGGGGCATGAGAGGGGTTTGGGGGGTAACAGGAGAGAGACACGGGGCGTGAGCGGGGGGCAACAGTAGAGAGACACGGGGCATGAGCGGGGGGTGGGGGGAACACGAGGGAGACACGGGGCATGAGCGGGGGTGGGGGGAACACGAGGGAGACACGGGGCATGAGAGGGGGGTGGGGGTAACAGAAGAAATGGGGAATGAGCGGGGGGTGGGGGGCAACAGGAGGGAGACACAGGTCATGACTGGGGGTTGGAGGGCAACAGGAGAGAGACACGGTGCATGACTGGGGGGTGGGTGGCAACATGAGGGAGACACGGGGCATGAGCGGGGGGTGGGGGGCAACAGGAGAGAGACACGGGGCATGAGAGTGGGGTGGGGGTAAAAGTAGAGAGACACAGGGCATGAGTGGGGGGCAACATGAGAGAGACATGGGGCTTGAGCGGGGGTGGGGGGCATGAGCAGGGGGTGGTGGAACACGAGGGAGACACGGGGCATGAGAGGGGGTTGGGGGTAACAAGAGAGAGACATGGGGCATGAGGGGGGTGGGGGACAACAGCAGGGAGATACGGGGCATGACCGGGGGGTGGGGGGCAACAGGAGAGAGACACGGGGCATGTCCGGGGGGTGGAGGCAACAGGAGAGAGACACGGGGCATGAGAGGGGGGTGTGGGGTAACAGGAGAGAGACACGGGGCATGAGCGGGGGATGGGGGCAACATGAGAGAGACACGGGGCATGAGGGGGGGTGGGGGGCAACAGCAGGGAGACACGGGCCATGAGCGGGGGCTGGGGGGAACATGAGGGAGACACGGGGCAGGAGAGAGGAGTGGGGGCTAACAGGAGAGAGACACAGGGCATGAGCGGGGGGTGGGGGGCAACAGCAGGGAGACACAGGGCATGACCGAGCAGTGGGGGGCAACAGAAGGGAGACACGGGGCATGACCGGGAGGTGGAGCGTAACAGGAGAGAAACACGGGGCAGGAGAGGGGGGTGGGGGTAACAGGAGAGAGACACGGGGCATGAGCGCGGGGTGGGGGGCAACAAGAGAGAGACATGGGGCATGAGAGGGGTTTGGGGGGTAACAGGAGAGAGACACGGGGCGTGAGCAGGGGGCAACAGGAGAGAGACACAGGTAATGAGCGGGGGGTGGGGGGAACACAAGGGAGACACAGGGCATGAGCGGGGGTGGGGGGAACATGAGGGAGACACAGGGCATGAGAGGGGGGTGGGGGGTAACAGAAGAGAGAAACGGGGCATGAGCAGGGGGTGGGGGGCAACAGGAGGGAGACACAGGTCATGACCGGGGGTTGGGTGGCAACAGGAGAGAGGCACAGGGCATGACCGGGGGGTGGGTGGCAACAGGAGAGAGACACGGGGCATGAGTGGGGGGTGGGGGCAACATGAGAGAGACACGGGGCATGAGCGGGGGGTGGGGGGAACACGAGGGAGACCACGGGGCATGAGAGGGGGTGGGGGGTAACAGGAGAGAGACATGGGGCATGCGGGGGGGTGGGGAGCAACAGTAGAGAGACACGGGGCATGAGCAGGGGATGGGGGCATGAGCGGGGGGTGGGGGGAACACGAGGGAGACACGGGGCATGAGAGCGGCTGGGGGGTAACAGGAGAGAGACACGGGGCATGAGCGGGGGGTGGGGGGCAACAGCAGGGAGACACAGGGCATGACCGGGGAGTGGGGGGCAACAAGAGAGAGACATGGGGCATTAGAGGAGTTTGGGGGTAACAGGAGAGAGACACGGGGCCTGAGCGGGGGGTGGGGGTCAACAGGAGAGAGACACGGGCATGAGCGGGGGTGGGGGGAACATGAGGGAGACACGGGGCATGAGAGGGGGGTGGGGGTAACAGAAGAGAGAAACGGGGCATGAGCCTGGGGTGGGGGGCAACAGGAGGGAGACACAGGTCATGACCGGGGGTTGGGGGGCAACAGGAGAGAGACACGGGGCATGACTGGGGGGTGGGGGGAACACGAGGGAGACCACGGGGCATGAGAGGGGGTGGGGGGTAACAGGAGAGAGACATGGGGCATGCGGGGGGGTGGGGAGCAACAGTAGAGAGACACGGGGCATGAGCAGGGGATGGGGGCATGAGCGGGGGGTGGGGGGAACACGAGGGAGACACGGGGCATGAGAGCGGCTGGGGGGTAACAGGAGAGAGACACGGGGCATGAGCGGGGGGTGGGGGGCAACAGCAGGGAGACACAGGGCATGACCGGGGAGTGGGGGGCAACAAGAGAGAGACATGGGGCATTAGAGGAGTTTGGGGGTAACAGGAGAGAGACACGGGGCCTGAGCGGGGGGTGGGGGTCAACAGGAGAGAGACACGGGCATGAGCGGGGGTGGGGGGAACATGAGGGAGACACGGGGCATGAGAGGGGGGTGGGGGTAACAGAAGAGAGAAACGGGGCATGAGCCTGGGGTGGGGGGCAACAGGAGGGAGACACAGGTCATGACCGGGGGTTGGGGGGCAACAGGAGAGAGACACGGGGCATGACTGGGGGGTGGGTGGCAACAGGAGAGAGACACGGGGCATAACCGGGGGGTGGATGGCAACAGGAGAGAGACACGGGGCATGAGTGGGGGGTGGGGGCAACATGAGAGAGATACGGGGCATTAGCGGGGGGTGGGGGGAACACGATGGAGACCACGGGGCATGAGAGGGGGTGGGGGGTAACAGGAGAGAGACATGGGGCATGAGGGGGGGTGGGGGGCAACAGTAGAGAGACACGGGGCATGAGTGGGGGGCAACATGAGAGAGACACGGGGCATGAGAAGGGGATGGGGGGCATGAGCGGGGGGTGGGGGGAACACGAGGGAGACACGGGGCATGAGAGCGGCTGGGGGTAACAGGAGAGAGACACGGGGCATGAGCGGGGGGTGGGGGGCAACAGCAGGGAGACACAGGGCATGACCGGGGAGTGGGGGGCAACAAGAGAGAGACATGGGGCATGAGAGGAGTTTGGGGGTAACAGGAGAGAGACACGGGGCGTGAGCGGGGGGTGGGGGTCAACAGGAGAGAGACACGGGGCATGAGCGGGGGGTGGGGGGAACACGAGGGAGACACAGAGCATGAGCAGGGGTGGGGGGAACATGAGGGAGACACGGGGCATGAGAGGGGGGTGGGGGGTAACAGAAGAGAGACACAGGGCATGAGCGGGGTTGGGGGGCAACAGGAGGGAGACATGGTGCATGACCAGGGGTTGCGGGGCAACAGGAGAGAGATATGGGCCATGACCGGGGGGTGGGGGGCAACAGGAGAGAGACACGGGGCATGAGAGGGGGGTGGGGGTAACAGTAGAGAGACACGGGGCATGAGTGGGGGGCAACATGAGAGAGACACGGGGTATGAGCGGGGGGTGGGGGGAATGAGCGGGGGGTGGAGGGAACACGAGGGAGATACGGGGCATGACCGGGGGGTAACAGGAGAGAGACACGGGGCATGATGGGGGGTGGGGGCAACAGGAGAGAGACACAGGGCATGAGAGGGGGTGCGGGGTAACAGGAGAGAGACACGGGGCATGAGAGGGGGTTGGGGGTTACAGGAGAGAGACACGGGGCATGAGAGGGGGTGGGGGTAACAGGAGAGAGACACGGGGCATGAGCGGGGATGGGTGGCAACAGCCGGGAGACACGGGCATGAGCGGGGGGTCAGGGCAACAGCAGGGAGACACGGGGCATGTGCGGGGGTGGGGGGAATACGAGGGAGACACGGGGCATGAGAGGGGGGTGGGGGTAACAGGAGAGGGACACGGGGAATGAGCGGGGGGTGAGGGGCAACAGCAGGGGGACATGGGGCATGAGCGGGGGGCAACAGGAGAAAGACACAGGGCATGAGCGGGGGTGGGGGGTAACAGGAGAGACACAAGGCATAAGGCGGGGGTGTGGGAGGAACAGGAGAGAGACATGGGGCATGAGTGGGGGTGGGGGGCAACAGCAGGGAGACACGGGGCATGACCGGGGGTGGGGGGCAACAGGAGAGACACACGGAGCATGAGTGGGGGGTGGGGGCAACAGCAGGGAGACATGGGGCATGAGCGCGGGGCAACAGCAGGGAGACACGGGGCATGACCGGGGGTGGGGGGTAACAGGAGAGAGACACGGGGCATGAGCGGGGGTGGAGGGCAACAGGAGGGAGACACGGGGCATGAGAGTGGGGTGGGGGGTAACAGGAGAGACACACGGGGCTTGAGCGAGGGGTGGGGGGCAACAGCAGGGAGACACGGGGCATGACCGGGGGGTGGGGGGCAACAGGAGAGACAACCGGGGCTTGAGCGGGGGGTGGGGGGCAACAGCAGGGAGACACGGGGCATGACCGGGGGGTGGGGGGAAACAGGAGAGACACACGGAGCATGAGTGGGGGGTGGGGGCAACAGCAGGGAGACATGGGGCATGAGCGGGGGGTGGGGGGCAACAGCAGGGAGACACGGGGCATTGACCGGGGGTGGGGGGCAACATGAGAGAGACACGGGGTATGAGCGGGGGGTGGGGGGCATAAGCGGGGGGTGGAGGGAACACGAGGGAGATACGGGGCATGACCGGGGGGTAACAGGAGAGAGACACAGGGCATGGTGGGGGGTGGGGGCAACAGGAGAGAGACACAGGGCATGAGAGGGGGTGCAGGGTAACAGGAGAGAGACACGGGGCATGAGAGGGGGGTGGGGGTTACAGGAGAGAGACACGGGGCATGAGAGGGGGTGGGGGTAACAGGAGAGAGACACGGGGCATGAGCAGGGGTGGGGGGCAACAGCAGGGAGACACAGGCATGAGCGGGGGGTCATGGCAACAGCAGGGAGACACGGGGCATGTGCGGGGGTGGGGGAATACGAGGGAGACACGGGGCATGAGAGGGGGTGGGGGTAACAGGAGAGAGACATGGGGAATGAGCGGGGGGTGAGGGGCAACAGCAGGGAGACACGGGGCATGAGCGGGGGGCAACAGGAGAAAGACACAGGGCATGAGCAGGGGGTGGGGGGTAACAGGAGAGACACGAGGCATAAGGCGGGGGCGTGGGGGAACAGGAGAGAGACATGGGGCATGAGTGGGGGTGGGGGGCAACAGCAGGGAGACACGGGGCATGACCGGGGGGTGGGGGGCAACAGGAGAGACACACGGAGCATGAGTGGGGGGTGGGGGCAACAGCAGGGAGACATGGGGCATGAGCGGGGGGTGGGGGGCAACAGCAGGGAGACACGGGGCATGACCGGGGGTGGGGGGTAACAGGAGAGAGACACGGGGCATGAGCGGGGTGGAGGGCAACAGGAGGGAGACACGGGGCATGAGAGTGGGGTGGGGGGTCACAGGAGAGACACACGGGGCTTGAGCGGGGGGTGGGGGGCAACAGCAGGGAGACACGGGGCATGAGCGGGGGGTGGGGGGGAACAGGGGAGACACGAGGCATGAGCGGGGGGTGGGGGGAACAGTAGAGAGACACAGGGCATGAGTGGGGGGTGGAGGGCAACAGCAGGGAGACACGGAGCATGACCGGGGGGTGGGGGGTAACAGGAGAGAGACACGGGGCATGAGTGGGGGGTGGGGGCAACAGCAGGGAGACACGGGGCATGACCGGGGGGTGGGGGTAACAGGAGAGAGACACGGGGCATGAGAGGGGGGTGGGGGGTAACAGGAGAGAGACACAGGGCATGAGAGGGGTGTGGGGGGAAACAGCAGGGAGACACAGGGCATGAGCGGGGGGTGGGGGGAACACGAGTGAGACACGGGGCATGAGAGGGGGTGGGGGGTAACCGGAGAGAGACATGGGGCATGAGCGGGGGGTGGGGGGCAACAGCAGGGAGACACGTGGCATGAGCGGGGGGGTGGGGGGCAACAGCAGGGAGACATGGGGCATGACCGGGGGTGTGGGGCAACAGCAGGGAGACACAGGGCATGAGCGGAGGTGGGGGGTAATAGGGGAGAGACACGGGGCATGAGCAGGGGTGGGGGCAACAGCAGGGAGACACGGGGCATGAGAGGGGGGTGGGGGGTAACAGGAGAGAGACACGGGGCATGAGAGGGGGGTGGGGAGTAACCAGAGAGAGACACGGGGCATGAGAGGGGTTTGGGGGGTAACAGGAGAGAGACACGGGGCATGAGTGGGGGGTGGGGGGGAACAGCAGGGAGACACAGGGCATGAGGGGGGTGGGGTGTAACAGGAGAGAGACACGGGGAATGAGCGGGGGGTGGTGGGCAACAGCAGGGAGACACGGGGCATGACCGGGGGTGGGGGGAACAGCAGAGAGACACGGGGCATGAGCGGGGGTGGGGGGCAATAGCAGGGAGACACAGGGCATGACCGGGGGTGGGGGGCAACAGGAGAGAGACACGGGGCATGAGCCGGGGGTGAGGGGCATCAGCAGGGAGACACGGGGCATGACCGGAGGTGGGGGGAACAGCAGAGAGACACGGGGCATGAGCGGGGGTGGGGGGCAACAGCAGGGAGACAGAGGGCATGACCGGGGGTGGGGGGCAACAGGAGAGAGACATGGGGCTTGAGCGGGGGGTGGGGGTTAACAGCAGGGAGACACGGGGCATGAGAGGGGGGTCGGGGATAACAGGAGAGAGGCACGGGGCATGAGCGGGGGGTGGGCGGCAACAGCAGGGAGACAAAGGGCATGACCGGGGGGTGGGGGGTAACAGGAGAGAGACACGGGGCATGAGCAGGGGTTGGGGGGCAACAGCAGGGAGACACGGGGCATGAGGGGGGGTGGGGGGAACACAGGGAGACAGGGAGCATGAGAAGGGGGGTGGGGGGTAACAGGAAAGAGACACAGTGCATGAGTGGAGGTGGGGGGCAACAGCAGGGAGACACGGGGCATGAGCGGGGGGTCGGGGGCAACAGCAGGGAGACACTGGGCATGAGAGGGGGTGGGGGGTAACAGGAGAGAGACACGGGGCATGAGCGGGGGTGGGGGCAACAGGAGAGAGACATGGGGCATGAGCGGGGGGTGGGGGAACAGGAGGGAGATACGGGGCATGAGCGGGGGTTGGGGGGAACAGGGGAGACACGGGGCATGAGCGAGGGGTGGGGGGAACATGAGGGAGACACGGGGCATGAGCGGGGGGGTGGGGGGAACAGGGGAGACACGGGGCATGAGCGGGGGGTGGGGGGAAACAAAAGAGAGACACAGGCATGAACGGTGGTGGGGGGTACAGGAGGGAGACACGGATAATGAGCGGGGGGTGGGGGGATACAGGAGGGAGACATGGGGCCTGAGCGGGGGGTGGGGGGGAACCCGAGGGAGACAAGGGGCATGAACGGGGAGGAGGGGGGAACAGGGGAGACACGGGGCTTGAGCAGGAGGTGGGGGAAACAAGAGAGAGACACGAGCATGAGCGGGGGTGGGGGGGTACAGGAGGGAGACACAGGTAATGAGCAGGGGGGGAGATGCAGGAGGGAGGCACGGGTAATGAGCGGGGGTAGGGGGAACGGGATATCCGCTCCTCGGTCCTCCGCAGGCCACCATTTAACGATGGCTGGCGTGTCTCCTGCAAGTCTGCAGCAGCCTGGGATGTTCAGGAACTGTAATCCACATGAACCTCACACAGCCCCATTGGAGGCCCCTCTGTCCTCTGATCTTATCGCATCAGAATTTTCTCTTGTTACGTTGTGATAATGACTTGTGAAGTCTGAAGTCACCGCAGTTTTTGCCACAGATGACAATATACGAACAATAAACTAAGATGGCGGGCGTCTCTGAAAATAAGATGCACTGCACGCTTTACTGCAGCCAATGGGAGAGCACATCAGATGTCCGCGGACATCACGCAAGTCGCTTGCCCAATCCCGGTCCTGTCCGCGGAGCGAACAGGGAAGTGTGTCCGCAAAGAGGACACAGATATCACTAATTTGTTTCACTTACATTTTTGTCTTTTTTAAAAAAAACTACTGGGCGGATTTACACCAAATAAAAAAAGCACGGTTTCGGGACCAAGCCGCCGCTCCTGCTGCAGATTTGGTGTAAATCTGTCCAGCGGTTTGGGCTGTAGGCGTGAGCAAATTTTTTTCCCATTATGTCTATGGGAAAAAAAAAAGTTTTGGGATACCCCCTATAACTTTGCCCCCCCGGACCAAACCTCACCAAACTTTGCAAAAAAATTCAGAGTGGGCCATATACTTTTTTTGCAAAGTTTGGTGAGGATTCGTCCAGGGAGAGCAAAGTTATAAGGCGCCAGAAAAATGCTCTTCCTATGGAAACAGCAACTTACCCACAACTACATGGCCACTACCGTGGCCATGTAATATATTAATTAACACAAAATGTTGTTAAAGGGACGTTATGGTTAAGTTGCACTACTAAAAAACCTATGAAATTCATTGGAAAAACGTTCCTACAGGGATATTATGGTGATAGGTAAAACCGGTACACAATCCTAACTCACGCTACCACTCTGCATTGCAAGGACTAACACCCATGACCTCAAAGATGACATCATAAATGTCATTGATGACGACCTGCAAGGAATGGTTTCAGATTTCAGATGCCAGACAGCAGCAAAAGTGAGCTGCAATGCGTGTATGTTTGGTTTCGCAAGTGAGGTCTCTGTTACAACATGGTACATTTGTTGATCTGTGGTTGGAGATGGTGCAGTGAATTCCTTACAGGTCACCACCCTCTAACTGATGCAAAGTCAAAAATGTATTACTGCAATGGATGTCCTCAAGTCCTAGGCTCTTGAGTGCACGACCTACGGCCTACGACAATCAGCCATGCACCCAATAGTCTAGGCCATGAAAACACCCACTGCAACGTAATGCCAACCTTCATGTCACCATGTAACCAACTATGGCAATCCACATACACACCACTGCTACTAGCACTCCTACCCAACCTGGGCACCGCCATGGAGCTATGCAGCAACAAAATGCAACAGTTATCATAATGTACCATGACAACACTCTCTCCAGCACCCCTGTAAACTTTCATTCACATACTATGGGCGTACCCACTTCCATTCACAAAATTTTGTGTCGCTGCCAACATGCCAACATACCCACATTCTGTTCGCAACACTGGCCCTACTCCAACCAATCTGCACACACCACACTATGCAAGCACCACCGTCTACCGGATGCACAGTCAGAAATGCATTGCTGCGGTGGGTATGCTGAAGCCCTACACTCAAGAGTGCATGCCCTATGGCCTAAGGCCTTAGGCCATGCACCCAATAGTCTAATCCTTCCACAGACCCACGGCTACTTCATTCACCCATGCATGCCACCATGTGCCCAACTACCGCATTCCATCCGCGGAGCACAGCCACCCGCGCTGCCACCCAACCTATGTCATGTGCAATTCACTCCCCTTCTAATATTCATCTGCCACCACTCACCACAAAAAGAGGTCACCCCAAACAGGTCACGGCAGAAGCGATCGGGCCGTTACCACAACTGCCTCCAATCACCACTGAAAGTGCTTGCCTGTCTAGGTACCCCCGAATTGCCGCAATACACACGAATACTGCAGGCACACCATCTTCTTCCGCCTATATATACATATGTCGCATTAACCACTTCTCACTCCCCCACCCATTCCCTCCCTTCTTGCCGCCAACACATGGCGTACAGTACATTTTTCAGACCCATCTGACGCCGCACTGTCCTCCGATACACCATGGCGGAGTTTTCCAAAAAATGTTGATGCACAGCACACTTCCCTCCAGCCAAAAATGGCTGCGTCAAAAGATCTCCGACAGCACGGCATGCCACTGGCCAATGACACTTTGGTCTGTGGAGTGAACAGGGAAATGGGTCCGCGGAGCAGACCCAGATGTCACAAGTGTTTTGGGGTGTGCATTTCAGTCCTTTGCAACAAAAGTACTGCTCTATTTTCCACCAAACATACAAAAGCACACTTTCTGACCGAAGCACCCGCTCCTGCCGCAAATTCGGTGAAAATCCATTCAGCCGTTCGGGCTGTAGCTGTGCACAAAGTTTTTCCCCATGCAGTCTATGGAAAAAAAGAATTGGGACCCCCTATAACTTTGCCCCCCTGCACAAAACCGCACCCAACTTGGCGAACGAATTCTGAGCCAGCCATATATCTTTTCTACAAAGTTTGTTGAGGATTCCTCCAGGAGGAGCGAAGTTATGAGCCGCCGAAAAAGTGCTCTTCCTATGAGTTTAGCAACTTAACCATAACTAAACGGCTGCTACTGCGGGCCGTGTAATATATATATAAAGAGAGAAGAAGGCACGTCAGGCGGAATGCACTCCTGAGGGCAGCTGAGAAGTGTCAGTATCCGTTCAGCAACAAAGGGACATCACAAAGTTTCCAGGCAGCAAAAAAATTCCTTTATTAAATCATGTGCATCAGAGAAGAAGAAATCTGGACAGTGAAAGACAAGTTTTGCAGTATTCTTACCGCTTGATCACATAGCTAGGGTAAACACAGATGATGGTCTTCATTTTAAACCTTAACAACTCTATGGTAGTGTATAGAGTAGCCGCATTCCCATGACAACACATACTTGGTATCGAAAAGCGGCCATACTTAAACATAGTTCAACAGCGTAGTGCAAATGCATGTAATGGGCATAATTCCTCTTCAAACTAAAATAAGTATAACCATGAGCTGACGCGTACCCTATGGAGGAAATTAGCCATCTGTATTCATAACTAAAATATCTCATAACGTAAACACATTGCATAGAATTATTTAACCATAAACAATATATTCTGAGCTGCATATTAAGCATGTTCTCTATTGATGTGCTTATAAAGCCTCAATAGGCAAAAACAACCAAATAAATGGAAAGAACCGCTTAAACAGGGTGATCACAGCTCTGTGTCCTTACTCACAAAAAGAGGGACACAAAACGTGTGCAAGTGCGGTCCGAAATGGACACGATGCTATTCCTCCATGTCGGATTCGCCAGTTTAAATTCTCTCACAGTCTACTGCCACATTTATGTATGAGCAAGCAATTAAAATTCATGAAAATATCACCTATGATGGAAAGTGAACATGGACAGTGAAAATTCTCAAAGCAGCAATATGATGAAATGTGCAAAATATGCCAAAGCAGCAGTAATTGCCAAAAGCAGAAACAATAAAGTGCATAGTGCTCTCCGTCCATGCATGCAATACCATAAATAAACAACTATATAGTTCATGTCCTTGAGAGATACTAATTAATATCTATACAGTCAAACTGTAATAAGGTTGTCATTACCACACATTGTATATTAGAGGTGATGTAACCCTCTAAATTATAGCTCGTAGAACAAGGGATGCATACATGGGCCTTAGCTTGCCTTAACACAAGCTCTCAATTTCCTCCTCTGGGTGATTTGGACACTGTATGAATACCAAAGAATGAAAACCCCTCTAATTTGACTACATGTTTTGTCTTAAAATGGAGAGCCATCGGGTAAATGGGGTCTATGTTTTTGAACGCCCTAATGTGATGAGCACTCTCAATTGCAGTGTTCCTATAGTGCTACCCACATACCATTTGTCACATTTAACACATAAATCACAAATCATTGACGTAATCCTAATGTTCTTGCCCAAAATAGTATGTAGATAACAAGTAGTACTGGCAGCATAGGTACTTTACATTTTGAACATTTTTGAAAGCCTGGTGTTTTAATGTTCATCCAGCTGCATGACAACAAATTATTAGCAGGGCTTATAAAACTTGGCACAAGAATATCTTTAAACGAGGTAGACCTGCGGAATGTGATGTTCATTCTGTCTCCCAAAAATGTACTCAAATGTTCATCTAATTTGAGAATATGCCAGTGTCTCTGCATAACATGACGAATATTCTGTGCTCCATTACCGTAGGTCAAAATAAGACGTGTCTCTCCCGTGTCTGTGTTTTTTTCTTTCAAGGTGTCTGATACCTGTAATCGAGGTCCGAGTGACCTCTGACGGCCCCGTGGGATCAGAGCTCACCCTCGAGTACCTTAAGACAAGATAGCTGCACCTTGAGGGGGAAAGGGTGCATGATTCTTTACTCCAACAGCAATCAATAAGGACCACTCAATGGTTCAACAAGGAGACAGTGAAGTTCATCAAGTTTTATTTCATGCTAAGCTAAGGCTTACACAGAGCACAGAACAGCATCGTGGTCAAGTACACAGACTCCACCACTCCCAGCTCAAAATGGAGCTCCCTTTTATAGCTAGTCAGAGGGACAATCAAGTCCCCACTCTCTCAACCCGTGTCTAGGCAAACTCTTCGTTTAAGCATTCGCTCACCGGGCGATTATTTTTTAATTGAACTAAACCTTAAAAAATGAAATACATTCTGGTGCATATTCTTACTGTTTCCCGGTGCCCTGCCCAAGTATGGTTAATGCAGCTGGAGCCTTTAGATACATTTCCAGACAAGGCCCAATTAATTGTCTGGATTCAGCGTATTTGTCTAATTTCTGACAGCATGGTAGCCTTGAATGTTTCAACTTCAGAATTACCACATAATACACGCTCTGAACCATTACTTCATTTCACACAATTTGAGCAACATTGTTAGTTACATGCATTTCCAGTAAAAGGCATTTGTCAGAGCTCTTTTCTGTCTGTGTATAGGAAACCCTTGACATGCATTCTGTACTTTGCCTACTTACTAAACCATGATAAATACATTTTCGACTTTATAAACTTGACATTTGTTAGAATACTAACATCCCATACCATTATGAACTGTTTTCACATAATTTACAATACTAAATCAGTCTATACAGATTTTCCTGCTTAGCTTTAAGTGGAGCAGAGCTGCCCCCCACTGCATTCAGTTGTTGGTATCCTATCTTTATTTCATCTCCCCCATTGCATACCAATAATAAAGAGCAATCAATGTCTCTGGCTTTCAAAAAGGCTCTCTCAAGTATTTTATTGGGGTAACCCCGATTTTTAAACTTTTGCACCATCAGGGCACATTCGCCATCAAAGGTGTCGATTTTTGAACAGTTTCTACATATGTAAATGAATTCCCCATATGGGATACTCCACTTAAGCGCTGTAGGTTGGTTACTCTTCACTTGGAGTGGTATATTGGAACTGGTTAGCTTCCTGTACAAACTAGTGGTCAATTTGCCATGAGCCACAGTGACACGAATATCCAAGAATACGATAGCAGTCTTGCTGTGTATCTCCAACCATTCTCCAAACTGGTGCTTTCCCAAATAACAAACAAATCATCAATATAACATAGCCATAAGGCAATCTTTGCTGTATATTGACTGTTTCTAGGATGCCAGACCACAAACGTCTCGCACCAGCCCATTGTCAAATTGGCATACAAAGGGTCAAAAGTATTGCCCATAGCGGTGCCTTGAATTTGAATATATACATAGTTCTATATATATATAGTACTTTAGCTGTTGTTTTTTTCTTTTTTATAGAAAACTTGTATCAATACAATTCTGTTTTCATTAACTATAGTGGATGTTGTAGTCTCATTGTGGCATGTGCGGTATGACTTTCCTTGCTGTTGTATGTGTGGTTTTGTGTTTATTTCTGCATGTCTATGTCTAGTTCCTAACATGCTCTCCATATTGAAGGATCTGAGCTTTACACGTCACATGGTTATTTGGCACAGTATGTGGCTATAGTGTGACTTGACAAGCAGTTGCATTGTAATTGTTTCCTGTTCAGCTGCCCCCAGTACATAAGGACTGTACTTCCCCTACATTCAGTGACCTACGGAATATGTGTGCTGATTTGGAAAGGTCATTGCCACAGACACCTTACACTCCATAATGATTGACATCTGTATGTCACACAGCATCACACACAGGCTACAGTGTCTCATACGCATTGGCAACACTTTAGTATGTTGTGTCAGTCTATGGAAGATGCGGACAGACATCCCCCTCATTCAGCATGGTTAAAGCACATCCACACTCATGTGTCTGTACACCACAGAGGTTTATTTGGCAGTTTTGAGCTATTTCCTACTTTCAAGAACGGACACTGCATGCTTCACCCTAATATCAGTAACACAGAAGGTCCATCAGTGTCCTCATCCACGGATAAGTGAACACCCTAGCATGCGCTTGATTCTGTGACTTCCAAGCGTTGGCTGTGAGGGTGCACCAGACTTACAACATCTTTATATTGTTATTGTTATTGTTATTGTTATTTTGCACTTATATAGCGCCTTGTATGCCATTGGTATGGTCTGAAGGCGCTGGTAGGTTGAACACCCTTGGGAACCGAAGTTCAGATCAGTAGAGAGAGTAGAGAGAGTCAAAAAGGTGCGTGTGGGCACCGGGTATGTGTGCAGCTCGTGCGGTATCAGTGTAATAGCTGTTTCCTTGCGGTAGGTGTGGTGGTTGAGAGATCAAGAGTATGTGTTCGGTCTGGCAGGATTTATCCAGAGCGGAGGTGGCTGTGTTAGGCCTGAGGAGAACGCCTGGCTGGGGGGTGAGTAACCAGCAGTGTTTACTTAGAATGATGTGGAGTGAGCGGTGGATGTTAGTATGAGAACAGTTATACCGAATGGTGTCATAGTATCTCTGTGTTCTAGTTGAGTGGTGATGTAAAGGAGAGAGTAAGCGTGGTGATGTGATATGGTGTGTTGTATGGTCTTTCAAGCGTTCTCTGTATTCAATCATACTATATACATCACGCAGTTCTATGCGCTCCAGTCCGTTCCATGCACTCCTATCCACTCATGCATCCCAGTCTGCTCGATACACTGTGGTAGTTCCACGCACTCAATCATTCCGGCTCGTCCATCGCGCTCTGCACGCTCCAGTCGGCCCCACACATGTACTCTTCTATGCCCTTCACATGTACTATACATTCGCCTGTTTTATGCACTCATCCCCTCTAGGCACTCATCCCCTCTAGGCACTCACCCCCTCTACGCACTCATCCCCTCTAGGCACTCATCCCTTCTAATGCACTCATCCCCTCTACGCACTCATCTGGTCCCCGCACTCATCCGCTTTAAGCACATATATTCATCTCTATACTGGCTCACCTTTGAGGCAATACCATGACTGCAAGTTGCACATAACAGCAATGAACCACAGTGTTGCTGAGCATGTGAACATACATGAAACTATGTGTATATACACCCTGTTACCATGGTCTTCCTCAAACTCCGACAATGTATGCCTCATCCTATGCAATGGTTCAAAAGTGGAGGAGGAAGGACCATAGCTGTCCACCTCAGATGAGCATCTGTCACACACATGTAATAATGTCCAGTGAAAAGTACTATTTTTGAAAAGAAATCCTGTCACACGGAGCAACACATGGCTCTTCCCGTTGAGGCAATGACTCATTGCATGGAGTGTGTACACATGTACACAGCACATGTATACAGTCATAGACAGTGTATAGTGATAGCATGGTATGTTTCATGCTTTTGTGGCTGCTGGGGTGCACATTCACATGGCTCATCAAGTGCACAAGTTATAATCTATTTTCAGTGACAGGTACATTGTCCATGCTAAGTATCCTCCCTCTGAACATGCTCCTGGCATTTGCAGCTGCAGCTGTTTCCCATTAGCTGGCATTCATCCACGTCACCAGCACTCACAACCCCTTAGCACCAATGACTGGAACGTGGTTCAATTGTGAAGGGACCAACCGTGGTCCCCAGGTGTGTCATTCAGTAGTGGCCCAATGTGTCATTGTAGGTTACTCCTTGATGATCCAATGAGCACACTTATGCCTTAACACAAGGACCCTTTAGGCATAGGCAAGTGAGGACAGGAACACACTTGAGGTGTGTGGCCGGAAGTTATCCAACAGTTGGTAATTTAGGAGACATCAGATTCACCTCAGCACATGAAGTTCTCCAGATTGCTAAATGGTGTACTGAGTGTGTTTCGGTTCTGCCATCACAGATTAAGTATACCTTCACCACTTCACTGGCCATGTGGATGAGGTCACCCTTCCACAACACATGAAGCTTAAAAACCTTTGGAAGAATAAAATATGGCGGTTGATTCCTTCTAATACAATTGGCTCTCCTCCTCCCATGACCGCCATTTCACCTGAAGACCAAAGAGCGCTAGTGTAGCACCCAAAAACCATCAACCTGGTATGTGTTGAGAGGATAAGGTGCTGAGGGTGATTCAAGAAGAACGCATGCAACTCCTGACACCAGCACAGCTTCAGCCTGATAATATGACAGATTGATATCTGCATGTTGAAGTTCATGGAAGACGCAGGCCAGATGGCATGTGGTGAGACAGAAAGGTATCAAGTGAAAGCTGGCCATGGGGACAATAAGGTATTTAGCTGGTAAATCACCTTGTACTTACTACTGGTGTGGGGCTGACACGGCCATTCTGCTGAGATGCGCCCCTAGCCTTTTGTGCACCTCTATGGTCTGCGAGGAATAACAATATCTTTGATTGTTGTGTAGGGGAAAATACCCCAACTGATAAGAATTCATGAGCATGGCCCAGCAGAGAGTTCTGTGTGTTTACCAACCAACAGCAATTCTGTACAGGAGTGGGCGCACAATTGTGTTCCTGAGTGCAAGGGATCGGGACATGCAGTATCCAGAACCAGATAGGGGTTTAGACATATGTCTGAGAGTGGAGTCGGCCTACTAACTTTTGTACTTTTGGGAGGTATCTCTGAGGCAAGCTGATTGAAAAGGCCATCACTCAGATATTTTACACTTCCTCCAACACCTGCCGTAAGTAAAGTGAGGAGGAAGAGTGGGTGTACGGGTAATGTGGGTTGAGGGTGCATGAATGTCAGGGTGCACCTTAATAGTGTAAGTGATCGGAGGGGGAGGGAGGGGTGATAGCGTAATGAGGGCTGAGGGTGCGTGATTTCCAAAGTGCACTTTGATTGTGCTAGTCCTGTATCGTGGAAGGGTAGGCGTGGACGTTATGGCGATTAATCGTAATCCATTCCTTTTTTGTGATTGCTCCACCCAATCTCATGTTTAGCAATTCACATTGCGGTGCAATGCACTTCTATATTGCAACGTTTTCTACACTGGAGGCGTGCTGGGCACAACTGTTTTTATGTTGTGCTTTTTTATCTGCACATCTTAAATTCGGAGAACCAGCTCCCCGTGCAATGCATTGGAGCTGTGCAATGTTTGCACTCAAGCAAAAACTTCGGCGTTAGAGTTTGATTTGTAGATTAGGACCATGGCGTGCAATGAATACCAGTGCAAATGAATCTGAACTACTTTTGCACCAGTGCTAACGCAATTATGTATGTTAAAAGTGTTGTTTACACATGTACAAAATGCATTTGAGCGCTTTTGATTGTTTAGTAATTCCTCCTCAAAGCACTCTCATGAAGAATTTGGCACATCTCACATTCTAGTTTGTAATTAAGAGTGTCAAAGAGGTCAACACCACTGAAATTCTCTCATGAAACAGCAGTGGATGATATTTGTAGATGAGAACACTTGACACACAATCTACAATTTAGCAGAACAATATTTTCCTTTCTCGCGTGCAACACAAATAAAGCAATGCCACTGTATCCCAAGATTAGAGATGTATTATGGAATTGAATTTTGACATTGCTGTGTGTCCGGTCAAATGGTCGAAAATAAAAGATCGAATGACCATGTGATCGAAGTAAAATGGTCGAAAAAAAAAAGGACACATTTTTTATTTAATTATTAATATATTTTTTTTTAGTTTTGGTTGGTTAAAAAATATTTTTAATAAAGAAAAAGGGGTTTGGGGGGGCAACCCCCCCATAAAATAAAAAATAAATAAATAAAAATTCGACCTTTTTTTCCGACTATTTTACTTCGATCAAATGGTCATTCAATCATTTGGTTTTCGACCAAATGACTGGTAACCAGCAATCTCCAACAGCTTTGTCTATAAGTATTGGATCATCATAAAACCCTTTTTATTTGATTTGAGAAAGTATTAGTTTGCTGCACAATGTTCCCAATTGTCAAGTTTCTAAATATTTCAGCTGTTCTATTGCAGTGGCAGTGAAAGGTCCCTGGTCTTCGTTATTTCAGAATTCCTTTACAAAATGTACATTTTATTAGCGTGGAAGCATTAACCTCTCTACCCTTTTTAGTCGGTCTTTTCATTGTAAGGCAGACCTTCCAATCTTCTCAATGGGAGGGTCTAGAATACATTACAGTTTTCTACATTCAAATTTGACATAGATTTGCATTTTGTAAAACTTTATGACACCTTCCGACCTTATAAAACTTTATAATAGCCAGATCAATGCTACTTGCCTGTAGCAATCTCTCATTCAGTGTATTCAGAGGAAAAAACTTTTCTCATGTTTTAGCATTGGCTCAGTCTTTTGTTTTATGACTAACTTTGTTTTCACAGAAGGCTCTTCATAGACTGCTATCATTATCATTCTATCTCATCTGCTTATTTTTTTTATCATAACACAACATGCTAAATGATCACTTGGAGACAAAAGGATTTAGAGTGCTGCATATCTTCAGCTACAAGAACACCTCTTCTCCCAGGACATAGGGACAAATAGAAAATGCAAACTGAGTTAGTGTTGGACAAGCTCCTTAAACTCAGTAGTTATTTTTAGCAGAGCTTACTGGAAAACAATGTTAAGTCACCTTATTTGCAGTGACATATCAGATGGTGCTCACCCTACATTCTGAAAATCATTGTCAGCCATGTGGCTAATGGATGTGCTTGGGAGTAATAGGCCCATGATGCCACATGGCTGAAAACGTGCATGATAAAATATATGAATACATAATTAAATAAGTGTTAATCTATTATTTGTTGCTGCAGTTCAATAATGCAGAATACCTGAGACTATTGAACCTAATGTATACCAACAACTACATATCCCATAGGGAGCAGTTCAGGTATTTTGTTTTATTTGTAAAACTTGACAAGGTATAATTTGGAGAGGAACATACATAGAGGACTCTCACCACCAGTCTCAGAGATCATATTTTGCTAAATTCTGTATCATCCAATTTCAGTTTGCTGGATCTCTCAATCATTTTTTAGAGATTCTGGCTGATCAAATTAGTCTGGAGTTGTACCTGAGATATGCTAGACATAGAGACAATATTCTGTCTAGAGCATTTATGGATTGTTTAAAATAAAAAAAAAGTATCTTTTCCTCTCCTATCTCCCTGAGTCCGGAACCTGGGGGTGCAAATTACTTCTTCCCTGTCGATGAATGAGCAGGTTGCTGCTGTCTGTAAAGGTGGTCACTTCAAACTTCGCATCCTGCGCAAGGTGCTCTCCTACATCCAGGAAAAATGTCAGGCACCTGTTGTAGCTGCTCTTGTGCTCTGTGCAGTAGACTACTGCAACTCACTATACCTACCCCTGCAGCGGTTCCTTATAAAACGTCTTCAACTTCTGCAGAATGCAGCCGCTAGGGCTGTGCTGCGCCCCTCGTATAGGGCATGCATGACCCCCTTACTCCGACAACTCCACTCGCTTCCAGTGGAGCAGCGGGTCTTGTTTAACTCACTCTGTCTTGTCCATCGTGCCTTTTCTGGCACAGGGGCAGAATATCTTCAAAAGAAATTCTTATGGTATGTGCCATCTCGCTGCCTGCGCTCCCAGTCAGCCTGCATAGTGGCAGTGCCCCGCATCAGACTTTCCCAGGTTGCCAGCCAGGCTTTCTCAGTGGCCGCCACCAGAGCATGGAATGCCTTGCCTGTTGCCCTTCGCACCACGGGGGACTATCTGCTATTCTGTTGCCATCTCAAAATCTACCTCTTCTAGCTCCCTTGTAACATGCTCAAGCGGCTAGCGCCATGATGCCTCTGGTGAACATGCGCTCTAGAAATTCCGATAACATAACATATCTGTTAACACTATTGTCCTTCTCTCCAAAAATTGATGAATACGTTTTGGAGCCAGGAGACCTTTGACGACATTATGAACAAGATGAAAGTCCCTTCGATGTGGAAGCCAAACTCAGAACCTTTGCTTTGTTGCATTAGCAGACCAGTTTTCCTGTTTAATGTTCAAATGAAAATCCTCACTAGCACATGGACATTAAGGGCCTGATTCGCAGAGCATTTTCCTATGGGATTGCACCATTATAAAATGCTTCTGTGAATCAGGCCCTAAGTCTTGAGATGATTACAAAGAACACATATGAAATAGGTATTCTCCATAACCAAAAATAACATGAATACAATACAATCGTTAGCAAATATGTTGGAAGAGGCAGCAAGTAAGCAGTTGTTCTGAGTATCAATGCCAAAATAGTGTGCTAATGTGGGCTGGAACTTCTTGAAGTCTGTCTTGAAGAGAATGAGATTAGGTACAATCATTTTAACGCTCACCTGGTATCCACGGGGACGTCACTCAGCCTGTTCTGACCTCTTACGACCTCAAACGCTTCCCTGGAGGCTATTCGACTGGAGACTGGGCCTTGTTTTCTTGGATAGTGTGCTCTCCGTCCTGCTTTCAGTGCAGGCGCGCGTTGATTGATGCAAGCTCGTTGCTGCCTAGTTACTTCACTGGCAAGAGTCCGACAGGTAAGTATAATGAGTCTTCTGAACAGTTCTCTAACTTGGCTCCTTTCCTTCCTTAGATGATGGCCGGCGTCCGGGGATGGCGGCGTGCTGCTGGGATGAGTAGCACTGAAGATGAGGGAGAGCGTGATGCGCGAAGCACCTCTTTCGTATTTGCATTGAACTGAGTTATTTTTCTGTGTCTTAGGTGCTGCGACGTTTTCAGCGTGAATGCCGGTTATGAAGAACAAATGCGGTGGGTAAGCGCGGTATGCGGCGCCTCTAGATGTTTCCACGCTAACCTGGAGTGTATTTTCCCTCTTGCAGATGGATGAGAAGTTCGGGAGACAGAGTTCCTCCAGAGCAGTTGGGATTCAGGTAAGCGTTTGAATCTCGTACAGTATTTAAAAATAAGCGAAGATTTGCAGAATGATTACTTATGCCTTTTTTCTGTTCTTTTCCCTTTTCCTTAGGAAGCGGCGTGCCGGGATGGGAATGACACTACCGAAGATGCCCGCTGAACAGAAGGAGCGATGAATGATGGGCAGAAGCGCCGCACGGTAAGGCTGTTCCTAACAGTGTTCTTGTTCTTGCAGGAGCTGAGCGCAGAAGAAAGATGCAGGCCTACTGGAGACCGATCCGAACAAGGTGAGTGTCACGCTGCAGGTGCAGAAAATGCAAAGCATGTTTCTCAGCCTCTGTGTGGCTTAAATAGTCTATGGGTATCCCAGGTGTCTCTGGGCTGAACCACACCCAAAAGAATAGACCGCACATGCAGTTCTGGGAACCAAAATATGTGGGGGCATCCATCTTGTCCCCATGAATGCACTACAAGTCCAATCCCCAATGTTATCCTATGGGAGTGAGTGAGTCTGGTGCCACAAGCACCAAGTCTGACTCCAAGTGGGTTTTTGGAGGGATGGAGAGGCCCTTGAGGGCCATGTAGGTGATTGTGGCCTGGCTCCAGCATGACATCTTGGAGGACTGGGGAGATGAGGGGCAGGAATCATGACAATCATGTGTAAAATAACAAAGTTTGGGAGAATGGAAGGCTACATAATACATTTGTGAAACTCTTGAATGATTATTATGAAAGGAAGGATAATAAAAACAGACATAAGCTTATGGTAATTTAACTGATCAGACGAAAATAGTGAATATGTGATTAATTCATCAAAAAGCTGAAACAAGATATATGTACTCAATATACTTCCTTTGACAGTAGAATTAAAGGCAGGAACTGCAAATTGGGCAGCTCTAGGCGTATGCCTTTGGGTAAAATCACATCTGATGAAAGTTATGGTCTTGACATAAATCTTGCATCTCTTGAACAACAGGTGGGCAGCCTCTGTACAAAAATATATTCCTCACACTGATAATCTAATGAAGAATATGTTTCAGCTGAACAACAAACAGCTGCTAACTTCACCCGACCATGACATTGACTGTGAAGAATTTTGAAAAACACATGTTGGACATATTTGTGTTGTTTTAACATGTGTTCATGTGCTATAATAATAGAGAGAAAAATAGATGTTATTATTTATTTATTCCATTGATTTGATTGTCAATAAATGCATTTTGAAGTTGTGAGTACTATCGAAGAATGAATGAATTTATTGTAAATTGAATGTATGAAAGACACAATTGTAGTTTCAGGAACAAGGTGTGTAGATATATTTAAATGTCATTTGTTGTAATCAAAGGGAGGGTGGACTTCATAGAGGGAATGTGGGGGTTTTCACCTTATCCTTTGATGGAAAGGGTTACTAACAGGATTTACCTTAGGGTATATTGACTCAGTTTTGTCACTAAACTTACACCTATAATCATTTAACATTTACTTCAATTCAAATAAATATAAGAACTTAGATTGTATCCTGCCTTTAAGTTACAAAAAACAGCTGCTTTCTTCCAAGAGGCTTACAACTCTTACACATGTAAGGAGGGGGTGTGCTTCCAAATGTTGCAAAATAGCAACACTGTTTCATCATCAAACTCACAAATACATTGATTGACGGAGAAACAGTAAAAACCCGGAACCGAGTAAAAACATGAAATCCCTAAAACAAATTAGCACATCCACTTAGGTTGCTCTCTTGATAAAAAAGAGAAGAAGAGTAAAACTCATGAAATGTCTGCAAAGGACCCAGCTGGTCCTGAGAAGTACCCTGACAATTGTGACACTGACCCTCTTTGATGCACAATTGTCAATGATTTGAGGAAGGGTCATACTTTCCTCATTGACTTGTATTAATTGAAAGATATTATACATCTTGATCTGGTCATGGGTATGTGTAGACCTCTTGCATTATGAACACCTGAAAACTAAATGTCATCTGCCAAGTGGAGAGATGTGGAACTACCTAAAGTTGAGACAAGCAGAGACAAGCAGTGAATTATTCTACAGCGGTTGTGTCTTTCGTTTCCAGAATATCATTTAGGGAAATCTAAATTCGTTTGTAATCTCAAAAAATCACAGAATTCTCAAAACCCACCAATATCTTTAAAGTAATCTGTAATTGGATGACAGTCTTGATTCTTACCATCTCGGAGGGAGGGTGGTATAGGTTTCTATATAGACATAAGAAATGTATAGTTTGACATGAGAGATAGTCTTACTCAGCAAAGCATGTTTTTATTTGTGCCAGTCTCCAAAGGAGATGAATAGTCTAAACCTTTGACCACCAGGCACGTTTTTGAAATGCAACTCTAAAAAGGCTATTTCAAACATATGTTTATCTACTTTAAATGCAAGTCAGGTTTATGAGATGAAATTATGTATATCATTTATTTAGATGAACAAAATGAGGTTCCTATTGGTAATAGGAACTCCCGTCCCCTGCACACCATTCAATAGTGGAAAGAATCTTTCCAAACAAATCTCAATGATTTTTATAATTTCAAATATTCGTTGTCTCAATATTTTGCAAAGTTATTTTAGCATTAATCCAGGTAGTCAAGTATTGAATGTAAAATTCAATCAACAGATTCAAAATAACCAGTTTTCACATGTAAATTTCAAATTATTTCTTTTACACATTATTCAAAAAAGTATTATAATTTTCCCAAAAAGTATTACCATTTTCTTGAAGATCCTATCCAGCTTCAGTGTCCTGATGTGCTTCAGAGTGCCTTTTCTGACACAGGGGTACCAAATTGGGAGAGAGAGAGAGAGGGAGAGAGAGAGAGAGACAAAGAGAGCGATGAGGGGGCAGATGGCTGCACATCACTAAGGAGAGGGGACTCACAGACTTGATTGGATGGGAGGGCGCCTTGGCACCTGTGGATTGGGGAGGCTATTTATGGGGTACCCCCTTTGGAAAAATGTTGGGGTACCCCCCTGGAATTTATTTTGTGGTATACCCTTTTTGGAAAATGTGGGGGGGCATTTTTGGGTTGCCATTTTTGGGGGGTCATTTTTAGAAATCCTTGGAGGACCCCTCTTAGAAAAGATTTTCTTTTTAAGGATTATTTTTGGTGAGTCTTTAGAAAAATGTTTTTATTGTTGGGTAAATCAAAGTTTTAAAAGTGTAAATATAGTAGTTCAGAAGAAATAACGCGAGGTTGGGGTAATTAACTTTAGATGATTAAGTAATTGACTTGAGGAGAGGCCAAGCAACTGCGTTATTGAATAATTGACTTGAAGAGAGGCCAAGCAACTGCATTATTGAATAATTATAATTGACTTGAAGAGAGGCCAAGCAACTGCGTTATTGAATAATTGACTTGAAGAGAGGCCAAGCAATTGAGTTATTGAATAAATTGACTTGAGGAGAGGTCAAACAATTGAGTTATTGAGTAATTGACTTGAGGAGAGGCCAAGCAATTAAGAGGTATTGTGTGGGAAGGTGCCACGATAAGGAGTACGCCCAGTTTCCTGTGTTATATAGACATAACAGAAGGAACCGTTTCTAGAGCCCTATTTACGGGTGATGTAGGTGATGAACTTGGTTAAAGACAAGTTTAAAGAGAACGGTTCACATCCCAATTTGTAGGGGGTAGGCTAAGTCTTGAAAAGAAGACTGAGATATGTGTTGCTGGCCAGTCTATCATGTTTGTCAAATTATATTATGCTTTATGTGTTGTGTACTGTACATTTGTTTATGTTGTGGCATTAAGAAGATATGTTTATTTAGTTGAGGAAAAATTGGAACCAAGCCAGAAATTAAAGTGATCAATAGTTGAGAAAATTGGATGTATATATGAGCTAAGGATGAGAATGTGCATGCGTGCATCATTTAAATAATGGAAATATACAATATTAGGTGAAAAAATGCGGAATAAAATTTGAAAATGTAGTCATCTTTGAACCCTTGTAAAAACCAGAATATAGTAAATACGGGGTGAATTCTTGTATTTGCCAAAAATAGACAGGTTAAACTACTTAATTAACTTCACACGACAAAAAAAATGCACTAGTTTACTGGAAATGAAGACTAGATAAGGCTTGACAAGATATGAAAAATTGTGGCTTTAAGCTGTTCTCAGCCGACAGCGTAGCTACAAAAGAGAGCGCTGTAATTCTGCCAAAAACATTTCTTTCTTGTTTAAACAAGTACAGATAAAAAGACTGCAGTACATGTGAATGTTGGGCCAACTGCCAAGCTAAGCACTTCACTTCTTTCCTTTTTAAGAGAATATATTTACACTGTGCGCAGTTAAAAGTGGACAGTGTTTGCTTAGAGGATTAGTATATAACAGCCGACACAGTTAGGTGAGATAATTTATGTTCACAGTAAACAGTCTTTTAAGTAAATTGCAATCCAGGCAGTATGCGGGGAAAACATGACAATGAATAATGGTGAAACCAACAGATACGAGGGAATCCCTTGTCTGTGAACGGAGCAAGTTAACTCCTTAATGATCGGTATTCTGATATTTTTATACTGAAGGAGGATTGAATAATTGAATTTATTGCCATTATGATTTAAGGCTGTTCACGGCAGTAAAGCCATGTGTAGGTTAGGGAAAGCCACACTGAAAATTGTTTGAGAATTATAGAATCTGTTTCTTAGTGTAAAAAGATTGACTAAGCCATCCTGATGGAATAGTGATGAATGTGTTTCAGTATTGGACACAGGTTAAGAAGTATTAACTTAGTTACTCTTTTTATGTGTGGCAATTAGCTGTGCCAATGAGAACACAATGAGGCATTTATTCTTTTGAATGAAATGGTTTTTTATTGCGCCATGACTGGGAGTTGGGAAAAGAGAAGTATTGAAATGCAATGATAGCATGAAGTGCGAATACATGCAAGTTCATAAATTTGCACTAAATACATTTGGAATTCAGTAGACAGGTGTCAAGCGAGAGAGTGATGTTTCCAGTGCTGACCATTATGTCTAAAATTTGAGGACATTTGGAGACAAAATGGTAAATAAAGTGTCCAAGATCACAGGTGTAGTTGAAATTTAAAATGTACCTTTGAGTGCAAATCACAGCAAAAAGCAGACCAATGTGCTAAGTAGATGTTGTTTGAACTAGACACAGTAAATCGGTTTGGGAAATCACAGAAATAAATGAAGAAAAACATTGTTTAAATTGAATAATGGTGTATTTAGCTTAAGGACGCAGTAAGTATTGAATAAAGTTCTAGTAAACTGTACCAACATGGGCAGGCATTCATGTAGATTCACTGACATAGGAGAGAATGTAAACACATACGCACACACTCATGCATACATATAAGCACGCACACACGTGCACATGTGATTTAATAAAAATACAGGCAATCAGTACACTACAGACAATGCATCCTTGCACGCATGCACAACACACACACACAGGATGCTTTTGTTTTTACAGTAAGCATGGCAGCTGATGGTGAAAATACAAACAGCATCTTTAGAGAAAAATAGGAAGAACAGAAATGTACATGTTTTTAAATATTGGGTTGTTTTTGAAACACGAACATAGGGAACAGTAATTACATTTTATTGTGGTCATAAGCAAAGACTGTTTGAAGTAGATATTAACTTTTTTTGGGAACACGTGGGAGTATCAGTGAGATCACTAAAGAAGGATGCAGTAATTATCTATCGCACATTCTGGGCAGCTTGAGGAAAAGTCTGCGAAAGTCAAGGCTGGCAAGAGATGAAGAAAGTTGGGAATGTGGCAATCAGTGGGCGCGCCATGGGCAAATAATTGAGCGCCAGATGGGTTAAGGAAGGGATGGGTGTATGCTCAAAAGCAAAGGGAATAGATTTCAAAGAAGGAGATGGTTTGCAGAAAAAAACAAGATATATTTCAGAAATTTGCTGAATGTTGAATGTGCAAACATGGCTAATCAGAAGAACACCTCCTGTGCATTAAACATATGAGATGACAGACTGCACAGTGTACATACATATGAAAACTAAGAATATGCAGGATAGCCAGATCTAAACATAGGAGGCTTGTTCTGTCTCAAGCATAGAGCCTTGTCTGTGGACAAGATGGTTTAAAATAGAGACTAGAAAGGTGAGAGCCACATTAGTTAGGGACAAAAAATATGGCAGACCAAGAAGGGGAAACCTTTGAAGAGAAGCAGGGTGCTAGTGCATGCAATCCCGAGGAAAGGGGTGTTCTTAGACAGACAAAGAAGTGAGATGGTCAGATCTAGATCTATCCAAATTGAGGGCGTCAAAATCCCTGGCACGACTAGTTCGACCTAGAGGGCAATCCCATGGTGAGAGGGGGGACTCTCCACCTTATGTGAGCAGGTTAAGGTCGCAGCCAGGAAAAAGGCGGTGGGGATCCATTGTCCCTGTTATGGAGAGACAGACGATAGGGGACACAAATGCCTGAATTTGAGAAAGGAGGAGCCAGGCCACAGTATATACCTTGACCACAGATGGATAAGGATAATTTAAGGTGTAAATTCCAGAGTTCATTTCTGGCACTGGGAAATGGATACATGAGTTAGAAGTAATGACAGGAGGAAACATGTTAGCTATAGGAGACATTAAAGGTCTTCTAGTCGCTCTCCGTGGAGAGAGAGCTGATGACGTTTGTTCAAGAGAAGGAAATTCTAGTGTTACCGCGTTGAGCACCGCTCATGATGGAGCACCGTTTAACAATGTAGGGCGGGAGTCTGGAAAGCGCTTAAAGTGCTGTATCCAGACACGTCAGATATGGGAGCTATAATGACGAAAAAGATACTGGAGGGGGATGATCCTCTTATTTACATTTAGAATTTTCAGGCGGAATGGAGCTTGGAGACTTGCAGACCTTGGGGAGAATCTATACCTGTGTTCTACCATTTATTATGTCAAGGGTTGCCGGAACCAGTACAGAAGCAGCTCAAAAAAATTAGTGAGCATGGAAGCAAAGCTATGGTCAGAAATACAGCTGGCCGTATCACATTATTGCAGATTACGAAAGGAGAAGAATTGGCAGAAATATGATGTTAGGAAAGGTGAAGATGCGAAATGAGTGCAGAAAAAATTGTCAAAATATGCCATAAAAGGGGCGATGTTGACTAGTGGGGAAGGGTCAGGTTTGCAGCAAAATGGATTCGTACCACGTGGTAGGGGAAGCTTGACAGGTAGAGGCTTCCAGAATAATCAGGGACATTTCCAGAGTAACCAGGGTGGGTTTCAAAGCACACAGAATGATAGCCAAGGCTTGCAGGATCGGCCAATACGGAGACCTTCTATATGTTGGACATGCAGTATGTCAGGATACCTTTCACGCATCTATAGAAGCCAAGGATTTGTGCAGAGTGGGCAATTCTCAAGAGGGGGGACAGTACACCCCCTACTATATAACTCACAAGCTAAGGAAGTGTTTGTCCAAGATCAGACATTATATTAGACATACGTGCTGGTAGTGCTGCAGGTACAGCAGCTTAGGAAAGATGCAAAACAGATTTACTGCAGAGGGCTAGTACTGTAAGCCCATTTAGACTCAGCAATATGCAAACATGGAATAAATAGTGACACACAGGGGTGAAAGTGTCATTATGAAAGGAAGAAATGCTTTCACAAAAAGCAAGGGTGTGCATGCACCCACAGTGGGACAGCCTCATAGGGCGACTTGATGTGTTCAGAATTGTTAGTGGCATTAAGCCTCAAGGAGTGCCCAAAATTAATATGGCAGAGAGAGAACAATTTGTGTTCTAGTGGTAGACAGTAGGACTGCATGTCCATACAGCAAAGACAGAAAAGTGTTGAATGATTATTAGTACAATTGAGGATTTTGTAGAAAAACTATAAACAAAGTATTTTTGCCTAGTGATGAATTCGTAGTCTCTGGAGGAGAGTGTGTTATGACACATTTTTGTTACATTTGTCACAGGCACCTGTCAATATTTTAAGAAAGGGATTGGATGATAAAAGCCTAAACATGATGATTTTGTTTAGTGAATTAGGGATAGAGTGTTCCACTTTTTGGAATGCACCATTTTAATGCGAATGAATTTATGATGGTTTGCACAAGGTGTTTTTTGGTGAGACCAAAGCTTTTCATGTTGTAAAATAAGCCTAGTGTTGCGCATGCCCATGTGGCCTAGTGGAGGAAAGAGGTGAGAATATTAGATTAATTCAGTTTCAGACCATGGATATATATGAACAAAGAGGGGGGACAGAGGACCCCCATAAAAATTAAAAAGCAACATTCAGTATAACTTTAGGAACATTTGGAGGGATTGCCAAAATGTCAGGTGCACTATGGGCATTTTTGGCATGTGTCCAGAAAAATGAATTAGGAGAAGATGAAAATAAATAATTTACTTTAAACAGTATTGGAATAAGGAGTTCAGTTTAAACAATGGACGTCATTCAGATAAAAAATGAATGAAGAAATGATTGGATGAATGAATGAATGAATGAATGAACATTAAAATAATAGGGAGTTTAAAATAAGCAAAAATCAAAATATGGAAGATAAATAGCAATAAGGTTGATGGCCAACATTGAAAAAAAAAGTTGTGCATTGCAACAAAAAAGAATGATGGGATTAATAAAGGACCTTAAAGGTATAGATGACCAAAATTGACTTAACCATACAAGGAAAGTTGTGTACAGAGCCAATTCAAGAGAACATACAAGGGTAAGTAAAATGCCATTATTTAAGTGTATGTAATGATGTTGGTTTATTTTATAGATGAAAATCATGGACCTTTCTTGAACATAGGAGCAATGTCTGCATGGCATTAAATAGGGGAAGAGACAATATATCACAACACAGGTAAATGTTAGTGAATAGGGAGAGAAGAGTACTGGTTCACTCCACAGGGTGTGAACACACTGATAATCATTATTAGGAGTAAGAGGATTCAGGTGAGTAACAGAAAAACAGGCAGTTAGAGACACAGTGGGCCTCATTACGAGGATGGAAGTAACCATGCCGCTTTTATCGGCATGGCTACCCCCATACCGGGTACCGGGTCCGGGTTCTTTGAATGAGGAATTACCGGACCATTCCGACCTTGTAGGGCCCGGTAATTCCTCATTCAAGGATCCCGGACCCGGTACATCCACATTCCCATTCGAGCCCCATAGGGCTCAATGGGAATGGCAATGGGGGTGATGCTAATAATGGGCCTGTTAATAACGGCCCTGTTGTTAGCATCCTGGTCTGCTCGCGGGACCCGTAAAACCAGGCATCCTTAGCGGGTTCCCGTAAACAGACCTTGTAATGGGGTGGTAAGGGGTTAACGGCTCCGACACCTTTACCGGCCCCGTTAACCCCTTACCGCATTCCTCGTAATGAGGCCCAGTGTTTCAATTACGTAGCTATTTTATTCCAAGATAGGTGCAAATAGGTGTAAATAGAGTAGCATATGGAATCAAGCATGGCCACCTCAGACAATGTAGGGCATAGAAGACGTCAAATAAAAGGTAGGTAACCTGTTTTCATTGTTGATAGTTGACAGGATGACAACAAGGGTAGATGTTTAGAATTAGACAAACAAAGTAGTTTCATGGTAAAATAGGAAGCCACATAGTAAAAATCGGTGCCATATTCTAGAAAAACAGGGGTAGGCCAGATTAGTGTAGCGCAGAAAAATGTTTGTCTCAAACAGGATGAAAAGACAGCACAGAAGGAAAATGACCACAATCCTGCGCGATTGAAAGGAAGATGGTGAAGGAAAGATGAAGCACATGCAGCAAGGCAGATGAAGCACATGCAGCAAAGCAGATGAAGCACATGCAGAGAAGCAGAATGAAGCATTTACAGCAGAGCCGACATAGACTGTTCAGCTGAGCTAAGAAAAAAACAAGAACAGGTAAAAAAATAATATTTTAATTCTTATGTGCACCAACGAGTCAGGGAAAACCTATACATTAAATGGTCTGGAAAAAGCCAGAAACAAGTCTAGTAAAAGAAACATGTGTTATCAGCAAGGAAAAAAGAATTTAGGTTTAGGAAGAAATGTGACCCCCTTGTCAGTCTCCGAATGACTTTTGTCTCTATTTCGATTTTCTACAGAGAACAGGGATCCCTGCCAGCAATGTCCTCTTCTGGTATGGATGCACCCACAAGACAGAGAAGACAACAACATGTCTTTTAAATGTTGTTTTTAAAAAAAATTGGTTTGTCATTTGTTATTTTTAGCACCTCCACATCTGAGAATGTCAATGTAGAAGGAAAATGAAAATGTCCCCTGAAAGGACATACAATTTTGTAATGAGATAGCCAAATGTATTCATTGCCTAAAAACTAGACACAGGTGAATGTGTTTATTGAAAACACACCAGGTCCTGGTATTAGACAGCATATATTAAGAACAAGTAAATGGAGTACACAAAAGGGAGAGGATCAGTAGCTTTGGTATATAAAAAACCAAATTATATGATAAAGGTTGTTTTAGGAGGCAGGTATGTTCAAAAGTTATTTTTAATAAAGCTTGTTTAGAAGGCAGGGATGTCTGAAAGTAATGGAGGTTGTCTAGCAGGGAGGAATTTGTAAAGGTAACACATACATGGGTTTTAAAGGGTTAGGTTGAAAGGAAAAATATTGATGATAGAGACATACTTATTTTTCAAAGGAAACTCATTCAGCTTTCTATTACAGGTGGACATGAGAGGAGGCGTATACATTAAGAGATTGATGGCGCACAAACCTATGGGCAAAAAAGTATGGTCAAGGGACCCAGCCAAAACACCCAATCACAGACATTACTGACAAACCTCCCCCATCCTTGTATCCCCGGTTCAAATCTGAGTGTCCCCTTGTGTAATTGTTCTTTGTGATAAGTTTGAAACTTTCAGTGACAAAAGAGACAATGGACTCCTAGCCTAAAGCATCAAAAAGGCTTGGGAGACTTGCTGCAAGGCGGCCCAAGAACGGACAAATTCAACAGGACACAGACAGTCCCTGGATACCAAACCAAGATGAATTGGGTGGAAGATGTACTAATGAAAGAAGAATGAACATTAAACATGTGCGTGGGGTAGACAATGAAGAAACATGGCACCAAATGTCTTTATGGGGTGGGAGTAATACAGAAGTGTGCAGTAAAAATCACACATGATCAAACTTGTGAAAATGGGCAGGTGGGTTTCCTCAAATTAGATACCAACTTTTGATTTCCATAGTGGCCGTAAATGACCTAATGTATAATTAGTATAAAAATAAACTGGACTCAGATACAAGTAAACAAAGGTATTCTTTAGGGACACACAAGTTAAGACTAGGAGAATATAATGTGTTAGTACTGATGTTGTAGAAATGTTTTAGAGCACCTCTCAGATTAAAATAAGTTGGTTTACAGAAAAGGGTGATTAGAACAGAGATGTGTAGGCACACTGAGGAGGGTGGACATGGGTGTAGTGGTATCTATTGAGTAAGTCACTAAATACAATCCAGAGGGGGGAGTGTACAGGGTAGCCCCCTCAAATTGACTGTATCGGAGATAGACCCCCACCCCCTCAAAGCAAATGTAGGTAACTTGTCGGGTTGATTCATGACTCTAATACTGTGAAAATCAGAAATATAGTGCCTTTTAGAAAAGCGCTTTAAAGGCAATCTATTTTGTGGGGTCACAATGTCGTGCACAGTAGAGAATATGTCAAGTAGTACATGCTTATCATAAATGATCAAACAATCCAGATTCGAAACTGAGCAGGTACCAAGTTCTGAGTAAAAATAGGTTGGTCAGGCATTTCGTAATTTGGTCGGCCAATTTTGATAAGACAAATCAGGCAACTCTAAAATGGACGCTTGGGCATACAGAATGGTCTATTTTTTGCTAATCATGATGATGTCAGTGGATAATTCTTTCATAGAAGTACATGGAGAGTCCACTGGTGTAGCATGAGCTAGGTAAAACCTGTTTAGACGAGTTCTGAGTGGCAGCTAAGGCAACCAACCAGGGATTGGAAAAGGAGTTGTCTTCAAGTACTAAGGCCAATCATGATGTTTTATATTTATCATTGCATTACCTCACTTTTAAAAGAGTATATCAGGTGCTGAAGCCTGAGGGGATCTGGGAGTTGCAGAGTTTTCTTTGGTGTGCTGTATGCTGCGTCCTGGTCTGCTGAAAAGGATAAACTGATATCTTTTGAAATCCAGCCTCAGTGTCCTGATGTGCTTCATAGTGCCTTTCCTGACTTAGGGGTGCCAAGGCCAGATAAGAGGGTGTAGGGACCTTATCTTCAAAGTAGAAGGTTCAAGACAGATACATTGGAGGACATTCACCGGCCTCCACTCTCACAGGCAGCTCACTCTAACTGGCACTCATGGAGCACACCAGGGCACTCACACCACAACATTCCACAGCTAACATTCTACCAGGCATTACATCAAGCAAGCATCCACACAGGGCCAGAGCCAGGAGACACAAGACATAACAGGAGGCTTCAACTGTTGGTGAAAGCTGCATCCCAAACATCCCTCTTTGATGTGTGCATACTGGCCATGGAGACATGGGGCCTCCTTACAACCCAGGCTTTAAGGGGTTAACGGCACCGTAAATGGTGTCGGCGCCGTTAAACCCTTAACGCCTGATTACGAGGTCCCCTTGCGGGTTGCACTTTAACGCCTGCTTTTAGCAGGCGTTAAAAAACCAACCCGCAAAGGGACCTAGGAGCTAATTATGGCACTGTAATTTACAGTGCCGTAATTAGCGCCTTCCCCATTCCTATTGAGCCCTATGGGGGCAAAAATGGGAATGGGGAAGGGCCAATGGTGAATGGGGAATTACCGCCCCGCCAACCTTGGAATGGGGCGGTAATTCCGCCATTCACCATGGCGGAGTTGGTAATTTACCGGCTCGCTCGACTCACCCATCGAAACACGCCCCCAACAACACATGGCCTACTGTCCCGCGTTCCCACAGGTGTCCCGATGAAAACGGTACCTCACATGTGTGGGTGCACCTACCTGGCCGCCAAGGGGAAAGCCGAAAACACAAGTAACCCCAAGTCTGTTTTCACACCGGAAATGTCACACTCTCACATCATACAGATATGGGCCTCGGGTGTCCAAGCCACCAAGGAAAACAGGGAACCCCATGCATTTCCAAAAAGAGGACACCCGTGGGAATCCGCAGAGGTATGATATGCCCAAATTGCCCCAGAATTTATTACCCAGACACCCCCGCAAAGTCCGAAATGTGGGAAAAAATACGCAATTTCCGCACATTTTGCTCGGCTCACCCATCGAAACACGCCCCCAACAACACATGGCCTACCGTCACGCGTTCCCACAGGAGTCCCGATGAAAACGGTACCTCACATGTGTGGGTGCACCTACCTGACCGCCAAGGGGAAAGCCTAAAACACAAGTAACCCCAAGTCTGTTTTCAGAGGGAAATCTCAGACATTCTGCCAACCGGCACAACGTACAGGTATGGGCCTCGGGTGTCCAAGCCACCGAGGAAAACAGGGAACCCCATGCATTTCCAAAAAGAGGACACCTGTGGGAATCCGCACAGGTATGATTTGCGCACATCGCCCCAGATTTTTTTACCCAGACACCCCTGCAAAGTCCGAAATGTGGGGAAAAAAACGCTTTTTCCGCACATTTTGCTCGACGCACCCATCGAAACACGCCCCCAACAACACATGGCCTACCGTCACGCGTTCCCACAGGTGTCCCCATGAAAACGGTACCTCACATGTGTGGGTGCACCTACCTGGCCACCAAGGGGAAAGCCTAAAACACAAGTAACCCCAAGTCTGTTTTCAGAGGGAAATCTCAGACATTCTGCCGACCGGCACAACGTACAGATATGGGCCTCGGGTGTCCAAGCCACTGAGGAAAACAGGGAACCCCATGCATTTCCGAAAAGAGGACACCCGTGGGAATCCGCAGAGGTATGATTTGCGCACATCGCCCCAGAATTTTTTACCCAGACACCCCTGCAAATCCGAAATGTGGGGAAAAAAACGCTTTTTCCGCACATTTTGCTCGACGCACCCATTGAAACACGCCCCCAACAACACATGGCCTACCGTCACGCGTTCCCACAGGTGTCCCGATGAAAACGGTACCTCACATGTGTGGGTGCACCTACCTGGCCGCCAAGGGGAAAGCCTAAAACACAAGTAACCCCAAGTCTGTTTTCAGAGGGAAATCTCAGACATTCTGCCGACCGGCACAACGTACAGATATGGGCCTCGGGTGTCCAAGCCACCGAGGAAAACAGTGAACCGCATGCGTTTCCGAAAAGAGGACACCCGTGGGAATCCGCAGAGGTATGATATGCCCAAATCGCCCCAGAATTTATTACCCAGACACCCCCGCAAAGTCCGAAATATGGGGAAAAAAACGCATTTTCCGCACATTTCGCTCGACTCACCCATCGAAACACGCCCCCAACAACACATGGCCTACTGTCCCACATTCCCACAGGTGTCCCGATGAAAACGGTACCTCACATGTGTGAGTGCACTTACCTGGCCGCCAAGGGGAAAGCCTAAAACACAAGTAACCCCAAGTCTGTTTTCACACTGGAAATGTCACACTCTCACATCATACAGATATGGGCCTCGGGTGTCCAAGCCACCAAGGAAAACAGGGAACCCCATGCATTTCCAAAAAGAGGACACCCGTGGGAATCCGCAGAGGTATGATATTCCCAAATTGCCCCAGAATGTATTACCCAGACACCCCCGCAAAGTCCGAAATGTGGGAAAAAATACGCAATTTCCGCACATTTCGCTCGGCTCACCCATCGAAACACGCCCCCAACAACACATGGCCTACCGTCACGCGTTCCCACAGGTGTCCCGATGAAAACGGTACCTCACATGTGTGGGTGCACCTACCTGGCCGCCAAGGGGAAAGCCTAAAACACAAGTAACCCCAAGTCTGTTTTCAGAGGGAAATCTCAGACATTCTGCCGACCGGCACAATGCACAGATATGGGCCTCGGGTGTCCAAGCCACCGAGGAAAACGGGGAACCCCATCCATTTTCGAAAAGAGGACACCCATGGGAATCCGCAGAGGTATGATTTGCGCACATCGCCCCAGAATTTTTTACCCAGACAGCCCCGCAAAGTCCGAAATGTGGGGAAAAAACGCATTTTCCGCACATTTCGCTCGACGCACCCATCGAAACACGCCCCCAACAACACATGGCCTACCGTCACGCGTTCCCACAGGAGTCCCGATGAAAACAGTACCTCACATGTGTGGGTGCACCTACCTGGCCGCCAAGGGGAAAGCCTAAAACACAAGTAACCCCAAGTCTGTTTTCAGAGGGAAATCTCAGACATTCTGCCAACCGGCACAACGTACAGATATGGGCCTCGGGTGTCCAAGCCACCAAGGAAAACAAGGAACCCCATGCATTTCCGAAAAGAGGACACCCGTGGGAATCCGCAGAGGTATGATTTGCGCACATCGCCCCAGAATTTTTTACCCAGACAGCCCCGCAAAGTCCGAAATGTGGGGAAAAAATGCATTTTCCGCACATTTCGCTCGACGCACCCATCGAAACACGCCCCCAACAACACATGGCCTACCGTCACACGTTCCCACAGGTGTCCCGATGAAAACAGTACCTCACATGTGTGGGTGCACCTACCTGGCCGCCAAGGGGAAAGCCTAAAACACAAGTAACGTCTGTTTTCAGAGGGAAATCTCAGACATTCTGCCAACCGGCACAACGTACATTAATGGGCCTCGGGTGTCCAAGCCACCGAGGAAAACAAGGAACCCCATGCATTTCCGAAAAGAGGACACCCGTGGGAATCCGCAGAGGTATGATTTGCGCACATCGCCCCAGATTTTATAACCCAGACACCCCTGCAAAGTCCGAAATTTGGGGAAAAAAACGCATTTTCCGCACATTTCGCTCGACGCACCCATCGAAACACGCCCCCAACAACACATGGCCTACTGTCACGCGTTCCCACAGGTGTCCCGATGAAAACGGTACCTCACATGTGTGGGTGCACCTACCTGGCCGCCAAGGGGAAAGCCTAAAACACAAGTAACCCCAAGTCTGTTTTCAGAGGGAAATCTCAGACATTCTGCCGACCGGCACAACGTACAGATATGGGCCTCGGGTGTCCAAGCCACTGAGGAAAACAGGAAACCCCATGCATTTCCGAAAAGAGGACACCCGTGGGAATCCGCAGAGGTATGATTTGCGCACATCGCCCCAGAATTTTTTACCCAGACACCCCTGCAAATCCGAAATGTGGGGAAAAAAACGCTTTTTCCGCACATTTTGCTCGACGCACCCATCGAAACACGCCCCCAACAACACATGGCCTACCGTCACGCGTTCCCACAGGTGTCCCGATGAAAACGGTACCTCACATGTGTGGGTGCACCTACCTGGCCGCCAAGGGGAAAGTCTAAAACACAAGTAACCCCAAGTCTGTTTTCAGAGGGAAATCTCAGACATTCTGCCGACCGGCACAACGTACAGATATGGGCCTCGGGTGTCCAAGCCACCGAGGAAAACAGGGAACCCCATGCATTTCCGAAAAGAGGACACCCGTGGGAATCTGCAGAGGTATGATTTGCGCACATCGCCCCAGATCTTTTTACCCAGACACCCCTGCAAAGTCCGAAATGTGGGGAAAAATCTGGGGCACATTTCGGACTTTGCGGGGGTGTCTGGGTAATAAATTCTCGGGCGATGTGCGCAAATCATACCTCTGCGGATTCCCACGGGTGTCCTCTTTTCGGAAATGCATGGGGTTCCCTGTTTTCCTCGGTGGCTTGGACACCCGAGGCCCATATCTGTATGTTGTGCCGGTCGGCAGAATGGCTGAGAGTCCCCTCTGCAAACAAACTGGGGGTTGCTTGCGTTTTCGGCTTGCTCCTTGCCAGCCCGGTAGGTGCACCCACCACTATGAGGTACCGTTTTCCTCGGGACACCTGTGGGAACGCGGGACGGTAGGCCATGTGTTGTTGGGGGCGTGTTTTGATGGGTGCGTCGAGCGAAATGTGCGGAAAAAGCGTTTTTTCCCCACATTTCGGACTTTGCAGGGCTGTCGGGGTAATAAATTCTGGGGCGATGTGCGCAAATCATACCTCTGTGGATTCCCACGGGTGTCCTCTTTTTGGAAATGCATGGGGGTTCCTGTTTTCCTTGGTGGCTTGGACACCCGAGGCACATATCTGTATGTTGTGCCGGTCGGCAGAATGGCTGAGATTCCCCTCTGCAAACAGACTGGGGGTTGCTTGCGTTTTCGGCTTGCCCCTTGCCAGCCAGGTAGGTGCACCCACGCATGTGAGGTACCGTTTTCATCGGGACACCTGTGGAAAAGCGGGACGGTAGGCCATGTGTTGTTGGGGGCGTGTTTCGATGGGTGCGTCGAGGGAAATGTGCGGAAAAAGCATTTTTTCCCCACATTTCGGACTTTGCAGGGCTGTCGGGGTAATAAATTCTGGGGCGATGTGCGCAAATCATACCTCTGCAGATTCCCACGGGTGTCCTCTTTTTGGAAATGCATGGGGGTTCCTGTTTTCCTTGGTGGCTTGGACACCCGAGGCCCATATCTGTATGTTGTGCCGGTCGGCAGAATGGCTGAGATTCCCCTCTGCAAACAGACTGGGGGTTGCTTGCGTTTTCGGCTTGCCCCTTGCCAGCCAGGTAGGTGCACCCACACATGCGAGGTACCTTTTTCGTCAGGACACCTGTGGGAACACGAGAAGGTATGACATCTGCTGTTGGCGATGTGTTTCGGTGAGTGGACACAGGGAAATGTCTCTGAAATTGGCCGGAAATGAAGACAATTCTCAGACATTTCGCTCTGGCCACCCACCAAAACACACCGCCAACAACACGTGGCCTACCTTCCCGCGTCCCCACACGTGTCCCGATGAAAACGGTACCTCACATGTGTGGGTGCACCTACCGGGGGCGCAAAAGGAAAAGGGTAACCGACTGGGAACCCCAAGCCATTCGCCACTGCCCATTTTGTTCATGTGGGCAACCTACAGATTTGGGCCTAGGGTGTCGCAGCCAGCAAGGGAAACAGGGAACCCCATGCATTTCCCAAAATAGGACACCCGTGGGAATCCACAGAGGTCTGCCTTGCGCAAATTGCCCCAGTTTTTATTAGCCACAATCCCCGACAAAGTGTGATATTTGGTGGGGAAAAAACACTAAGTTCACTTTGTCTGGGGTTCTGGGTAATAAATTCTGGCCCGCTTCGTGCAAATCAGACCTCTGTGCTTTCCCACGGGTGTCCTCTTTTGGGAAATGCATGGGGTTCCCTGTTTTCCTTGCTGGCTTTGAGACCCTAGGCTCAAATCTGTAGGTTGCCCACATGAACAAATTGTGCTGTGGCGAAAGGCTTGGGGTTACCAGGGGTTACCCTTTTCCTTTTGCGCCCCCGGTAGGTGCACCCACACATGCGAGGTACCTTTTTCGTCGGGACACCTGTGGGAACACGAGAAGGTATGACATCTGCTGTTGGCAACGTGTTTCGGTGAGTGGACACAGGGAAATGTCTCTGAAATTGGCCGGAAATGAAGACAATTCTCAGACATTTCCCTCTGGCCACTCACCGAAACACACCGCCAACAACACATGGCCTACCTTCCCGCATCGCCACACGTGTCCCAATGAGAGGCTGACCTCTTGTGTGCAGGTGTGGTACCTGAGTGACAATGGGTACATCTTTTGTATAGTAACTTCGCTGTAGTGCGCTTAGGAAACAGTAAAGTACTGGTAGTAAGCCATTTCACATGCACCTTTCCTCACACTTCCCATACATACCAGACACAATGCAGTTAGACACGCAAGGTGGGATTTAGCACAAGGACAAACCTCCTTGTGTTGTACAAGAAGGTTTGTCCTTGTGAGCAGTGATGCCACGACAAGGCACCCACCGGATCACTGGCCATTCGTATCCCTTTCGTGTCTGCAGTCAGTTGGCATCCATTTCAGCAGTTGCACTTCTACCAAATCACTAGCACCAGAGCAAGTGTATCTACACATGAGCATATCTACACACTTATACCACATGGACATGTGTGTACAATGCAACTGTGTCTCTAGCAATATCTTAACTATCATTTGGCATCAATTTCATAGCAACTGTGTCTGCATGCAAACTAAATGTGCCGGCAATCACATGTGGACAGTGATAGCAAGTGCATACTGGCTGACTTCGCTACCCTGCCCTACAGGCGCTATCTTCCACACCAGCTTTGAGTATGCCCATAGCAACTATGGGCAAACATTCTTATGTTCCACCGTACCCACACAAAACAGCCATCCTGCAACATGACAATCATTTCGGCAGTGCTGGAAAAGTCCATTCACAGAAATTGCATCTGCATGTTCTTTGTATCTTTACCTAATTCACACACCAATCATATCCAATTCATTCCTACAGAAGACGTGTCACTTACACCACACATAACATTACTCGCAGTAAAACAATAAACAAGGCAGGATCTTACGAGGTACGCAAGACACCGCTGCCATATAGTTGGTGTCCAAGTACCACTTTCATGACACTTAGACCTCAAGGGAGGGAGCCAAAGTGGCGTGTATTATTTTGAAAAGACACCCCTTGAGTGGAGGGAACCTGAATGGTGTTCTGGTCTTCCACAACGCACGGCTTGAGTAGAGGGAGCGGGACTGGCCTTTCTTTGCTTGCCAAACCTTAGGTGGAAGGAGCCAGATTTGGGTTCCTGTCCAAAGTACGCCGGAAGCGAATGGGGTTTTCCAGACGTTTTTTTTTGTAAGGCAATCCCGAACAGGAGCAAGCTGCACTCCCATAGGGGAGTGACCCAGAGTGCTCCACCCTTCTTCCCCATGGCCCGCCTCAACTAGAGGTGGTGGAGTGGCATTCCTTTCCAAGATGCGCCTGCTTTGGAAGAAACAAGCATTGCGTTACTTTGCAAGGCACACCACGCGCAGAGGGAGCTAGACTGCCTTTTCCTTATGAGGCAGACCTGAAGTGAAAGGTACCGGGGGTGATGTCTCTTTCCCAGGCAGGCCTCAAGTGGAGGGGGCAGGACTAGCATTGCTTGCCAAAGCACGCCAAAGGGGAGTAAAGCAGAGTGCTGTCCCCACCTACTCCAAGGCACACCTCAAGTGGAGGGAGCTAGAGTGGCATTCCTTTCCAAGATGCGCCTGCTTTGGAAGAAACAAGCATTGCGTTACTTTGCAAGGCACACCACGCGCAGAGGGAGCTAGACTGCCTTTTCCTTATGAGGCAGACCTGAAGTGAAAGGTACCGGGGGTGATGTCTCTTTCCCAGGCAGGCCTCAAGTGGAGGGGGCAGGACTAGCAATGCTTGCCAAAGCACGCCAAAGGGGAGTAAAGCAGAGTGCTGTCCCCACCAACTCCAAGGCACACCTCAAGTGGAGGGAGCTAGAGTGGCATTCCTTTCCAAGATGCGCCTGCTTTGGAAGAAACAAGCATTGTGTTACTTTGCAAGGCACACCACGCGCAGAGGGAGCTAGACTGCCTTTTCCTTATGAGGCAGACCTGAAGTGAAAGGTACCGGGGGTGATGTCTCTTTCCCAGGCAGGCCTCAAGTGGAGGGGGCAGGACTAGCATTGCTTGCCAAAGCACGCCAAAGGGGAGTAAAGCAGAGTGCTGTCCCCACCTACTCCAAGGCACACCTCAAGTGGAGGGAGCTAGAGTGGCATTCCTTTCCAAGATACGCCTGCTTTGGAAGAAACAAGCATTGCGTTACTTTGCAAGGCACACCACGCGCAGAGGGAGCTAGACTGCCTTTTCCTTATGAGGCAGACCTGAAGTGAAAGGTACCGGGGGTGATATCTCTTTCCCAGGCAGGCCTCAAGTGGAGGGGGCAGGACTAGCATTGCTTGCCAAAGCACGCCAAAGGGGAGTAAAGCAGAGTGCTGTCCCCACCTACTCCAAGGCACACCTCAAGTGGAGGGAGCTAGAGTGGCATTTCTTTCCAAGATGTGCCTGCTTTGGAAGAAACAAGCATTGCGTTACATTGCAAGGCACACCACGCGCAGAGGGAGCTAGACTGCCTTTTCCTTATGAGGCAGACCTGAAGTGAAAGGTACCGGGGGTGATGTCTCTTTCCCAGGCAGGCCTCAAGTGGAGGGAGCAGGACTAGCATTGCTTGCCAAAGCACGCCAAAGGGGAAAGACCCGCATGGCACAACTCAAGTACAGGGACTCATAATGATTACTATTTCGTAGGCACGCCTCCAATGGAAGGAGCCTGATTAGCGTTCCTTTGCAAGTCACGCTTTGAGCTGAGGGATCTAGACTGATGTACATTTTCTTGGCAGGCCTCAAGGGAAAGCTACGGCTGTGGTTGCCTTTCCAAGGCAGGCCTCAAGTGGAGGAAGCAGGACTAGCGATGCTCGTGATTGCACGCTAAATCAAGTGAAGTGAGTTGACATCCTGTTGCATTTTCATTGAAGGTACACCTCCAGGACATTGTGCAAGAGTGCCATTCCTTTACAAGACATGCACGATTTCAGTGGCTAAGGGTCCCTTTCAAGGAATGATGGGCATTTTCGGAAATCAGTCGATCTCCCAATAATTTTCCTTTGTATTATACAAAAGGAAACAAGGCTGAAAGCAGAGGGCAGGCTGGGAAGGGCATTGGGGACAGTACACCCGAGTATCCTTCCTCTTTCCTTGTTTTGTACACACCTTACATTTTCGGTACGGTTGTGCCTTCGTGGCAGTGGGAGGAACATAATCACCAAAGTGTCGCTCTTGCAATCTGGCCACATCTTCGACCTCTAGAAAGGAGGGAATTTGTACATGAACATTAGCCAGAGATTGAACAATTTCTAATTCAAAATCCAAAAAGGAGAGCTTGTTTTCTGGAGTAGCTGCACGGTACACCACATAAGCATTGTACGTTGCCATATGCACAATGTGTGTGGCTAACTTTTTGTACCAGAAACGCGACTTGCGTTCAGCGTGGTATGACTCAAGCACTTGGTCATTTTTGTCTACTCCACCCATGTACTTGTTGTAATCCAGAATGCAATTGGGCTTCAACACTTGCTGAGTCTGCCTGCGCAGAGGGACAGCTGAAGTACTTTCATCATGAATAGTACTTAGCATGTACACATCCCTTTTGTCGCAGAATTTCACTGCTAACAATTCATCCTGCCGCAATGCCATACATTGTCCCTTGGCCAACTTATTACACACAAGTTGTTTGGGGAAGCCTTTGCGGTTACTGCGGATTGTACCGCATGCCAGTGTGCCCACATTGAACAATTCCTTGAACAGTGGAATTCCGGTGTAGAAATTGTCTACATACAAATGATGTCCCTTGTGGAGCCATGGTGTGAGAAGATCCCAAACAATCTTCTCACTTGTCCCTAAATGGGCTGGGCAGCCCGGAGGGTTTAGGGTAGAGTCTTTACCGGTGTAGACTCTGATGCTGCTGACATACCCAGTGGTACTTTCACACAACATTTACATTTTAATCCCATATCGTGATCTCTTGCTAGGAATGTATTGCCTGAATACAAGGCGACCTTTGAACAACACCAACGATTCATCAATGGATATGTTCTGGCTAGGAACATACACCTCTGCAATTCGGTGAGTGAAGTGGTCCAGAAATGGCTTAAGTTTGAACAGCCTATCAAAGTTTGGGCCGTTTTGGGTAATGCTGCCGAGTTGTCATTGAAGTGCAACATACGGTGCAGTGCTTGAAAGCGATTTCTGCTCATTGTAGCTGAAAAAAACGGGCAATAAAGTGGTGCTAGAGTAGACCAGTATATTGCGACAGACGGCTTGTGTCCAATTCCCATGAGCAAAATGAGACCCCAAACCTGTCTCATTTCAACATCGTTTGTGGGTACCCATGCTTGTGCTCTGGAGTGGGGTTTCAGAGTGGGACCCCTAGACCTCATGAACTGTGCAGCGTATAAATTGGTTTGCTGAACCACATCTGCAATTAACCCATCATCAACAAAAAGGTTGAAAAAATCAATAGGCTAAAACCCTTCTGTATTCACTGTGCACCCTGATATACCAGTGAAAGGGGGCACAACAGGCTGAGCCATTGCTGGAGGCACCCAGAGCGACTCTTGAGTCATGTCAGGAACTGCCACATTGCGTGGCCGTCTTGCACGTCCCCTCCCCCTTACAGGTCCCCTGCGTGTGGGAAGTGTGCGAAAAGGTGGACGCACTCTTCCTTCCTCTTCAACATCAGATGATGACGATGATGAGTGGGAGGAGGGACTTTCGTCAATGGCCATCTCACTTCCCCAATCACTTCCCTCGTGCCCCTCAGAAGCACTATATGTTTCAGAATGCATGTACACATCTGTGCCTTGCTCTGAGCCAGACTCCATCACTGCAGCTAATGCCTCCGCACCAGACATTGATCGCCGAGAAGCCATGAGTACCTTCGCTATGGAACCCTTCACTGCCCAAAGACCAGATGAAGACTGAAACAAGAAGTATGTGTGCTTCTGAAAGTATGGAACGTAGCACAGTAAGTGGTATTCAGTGCCACAAACCTACTCCACACAAGTACACCAAAAGGTCCAGACTTTGCTCACAAACTGTAGCAGCCCTCTGCAATATGACGTACTCCCTGCTACAATAAACGGAGTAGTACTTTGCAAACACTCACGTGAAATGCTAAGGACCAGCTGACTGCTTTCCTACAAGTGGGTAGACAGCTACAACACACCTGCACCTAAAAGAAAGAGAACAAAAAATCTATGGACAATGTACTATTCCGCTAAACTGTACAGAAATTCAAGCGTGGGGACGAGGATTTCAGCCACACTACCTATTCAGAAACAGCCAACATGCTTTGCACCATGCCCTCCTCCATGGGATGCTTGTGGATGGGAAATCGAGGTGAGAAGGAACCATGCAACGTATTAGTGATTGGGTGAGTTGAAAAGCCATAGGCAATGAAGAAGCAGAAAGGGAAGATAAATAAAGTACACGGCTGGCCCTTCCGGGCAACTGCTGGCACACTTTTGACAAAAACACCTGCTCATTCATATAGGGGTGTCTATTGTAAGGGGAAAGCTCACAAGGACAAAATTATTGCAAGGCCAAGCAAATTGATGTAGGCTGAAGCAAGTAGTGATGGGTACCTAAGAAATAAGTAGCAGAAACATACTGAATGCTTTGACATGCCATGAATGCAAACAATTGCTAGAAAGTGGAAGTCTCACTGCCAACATACTTACTACCATTTCTATTCACTTTTCACATCTTCCAGTGCGTCCATCAGTCACTGGGCAAACCCCCCCTAAAATAGCGTCTGGGCAAAATCCATTATGTTTCCAATGAACAGCTCCATGCCTGTTTTGGAAAGGTGAACCCCATCTCTGTGAAACATCACAGCACCTTTGATATTGCCATGGTGAATGGTCCGTATTCTGGTGTTGCCCTCTGTCAGTCTAGTGAACTCGCCATTCAGTTTCCACACCGAGCGGTTGATGGCCCTTCTATTCCCTTGAGTTCTCCAATCCATCCTGGGAATCATCTGGGACCAGGCCACCACAGTGTTTGGAAACCTCTGTGCAATCCATTCAAGGTCTGCCATGAGCTGCTCCCGTACCCCCTTCCGTCCCACAGACGCAAAATCATTTCCTCACAGGTCAACCACTATAAGGTCAGGGGGGGGGGCTTTCCTTTTGCTTGGGCAGCGATGATGGCTCCTCGGAGCTGGTGAAGGCGCATCCCCCCCACCCCAAACCAATGCACTGCAAGGCCATCCCTTCCAGACCCAGATGTAGGTGGCCCTCGGAAAAGTCGTGCAGCCCTTTGGATATAAGAGTGGCCGAAAATCCACACAACCCTCATCCTCACTAGGAAATGGAAACAGGAAAACCCCCATGATTATGGCTACACATACATTTTATCAAATTACACAACAATTGCGCCAATACATGACTCTTGTAACAATCCCAGACACACACTTCACCCATTCGGAAACCACCTCTCATTTGAGATAACAGTAGGTCGACACATAATCGCCACATTATTTTCAGGGGAAGGAGGTGAAGAAGATAGTATGTCACCTTGTGCCAATAATACAGTTGTGCTGGCGCAATTGTAATCAGTAAAAGTTGTCTGCTCCTGTGGCCCACCGCCTGCCCAGCACGGTGGTAAAGTGACTTGCACATGCTACTTCGTTACAATTTGGCAGGGTGACTAGTCTCACAGAGGATATGATGTCCACAGGAAGTGTGCTTTGTACGCTCTCTGAATGTAGGTACCCTGACAGAATGTGCCACATTTACCACAAATGGGTGCACCTTCAGACACTTTCAATGTGAGTGTTTCGGCCATAGCTCCAGGACCACTAGTGAACTTGGGGGCACTTCATTACCAAGGAAGGGAGGTGGCCAAGGTCACACCCATCACCCACCACTACCCTACATAGCTTCCTGGTCAGCACTACAGCTTTCCTCTCCTGGAAGGGATTGGACCCTGCCAGGGCACCCTGCAACCACTGCTGAATTTGGAGGACAAAATATCCACCTGGGGGACGGACGCCCAAGGCCAATGACACCCCCCTCTCTAGCTACCCTGCGTTACAGTTTTTCCCCCTGCAAAAGGATGGGGACCCTGACAGGGCACACTGGGACCACTGCTGGAATTGGACCACAGAAATGGTGAACTTTGCAGTGAAAGGAATGAGCTCTGTAACAAGTGTGCATACATAGCATGCTCAGAAAAAATGACCATCTATATAACTACTGGAATTTTTTTTTTTAAATTTGCTGCTACTTATGTCGGCCAAACCTTTCCTTCTGCAAAGCAGCTGCCTTACTCAATGCAAGGCACATCCATCACTGGCCCCCGACCCTCCCCACTACCCTTTCCCACCCTTATCACTGACAATGCAGCCACAATTCCTTCCACCGCAGTAACCCTCCACCCCCACATTACCAAGTAATAAATGTTGTACTTACATATGTCAGCAATAGCTTTTCAGTAGCCGCAACTGCAAAGGAAACATAAAAGAATTAAAATCAATGCTTTGCCTACCAATTACACATCCAAACTGTCTGGCAACTATCTGTACATTTTTCACTTCCTTCCACCAGTTCCATGACACTTCTCAGTCATCTACCACTACGGAAGGCTAGACTGCACACGGATTGGAAATGGAAATAAGACAAGTGGGCATATGGCATCCTGCAGAAAAAAAATAAAAAAAAATAAATCCCGGAAATCTGGCACCAAACCATCACTGTTTGGAAACATCTGTGCTATCCATTCCAGTTCCTCCATTAGCAGCTCATGTATCCCTTCCCCTCCCACAGACGCTAAATCTTTTCCTCCCAGGTGCACCACTGTAGGGTAGGGGGGTTGCATCTCCTTTTGCACGGACATCGCTGATGGCTCCTCTGAGCTGGTGAAAGCACTTCCCCCTAACCCCAAACCAATGCACCAGGAGGGCATCCCTTTGAGAGCCAGATGTGGTTGGCCCTCGGAAAATCGTGCAGCCCTTTGGGTGAAAGAGTAGGCAATTATCTACACAACCCTCATTGTCACTATGATATGGAAACAAGTGAACCCCCATGAATATGCCTATACATACAGTTTACCAACTAGCTGAATGATTGCGTGAACACATGGCTCTTGTAACAATCCCAGACACACACTTCACCCATTCGGACATGCACCTCTCATGTGAATTTACAGTAGGTCATTACGTAATTGGCACTTGTGTTTTAGGGGAAGGAGGTGGGAAAGAGGTGAAGAAGACAGTATGTCACCTTGTGCCAATAACACAGTTGTGCTGGGGCAATTGTAATCAGTAAAGGTTGTCTGCTCCTGTGGCCCACCGCCTGCACTGCACGGTGGTAAGGTGACTTCCACATGCTACACCATTACACTTTGGCAGGGTGACTAGTCTGACAGAGGATATGACCTGTGCAGCAAGGGTGCTTTGTAACCTCTCCGAATATAGTTACTCTGACAGAATGTGCGCCATTCATTACACATGCATGCAAATTTGGACACTTTAATTATGAGAAATTGGGGCGCAGCTCCTAAAGTACTGGTGAACTTGGGGCCATTCGACTACCAAGGCAGAGAGGCAGCCAAGGTCACACACATCAACCACCACCACCCTACATCTCTGCCTGGCCAGCACTGCAGCTTTCCCCTCTAGGACGGGATGGGGACCGTGCCGGGGCACCCTGCACCCACTGCTGCTTTTGAGGGACAAAATATCCATCTGGGAGATGGACGCCCAAGGCCAATGACTTCACCCTCCACCCCTCCTGCCCCTCTAGCTACCCTGCGTTACAGCTTTTCCCCCTGCAAAAGGATGGGGAGCCTGGCGGGGCTCACTGGGACGACTGCTGGAAAAGGACCACAGAAATGGTGATCGTTGCAGTAAAAGTAGTGTTCTCTGTATCAAGTACGCGTACCATGCTCAGAACAAAATGACCATCTGCATTACTACCGGCAACATTTTTGAAAAGGAGCTGCTACTTATGTCGGCCAATTTTTCCTTCTGCAAAGCAGCCACCTTCCTCAATGCAAGGCACTCCCATCACTGGCCCCCGAACCGCCCTACTACCCTTTCTCACCCATACCACTGACACTGCAGCCACAGTTTCTCCCACCACAGTAACCCTCCACCCGCACATTACCAAGTAATATATGTGGTACTTACATAAGTCAGCATAAGCTTTTCAGTAGCCGCAACTGCAACAGAAACATAAAAGAATTACATTCAGTGCTTTGCCTACCAATAACACATCCAAACTGTCTGGCATATATCTGTACATTTTTCAGCTCCTTCCACCACATACATGAAACTTCTCAGTCATCTACCTCCACAGAAGGCTGGACTGCACAGTGATAGCAAACTGGCATAAGACCAATGGGTGTATGGCAACCCCCAGCACACAAAAAAAACATTGCACAGATGGCTAAGTGGCAAACTTCCCGCCCAGGGAAACAGCACTGTTCAGCTGCACTGGGGGGCGTTTTGTCCACAACCCGGGCAAGTGTGTTCCTGGCCACCCCAATACCTCCCCAGAGCACCCACTTCCTTCACAACAGAACACTACAGGCCCTGTTCACCCCCATCCCAATAGCAATGTGCCCTCCACCCACTATAAAATGTTGGAATAAGCAAAATTTCATACGTACATAACAAGGGAGAAGCTTGAACTGCTAAAGACCTGTAAAGGGAATAACAAAACATATATTATCTGTGTCAGCCCACCCAAATACCAGACCACCCATATTGGCCCCCCCTGTTGCATTGGCCTGTACGTTTTGGGCACCCCGGCGCCAGACTGGCACACCAATGTGCCCCTCTACGCCAAGGCAGGTACAGTAAACGAAGAACCCAATTCAAAATGGCAGGCTGCCCTTTTGTGGGGGCAGAGGGGCCCCCTACACCGCTGTGGAATTTTCTAACGTGAAGGGGGTTGCACCTCTCCACCACCACCCCAATTTGAGGGGCGGCCCATCTCATGTAGCCCTCCCAAGGGGCAGATAAGGGGGGAGGCTGTCCTGCACTCCTCCCTGGGCTCAGGCGTCCGTTCCTAGGAGCAGATATCTGGTCCCAGGGAGGGCTGCATGACATGGCACCCACTCCATTGTGGGCAGGAGGGGGGTTAACGCCCCATTCCTTTAGAAACTTTCCCAACCCTTTGGGGTGCCCCACCGCCCCCCCTAAAAAACCTTCCAACAATTTCACTTTTTTCCTTTGGTAACCCAGCTCCCCTTTGTGCACAGGGGCACATTGGTGTGCCAATCTGGCGCCGGAGTGCCCAAACCTTACTGCCCCATCTATTGGGGGTCCTGCCCCACCTTTTGGGGTGCCGCCCCCACCCCCAATGGCTGGGGGACACACCTCATGCAGGCCTCCCTGGGGGCAGATATCTGCTCCTAGGAAGGGGCATCTGACCCCAGGGAGGGATGCATGAGGTGGGGCCCCCCATTTGGGGTGGGGGGGTTGAGGGCCACCCCCCGTTGCGGTACATCATTCGCTGCCAATTTAGGGTGGCCCTCAGCCCCCCTAAAAAGCAGCCTGTGATTTTGTATATTTCTTTTGTTTACCCAACTTCGCTTGGTGCAGATGGGCACATTAGTGTGGCTATCTGCCCCCAGGGTGCCCAAACCCTACTGCCCCATCTATTGGGGGTCCTGCCCCACCTTTTGGGGTGCCCCCCACCCCACCCCTAATGGCTGGGGGACACACCTCATGCAGGCCTCCCTGTGCCTCCTCCAAACGGCTGCGTGAGGTACACCCCACCTCCATTTGGGGTGAGGGGGGAGAGGGCCACCCCAAAGGGTGGGGCAGGACCCCCAATAGATGGGGCAGTAGGGTTTGGGCACCCTAGGGGCAGATAGCCATACTAATGTGGCCATCTGCACCAAGCAAAGTAGGGTAAACAAAAAACAAAATACAAATTCACAGGCTGCTTTTTAGGGGGGGCTGAGGGCCACCCTAAATTGGCAGCGAATGATGTACCGCAATGGGGGGTGGCCCTCAACCCCCCCACCCCAAATGGAGGGCCCCACCTCATGCAACCCACCCTGGGGACAGATAGGGGGGGCCCCACCTCTTGCATCCCTCCCTGGGGTCAGATGCCCCTTCCTAGGAGCAGATATCTGCCCCCAGGGAGGGTTGCATGAGGTGGGGCCCTCCATTTGGGGTGGGGGGGTTGAGGGCCACCCCCCGTTGCGGTACATCATTCGCTGCCAATTTAGGGTGGCCCTCAGCCCCCCCTAAAAAGCAGCCTGTGATTTTGTATATTTTTTTTTGTTTACCCAGCTTCGCTTGGTGCAGATGGGCCCATTAGTGTGGCTATCTGCCGCCAGGGTGCCCAAACCCTACTGCCCCATCTATTGGGGGTCCTGCCCCACCTTTTGGGGTGCCCCCCACCCCACCCCCAATGGCTGGGGGACACACCTCATGCAGGCCTCCCTGGGCCTCCTCCAAATGGCTGCGTGAGGTACACCCCACCTCCATTTGGGGTGAGGGGGGAGAGGGCCACCCCAAAAGGTGGGGCAGGACCCCCAATAGATGGGGCAGTAGGGTTTGGGCACCCTGGGGGCAGATAGCCACACTAATGTGGCCATCTGCACCAAGCAAAGTAGGGTAAACAAAAAACAAAATACAAATTCACAGGCTGCTTTTTAGGGGGGGCTGATGGCCCTCAACCCCCCCCCCACCCCAAATGGAGGGCCCCACCTCATGCAACCCTCCCTGGGGGCAGATAGGGGGAGCCCCACCTCATGCATCCCTCCCTGGGGTCAGATGCCCCTTCCTAGGAGCAGATATCTGCCCCCAGGGAGGGTTGCATGAGGTGGGGCCCTCCATTTGGGGTGGGGGGGGTTGAGGGCCACCCCCCGTTGCGGTACATCATTCGCTGCCAATTTAGGGTGGCCCTCAGCCCCCCCTAAAAAGCAGCCTGTGATTTTGTATATTTTTTTTTGTTTACCCAACTTCGCTTGGTGCAGATGGGCACATTAGTGTGGCTATCTGCCCCCAGGGTGCCCAAACCCTACTGCCCCATCTATTGGGGGTCCTGCCCCACCTTTTGGGGTGCCCCCCACCGCACCCCCAATGGCTGGGGGACACACCTCATGCAGGCCTCCCTGGGCCTCCTCCAAACGGCTGCGTGAGGTACACCCCACCTCCATTTGGGGTGAGGGGGGAGAGGGCCACTCCAAAAGGTGGGGCAGGACCCCCAATAGATGGAGCAGTAGGGTTTGGGCACCCTGGGGGCAGATAGCCACACTAATGTGGCCATCTGCACCAAGCGAAGTTGGGTAAACAAAAAACAAAATACAACTTCATAAGCTGCTTTTTAGGGGGGGCTGAGGGACACCCTAAATTGGCAGCGAATGATGTACCGCAACGGGGGGTGGCCCTCAACCCCCCCCATCCCAAATGGAGGGCCCCACCTCCTGCAACCCACCCTGGGGGCAGATAGGGGGGGCCCCACCTCATGCATCCCTCCCTGGGGTCAGATGCCCCTTCCTAGGAGCAGATATCTGCCCCCAGGGAGGGCTGCATGAGGTGGGGCCCTCCATTTGGGGTGGGGGGGGGTTGAGGGCCACCCCCCGTTGCGGTACATCATTCGCTGCCAATTTAGGGTGGCCCTCAGCCCCCCCTAAAAAGCAGCCTGTGAATTTGCATTTTGTTTTTTGTTTACCCTACTTCGCTTGGTGCATATGGCCACATTAGTGTGGCTATCTGCCCCCAGGGTGCCCAAAACCTACTGCCCCATCTATTGGGGGTCCTGCCTCACCTTTTGGGGTGGCCCCCCCTCCCCCACCCCCAATGGCTGGGGGACACACCTCATGCAGGCCTCCCTGGGCCTCCTCCAAACGGCTGCGTGAGGTACACCCCACCTCCATTTGGGGTGAGGGGGAGAGGGCCACCCCAAAAGGTGGGGCAGGACCCCCAATAGATGGGGCAGTAGGGTTTCGGCAAGATTCCTCAAACCCCAAATAATCAATTCTAAATAGATATAAGGAAGCAGCAGGTAATCAGGAATGAGGAATAAGAAACAGAATTTGAATCCAACCTTCCCTCCCCAAACAAGAACGAAAAACGGATTTGAACCCTTGCAATGTTAAACTGACACTCGGAAATGGCTGACTAAAACAATGAATGTGTGCAAAAATCCTTAAATCAGTACAAATATTTACGGTAGTAACACTGGAAAGTTACAAGCAATCATAAGCAGTAGATTGAGCAAAAGCATACAATTCGAAAATGAATGGTAGATTTAAAACAATTGATAGTAAAAAATCCTAACTTGAGTGCTATCTTTCCAAAAGCCAAAAGTTTTTCTATTCTCAGGTGTTTTCTATCTGTGTTGCTAAAGGGTTAATTTAAGTGCATTGCCTACATTCCTATTGTATTATCATCCCATTGGTGATTGCTGCTCCCAATTAAAAGTATATGATTGATTTGAATTTTAAATAAATATTACCTTTACCAACCAGCCTGGTTCCTGGTCCATTGTGACCCGGGGTATTTGAATAAGGGGAGTGATATCAATAGTGTATCTCTCAAATATTGAATCCATATATTATAACAAAATAAGCATTTTGGTTGTGCGCTGCATACTAGGCTGAGACCAGGGTGTATCGCCTGATTGAAATCCTTAACACGACATGCTAGTGGAGCAAGCCAACGTAGTGTTTTGTGCAGACTTGAGGCATCCAGCACAGCTGAGAAAAAAACAGATATTGGAGGATGTAGCGAGAATGGTGAGTGCAGTTGGCACCACCGCAGGCACCATAAAGGACTGCAAGAAGCGGTGGGACAACCTGCGCCGGCGAGTACGCAACATCTTGTCGGCCAATCGCACGCAGGGGCTGGCAACAGGCAGCAGTGCACACTCCTCCATAAAGTTGACATGGTGGGAAGAGACCTGCAGCTCAACAATCGATATGGAGGACATTGAAGGAGTAGGCGGATCAGAGTATTGAGTCCCATCATCGGCTGATGAAGGTGAGTGACCCTTTGCGCACAACACAAGTCCCCACAAACACCTGACATCCAAAGTACAATGTTGTCCAACAAATGTGAATCTGATGAGAGCTACTACATGGCCCATCATACACACATTCACATATCCCTGTCTAGATGCTGGCCCCACCACTGTCACATCAAAATGCATGTTGCATGCCACTCCTATACCTAATACACACCCGATACACAGAATAACAGCACATGTCACACAGCACGCAAGCCACAACAGACCTGTAGGCCACACAGCAGACACCATGCTAAATATGTCAACACCTGAGGGATGCCAATACTACCCCCCAATCTTGCACATACCCTGTCCGCCACACTAGCATGCAACGATCCACATGGCACAAACTGCAGAAACACCATTTCATGCATGATGCAAGTACTCCCATGACGGATGCCCTGCCTCTCTCTGTCCCCCACAGGCACGGATGCAGACAGCGACAGGCATGATACTGCTGCACAGCCCAGGACACCAGAGAAAAAAACGTCCAGGGGTCGGGACGATGGCACCAGGCCATCAACATCCAGAGGCACAAGGTTGATCCAAGTGGCACACAAGGCACACACCAGTACACAGCCCTCAACACATGACCAGCAAACACCTGCCCCTGCACCCCTGGAGACACATGTTTCACAGGATGAGCACACATCTGTGGAGACCGAGCATGATGGCACACAGTCGGCAGCCACTAGTTCTGTTGGGGAGGCAGCTGCATCCGCACCACATAGTGCCGATGAGGACGAGGAGCATGAAGAGTATACCCATGAAGGAAGCATCTTGTGAGGGGATGTTGTACGAATGCACAGCCTGCAGGACACACCACAGGGCACCCCTCAGCACGAGCCTGAAGGCAAGGGGAGACATGAAGAGTTGGCTCCATCAGAGGACAGCCCCGTATTGCCCACATCAACACCAGCCAATGAACCATCCACCTCCACCGCAATACGGGACTTCGAGGGACGTTTGTCAAGGATGGTGGGCCGTCAACAGGAAATGCACAAACTTGTAAAGCAATATGTTACCGATGGGGAGGCAACTCGTCGTGCGATGCGGGAGAACACTGTGGCCATCATCAAGGCTGTTAACAGAAATTCCAAGCGGGTCCATGAGGGCTTTGCTACTGTAGCCCAGATCCTTTTGTGAATGGCTAACACCATGGAGCAGTGGTGTCCAGCCGCATCCAAGCCACAACCAGCAATTTCGTCACCTGCCACGCCTGCCAGCTCCATGCAGACCAGCCCTATGAGCAGGTCCCTGCACAGCATGCAGCACACTGACATGCAACCCACTCCTCCGAATAGGGGGTGGCAGTAGCCGGGGTACCCTGCACGTGTTGACTGGCAGTGCATCTGGACACTTGCTGTGCACTTGATGTGTGGGGGTGTTGGGGAGAGGGGGGTTGCTGGGGGGTGTGTGGGGGTGTTGGGAGGAGTTGGGAGGGGGGAGTCTGGAGGGGGTGGTGTTGGGGGGGAGGGGATTTGGGGGAGGCCGGAGGAGGCTAGAAGGGGTGTGTAGGGGTGTTGTGGGGTTGGGGGAGGGGAGAAGGGGTTTGTGGGGGGTGGAGGGTTCATTCATGTTGTAAATACCATCTGTACAATGCACCTGTTGTGTTAAAAAAATCACATGACTGGACATTGCTTCTTCAGCGTGTGTCAATTTTTTGAATGACAGTGTACAGTGCAAATTCATCCCCAAACCCAGTGCCCATATTCCCCCTGTCACAATGCCCAGGGTCCCACATCCATGTCACCCTCTGCATCCCAGTGCATCAGAAACTATGGTTTATCAATGATTGGCGCACAGTGCGTCCCTCATGTGCATAGCAGCCTGGCCGATTTGCAACATCTTCTTCTTCTTCACCTGGTATTGCCTTGTCCATGTCAGGTGAGAGGTACGTTCCGCCGGATGCACATGTTGTGCAGCATGGCACATACCATGATGATCTTGCCAACTGTCTCAGGACTGTAAATGAGTGCGCCACCCGACCTGCTGAGGCAGCAAAACCGTGCCTTCAGCAGGCCAAAGGTCTGCTCTATGACCACACAAGTGCATGTATGGGCACGATTGTAGTCTCTTCATGCCTGTTCTGCGGATTCCTGACAAGGGTGAGGAGCCACGGCTTCAGGGTATAGCCAGCATCACCTGCATGGGAGCACAATAAGGTATGTGTAAGGGTATTTCTTCAGTTCCATTTGTGCTTAGCCTGTACATTGTTCATGCTCATATGCAGTATCTCGGGAATGGCAGCTATTGACCATGGTGCTGGTCTTGAGTGACATACACGATTTAGGGGCCTTAACATTGGAATCACCAACCACCCAGATGGAGTGACAAGGTCCATGATGTACTCACATGTGAGGGTTGTGCGGCAGGGGATAAGACCAAATGCATTTTGTGCAATGTTTGATGCATTAGGCTAATGCCCAATGTGATACAGCTTGTTTAGTGTATCACGCTTTTGGATAATTGTTGACGCCATGCACGTGTCCCTCGACGTCTTCACACCAGTCACAATGGCACAATAAGATTGTTAGTAGGTTCCCACATTGTAGGGATGTGTTCCTTGGATATTGCAGGGCATGCTGGTACTCATGTGCTGTGGGTGATTCCCGCACCATTCGCACCCATGTAGGTGTTATTCAATACTTAATGGCTCCAATTTGAGGCATCCTTGTCACATGTGTTTTCCCATTTGTATTCATCTGCACATGTTGCCATGGTGTTATGCGGTGTTCCTGTCGGGGAGGGGCAGTGACAGGATTTCCCTGAGGGGGAATTCATACTGCGCACTCATGGAAGCATGACCTGCGAGGTGCTTCAATGTGGTCATGTGTATTCAGCTTTATGACTGCATGATGGTGCATTGTGGTGCTGTTGGTACGGTCCGGTGATGTCCTGTGGACAGATTCAGGAGTGTGCACTGATTGTGAGTCTGACATTTACACCATGGTGTGCGGCCCGAATATGTCAGCCTCCATTTTCTGTGTCATGCAGCTTATTTGTATGATTATGGGCATGTTGTTTGCCAGCATGGACAGTGTCCAGACACCCAATTGAGGACACTCCCATGGCCCAGAGGGCAAACAGGTTGCATATGCATGCCCCCCCCCCCAACGATACACTCCCATGGCCCAGAGGGCAGACAGGTTGCATATGCATTTCCCCCCCCACGAAACACTCCCATGGCCAGAGGGTAGACTCACCCAGCAGCCAGACACGTCATGCAGCATCTCGTTCCATATAGCGGGGTAGCAAGGAGTTCGTCAGCACCATTGCATCATTCGTGGATCCTGGGAATCTGGCATAGCAATGTGTTATCATTTTGCTGGCATCACACACCATCTGCACATTGATGGAGTGGTATAGCTTCCGATTGCGGTACACCACCTCCACGGGACGCAGGACTTCCAACTCCACGTGGGTTCAGTCAAGGGCACCATTGACATTGGGCATGCCTGCCAGTGCATAAAATGCTATTTTGGTGTCATTCACCTCCTTTTCTGTCCGTGTTAGGGATATGTGGGCCCTTGCATCCAGCACTTGGTTTAGCACACTGGAGAAACATGGTTGCGAGATGCCATGCAGCTGCCCCGCTGTGTGCTGGTAGGTGCCTGTGGCCAGGAAGTGGAGCACAGACACCACCTTCAGCAGAAGGGGGATTGTGGTGCGGATGTTGATCAGGCTGACCAAGTCTTCATGTATTAGATCCACTATGGTGGTGATGGTGTCCCTGTCTAGGCGATACAGGGTGTGGATCTGTGCTGGGGTTGAATGGACTTGCCCTTATGTGAGGGATTGGTGGCTGCCTGCAGGGAACCACTGCCTGCACTGGTGGGATTTGCTGGGGCGTTCTCACCCTCCTTCTCCTCCTGCGCCTCCTCTGTAATCCCTGGCATACTGCATGCTTAAGGAGTAGCAGTGCAGGCATGTCCTCCAGCTCCAGTATCGCAACCGCAAGTAGAATCATTTTGGTCTTGCAAGGGGTGTGGTGTGTGGGTGTGTGCAGGGCCAGGCTCCATTGCCTCCACCTGTGTTGATTGTGTGCACCTGTGGCAGTTGGAAACACAGCAGTTTGCTATTTACGGGTGATCCGCGATGCCGGTATTGCCGGCATCATGGTGGCCCTTCTTACCGCCATCTGGATGCCGATATGTTCATGTCTGTGCGACTCATAATGTCCTCTTCCTTGCGGCATGCCAGTGTTACTGGCACGGCACACACGCGCACGCTGGTATGGTGGTGCACGGCCACAGCAGGTTCCTGTCGATACTGGTAGCAATGGCACCTAGGGTCGTAATACACCGATCCGGTAATGGATGCCGGAATTGCCTTACCGGTACCGTTATTACCGGAGCACCAACCTTGTAATGAGGCCCATTGTCTAGCACCCTTGGACACTCCTGAACCCCTAATTCATTAAGACTACCCTGCCGAACCAGGCACATTAAATAAAAAAATGTAAAGCTTTTTAAAAGTGAATTGTATATTTCATTTTTTTAGGGGCAGTGTGTTCTCCTTTGCCAGCCCCGTGTGACTGGGCACAACCAAACCAATCCTATTTGATCAGCCTAAAAGGATATTTCTCTGCCAAATTTCAAGTGAAATTGAGGCATAAAATCGAGGCGCAATGCTTTCAAGGCTCCATTTTAATGTGCCGGCTCATTTTGCCTTTCTGATGAGGTGGAGGAAGGTCACAGATCGGAAATACGATCTCCACCGTGCTTTCCGAACCCATTGTAAACACTCCCTACAAAGCAAGTTTCAGGCAGTGATTACATTTGATGGAGATGGAGTGAAAAAATGAAAAGAGTGAAAGTGGGGTCGCCTCACTTTTACTCTTAACTCGTCCACTTCACCTTTTAGGCATTTAAAATTGCATTGCAGTTATCACGGTTTTAAACTATGGGCCTCATTATGACCCTGGCGGTACGGGGTTAACGGCGCCGTAAAAGGTGCCAGCACCGTTTACCCCGTACCGCCTCATTACGAGGTCCCCTCGCGGGACCCAGGAAGTAACGCCTGGTCAAACCAGGCGTGCTTAACGGGTCCCGCGAGGGGAAGAGGGAGCAAACAATGGGCCAACTCGTAATGGAGCGTTGTTTGCTCCCTCTCCCATTCCCATTTAGCCCTATGGGGGCTGAAATGGGAATGGGGAAGGACCGGGTCGGGGTCCTTGGAGGGAGGAATTACCGGGCCTTCCGAACTCGGAATGGCCCGGTAATTCCTCATTCTGTGGACCCGGACGCGATTTCGGCGGCAGCCATGCCGCCAATAGCGGCATGGCTACCGCCGAGGTCGTAATGAGGGCGTATGGCTGCCTGTGTTTCTCTTGTGGCTAGTCCACCACTTTCTTCAGACGTTTTCCTCTTTAAACCTGTCCCAGTCCCTCTTTATCCCTACTAATGCGTTTCCCGCATTATCCTCTGTTAACGTTCAACCATTTTATCACCTTCAATATTTTATTTTCAATGTGATCACATGTGTCATCACTGATATAACGTGTTATTTCTAATGTACTGAATTAGGTTTGCACCGAAGCATCTTATTTGTATGACTTTTAGGAAAAAAAGAAATAGCATTCCCTAAATGATGCTTTCAGTGAAACAAAATGTGGTTGCTGTCCAGTCGCCTCTTAGTTAATGGTACACTGCCATACACTGCTGTAATTTGCCCACAACATGTATTCGCATTTAGGAGATTGCCTATTATTGTAAGTACTTTAAATGCAACCCAGTCCAAAATCAATGCCCGAGCACAAAGTTTTAGCAAACAATAATACGGTACCAATATGTTTAATTCCACATATAATAGTAAAATCCATCATAGTATGTCAATGACATTACACAATAATGAAAATAAAAATTCTCAGAGAAAAAGCACACTTAAAAACATTAATACACGTTAAGAAATAAGCACATTTTACAGTTAAAGTTAAAAGTAAAATAGAAAAACGAAGAACAAAACTTAATGTGTGAATGCTAAGAAAAAGTGATTTTCAACAATTTCTGAAAAGTAGTGAAAATACATACCAATCTGGTATTAAAAACGCTTCCACTCCAGCTGAGAAAGACTGGATTAAAGACTCAGAATGTCAACACTCAAGAAAAAAAACATGCATTGTGTACATTATAGACATAATCTGATATGTGGCAAATCCTAGTGTTCTGACGCATTTGGCATCTGGTGTTCTTGATAACTAAACATCTCTTCAAATATGAAAATAAACAGTATGCATTACCCTACAATCCTGTGTGAAAAATAAATTACCATGCATATGCTTTCTAAACTCTGTATGACTTTAGGATATTTACATAATTTTTCTGATCAAGCACTATGGTCCTACTGGAATAGATGTGATGGTCTTAAAGGGGACAAGCCGTTTTTCCAAGAATAAAATGTGTTGTTCCAAACAGTTCCTGTGTTATTTTTTTTCTATTTTTCCAGCAAACATATTTTAAAAAAATCAGATCAGCCTATTTTCCACTTTTTTGTAAACATTATTTTTGCTTTGGTTTTCCTCCATTTTGTGAGCTGCTTCCAGGCCTTTGAAGAAAAAGTAACACGAGATGAGTACAGGTGAAATGCACATGTGCATGGAACAGGAATCTCTTTAATACTGCCCCTTCCATGGCATCTTTAGATAGCTTTCTCTGTACAAACTTCGCCTCCTCTTGCTTCCTTTACTTGTGCTTTTTCTTTGCGTTTTCTTGTAGTAGCCTGCAATGGTGTACTAATGTGAGCTGTATTTCTGACCAAGGCTTTGCCTCCATTCCCACTAATTTCTTGAGTTGCTTTTGCACCAGCTCTGGCAACCCATGGCATAATATATGGTAGAATAATGCTACTATTTTATCCCACGCTTCTTGCCTTTCAAGGTGCTGTAAGGGAGGAGGGGTCTCCCAGGCCTCTTTTCATTCCTAATAAGGCACATGATATGCTCATTCCACGGTTGACAACGCACCTCTGGCCAAGATGAACTCAGAACAGAAACTTCCCTCTTGGCTTTCAGAAAGGCACTGAAAACCAAATTATTCAAGTAAACTGCACCTGCTCCGCTTTCTCCCCTGTAACCTTGGAACATGAGCAGTTTATGTACCTAACCACTGAACCTGTACCTAAGAATTGTAGCCATGTTTTAACCTGATGCTAAGTGAAAATGCTGTAACAGCGCCTCGATGCCCTAGGGCAGTTTGTGCGCTTTATAAATGGAAATAAATAAATAAATACGGTGTGAGGTTACCATTGAATGACCCATAATTGTTTGTGGCCTATGAGCCGCGAGACTCCATTTTGTGTTAACTATCAACTCCATTTTCTACTAGGCCGCATGTAAATGCTGAATGCAAGCCTGCACATCTCCCCTTCATTCTCCGCGCACAGTCAGTATGCCAACCCCCTCCCCCACCTCCTCCCCTCTGCCGTCTCCACGGCCATCCTGTTCTCACGGAAGCTTGGGCGCGAAGTGTAGCGAGCTAAAGACTCTTCCTTTGACATCATTGCCCTGTGTTTGACCGGGCCGGAGCCTGGTCCTAGAAAAAAACATCTGTCACCACAAACCTGCCTCTGCACTAGCAGACCCCTTCTAAAGAAATATTGACCCCAAGCCCCCTAACCCCACACCTCTTTGATGTAACAATTGCAAGCCTCTCACCCATGTGCCACTATAGTTCACCCCCATATCACTAATCCCATGTGGCCATATATTCTTCTTGTACTAACAAAAATTAAAGCACCCGCATTAGATTCAAAGAGATGCGCGATTAATGTGTTTTTGAAATACTGTGTAAGATAAGCCACCTGGGCCAATGTACCCTCACTCTTGGCTGCTCTGGTCAAATGCTTAAATGATACATATATTGTGTAGTGAAATGTAGGTATAATGCTAAAGATGTGTGTGGCAAAAGGGCAAAGAGTTAGATAGAACAAAATACAGCAACGCGGACGTAACCTGACTCTGCACCCCTCCCAGATGAGCCCAGCTGACCTGCGTGCTACAAGAAGTAACAAGTCCAGAGCCGACCAATCCTGGAGCAACATCCCTTCACAAAACATACTGTCCAGTCCCTTTTGCCCAATGAAAACTACTTACTGTATTCCCTATAGTACACGTCATAGATGACGTTTTTTTAAATGTAATGTGCATTTTCTGTTTTTTGGCCAGAGCGCTCTCGGAGTAGCAGAGTCCTCTGTGTGCCCCATTTTAACTTTATATTAAGACTTTTCTTTTACCTCACTCGCCATTGTTCTTGGTCTCATTCCCTACTGGGGTGCGTCCATTAGTGTCTCTTATTTGCTTATTGCATTGTAATTGTGGGGAATGCCAGCTTTCATGTGGTGACCCCAAAGCGATAGTGTTCTTTTGTTCCTTTGGTATGAGACGTCCACCGGCCACAGCGGTGAGATCCAGGGCTCTCCCATCAAGGCTGCCCACCTACAGAAGCTGGTACACTTAGAAGTGTGCACATTAGGACAGAAGGTTCCACAAGTCTGGCCATTAAGTGTGGGGCAGCACCTTGACAGACTGGGTCCGGAGGCTTTCGGATCAATACGGACACGTGAGTATCAATTGCGAGAGATCCTAAAAGAAGGTGGGGGAAACGGAAGAATATCTGGGGGGGGATAGAATTGGGGATCTTTTCTTTACTGCGCTTTCTTTCGCATGTGGCCATTAGGATTTTATAAGAGGTGAAGAGGTGAACAGAGGTACAGGAACCTAGCTCCGAGAGGGAGTAGAATGCGATGCCGCATAGTACTATCTCGACTAGTGCAGGGATTAAATAGTGAAAAAGTGAACAAAGTAGGAATCTTGTATAAGGAGAAGACTCAGAGTAGTGTTTTAGAAACGCTTTTTATTTTTCTTCCTTTCTTGTCTTTTAGAGGGTGGTCCAGGAGGGGCCAGGAGACGGGTGAAATTCTGGATGAAATAAGGGGAGGGGGAATAGTGGACAGTAGGCAGGCAGCGTCCATGTTTTAATGTTCATGCATCACGTGTTGGTCAATGTTGCATGATCTATGTTTTGTATGTCAAACTGTGTGTTACATGTCAAGTGGCCGATGTCCTGTTTAAATTTTGTTTTTTAACAAAGTGTGGTATTTAAAAGTCTATGAAAAAGTATCTTGAGAAGAGCATTGATATAAATTTGTTGAAAAGAGGTTTTTTGTTGTTAAGAAATTGTTTGAAATTGGTATTAGATTATCCATACTCGCACGCACACCCCATAGGTCACTCTCGATTAGGGCACGATGTAGGCAGAAACGCCACTTATGCATATATGTCAGAGTTTGCCAGTGTACAGTGAAAAGATAAAAAAGTACCAGAAACAGTGGTGCACATAGATGAAAGGGGAAGGTATGCCCCAGGTATGGCCTAAAGGTGGGTCGTTTGATAAATCAGTACTAGCCATGGTAGCAACATACTTAATTATTAAATACAAAGGTAAACAGCTCCTAAACAGACGAGAAGTGTTGGATTTGTGGAGGTTATTCGAAGAAATACCCCCAAGCAAGAATGAGGGCCAAGGCACGCCACCCCAGGCAACGGACAGCAGTGAGGGAGTAGGGGAAAGTAAGGCAAGGATAACAGAGCCTACAAGAATATACCCAATGCTAACAAACCCTGCAGAGGGATATAGAGACCCTATGTATGTATCAAAGCCAAGTACACCCCCTGTGTCATCTCCAATAGCAGCACCAACTATACGAATCAAAGGGGTCGTTCGGGCAGATGTGTACCCCTCTGTTAAATATAGAACAGCTAACACAGGACCTAGAAACATGATTAACCATGTCATAAGTAGAACTAACACGGCTCAGAGGGATATGTGAACAGATAACATCCTTACAGAGGGTCGAACAGACCCCGTTACCCCAGACACCTGGTACCCCAGTAAACATAGTGGGAGATGACTTGAAAAAGGGAGAGATCCTATTTCGCATTAATGATGCCCCCGCCAGAATAATACAAGTAGAGCAAGGAGAGGAGCAGGTGAGTAGGGGGCAAGAGAGTGGGTCATCCAAAATGGAGGAAGAATACTGGAGCGATCTAGATGAAGTGGAGGAGAGGGATGGAGCAGGTGAGATATCACTGCTGAGAGGATCAGCGTCTGGCGAACAAGGGGAAGAGGAAGGGTGGCATCACGACAGACTAAGAAATAGAATAGGAAGGGTGGCGGTAGCACGAAAAAAGGGAGTAAAGGTGAGTGCAGGTAAAGGGAAAGGCAAGTTAAAAATGCCATTCATACATAAGGGAGCGGGGAGGCCGCATTATGTCCCGTGGGCACAGATGGACAAAGCAAATCTATTGAAAACCTTACCTCCACTTTCAGGGGGAGTGAGTAAATGGATATACGCATTTGAGAAAAATACAGCCGGGGTCCTCTTAGGAACTGGCGATCAGGCTAACAGGATGTGGGCGAAGGTGGGGTTCCCTGCGTTACATTGGATTTTGACTGCCATGACGGTGCATCATTTAACACTGTGAGAGCCAGGGTATCGGATGCATTGAGGAGCACATTCCCAGACACTCCTGATTTGAAGTCACTAATGCAGTGTGCCATGGGGGAGGATGAAGATGCTGCAACTTAAGTTCTTCGGGCGCAAGATATGTGCAGGGCAGAGACAGGCACAGCTTGGGATCAGTCCACATCCCATAATTAAGAGGGGCCTCCCAAAGGAAGTACAGAAGGCACTGGATAAAATTGCAGGGATAGATGCCAAAGGCTGGCCAGAAATACAAAGCATTGTAGTGCTCAACCAATACCTGGCAACTCTCGCCCACTGCATTGCCATTTTCAGCTCAAATTTTCAGTGCTACGCTGATGACACTCAACTCATTTTCAGGCTGCCCTCTGCCACCTCCTCTCCCTCTCTCATCTCTGATTGCCTAACTGCCATTCAAGATTGGTGTGCCGCCAATGATCTTTGTCTGAATGCCAGTAAGACAGAGATCCTCCTCATCGGCACACCTTCACCATCCTTTCCCCTCACTATCTGGCCGGCCTCCCTTGGCCCTCCTCCTACCCCCACTTGCGAGGCTAAGAACCTTGGGGTCATCTTTGACTCCACCCTTTCCTTCTCCGCCCCATCTCTGAGGTCTCTAAAAAGTCAAATTTCCGACTGCACCTCCTCAGAGGTACTCTGCCTTTCCTCTCCTTCCCCCAGAAGCTCATGGTATCCCAAGCTCTGGTTCTCTCTAGCTTGGACTATTGTAACAGCCTCTTCCTAAATCTACCTGCCTCTACTCTCCGCCCTCTGCAACTAATCCAGAACAGGACTGCGAGACTTGTCCTTGGCCTCAAGCCCTGGGATCCTATCTCTCCAGCTCTGAAAACTCTTCACTGGCTCCAAGTGGATGCAAGGATTAAATTCAAAACCCTCTGCATTGTCCACAAGGCTTTCTGGGGACTGGGTCCAAAATACCTTCAGCTATCCCTCTGCAAATACCTCCCCTCTCGAGCTCTTCGCTCCTCTACCTCCAACTCCCTCAGGGTCAGTCGTTTTTTCTAAGAAACAAGCTGGGGGTAGATCTCTGTCTTCGGCTGGGGCCTCCCTCTGGAACAGCCTCCCTGCCACTCTAAAACTTGAGGAGAACCATCTCCGGTTCCAGAAGCACCTCAAGACCTTCCTCTTTTCTTCTGCCTTCGCTACCCCTCTCCCCTGCTGATCTGTTCTCTCTTGGCACCATGCACCTGGCCACCCTCTGTCCTTTAGGCCCACGTACTTGCTCATCCTGCCACCCTCCTGCACTGCCTCCGGGCCACCCCTTGCACTGGGGTCTGTATCTGTACCCATACAGCCCCCTTTTTTCTTCCTGCACTTATCTGACCTACCCTGTCTGCTGCCTTAAACCTAGCACTTGCAAATTGCTGGCTGCATTACCACTGTTTGTTGCCTTTATTATGTATTTATTGTTATTTATCTGCTTCGCACTTTCCACCTCTCCCCCTTCCATGCATTTTCCCCCTCCCCCCTCTCCCATGCACTTGCGCATTCTCAATGTCACTGGGCCTAGTAAGATCGCTGATTTGTTCTCCCCTGTTCCCCTCCCTTGCCTTGTCGTGCTCTGATACACTTGTGTACTAGCGTGATAGAAATAAAATATCAATCAATATCAATCAATCAATCACCACTGTAGGAGGATCAAAGAAAGGGAAAAGGAGATAGTGCAGAAAAGGTTGACAGACAAAGCAAAGTTAGTACAAACAAAATTGGTGAGGGTCACAGCAGTAGCTGCTGCCCTCCCTGTAGAACGTCTGGGAGATGGAGAGGAGGGGCCAATAGCAATACAGGCACGAATGGCAGAAAACTGGGCAGCAAATGACAAGAACAATGGACTGGCGAGGAGCAGTATGGAGGGCCACAATGGCAAGGAAGGGCCGGAAGAGGAGGACGAGGTGGGTATAGAGGACCAAAAGGGGAGTATGGAGGTCAGTGACCCTGAGGAAGAGGGCAAGGAGTGTGTTGAAACTGTGGTAGATGGGGCCATTTTTCAAGGGAATGATGCAGCCGTCCTATGGCACCGTACCAAAATGAACAGCAGTATTGCCACCCCACCCAGGTAGCCCCTATGGCCTCCCTATGGGTGGATATAGACACGAAGAACAGACAGACCCCAGGTGTGCATATGAACATAGAACACCCCCACAGGGTACACAGCAATACCCACCACCACAGAGTCACATGACACCCGCAATTGGCAACCCATTTGCCACCACAGCAAATGGCGCACCACCGCGATTCAGAGAGACAGCAGTGGTGGGAGACAATGTTTTTCATAATAATGAGACAATGAGACATCCAGCATAGGACAGCCCACAGAGAGCACTTGCGTGTCCAGTACTACCAATGACCTTCCGCGCAGATGAGGAACCGCTGGTGGGGGCAGAGACAGGAAACAAACAGTTCATCTTTATGGTGGACTTGCGGGTGGAAAAATCATGTCTAATAGAAGGCCGGTTTCCACTTTCAAATCGAAAAATGGAGACGCAGGGGTTTTGCGGGGCGGTGGTCGAGGTTCCATATACTGAAGATTTGTATGTAATGGTGGGGGGAAAAACAGTGCGGGCGCCCCTGTTGTATTATGAATATTTGCCCATAAATCTACTGGGGAGGGACCTCCTCAGCAAGCTTAATATGACCATCTCCTTTACGGAAAGAGGAATACTGTGTTCAACACCAGGGATATGTGCCATGAGGGCCATGTTACTTATACACACACAAACCTACGAAATAACAGTCTGCGGGGTACCCATTGACGCAGACATGTTTGTGCAAGGGATACAGGTGTTGGCGAGAGTAGTGCCAGAAATAACGCGCCAAGAATGGCGAGTAATAGGGATGGACATGCATGGGTGTGAATGGCAGACAGTGCTGTGCATAGACCCCAATGTAGCACTATGTGACACATATCAGAATAGGAGCTGTTCACTGACAATGACACTGACGGAGAAATAATCATGGAGATTTCCATCCCGTGTAAAATAATGATTCAACATAGACAAGTGACAACCCCTCTCATGGCCATTGTCAGTGCACTGCCAGCATTTTTCAATGAAGACATGAAACAGGTACCATCCATACTGTGGACAACAGAGCCCCATGACGTGGGACTCCTGCAGGAAGTGACCCCAGTAATGATTATGCTGAAGCAAGGAGCGTTATTGCCCTGAGTAAAACAATACCCATTTTCAAGAGGAGCCAAGGAAGGGATAAAAGAGACAATATATGCCCTACTGCAACAAGGGATTATCGTGCCATCAAATGCACCCTGTACCACTTGCATTTATCCAATAAAAAAGCAAAAGGCGGGGCTTGGAGGATGATACAGGACTTAAGGCCTCTTAATGACATCATACAAAAGGAATTTCCACTTGTCCCAAAACCTGCATCCATACTGTTCAGCATCCCAAAGTCAGCAACATATTTTACAGTGGTAGACTTGAAAAATGCATTTTTCTCGGTACCACTGGACCCAGAGTCGCAATACCTAACCGCATTTACTTGGGGTGGAAAGAGATACGAGCATTGCCGGTTGCCCCAGGGATACTGCGAAAGCCCAAGCATCTTTAACAGGAAACTACATGAAGACCTCGGGAACATTGACACACAAAGCACTATTATTCAGTACGTTGATGACCTGCTAATTTGCAGAGAGAATGAGGAAAAGTGCAGGAATAATTCAATAATATTGCTTACCTTGCTAGCCCACAAGGGGTACAAGGTAGACAAACAAAAGTTGCAGTACTGTCTAACTGAAGTATTGTATTTGGGACAACTTATATCAAAATATGGTAAAAGACTAATACCAGACAGAGCAGCAGCAGTGCGCACAGTCAGCAAACCCAGCACAGTAAAGCAAATGCAAAAATTCCTGGCCATGTGCAATTACTGCCGAGCATAGATATTGGATTATGCAGCATACACAATACTCCTATTGCATGCACTAAAAGAAGCACAGAGAGAAAACAGCACATTAATATGGAATCCAGAAATTAGCACAGCTTTTCACACACTTAAAGATTAGATTTCAACAACACCCGTTCTAGCAACCCTTTATTATTACTGTGAGTTCTACCTGTTCTTGCACTGTGTTTGGAATGCTGATGACAGCACTACTGACACAAAAAACATCACTAGACCACAAGCCTTTGGCATACTACAGCAGAACACTTGACGCGGTAATGCAGGGACACTTCACATGAGAACAGGCTCTCGCAGCCGCCGCATTCGCGATTGACAAACGCACTACCATTGTAATGGGATGCTCAGTGACTTTGTTCATTGAACATTCATTGTTTGCCATCTTCGAAAGATCAACATCCACAAAGAGAAAACAGAGAGCCACAGCATATGAGATTATCTTGTCCAGTTCAAACATACACATAGTGCAGTGTAAAACAGTGAACCCAGCAACATTCCTTACAGAAGTCTGCACTATAGAAGATATGCAAAACCATGACTGTGCCACATACCAGGGGGAGGATGATGACATGCCCAAAGCAAATGAGAATGCCCTGGAGGAGGGAGAAGTGTCATTTAATTTGTAGACGGGTCAGCATCGATAAACTCAGAAACAGGAGAAAAACACATAGAAGCGGCCGTAGTGCGACTGGAAGACAGGAAAGATGAGAAAATAGTGCAAAAGAGGTTACCACCACATTTTTCAGCAAAAGCAGCCGAATTGGTAGCACTAATTGAGGCCTTAACCACAGCAAAAGGGTGTGCAGTGACTATTTACACAGATTCAGTTTACATGTCCACAACAGTACACGAGGGGTTGTCATGATGGGGGATGAGAGGGTTTAGAAGGGTAGATGGGTCCCCGGGAAACAACATGCTGAACTTCTAAAAGAACTGATAGAAGCATTAACAGAACCAACGATGGTGGCCCTGGTTAAATGCCAGGCCCACACAAACAATAGTGATGTCATCCCTTTGTGAAATGCGGCAGCGGACGCTGCTGCCAAGGAAGCAGCCTACTTAGGAAAAGAGTAGCAAGGGGAATTCATAATAAAAGGACGTGTGGAAGAAGAGAAAGGTGATGGTTACAACTCAATGCCAATATCACAAATAATTGACTTACAAAAACGGGCTCCAACCGAGGAACAGGAGTTATGGACAAAAAGAGGGTGTACCCAGTCATCCACTGACCTCCTCGGGTGACAAAATTGTACAGAAAAGGTAGTAATGCCTTTAGAATTATTAGAAATAGCATTCCAGCAGTTACAATTTCCCACCCACACTGCAAAGCAACACATAGCAGCAGACATAAAGGAACATTGGTTCATGCCAGGGTTACAGGAACACGTGGCAAAGCTAACAATAGAGTGTACAACTTGCCAGAAATCACTTTGAGAACATTGAGTGGAACACTGCCCCGCCCCATCGGACCATTCTGCTGCATATAGATTGTGCAGACATGGGAGAAAGGTGTAATGGAGCACGATATCTGATTGTGGTGGTCTGCCCCTTCTCGCGTTGGGTGGAAGCAGGACCCTGCACCCACCCGGATGCGAAATTGCGTGGCATATTTCTTAGTGAGGGAGGTGTTTCCCCGGTGGGGGATCTGTGACGTCATATGCTCCGACAATGGAACAAATTTTGTCAATGACTTATTCAAAGCAGTGATTGCGCTGCTGGGTATCATACACAAACTGTGCTCGATTTATCACCATACCCTAAAGAAAAACTGGATTGAGAAACCAGCCCAGCAAAGACCACCACGTGTCACTCCACATGATAGTGACAGGGAGGCACATGCATACCCCAATACCACCTCTAAGGAGAATATCAGATGCACACAGAACAGCCACAGTACTATGTGAGGAGTTCCAAGACTACCTAAGGAAATTGACTAGAGCAGCAAGGATAATAGCAAAGCAAATAGCCCCGCCCTTTACACAGGAAAGTGAAAGTGACACAGTAACTCTGGCAGAAGACAGCCCAAACGTACAACTAATGCCTGGGGAGACGGTATATGTGTGCATCTTTGTACGGCGATGGAATGCTCCACGATTTCTTGGCCCAGATGAGGTAATATATTTTACGCCTAATGCAGTGAAAGTGAAAGGGCTGAAATACTGGATACATCTATCGGACGTGCGAAAAGCACATGACACTGTTCTAATTGAAGGAGAACAGAATGCTGAGGAAAGAACAACGCAAACGTAGCATTAAGGATCATGCAGAAACTGATACAGCCCTAGATGAAACAGAGAAATATAAGGAGGGGCAATGAAAACTGAAATGCAATAATAGAAAATAAGGTGTGCATAGAACAGAGGACATTTTTTTAATATAGAAATGTTTGACTTCCTCAAAACGCGGAGCACATATGTTCATAATTGCAAGAATTGACTGCCTCTGTGTCGCTTTGTCTCTCTCGCTCTCTCTCTCTCTCTCTCTCTCTCTCTCTCTCCCTCTATCTCTCTCTCTCTCTCTCTCTCTTTCACTCTGTCGTTCGCGCTCTCTCTCTCCCCCTCCCTCTCTCTCTCTCTCTCTCTCTCTCTCTTTCTCTCGTTTTCTCTCAAACATAAGTACAACAGTACTAAAGTGGTTTTGTGAAAATGCACGTAACACAAAGTAGAATGTACAGTGAAAATAAAATGGTTTGTGCTTAACCCAATTATATCTCACTCTGTAGGTTCAGACATGGCAGACATGAGGGCCCTCAATGCCAGCGACTCTACAATAGATAGTAATAGGAGAAATGTTAGCAGTACTAGGATGTATTCTTTCTTGCTTTTCTGCAATTCTGTTTTTTACACTATTGTTTGGCCTAACACTGTATTGGGTGATTTCTTTTATATCTACTGATATAAAAGAGGGGGAGAAGGAGTAAAACTGAAACACTTAGTGTGCAACGGTTTTAAGCTAATATTGGCCCACAATGTTCCTACACACCTCACTGCCCTGCACAAGAATAAAGCTGTTAGAGCCCCACTGATGAACTACTCAATAACTGACTATCCTGAGCACGAATTTAACGTGTACGAGATGAATGAACCCACCCTTATGCATTTACATTGCCATATGATGATCTCTATCCAACCACACAAGCTACCCCAAGTGATGATTATGCAAATGTTGAGAAGCAGACTCCCGCCCCGGCTCATGGTAAAATGGCGGGACAACAAAGTGATGGAATGGGAGCAAGGGTAATGACTGGACTATTCCCAATTCAATACCAGAAAATATTAGACATCCAAAGTGGTCCAGGGGGGAGCAGGAGGCGGAAAAGGGGGGTGGGAAGGAAAAGGTATGATGAATATCATGGCTTAGGTTTAGATCCACGTCACCCAGACCAGTCCAACAAATGGTACACAGACATGAGCACATTGGCGAAGCAAGCTACCAACGAAAGCTGCAATGTGTGCTCCTTGATTCCCCATACCTCGGGGGCCCCTACATTTTTGTTACCACAGGAGGCGCCTATTGTGGAGGCCCAGTGTCTGATTCACTTCACAATGTGTAGTATTAAAAGCACCTATACGGGCACACACCGTTTCACTACAAATGCTGTAGAATGAAAAAACGTGTTACAACAAGCAACAAGGAGTGATCTGCATCAAGGAACTGTTTTTTGTGATCCAAGGGACAATGTTTTCTGATAACAAGTGGCAGGAGGAACAAGTAACTTGCAAGGCAGAGGCTTTCCGAGGACTGTCAAATGAGAAGCTCCAATGGATCAAAAACACATGCACTCCAATCTGCTCTCAGCACATCACCAAACTAATGTGGGTAACGGCTCTCGAGAAAGCAATCAAGGTGCAATGCGAAATATCATACGAACTGTGCTTCCACAGAGAAGGAAAAGTGTCCCTAGGAACAAACAAAAACTGTAGCAGAACGCTCATTATACCAGACATGAAGAAAGGAATGGCAGCGTTAATGGACGCTGACTGGGTATGCAGCAAACAGGTGTATTTGCACCTTTCGCAATCATGGAGGGGCACCTGCGCTCTGGCAATGCTGCACTCAGCCCTGATGGTGCTACCAGAAAGCCACATCCGAGGGTGCCAGCAAAGATTTCCCAGGCACCCCCGTCAATGACCGAAGAACGCACTGCATATGACGTCTTATCGGAAGAGCAGCTACAAAGCAAAGTATCCTGAAAACGTAGATCATCAAACTATATCTCTGCAGAATCCTCTGAACTTTTGGCACAAATACCTGACAAATTTACGTTATTTACTTCAGCAGAAACCTTCTTCACGTCCCTCGTTCCAAGCATCCAAGCTTAAGCAAATGCAAAATGCATACAAATAATCTGCTGGGAACTCGTCCAGCTAGCCAACAACACAGAAGAGGGATTCAATGTCATCAAAGTAGAACTGAGAGCCCTGCGACTGATGACCATGCAGAACCGCTATGTCCTGGACCTCCAAACTGCAATGGACGGCGGTGTTTGCCGAAAAACTGGGAGTGCATGTTGCACTTTCGTACCATCTGCCGATGCGGACAATGGAACATTATCACATGTGATAGCAGCAGTATACAATCTCTGAGAAAGAATGAACAAGGAGGAGTCCAGTCCAGCACATGATTCGACAACCTGTTCGAGTGGGTACCGTCGTGGCTTGGGATGGCCGTAAAGCTGCTGATACCCATCATCGTCTTTTTCTTACACATTTTTTGTGTGTGCCAATTGGGACTCAGGTTCTGTGCAAAGTCTATTCCCACCAGTGCAATGATGATGGTGACAATGGGCATCGCAGCAGGGGTAGTACAGGAAACACATAAAGCCCAAGTTCAAACAGGAGAAGATTCAGAACCCAAATATAGAATGACTGGTATATACAACACTAGATACATTGTAGATCCACTATGGCACACCACAATTAAAGAGCCTGTGAATTAGAATGGCACGATGAAGTATGGGTAGATGTGGAAAGGGAAGGGGGCTGCATATACATAACCTCTACCCCAGATGAATATGCACGGAGGGGAGACCTGAGGGTGGTGTGTCAGGCCTGGATTCCGAGAAAGGGAACCCTGGCTTGGGATGAAGCAGTGGCTGAAGAAAATGAACGAAAACGTTTGGGAGAGTTACAGTATTCGTTACTTAAGTAACGAAAGGGGGAAAGTAAGGGAGGAAGGGTCTCCCAGGCCCCCCCTTAATTCCTAATAACGCACATGATATGCTCATGCCACGGTTGACAACGCACTTCTGGCCAAGGTGTGAGGTTACCATTGAATGAGCCATAACTGTGCTTGGCCTATGAGCTGCGAGACTCCATTTTGTGTTAACTACCAACTCCATTTTCAAGCCTGCACATCTCCCCTCCATTCTCTGCACACAGCCAGCATGCCAACCCCCCCCTACCTCCTCCACTCTGCCATCTCCACGGTGTTCCTGTTTTCACAGAAGCTTGGGCGCGAAGTGTAGTGAGCTAAACACTGGATCTCTCCTCTTCCTTTGACATCATTGCCCTGTGTGTGACCGGGCCGGAGCCAGGAACTGGAAAAAACCATCCGTCTCCACAAACCTGCCTCTGCACTAGCAGAACACTTCTAAAGAAATATAGACCCCAAACCCCCTAACCCCACACCTCTTTGATGTAACAATTGCAAGCCTCTCACCACTGTGCCACTCTAGTTCACCCCATATCACTAATCACATGTGGCCATATATTCTTCTTGTACTAACAAAAAGTAAAGCACCCGCGTTATATTCAAGAGATGCTCGATTAATGTGTTTTTGAAATACTGTGTTAGATAGGGCACCTGGGCCAATGTAGCCTCACTAAAGGCTGCTCAGGTCAAATGCTTAGATGATATATATATTGTGTAGTGAAATGTATGTATAATACTAAAAATGTGTGTGGCCAAAAGGGCAAAGAGTTAGATAGAATGAAATACAGCGACACAGACATTGCCTGACCCTGCACCCCTCCCAGATGAGCCCAGCTGACCCACATGCTCCAAGAAGTTAAAAGTCCAGAGCCGACCATTCCTGGGGCAACATCCATACACAAAACATACTGTCCAGTCCCCTTTGCTCTACGAACATTACTTAGCGTATCCTCTATAGTTCACGTCATAGATGACGTGTTTCTGTAATATAATGTGTATTTTATGTTGTTTGGACAGAGCGCTCTCGGTGTAGAAGAGTCCTCTGCATGCCCCATTTTAACTTTATATAAATACTTGTCTTTTACCTCACTCGCAATTGGTCCTGGTCTCATTCCTTACTGGGGTGTGTCCATTAGAGTCTCTTATTTGGTTATTTCACTGTAATTTTGGGGAATGCCAGCTTTCAGTGACAAAGCTCTTGCATCATCTGAATTTAGTATATTGCACAAGATCTGCATCGATAGAGCCCTTACCATTGGGCTTCACTATCTGCTGCGTGACCTTTTTGCCCTCGTCTTCAGCACACAATCACTAACGTGAATTGTAGTCACGTATCACACGATAGTGTCTTCTGGAGTGAGGTTTTTGATTCAATAGTTATTCCCTGTTTTAATTATTGGTTATTGACAGACTCACGTCTATTTGCAGCTCACTTTGACCCTAGTAGTCCTTCTTCGCGCACAAATTCCCAAAACAAAACTACTCCCACAAGGAGCATTGTATTGGAAAGAATGCAAGAGGACAAATGTGTGTTTTCACTTGGAAAATGTTTGGTTATTACCTCCTACTCAAAGGTTTGCAACACACTGAGCAACACACAGTACAAAAGAAACATTAAAAAGTAAAAGACAACTTTTACAAAACTGACCAAGTTATGCTTTAGAATAACCCTACTCAAATATACTGTGTTAAAAAGAGTTTATGAACATGACACCATGCTGGAGCAGAAGCTATTTCTTAACATTGGATGTGATTGGTTCATCACATGGAGCGGCTCTAAGAAGACATGCCGTGGTTGAACTTCTAGATAACAGTTCCAAATAATTTGTAGTGGATTCATCAGCTGTCTCAAGTATTTTTGGCCATCTATTATTTTATTATGAAGAACATCCAAGTTAATTCCAGCTATTTATTTAAATTGAGTGGGGATGTTTATTTTGTTTAATGGTTTCAGTTGGTATTTCATTGAACTAATAGTGCTGATCTTTTTTCACAGTAGACCTATTCATCTCACAGCCAAACGTATGAAGAACAATCCGATGCAGCAGGAACCATTTCTGACTGACCTTCTGTGATTTAAATCGTCCTTTGCTATTACATAGCAGTTTGGAACATTCAAATGAGTGACTGCTTTAACAGAGAGTGATCTACTGCTCTGCTGTACATTAGAAAGATGAATAAATGCTTGCCTATCTTGGTAATCATAAAGCCTATGAGGGTAATTCATAGAATTTCGCAGAAAAATGTCGCAAGCGGCTGGCGCAGAGTGTCCGCGTGCGATTGTCTGCGCCAGGCACGTGCGCTAAAACCGATTTCCGCGCACAGTGTATTCATGGATTTTAGGCTCCCAAACCAGCCGTGGCGCAGAGAATCGCAGCGACCCTGCAGCAGCGCCAGTAACGCCCCCAAGAACGCCCTCGCGCAAGGAAAAGCCATCAAAATCGCTAAATCATCGCAAAGGGCTGCGCTAACCCTGGACCAGTTCACCGGGCTGGCAAACAGCAAACGCCAAGCGGGGAACGTGCATTTCAGGGGTGCGCGGGAAGTTCCACACGCGATTGGCCCAGTGCAAGCAGGGTACGTGTATTCCATGGGTGCGCGGGAAGTTCCACACGCGATTTCAGCAGGGTACGTGTATTCCAGGGGTGCGCGGGAAGTTCCACACGCGATTCCAGCAGGGTACGTGTATTTCAGGGGTGCGCAGGAAGTTCCACACGCGATTGGCCCAGTGCGAGCAGGGTACGTGTATTCCATGGGTGCGCGGGAAGTACCACACGCGATTTCAGCAGGGTACGTGTATTCTAGGGGTGCGCGGGAAGTTCCACACGCGATTCCAGCAGGGTACGTGTATTTCAGGGGTGCGCGGGAAGTTCCACACGCGATTGGCCCAGTGCGAGCAGGGTACGTGTATTCCATGGGTGCGCGGGAAGTTCCACACGCGATTTTAGCAGGGTACGTGTATTCCAGGGGTGCGCGGGAAGTTCCACACGCGATTCCAGCAGGGTACGTGTATTTCAGGGGTGCGCGGGAAGTTCCACACGCGATTTCAGCAGGGTACGTGTATTTCAGGGGTGCGCGGGAAGTTCCATACGCATTTGGCCCAGTGCGAGCAGGGTACGTGTATTCCATGGGTGCATGGGAAGTTCCACAAGCGATTGGCCCCGTGCAAGCAGGGTACGTGTATTTGAGGGGTGAGCAGGAAGTTCCACACGCGATTGGCCCAGTGCGAGCAGGGTACGTGTATTCCATGGGTGCGCGGGAAGTTTCACGTGCGATTTCAGCAGGGTACGTGTATTCCAGGGGTGCGCGGGAAGTTCCACACGCGATTTCAGCAGGGTACGTGTATTTCAGGGGTGCGTGGGAAGTTCCACACGCGATTTCAGCAGGGTATGTGTATTTCAGGGGTTCTGGGGAGTACTACACGTGAATTGGCCGTGTGGGTCCTCCTAGGTGTACGCTCCACAACCTCCACGGCCCCTGCAGGCAGCCCACACCACGGGGTACTACCCTGCACCCCTGCTCATGTCCCGCAGGCAGCCCATCCACCATGGGCATGCCCCCCAGCCAACCCACATGTCACCTTGCACTACTGATCAACAATGCATGTCTCCCACCACCCCCACCCCCCAGCAGTGCAGGGGCAGCCTCCACCAGGCCCCCACTCATGTCCCCCTGCACCCCCACCCCCCAGCATCCAGGGGCACCCTCCACCAGGCCCCCACTCATGTCTCCCACCACCCCCACCCCCCAGCAGTGCAGGGGCAGCCTCCACCAGGCCCCCACTCATGTCTCCCACCACCCCCACCCCCCAGCCACCAGGGGCACCCTCCACCAGGCCCCCACCCATGTCCCCTATCACCCCCACCCCCCAGCAGTGCAGGGGCAGCCTCCACCAGGCCCCCACTCATGTCTCCCACCACCCCCACCCCCCAGCCACCAGGGGCACCCTCCACCAGGCCCCCACCCATGTCCCCTATCACCCCCACCCCCCAGCAGTGCAGGGGCACCCTCCACCAGGCCCCCACTCATGTCTCCCACCACCCCCACCCCCCAGCAGTGCAGGGGCACCCTCCACCAGGCCCCCACTCATGTCTCCCACCACCCCCACCCCCCAGCAGTGCAGGGGCACCCTCCACCAGGCCCCCACCCATGTCTCCCACCACCCCCACCCCCCAGCATCCAGGGGCACCCTCCACCAGGCCCCCACTCATGTCTCCCACCACCCCCACCACCCAGCATCCAGGGGCACCCTCCACCAGGCCCCCACTCATGTTTCCCACCACCCCCACCCCCCAGCCACCAGGGGCACCCTCCACCAGGCCCACACTCATGTCTCCCACCACCCCCACCCCCCAGCAGTGCAGGGGCACCCTCCACCAGGCCCCCACTCATGTTTCCCACCACCCCCACCCCCCAGCAGTGCAGGGGCACCCTCCACCAGGCCCCCACTCATGTCTCCCACCACCCGCACCCCCCAGCAGTGCAGGGGCACCGTCCACCAGGCCCCCACCCATGTCTCCCACCACCCCCACCCCCCAGCATCCAGGGGCAGCCTCCACCAGGCCCCCACTCATGTCTACCACCACCCCCACCCCCAGCCACCAGGGGCAGCCCCCACCAGGCCCCCACTCATGTCTCCCACCCACCCCCACCCCCCAGCCACCATGGGCAGCCCCCACCAGGCCCCCACTCATGTCTCCCACCCACCCCCACCCCCCAGCCACCATGGGCAGCCTCCACCAGGCCCCCACTCATGTCTACCACCACCCCCACCCCCCAGCCACCAGGGGCAGCCCCCACCAGGCCCCCACTCATGTCTCCCACCCACCCCCACCCCCCAGCCACCCTGGGCAGCCCCCACCAGGCTCCCACTCATGTCCCCTATCGCCCCCACCCCCCAGCAGTGCAGGGCACCCTCCACCAGGCCCCCACTCATGTCCCCCTGCACCCCCACCCCCCAGCATCCAGGGGCACCCTCCACCAGGCCCCCACTCATGGCCCCTATCACCCCCACCCCCCGCCACCAGGGGCAGCCTCCACCAGGCCCCCACTCATGTCTCCCACCACCCCCACCCCCCGGCAGTGCAGGGGCACCCTCCACCAGGCCCCCACTCATGTCTCCCACCACCCCCACCCCCCAGCAGTGCAGGGGCAGCCTCCACCAGGCCCCCACTCATGTCTCCCACCACCCCCACCACCCAGCCACCAGGGGCACCCTCCATCAGGCCCCCACTCATGTCTCCCACCTACCCCCACCCCCCAGCCACCATGGGCAGCCCCCACCAGGCCCCCACTCATGTCCCCCTGCACCCCCACCACCAGCAGTGCAGGGGCACCCTCCACCAGGCCCCCACTCATGTCTCCCACCACCCCCACCCGCCAGCAGTGCAGGGGCAGCCTCCACCAGGCCCCCACTCATGTCTCCCACCACCCCCACCCCCCAGCCACCAGGGGCACCCTCCACCAGGCACCCACCCATGTCCCCTATCACCCCCACCCCCCAGCAGTGCAGGGGCAGCCTCCACCATGCCCCCACTCATGTCCCCCTGCACCCCCACCCCCCAGCATCCAGGGGCACCCTCCACCAGGCCCCCACTCATGTCTCCCACCACCCCCACCCCCCAGCAGTGTAGGGGCAGCCTCCACCAGGCCCCCACTCATGTCTCCCACCACCCCCAACCCCCAGCCACCAGGGGCACCCTCCACCAGGCCCCCACCCATGTCCCCTATCACCCCCACCCCCCAGCAGTGGAGGGGCAGCCTCCACCAGGCCCCCACTCATGTCTCCCACCACCCCCACCCCCCAGCCACCAGGGGCACCCTCCACCAGACCCCCACCCATGTCCCCTATCACCCCCACCCCCCAGCAGTGCAGGGGCACCCTCCACCAGGCCCCCACTCATGTCTCCCACCACCCCCACCCCCCCAGCAGTGCAGGGGCAATCTCCACCAGGCCCCCACTCATGTCTCCCACCACCCCCACCCCCCAGCAGTGCAGGGGCACCCTCCACCAGGCCCCCACCCATGTCTCCCACCACCCCCACCTCCCAGCATCCAGGGGCACCCTCCACCAGGCCCCCACTCATGTCTCCCACCACCCCCACCACCCAGCCACCAGGGGCACCCTCCACCAGGCCCCCACTCATGTCTCCCACCACCCCCACCCCCCAGCCACCAGGGGCACCCTCCACCAGGCCCACACTCATGTCTCCCACCACCCCCACCCCCCAGCAGTGCAGGGGCACCCTCCACCATGCCCCCACTCATGTCTCCCACCCACCCCCACCCCCCAGCCACCATGGGCAGCCTCCACCAGGCCCCCACTCATGTCTACCACCACCCCCACCCCCCAGCCACCAGGGGCAGCCCCCACCAGGCCCCCACTCATGTCTCCCACCCACCCCCACCCCCCAGCCACCCTGGGCAGCCCCCACCAGGCTCCCACTCATGTCCCCTATCGCCCCCACCCCCCAGCAGTGCAGGGCACCCTCCACCAGGCCCCCACTCATGTCCCCCTGCACCCCCACCCCCCAGCATCCAGGGGCACCCTCCACCAGGCCCCCACTCATGGCCCCTATCACCCCCACCCCCCGCCACCAGGGGCAGCCTCCACCAGGCCCCCACTCATGTCTCCCACCACCCCCACCCCCCGGCAGTGCAGGGGCACCCTCCACCAGGCCCCCACTCATGTCTCCCACCACCCCCACCCCCCAGCAGTGCAGGGGCAGCCTCCACCAGGCCCCCACTCATGTCTCCCACCACCCCCACCACCCAGCCACCAGGGGCACCCTCCATCAGGCCCCCACTCATGTCTCCCACCTACCCCCACCCCCCAGCCACCATGGGCAGCCCCCACCAGGCCCCCACTCATGTCCCCCTGCACCCCCACCACCAGCAGTGCAGGGGCACCCTCCACCAGGCCCCCACTCATGTCTCCCACCACCCCCACCCGCCATCAGTGCAGGGGCAGCCTCCACCAGGCCCCCACTCATGTCTCCCACCACCCCCACCCCCCAGCCACCAGGGGCACCCTCCACCAGGCACCCACCCATGTCCCCTATCACCCCCACCCCCCAGCAGTGCAGGGGCAGCCTCCACCAGGCCCCCACTCATGTCCCCCTGCACCCCCACCCCCCAGCATCCAGGGGCACCCTCCACCAGGCCCCCACTCATGTCTCCCACCACCCCCACCCCCCAGCAGTGTAGGGGCAGCCTCCACCAGGCCCCCACTCATGTCTCCCACCACCCCCAACCCCCAGCCACCAGGGGCACCCTCCACCAGGCCCCCACCCATGTCCCCTATCACTCCCACCCCCCAGTAGTGCAGGGGCAGCCTCCACCAGTCCCCCACTCATGTCTCCCACCACTCCCACCCCCCAGCCACCAGGGGCACCCTCCACCAGACCCCCACCCATGTCCCCTATCACCCCCACCCCCCAGCAGTGCAGGGGCACCCTCCACCAGGCCCCCACTCATGTCTCCCACCACCCCCACCCCCCCAGCAGTGCAGGGGCACCCTCCACCAGGCCCCCACTCATGTCTCCCACCACCCCCACCCCCCAGCAGTGCAGGGGCACCCTCCACCAGGCCCCCACCCATGTCTCCCACCACCCCCACCTCCCAGCATCCAGGGGCACCCTCCACCAGGCCCCCACTCATGTCTCCCACCACCCCCACCACCCAGCCACCAGGGGCACCCTCCACCAGGCCCCCACTCATGTCTCCCACCACCCCCACCCCCCAGCCACCAGGGGCACCCTCCACCAGGCCCACACTCATGTCTCCCACCACCCCCACCCCCCAGCAGTGCAGGGGCACCCTCCACCAGGCCCCCACTCATGTCTCCCACCACCCCCACCCCCCAGCAGTGCAGGGGCACCCTCCACCAGGCCCCCACTCATGTCTCCCACCACCCCCACCCCCCAGCATCCAGGGGCACCCTCCACCAGGCCCCCACTCATGTCTCCCACCACCCCCACCCCCCAGCATCCAGGGGCACCCTCCACCAGGCCCCCACTCATGTCTCCCACCCACCCCCACCCCCCAGCCACCATGGGCAGCCCCCACCAGGCCCCCACTCATGTCCCCCTGCACCCCCACCCCCCAGCATCCAGGGGCACCCTCCACCAGGCCCCCACTCATGTCTCCCACCACCCCCACCCCCCAGCAGTGCAGGGGCAGCCTCCACCAGGCCCCCACTCATGTCTCCCACCACCCTCACCCCACAGCAGTGCAGGGGCAGCCTCCACCAGGCCCCCACTCATGTCTCCCACCACCCCCACCCCCCAGCATCCAGGGGCACCCTCCACCAGGCCCCCACTCATGTCCCCCTGCACCCCCACCCCCCAGCATCCAGGGGCACCCTCCACCAGGCCCCCACTCATGTCTCCCACCCACCCCCACCCCCCAGCCACCATGGGCAGCCCCCACCAGGCCCCCACTCATGTCCCCCTGCACCCCCACCCCCCAGCAGTGCAGGGGCACCTTCCACCAGGCCCACACTCATGTCTCCCACCACCCCCACCCCCCAGCCACCAGGGGCACCCTCCACCAGGCCCCCACTCATGTCTCCCACCCACCCCCACCCCCCAGCAGTGCAGGGGCACCCTCCACCAGGCCCCCACTCATGTCTCCCACCACCCCCACCCCCCAGCATCCAGGGGCACCCTCCACCAGGCCCCCACTCATGTCTCCCACCACCCCCACCCCCCAGCAGTGCAGGGGCAGCCTCCACCAGGCCCCCACTCATGTCTCCTACCACCCCCACCCCCCAGCAGTGCAGGGGCAGCCTCCACCAGGCCCCCACTCATGTCTCCCACCACCCCCACCCCCCAGCATCCAGGGGCACCCTCCACCAGGCCCCCACTCATGTCCCTCTGCACCCCCACCCCCCAGCATCCAGGGGCACCCTCCACCAGGCCCCCACTCATGTCTCCCACCCACCCCCACCCCCCAGCCACCATGGGCAGCCCCCACCAGGCCCCCACCCATGTCCCCCTGCACCCCCACCCCCCAGCAGTGCAGGGGCACCCTCCACCAGGCCCACACTCATGTCTTCCACCACCCCCACCCCCCAGCCACCAGGGGCACCCTCCACCAGGCCCCCACTCATGTCTCCCACCCACCCCCACCCCCCAGCAGTGCAGGGGCACCCTCCACCAGGCCCCCACTCATGTCTCCCACCACGCCCACCCCCCAGCATCCAGGGGCACCCTCCACCAGGCCCCCACTCATGTCTCCCACCACCCCCACCCCCAGCATCCAGGGGCACCCTCCACCAGGCCCCCACTCATGTCTCCCACCCACCCCCACCCCCCAGCCACCATGGGCAGCCCCCACCAGGCCCCCACTCATGTCTCCCACCACCCCCACCCCCCAGCATCCAGGGGCACCCTCCACCAGGCCCCCACTCAGGTCTCCTACCACCCCCACCACCCAGCCACCACGGGCACCCTCCACCAGGCCCCCACTCATGTCTCCCACCACCCCCACCCCCCAGCAGTGCAGGGGCAGCCTCCACCAGGCCCCCACTCATGTCTCCCACCACCCCCACCCCCCAGCCACCAGGGGCACCCTCCACCAGGCCCCCACCCATGTCCCCTATCACCCCCACCCCCCAGCAGTGCAGGGGCAGCCTCCACCAGGCCCCCACTCATGTCTCCCACCACCCCCACCCCCCAGCCACCAGGGGCACCCTCCACCAGGCCCCCACCCATGTCCCCTATCACCCCCACCCCCCAGCAGTGCAGGGGCACCCTCCACCAGGCCCCCACTCATGTCTCCCACCCACCACCCCCACCCCCCCGCAGTGCAGGGGCACCCTCCACCAGGCCCCCACTCATGTCTCCCACCACCCCCACCCCCCAGCAGTGCAGGGGCACCCTCCACCAGGCCCCCACCCATGTCCCCTATCACCCCCACCCCCCAGCAGTGCAGGGGCAGCCTCCACCAGGCCCCCACTCATGTCCCCCTGCACCCCCACCCCCCAGCATCCAGGGGCACCCTCCACCAGGCCCCCACTCATGTCTCCCACCACCCCCACCCCCCAGCAGTGCAGGGGCAGCCTCCACCAGGTCCTCACAATCCCCAATCATGTGCGTTATGGTCAGCCTCCACAGCCAAAAAGCCCTACCAAGTAACCCATTCACCCACATGGAAATGGAAATTACATGTTACACCCCCAATGTTCATAAAGCTAATGAACCCATGTCCGTCACACACAATGGTTGCAATTGAATGGGAAAACACCCAACATGACATGCATGAAACCAATGAGATGATACCACACAGTGAAGTATGAAAACAAAATTGTATTAAAAAAAATAAGAATGCAAAAGAAATGAAACAAACTACAATGGCAATGAAAAAAAGATAAGCTGCATGTCTTTTTAAAAAAATAAAAACACCAAATCCTAATCCAAAAAAATGTTGTCCAAAGTCAAATGAAAAATAAAATCAATCCAATGAAGAACTATGTACAAAACTTCCAAGGGTCCATGAGCCCAACTGAACAAGGGAAACCTACAAAAAACCCTAACTAAAATGCAACTATATACAAAAAGTGGAGCAGTGTCCGTCGCATCGAAATCATAAGAACAAACAAAGGAAACCTAAAACTAAAGAACTATATACAAAGGCGGCGGGCAAGTCCAGCGGCTCACTCCGTGGTGTTCCGGGCCAGGGCATCATCGAACTCCTGTTCGATGTCCCGGAGGCGGTCCTGTTCCATGGCCCCGAGGGTCCGCAGGGACGACGCTGTGTCCTCCTCCAACCCCCTGCGGATTGCCTCGAGGCACTCGGCCCGCCTCAGGGCCCTCCGCATGGAGTTCTCCGCCCTGACCATTGTGAGCCGCGCCTCTTCCGCCCACCGCCGCTCCGCATCTATGGTGTGGCCCAACCGCTGCCACACGGAAGACACTCTCTGTCCTGGGTCCTCCTGCCCTCCGGCCGATGCCTGCCCCTCCGATGTCGAAGGCCCCGAGCCTTCATGGCTCCCACCATGTTGCTGCTGCTGCTCTGCCTCTGCCCGTGCACTGCCTCCTGCTGCCTGCACATCCTCCGCCGGCTGGGGTGCAGTCGTAGATGTGGCCACCCCTGCTGGACGTCCGACTCCCGACTGTGGCAGGGACGCCTCCTCCACCAGCCTGGCCGCACCGTCAGAGGCAGCTCCACAGGGCACCCAGGTGACTGATGGGTGGGAAGATGGCACAGAGGACGACAGGCGTGTAGGGAGTCCAGTTGAGGAGGGGGTCGGAGCAAGCCTCATCAGACGGAGGAATCCGGCCTGGGTGACCTGTCCCAGCAGGCTGACGTGGTCAACGAGCCATTCGAGATGACGTGCAGTCTCTCCATGAAAAGACTGCAGGTCACCTCGCATGGCCCGTTGACGCAACGCCACACCAGCCAGGACAGGCTCAACCCGGACCTGGATAGCCACGTCCGCAGGCAAAGGAAGGCCAGTTGACGTCAGCTCATCCCCTGCCTGAAAACGGGTCTGGACGTAGGCATCCCTGTTGGTGCAAGATGATGCAGGGACAGGATCGGGGACAGGATTGCACACAGGCACCTCCGCGGCGGCCTGTGCTGCCTCCTGTCCCTGGTCCTGCACTGCACCACTAGCACCAGTGGGATCCCCACCTCCAGACCCCGTCTCTGGTGCTTGCACGGCCTCCTCCTCCACCAAACCCCCCACCAACCTGGATGACTCCGTGCCATCTTCCCCTGTTGGGCCCTGTGGGGTCCCAGCTGCCCCTTCTGCTGCCGAGGAGTCCAACTCCAACCTCCGCCTCTTGGACCTCCCCCCGGCAGCTGCGGCCTGGGACGCGGCACCGGACTCCTCACTCCCCGACGAGATGACAACACGGGAGGGGAGCCGGGCCTTGCGTCTCCGGCTGGCGGTGGGATCCCCGCCGCTGTGCTCCACAGCACCTTCTCCGCCCTCTTCATCAGTTGACGCTGCAGACAGGGAGAAACAAAAAAACACAGGCATCAGGGCACTGTACAATGGACACATACACACATGACAGTTGCACATGAGTGGCATTGGCAAACCTCAGACATGTCATCACAATCCCCAACACACATGTGATTACAACTCGCACACATGAGCCATACCACAGCCATATCGCAACTGCCACCACCATCCCTACACATACAACAGCATGAGCAGCAAAAGGTGAGCCCGACATCACATGCAACACAGGAAGTGCACCACACATGTACACACACCACCACACTTGCATGCATGTGTACACCTCTGCCAAGTGTCGCACTGTTCTGACGGGCATCCATGTCACATCTGCCAATCAGGCTTCCACATACCGCTGTCACATGCATCCATGTTGCATCACTGTTGCACCCTTGTCAAATACACACACATGCACATGTACACAGTGCTGATACATGCAGCCGAAAACAACATACATGCGTGACATCACGGACATGTCTACTTACATACACATTCATCCAAACATGTGTGCCCACACAACTGCATTTGGCATGCAAGCCTACACACACAAGCACCATCCATGTCTCACACATTACAGCCCTCGCATGTGTCAGCCCCACGGCCCTGTACACCCCCACCCGTACTCGACCCCATACAAACAGATGTGCAACCTGCACACTACCGAATAATCACCACACGCACTGCTCACAATCAGGATGCATGTACACTCACCGCTCGACTCCAGACGGGTCTGCTTCTCTAGGACCTGGACGTGGAGCGCTGGGGATATGCGTTCCAGGACCCTCATCTGTTCTTCCGACAAGTGGCCCCGGCGCCCCTTGGCATCCGCTGCCTTCAAGAGGCGCCGGGCCTTATTCAGGGTCCTGGACCTGAAGTCCTCCCAGCGCTTCCTGACATGTTGTAAGTCGCGGACTGCCACCCCCTCCGCGTTGATGGCAGTCACGATGTCAGTCCAGATCCGAGTCCGTCCTTCCTTGTCGGCGCGGGAACTTCCGAAGAGGGCATCATACTGCCCCAGGACTTGCTCCACCAGGACACCAACTTCGGTGGCACTGAAGCTGGTGCCCCTCTGCCTCTCTGGCCGGGGGTTGTCAGTGGTCACAGATGGTGTTTGCCCCGACATGACAACCCCAGAGGTAGGAGTGGGTGGGCAACTGGGTCCTGGGGCTGGGCTGTGGAGCGATGGAATCCCAGTCGGGAGTCTTCGGTTCCAGCAGGGGTGGTCACAGCAACAGCACCCCTGGCTGATGTGCAGGCAGCAAATGGCAGTGCACATGGGCAGCAGGCAGTCAGGCAGCAGCAGATGGCAGGTGGGAGCGTGCTCGGGGCACTGGGGGGCAGTAGTTCGGCCTTCTGGGCAGGAGCGTGGTCTTCCGTGTGCATACGCGTGGCCAGCTTGATACGGAGTGATTTGGCACGTGAAAAATCTGCACGTCAGCGTGTAATTCGAGGAAAGGCCCTTAGCGCGTAAGCGCATCTGCACGCATACGCATTTTCATTGGACAGAAGGCCCCTCAAGCGCAAGCGCCCCTGTGACGTGATGCGTACAGACGTGCATGCGCATTTCAGCGTGCGTGAAAAACTGCACGTCCGCGTGTAATACGAGGAAAGGGCCATGCGCGTATGCACGGCAGCACGCATATGCGATGTCATTGGACCAAAGGCCCTTAGCGCGTAAACGCGTCGCCAGCGTATGCGCGTCTATGAAGTCACGTGCACGTTGAATTGGGCACACGTTTGAAAATGTAGCGTGTTAGAAAAATGAAAGACACGTCCGAGTGTCAAAGCGTGTAATTGGTGGGAATGGGCCTAGCGCGTACACGCGGCAGTGACAAAGCGTGTAATTGGTGGAAATGGCCCTACACGCAGAAGTGACAAAGCGTGTAATTGGTGGAAATGGCCCTACACGCAGAAGTGACAAAGCGTGTAATTGGTGGAAATGGCCCTAGCGCGTACATGCCGCGTAAGTGACGCTGGACGTGTGGGCCTGTATAAAAGGTACGTGTAGAACACCATTTCCTTGTACGTGCTTTTTGTGGAGAGCGAGTGGGTGAATTCTGTACTTCTTGTCGTTTCACACGCGATTTACTTCAGGGCGTTTCAAGTTCGTATTCCCTGTTACCTCTGACAGCTTTTTCTCTTTTTTCTCTTTTACTGGTTTACCTGGGCCTGTTCCCTCAAACAGTGTTCCCTTCTACTGTTGTCCTGTCTCCTCAGACAGCGTACAAATCTTGTTTTGGCGGGGGTGTTGCCAACCAAACGCGCTCCTTTTTCACGCTCTTTTACCTGGCAGACGGTGAGTCACGCACGTATCTAACATCTGTGCTTGCCCCGTGTGTAGCCTACCCCTTCAGAGGTCATTCTAGGCTGCGTGTGACACGCATACGTTCATTCTTGTGTTACTGGGTGCCACAGCGTAGTGCAGGTTTTTCTTTCTGCACACGTGGTCTAGGAGGGGTTGCGTGCACGTCATCTCCCTTTTTTGGGGCTCCTGTGCATAGCGTGACCCGTCATCTTTCCCCAGGGGTTACATTCAGCCTTGCTAGAGCACTAGGGTACAATTACCATCTGGTACCCTACCCCTTTGACCCCCAATTGCCCAGGACAATAGTTTACAGCCACTCCCATACGGACATTAACATCAGTGCCATGGCTGGGAGGCGAGGATTCCGTAAGGGTGGCAAAGGTGGAAGAGCCACAAGTGGTGGCCGTGGTGGATCCGGTAGGGGACGTGGTCGTTACTTGCAGGGTGAGCCTGTCCCCCCATGTGTGGAGGACCAGTCAAGGGCACCCATAATCCCCCCCCCCGTCCCGTTGAGGCTGATGTGGCTGACACCATCCATGCTCAGCCCTTGTTGGACCAGCCCATTGTGGCACCAGACCTGGCTGACTCCATGGCTGACTTCCAGGTCAGCAGGCCTATGACACATGCGCTGGTGCACGTTGATGTCATGATGCCACGTGCATCTGGGGCAGCAAGGTCATCTGCTGCCCCAAGTAGGCAGGGCGGAGAGGCTGCAGGGGCAGCTGCGGCTCCATCCACCCCAGCTCTCACACACCCAGCCAGGACAGTGTCGGTCCTAGTCCATCCTGCTGACATTCCCCCTGACACCATTACACTTGAGCCAATGCCTGCACCAACTCCCATGCTGAGTGTGCAATCCCACACTCCTGATACAGAGTCCACCAGGGCTCCTGCCCCTAGTGTCCAGAGCGGCGCAGGACACTCAGGATCACCACCACCTTCCAAGCGGAAGAGGAAGAGTGCTCGTCCGGCACAGGCTGATGCCCCAGACACGGCTACACAGTCCGGCCCGTCGAGGAAGCCCAGCTTCACGGATGACGAACTGAATGCACTTGTCGAGTATGTGTCCGCACATGATAACGAGATGGTCATTGTTGCAGGATCCAAGACCACACCTGCACAACGCCAGGCACACTGGCAGACCGTTGCGGACATCGTAAGTGCCCTTGGAATCGTGAGGCGCACAGCCAATGATTGCTATAAGCGCTGGAATGACCTAAAGCGCAGGGCAAAGAGTAAGCTGGCCTCAAGTCATGCCGCAACTCTAGTGACTGGAGGTGGGTCTCCAGTAGTAGACATGGAACTCACTCCACATGAGTCAGTCGCTGGGACCTACGTCACGGAGGAACAGATCCAAGGCGTGGGAGATCTGCCTGATTACGAGGCATTGTCCGGTGAGTGCACATGCATGTGTGTGTCATCCATGTGCATGGTGTGTGTGTGAGGGCTTCTGTTTGTGTGCCAGGTGAGAGTGTGTGCGCCTGAGTCGTATGGGTCAGCCATGTGCTTCATGCAATACATCCTGCGCAGCTGCATTTGTCCATAGCAGTATCCCTTCTGCCAACAGTAGACATCTAGCCCAACTGCACGCCAGTTGCCCTTGAAGTGTCACCTTGCCACAACATTGTTGCTTATTTTTCACTGTTCATTCAGTCAGATTGTTTGCATTCCACCACTTTTACTAGGCATTTCGCAGTCCTCTAGTCACATGTCTGACATGGCTATGGTAAAGTGGAGTGACTTTGTTACCTGGATATCATTTGTTCACACATGTCCCTGTGCAATTGGACCATTTTGGACTGGCAGCTCCAGGTGAAAAATCTGACCTGTTTGAATTAGAAAAGCTATTACATGCGGGAACTGGACTGAATGAATAGGTGCTGCCCTCCTCTCCATCTTCACTCAATAGCAATGGTACATGCCATCTGTGTGATGGCATGTGTGTTTCACCTGGCAATCACAGGCCAATGTGTGATGCCACTGCCAGGCAGCATGCAGAAAATGTGTTCATCTTGCGTCTTGGTGTCATCAATGTGTGCCATTTGCCTCCCCTTCATAAGCAGTGAGGGTGCATGCATGGGAGGGTTTTAGTCATGTGGGACATGTGTCAATCAAGTACTGGTTCTCTTGCTTCTCAGCCCTCATTGTGTGCCATGGTGCTAATGCCTGTTTCCATTTCTTTGTTTTTATGTCTTTGCAGGGGAAGATTCACCTGATACTGCTGGGGTTGTGGAGATGGTGCAGACCCAGGAGGGGTCCGAGGGCCGACCAACCACCAGTGAGGGATGTGGTGTGGTGGTGGGTGAGAACCCACAAGTGCTGCAGGTCGTGCTCTCAAGGGGTGTCTCTGGCTGCACCTCCCCCGAGCTGTACTCAGGTGTTGATTCGGATGATGAGACCTACGTGCCGTCGCAGGTGAGTGTTCCAAGGAGGGATTCTGTTCTGTCCCACCCACCTGCACCAGGGTCAGAACCCTCAATGGGGATATCAGTGTTGGCAGCTACGCCTTTGGTGGTTACGGATGCAGGGTCACACTCCGCGACATCTGATCCTGTTCCTGGGCCAGCAGATCAGAGGGGGAATGCAGTCCTGCAGCCTCAGGCAGTGCTGGCACAGCAAGGCGCAATTCGCCTTGCCCCAGACAGGTGTGTTGCCCGCCGACGTGGTGGCCGTACGCCACCTGGCAATACCGCATGGGAGCAATCCATTTACGGTATGGCAACCCAAAAGGCAGCATCATCCGAGATGATGGCTCAGGCCATAGATAGGGTGGCCACTTCCATTGTCCCCCCTGAAAGGCTGATGGAGCGACTACAGCAGGCAACCGACTCTATCTGCCAGTCACACAGGGAGGACATGTTGGCGTCCAACAGGGACAGGCGGGCGGCACTGGCGACTCTGCAGGAGGCCATCTCCATAGAGTCCCAGGGCCACAGGGAAGCCCTGAGGCAGGAGCTCCTTCACCTCATGACGACTCTTGTTGAGCTTGAGGCTTCAACACACCAAAGGACAGAACAGCAGCTGGAGCTTCTCACCCGTACGCTCTCAGCTGAGATGCAGGCAATGAGGGCGGCGGTCCGGGCATCCCGTGAGTTGTTGCATGGGGACCTCCGCACACTCATCCTCCAGAACGAGACCTACCACACCCGCATGCTTGCAGCCATGGAGGAGCAGACTAGGGCCTTGCGTGGGCTGCCTCCCATAGTGCAACCACCTCCGGATGCAGCTGCACAGGGTGATAATAGCGACAGCAGTGATACTCCCACAATAGGGTAGCCGTGTGGGCCATGAGCCCATGGAGGTGTTTTTTTTCCCCAGGATCCACACAGGTGGGTTTTGGTGTGCACCCTGTCCTCGGAGCACCAGGGTGGCCTCCCCAACCCCCCCCGGGCCCATCAATGGCCATTTTTGATTTTTCTTTTATTTTTATTTTTATTTTTATTTTTAATTATTTTTTTCCCAATTTTTTTGGGGCAATTTGTTGCCTTCCGTGGTTCCTGTGGGCATACGCTGCATTGTGGCTGGGCACATGCAGGCTTCTCATGTATTTGGTTCAGATGCTTGGGTTTGAGTCACACACACCCCTCCTGCTTCCCGTTTCCATGGGCTTGCAAAGGGTGTGCCCAAGTGACATTGACGTACATGGTGACATTGGACTCCCACTACATGTGTGGGTAGTCTAGTCAATACTGTGTATACATCCCTAGTGCATATTGCTGTTGTGTTGTACACTGCATGTTGCATTGATGTGTAACTCATCATCTGTGTCTACCTCCCAATTTGCAGGTCCCTTCCTCATGTCTACACAAGGCCCTCTAGTCTGGAGATGGGGTCCATGTTGGCAGCAGTGCACCTACAACTCTACATGGCACCAACACTGCACAGTTGGTAGTGGTGGGAGTGCAGGCATTTCCAGGTGGTGAGACTACTAATTTATTACATTTGTGATGTCATGTTAATGGTAGTACCTGCTCAAGTTTGTTGTTGGTCCTGCATTACTGTGAGCATTTCAGGTGTTGCAAGTTTCAATTAGGGACACTGTACATTGTGACACTAGTGTCATGTTGTGGGGATTACTTTGTTTACCTGCAAATAGCATGACATGGCACGGTGTGTCGTGTGGCGGTGCTGGGGATGGGTTGGCTGACATGGCACTGTCCTCTTGTTGCATTTAGCAAGTGGGTATTCATTTTAGCTGCTTGAATGTGTTTCTTCACAAAACTGCATTGGTGGTGTCTGTGTGGGTAGGGATGCACACATTGTAACACTTCCAGGTGAACAATCTCAGGCTGATATGGTTTTCACGGTTGATTCTCCAGACATTCAGGATCAGTGTCAGGTTGAGTCATCATTGATTGTCAGATGGAATGTGCCAGGGCAGTGTGCACTCCACAGGGGTGTGATTTCTATGTGAAGTAATTAGCCACTAGCTGTGTACGGGCTGCCTCCCCCCGTGCCCTTTCCCCTCCCATGCGCAGCGGCTGTGCATGTGGTTGGGGATGTGGGGCCACCACCATGTCCACAGCCAGGCCCCGGCGTGTTGCAACGTTGTGCAGGACACATGCTGCCACTATGATCCTGCACACTACTGGGGGAGCGTACAACAGCTGCCCGCCAGAACGGTCAAGGGAGCGAAAGCGTGACTTTAGCACTCCGAATGTGCGCTCCACTATGCCCCGGGTTGTAATGTGGGCTGTGTTATATCTTACCTGGGGTGGCGTGGTGGGGTTCCGAATTGGCGTCATCATATAGGGGCTGAGAGGGTAGGCACTGTCCCCTGTGGAGGTGGTGATTGGTATCATTGGTGGGGTTGTGACCTTGCTCAGTATCTGACATGCATGCATGTGCAGTGGCATTCAAACTCACCAAGCAGCCATGTATCGCCATGCCGCCCAGCTTCTAGGTCCCGGCTTAGGGTGGACATTCGGTAAATGAAGCTGTCGTGGGTGGACCCGGGATAGTTGGCATATACTGAGGTGATGATTCCCTTGGCATTACATACTACCTGCACGTTGATGGAATGCCAGTGCTTGTGGTTCCTATAGATGTGCTCTGATGCCCTGGGGGGACGTAGAGCCACATGGCTGCAGTCGATGGCACCTAGCACTTTGGGGAATCGTGCCACACCGTAAAAATCCAGGGCGGCAGCATGCCTTTCTGCAGGTGTTCTGGGCAGGTATATGTGCCTGCGGACTGATGGGCGTGCAGTGATGATGTTCAAGACCTGGTGTAGGCAGCGTGACTGGGTGGCCTGTGATACCCCACCCACTATGGCACTTGTCCGCTGAAATGATCCAGTGGCTAAGAAGTGCAGTACATTGAGGACCTTCTCCAGGGGGCTGAGTGCTTGGGAGCACAGGGTGGGTGATGTGAGGTCATCCTCCCACTCACTCACCAGGTCCAGTATTATGTGTGGTGGAAACCTGTACCTCCCATACACCTGGTCATCAGGCATCCCGAAAAGGCTGGTTCTGGGTGTGAATATTCTGGCCCTGACTATCCTCCTCCTCCTCCTTTGGTAGCCCACGCCCACTGCTGCTAGGAACGGTATGTTCATCCTGGGTCTGAGCTTGTTATTTTGTTAGCGCGCAAATTTATGCGTTGCGCGTGTTGTAGGCGAGCGTGTGACCCGCGCACCCCTGAAATCCAGTACCCAGTCCAATAGCGTGTGGAAATTCCCGCGCACCCCGGGATACAGGTGCGCTGACGTACTTGCGTGTGTAAGTGCCCGCGCACCCCTGATATACACGTACATGTGCCAATCGCGTGTACGCGCACTTTTGTCCAATTACACGCGATTACACTCTGACGTGCTGTCCAATGACACGCGATGACACTCTGACGTGCAGTCTTTCCACGTGTGCTCTGTCATCACGTGCTGTGTGGGAAACACCCGTGCGGGTCACGTCACAGACGCGCTTACGCGCTGAGGGCCTTTGGTCCAATAGAATCGCGTATGCGTGTTGACGCGCTTACGCGCTAAGGGCCTTTCCTAGAATTTCACGCTGACGTGCAGGATTTTCACGTGCCAAATCACTCCGTATCAAGCTGGCCACGCGAAAACACACGGAAGACCACGCTCCTGCCCAGAAGGCCGAATTACTGCCCCCCAGTGCCCCGAGCAGCCTCCCACGTGCCATCTGCTGCTGCCTGCCTGCCTGCCTGCCTGCTGCCACCGTGCCCTGCCATTTGGTGCCTGCACATCAGCCATCTGCAGGGGTCCAGTTGCTGTGTCCACCCCTGCTGGAACTGAAGACTCCCGACTGGGATTACATCGCTCCACAGCCCAGCCCCAGGACCCAGTTGCCCACCCACACCTGCCTCTGGGGTTGCCATGTCGGGCACTTCCACATCTGGCACCAGTGGCAACCCCAGGCCAGAGGGGCAGAGGGGCACCAGCTTCACTGCCACCGAAGTTGGTGTCCTGGTGGAGCATGTCCTGGGGCAGTATGATGCCCTCTTTGGATCGTCCCGCGCCAGCAAGGAAGGACGGGAGAGGATCTGGGCCGACTGTGTGGTTGCCATCAACGCGGAGGGGGTGGCAACCCGCGACGTCCAGAAGATCAAGAAGCGCTGGGAGGACTTGAGGTCCAGGACCCTCGTGAAGGCCCGGCGCCTCGTGGAGGGGGGCCGGGCCGCATGAGTTCCATCCAGATGAGGGTCCTGGAACGCGTACGCCCAGCGCTCCACGCCCAGATCCTTCGGAGGCAGACCCGTCTGGAGTTGAGCGGTAATTGTCCAAGCATTGCTGTGTGAGACAGGGCATGTTGCGGTGTGCTGGTTCTCTGATACTTGCCTGTATGTGTGACATAGGCCATGTATGCATGTATGTGTGCAGGGACATCATGGTAATGCATGTGCGACCAGTGATGTGTGAACCACATGGTTGTTGCATGTGTTTAAATGCCACATGGGGAGCCCTATGCAGATTTTAGACATGAGAGCATGCCAGTCTCTGTTCCTGGACATGGGTGGGGGTGAGGGATGGGTGCTGATGGCAGGTACATATATGGTAGCCATGTCTGTGTGCCTGACCTGCGTGTCTGTGACTTGTGCATGCCATGGATGCATGACACATGTGTGTGACAATGCACAGATTCACTGATGCAGCCTAGTTACCCTTGTATCCGCTGTGTTTGGGGTGTATGGGGCCAGATGGCTGTGACTGAGGTAAAGTGTGTGCATGTGATAGGCATGACCCATGATGCATGTGAGTTCCATATCATTGTATGTTTCAAGAGTCCATTGGACATGTATGGAAATGTCCATGGCATGCACCATGCCTGTTACTGTGTGTGTTTTGCCTGGACTGACCCATGTGTTGTGGAGGGACATGATGGAAGTGTACTTTGACAGTGGTACTCATCTGCTATTGCTTCCTGTCTAGGGGACCATTGTACAGTATCCTGATGCTTGTGTTCTTTGTCTCCCTCTACGCAGCGGCTAGTGAAGAAGAGGGCGGAGGCGGCGCTGTGGAGCAAGGCGGCAGGGATGCCCCCACGGCTGCAGCGGAAGGGGTGGGTGAGCCCCCACAGGGGCCTGCTACGGTGGAAGATGGTGAGGAGCCATCCAGGTTGGTGGTTTCCACAGAGGAGGAGGAGGCCGCCACAGGGGCACACATGGGGCCTGGTGGGGGCATCCCTGCTGGTGCAAGTGGTGCAGTCCAGGGCCAGGGGCAGGAGGCAGCACAGGTCACCGTGGAGGGGCCTGTGCATGTCGCTGTCCCTGACCCTGTGAGTGCACCACCATCCACCAGCAGGGTTGCCCCGTCCCAGGCCCGTCCGCAGGTAGAGGGGATGTCCATGTCACCTGACTCCCCTCCACCTGCGGACGAGGGGACCCGTGTCCATATGGAGAAGGTCCTGATTGGGGTTGCGATGCGTGCGGGTGCAATTCGTGATGACGTGCGTGCTTCCCGGGAGGAGCACGCACATCATCACTAAGAGCACCGTGCCGACGTGGCCCAATTGGGATCTTCCATGTTCGGGGGTTTCCTGCATGTGTCGGCCAATCTGGCGGCCCTCTCCTCCTCTGTGGAGGCATATACGCCAGTCGTTCTCCTTGCATTCTTCCGGCCCAGATGCCACCAGGGCCGCCTGTGGACCTGCCCTGACCTATGCAGCCAGCTCGGTGGGGATCCCATCCCTGCCACAGTCGGGAGTCGGAGGTCAAGCAGGGGTGGACACCACAGCAACTGTACCCCAGCAGATGGAGGATGTGCCGGCATCATCAGGCAGGGCACGTGCACGACGGCGTCGGTGGATTCCATCAGCCTGGATGCCGTCGTGCTGGCAGAGGCAGTTGCGTCGGAGACAGCAGCAGAGTCAACGTGGGACGCATCATGGCTCGGGGCCATCAACATCGGAGGGGCAGGCATCGGCCGGAGGGCAGGAGGACCCAGGACAGGAAGTGTCTTCCGTGTGGCTGCGGTTGGGCCAGCAGATAGGTGCGGAGCGGCGGCGGGCGGAAGAGGAGCGGCTCACGATGGTGAAGGCGGAGAACTCCATGCGGAGGGCCCTGAGGCGGGCCGAGTGCCTCGAGGAAATCCGCAGGGGGTTGGAGGAGCAGATGGCGTCGTCCCTGCGGACCCTCGGGGCCATGGAACAGGACCGCCTCCGGGACATAGACGAGGAGTTTGATGATGCCCTGGCCCGGAACACTACGGAGTGAGCCGCTGGACTTGCCCGCCGCCTTTGTATATAGTTCTTTAGTTTTAGGTTTCATTTGTTTATTCTTGTGATTTGGAGTCGACGGACACAGCTCCACTTTTTGTATATAGTTGCATTTTTGTTGGGGTTTTTTGTAGGTTTCCTTTGTTCAGTTGGGCTCATGGACCCTTGGATATTTTGTACATAGTTCTTCATTGGATTGTTTTATTTTTTAATTTTATTTTTTCTTCTCCACGGAGCAATGGTGTTTGGATTTTATTTTTTTTCTGTCGGATTGATTTTATTTTTAATGTGACTTTGAAGTACATTTTTTTGGGATTTGGTGTTTTTCATTTTTTGGGACGGACATGCACCTTTTCTTTTTTTCATTGGCATTGTAGTTTGTTTCATTTCATTTGCATTCATATTTTTTTAATACATTTTTGTTTTCATACTTCACTGTGTGGTATCATCTCATTGGTTTCATGCATGTCATGTTGGGTGTTTTCAAAATCATTTGCAACCATTGTGTGTGACAGACATGGGTTCATTTGCTTTATGTACGTTGGGGGTGTAACATGTAATTTTCATTTCCATGTGGGTGAATGGGTTACTTGGTAGGGCCTTTTGTCTGTGGAGGCTGACCATTACGCACATGGTTGGTGATTGTGAGGACCTGGGTGCAGGGGGACATGGGTGGGGGCCTGGTGGAGGCTGCCCCTGGTGGCTGGGGGGTGGGGGTGGTGGGAGACATGAGTGGGGGCCTGGTGGGGGCTGCCCCTGGTGGCTGGGAGGTGGGGGTGGTGGTAGACATGAGTGGGGGCCTGGTGGAGGCTGCCCCTGCACTGCTGGGGGGTGGGGGTGGTGGGAGACATGAGTGGGGGCCTGGTGGAGGCTGCCCCTGGTGGCGGGGGGGTGGGGGTGATAGGGGCCATGAGTGGGGGCCTGGTGGAGGGTGCCCCTGGATGCTGGGGGGTGGGGGTGCAGGGGGACATGAGTGGGGGCCTGGTGGAGGGTGCCCCTGCACTGCTGGGGGGTGGGGGTGATAGGGGACATGAGTGGGGGCCTGGTGAGGGCTGCCCATGGTGGCTGGGGTGTGGGGGTGGGTGGGAGACATGAGTGGGGGCCTGGTGGGGGCTGCCCCTGGTGGCTTGGGGGTGGGGGTGGTGGTAGACATGAGTGGGGGCCTGGTGGAGGCTGACCCAGCACTGCTGGGGGGTGGGGGTGATAGGGGACATGAGTGGGGGCCTGGTGGAGGCTGCCCCTGCACTGCTGGGGGGTGGGGGTGGTGGGAGACATGAGTGGGGGCCTGGTGGGGGCTGCCCCTGGTGGCTGGGAGGTGGGGGTGGTGGTAGACATGAGTGGGGGCCTGGTGGAGGCTGCCCCTGCACTGCTGGGGGGTGGGGGTGGTGGGAGACATGAGTGGGGGCCTGGTGGAGGCTGCCCCTGGTGGCGGGGGGGTGGGGGTGATAGGGGCCATGAGTGGGGGCCTGGTGGAGGGTGCCCCTGGATGCTGGGGGGTGGGGGTGCAGGGGGACATGAGTGGGGGCCTGGTGGAGGGTGCCCCTGCACTGCTGGGGGGTGGGGGTGATAGGGGACATGAGTGGGGGCCTGGTGAGGGCTGCCCATGGTGGCTGGGGTGTGGGGGTGGGTGGGAGACATGAGTGGGGACCTGGTGGGGGCTGCCCCTGGTGGCTTGGGGGTGGGGGTGGTGGTAGACATGAGTGGGGGCCTGGTGGAGGCTGACCCAGCACTGCTGGGGGGTGGGGGTGATAGGGGACATGAGTGGGGGCCTGGTGGAGGCTGCCCCTGCACTGCTGGGGGGTGGGGGTGGTGGGAGACATGAGTGGGGGCCTGGTGGAGGGTGCCCCTGGTGGCGGGGGGGTGGGGGTGCTGGGTGACATGAGCAGGTGTGCAGGTTAGTCCCCTGTGGTGTGTGCTGCCTGCAGGGGCCGTGGAGGGTGTACAGGGAATACCTGGGAGCACACAGCCAAATCGCGTGTAGAATTTCCCGCACACAACTGAAATCCACGTACCCTGACAAATCGCGTGTGGAACTTCCCGCGCACCCCTGAAATCCACGTACCCGGCCAAATCGCGTGTGGGACTTCCCGCGCACCCCTGAAATCCACGTACACGGCCAAATCGCGTGTGGAACTTCCCGCGCACCCCTGAAATCCACGTACCCTGACAAATTGCGTGTGGAACTTCCCGCGCACCCCTGAAATCCACGTACCCGGCCAAATCGCGTGTGGAACTTCCCGCGCACCCCTGGAATCCATGTACACGGCCAAATCGCGTGTGGAACTTCCCGCGCACCCCTGTAATCCACGTACCCTGACAAATCGCGTGTGGAACTTCCCGCAAACCCCTGGAATTCACATGCCCTGCCAATTCGCGTGTGAGACTTCCCGCGCACCCCGGTATACACGCACACGTATTTTTTGTCAGCGGGTGTCCGTGTTTGTGGGTACCCCTTTGCACGTCATTTTTCCTGGAGGGCCACAGTATGGGACATTCATCATGGCAGTATATAGGTGCTATTTTTTGCCGCACCTTTTGGCGCACATTTCTTACAGGCGCAGAGACGCTACCGCCTGCTTTCTTGTGGCGGTCGTGTTTGTGCCTGTGCGCTGGTTTGAGCGTGCGCTTTTTTGCCCTATTCTATTCCATGAATACGTGTTGTAGGCGAGCGTGTGGGCGTTCCGCGCACTTGTACCCTGTACTTCCCCCGTGACGCCCACATTTTGGCAAGTTGTTCGCCATTCCGAGTGTTACGCCCCGTGTTACGCCTACTTTTGTTGCGTGCGCGGCGCTATGTGCGATTTTCGCTGTGGCCTGTGCGATTTTCGCTGTGACCTGGCGCACGCAGTTAGATGGCCTGTGCGCTAACGTGCGCCGCGCACTTTATTATCGCACATCCGATGGTTTTCTCGCGCACGGCCTTCCATGAATCGATGTGCGCTGCTTTTCGTGCGATTTTCGCACTTGCACTGCGATTTTCGCTATTCCACTGCGATTCGCACGTTTTTGGCCACTTGCGCCGCGCTAATTATTCCATGAATCGGCCTGTTTGTTTCTCCTAGTGAGTAGACTCAGTGAAATAAAAGACAAGGGGCCTCATCACGAGTTGGGCTGTAGCCCTTAAATGTGTCGATAACGCTATTACCGTTGCATTTAAGGGTCCGTCCAATCTTGGGCTGGCTGCATTTACCTCCAGCTATAAGCTCGGGGTAAATGCACAGCAAAAATGCTGATGGGGAATTACAGTTACCGCCCAACCTGTGATCCGGCGGTAGTAGTGCTGGAGGGTTGGACAGTAACGCAAATACAGTTCAGCGGTATCCCACTCAGGATACCGCCCAACTCGTGATGAGGCTGAAGGTCAATTTAATCTTTACCAGAGTTTGCCTTTAGCTTAATTTTGAGAGAGAGTGAAGCAGGACATGGCAACAGGGAAATGGGAGTGCAGGTGGTTTTGGGAGCTTCACCATCATGGTCCTTTCCCTTTTTCCATGACTGCACTACTCTCTGTTTAACTATGTACATCTCGTGTCTTCTTTCCATGCCCTCTCCTCATTTTCACCAAGCCATTCAGACCCTTCCTTCTTTTCCCTCTCTTCTCCATTATATTGCCATGTGACTTCTGTACATTGCGCTAACTCCTGATCCCATGTAGTCCATACTCTGCCTTTCGACTCAATCTTCATGTCCTCTAAAAAAGTGTACGTTTTTGCTCCTGCTTCACGCTTCTGATTACTCCCCTTCTTTTGTTCGTACAGAAACCATTTCATACTGCTTTATCTCCAAAGTATCTTTCTCGGGGGAAAGACTAGGAAGCAAAAACAGCTCTGACAAAACCTTGACAAATAATTCCCAAGCGAACAAACTACACCACCTAAAGGGCATGTGGCGGAAGGATTTTCTGCCTTGAACATGTAGAAATATATGGAGCAAAGAACCCTTTTATAACACATACCTGGGTCATTTCACAAAAGAATGCAAATTTCTTGAGGCAGACTGCCAACGTTAGCACCTATAATGCTTAACATTTGACTTATCACTACTTTCCATTTAATGACTAGTAGGTAACAAACACAAATATTAACCACAAAAACTTTGGGCCTCATTATTAGGAAGGGGGCCACGGAACGAACGGTGCCGGTAAGGGACCGGCACCGTTCATTCTGGGCCACCTCATTACGAGGTCTGCAGCAGGTCCCGCTCTGGAAGCCTGGCCAGACCAGGCATCCTTAGCGGGACCTGCTAGCAGACCCTGATGCTAACAATGGGCCCGTCATTAACGGGCCCGTTGTTAGCATCCTCTCCATTCCCATTGAGCCCTATGGGGGCTCAAATGGGAATGGGATGTACCGGTTCTGGGTCCTGGGAAAGGCAATTACCGGGTCCTCCAAGGTCGAAATGGCCTGGTAATTCCCTATTCCTGGAACCTGGACCCGGTACCCGGTACCCGGTTTGGGGGTAGCCATGCCGCTAAAAGCAGCATGGCTACCTCCAAACTCGTAATGAGGCCCATTGTCTAGTAAACCTGGCCACTCCTGAACCCCTAATTCATTAAGACTGCCCCGCCGAACCAGGCACATAAAATAAAAAAAATTAAAAGCTTTTCAAAAGTGAATTGTATATTTCATTTTTTTTACGGCCCATTGGGTTCTATCTTGCCAGCCCCATGTGACTGGGCACTACCAAACCAATCCTATTCTGATCAGCCTATCAGGATATTTCTATGCCAAATCTCAAGTTAAATTAAGGCATAACATTGAGGAGCAATGCTTTCAAGCCTCAATTTTAATGTGCCGGCTCATTTTGCCTTTCTGATGAGGTGGAGAAAGGTCACGGAGCAGAGATACGATCTCCACCCTGCTCTACGCCTACATCGCATAAGTGCTCTTCATTGCATGCCTGAATGAGATTTACATGCAGGCGTTCAATGAATGGATTCCTATGGAATCTGACTCAGTTTTGCACCTTCTCAGATCAGGCGGATCCCATAGGAACCCATTGTAAACACTCCCTGCAAAACAAGTTTCAGGCAGTGTTTTTATTTGGTGGAGATGGAGTGAAAAAATGAAAAGAGTAAAAGTGGGGTTGCCCCAGTTTTACTCTTACCTCGTCCACTTCACCTTTTAGGCATTTAAAATTGCATGGCAGGGGATCCCACAGCACTTAAGTGCTAACGTTGGCTGTCGCCGGCACGCAGTTATCACGGTTTTAAACTATGGATGCCTGTGTTTCTCATGTGGCCACCACTTTCTTCAGACTTTTTCCTCTTTACACCTGTTCCAGGCCCTTTCATTATCCCTACTAATGCGTTTCCCACTTTACCTAACCGTCAACTATTTTATCACCTTCAATCTTTTATTTTCAATGTGATCACATGTGTCATCACCGATATAACGTGTTATTTCTAATGCACTGAATTAGGTTTGAAGCATCTTCTTTGCATGACTTTTACAAAAGAAATAGCATTCCCTAAATGATGCTTTCAGTGAAAACAAATCTGGTTGTTGTCCAGTCGCCTCTTAGTTAATGGTAAACTGCCATACACTGCTGTTATTAGCCAACAACATGTATTGGCATTTAGGAGATTGTCTTTTATTTTAGGTTCTTTAACTGCAACCTAGCCCAAAATCAATGCCCGAGCACAAAGATTTAGCAAACAATAACAGGGTACCAATATGTTCAATTCCATATATAACAGAAAAATCCATCATAGTATGTCAATGGCATTACACAATAATGAAACATTCTCAGAGAAAAAGCACAATTAAGAACATTAATAAACGATAAGAAACAAGCACATTTTACAGTTAAAGTTAAAAGTAAAATATAAAAAACGAAGAACCAAACTTAATTTGTTAATGCTTAGAAAAAGTGGTTTTCAACAATTTCTGAAAAGTAGTGCAACCAATCTGGTATTAAAAACGCTAACACTCCAGCTCAGAAAGACTGGATTAAAAATGTAAATCTTTCAAATCTTTCAAGACTCACAATGTCAACACTCTCAGGAAAAAAACATATTTTATCCGGGCGTTGGTACACAGGCATTAGCACCCTGCATTGTGTACATTATAGAGATAATCTGATTTGCGGCAAATCCTAGTGTTCTGACTCATCTGGCATCTGGTGTTCTCGATAACTAAAGATCTCTTCAGATATGAAAATAAACAAAATGCATTACCCTACAATCCTGTGTGAAAAATAAATTACCATGCATATGCATTCTAAACTCTGTATGACTTTAGCATATTTACATTATTTTTCTGATTAAGCACTATGGTCCTACTGGAATAGATGTGATGCTCTTAAAGGGGACAAGCTGTTTTTCCGATAATAAAACGTGTTGTTACAAACAGTTCCTGTGTTATTTTTTATATCTTTTTTTCCAGCAAACATATTAAAAAAAATCAGATCAGCCTATTTTCCACTTTTTTATAAACATTATTCTTGCTATGGTTTTCCGGTTCCAAGCCCTTGAAGAGAATGTGACAAGAGATGAGTACAAAGGAAATGTACATGTGCATGGAACAGGAATTTTAGTGCTCGTTAATACTGCCCGTTCCATGGCATATTTAGATAGCTTTCTCTGTACTAACTTCCACTCATCTTGCTTCTAAAATGGGGGTAAATGCGCCGCAAAAATGCCGATGGGGAATGGGGAATTACAGTTACCACCCAACCCATGATCCGACGGTAATACCACCGGAGGGTTGGGCGGTAACGCAAATACAGTTTGTGTATATCCCATTCGGGATACCGCCCAACTTGTGATGAGACTGAAGGTCAATTCAATCTTTACCAGAGTTTGCCTTTAGCTTAATTTTGAGGGAGAGTGAAGTAGGACATGGCACCAGGGAAATGGGAGTGCAGGTGGTTTTGGGAGCTTCACCATCATGGTTCTTTCCCTTTTTCCATGACTGCACTACTCTCTGTTTAACTATGTACATCTCGTGTCTTCTTTCCATGCCCTCTCCTCATTTTCACCAAGCCATTCAGAACCTTCCTTCTGTTCTTTCTCTGCTCCATCATATCGCCATGTGACTTCTGTACATTGCGCTAACTCCCGATCCCATGTAGTCCATACTCTGGCTTCATGTCCCCTAAAAAAGTGTAAATTTTTGCTCCTGCTTTACACTTCTCATTACTCCCCTTGTTTTGTTCATACAGAATCCAATTCATACTGCTTTATCTCCAAAGTATTGTACTACGGGGAAAGACTAAGAACCAAAAACAGCTCTGACAAAACCTTGACAAATCATACCCAAGCAAACAAACCACACCACCGCATGCAGCGGAAGGATTTTCCCTCTTGAACATGTATAAATATATGGAGCAAAGAACCCTTTTATAACACATACCTGGGTCATTTCACAAAAGAATGCTAATTTCATGAGGCGGACTGCCAACGTTAGCACCTATATTGTCTAACATTTGACTTATCACTACTTTCCATTTAATGAGTAGTAGGTAACAAACACAAATATTAACCACAAACACATTGTCTAGTACCCTTGGCCACTCCTGAACCCCTAATTGATTAAGACAGCCCTGCCGAACCAGGCCCGTAAAATAAAAAAAAATAAAGCTTTTCAAAAGTGAATTGTATATTTCATTTTTTTACGGGCCATTGGGTGCTCTCTTGCCAGTCCTGTGTCCCTGGGCGCAACCAAACCAATTCTATTCTGATCAGCCTACCAGGATATTTCTATGACAAATCTTAAGTGAAATTGATGCATAAAATGGAGGTGCAATGCTCTTTCAAGTCTCCATTTTAATGTGCCGGCTCATTTTGCCTTTCTGATGAGGTGGAGAAAGGTCATGGAGTGGAGATATGATCTCCACCGTGCTCTACTCCTACGTTGCACGAGTGCTCTTCATTGCATGCTTGAATGAGATTTACATGCAGACGTTCAATGAATGGATTCCTACGGAATCTGACTTAGTTTTGCACCTTCTCAGATCAGGCTTTATCTATCTGCTTCCATGGTATATATTGAGATGGCCCCCTCTCTTTTCCAGTAAGGGAAGTTGTGTGAACCTGATCTCTCCTTTCACTCCTCATGTCAATTGAGCCTGCCTATCTGGTCCCCCAGCACCTTTAATGTCAGTACATGCTATGGCCGGCTACCCCTTCCTTCGATCTGGGAGATCCCTAAGTCTCTGCACGTATTGTAGTAAGTTGTCCAAACTGTGTGATGCGTCTCTGGCCCGTGGTAATCAAACGTCTTTCTCACCCTACGATCCCCCTGTATCATTCCCTGCTTCCCATGCTACGCTTTTCTCAGCGCTCTTCCCCATTGACCTATACTTGGGTCACCCTCTTCCTTCATTCACTCTTCCCTCTATGTCCCCGTCTGAGTTGGTGTCCATATAACTGAAAAAATCATCCATGAAGCTCAGCCTCCTGGAGGTTGTGTCTTTGCTTGGCTTCACCCAGAATGCAAACAAGTTCTGACTACCCCTTCCCCCGCAGGACCCCATGTCTGTCCTGTCTGATAAAGTGACAGTCCTGTCCTGTGTGGTTGTGCTGTCTGGCTCCTTTCGCCTACCTCCTCCCATTTTGTCATCTCTCATGCCAATTTCCCACTCTGTTATTATGTCTCTGATCGTATGCTCCTCCTCCTCCTCGCATTTGCGCTCTCTTACGAGTCACTCTAGTTCCAACTTTCTCCATTACCTCTTCACTAAAACTTGCTTTGCCTACTCTTCCTCTTATCTTCGTCTGTTGATCTCTACTAGCTTCCTCCTCCTCCTCTCTCGCTGCTCCCGCTCTTGCTCTTCCTCCCTTTGCTTGTCTCTATGCACTCTCTCACATCTCTCTTCCACTTTCTTTTCCCTTCTGTCTACTTCTTCCATTATCTCTGCCCAATTTCTTGCTTCGCTGATCCCCTTGAGGCCCTTCATTTCTTTGATCGCCCCACTGCTTCTCCCGTTTCCTTCCCAATTAATTTTAGGAGTATTTGCCCTCCTCCCCACTCGTTTGAGGCTATACCCTCTAGCCCGTCTTTTATGTTGGCCTGTGCCTCACTGTGCTCCTCCTTGCAATTGTATGTCTGTCCAGTCCCCTTCTACCCCTCCTCCTTTGTATACAGTGGAGGTTTAAATACTGGATTCCTGCACCCCTCTGCTGCCTTAAGCTCCCATATAAGGTATAATCCCGGCTTATCTTCTGTATCCCCTTTGCTTGCAGGAGAAGGTGGGGGAGCAGGGAGCAGGAACGCTGCCCCCAGCGTCTCCTTTTTCCTCAGCAGCCACTGACGCCTCACAATTTCTCCCTTGTCCTCCTGAAACATCCTCGTGAGTTCAAATATCACCATACGATTCACTAATTTATTCCCCTTAAAAGTGTCCTGCAAGTTTGTTAATAGTGGTTGCTGCACATTTTTGGAAAAACTTCCACATTGTGGCAATGGCTTAGTCAGTTTACCTTACACAAGTGCTGTGGGGGAGGGCCAGGTGCTGACGCCATTCTGCATCAAAACTGGATGACATGTTTATTGGAATTGTGGTTCTGGAGATCTTTGAATGTCCTGTATGATCCCTATAGGTTTCTGTAATAAACAACAGTTCTAACTTGCCCTTGACTGAGTCCTCCATTTGTTCTGGGGGCAGGGTTGTTGGACCCTTAGGAGCTGAATGGACGAGCTCATAGTAACCTCTAAAACCTCTGGCATACCCCTCCAACAAGTTGATAGCAGAGTATGGTTCACTATGCACGTTTGGCATAAAGCCGTCTCTTCCACCGCATCGCCTGCAGGGCTGCGGGTGAATCACAGACCTCGAGTCTGGTTGGGAAGTGCACCCCTGGCCACAGGCCATCAGGAGCCAGCTTGGCAATATCCTGCCTTTGATGTGTGAGGAGTCACCCTGCGCTTCCCTTGATACATTGCGTTTATACTTACTTGACGTTGTGTCAAGGCTTTCAACACTCCGTTATTACACAAGCAGAATGAAATAGCAGTTCTTACAATTATCCTCAAGCCTCTCTGGCCCCAAAACACCTGTCTGGCGTGCTCCACGAATCATCTTCTGCAGCTCTCCACCTCCTCAGGCACACCCACCAATCTCACAGATATGCCTTCCACTCACTGCTGCTGGACAACCTCCCCTGTCAACCTTAAGTTTCTGAACACCCCTTCCACAACACCTTTGCCTAATTGATGACGTCACCAACTCACTGAACAAGGTAGTGTTAAAGATCACTTACAGCGTGCACAATGCTAAAGTCCCGTTACACAAAAATATACACAACCCTAACATCAACCCACAGCTGTCTTCCTGCCTCCTAACAGGGGATACCGATATTTTCGTGTTCAATCTGTATCTACAACGTCACCTGTAGATAAACCACCTGCGCGAGACTTAACCAGACAAACGGCTTCCGCAATCTAGGCCAGCTCCCTTTGCTACACCTTACACGCCTATAACATCATCTATGACCCGAGCTAAAATGCCCAATCCACAGGAAATCCAATTATTCACATAACTTCTGTCATCCGTACCCTTAAGTCAATAGTCTAGGTAATGTATGAACCAGAACCTTTTCCCTTAAGACCAAATATGTCCTAACCACAAAAATGACATCTACCTTTGCTTCTTTCCCTACTATGCTTGGCAATTTTGACACTACTAGACAATGCTCAACAATACTTCAGAGGTACTTAACGCTCAATATCACCCTCACACCCCTGTTACTTTCCCACGACCCTGAGTTGCTTTGTGGCTGAGTCAATACTTACACTCTGTGATCCACAGACCCTGTACGGCTACTGGGTCTCCCAAAGCTGCCACGCTACCGTTCTGGTCTGATCGATTCCTCACACATCAATGGCAGGATATTGCCAAGCTGGCTCCTGATGGCCTGTGGGCAGGGGTGCACTTCCCAAAAAGACTCGAAGTCTGTGATTCGCCCGCAGCCCTGCAGGCTATGCGGTGGAAGAGGCGGCTTTATGCCGAACGTGCATAGTGAACCATACTCTGCTATCAACTTGTTGTAGGGGTATTCCAGAGGTTTTGGAGGTTACTATGAGCTTGTCCATTCAGCTCCTAAGGGCCCAACAACCCTGCCCCCAGAACAAATGTAGGACTCATCCTACATGATCATACAGGACATTCAAAGATCTCCAGAATCACAATTCCAATAAACATGTCACCCAGTTTTGATGCAGAATGGCGTCAGCACCTGGGCCCTCCCCCAAAAACCTATGGCTGTGTTAATTGGGTGCTCGGAGTGGTAGACATTCTGGATAGCCCATATACATCTTACTCTATTGGACCTTCTGTTAGGGAGAATTCTCTCTTTAGGCTGAATTTCCTAACCTAGTGAGTCCCCCAGCAGCTTTGCTGGATTTCTGGAGTTTGTTTTTTTCTCCTGCCAAGAGTGAGACTCTTTTTCTCCCACTCTTGGACATGATTTATGGTGTTCCTTTGACTGTTAATGTGTTTTATGGGCTATGGGGTCCTTTACTCCATAGGGTCTCATGTGTTTTTACTATGTGTGTTACACAGCACCCTCCGTGCAGTAACACAGGGGTGTCATAGTGACCCCCCACCATAGACTCCATACCCTGGGACTCACTACTGTCTCCCAGGGCATGTATAGTCACCATTGGCTTTACTAGTCCCAAATTATGAAAAGAAACCAGTACAAACCATCATATTGTGGACGTACTGGTCGGGGCAATTCGATTGACCCGGGTCTGTTAGTCGAGGGGGCACGTCTCCGTCCCCCCTGATCGAGTTTTGGCTGGTGGCAGTGGATACTACTTTTTATATTCGACCGCAAATATATCCCTATGGGATTTTCCCATTGTTCGAGGCTACCAACTTTAATTATTTAATTCTCATAGCCTCGAACATACCGCCGGTTTATTCATTTAATATTAATTCGCCGGTTGGTATTTTTTGCCAGGACGCGATTATAAAATGGCGTTTGTGTTCTCTTCTGTGACTCCAACCCAAGTCGAGCCCTTTGTTCCACTTTTTGGCGGGCTTCTCCACAGAAGCCTCCAAAAGTGGTGCCACTCTGCCTGGGTACCACAGGGGGTGTGGGAGAGGGTTTAGGCACCCTGGACTGAGTTATCTTGGTAACTCAAGTCGCACTCTTGTGTGACTGGCCCAAGTGGTGAGCCGGCCGGCTCACCACTACGCATGTTTGATTGACAGCTAGGCTGAGTGAATGGGGGTGTGCTGCATAAAAGCAGGGCTTTGGGGACTGGAACTTCAGAAGTCGCCACAGGACCTGAGAATCCGACGAGGGAGAAGCTGAGCCGACCTACCACGACGACACCACCGGTGGAGCCCTGCGGAACCGACTCACCACTTCCCAACGACAGAGAAGATCTCCCGGCTGGAGAGGCTTCTTCCCCTGACTGGTGGACACAACCAGTTTACCTTCTTTTCTTCGCATCCCAGGACGTCTTGTGGTCGAATTGCCCATGCCAAGCACCCCAGCAACCGGATAGCCACTTACCACTGGACCGCGAATAAAAGGACCGCTCCTTTTACCTGAGAACTCTGCGGCTGGTTTCTTCCCTGGCAGTGCAACGGACTCCTGTCTTCCTCTCCGACGAGATCCTCTCTTCCCCCGGACGAAGCACCGACTTGCATCCGCTGCCAGGAACAACTGCCCCCGCTGGAGTATTCTCACCACTTTAAGGTATCGTGTCCGCCAGGCCTCCCTTTCTAAAGATTGCTACAAGGTAATAATAATCCCTTAACCTTCTGGACTGGGCTGGCCACCTTGACCTTCTAACTGGTCCCTTTCTTTTGGTCCAACTCTTTTTGAACCTTTGCAAGACTCTTGTGCACTTCAACTGTGTGACCTTGGACACATTTCGTTCTGATCCTCTTAAAGTGGATCCGGCCTTCTGAACTCTAATTTCACGGTTTTACTTGCCTTCCTCTCTTGTTGTGTTCTTGTGAAAGTGTTGGGATCTGTTTCAAATTATACTCTGCTTTTCTCTCCCTTTTAAAACGAATTATTAGAGTGCCATCTGCGTTAGGCGCTCACCGCTGTCTGAAAATAAGTGGGGCTTTACTTAAGACTTGTCTAATATTCTTCTAAGGGAGTGTATATCTTTTAGTGACTGTGTTTTTGAACTGCTTACTATTAGTGCCTGTGTGTTTTTCTAGATGTGGTTTTAAATAAATAATTATATCTCTTTTACACCAAGCTCTCGTCAGTGTTTGCTTGTTCTACTTTGTTCTTTTGACCTATTATGAATACTCTGCATACTGCCTAACTCTTCTTGAGGGAAGTCTGACTGCTCAGCCACAGCTACCAAGTGAATCTGTGTGGTACAGACTGCTACCAAGTGGGTTTACTGCCAAACACCTGTAGTCTTAAATCGTTTGCAGTGGTCCCAGAGGGAACTGCACAGGTTTCTGCCTAGCTCCTTCTGTATCAGGTGACTGGACTGCCCCTTCCCCATGAAACTATCTATTACATTGTTGCAGAGTCACAGGATTACCATTAGCTCTTGCTTCTTGCCCCCTGCCATATACCCCTGGATTTCTGTCCCCTGATTGGCTGGAGCTGGTCTCTTCAGGCCTGGCACCCCGTTTGGTTCACAACAGTCTGTGCATCACTTCAAGGTGATGTGAAATGACTATGTGTTTCCAACATATCTGTTAGCAACACCACTTTTGCCTATGAGAGTGCTCTCCTCGTTGAAACATTGTTAACTCTTCATCTTCCCGCTGCGGGAGAATACCCATTGTCTAGCTCAACAGTATCACGTGGTTGTGGACCACACAATCAAGCTCTTCTTGTCTGCAATTATGAGGATTTATTATGTTTTTCTGCAGGTGGCTCCTTGTCGTCTTAAGTTTGGAATGTGCTGCTTGTCTCTGAACTTGGCTGCTAACCCTGGCCTCTCGCTTTGTGCAGCCTGGTTCTGCTTTTCTCTCGTCTCTTGCCCTGCGGTTGAGGCCTTATGTGTTTTCCATAACACTAATACTATGATTTCTACACATGTATATAGTGCTATATTGCATATAGGTTAGTCCTACTTGGTCCTGCCAGTCTCCTTATATGATCTTGTAGTTCCATAAGGTTAATCGCGATAAGCATCTGCAAGCTTGCTCTGTCCTTCATTGCCTTGCGTTCAGCATTCCTGCACTTGGCTAATGAAAACTATAATAAAATCTTTGACAGTATGTATATGTATCTGTCCTCTATCAACAGAACTGCGTAAGCATGTTCTTCATGTATAACGGTGTGGGTTTATGTAAAGCTGTGAATGGTTGTGAGTGCACTTCATGACTAGCGTGGCTATGTTGTGGTGTCACTAGTGACGTTAGCACTGTGACTCCTCTGCATTTAGTTAATGTCATTCATCATGGCATTTGGGTCTATGACCACTGTTGAAGCACCTGTATCCATAAAGACATTCACTGGATAAGGTTGGAATGGCTGTCTGAGGGAATACCTCTCTGCATACATGTCAGTCAATGGTGCTCCTGGGGGTTGTCTGAATAATGAGTGGCTTTGGCATTCTTGACTCTTTGACTCCAGATGGTCGCTGATGAACATGGAGGCGCCCAGTAAAGGTGAGTGGAATGCGGCGCTGCAGCGATCGATGTAATGTGCTTTTAAAATGAATGTCTTCCTTTTGAGGATCGTCAGCGAAATGTCTCCGGGATGCGGATTTAGCAGGCAAGGACTCTTCTTTCTTCTATTCTCTTCTCTTCTCCCTTTGCAGGGGTTCCAGGATGCTGGCGGGCGAGGCAGAAGTCAGGATGCAGGAGCAGACACGGTGAGCGTCCAGCTGCTAGATGAGAAACAACGCGAAGCGTGAGTTGCTGCTTGGGCGTGGCTTAAATAGCCTTCAAAGTAGTCCAGGTATGTATCCTTCCTCTCAGGTATATATTCTTCCTCCGGCCACACCCGTGTGGTTAAGTAGTCCCCAAAGATAAAGTAGTCCCATTCAGGCCTCTAGATGGCCTGGATGTTGCAGCATGTTCTGCGTCAGGTAAGTTTACACCAAGCACCTTTCTACACAAAGTCATCTTTTATGAGCCTGGCGCCTATGACGCCAGGACTGTTGTCCAATATGAGCCTGGCGCCTAAGGGGCTGCTGAAACTTCCCTCGGGGACATGGTGTCTGCCTCTGGGGTAGCTGGGCCTGGTCTGGCTCCTTGGAGGTAGGCATCATGACAGTACCCCCTCCAAAGGCCCCTCCAAAGGCTGTTCTCTCTGGGGGTTTTGGCTTGTTTGGGAATTTTCGGTGGAATTTTTGTACTAATCGCAGCGCGTGTATATGGTCGCTTGGTTCCCAAGATCTCTCCTGAGGTCCATACCCCTCCCATTCAACTAGATAGAAGAGTTTTGACTTTAACACCTTGGAGTCCAAAATGTCTTTAACTTCAAATTCTAATTCCCCATCAATCTGAATTGGTTCTGGTGGTTTGATCAGTCTGGTTCCTGGTTGCACCGGTTTCAACAGTGAGGCGTGAAAAACGGGATGAATTCGCATGTTCGCTGGTAGATCGAGTTTAAAGGCCACCGGGTTGATTATAGCTTTGATGGGATAGGGTCCTATGTATCTGGGGTTGAAAGTCTGCGGTCCTTTGAGAGGTAAATGTCTAGTTGCTAGCCACACCTGGTCCCCTATTTGGTACGGAGGTGCTTTACTTTGATGTAACTCAGCATTTTCTTTGTACTTTCTCTTAGCTTGCTGAAGATGAGTCGTAGCTTCTTTCAAAGCTCGGGTTATCGTGGAATGCAAATGATCTACCGCAGGCATTTCCAGATTTTGAGGAGGGTCCAGGTATGAGGTTCGAGGATGATGATCATACAAGGTGTAAAAAACGGTTTGTCCTGTTCCAGAATGTACAGAATTGTTATATGCATATTCTGCGATCCAAAGAATGTCTTTCCAATTGCATTCAGATTGGTACAACATACACCGAAGATATTGTTCAAGGGTTTGGTTAGTTCTCTCGGTTTGGCCATCGGTCTGGGGATGGTGACTGGTGGATAGTCGTACATCAATTTGTGCCAGTTGACAACATTTCCTCCAAAAATGGGAAATAAACTGGCTTCCTCGATCTGAGACTAATATGGACGGAAAACCATGCATACGAACTATGTTCTCCAGAAATTCCTTGGCCAAGATGGAGGCTGAGGGTAGCCCTTTTAAAGGGATAAAATGGGCCATTTTGGAGAAGAGATCCACAATCACCAAGATAGTGTTGTATCCATAGCAAGGGGGCAGGTCGGTAATAAAGTCCATCGACAAGGTGTGCCAAGGTGCCGGTGGAATATCCAAAGGTTGTAGAAGACCGGCTGGTCTTTTCTTTTGACCTTTTTTTTTGGGCGCAAACTCCGCAAGACATCACAAAAGATTTTATGTCTTTTCTCCAGGATGGCCACCAGAATTGTCGTTTGATCTTTTCCTCAGTTTTAGCGATATCAGGATGTCCTTCCATTAATGTATCATGATGATGGGCAATAACGAGTTCTTGCAGTTCTTTGTTAGGCAGAAATAATCGCCCCTGGAAGTACGGTAAATTGTTATTAACGGAAAAGTGTGACCCCTTTTGGCTCCATTCTTGTAAGGCTGTGGAGTCTAATAGTTGTTTAACTCGAGTTTGAACGTCCTCAATAGTTTGTAAAGAGGTCAAAGCCAAAATTCTCTGTTCAGGTATAATTGGTACTGGTTCTAAGCTCGAATTTGTTTCTTCCATCCCAATCCGAGATAAAGCGTCCGCTTTGCCATTCTTGCAACCAGGGCGATATGTGATTACAAAATCAAATTCTGCAAAGAATAAGGCCCACCGGAGTTGACGTGATGATTGGGCTTTGGCCGTCTTTAAATATTGCAAATTTCTGTGATCTGTAATCACCGTGATGGTGTGTCTTGCGCCGAGGAGGTAATGACGCCAAGCTTTGAAGGCGGACTTAATAGCTATTAACTCCTTGTCGGTGATTGCGTAATTAATTTCAGGAGCCGAGAATTTTCTGGACCAAAAGGCTACAGGGTGTAGATGGTTAGTTATTGGATCCCTTTGAGACAGAACAGCTCCCATGGCTAAGCTGGATGCGTCGGTTTCAACAATGTAAGGGAGATCTGGGCGTGGATGCTTCAACACTGGTGCAGAGGTGAATTTAGTCTTTAGGTCTTGAAAATCCTGTTCTGCCTCATGAGTCCATTCGAAGCGTTTATTCTTCCGTAAGAGAGCTGCGATGGGTTGGACCACTCGAGAAAATTCCGGGTTGAATCTTCGATAAAAATTGGCAAAACCAACCATGCTCTGAACCCCCTTCACAGAGCTAGGAGATGGCCATTTGAGGATGGCGTCCACCTTTTGCAAGTCCATTCGGACTCCTTTAGGTGTCAGGATGAATCCGAGAAACTCGACTTCTGTGGTATGAATAATGCATTTTTCGATTTTTGCAAACAGTTTGTGCTGGCACAATTTTTCAAGAACTGCCCTGACATGTTTTCTGTGATCGGATTCCGAAGAGGAGTACACCAGAATGTCGTCGATATATACGATGACACAAACATCGATAAGTTCCCGAAGAACATCATTCATAAAGTATTGAAAGGCGGCAGGTGCGTTGCACAATCCGAAGGGCATCACCTGATATTCAAAGAGCCCATATTTGGTGCGGAATGCAGTCTTCCATTCGTTGCCTTCTTTTATACGCACCAGGTGATAAACTCCCCGGAGATCTAACTTGGTGTACATACAAGCATCTTTTACCTGGTCGAGAAGTTCAGGGATCAGAGGCAGAGGATAACAATTCTTAATCGTTATTTGATTTAGGGCGCGGTAGTCAATACATGTTCTAAGGTCGCCTTCTTTTTTCGGCACGAAGAACAGAGCTGAGGAAACAGGAGACTTTGACGGGCGAATAAAACCATTGGCAAGGTACTGATCTAAATACTGACGCAAGTGAAGGTTCTCAGGTTCAGTAAGAGCATAAATCCTACTACAAGGCGGTTGAGCATTGGGTACCAGATCGATTTGACAATCGTACGACCGGTGGGGAGGTAACGTGTTGGCCTGTTCTTTTTGGAAAACGTCTTGGAATTCTTGGTACTCAGCCGGTAGTTGTATAGTGGCGGAAGTTACTGAGGCCAGGCCCATATTTGGATTTCTTGGATAACAAGTTTGTTCACAATCAGGAAAGGTTATTCTCTTTGCTCGCCAGTCTATTCGAGGATTATGTGTTTCTAACCAAGGAATTCCTAGAATTACTTGAAACTGCGGGGCCTTGATTACGTCAAACACAATGGCTTCCCGATGTCCATCCTGACCCACTAGTGTCACTTCTGTAGTGGAATGAGTTACCGGCCCTGAGGCTATTTCGGTTCCATCAACTGTAGTAATGACATCCTTGTTAGTTTTCGGACGGAGAGGGAGATTAATCCTGGAGGCCAATTCACGATCTACATAGTTTCCAATAGCTCCACTGTCGATGTATGCCTTTATAGCATGCAACCGCCGAGGCTGTTTCGGATCCACGAGGACCATTGCATGATGAAATGCGAGGTCAAAGAGTTTGTTTTCAAGCTCGGCAAGCGGACCTCTACACTTGTCGGGCTTGGTCGTTTCCCGAATTAGGTCCTGTTAAATTGTTGTCAGTGGCTCCAACCACCTTCTTAGGTGGTTTTACCGGACAGTCTCATAGAAAGTGACCAGAAGCCCCGCAATAGAGACATAATTGCTTTTGCCGCCTTCTCTCCCGTTCCTTCTGCGTTAACGGTCCTTTAACTCCACCGATTTGCATAGGTTCTGAAACGTCGGTACTCTTGGGGTTAGCGTGAGTTTTGATCAACACTCTGGTTTCAAACTTGGATCGATTTGCTTTTCTATTCTGAAGTCTGTGATCAAGTTGGACCACAAGGTCTATGTACTCCGCGCAGACTTGGGGTGGATTTACTATTTGGGCTAGCACGTCTTTAAGTTCTCTGCGCAGACCTCGACGAAATAATGTGATTCTTTTATTCTCTGGCCACCCAGTTTCCACAACCAACCTATTAAAGGTGGCGATGTAAGATAAGATATCCTGGTTACCTTGTCGTAAGGAAAGCAGTTCGTTGTCTAGGGCCTGTCCCTGAGAGTGTCAAGCGAATAATATTTCCATGCTTGCCTGGAAGCCTTGAAAATCCTGGAGAATTGGGTCATCTTGATTTACCAAAGGAACTGACCAGTCGGCAGCACTGCCGCTGAGATAAGATAATACAAAAGCTACCTTGGTCTGGTCATTAGGGAAGGCCCCGGGTCTGCATAGGAAGTGTAAGCGACATTGGTTCATAAAAACGGCATATTTCTTGGGGTCCCCAGCAAAATGTTCAGGCGGGGCCAAAGGCATGTTTCCAGGTAGATTGATTTGTACTGGGTTATTCGAAATCATAGAAGTGGGATTACCCCCGGAACTAGGTAAAGGAGTTTGTCCTGCCTGACCCTGCAACAACCGTTTGGCCAGGTCATCAGTTCTTTCCTTAGATAGGATCAGTTCTCTTTTGAGAGCGTTAGTCTCCTGGCGGGCGGAGTGTACTTCTGCCCGTAATTCCCCCAAAAGCTGGGCCAGCTGGTCTGTCTCGGAAGTTTCCATAGCGCCCGGGTGGGAAATTGTAGGTAGGCTTCACGTTCTGTTACGCTCACCTGACTCCCACGGAGGCGCAGGCCTGGTTTGGAGTGCTGTTGCCTCTTCTATGGTGAAGCGCAGGACTCGGAAGATGGACAGGACCGGACCCTCAAATCTGGCTTGTCTGGCTCGCAGAATTATCATTCTGTGTGTGAAAAGGGAGTATCAACAATCTGCGGGATAATGTGTAAGCCTCCCACTCCCTTCTCACCCTCCACGAAACCCTTCTGCAATTCCCTGTGAAGTCTCACCTTAGGGTCTGAAAGGACGAGCTCTCCATCCTGCTTCTGATGCAGGGGCGCGTTGTAATCCAGTTACTTCACTGGATCTTGGATTGTAGAAAGTTCAAGTTTGCTTGACCTTCCCGGTAAAATACTGTCAGAATTCAGTTTATAAGTATGAGCCCAAAATAATAATTGTCCGTTGTCTCTATTTCAGGTGCAGAACGAAGATTCGGAGATGAGCAATGGAACCGACGAAGGAAACTCAGGTGAGTTGTTTGATGAGAGGTTCCTTTAGTGTCCTTGCATTAATGCACTAATCCTTGTGTCTTTTTTCCCCATAGGGGCCGGGGTTCGGAAATGCCGGAGATATGGCATCGACCCGAAGTGAGAGGTGCAGTTCCAGTAGATATCAGGTAAGTCTTTAATGAGCGTTCAGGTAATGTCTTAGCATTCGCTCACTAACGCTGATGTCTCTTTTTGTCTCTTTTTTCCCCTTAGGGGCCGGGGTCCGGAAATGCCAGGATGCGGCACCGACCCGAAACAGGTAAGTCTTATGATGGAAAATTAAGGTTTTATTATTCTCTTCCCTAGCTCACCTTTGTTCTTGTCTTTTTCTCCCTAGGCGCTGAAATGTGGCTGCGGATCCAGATGGTCGCTGATGAACATGGAGGAGCCCAGTAAAGGTGAGTGGAATGCGGCGCTGCAGCGATCGATGCGATGTGCTTTTAAAATGAATGTCTTCCTTTTCAGGATCGTCGGCGAAATGTCTCCGGGATGTGGATTTAGCAGGTAAGGACTCTTCTTTCTTCTATTCTCTTCTCTTCTCCCTTTGCAGGTGTTCCAGGATGCTGGCGGGCGAGGCAGAAGTCAGGATGCAGGAGCAGACATGGTGAGCGTCCAGCTGCTAGATGCAGAACAACGCGAAGCGTGAGTTGCTGCTTGGGCGTGGCTTAAATAGCCTTCAAAGTAGTTCCAGGTATGTATCCTTCCTCTCAGGTATGTATTCTTCCTCCGGCCACACCCGTGTGGTTAAGTAGTCCCCAAAGATAAAGTAGTCCCATTCAGGCCTCTAGATTTATTTATTTATTTTACATTTATAAAGCGCTCAAACAGCCCGCAGGCATCGAGGCGCTGTTACAGGAATTGTTTGTTTTTCTTAGTTGCGTAATTGTGTTTTTTTTTGTTTGTCTTAGTTACTTACGTATTTATAACGCGCGTAAACACCCAGAGGTTTCTAAGCGCGGACCCGGGGATCGAACCTGTTGTTGCTTCGTGTCATCTTGCTTCCAAGACGCGCACGCTGCTGCTGAGCTATCCTCCCGGGATGGCCTGGATGTTGCAGCATGGTCTGCGTCAGGTAAGTTTACACCAAGCACCTTTCTACACAAAGTCATCTTTTATGAGCCTGGCGCCTATTGCGCCAGGACAGTTGTCCAATATGAGCCTGGCGCCTAAGGCGCCAGGACTGAATCCAAAGGGCCCCTATTTGGGGCTGCTGTGACTTCCCTCGGGGACATGATGTCTGCCTCTGGGGTAGCTGGGCCTGGTCTGGCTCCTTGGAGGTAGACATCATGACAGTTTCCATAGGAAGAGCATTTTTTGGGTGGCTTATAACTTCGCTCCCTCTGGACAAATCCTCACCAAACTTTGCAAAAAAATGATGTCGCCCACTCTGAATTTCTTTGCAAAGTTTGGAGAGGTTTTGTCCAGGGGGGGCAAAGTTGTAGGGGGGGTCCCAAAACTTTTGTTGTTTCCCATAGACATAATGGGAAAAAACGTTGTGCACGCCTACAGCCCAAACCGTTGGACGGATTTACAGCAAATTTGCGGCAGGGGCAGGGGCTTGGTCCCGAAAGCGTGCTTTTGCAAATTTGATGTAAATCCGTCAAGAAGTTTTTTTTAAAATTACCAAAATGTAAGGCAAAAAAATTAGTGATATCTCCGTTCGCTTCGCGGACGGACTTCCCTGTTCGCTCCGCGGACAGTGCCCTGATTGGCCGAGCGGCTTGCGCAATGTCCGTGGACATCCGACGTGTTCGCTGATTGGACGGCGTGGTGCGTGAAGTGCATCAGATTTTCTGTGGCACCCGCCATCTTGCATATGCGGACGACCGCGGACAGCGAGGTGAAACTTGGTTTAAAAATTGTATTTAGTGGAGTGTGTTGGTGTGTAAGAGTGTTTGGGGAGGGTGGGGGAGTATGAGATAGGTGCAATGTTGTATTTTTTTATGTGCTAGACGCTTTTGTTGTGTTCGATTTGTCTGCGGACAACACGGCTGTTCTGAAATGTTCGTAAATAAACAGAATGGAATCGGTGTCAAGTTGAAAGTGTTCTAAGAAGACGCATGGGGCCCTGGAATGTTCGCAGGGGGTGTCCTGAAGACGTTGTCTGTATTGTTCGTTGTCAAGCTGAAAGTGTTCTAAGAACACTTGCGGTGTCCTGAAATGTTCGTACATAAAGAAAATGGGGGTATCCTGATGACGCTGTCCGTATCTTCCTCTGGCAAGTTGAATGTGTTCTAGGAACTTCCTTGTGTCCGCGGACATTAAAATGGTTCAAATGCTTGAATCTATGGGTGTGATATGCTGCGGTGGTTATGGCCAGGGTATAGAATGTTGGGTGGATGCACCCAAGACTCTATGCCCTGGCCACAACCACCGCAGCATATCAAACTCATATGCCATGCACCCAAGAGTCTATGCCCTGGCCACAAGCACTGCAGCATATCACACTCATAGTGGCTTATAAGTTTGGGTCAAAAACAAATTAATAAGGAACAATGTTATAAGCCAGTATGGGTGTGATATGCTGAGATGGTTGTATTTATCATGTTATACTTACTATTTGGTTTAGTAACGGGAGTCCATGTTTTTCTTGTTAAATTTTGTGATAAAAGAAAATAGCATGTTAGTATTAGTATTTTATAAAGACTTATTACATTGTACAATCACAATTTTTTCTTTTTTTTGACCCTCATATTTAGTAGTACTGTGCAATTTGCTCAGTTTCTGTGTTTGTTGCTAAAATCATTGGGTCTGTGGGAGAAAAAAAATCCATGTTGGATAAAAAAAAACCTTTTTCTGTCATGCTTCAGTTCATTTGTTTGTTTGTTTTCAGTGTTTCTGGCTAATGCTTTATACATTGGATTGTTCCAGTTTTTGAGAGCAGTAAGATATTAGGTATTTGTTTGGATATTGTAAAATTTTGGAGCAGTTAGATACCAGTAGGCGTATTCTAACTGTTCATTTTTTGATATAATTTCGTGGTATTGCTTTACCTATTTGGATATTTCTAAATTTTGGGACAGTTAGATACCAATTGGCGTATTCTATCTGTCTATGTTTTGCTCTTATTTGGATATTTCTAAAGTTTGGGACAGTTAGATACCAATTGGCGTATTCTAACTGTCTATTTTTTGCTCTATTTGAGCGGTATTAATTCATCTGATTAGTTGTTGTAGCATCTTTGGGCAGTTAGATAGCTTTTGGAATATTGTGACAGTTTATATTTTTTTACTACAAGTGTACTTAAGGTTTAAGTACAATTTAGTTATCAAATTTTGGTTTTAAGAACATTAAATAAGCGTTCGTAAAATTTGCTGGTAATCTCTGCTTTAGAGTAACGGTACTATCATTACATTCAAACCATCCACATTTCTTTTTTATATATGCAGTGTAGTGCCCTGAGTTGGTTGTGGCTCCTGCGTGGTACATTATACCTATTGTTGTGAAGGTTTTGCTACCAAGTGATATTTGACCATGTGTGAATCCAGTCAGCTTGCAGTTCTTTTTAGTACCATCTGTATTGTAAGCATTAGTATTATGTATTTACTATGTGTTTGTATTACTAACGTGGAGCGATTATCTGAATTGCAGGTCGAACATAATCTACCGTGGTTTGCATTTTGTACAAGTTGCTGAAATGGAACGGATTCACAATTAGGCATTGATATATACACAACGCGTTCATTGGGGATTTGTTCTTGTGTCACATTGTTGCAGAGAGTGCATGTATGTTTCCACATGTATGAAATCTGGAAGATTTCATGTATAGGTATGTTTTTGTTTTGCAGTACTAATAGTAAGTACATTAGAAATTCCTGTGGATCTTCCTGTGAGTTTATAGTGAATTTCACCATTCCAGCACAGTAGTCCAATTGTTGTCTTATTCCATAAAGACTGTGAAGTACTAACATTTGCATACACAATGGGTCTGTACTGTGTAAGTAAATGTTCTCAACAATTGGTGGTAATTGAAATAGAACATTCATTGCTACATTTGCGTAGCAACTTACACCAACTATATTTGAGAGTTTAAATGGACCAGGTAGTTCTGTATCTGAAGGCTTTTTTGGAGTGTGTCTTCCTTCTTTGAAGAAGTACCTGGTTTACTTTCCCTAATTGATTCTTTTTTGCTTGTGGCACTTGATGAAGTATGACTTTCTTTTACTCTCTTTGGAGGATTTGCAGTGACATCCTGTTGCTTTTCTGTTTGATTTATTTTTCTTTTATAATATTTGACTTTTTGTGGAACAGAATATGTGTTTAGATGGCGAGTGTATAGTGAACGAAGTCTATTGTATTCTAAAATGCAAGGAATATCAGTGTTTATTTGACTTGCATCAAAGTTGATTAGAAATAGATCCTCAAGTGTACGTAAGCGTGATAGTGCTACGTAGCTCATGCCTTCTTTAAAGACTGTGTTACCAATGTCTATCATTGCTTTGTCTAGGGTAAGGCCTTGTTATTTATGAATGGCGACTGCGTATGCAAGAGTTAGAGAAAATTGTTCTCTGCGTACATACATGTCTTTGAAGAGAAGGAATCGAGCTGTTGAGCGTCCTATTCTTTTTACTTCTGAAAGTTTGTCAAAGAGAATATTGACAAACTGAATTTTGTTGTCATGTGGATATGTTTGAAAGCATACAACTGTACCCAGTGCTCCATTAACTAGCCCTTGGTCCACGTCAAGGCTATGTTTCAGCATTACTCTGCAATTTAAGGATCATTTTAATATCTTTTCCAAGCCTGCTGTGTTTGAGATTGATTTTTCTAAACTATTTAGTCTTGTTGTGGCTTGGTCACACATGGGTAGTGTCATTCCATGTACATCTAGTTTGTCTGTGGCGCTAATTTCCATTATTGGTTGCATTTCTTTACTTCCATTGAATTTGAAACAGCTTGCAAGAGTTGGCATTAAGGCCATACAATTGACATTTTTATTGGCTAATTGTTCCATAACATCTGTAGCACATGCATTATCACCATAAAGTGCATGAATGTGCCGGGTTTTCAATACTGCTTCTGCTTCTTTAGAAAGTATACCAACTCTGATACTTTTTAAGATGTTGGCATAAGTGAGATCTGCAGATTGGCGCATGTTTTATGTTAATTCTCTGTATTGGAAATGTTGCCAAAGGTTGACATTTCCAATGCTGCCAACAGTTTTACGGCAGAGTTTGTGTCCTAATGTTTTGAAAATAGGCTCACCTTTTACTGGTGTCAATTGAAGAAGATCTCCGAAAACAATAATGTGTTTTCCTGCAAAGAGCTCTTCATAGTTTGTTTTGAGCACTTCTTGTAATATGAGGTGAATCAAAGCCAACATTAGGTTGGACACCATGCTCACTTCATCTATTAGTAGCATTTTCATTTGTTTCAATGCTCTGCGTAGTTCCATTGCAGCTTCTGCAGAAAGTTTGTAATAATCTAATTTGTTTTGGTGTTCTACTGGCAGGAGTAGTAATCGGTGTAAAGTGACACCACCTATGTTGTAGGCAGCTAAACCTGTGGAGGCAGTGACAACAGCTGACACTTTGTTGTTTGTCAATTGTTGAAGGAACTTACTGATGATTTTGATTAGGAATGTTTTGCCAGAACCAGCTTCACCACTGACATACAATAGTATAGGTTTGTAATTTTGACAGGTGCATTCTTTGTTTTCATGTTGTACACCATGTGCAATTTCTTTTGTTACTTCTTGAAAAATGGTACGTTGCTCATTGTTTAGCTTTGATTGTAGTATAGTTAAGTCTTCTTTTTCTTCATACTGACACATGGTGTTTTCTACTTCTATCATAGCTACTTCTGCCTCATTTGTTATTAGTGGGTCTCCCAGTGGTTCATGGCTTCCTGTGATAGAAGGTTGACTACTGTCAGGAGTGTCCTTATCTAGTTGGGCCTGGAGTTCTTCTTCGTGTTGCTGTTCATTGTGCAACATTGTTTTGTACTGTGCAAAATGTACATCAGTTATACTGCTTTAATTTGCTTTGAAAGCGTCTTCATATGAGTCATAGTTATCTAGTATTCCTTCTTCTTTCCTCCATGGTTTAAAGAGTTGTAGCAGGGACATGTAATATACTTCTTTATCTTGAGGAGTCTTTAATGACAATTTGATATGATTAATTAAATTTGGGTTGGTGAGTTTTACTAAGCTGCCTTCACAGTTTGTCACTTTGTTTTTACGGTTTTGTTCATCAGGTTTTATATTATTTTTGTATGTGTAGTTTTGGGCTATGTGGTATAGGCTCATGGTTTCCAAAGTGGTACTCCTGTTTGGGTAGTATGTGTCCAATAAATAGTTTTTTTAAAATGTCTTGGCTGTTGGGATCTTGTTTGGCTATTGTTTCTATATCTTCGTATGATTTTAGAACTCTTTTTCTAGATTTAGCTGGACCAAGACTTAGCCATAATATATTTGCAGATTTACCATACAATGCAGTACCAGTTAATCGATCAGCTGCTTCATAGGATCCACATTCTCTATGGGACAGCATTTTTATGCCCAAGCTGTATAATTTCTGAGACACTGTTTTATCTGATGACAGGTCATTCCAGAGGTCTTGGAGCTCTGTCTTTTCTGATTTGGTTACATATGCTGTGACATATCGTGCAACTGCAGTAGAATTGTCTGCAATGTACTGCACGTCTATGTTTGCATTACATAAGTTGGCAACGGTTGCATTGTAATCATTGATATATTTTTCTTCTTCTTTTCTTTTTATGCAATATGTTTATTTAGGTGACTTACCTTTAACACTATTGGCCTCATTACACGGATGGCGGAGAACCTTGGCGCTATTAGCGCCATGGTTCATGCCGGTAAAATATCGGCACCGCCTTGGCGGAAAGGGGAATTACCGCCCCATTCCAAGGTTGGCGGGGCGGTAATTCCCCCTTCCACCATTGCCCTTCCCCATTCCCATTTTTGCCCCATAGGGCTCAATGGCGAAGGCGCTAATTACGGTACAGCAAATTGCGGTATCGTAATTAGCACCCTGGGTCCCTTTGCGGGTTGGTTTTTAACGCCTGCAAAAAGCAGGCGTTAAATCCCCCAACCCGCAAAGGGACCTCGTAGTAAGGCGGTAAGGATTTACCGGTACCAGTATTTTACCGGTACCGGTAAATCCTTACCGCCATCCGTGTAATGAGGCCCTATGTCTAACTGAAGACATGAGGATGTTCACTTGACCTGTATTTGTAACTGATCTAGGGAAACCAAATCGGCATTTGGTGTAGTATTTCCCTTTGTTTTTGTATTTGCGACGACAATATTTGCCACATTTGTATCTTTGGAATTGTAAAATTTTTGCATGAAGATCACTATTTGCGGATTCTGATGGAATTTCACAAGTGACATATTTTTCAATAAACTGTAAAACAGTGGCATCACTGTCTTGACCAAATTTAGGAGCATCTTTAATCCATAAAAGCATGTGGACATGTGGTGCTCCTCTGGCTTGGTATTCTTTTCTCCAAAAGAAGTGTTGCACTTCTCCAAGGGGAGGAACAGTTTTGATACAAATAAAATGTAGCATAGCAATGAAGCGATGGTGAAAATATCTTGAAACATTAAAAGGATCCTGTGAACAAAGTTCTCCATGTGTTAGTAAATCTATGTTTGTTTTGTTTTCGTTTGATATGCGTAGGAAAGCATGTAAATCTTCCCATGCATATTCTGCACAGCTTAATGTAACAAACTAAGTGGGTGGGCCAAGGTTTCTGATCATACAACGTACATCTCCATGACGTCGAAACCAGTACTCTTTAGTACCACGCATATTTGCTAATAGATTTGTAAGATTTGCTTGTAAAACCTCATCTTTTTGTTGAACTTTTTGTAATAATTGTGTAGCTGTCATATTTTGAAAGTGTGATCCTGATTTTAATATGTGTGCAACTCCGTAACATAAAGTTGCTAGTTCACTTTCAAAGAGTAGGTGAAATATGTATTACACATTTTGTCGAAATCTGGGATCTTCAGAATACATTTGTAATGAGCGATATTCTGATGCTGATATTTGAACAGGTCTATCATCGTATCTTCCTCCTTTGCCAGTAGGAAAGAGTAAAGGAAAAGCATGTGCTTCTATATTTTTTTCCCATATGCTGATTGGTGATCCTTTTGCTTGACGCATTTGGTACGTTTCCAGTGCATCTTCTATGGTGTCATTAGAGTGCAATGGATGAATTGTATAATGGTCTAAAGTGTTTGATATTGTTGCAGGATCTAGGAGCTCAAATTGACCAGCTTCTTGTGTCTCTTGAATTATTTCAGTTGTATCTTTCAAGTTTTCTTCAATATTAATTTCTTTGTAATATTAATTATTCTCTTTAAGATATTGCAGGGCGTCTCTAACTTTATGTAAATCTACCAGTTGTTGCCAAATATTGTTGTCTTTTGTAGGTACTCCATTTACCAAGATAATTAAAGATTGCTGCATTGGACTTTGCACTTCTAGAGTGTGCACATTTTCTTTTAGATCTAATGGTAAATACACTACTTTTCGACAAATACCTTTTACTAATTCAGAGAGAGGTAATTTTGCAGTTTTTGGTTGAAGGCGTATTATTGCTTGAAATGGGTGCACTGTTTGAATTATGATGCTCTCATATAAATTAAGTTGTTGAAGGGGTTTTGGTAGTGGATATAATTCCAAGTTATTTGTGATAGCACGTCAAGGAGTTTGGTTGTTGTCAAGTTTTGTAGTACAGTAACTGCAAAGTATTATGGGGTCAGTTATTTCGTATTTGTTTTTTGCTATAAGGTAGAGAGCTAATTCAAACCATTTAGAATCTTCATTGTCTTCTATTTTGTATGATAGGTCTACAGTTTTTGTATTACTTTTATAAAAAGTTCTGCGGCAACATACACACACGTGGTTTGGTACTTCAGCTGAAGTACTTTCAAATTTTAGTATTTTTTTTTTGTATGTGTGTAGTGAAAGGTTGCCATGTGCAGATTTGTTTCGAAGACAGCTAATTCATCTTGTAAGTGTGTTTCACTACCAAAATCTTTTATCTGGATATAGTCGATTTCTTCTAGTAGGTCTTTTGCTGTACCATGTAGAAGAATGTTATTTAAATTGACTAGTGCTAAAGCAGGACTTTTAGCATAGTACAGTTTATAAACTAGATTTCTTATACTTGCATGATGTGTTGATATCCTTTTGATATCATGGAAGGGTGTTTTGCAAGTAGGTCCTGTAATGCAGGCCAATGAATGTCCTTGTAGTCCTGTGTACTTGCGTACTGGACAAGCATCCATATTTTGCAGTATTTTAATTTTGATTGTGTCTTTGCTTTTCACATATTGATTGCGGAATTGGCGTAAAGACTTGAACATTTTTTTGGGAATGTTACACATTGACGTGCATGGCCATTTGTACACTAGATGTTCTGATTCAGTTGAATGGAGGGGTAAATCTACGTTTTCAGGGCATATTTTTGTAAGGAGTACTTCTTATTCCATTATGGTATTATTAACTTTTTCATAACCTCGACCACTGCTATGTATGGCAATTGTATTTGTTTGCTTTTGTTTGTAGGCTTCTTCATTAAAGTATGGTTCTGTGCTTGTAGTGTGACTCCATTCACCTCCACAGATATTTAAGAAGTTATTTCTGTTGACATTTCGTTTATTGAGAAGTCTTTTTTGTAATTTAGTTATTAGTTTTGTTAGTGGTTTCATTCTGTTTAACACTAAAATAAATAACTTTATTTTGAGAAGAAGTGCACTGTCTATCAACGCTTCTAAGATTACTTTCCTACGATAGGTTTGAAGTGTTGAACCTGGTTTCTCTCCTGTTTTTATAAGATTTTGAAGGTCAGCAACATCTACAGCCACCTGAGGAGAGGGCAGGAGCCCCTTCCTCCTCCGTTGACCTGCATCAGGAGCGCGGATCGAGCCACGCGGATGCACAGCACCTAGCTGCACCCCATCGATCCAGAGAGCCTTTTGCACTGGTAAGGCCCTATTGCCCACAACAACTGCTGCCTGCAACAAGAAATGTGACCCTGTATGTTTTACAGAGCAGGCCACGACGATTTCGCTTCGCCTGACCTGATCTGCCTTACCCCGTAATGCCAGGCGCGACGCAGCGCCATAACGAGGCTGGTGCCTCGTTGCCAGGATACGAGCGCATTTGATCAGGCCTCATCCGCCGGCAGGCGGAAACGCCGGCGGCCGCCATACGAAGACCCTTACAAAGGCCACTGTTTGCCCCCTGAGCCCTGGTCAGCAACAGCTACAGCCACCTGAGGAGAGGGCAGGAGCCCCTTCCTCTTCCGTTCACCTGCATCAGGAGCGCGGATCGAGCCACGTGGATGCACAGCACCTAGCTGCACCCCATCCATCCAGAGAGCCTTTTGCACTGGTAAGGCCCTATTGCCCACAACAACTGCTGCCTGCACCAAGAAACATGACCCTGTATGTTTTACAGAGCAGGCCACGACGATTTCGCTTCGCCTGACCTGATCTGCCTTACCCCGTAATGCCAGGCGCGACGCAGCGCCATAACGAGGCTGGTGCCTCGTTGCCAGGATACGAGCGCATTTGATCAGGCCTCATCCGCCGGCAGGCGGAAACGCCGGCGGCCGCCATACGAAGACCCTTACAAAGGCCACTGTTTGCCCCCTGAGCCCTAGTCAGCAACAGCTACAGCCACCTGAGGAGAGGGCAGGAGCCCCTTCCTCTTCCGTTCACCTGCATCAGGAGCGCGGATCGAGCCACGTGGATGCACAGCACCTAGCTGCACCCCATCCATCCAGAGAGCCTTTTGCACTGGTAAGGCCCTATTGCCCACAACAACTGCTGCCTGCACCAAGAAACATGACCCTGTATGTTTTACAGAGCAGGCCACGACGATTTCGCTTCGCCTGACCTGATCTGCCTGACCCCGTAATGCCGGGCGCGACGCGTGTCGCCATAACGAGGCTGGTGCCTCGTTGCCAGGATACGAGCGCATTTGATCAGGCCTCATCCGCCGGCAGGCGGAAACGCCGGCAGCCGCCATACGAAGACCCTTACAAAGGCCCCTGTTTGCCCCCTGTTCACGCGCTGGAGCGCACTACTCTGCCCGTCCTCATACTCGAAGTATGTTCTCTAAGCCATCGTCTCAACTGAGGTCCAGAGGAGCAGGAGATCCCGCCATCCACTGCAGGAGTAGCAGGCTTTAGGATCGATGGCCGCGGGCCCTGCCAGATGCAAGGTAGGCCATATGCCTCCCCTAGTTGTACTCCAGATTTCGGCCGCATGCCTGGTTCTTCTCATTTCTATAGTGTTTGGGCACCCACATGGGCCCTCACTAGCAAACGGCATCTAGCCTGTTTTTTACTGCCACATGTAGAAACAGCAATTGTACCCCAACACCCCAACTTGCCAGCCCGTGCCTTATAGACTCGCTGTCTGACACACTACTACTGGTCTCATACATACCACCCTATATCTATAGCTTTAAGCACGACTCGGAACCCTTGAACGCTACCCCACTATATTATGAACTCTACCGTCCTACCTGAACCTAGGCACTCCCTCAAATTCCATCTCAGCTCATGTCTACTCTGAACCAAGATGCTAACCTCACTGCACCTTGTATTGTACCTTAGGGTACTAATAGACTCCATCGATTGTGTTGTGCCCTATGGTCGCAAATAGACCACATTGATTTGTGTTGTGCCCTATGGTCGCTAATAGACCACATTGATTTGTGTTGTGCCCTATGGTCGCTAATAGACCACATTGATTTGTGTTGTGCCCTATGGTCGCTAATAGACCACATTGATTTGTGTTGTGCCCTATGGTCGCTAATAGACCACATTGATTTGTATTGTGCCCTATGGTCGCTAATAGACCACATGGATTGTGTTGTCACTCGCTCGCCTTTACTGTGAAGTTTGCACATGCCATCTTTTAGCCTGAGTGTGATTTATGATTTTAAGTGAACCCCCTGTCTAACTGCATCTGTTTGCACGTGCCACTTTAGCCTGAGCGTGATTTCTAATTTAGGTGAACCTCTTCCACTGAGAACCCTCCAAGGTCTTAAGCCTCTGAATCAAAAACACTGCCGGCATTATACCAATTGTTGTGCCTTACCTGATATTGTCTTATACTAGTTTGCACCTAACTACTATTGCTGCTGCCACAATCACCACTAGACCTTACCTGACGTTAGTTGCGGCTCCCTTCTACTACCGCTACAGCCAGAATAGCCCCACTATACAATAGTCGATCCACACTACTGTCGCTAATCCCGGATCCAAATTGCACAATGTACCTTAGTAAGAACCAAACAGCCACCCTACCATACCTCCTCATACCCTTACTACACCTTGCCATCTCTACTGCTGCCATAACTATGTACCCTGCAGAAAATGCACCTTGTCCAACCTCAGAAAGAAACACCAGACTACGAGCCAGACTACCCCGCCTCTACGAGCCTATCTACCATAACAAGAGACCCACCTCGCAACACATCAAAACCCGCCCGAACCAAACTACACCCTGCTACAACTCCACCCAACCCAAACTCATCCCTATAACAATCCAGGACACACCCAACTCTACCACTATATCCGGAGCCTTGATTAACGCGAGATCACTAGTGGCCCACGCCACAGAAATAGCAGACACCTTTCCTCAAACAATCTCGACCTCCTAGCAATCACCAAATCATGGCTGCACGAAGCAGCAGGCCCAGCACTTTCAATAGCCATTCCAGAAAATTACCAAATAATCAGAATGGACAGGCCCAACAATAGAGGAGGTGGCCTGGCCATCATAGCTAAAACAAACCTCGAGCTAAAACCACTGGCTCAAGCACCTCTCAAATCCTGCGAGCTCCTAGTAGCCAAACTGCCTATCTCCAACTGTCACACATTAACCATATATCTAATATATAGGCCACCTGGACCCATTGGCTCATTCGAAGCAGACCTATCCAGCCTCCTAGTTAACAATATAAAAGACACCTCCCAAATATTATTGCTAGGCGACCTGAACCTTGGGTTAAATGACCCTGATGACCAACCAGCACAAGCCATAGCCAACATGCCAGATGAACACGGCCTAATCCAAAGAGTGCTCACCCCCACCCACAATAAAGGCAGGACCCTGGACTGGATCGCCACCCTGAACTGCGATACCGTCATCACCAAAACCGCTCCCCAACACTGGACAGACCATCACCTCATTGACTTCACTCTATCTCTCAATAAAGAAGTCAACAAAGAAAAAATCATGGCACCACCACTGCCCACTAGAGCAAAATAAAATATAACCCCAGACAACCTCCTACCACTACTACTGCCAACCCTCAATGATCTTCCCGACAACCTAAATCCAGAGTGTCTAGTAGAAAATTACAACAATGCCATAAAGAAAGGTCTAGACATCATTGCCCCTCTTAAACTGCAAAAGAGTAAACAACAAGCCCACCTGAACACCTGGTTCACCCCACATCTGAAAGAACTTAGATTGCACAAAAGGAAACTTGAAACCCAATGGCGCAATTCCCCCACTGAAGAGAACAAATCACAACTTAAACTTTTTGCCAACAACTATAAAAAAGAAATTCTACTCACAAAAAAGAATCTCTTCAATGAAAGAATCGAAAAATCTAGCTCCAACACCAGAGAACTATTTGCCATACTAAGGGAACTAGAATCCCCCATATCCCCACCAGACATTATAATCAAGGACAAAGCATGGTGCACCAGCGTCCAAAACGCCCTAACTAATAAAATTAAAACTCTCCAAACTAAAATTGCACTAAAAAAAGACTCCCTCACCACCAATTAAGCATTTCCCAGCAACCACGCCAAAACAACCAACTCTCCAGGCCAGAATCTCTTCAGGTTCACCAAAATATCTATCCCAGAAACAGAAAGAGTTATAGCCTCACTTAAACCATCCAACTGCAAAGGCGACAACTGCCCTCCCCAGATAATCAAGGATGCTGCCAGGGACCTAGCCCCCTTTATAACCAAGCTGATCAATGCATCCTTCTCTTCCAACATCATACCAAGCAACCTCAAAGAATCTTGGGACTTGCCTCTCCTCAAGAAGCAAACCCTAGACCCTGCTATTTCCAGCAATTACAGGCCCATCACCACAGTGCCGTTCCTGTTAAAGATAATAGACAGAGTAGCATACCTACAAATTCAGCAATATCTTGAAACTCACAAACTATTAGGCACCCGCCAATCGGGCTTCAGACCGCAGCACGGTACTAAGACAGCCCTAATTGATCTTAAAACCCAGATCAATGAGATCAACGACAAAGGGAACAGCGCCATGCTACTCCTCCTCAACCTGTCGGCAGCATTCGACCTGGTGGATCATGCTTTCCTATGCGAACACCTGGCCTCAGCTGCCCACTTCTCGAAAGAGGCCATAGCCTGGATCCAATCATTCTTGGACAATCGAACCATGAGTGTCTTCTCTACCCTAGCCTCAGCAGACGCAATCAAAATAACTTGCGGGGTACCCCAGGGTTCCTGCGTCTCTCCCACCCTCTACAACATTTTTACCAAGCCCATATTTGACAAGTTGGACAGACTGGGTGTCTCATATACTAATTATGCAGATGACTCCCAGATCCTCATACCCCTTTCGGGCAACTTCGACTCAGATACGGCCTTGGTAAACAAAATATATCTCATCATTCAGGCATGGATGGCCACACACGGCCTATGCCTGATTGATGAGAAAACCGAAATCCTGCTCGTCGGATCCAACACTAATCTAAAAAAACTCAACTCCAATTATAAGGCCTTCAACATTGATGGCAACACCATCCCAGTGGCCAAAACAGAGAAAACACTAGGCTTTCACCTTGATGCAACCATGTCACTAAAAAAACAAGTCAACTCACTAGCATCCTCTACCGCCTACACATGCAAGCTAATCAGGGCAAGTAGAGCCTTCCTCACCCAGGCTAGCTGCATCATCATTGCCAATGCCCTAATACTACCCAGACTTGACTATTGTAATGCCATGTACCTAGGAGCAAACAAAGACATAACCAACAAACTACAAACACTACAAAATAACGCTCTCAGAACAGCCCTTAACCTACCCTCCAAGGAACACAGTTCCAACAAAAGGAGAGAACACAAATGGCTCAAAATCTCTGACCGCATCTCTCTCAAAATGGCATCACTCACTTTCAAATGCTTAAACAACGCAGCCCCCCCTATCTCGCATCCAGAATAAAGAAAAAACCTCCATCCGCCCCACTAGATCGATTAACTCCTACTGCCTGCAGGTACCCAATTTCAGACAAAAGAAAACCGGCGGCAGTAGCTTCCCTGTCTTGGCAGCCCAACATTGGAACGCCCTCCCACTCAACGTTAGGACAGACCAATCCTACTATAGCTTCAGGCGAAACATCCTCACCTTGCTGCGGTCCAAAGATCCCCATGACTAACCCTGCCACCTCACCTGCCCATGCCTTGCTCAAACCAGACTGTTATGCACAGCATTAAATATGTAAATATGTAAGTTCAACCGTACTGTCTCCATCCACAGCACTAAAAATGTAAATATGTAAGCAATTTATTAACTATATGTATATATGCACATTCCTCTCATTGTAATGCTATGAATCTTTTTCATGTGTGCCCTATCCTACAACTAAGTTTTTATGTAAACCTACCTTCCTGATCTCTGTTGCGCCCTGTTACCTCTGGGCTTTGCGCGCCATACTAAATAAATAAACAAACAAACAAACAAACAAATAAATAAACAAACTTTGTGACGGAACATTTTGGCTAAAATACTTTTCTTGGTATGCTTACTTTGTACTATATCAAGATTTATAGAAGAAGTTTTATTTGTAGTGATAGTTGATTTTCTGTTAATTGTTTTTTGGGTTGTTTTACTTTTTGATAGAGGAGGCAACGTTTTTGTACTAGAAACTTCTTCTGTTTCACTACATGACTTTTTTTTACAAATTCTGCTGTAGATGGATGTTTATGTTGGAGACTTTTCTTTTCATTTGCTCTAGTTCTGCATTCCTTTCTACGGAGTTGCTTTTTGGTAGGCATGCTTTAGGGTCTGTTGAAAAAAATACAGAAGGTATGGGTTGGGGTGTTCTGCAATTCATGTGTGTTGTGTGCATGAGTGTTTGAGTGAGATGATAAAGATGTATGTAATGGTGTGTGATTGTGCATTGGGAAGTACAACTACTAAGGATGGGTATTCTTGAATTAATGTGTTAATACACTGGGGTTCAGATTACAGAAAAAAGTAAGCCAGTGGTGTGGAGAAGTATAAATAGTATATCTAAAGCTATACAATTAAAACAGTTGTTTCTTCTACAACATCTAAATTCTAGTGGCTGAGTTGGGTAATTTGTGTGGCGAAAAATAGGAATTTGTGGGCCATTCTGCCAGTAAATCACTGTTTAAGACGGGAGGGTTTTTGGTCAGAATGGTGCAGAATCTCTATTTTTAGGCACAGAAGTAGCATGAATTAACATTAGAGTGTGTTTGAGTAATAATTCAAATATTATGGTAACAATCTACTTACTTTTTTTCTAAAATGAGCAGTTTGCTTCTTAGTTGTTCTTTGTAATTCAAATTTGGCTGCTTATTTTCAGGAGAATGGTCTTCACTGCAATTGTAAAAGAAAGAAATTAGTAATTTGGTTTGTATATAGCACTGTTTTTAATTTAGACCTAGATTTTTTAAATTGTAATGCTCAACGCCTTCTTCAAAACCATTAAAACTATCTTATGACTAACTGTAGGAAAGAAAATATCTTTACTATGGCTTGTCAAAATCATAATGTACCACTGCATACCACTATTCCTGTAACTAAGCTTTTCCACTTAATAGTGAGTCCATGTGATAGCCTGCTTTTCCACGTAAGAGGGAGTCAATGTCATAGCCTGCTTGTCCTATATATATGTAGGTAATTATATAAACTAAAAAAATTAAAACCAAGTATGTGTTTGTACAAATATTATTCTTTGAGATTTGATGATAGAGTGTGCATGTAATTTTGTTTGATCATATGTAGTCTTTATATTTTATTTAAAACACGTTAGTTTAACATTATTTGCGTGTGTGTGTACAAAGAAATTAAACGGTATAAAGGTTTGTAAGTCACAGTTCATTTTAGGAGAGTGAAAAAATGATCGTAGATTCATTTTACAGATTATACAAGGTAAAAGTCGGTTAGAAAATGTGTTCATGTACTGTATAGAAAATATGCATACCTGTAGTTTGTGTTCATGCATATGGATATGGAGGAAGCTGCAAATAGAAATCTTGGAGACTTGTCTAGTATTTCTCGTAGATCGTGCTTACCAATGGTATGAGACTTGTAGTCCGAGAGATTCACTGTACATTTGAAGTGCTGATCTATGATGATGCAGTTACATGTAGAGGTCTTGGATTTGATTGGTGGATGGTCATGTGATTTCTTAGCTACATCCAATGAGGGAATGGCACAGAGAGTGAAGTGGAAATGGAGAAGGGCTGTCCATGTTACGATATGTTCGCGGACATGGCAGTAGTTCTAGGGCACCGCGTATTACATCCAGGGAATTTGGGGTGGGGAGGCATGCAAATGAGATTGAATGTAGCAAGGGATTGGTCAGTAAAGTTTAGTGAGTGTGTTGTGCTAGGAGAGGTTTTCTCAGATATTCTTTTTGCTTAGAGAATAACAGATAGCTATGGCTGAGTGTTTTAAAAAACAGAGTGTGTGGATTTTGGGAAACTCGTGGATACATTGGTTGAAGGTGCATGCAGAAAGCTGTGGAGTATCTATAGATCTTGGATTCCCACATGTGGAAGTGCACTGGCATGGAGTCCGTGGAATGAAGTGGCTGGACTTGCTACCTCTCTGTGCAACTTTGAAGATAGAGGAACATTCAGACATAATTGTAATTCATTGTGGAGGGAACAGTTTAGGACATGTGTCTGGAATTTCTTTGCAATTTGCAATGAAAGAAGGACTTCAGAAGATCATGGACATGTTTCCAAACTCCAAAGTAATTTTTTTCACGGATTGCGCAGAGACAAATGTGGCTTCGTTCTTTCTCATGTGGTCCACAAATGGAGAAAGCAAGGCGTAATGTCAATAAGGCTGTTTGTGCCCTCCTAAGAGATTTTGGCATGTCCTCTTTTCACAATGAAAATATTATGTTTCGTAGTACATACATTTTTCTCGCAGAGATGGTGTCCATGTTACCTATGCTGGCAATCAGATTTTTCTGAGAAATGTACAAAATGCATTGCAACCTTTTTTAGAAATGCAGCATGCATTTCGAAGTAGGTGTTAATTATTTATAATTTTATAAATTTATAATTTTTGACATACAAACACCTCCCAAAGGCTATTTTCAGAGCCACCACTTCCTCCCAGAGAAAAATGCAATGGTTACAATAGGGTAGCATCCCAATTTTTTTTTATGTTCGCGAACTGTCTGCGGACTTTCAAGAAATAGAAAGGGCCTTGCGTTATTTATCTTTACTTCTGTTTTTTAACTGTGAAAGGAGGCTCTGAAAAGAGCCTTATATTTTTTTTGATTTTTGTTATTTTGTATTTTTTTTGGTTTTTTACACACGACACACTAGGAGAGGAGTGGAAAGGGGGTGAAGGGGGGGACACCAACCACAGAGATAAGATAGGGCGAGCTGAGAGAGGAAGATGTAGAGTGGGTTTTATTTGGGTAGTGAGCAGGTCTTCTCGTGCTCTGAGACAATATTCTCAAAAGCACTGTGAAGTCACTCCCCCCTGCAGAGTACTGTGTCACCGTACATACATACAACTGTGACCCTAGAAAGGTAAGGGTCATCAGAATTCTGTATGGCCTGTGAGGCAGCTTGAGGAAGACGCTGTCCCAGAGAGGTGTTCCTTGTGGTGACAGGATCAGAAACGGAGGATGAAGTAGAGGCAATCAACCTACTACGCTCTTCGCAAGGTACAACCTTGCGAATGGCCCCAGTGTGGAATGAGTTCAGGTGTCGTTTCATGGTCGTAGTCCCAAAGCTATACGAACCATGCCTCCCGCGACTGAGTACCATTTTGCACTCATTGCAGGTGACACGGTTCGCACGAGCCTTAGGACCATTCCCATGAACGGTAAACAACCCCCACACCCAAGAATCACGCCCAGGGCGGGTAGTAGGGTTTTCCTCTACCTCATTCTCGTCATCCTCTTCTTCCTCCTCGTATCCTCACTCCTCTTCCCCTCTTCAGGCCCTTGGGAAGGTGGTGGTGGTGGAGGGGGTGGGGGTGGTGCTGAGGCAGATACAGCACCAGGTGGCAGCAGTGGAGCCACAGAAGCCATCGGGTTGAAGATGGAAATCTGCAGGTTGCAGCACAAATCTCTGTGCTCTGTAGAATAGCCAGAAACACAATGAGAATGAGCTCTAGGGTGTGGTCTTTTATAGGGGTGCTTGTGCGCGGTTCGCGGACATGCGCGCCGTCCGCAAGATAGATCGAACACCAAAAAAGGTTCAAAAAGTCACAAAAACTATGTGGAAACTTAGGATTAGTATGTGGGATTTGTGGTATGTTGAGTTTTTAATGAGAAATATTGTGGATTACTTGGAAATGTACTTTTAAAGTGTTCTGGGACACGAACAGTGTCCGCATTCAGAACACGCGATCAGCGTGGGCGCGGTCACATGATTGTTTCATGAGCATGTTCGCTAAGGTAGCAGCCGTCCGCAGGACACCCAATGTACGGACATTGTTTTGCGCATGCGTGTTGATGTTCTACGGACAGTGTTCGGGTCCTGAACTAATTAAAAGTGCATCACACGTAAAACGAACAGTTACGGACAGCCGTTTGTTCTTAGCACAGTTTAATTTACTTGTGCACAATACGGACAGACATAGTGTCTCAAGCACACCTCCATTTTCGTTTATTTAGGAACAATTCAGGACACCACAAGTGTTCTTAGAACAGTTTCAACTTGCTAGCGAACACTACGAACAGGCATAGTGTTCTTAAGGCCACCTCCATTTTTGTTTATTTACGAACATTTCAGGACACTACGAGTGTTCTTAGAACATTTTCAACTTGCATGAGAACATTACAGACAGATATAGTGTCCTCAGGACACTTACATTTTCGTTTATTTATGAACATTTCTGAACAACCGCCCTGTCCGTGGACACCTAAATTGGTTTTACCACAAAGAACTGAAAGTAATTACAACACAATATAAAAAAGTAACTTTATTTAACATATATAAACAATTTATAACTGAGAAGGTGGGGCAGAAATGGAAACAAAAACAGGAGAATTAGGGTTTTCAATATAAGTGGGATCAGGTGAAGAAGGCATGGAAATCTCATCAAAACGTTGTTGTCCATCGAGAGAGTTTGGGGTTAAATGAATGGGATATGGTGAGGGGGGACAAGTACAGATGGGACAATGGTATGCTGTTGGTGGGTTTAGGTGATCTTCCACAAAGTTCTTTAAATCTGTAAAATTTGCCATAAGTTGGTCCGTTTTGTGGGTAATGTGTTAAAGAGTGTTATCCACCGCTTCATTTTCTTTGGAAGTTGCAATTTTTGTAGGGTCTGTAAAAAAAAATGTATATGTTGAATGTATACAAAATAATATTTATTAATTGGTTTATATAGTAAGGTGTGTACCATTAGGTGGACTATCTTCTAACATTTCGTCTCATGGGAAATGGTCCTCTAGCCAGTCCAGAGTACTACACATTTCTGTGAGAAAACAAAGAAGTAATATGTTTTTTTTTTCTAATATAGAAAGTTTATAAATATATGAGTAACATGAAGTGCACTTACTATTTCTGGTAAGATATGTAATCAGTAGTCTATACGTCTGGTCTTGCTGTTAGTTGTGGAGTGTCTGTGAGGTAATTATGTTGGAAGATAGTTTATCTTCTTTTGGTATATTCCATTTTTGAACATATTGTATTTAAATGAATGGTTAGTGTGTTACATATATGGGTTACATTTCTTAAGTATTACTACATATACTTTGTATGTGTGCTGCTTTGTGAATTTGTTAAATGTTCCTATGTTATGATATAACAATTACACATAACCTCCCCCAGAGTTTTTAGGTGTTGGTACTGTTGTCCGAAAATGTCCACGGACCGTCAAATTCAGTAGAAAGGGTTCAGTATGTTCCATATTACATGTACATAAAGTCAAAGTTATTATTGTTAAGTTGCACTACTAAAAACCTATGAAATTCAGTGAAAAAACTTTGTTAAAAGGGACGTTATGGTTAAGTTGCGCTACTAAAAACCTATGAAATTCAGTGAAAAAACTTTGTTAAAAGGGACATTATGGCTAAGTTGCGCTACTAAAAACCTATCAAATTCAGTAAAAAAACTTTGTTATAGGGACTTTATGGTTCAAAGTAAAACCGAAAAACACCTGAAATTCGGCAGTTATGGTAAGATAAGCAACCATAACTCGCGCCACCGTGCACTGCTAACACTAACACACAGGACATCAAAGATGACATCCCAAATGTCATTGATGACATCACTGATGACATCACATGTTCATTTACTATTCATGAAAAGTCTGTAGGAGGGATTCTTATTGTCAGACACTCAACCTTGCGCGGAGGTAGCACGTACACCTGCCTCCCCGTTGGGTCTTGGTGCCTGGCTTGGTAATAAACTCAGGCTTCCGTAACCCGCCGGGGAAAGAGGGTTAGGGTCCGCTGGATTGGATAGGTAGGGGGAAGTTAGGGTAACCGGGAAGAAGGGATAAGGGAATGGTGGGTAAGGGGGTTATAGGGAAAGGTCCGTCTTGCTGTCCCCTTGTGGGGTTCCTGAGATCGATGGCACTCCGCCCTTACACTCGCTCATACACTCAGCAAGAACCTCAGAGACCTGTTGGGTCTCATGCTATACACAATGGTGATTGATGCACATAATACGTTACTCTGGTAGAAGCGTTCCTTTCACGCTTCTTGAGCTTCACACTGACACCCCTAGAACAAGTATTTACAATACACAGTAATAGAACAACTCAAGAGACTTAGCTTCGTGTGATGCAGCTGAGAGGTATGCGGCTTGCCCCAGTTCTTGCCGTAACACTATGGCGCGATACGAATTCCAGCTGTACACTACAGCGGAGCGCCGCTACAAGAAAACCAAAAACAGGTGTGAGCGTAATGTTAACAACCGTGTTTCCTCACACGGTGCAATCACACATTCATTCGTTCCGGCACGGGTGGAATGTTCCGCCAAGACGGAGTTTGGAATCTTGTTCTTAGCACAGTTTAATTTACTTGTGCACAATATGGACAGACATAGTGTCTCAAGCACACCTCCATTTTCGTTTATTTAGGAACAATTCAGGACACCACAAGTGTTCTTAGAACAGTTTCAACTTGCTAGCGAACACTACGAACAGGCATAGTGTTCTTAAGGCCACCTCCATTTTCGTTTATTTACGAACATTTCAGGACACTACGAGTGTTCTTAGAACATTTTCAACTTGCATGAGAACATTACAGACAGATATAGTGTCCTCAGGACACTTACATTTATTTATGAACATTTCTGAACAACCGCCCTGTCCGTGGACACCTAAATTGGTTTTACCACAAAGAACTGAAAGTAATTACAACACAATATAAAAAAGTAAGTTTATTTAACATATATAAACAATTTATAACTGAGAAGGTGGGGCAGAAATGGAAACAAAAACAGGAGAATTAGGGTTTTCAATATAAGTGGGATCAGGTGAAGAAGGCATGGAAATCTCATCAAAACGTTGTTGTCCATCGAGAGAGTTTGGGGTTAAATTAATGGGATATGGTGAGGGGGGACAAGTACAGATGGGACAATGGTATGCTGTTGGTGGGTTTAGGTGATCTTCCACAAAGTTCTTTAAATCTGTAAAATTTGCCATAAGTTGGTCCGTTTTGTGGGTAATGTGTTAAAGAGTGTTATCCACCGCTTCATTTTCTTTGGAAGTTGCAATTTTTGTAGGGTCTGTAAAAAAAAATGTATATGTTGAATGTATACAAAATAATATTTATTAATTGGTTTATATAGTAAGGTGTGTACCATTAGGTGGACTATCTTCTAACATTTCGTCTCATGGGAAATGGTCCTCTAGCCAGTCCAGAGTACTACACATTTCTGTGAGAAAACAAAGAAGTAATATGTTTTTTTTTTCTAATATAGAAAGTTTATAAATATATGAGTAACATGAAGTGCACTTACTATTTCTGGTAAGATATGTAATCAGTAGTCTATACGTCTGGTCTTGCTGTAAGTTGTGGAGTGTCTGTGAGGTAATTATGTTGGAAGCTACTTTATCTTCTTTTGGTATATTCCATTTTTGAACATATTGTATTTAAATGAATGGTTAGTGTGTTACATATATGGGTTACATTTCTTAAGTATTACTACATATACTTTGTATGTGTGCTGCTTTGTGAATTTGTTAAATGTTCCTATGTTATGATATAACAATTACACATAACCTCCCCCAGAGTTTTTAGGTGTTGGTACTGTTGTCCGAAAATGTCCACGGACCGTCAAATTCAGTAGAAAGGGTTCAGTATGTTCCATATTACATGTACATAAAGTCAAAGTTATTATTGTTAAGTTGCGCTACTAAAAACCTATGAAATTCAGTAAAAAAACTTTGTTAAAGGGACGTTATGGTTAAGTTGCACTACTAAAAACCTATGAAATTCAGTGAAAAAACTTTGTTAAAAGGGACGTTATGGTTAAGTTGCGCTACTAAAAACCTATGAAATTCAGTAAAAAAACTTTGTTAAAAGGGACATTATGGCTAAGTTGCGCTACTAAAAACCTATCAAATTCAGTAAAAAAACTTTGTTATAGGGACTTTATGGTTCAAAGTAAAACCGAAAAACACCTGAAATTCGGCAGTTATGGTAAGATAAGCAACCATAACTCGCGCCACCGTGCACTGCTAACACTAACACACAGGACATCAAAGATGACATCCCAAATGTCATTGATGACATCACTGATGACATCACATGTTCATTTACTTTTCATGAAAAGTCTGTAGGAGGGATTCTTATTGTCAGACACTCAACCTTGCGCGGAGGTAGCACGTACACCTGCCTCCCCGTTGGGTCTTGGTGCCTGGCTTGGTAATAAACTCAGGCTTCCGTAACCCGCCGGGGAAAGAGGGTTAGGGTCCGCTGGATTGGATAGGTAGGGGGAAGTTAGGGTAATCGGGAAGAAGGGATAAGGGAATGGTGGGTAAGGGGGTTATAGGGAAAGGTCCGTCTTGCTGTCCCCTTGTGGGGTTTCTGAGATCGATGGCACTCTGCCCTTACACTCGCTCATACACTCAGCAAGAACCTCAGAGACCTGTTGGGTCTCACGCTATACACAATGGTGATTGATGCACATAATACGTTACTCTGGTAGAAGCGTTCCTTTCACGCTTCTTGAGCTTCACACGGACACCCCTAGAACAAGTATTTACAATACACAGTAATAGAACAACTCAAGAGACTTAGCTTCGTGTGATGCAGCTGAGAGGTATGCGGCTTGCCCCAGTTCTTGCCGTAACACTATGGCGCGATACGAATTCCAGCTGTACACTACAGCGGAGCGCCGCTACAAGAAAACCAAAAACAGGTGTGAGCGTAATGTTAACAACCGTGTTTCCTCACACGGTGCAATCACACATTAATTCGTTCCGGCACGGGTGGAATGTTCCGCCAAGACGGAGTTTGGAATCTCTTCCAGTGCTAGGCTTCATCCCACTCCCCACGTGTGCACCCAACGCTGAATCCCAACCAGCGTGTTCCAGACGCACGCTGGCAGTATCTGTTCCAGACGCACGCTGGCAGTATCTGTTATTCTTTTTAAGCGTTCCGTTAGCGGTCGCTTGTTCGCATTAGTTTAGCCAAAGAAAGGAATGCACTTATCTGTCATGGAGCGCGGGGCCTGCAGTATTCACAGGCGAGTTTGGCCCCGCGGGTCGCTGCCTGCAGGAGCCCTCGATCTGCACGTCTTCTCGGGTCAGACTCCTTTAGCACAAGCAGGGATCCTTGCGCGCGTCGCGCGCATGCGCTGGTCCTCGGGCGTTGTCCCGAAGTAGTTCTTTTGCTCGCGAAGGCGCGAGCATGCTGGGTATTGTAGTCTTTCTCGGTCCTGATGCCGAATGCTGCATTCTGCTGCCTCCAGGCTTGCTTTCTACAAATAGGGCACAACAAAGTCCTAAAATACAGATGCTTGGACCACTGCCTGTTCTTCCCTAGCCCAGGATGTTGCTCTTTGTGCGTGGTGTGCACCAAATGCCCCAAACCTGCATTAGGCACAGTTGGAATCCTGACAGTACTCCCCCTCCCAACAGGGCCTGCTTTAGAGGGGTTGTTCTTATGAAAAACACTTATCAGCCGGGGTGCATGAACATTTGACGCTGGCTCCCAAGAGCGCTCTTCGGGCCCGTAACCCAGCCAATCTATCAAGTAATACAATTGCCCCAAACGAAAACGTGAATCCAAAACTGCTTTTACTTCGAACTCAGGAACCCCGTGAACAGTGACAGGTGGAGGTTTCTTGGGGCAAATGGACGCCGGGGCGGGTTTTAACAATGCAACATGGAACACAGGGTGAATTTTCATTTGTGTTGGCAAAGTGAGGCGAACTGCTACGGGATTTAAAACCTTTTCCACAGGGAATGGACCCACAAACCTGGGCTGGAACTTACGTGGGCCTAGCAAGTGAAGATTTTGCGTGTTCAGCCATACCATATCCCCGGCCTTGTATGTTGGAGCTTGTCCCCTGTTAGCATCAGCATATCTCTTGTAGTTTGATTTGGCGGTGTTTAGACTAGTGATGATATTGCGCCAAACGCCTTCAATATGTTTTTTATGCTGGGTAACAGCCGGAACTTCTACAAAGCTCACTTGAGGCACTGGTTGGAAACGTGGATGAAAGCCGTAAGTACCATAGAAAGGAGTTACTTAGGTGGATGCATGCACCGAGTTGTTATATGCTAACTCTGCTAGCCAGATGACATCTGCCCAAGAGGATTCATTATCATATGTCATACAACGGATGTACTGCTCCAGGGTTTGGTTCACCCTCTCAGTCTGCCCATCCGTTTCCGGATGATAACTAGTGGACAATTTTTGCTGCATACCCACCGTGGCGCAAAAGGCTTGCCAAAAGCGTGACGTAAATTGCGCCCCTCGATCGGATACAACATGAAGGGGGATACCATGAAGGCGCACTATGTTTTGAAGGAAAAGATCAACTAAAGCTTTGGCCGTGGGAACCCCTTTACAAGGGATGAAGTGTGCGAGCTTAGTCAAGGAGTCTACAACCACTAACACAGTGGTGAAACCATGACTCGTTGGTAGGTCCACAATAAAGTCTAATGAAATAGTATGCCATGGTACTGGTGGTGTGGGTAAAGGGCGTAACAGCCCAGCTGGTCTTTGATGACCTGCCTTGTTCCGTAAGCAGCATTCACATGTTCGTAGAATTTGTTGAACATCATGTTTCATTCTGGGCCACCAGAAGTGACGCGTCAGTAGTTCGTAAGTCTTGGCTATTCCGGGATGTCCCACGAAGGGCGAGTCATGGCACCACTTGACTGCTTGTTGCCGAATAGCCGTCGTGGGCAGATACAATTTGGTTCCCAAAAAGGGGAGCCCATCCTTAACAGTCTTTTCCTTGCTAGGATCACTCCATTGGGCCAGCTCTTGTGCTGTTAGCGCCTTCCTGATGTTAGTAAACATATCATCCACTACAACACTACCTATGATCCGTGCTGGTGGCACAATGGGTTTTGGTTCCTCTTCTGTATCGTATTTGACCTCAGGTTCTGGATACCGGGACAGGACGTCTGCTTTCCTGTTCTCTACCCCTGGACGGTATGTGACCACAAAATCAAAGTCAGCGAAATACATGGCCCATCGTAGCTGACGAGGACTTAGAGCCTTGGCTGATTTCAGGAACTGCAGATTCCTATGGTCGGTCAATATTGTTATTGTATGTTGGGCTCCCATTAGATAATGACGCCACTCACTGAACGCCGCTTTGATAGCTAGTAATTCCCTATCCGCTATCACGTAGTTACGTTCTGCAGGTAACAAGGTGCGAGAGAAATACGCTACTGGGTGTAGTTGACCAGTGCCATCTCGTTGGGATAGAATAGCACCAAGAGCGTAACTCGAAGCATCCGTTTCTATGACGTAGGGACGAGTGGGATCTGCATGTAACAAAATCGGAGCTGTTGTGAACGCTTTCTTCAGAGTCTGAAAACTTGCCTCCACCGCCTCATCCCAGTGAAACACTACCCCTTTTTTCAGTAAACGGGTAATCGGCTGTACTTTTTGGGCAAACCCGTCAATGAACCGTCGGTAAAAATTGGCGAAACCTAGGACAGTCTGCACATCCTTAACAGACGTGGGGGAAGGCCATTCTACTATGGCTCTCACCTTGCCTTGGTCCATGGTGACTCCTTCTGGCAAGAGAACAAATCCCAAGAATTCTACTGTGGTTTGGTGGAATACACATTTTTCTAATTTGGCATATAGTTGGTGTTCTCTTAATCGCTGCAAGACAGCCTTAACATGTTCTTGGTGCTCGTCCAGATTCTGGGAATAGATAAGTATGTCATCTATGTAAACGATGGCAAAAAGATCCAAATAACCCCGCAAAACTTCGTCTAGGAAATGTTGAAAGGCGGCGGGTGCATTGCAGAGTCCGAACGGCATGACTTGATACTCATAGAGCCCATACTTGGTCCTAAAAGCAGTCTTCCACTCGTCCCCCTCACGCACCCGCACGAGATGGTAAGCCCTTCGTAAGTCTAGTTTGGTGTAGATTTTAGCATTTCGTACCTGATCTAACAAGGTGGGTATCAATGGAAGCGGGTATCGATTCTTTACGGTTATTCGGTTGATTGCCCTATAATCAATACAAGTTCTTAGGTCTCCGGTCTTCTTAGGGACGAAGAACAAGGGTGACGACACCGGTGACATGGAGTGACGTATAAAACCATTAGCCAAATTCGTGTCTATGTATTCTCACAGGTGTTTGTTTTCTGATTCAGTCAATGCGTAGATTCGACTACACGGAAGTGCTGCGCCTGGTTCTAAATCTATTCTGCAATCGAATGTACGATGAGGTGGTAGGGTTTCTGCTGCGGCCTTGCTGAAAACATCCCTATAGGCTTGGTAGACTACTGGTAGGGTTTCTGTACTCCCAATCATGTGCCCTTGCCTAGGCGTACCCTGGATTTTAGGGTTTTCCGGAACTCTGGCGGGGTTGCTGAGGCAATGCTCCAAGCAGTGGTAAGACAAAAAACGTAAGGTACCCTGAGTCCAGTCCACTTCCGGATTGTGGGTTCCCAACCAAGGCAACCCGAGGATCATTCCGAACTGGGGTGCTGCAATGACATCGAACCTAATGTCTTCATGATGCTGGGAAGTACATTCCAAATGTACCCACCTAGTCTGCTTAGTTATGAGGCCAGAAGTGAGTGGTGACCCATCTACTGACTGCACTTCTTCCTTACATTCCTTGTCATGTAAAGGTATTCCCAATTTACATGCTAGGTCCTGGTCGATGAAATTGCCCGTGGCTCCTGAGTCTATCATCAAAGATACTGGAACACGCTTGGCCGCCCAACTGATATGACCTAAGACTGTCACATGAACCACCTGTACGTGGTGAGTATTAGCCAAGTGCTTCGGGGTGTTTTCTAATTGGCTCGCCCGAACCACCCTTACTGGCGAGCTTTCTCGTTTCCCGGCAGCAGCTCCCCCTTGGGTTTAGCAGGGCATTCTCTTACAAAGTGTCCGCCTTTACCGCAATACAAACAAAGCTTTTCCCTACGCCTTTTGTCTTTCTCTTCTTTGGTTAACGGCCCACGCACCGTTCCTATCTGCATGGGTTCGTCCACTGGCTTCTCATTTTTACTGGATTTTGGTTGGTGGTCTAATCTGGCTAGTGGTCTCGAATCCCATTTCCTTCTATCCTGCCTTCTCTCGCTTTGTCTCTGATCCAGACGCAATGCAAGGTCTATCATGGAGGAACAGCTTTCCTGCTGCGGGTCTACCTGCGCTATGAGGTCCTTCATCTCATCCCTCAGCCCTTGGTAAAATAAAGCTAGGCGCTTCTCCTCTGGCCAATCGGTTTCCACCGCTAAGCGACTAAAAGTGGTTACATAAGTAACCAAGTCCTTACCTCCTTGACGCAGGGTAAGTAATTCTCTGTCTTTAATTAGAGTTGCTGCCTTACGGTTAAAGATCTTACCGAATTCCTCTAGAAAAGTATCCCAATGATACAGGATAGCGTCATCCTTAGATACCAATGGCGTAGCCCAAGATGCAGCATCCCCACCCAGGTAAGAGATCACAAATGCTGTACGGGACTGAGCGCTGCGAAATATAGTAGGCTTGGTGATAAAGTGCAGCTGACATAGCATGATGAACTGATTTTAACGCTGTGGATCGCCATGATACCTTTCCGGGGCTGATAAGGGCAAGGGCGGTTCAGTAGATACGTGTACCTGAACTGGGGTGGGTGAAACCTGATCTCTGGGCAAGGGGGTAGCTTGGGCATTACTCTGCACAGTAAGGGTATGCACTTGACCAGCTAAGTTTATGTAATCTTGACGGGTGGCCTGCATTTCGTCTTTCAACTCCCGTAATGCTGCCAAAACCTCCTCCATGGTGTCGTGCTACCCAGGCGCTTAAAAATACTTGGGCTTGTGCTACTGTCAGACACTCAACCTTGCGCGGAGGTAGCACGTACACCTGCCTCCCCGTTGGGTCTTGGTGCCTGGCTTGGTAATAAACTCAGGCTTCCGTAACCCGCCGGGGAAAGAGGGTTAGGGTCCGCTGGATTGGATAGGTAGGGGGAAGTTAGGGTAACCGGGAAGAAGGGATAAGGGAATGGTGGGTAAGGGGGTTATAGGGAAAGGTCCGTCTTGCTGTCCCCTTGTGGGGTTTCTGAGATCGATGGCACTCTGCCCTTACACTCGCTCATACACTCAGCAAGAACCTCAGAGACCTGTTGGGTCTCACGCTATACACAATGGTGATTGATGCACATAATACGTTACTCTGGTAGAAGCGTTCCTTTCACGCTTCTTGAGCTTCACACGGACACCCCTAGAACAAGTATTTACAATACACAGTAATAGAACAACTCAAGAGACTTAGCTTCGTGTGATGCAGCTGAGAGGTATGCGGCTTGCCCCAGTTCTTGCCGTAACACTACGGCGCGATACGAATTCCAGCTGTACACTACAGCGGAGCGCCGCTACAAGAAAACCAAAAACAGGTGTGAGCGTAATGTTAACAACCATGTTTCCTCACACGGTGCAATCACACATTCATTCGTTCCGGCACGGGTGGAATGTTCCGCCAAGACGGAGTTTGGAATCTCTTCCAGTGCTAGGCTTCATCCCACTCCCCACGTGTGCACCCAACGCTGAATCCCAACCAGCGTGTTCCAGACGCACGCTGGCAGTATCTGTTCCAGACGCACGCTGGCAGTATCTGTTATTCTTTTTAAGCGTTCCGTTAGCGGTCGCTTGTTCGCATTAGTTTAGCCCAAGAAAGGAATGCACTTATCTGTCATGGTGCGCGGGGCCTGCAGTATTCATAGGCGGGTTTGGCCCCGCGGGTCGCTGCCTGCAGGAGCCCTCGATCTGCACGTCTTCTCGGGTCAGACTCCTTTAGCACAAGCAGGGATCCTTGCGCGCGTCGCGCGCATGCGCTGGTCCTCGGGCGTTGTCCCGAAGTAGTTCTTTTGCTCGCGAAGGCGCGAGCATGCTGGGTATTGTAGTCTTTCTCGGTCCTGATGCCGAATGCTGCATTCTGCTGCCTCCAGGCTTGCTTTCTACAAATAGGGCACAACAAAGTCCTAAAATACAGATGCTTGGACCACTGCCTGTTCTTCCCTAGCCCAGGATGTTGCTCTTTGTGCGTGGTGTGCACCAAATGCCCCAAACCGCATTAGGCACAGTTGGAATCCTGACAGTACTCCCCCTCCCAACAGGGCCTGCTTTAGAGGGGTTGTTCTTATGAAAAACACTTATCAGCCGGGGTGCATGAACATTTGACGCTGGCTCCCAAGAGCGCTCTTCGGGCCAGTGACCCAGCCAATCTATCAAGTAATACAATTGCCCCAAACGAAAACGTGAATCCAAAACTGCTTTTACTTCGAACTCAGGAACCCCGTGAACAGTGACAGGTGGAGGTTTCTTGGGGCAAATGGACGCCGGGGCGGGTTTTAACAATGCAACATGGAACACAGGGTGAATTTTCATTTGTGTTGGCAAAGTGAGGCGAACTGCTACGGGATTTAAAACCTTTTCCACAGGGAATGGACCCACAAACCTGGGCTGGAACTTACGTGGGCCTAGCAAGTGAAGATTTTGCGTGTTCAGCCATACCATATCCCCGGCCTTGTATGTTGGAGCTTGTCCCCTGTTAGCATCAGCATATCTCTTGTAGTTTGATTTGGCGGTGTTTAGACTAGTGATGATATTGCGCCACACGCCTTCAAGATGTTTTTTATGCTGGGTAACAGCCGGAACTTCTACAAAGCTCACTTGAGGCACTGGTTGGAAACGTGGATGAAAGCCGTAAGTACCATAGAAAGGAGTTACTTTGGTGGATGCATGCACCGAGTTGTTATATGCTAACTCTGCTAGCCAGATGACATCTGCCCAAGAGGATTCATTATCATATGTCATACAACGGATGTACTGCTCCAGGGTTTGGTTCACCCTCTCAGTCTGCCCATCCGTTTCCGGATGATAACTAGTGGACAATTTTTGCTGCATACCCACCGTGGCGCAAAAGGCTTGCCAAAAGCGTGACGTAAATTGCGCCCCTCGATCGGATACAACATGAAGGGGGATACCATGAAGGCGCACTATGTTTTGAAGGAAAAGATCAACTAAAGCTTTGGCCGTGGGAACCCCTTTACAAGGGATGAAGTGTGCGAGCTTAGTCAAGGAGTCTACAACCACTAACACAGTGGTGAAACCATGACTCGTTGGTAGGTCCACAATAAAGTCTAATGAAATAGTATGCCATGGTACTGGTGGTGTGGGTAAAGGGCGTAACAGCCCAGCTGGTCTTTGATGACCTGCCTTGTTCCGTAAGCAGCATTCACATGTTCGTAGAATTTGTTGAACATCATGTTTCATTCTGGGCCACCAGAAGTGACGCGTCAGTAGTTCGTAAGTCTTGGCTATTCCGGGATGTCCCACGAAGGGCGAGTCATGGCACCACTTGACTGCTTGTTGCCGAATAGCCGTCGTGGGCAGATACAATTTGGTTCCCAAAAAGGGGAGCCCATCCTTAACAGTCTTTTCCTTGCTAGGATCACTCCATTGGGCCAGCTCTTGTGCTGTTAGCGCCTTCCTGATGTTAGTAAACATATCATCCACTACAACACTACCTATGATCCGTGCTGGTGGCACAATGGGTTTTGGTTCCTCTTCTGTATCGTATTTGACCTCAGGTTCTGGATACCGGGACAGGACGTCCGCTTTCCTGTTCTCTACCCCTGGACGGTATGTGACCACAAAATCAAAGTCAGCGAAATACATGGCCCATCGTAGCTGACGAGGACTTAGAGCCTTGGCTGATTTCAGGAACTGCAGATTCCTATGGTCGGTCAATATTGTTATTGTATGTTGGGCTCCCATTAGATAATGAGGCCACTCACTGAACGCCGCTTTGATAGCTAGTAATTCCCTATCCGCTATCACGTAGTTACGTTCTGCAGGTAACAAGGTACGAGAGAAATACGCTACTGGGTGTAGTTGACCAGTGCCATCTCGTTGGGATAGAATAGCACCAAGAGCGTAACTCGAAGCATCCGTTTCTATGACGTAGGGACGAGTGGGATCTGCATGTAACAAAATCGGAGCTGTTGTGAACGCTTTCTTCAGAGTCTGAAAACTTGCCTCCGCCGCCTCATCCCAGTGAAACACTACCCCTTTTTTCAGTAAACGGGTAATCGGCTGTACTTTTTGGGCAAACCCGTCAATGAACCGTCGGTAAAAATTGGCGAAACCTAGGACAGTCTGCACATCCTTAACAGATGTGGGGGAAGGCCATTCTACTATGGCTCTCACCTTGCCTTGGTCCATGGTGACTCCTTCTGGCGAGAGAACAAATCCCAAGAATTCTACTGTGGTTTGGTGGAATACACATTTTTCTAATTTGGCATATAGTTGGTGTTCTCTTAATCGCTGCAAGACAGCCTTAACATGTTCTTGGTGCTCGTCCAGATTCTGGGAATAGCTAAGTATGTCATCTATCTAAACGATGGCAAAAAGATCCAAATAACCACGCAAAACTTTGTCTAGGAAATGTTGAAAGGCGGCGGGTGCATTGCAGAGTCCGAACGGCATGACTTGATACTCATAGAGCCCATACTTGGTCCTAAAAGCAGTCTTCCACTCGTCCCCCTCACGCACCCGCACGAGATGGTAAGCCCTTCGTAAGTCTAGTTTGGTGTAGATTTTAGCATTTCGTACCTGATCTAACAAGGTGGGTATCAATGGAAGCTGGTATCGATTCTTTACGGTTATTCGGTTGATTGCCCTATAATCAATACAAGTTCTTAGGTCTCCGGTCTTCTTAGGGACGAAGAACAAGGGTGACGACACCGGTGACATGGAGTGACGTATAAAACCATTAGCCAAATTCGTGTCTATGTATTCTCGCAGGTGTTTGTTTTCTGATTCAGTCAATGCGTAGATTCGACTACACGGAAGTGCTGCGCCTGGTTCTAAATCTATTCTGCTATCGAATGTACGATGAGGTGGTAGGGTTTCTGCTGCGGCCTTGCTGAAAACATCCCTATGGGCTTGGTAGACTACTGGTAGGGTTTCTGTACTCCCAATCACGTGCCCTTGCCTAGGCGTACCCTGGATTTTAGGGTTTTCCGGAAATCTGGCGGGGTTGCTGAGGCAATGCTCCAAGCAGTGGTAAGACGAAAAACGTAAGGTACCCTGAGTCCAGTCCACTTCCGGATTGTGGGTTCCCAACCAAGGCAACCCGAGGATCATTCCGAACTGGGGTGCTGCAATGACATCGAACCTAATGTCTTCATGATGCTGGGAAGTACATTCCAAATGTACCCACCTAGTCTGCTTAGTTATGAGGCCAGAAGTGAGTGGTGACCCATCTACTGACTGCACTTCTTCCTTACATTCCTTGTCGTGTAAAGGTATTCCCAATTTACATGCTAGGTCCTGGTCGATGAAATTGCCCGTGGCTCCTGAGTCTATCATCAAAGATACTGGAACCCGCTTGGCCGCCCAACAGATATGACCTAAGACTGTCACATGAACCACCTGTACGTGGTGAGTATTAGCCAAGTGCTTCGGGGTGTTTTCTAATTGGCTCGCCCGAACCACCCTTACTGGCGAGCTTTCTCGTTTCCCGGCAGCAGCTCCCCCTTGGGTTTAGCAGGGCATTCTCTTACAAAGTGTCCGCCTTTACCGCAATACAAACAAAGCTTTTCCCTACGCCTTTTGTCTTTCTCTTCTTTGGTTAACGGCCCACGCACCGTTCCTATCTGCATGGGTTCGTCCACTGGCTTCTCATTTTTACTGGATTTTGGTTGGTGGTCTAATCTGGCTAGTGGTCTCGAATCCCATTTCCTTCTATCCTGCCTTCTCTCGCTTTGTCTCTGATCCAGACGCAATGCAACGTCTATCATGGAGGAACAGCTTTCTGGCTGCGGGTCTACCTGCGCTATGAGGTCCTTCATCTCATCCCTCAGTCCTTGGTAAAATAAAGCTAGGCGCTTCTCCTCTGGCCAATCGGTTTCCACCGCTAAGCGACTAAAAGTGGTTACATAAGTAACCAAGTCCTTACCTCCTTGACACAGGGTAAGTAATTCTCTGTCTTTAATTAGAGTTGCTGCCTTACGGTTAAAGATCTCACCGAATTCCTCTAGAAAAGTATCCCAATGATACAGGATAGCGTCATCCTTAGATACCAATGGCGTAGCCCAAGATGCAGCATCCCCACCCAGGTAAGAGATCACAAATGCTGTACGGGACTGAGCGCTGCGAAATATAGTAGGCTTGGTGATAAAGTGCAGCTGACATTGCATGATGAACTGATTGTAACGCTGTGGATCGCCATGATACCTTTCCGGGGCTGATAAGGGCAAGGGCGGTTCAGTAGATACGTGTACCTGAACTGGGGTGGGTGGAACCTGATCTCTGGGCAAGGGGGTAGCTTGGGCATTACTCTGCACAGTAAGGGTATGCACTTGACCAGCTAAGTTTATGTAATCTTGACGGGTGGCCTGCATTTCGTCTTTCAACTCCCGTAATGCTGCCAAAACCTCCTCCATGGTGTCGTGCTACCCAGGCGCTTAAAAATACTTGGGCTTGTGCTACTGTCAGACACTCAACCTTGCGCGGAGGTAGCACGTACACCTGCCTCCCCGTTGCGTCTTGGTGCCTGGCTTGGTAATAAACTCAGGCTTCCGTAACCCGCCGGGGAAAGAGGGTTAGGGTCCGCTGGATTGGATAGGTAGGGGGAAGTTAGGGTAACCGGGAAGAAGGGATAAGGGAATGGTGGGTAAGGGGGTTATAGGGAAAGGTCCGTCTTGCTGTCCCCTTGTGGGGTTCCTGAGATCGATGGCACTCCGCCCTTACACTCGCTCATACACTCAGCAAGAACCTCAGAGACCTGTTGGGTCTCACGCTATACACAATGGTGATTGATGCACATAATACGTTACTCTGGTAGAAGCGTTCCTTTCACGCTTCTTGAGCTTCACACTGACACCCCTAGAACAAGTATTTACAATACACAGTAATAGAACAACTCAAGAGACTTAGCTTCGTGTGATGCAGCTGAGAGGTATGCGGCTTGCCCCAGTTCTTGCCGTAACACTACGGCGCGATACGAATTCCAGCTGTACACTACAGCGGAGCGCCGCTACAAGAAAACCAAAAACAGGTGTGAGCGTAATGTTAACAACCGTGTTTCCTCACACGGTGCAATCACACATTCATTCGTTCCGGCACGGGTGGAATGTTCCGCCAAGACGGAGTTTGGAATCTCTTCCAGTGCTAGGCTTCATCCCACTCCCCACGTGTGCACCCAATGCTGAATCCCAACCAGCGTGTTCCAGACGCACGCTGGCAGTATCTGTTCCAGACGCACGCTGGCAGTATCTGTTATTCTTTTTAAGCGTTCCGTTAGCGGTCGCTTGTTCGCATTAGTTTAGCCCAAGAAAGGAATGCACTTATCTGTCATGGTGCGCGGGGCCTGCAGTATTCACAGGCGGGTTTGGCCCCGCGGGTCGCTGCCTGCAGGAGCCCTCGATCTGCACGTCTTCTCGGGTCAGACTCCTTTAGCACAAGCAGGGATCCTTGCGCGCGTCGCGCGCATGCGCTGGTCCTCGGGCGTTGTCCCGAAGTAGTTCTTTTGCTCGCGAAGGCGCGAGCATGCTGGGTATTGTAGTCTTTCTCGGTCCTGATGCCGAATGCTGCATTCTGCTGCCTCCAGGCTTGCTTTCTACAAATAGGGCACAACAAAGTCCTAAAATACAGATGCTTGGACCACTGCCTGTTCTTCCCTAGCCCAGGATGTTGCTCTTTGTGCGTGGTGTGCACCAAATGCCCCAAACCTGCATTAGGCACAGTTGGAATCCTGACAGTTATAATGTTGACCAAAAAGTGTGAAGGATCATTTGAATAAATATCATGAGCTAATTAGTGCATTAAGCAATGCATTGATATAAATAGCATGCTATTATGAAGTTCTATCCAGTATACTTAGCAACTCATGCAGAAATGTAGGCAGTGTGTGCAGTATAGATGATGAAGGTGCCATATTCATAATCTTGCCATGTAGAATAGTGAAATGATAACTGCTTTCTTATTAGAGTTTTGCGTACTGTGAAACATGTAATAAGTAGCTAATAAAACCCACTTAATACATAATTACACTTATTACAGACAAAACACAAAGAGACAACAACACATACAAATATGAGTATATACAGGGGCAGAGAATTAAGGAAAAAAGCAGAAGTAGTAGCAGAAAGAGTTCATAACCTAACTGATTATCTTTATGCAGAGAAAGGATTGCTCTGTTTCAAAGCTGCTACTTACTGTATGTATGTGTATCAAATGATGTCAGTGAACCCTAAGGAAAGGAGGTTTTTGTACAATGTATACAAATATGAACATATAACTATGAGAAAGTGCTGATAACTCTAATGATTATCTTCATGCACAGAAAGGATTGCTCTCTTTCGAGCCTGTGTCTTCCGCTATATATATGTTTCATATGATATGACTTGACCCTAAGTCTACAAATATAGTACCTTTTCAATTTTTACTTCCTGACTGTTACTGAAGAAAACTATGTGGCTTAGATATGTCAGTAAAGGAAAAAAAGGGAGAGCAGCCATGTGATGTCATCAGTGATGTCATCAATGACATTTGTGATGTCATCTTTAATGTCCTGGGTGTTAGTGTTAGCAGCGCACGGTGGCCAAGTTATGGTTGCTTAATTTACCATAACTGCCAAATTTCAGGGTTTTTTTCGGTTTTACTTTGAACCATAACGTCCCTTTAACAACTTTTTTTACTGAATTTGATAGGTTTTTAGTAGCGCAACTTAACCATAACGTCCCTTTTAACAAAGTTTTTTCACTGTATATATATATATATATATATATATATATATATATATATATATATTGCACAGCCACAGTAGTGGCCGTGTAGTTATGGGTAAGTTGCTGTTTCCAAAGGAAGAGCACTTTTTGGGCGGCTTATAACTTCGCTCCCCCTGGACAAATCCTCACCAAAGTTTGCAAAAAGAGTATATCGCCCTCTCTGAATTTTTTTGCAAAGTTTGGTGAGGTTCAGGGGGGGCAAACTTCTGTTTTTCCCATAGACTTAATGGGAAAAAACTTTGCTCACGCCTACAGCCCAAACTGTTGGACGGATTTTCACCAAATTTGCGGCAGGAGCAGCGGCTTGGTCCCAAAAGCATGCTATTGTTAATTTGGTGTAAATCCGTCCAGTAGTTTCTTTTTTTTAAATGACCAAAACATAAGGAAAACATATCTTTGTCCGCTCCAGGGACCCACTTCCCTGTTCGCTGCGCGGACAGGACACGGATTGGCCAAGCGGCGTGCGTAATGTCCATGGACATCTGACGTGATCTCCAATTGGCTGGGGTGAAGCGTGAAGTGCGTCAGATTTTGGAGACGCCCGCCATCTTGGATTCTCGTCCGTTGTCCGCGGACATCACAGTAAAACATATAAAAAACACAACATTGCACTCGTCAAACGTATCAAAGAATGTTTGGGGAGGTGAGGGGTGATGAGGATGGGATGGAATATGGCTGCAAGAAGCCAAAAACTGTGTTACCTAAAAAACATCCGAACACGAAGAAAGCACATAGCAGTGTAGACAACGCTCACGCCGTAAAGCGCACGCGCACAACTACTTCACCCGCTCTTGACATATACCGCGCCAGTCAAAACGCGAAGACACTTTCTTTTTCATACTTGCACGCGCACCTCATCCGAACATGGACATGCGTTGAAGAAAACACGCAGAAATTATGCCTGCGTACAGGAGTTAACAGAAAACATGTAGCAGTGAAGACTGCACACGCGCGCTGTAGATAACAAGTAGCTGTGAAGACCACATACACGCGCTGTAGATAACACGTAGCTGACAAGACCACGCACACGCTTTGAATGAAGCACGCACAAGCGCTCTTAACAGATGAATCCGATCTCACATGCAACTTATCCGAACACGCACATGCCTTGAAGAAAAACACACAGAAATGAGATGAATCCGAGCTCACACACGCCTCATCCGAAAGCGCACACGCGGTGTAGACAACACGTAGCTGTGAAGACCGCTCACATGCGCTGTAGATAATACGTAGCTGTGAAGAGCACGCAAACGTTTTGTAGAAAACACGTTGCTGCGAAGACCGCACACGCGCACTGTAGATAACACGTAGCTGCGAAGACCACGCACACGCACTGTAGATAACCCATAACTGGTGGCGCGAGTTATGGTTGCTTATCTTACCATAACTGGTGAATTTCATGGGTTTTTCGGTTTTACTTGGATCCATAACGTCCCTTTAACAAAGTTTTTTTTTACTGAATTTCATAGGGTTTTGGTAGCGCAACTTAACCATAACGTCCCTTTAACAAAGTTTTTTTTACTGAATATATATATATATATATATAGTTTTAGTTTTTTGTTTAAAGTTTATTAAAACTTTAGCACAACATTTGAACTTGCGCACCAATCAGCGTGCAAAATCCTGTTTGTCGATCCATAAAATCGAATGCGCTGGACTTTTCCTGGATTTGCACAAAGTTTGCCCAGACTCGGCATGTCTCTGTGAGCCATCGAACACCTTGTGCGATACACCACGCAGAGCGTGCGTGTGGCATGTGCAAAGGGCTGCGAAGGGAGCAGAATACAGAAAATGGGAAAGAACAAACGAAAAAGTGGGTATTTCGAGGGGTGGCGCGCAGGCAATCCCTCATATGCCCACAATTGCTCCAAACAACACATATTCATGGAAGCACCGGTGCATCCTGTGGGCATAGTAATGGCCACAAAAATCACTCAATCTCTACGCTACCCGAAGGCAGGTGCATAGACACATGTGTGTAGGAATCGATACATGGAGGTGGGTTTGCATGTCTGATTTAGGGGAGCGTGTATGCAACCAGGCATTCGATCTAACTTAGGGGTTTGTGTACACAGTGTAGCGGAGTTCAGGAGCAGTTTAGTGGGGCTCCCACGCAGATTTTCTAAGTTTTTAGCAAGTTATGATTTTTTCATTCGCATGTTGTTGGGGGTGCTGGCAACAGTTACAGGGGACCCTGCGCTGGGTCCCTGAGATGAAGGCCTGCTTGCGCGGGACCCCACACAATGTTTGAAAGGTGTATGTATTCGTGCCCGAGGGATCACACAAAGGTAGCTGTTCTGGCTGTTTAAGCTTTACATGGGGGCATGTCGGGAGCATTTGGGGCACGACTTGCAAAAACGGTTACTTTGTGCTGTAAATTCCATGAATACGCGGGGCACACATTTTTTATTCTGCGTGCTGGTACAAGCATTGTCCTTCTCAGCGCGTGGCCCCTGCACGATTTCCATGAATCAGGCCCTAAATCTGCCAAACAAATAATAGATATAATACCCTTGCAGATGGGTTTTCATGGGTGGAAATGACACCAGGCACGTCATTAATACCTTATCCACCGGTCAATTATGACCTAATAAGGTCCATCGGTATTACTGCCTAAATTATTCATGGAATATTAATTTTCGATGAGATACCTTCAGTAATAGACCTTTATTAAGATAGGCCGTAGAGACAGACACTGCACAGACAAATGATTACCATCCCTGCCTTGACATTTGGGTTGGAATTTAAATATTACTGTCTTCAAATGGGTTAAGTCTCTATTTGAGTGTATTAAGAGATTCTATCATTAACATATTTAGGGGATTTATTTGTTGGCTGTGAGAAACGTTTCCAGCTCTAGTGAGTAAAGATAAGACAGCGGAAAAGCTTTTGGTGTGCTTCTAGAGTGCAGATGTCTAAATCCTGGTAAAATGCCGGCAAAACCAGAGGATGCTACTTAGGATTATTTGGAGACCACAGATACAAAGCCATTGTACAGTCCAGCCACCATTTTTCAATGATACCGTCAAAATGTCCACTAGCACTAAGCTGAAAAAAGTCATTTCCACCAAGTGTTTTGAAAAGAATCAGAGTTGGCCAATTTCTTTAATCAGAGGCCACACATAATGAAATGCAAATCAGAAATTCCAGAGCTCCTTCGTAGCAACCATTAGTAGATCCTATAATCAATGCGAGCATTTTGTGTTTAGTGGGCAGTTTCAGTTCTGTCTCCTTGAAAGAAAACATAGAACTACCTGTTTGCACTAGAAATGTGATAATCATAGTTGCATATTGTCTGTTTTTGTACACCACAATTCATATATTACCAATTGTTATAGTTGAAGGAAGAAACAAGATAGAGTGGGCCACATTCTGCAAAGGGTACTCAATCTAACTTCTGTGGAAATATTTAATTAATATCAGTGGTGGATTATGCCCAATTGCAGTGGTTATAAATACTGCTAAACTAGAAAAGATGCTTTGTCAATGTACCACTGGTTTACTGCCACAATGTCACCAGTACTCGAACTGGTGTAAGGCAGCACCACCAGCCAACACCAAAATAGGGTATCTAAAAACAGTGCTAACTTACACAGAAAAGGATCCTCTCTGCGATGATTTCAGCAGATGCAGCAGTGATTAATGTGTGTCATGTGCTGCCACATAGCACACAAACACATTCATGGGGAAATCAAAATTCTCCCAAGCGGGGTCTCCAGTGTTAATGTTCCCTCTAATTATTTTTCTTGAAGTGCAGAAATGTTTGGATTTTGTGAATAGAATACTTTCCATGTGTGCAACTGATTAAGAAGGTAAGGCACTTTTAATTCACTTTGTGAAATTGCATACTTAGTGAACTACCATCTCTGAAAGATTTGGAAGGGGATTTTCCCTTCCCGAATCACTGCAATTGTTATACAGCAGTGTAAAAGGAGCATATTACATTACATTTCCCCAAATATATAGGCTAAAAAACAAATATTTTATATGTGATTACAAAGAGAGAGCGCATCAGCTAGTGCAATACTTCAACATATGCCACATTACCTATCAATAGTTCCCCTGTTCAGAGAAAAAAATGTGTATGCACAAAAAAAAACAATGTAAGCTGAGTACAAAAAAATAGTTTCAGTTGAGGCTATTCATTTGTCGGCTCTGCTAGGAAATGGCCGGTAACAGAGAGGTTTCCGTGCAGGTGAAGTTTACGCTGCTTACACTCCGCGGTGGTGGTTTATGGTGGTGCTATTTCCGGGTCCGCAGGTCATAATTTGGCAGTTGCGGAAACGGTGCCGGTATGGTTATACCGGCAGCGTTAAGTCCGGACCAGTGTACTTGTAATGAGGCCCAGTATCTCTTATTGTAACTGATGTGGCTGTTTAACTGTTCAAACATGATACATTATTTGCCAGCTGTAATAATGGTAACTAAATTGAATGTGCCAGAAACCATGGCAATATAGGTTCATGTGCCACTTTAATGAAGTCATTCAGAGTCCAGTAGAACATGCCTCACATAATTTGTGTCAGGATAATTGCATTACAATAACTTCACTAGAGAGATTGATAATCAGAATTGTTGTATCTTTGCTTACCAGCAACATTACATTGTTCTGGGAACAGAGCAATGACACCACTTACTCAAAACCATCACTATGGCTAAGAGGCATGCAAACCATTAATGTTTATACTGTAAAAACAGGAAAATGTGCCCTTCAAGAAAAGCGAGTAGAAATTAGCCAAATAAAAAAGCGTAAACAAGGAACACATAGGAGCCTGCCCTTACCCATGAAGGTCGACTGATATTTTCGAATCAGTGACCAGCAGAAACGTGGTAGAGGAAGGAGATTGAACCTTACTAACTGATCTCAAGAGGAACTTATAGGGGAAATGACATCTTTTAATAAGCATTCTGTACCATTATTGATCATGGTAATTATTTTTTTATTTCCTGAAAATTCATTTGATTCCAAGTAGGAAGTGAACTCTTATACAGGCCCTGCTATAATACTGACATAGGAAGGTAAATGACAGGGCACATGATACATTATATAGTGTTGCCCACCCTTTCTCACAACGCCCTAGATAAAATTCAATGGGAGCCTCACTGAGGCTTCTCATGGAGCCCCTTTGAAGAAAAGCACATACATTTACCATTTAGGTTAATAGCAACAATATTCAGAGGTACACCATATGGAGTGGATTCTCCTATAACTAGGAGCCCCTCTTCTATAATTCACTGTTATAAGTCAAATACGATGCTTTGGGATGCAAGGGGCACTAAACATATAACACACATTTATATTTGAAAAGTCCTCAACAGCTGAGCATAGGAAGAACAGAATGCACAGTTTCCTAGACTGCTACTAGAGTTTCCTATCCTTTAATGCAAACACATACATTGTCTTCACTGTAAAGTACTTCCAAAATATCTCACTTAATTTTTGAAAGTTGCTGATCTGTTCTTCACCACCAAAGGAGTGTCCTTATATGCCCATAACCCTACCCTCACCTCCTCCAACACCTGTTTCCTTTGTTAGCCTCCAATACTAGTTGACAAGACTCTGTAAAAAGTGAGGGATTGCAGCAGTAATGCACTCACAGGGATGTTGCATATTCACAATACTTTGCAAGTAAAAGATATTTATTTTTGGTAATATTGGCAGTTTTTAAAAATAATTATGAATCCGAATATAGACAATTATTTTGCGCAGCATACAGGTTGTTTGCAAAATGCCCCACCCTATTTTTGTTAGGTAGGAATATACAGACTTTCAATGAAATGGAACTCTGAAAACCTGGAAAGGTGCAGATTGTGTGAAAAGCATTGCAGCTGTCTGAATGTTGGTTCCCCTACCGCTAAGTATGAATAGTGCCAGGCATATCCCACATCCATAATCACTTTCAAGCCACATACCTGATATTGCAATGTTGCTATCCACTTATAGGGTAATGATGGCAATGGTAAAATAGGATCAGCTAGACATGACATTTTCAGACTCAAAATCCTTAAAGGGATATTTCATATTTATTTCAGTTTACAAGCACACCTCTTCAAAGCGCCTGTTTGACATATGTGTACAGAATGGAAGCCTGGGTTGAGGTTACGCATCCAAGCAGCCTGATTATTTACCGTATCTTACATTTGTGCTGACAGTTTGGTTACATAGTGTGGGTGGCAATTTTGCTAAAATACCATCAGTAACAGAAATTCTGCTGATTGAACATTATTGATATTTCAACAAACATAAAACAAGTGGGAATAGGTACATGTCTGGTGACCTTTCGCAGAGCTGAGGTAGGCAGTTTCAAGGATGTCTGATAAATGCTTCCTGGGCAGACGCTAGCCATAGCGTATACATGTGGTAGAATCAAGTGTAGGAGTCAAGGGTAGGAAGAGAAGGTTATTTGATAAAGGTGTGCAAGCATATCTTAGTCAGATATTCTGTTTATGCAGACAGAATTTCCTATTGAAGGTATACTTTGTTCTAAGGATTTCAGGTTTGTAATGTCATGCTTGCAGAGTAAAGTAGTGTAAATAGTCTAAACCAGAATATCGAGACTAGGTAGTATAATTCTGCTTTATTAAGCGAGAATTTCAGTAAACTGCTGCTGCTTGGGCATTATTAATTGTTGAAAAGGTGTGAATTGTTGGCGTGCACTGCTAAAACTCTTCATAGTGGCACCCAGAATGTATCTGGGCAAGTGCACATGACTCCACTAGACCCAGAAGTTAGTATTTGCATTTCATGGTGGCATTTTGCCTCCTATGCACTTGTAGGGACGCAAAATTCATGGTGTTTCAAAAAAAGTAGAAAAATATTTCAAAATTGACAGAAGTTATCACCAGTGCAAAAGAGCAGTGTGGTTGGTGGTGCAGTATTTTACCACTACTGGAAGTATGTGCAGCACAAAGCCATTAAGGAGAATTTAATTTCGATTGGCAGGGCCAGAGCATCACTACGACAACAGGGAGAAATTGATGTAATTGGCAGTAAAATGTTTGGCAGCAGGCACACGCGCAGCAGCACCCTGTCGATTTTTTTCTTTTTTCAGTTCTGAGAACAATTTTGATACTGAAGGAAAGTTTGGTGTAATGCTTTATGGAAACTTCTCATGAAATAAATCCCCTCAATGTCGTTTCAGGAAAGCTTACCTAACCGGGCATAAATAAATCAACAGCGACTCTTTAAGACAGATGTATCATTGCGCCCGTGTTAGCAAGCTAAACAGTCTTGGAAGACAGGTACATTGGCGCTTCTGACAGGATGTATTATCCTGTGCATGTAAGTACATTTGGCCAGACACACACTGCTTCCACAAACAAAGTAGCAACAGTTTCAAGCTCAGAACAATATGCTACAGGATATCCCAAAATGGCAATAGTAATGAAGGATGCATACTCCATTGGTTAGAAGGTTTTAAGAGAGTTGTGCTGCTGCATCATAAGACTAATTGGGCCAGGTCACGGAAAGGCCATACACTACAGATTCAAAGAGCTTTTGTATGGGCCTCATTACACGGTAGGGGGTGAGCCATGGCGCTATTAGCGCCATGGCTCATGCCGGTAAAATACCGGCACCGCCTTGGCGGAAAGGGGATTTACCACCCCATTCCAAGGTTGGAGGGGCGGTAAATCCCCCTTCCGCCATTGCCCTTCCCCATTCCTGCCCCATAGGGCTCTATGGGAATGGGGAAGGCGCTAATTACGGCACTGCAATTTTGCGGTGCCGTAATTAGCTCCGAGGTCCCTTAGCGGGTTGGATTTTAACGCCTGCAAAAAGCAGGCGTTAAATCCCCCAACCCGCAAAGGGACCTCGTAGTAAGGCGGTAGGGATTTACCGGTACCGGTATGTCTTTACGAATTTAGTTAAAGAAGCAATAATATGGGAATTGTACTCATCCCATACTTAAATGCAGACAGATCTTTTAACCAGGAAAGTGAGTGATCATGCGTACTTGTAATAAGTCCTATGCGCCAGAAAACTGCTGTATATTTGAAGGTCAATTTATATCTAACTAAGTAAAATGCAGAGGGATATGCCAGGATTCATTAACACCCCATCCTAAATGCAATATCACAGTGCCTATTGCAGCATGTCGCCAGGCAATTCAATGTGCCAGTAAGCTGATGTTCTAAACCACCATGCTTTGTGACTTATATTAGTGTGTTGACCTTCTACAGTCTTTCAGTAACTCCACCAAAGAGATAGTCGATGCTGCTGCACCCTTAAACACCAAAGCCAAGCCTTCCATGCTGTGGTATGCACCCATGTTCAACACCAATAAATGATGAATCAGATCCTTGAAAAAGTTTTGGCTCAAAGGACACATCCCTCAAATTCCAGTGTGCCCAATGTAAACACATGATCGCCGAGGCTAAAATTGCTTACCACACCTCCACCATTGGGACAGCCTCTAACAGGAGAAAAACCATGTTCAAAGTAGTCAAGCACTGTGCCATGCCCACACCTCAACCCGAGGTGCCAGCTTCACAATGAGAATGAGATGAAATCAAAACTTTCTTCACAAACAAAATCAACAAATCAGAAACCTCATCAACACTTCCAAATTGTACAAAGTTCCACTTTAATCCCTTCTCGCGCCCTCCACAAGTAGAGCAACTTCTAGTCCCTGACCCCCAAGGATCTCGCAGATACACTCACCTCCCTCAAACCCACCACTTACACAGTTGATCTTGTCCCATCCTTTCTCATGAAACAATTCTCCAGCTTAATGCACTCGTTGGCATTGTGAATGTGTTCCTCAACAAGGGATCTTTCTGAGATGCTCTCAAAACAGGTATCATGCAACCTCTGTTAAAGAAGCCTCGTCTGGACATGGCGGACCTAACTAACTACAAACCCATCACAAGCCAACATCCGCAAACCTCATAGAAAATGTTGTTGCATCCCAATTACAGGCTAACATTGAGCAGCTCTGCCTCCACAGTGACTGCAGTCTGTATTCCACCCCAAATGCATTACCGAGATTGCCACTATCCAAGTGGTGGACAGCACATTGCAATTCATGGAAAAGGGTGATTCATGTCTTCTAATCCTCTTAAACCTCTAGGATGCATTTGACACTGTAGAATATCAGACACTCCTCATCATCCTCACTGACAGGATGGGCTTCTCTGGTACCATCCTAAAAAGATTAGCTTCCTAGCTATCTCGTAGACACCAATCCATACGGATGGATTAATTGAGATCCAAATTACTGGCAGTGGCATGTGGGGTCTCCCGAGGTTTTATCCTCTACCTAATCATCTTTTACCTCTATAAGGAACCTGCAGGAATTTTCCTAAAAGACCCCAACATTGCCCTTCATTAATACACTGATGCCATCCAGCAGTTTATAGTCAGTCGCCCACGGAATATCACCTGCCTCTGTGAGTGCAAATCCGGATGCAAAAGGCTTAACTTAACGTTAACCCCATCAAAACCAAATTCATCAACATTGGTCCCCCGCCAAACAGCATGTCCAAAAGAGACTATTCAATATGCAGCTGGAATGATTCACCCCACAGCTGTCACACTCAGCCAAATCCTAGTCTTCTTTGTCAACAACAGTTTCTCCGCCCAAAAGCACATTGTCAAGAATGGCCTAGCTACAGAACACAACACTCTGGAAAACCAAACGCTTCAGCCCCTATATGGCTTCTGAACTGTGGTTCAGGCTGAGTCAGGAAACACCCTCTTAACCAGGCTCCCAGCCATGCATCTGGCCCCCCTCAAGGCTGTCAACCACACCACAGCCTGCCTCATTACTGGCAGCCGACAAATTCGACCACAATCCCATCCCTCCCTGCCCGAGCTTCCCTGGCTTGCCTTCCCCACGTCGAAACTGCTTATATCATCAACAAAGAGTCCTTGATTGGCACACCAACATGCCTGGGGGCTACACTGCACAACTCTGGGGGTTCTGGGGCCTCCTTTGTCTCCTGTAGCAAACACATCAAAAGGTTGGAGTCAATGCTAGCCCGGAAAGTGAGGACTCGCAAATAGTCTTTTTCCTAACATTCCCCAAACCTTGCCAACTCTATCCCGCTTCAGATTCATAATGCCCCACCCATCCTCCCCTTGCTATCTATTCCTTCAAAACCTCTCACACAACTAAATCCATGGCTTTCTACCAACAGTACTGTGCTTCTCTTAAAAAAAAACATGCCCAACAATGGAATCCACATGTTCTAAAGTGCTCCGCTGCTCTCCAGGCTGGAGCTATAAAGGATCAAATAAAATACCATAAGATTGTGGGGATCAACCGGGGTGATGTGGAGGTTTGTCAAAGAAAGCATAGCGATGGTATCTAGTCTTTGCATTGAATGCCAAAGCATTGAATGCCTTACCATAGAAAAAAATGCATCAGAAAAAAATGCATTTTATGAATTTTTTCAAAGGTAACGGGTTTACTTTAATTATAATTAGTTTTTGAGGTTAAAAAAGAGGAGCTGAGGGGGGACAGGGCCTCTCCATTAAAAAAAAAAAATGCATTCAATGCTTTTTTTTCTATGCTTTTTTTCTATGATAAGGCATTCGATGCTTTGGCATTCGATGCAATGACTATAAACCCATAGCGACCCATTGTCACATTATATCTATGTACACCTGCTTTGGAACTTGTCCTGCAAAATATTAACAGAGAATACAAAGAGCTGCATAGAAGAATGATAAATAAAATATGCTACTTACCGCATTTTAATACTATTATCCAAAGTACTGTGATGGGTCTTTCAACTATAAAGGGACTCTGAGAAATGATCATCTCCAACTAGTGGACACTTTATTAACTCTTCGTTATGAACACCAGGATGATCAGCTACACTTTCTGCCTCACCCTCCAATGCCTCCACAAAATGTCTATGCGAGCACCAAAATAAACAGGCCGATTCATGGAATTAATGTGCGCTGAAAATTCCCGCGCAAGGATGCAAAACCGTGCAAATCGCAGTGCAAGTGCGAAAATCGCAGCAAAACCCGCACACATCGATTCATGGAAGTCCGCGCGCGAGTAAAATCTGGGATGTGCGCTGAAAATCTGCGTGGCGCACGCCGGCGCACAGGTCATCTAACGGTGTGCGCTACGGACACAGCGAAAGCGCACATAGCGCGGCGCACATAACAAAAGTAGGCGTAACACAGGGCGTGACACGCGGAATGGGGAACAACGCGTGAAAATGCGGGCGTCACGGGGGACGTACAGGAGGCAAGTGCGCGGAACGCCCACACGCTTGCCTACAACACGTATTCATGGAATCGAATAGGGCAAACCATCACACCGGCGAAGACGCATACAGGCCTAAACACGTACGCCACACGAAGGCAGGCGGTAGCGACCCTGCGCATGAAAAAAATGTGCACCAAAATGTGCGCTAACAAAAAGCACGTATATACAGCTCTGATGATTGTCCCATACTGTGGCCCTCTAGGACAAATGACGTGCAAAGGGGTATGCGACAAACACAAACACCTGCTGTGTCAAAAATAGCGTGTTCGTGTATTTCGGGGCGCGCGGGAAGTTTCACATGCGATTGGCCTTGGGCGAGCGGGGTGCGTGTAAATCTGGGGTTGTGGGAAGTTTCATACGCGATTGGCCTGGATACATGTAAATCTGGGGTGCGCGGGAAGTTTCACACGCGATTGGCCTTGGCCGAGTGGGGTACGTGTATTTTGGGGGTGCGCGAGAAGTTTCACAAGCGACAGGCCCTGTGAGAGTGGGGTACGTGCATTTCTGGGGTGCAGGGGAGTCCTACATGTGAATTGGCACCGTGGGTCCTCCCAGGTGTTCCCTGTACACCCTCCACGGCCCCTGCAGGCAGCCCACACCACAGGGGACTACCCTGCACCCCTGGTCATGTCCGCAGGCAGCCCATCCACCATGGGCATGCCCCCCAGCCAAGCCACATGTCACCTTGCACTACTGATCACCAACGCATGACCCCTCCACCCCCACCCCTCAGCAGTGCAGGGCACCTGCCAGCAGGCCCCCACTCATGTCCCACTCATGTCCCCTTGCACCCCCACCCCCCAGCAGTGCAGGGCACCTGCCAGCAGGCCCCCACTCATGTCCCACTCATGTCCCCTTGCACACTCACCCCCCAGCAGTGCAGGGCACCTGCCAGCAGGCCCCCTACTAATTTCCCCTTGCACCCCCACCCACCAGCTCTGAGGGGCACCTGCCAACAGGCCCCCACTCATGTCCCCTTGCACCCCCACCCCAGAGCACTAAGGGGCACCTGCCAGCAGGCCCCCACTCATGTCCCCTTGCACCCCCACCCCCCAGCACTGAGGGGCACCTGCCAAAAGGCCCCCACTCATGTCCCCTTGCACCCCCACCCCCCAGTACTGAGGGGCACCTAGCAGCAGTCTCCTACTCATGTCAGCTTGCACCCCCACCCCCCAGCAGTGCAGGGCACCTGCCAGCAGGCTCCCACTCATGTCCCACTCATTTCCCCTTGCACACCCTCCCCCAGCAGTGCAGTGCACCTGCCAGCAGGCCCCCACTCATGTCCCCTTGCACCCCCACCCCCCAGCACTGAGGGGCACCAGCCGTAGGCCCCCACTCATGTCCCCTTGCACCCCCAACCCCCAGCACTGAAGGGCACCTGCCAGCAGGCCCCCACTCATGTCCCCTTGCACCCCCACCCCCCAGCAGTGCAGGGCACCTGCCAGCAGGCCCCCACTCATGTCCCCTTGCACCCCCACCACCCATCACTGAGGGGCACCTGCCAGCAGGCCCCCAACCAGGTCCCCTTGCACCCCCACCTCCCAGCAGTGCAGGGCACCTGCCAGCAGTCCCCCACTCATGTCCCACTCATGTCCCCTTGCACCCCCACCCCCCAGCAGTGCAGGGCACCTGCCAGCAGGCCCCCACTCATGTCCCACTCATGTCCCCTTGCACACCCCCCCAGAAGTGCAGGGCACCTGCCAGCAGGCCCCCACTCATGTCCCCTTGCACCCCCACCCCGTAGCAGTGCAGGGCACCTGCCAGCAGGCCCCCACTCATGTCCCCTTGCACCCCCACCCCCCAGCACTGAGGGGCACCTGCCAGCAGGCCCCCACTCATGTCACACTCATGTCCCCTTGCACCCCCACCCCCCAGCAGTGCAGGGCACCTGCCAGCAGGCCCCCACTCATGTTCCACTAATGTCCCCTTGCACCCCCACCCCCAGCACTGAGGGGCACCTGCCAGCAGGCCCCCAATAATGTCCCACTCATGTCCCCTTGCACCCCCACCCCCCAGCAGTGCAGGGCACCTGCCAGCATGTCCCCACTCATGTCCCACTCATGTCCCCCTGCACCCCCACCCCCCAGCACTGAGGGGCACCTGCCAGCAGGCCCCCACTCATGTCCCCTTGCACCCCCACCCCCCAGCAGTGCAGGGCACCTGCCAGCAGGCCCCCACTCATGTCCCACTCATGTCCCCTTGCACCCCCACCCCAAGCACTGAGGGGCACCTGCCAGCAGGCCCCCACTCATGTCCCACTCATGTCCCCTTGCACCCCCACCCCCCAGCAGTGCAGGGCACCTGCCAGCAGGCCCCCACTCATTTCCCACTCATGTCCCCTTGCACCCCCAGCAGTGCAGGGCACCTGCCAGCAGGCCCCCACTCATGTCCCCTTGCACCCCCACCCCCAGCAGTGCAGGTCACCTGCCAGCAGGCCCCCACGCATGTCCCACTCATGTCCCCTTGCACCCCCACCCCCAGCACTCAGCGGCACCTGGCAGCAGGCCCCCACTCATGTCCCCTTGCACCCCCACCCCCCAGCAGGCAGGGCACCTGCCAGCAGGCCCCCACTCATTTCCCACTCATATCCCCTTGCACCCCCACCCCCCAGCACTGAGGGGCACCTGCCAGCAGGCTCCCACTCATGTCCCCTTGTACCCCCACCCCCCAGCAGTGAGGGGAACCTGCCAACAGCCCCCCACTCATGTCCCCTTGCACCCCCACCCCACAGCAGTGCAGGGCACCTGCCAGCAGGCCCCCACTCATGTCCCATTCATGTCCCCGTGCACCCCCACCCCCAGCAGTGCAGGGCACCTGCCAGCAGGTCCCCACTCATGTCCCCCTGCACCCCCACCCCCCAGCACTGAGGGGCACCTGCCAGCAGGCCCCCACTCATGTCCCCTTGCACCCCCACCACCCAGCAGTGCAGGGCACCTGCCAGCAGGCCCCCACTCATGTCCCACTCATGTCCCCTTGCATCCCCACCCCCCCAGCAGTGCAGGGCACCTGCCAGCAGGCCCCCACTCATGTCCCCTTGCACCCCCAACCCCCAGCAGTGAAATGGCGATCTCATGACACAAACCAAAAGTCAACCATGTACATCTACACATGTCTGCCACACGAAGGCAGGCGGTAGCATCCCTGCGCTTACAAAAAACCTGTATATACAGCTCTGATGAATGTCCCATACTGTGGCCCTCTAGGACAAATGACGTGCAAAGGGGTACGCGACAAACATGGACACCCGCTGTGCCAAAAATAGCATGTATTGCGGGGGTGCGCGGGAAGTTTCACACGCGATTGTGACTGGGCGAGCGGGGTACGTCTACTTCAGGGGCTCGCGGGAAGTTTTACACTTGATTGTGCCTGGGTGAGCGGGGTATGTGTACTTCATGGGCTCACAGGAAGTTTTACACGCGATTGTGCCTGGGTGAGCGGGGTACGTCTACTTCAGGGGCTCGCGGGAAGTTTTACACGCGATTGTGCATGGGTGAGTGGGGTATGTGTACTTCAGGGGATCGCTGGAAGTTTTACACGCGATTGGGCCTGGACGAGCGGGGTACGTGTATTACTGGTGTGGGCGGGGAAGTACAGGAGGCAAATGCGCAGAATGCCCACACGCACGCACCAAAAATGACGCGGTAATCCGGAAACACGTAAGCCAGCAGGAAGCAGGCGTACGTGGCCCCGCGCTGCATAAAAGTGCGCTCAAACAACAAGCAAGCTCAGACGCCAGGATGAACATACCGTTCCTAGCAGCAGTGGTCGTGGGATACCGCAGGAGGAGGAGGAGGATAGTCAGGCCCAGAATTTTCACACTCAGAACCAGCCTTTTTGGCATGCCTGATGACCAGGTGTATGGGAAGTACAGGTTTCCACCTCACATAATACTCGACCTGGTTAGTGAGTGGGAGGATGACCTCACATCACCCACCCTCTGCTCCCAAGCACTCAGCCCCTGGAGAAGGTCCTCAAAGTACTGCACTTTTTGGCCACCGGATCATTTCAGCGGACAAGTGCCATAGTGGGGGGGGTGTCACAGGCCATGCAGTCACGCTGCCTACACCAGGTCTTGGCCATCATGACTGCACGCCCATCAGTCCGCAGGCACATATACCTGCCCAGAACACCTGCAGAAAGGCAGGCTGTCGTCCAGGATTTCTACAGGGTGGCACAATTCCCCAAAGTCCTAGGTGCCATTGATTGCACCCATGTGGCTCTACTTCCCCCCAGGGCATCAGAGCACATCTATAGAAACCGCAAGCACTGGCATTCCATCAACGTCCAGGTAGAATGTGATGCCAAGGGAATCATCACCTCAGTATATGCCAACTATCCAGGGTCCACCCACGACAGTTTCATTTACAGAATGTCAACCCTAAACCGGGACCTAGAAGCTGGGCGGCATGGCGATACATGGCTGCTCGGTGAGTATAAATGCCACAGCACATGCATGCATGCCAGATACTGAGTAATGTCACAACCCTACTAATGATACCCATCACCACCTCCCCAGGGGACAGTGCCTACCCTCTGAGCACCCACATGATGACGCCAATTCGGAACCCCACCACGCCACCCGAGGTAAGATACAACACAGCCCATATTGCAACCCGGGGCATAGTGGAGCGCACATTCGGAGTGCTCAAGTCACGCTTTCGCTCCCTTGACCATTCTGGCGGGCAGCTGTTATACGCTCCCCCAGTAGTGTGCAGGATCATAGTGGCAGCATGTGTCCTGCACAACGTTGCAACACGCCGGGGCCTGCCGGTGGACATGGTGGTGCCCCCACATCCCGAACCACATGCATGCCCGCTGCGCATGGGAGGGGAAAGGGCACGGGGTGAGGCAGCCTGAACGCAGCTGGTGGCTAATTACTTCACTTAGAATCATACCCCTGTGGAGTGCACACAGCCCTGCCACATACCAGCTGACAATCGATGATGACACAAGGGACAGTGAACTGTCACAACCATACCAGCCACCAGCCTGAGATTGGTCACCTGGAAGTGTCACAATGTGTGCATCCCTACCTACAGAAACACCACCAATGCTGTGTCATCAAAAGACACATATGCTGCTAAATGCATTACCCCCTAGCAAAATACAACATGAGAACAGTGCCATGTCACCCAACCCCTCCCCAGCACCACCACCCAACACACCATGGCATGTCATGCTATGTGAGAGCAAACAAGGCAATCCCGAAAACCTGACACAAGTGTCACAAAGTACAGTGTCCCTAATGAAACTGACCACACACAAATGCTCCCAGTAATTTTGAACTAACAACACACATGACCAAATACTTACCAACAATACAATGCAGCTACACAAGCTCAAACATAACTAAAACATGACAGTACTAAGTTAAAGTAGTCGTAGTCTTACAACCTGAATATGCCACCAAATTGCCCCCTTCCAACTGTAGTCTTGCAGGCTTCAAAACTTGTCTGTGTACTGCATACAACATGAACTCCATCTGCAAAGTAGACGGCCTTGTGAAGACATGAGGAATGAACCTGCAAATTCAGAGGGAGACATGGAAGCAGAAGCATACATAATTCCAACATGCAGTGTACAATACAACAACAATATACACAAGGAATGTCTACACAGTATTGACTACAGACTGCCCACACAGCTAATTTGAGCCCAACAGCACTGTGTACATCACTGTCACTTGGTCACACCCTTTGCAAGCCCATGGAAATGGGAAGCAGGAGGGGTGTGTGTCTCACGAACCCAAGCATCGAACCCAAACTCAGGACAAGCCTGCATGTGCCCAGCCGGAATACAGTGGATGCCCACGGGAGCCACACAAGGCAACACACTGTTAAAAAATAATCAAAAATCAAAAATCAAAAAAGCAAAAATCAAGAATCAAAAATGACCATGTGGGGCCGGGGAGGGGAGATCACCCAGGAGGTCCGAGGACAGGGAGCGCACCAACAGCCGCCTGTGTGGATGTTGGGGGAAAAAAAACACCTCAATGGGCTCATGGCCTGCACGGCTATGCCAATGTGGGAGAACTGCTGCTGTCGCTCTGAACACCCTCTGCTGCTGCCACAGGAGGTGGTGGTGCTATGGGAGGCAGCCCACGCAAAGCCCTGGTATGGTCCTCCATGGCAGCAAGCATGCAGGTGTTGAAGGTCTTGTTCTGGAGGATTATAGTGCGGAGATCCCCATGCAGCACCTGACGTGATGCCCGGATCTCCTCCCGAGTTGCCTGCATCTCAGCTGAGAGGGAACGTGTGAGCCGCTCCAGCTGCTGTTCTGTCCTCAAGTTAGTGGAAGTCTCAAGGTCAACAAGAGTCTCCCTGAGGTGATGGAGTTCTACCCTCAGGGCTTCCCTGTGGCCCTGGGACTCTATTGATATCGATTGGCGTAGAGTCTCCGGTGCCGCCCGTCTGTCCCTGTTGGACGCCAACATGTCCTCCCTGTGTGATTGGCAAATGTAGTCTGTTGCCTGCTGTAGTAGCTCCATCTGCCTTTCAGGGGGGACAATGGAAGTGGCCACCCTCTCCATTGCTTGAGCCATCATCTCAACTGATGCTGCCTGTTGGGTTGCCATACCGTAAATGGATTGTTCCCATGCGGTATTGCCTGGTGGCGTATGGCCACTGCGTCGGCGGGCACCACACCTGTTTGAAGCAAGGCGATCTGCGCCTTGCTGTGCCGGCCCTGACTGAGGCTGCAGGACTGCATTCCCCCTCTGATCCGCTGGCCCAGGAACAGGATCAGATGTTGTGGAGTGTGACCCTGCACCCGTAACCGCCAAAGGCTGACTAACCAACACTGACATCCCCATAGAGGGTACTACCCCTGGTGCAGGTGGGTTGGACAGAACAGAACCCCTTCCAGAAACACTTACCTGCGACGCCACATAGGTCGCATCATCCGAATCAACACCTGAATAGAGGTCTGGGGAGGTGCACCCAGAGACACCCCTTGACAGAATTGTCTGCAGCAAGAGTGGGTTCTCACCCACCACCACACCACGTCCCCCACTGGTGGCCGGTTGTGCCTCAGGTTCCTCCTGGGTCTGCACCATCTCCTCAACCTCACCAGCATCAAGTGCGTCATCCCATGCAAAAACATGAAAGACAAAAAATGGAAACCGGCATTAGCACCACAGCACACAAATAGGCCTGACAAGCTACAGAACCAGTACATGATTTACACATGTCCCACATGACTATAACCCTCCCATGCATGCACTGTCACAGAGTTGGAAGGGGAGGCAAAAGTCTGACACTGATGACACCAAGATGGAAGAGCAACACATTTGCTGCATGCTCGGTAGCACTGCCATCACACATTGGCCTGTGAGTGGCGTGTCCTATACACATAAATGGCACATGCCATCACACAGATGGAATGTACCATAGCCATGGTACATTCCACAAGCATATCCATATGTCAGTGAATGAGTACTGTCACCCATCCATGTGAGATGGACATGAAGAGATGAAAAATGCCACATAGTGTGAAAAGATACACCATGTGCCACACACTGCAACACATCCAGTGCACAAAAATACAGTGATTGCAGGGCCATGTACACATCAATGGTTGTGCACTTCAACATGACAGGAAACAACTAGCATGTTCCACATTCAAACAAGCCCAAAAACATCATGTGATCAGGACAATACTCATTCAGCCTGAATGGTCAAATCTTTCAACTACCAAGGTGACACATGTGGGCCTATGTGGGGTTCTTCACTGACAGAAGCATATCACATATGTCACAATAGGGCTGAGGAATGTGTTGCAAAAGTGGGAGAATTGAAACAATCAGCCTGAAAGAACACTGAAACATACAAACAATGTTGTTGCATGATGCCACCTCAAGGGCAACTGCCGTAATGTTGCGCTAAATTACTACTGTGGGCAGAAGGGATAGTGTCACACCCAAATTCAAGGCCGTAGAATGTTTTGGATGAAGCACATGGGTGACCCATACTACTCAGTCACACACACCCTCACCTGCCACTCAATCAGTACCCGTCACCCAAACAACATACACATGCATTACACACACACGCATGGGCACTCACCGGACAATGTGTCATAATCGGGTAGTTCTCCCACACCTCGGATCTGTTCCTCTGTGACGAAGGTCCCAGCAACAGACTCATGTTCAGTGAGTTTGTTGTCCTCTTGTGGAGACCCACCGCCAGTCACCAGAGTAGCGGCATGACTTGAGGCCAGCTTGTCCTTTGCTCAGCGTTTCAGGTCGTTCCACCGCTTGTAGCAATCATCAGCTGAGCGCCTCACAAATCCAAGGGCACTTATGTCGTTGGCGATGGTCTGCCAGTGTGCCTTACGTTGACCAGGTGTGGTCTTGGACCCTGCAGTCACCATCATTTTGTAGCTATGTTGCAACACATAGCTCACAAGTGCATTAAGCTCCGCGTCATTAAAGCAAGGCTTCCTTGACGTGCCGGAGTGTGTAGCCGTGCCTGGGGTCTCAGCCTGTCGTGCCAGAGCACCCTTCTTCCTCTTTTTAGAAGGTGGAGCGGAGCCAGAGTGGCTAACGCCGCTCTGGTCAGTAGGGGCAGAATCACTGGTGGACTGGGTTGTTGGAGTGTGCGAATGCACATTGACCATAGGACTTGGTGCAGGCATTGGGCCTCATTCCGAGTACAGCGCTAACCAATGGCGCTATTAACGCCTTGGTTGACGCCGTACCCGGAACGGCAGCGCCTTGGTGGATGGCGGAATAACCGCCCCATTCCAAGGTTGGCGGGGCGGTAATCCCCCATTCACCAAGGCTCTTCCCCATTCCCAAATGAGCCCCCATAGGGCTCAATGGGAATGGGGAAGATGCAAATAACGGTGACCGTTCATTACGGTCACCGTTATTGGCTTGGAGGCCCCTTTGCGCCCTCGACTTTAACACCTGCTCAAAGCAGGCGTTAAGGGCGAGGGCGCAGAGGGAACTCGGAGTATGGCGGTAAGGGAATACCGCCACCGGTCTCGTTACCGGTGGCCGCTATCCCTTACCGTCATACTCGGAATGAGGCCCATTGTCTGAAGTGTGATGTTGGCAGGGGGAACATCAGTATGATGGACCTGGACCGACACTGTCCTGGCTAGGAGAGTCAGAGCTGGGGCAGATGGAGCTGCAGCTGCCCCTGCAGCCTCACCACCCTGCATACTTGGGGCAGCAGATGACATAGCTGCCTCAGATCCACGCGCCTTGGTGACAACTTGCACCGCCACACGTGGCCTAGACTTGCTAACCTGGAAGTCAGCCAGGAAGTCATCCTGTGCCAGGTCAGGTGCCACAATGGGCTGGTCCAACAGGGGCTGAGCTGGGATGGTCTCAGCCCCGTTTGCCTCAACCATGGGGGGGGCATGGGTGTCCCTTATTGGTCCTCCACACATGGGGGTCTAGGGGCACCCTGCAAATCCTGGCCACATCTCCTACCGCGCCCACCACGTCCACCTTTTGAAGGTCGGCCACCTTTGCCTCCCTTACCGATTGGTCACCTCCCAACCATGGCACTGATTTTGTTGTGCGTATGGGAGGAGAGTAAACTATTGTCCTGGGCAATTGGGGGTCAAAGGGGTAGGGTACTAGATGGAATTCGTACCCTAGTGCTCTAACAAGGCTGTCTGTGAACCCTGGGCGAAGATGATGGGTCATGCAACGCACAGGCAGCCCAAAAACAAAAATAAACGTGCATGCAACCCCTCGTAGACCACATGCGTGGAAAAATGAACCTGCACTACGCTGTGGCACCCAGAAACACAAAAATAAGCGTACGCGTGATACACACAGCCTACAATGACCTCTGAAGGGGTACGCGACACACGGGGCAAGCACAGTTGCTAAGTACGTGCAGAACTCACCGTCTGCCTGGAAAAAGAATGTGAAAAATACGCACGTGTGTGCGTTGGCAACACCCCGCCAAAAGAAGAATTGTACGCTGTCTGAGGAGACAGGACAAAAGGAGAAGTGAACACTGTTTGAGGAAACAGGCCCAAAAAAGTAGAAAAATGAAAGCTGTCAGAGGTAACAGGGAGTACGAACTGGAAACGCTGTGAAGTAATCATGTGTGAACCGACAAGAAGTACAGAATCCACCCACTCGCTCTCCACAAAAAGCACGTACAAGGAAATGGTGTCCTACACGTACCTTTTAAACCGTCCCACACGTACACGTCACTTACGTGCGTACATGCCCTTTCCTCCAATTACACGCGCTGACACTTGGACGTGCAGCTTTTCCACGTGTGCTCTGTCATCACGTGCTATGAGGGAAGCACCCGGGCGCGTCACGTCACAGACGTGCTTACACGCTAAGGGCCTTTGGTCCAATGAAATCACGTACGTGCGCTGACGTGCTTACGCGCTAAGGGCCTTTCCTCGAATTACACGCTGACATGCAAGATTTTCACATGCGAAATCACTCCGTATCAAGATGGCCACGCGTTCACACGGACCACCATGCTCCTGCCCAGAAGGCCATTTTCATGCCCCCAAGAGCCCCGAGAATGCTCCCACCAGCCATCTGCTGCTGCATGTCTGCCTGCAGCCCACGTGCCCTGCTATTTGGTGCCTGCAAGTCAGCCATCTGCAGGGGTCCAGTTGCTGTGTCCACCCCTGCTGGAACAGAAGTCTCCCGACTGGGATTCCATCGCTCCACAGCCCAGCCCCAGGACCCAGTTGCCCACCCCCTCCTGCCTCTGGGGTTGCCATGTCGGGCACATCTCCATCTGGCACCACTGGCAACCCCCAGCCAGAGAGGCAGAGGGCCACCAGCTTCACTGCCACCGAAGTTGGTGTCCTGGTGGAGCATGTACTGGGGCATTGTGATGCCCTCTTCGGAACAAGACGCGCCAACAAGGAAGGACGGGAGAGGATCTGGGATGATGCAGTGGTTGCCATCAACGTGGAAGGGGTGGCAACGCGCAACGACCAACATGTCAAGAAGTGCTGTTAGGACTTCAGGTCCAAGACCCTCAACAAGGCCCGGCGCCTCACGGAGGGGGGCCGGGTCAGCCTGAGCAACATCCAGATGAGGGTCCTGGAACGCGTAGGCCCAGCACTCCATGCCCAGATCCTTCGGAGGCAGACCTGTCTGGAGTTGAGCGGTAAGTGGCCAAGCATTGCTGTGTGAGACAGGGAATGTTGCAGTGTGCTGGTAGTCTGATACTTGCCTGTATTTGTGACATAGGCCATGTATGGATGTGTGTGTGCAGGGACATCATGGCCATGCATGTGGGACCAGTTATGTGTGAACCACATGGTAGGTGCATGTGTTTTAATGCAACATGTGGACCTCTATGCAGAATGCACACCTGAAAGCATGCCAGTCTCTGTTCCTGGACATGGAGGGGGGTGAGGAATGGGTGCTGATGTCATATACATGTATGGTGCACGTGTGTGTGTGTGTGTGTGCGCCAGAGAAATGTGTGTTTGACTTTGAAACGCCATGGATGCATGTGACTTTGAAGGCAACATTTTGGTTTACAGGGGCCCTTGTACATGGGTGTTGATGTAGATTGCAGGCGCCGGGAGTGTTTCTGCATGTGTGTTGCATGCATTGACCCATGTGTTGTGGAAGGACAGGATGGAAGTGACATTTGACAGTGCCACTCATGTGTTATTGCTTCCTGTCTAGGGTATTTTGTGCTGTACCCTGATGCTTGTGTTCTATGTCTCCCTCTACGCAGCGTCAAGTGAAGAAGAGGGCGGAGACGGCGCTGTGAAGCCAAGCGGCGGGGATGCCTCCACCGGGCGGCGACGCAAGGCCCAGCCACCCTCCCAGGAATTACCATCATCCGGGAGCGAGGGGGCTGGTGCCGCGTCTGCCACAACGGTTGTGGCGGAACGGCCGGGTGAGCCCCCACAGGGGCATCCAATGGCGGAAGACGTTGTGGAGACATCCAGGTTGGTGGTCTCCACAGAGGAGGAGGAGCCCGCTACTGAGCCACACATGGGGCCTGGTGGGGGTAGTACCACTGGTGCAAGTTGTGCAGTCCAGGACCAGGGTCAGGAGGCAGCACAGGTCACCGCGGAGGGGCCTGTGCATGTCGCTGTCCTTGACCCTGTGACTGCACCATCATGCACCAGCAGGGAGGCCCTGTCCCAGTCCTGTCCGCAGGTAGGGGAGAGTGCCATATCTCATGCCTCTTAACTACCTGCGGGCGAGGGGTCCCACAACCGTATGGGATCCGTCCTGGTGGGTGTCGCGTTGCGCACGCATGACATTCGTGATGACGTGTGTTGTTCCTGGGCGGAGAACGCACGCTATCACGAAGAGCAGCATCGTGACGTGGCACTGCTGGGAGGGGCCCTGGTCGGTGGGTTCCTACATGTGACGCGCACTCTGGCAGACCTCTCCTCCTCTGTGGAGGCTATGCGCCGGTCGTTCTCCACATCATCTTCCGGCCCAGATTCCACCAGGGCCCCCTGTGGACCTGGCCTGACCAACACAGCCAGCATGGTGGAGATCCCATCCCTGCCACTGTCGGGAGTTGGCGGTCCAGCAGGGGTGGACACCACAACTGGAGACCAGCAGATGGAGGATGTGCAGGCACCATCGGACAGGGCACATGCACAGAAGCAGCAGCAGGAGCAGGCTGTAGGTGGGAGCAATGATTGGCTCGGGGCAAACAACATCAGAGGGGCAGGCATCGGCCATAGGGCTAGAGGACCCAGGAATGGGAGTGTCTTCCGTGTGGCTGCGGTTGGGCCAGCAGATAGGTGCGGAGCGGCGGCGGGCAGAAGGGGCGTGGCTCACAATGGTCAGGGCGGAGAACTCCATGCGTAGGGCCCTGAGGCGGGCCGAGTGCCTCGAGGCCATTCGCAGGGACCTGGAGATCCAGATGTCATCGTCCCTGCGAACCCTCAGGGCCATGGAAGGGGACCGCCTCCGGGACATCGAGCAGGAGTTTGATGATGCCCTGGCCCGGAACATCAACAAGTGAGCCGTTGGACTTGCCCGCTGCCCTTGTAAATAGTTAGTTAGTTAGTATTAGGTTTCCTTTCGTTTTTTCTTTATTTTGGACCGCTTGGACAATGCACCATATTTTTGTATATAGTTTTTTTATTAGGTAGTAGTTTGGTTCTCATGGATCCTGGATTCTTCAATTGTACATAGTTCTACATTGGATTCATCTTTTTTAATATTTTTTTTGTGTTCACCATGGAGCAATGGTTTTTGCTTTTTTGGACTGTGACTTTGGACAACAATTCTTTTTGGATTTATTTTTCTTATGTTTTCTTGATTATCATTATTTATCGGACATGGACCATTTCTTTTGTTATTCCCATTGTTGTGTGTTTAATTTGATTTACGTTCATGTTATCTTTAATATATATTTTTTATACTTGCATTTGTGGTATTATCTCATTGGTTTCATGCATGTCATGATATGGGTTTTGACATTCACTTGCACCCATTGTGTGTGTGTGACGGACATGTGTCCATTTACATACTTGCCATTGGCGTTGTATCATGTTATTGGCATTTCTATGTGGGTGGATGCAATACTTTGGTGGGTCTTTGGCCTGTGGAGGCTGGCCATAAGGGCCAGGGATCTAGATTGTGATACGTGTTGGGGGACATGTGTCAGGGCCTGCTGGCAGGTGCCCTGCACTGCTGGGGGGTGGGGGAGCAAGGGGACATGAGTGGGGGCCTGCTGGCAGGTGCCCTGCACTGCTTGGGGGTGGGGGTGCAAGGGGACATGAGTGGGGGCCTGCTGGCAGGTGCCCTGCACTGCTGGGGGGTGGGGGTGCAAGGGGACATGAGTGGGACATGAGTGGGGGCCTGCTGGCAGGTTCCCTGCACTGCTGGGGGGTGGGGGTGCAAGGGGACATGAGTGGGGGCCTGCTGGCAGGTGCCCCTGACTGCTGGGGGTGGGGGTGCTGGGGGACATGAGTGGGGGCCTGCTGGCAGGTGCCCCTGACTGCTGGGGTGTGGGGGTGCTGGGGGACATGAGTGGGACATGAATGGGGGCCTGCTGGCAAGTGCCCCTCAGTGCTGGGGGGTGGGGGTGCTGGGGGACATGAGTGGGACATGAGTGGGGGCCTGCTGGCAGGTGCCCCTGACTGCTGGGGGGTGGGGGTGCAGGGGGACATGATTGGGGGCCTGCTGGCAGGTGCCCTGCACTGCTGGGGGGTGGGGGTACAAGGAGACATGAGTGGGGGCCTGCTGGCAGGTGCCCTGCACTGTTGGGGTGGGGTTTCAAGGGGGTAATGCGTTGGTGATCACTAGTGCAAGGTGACATGTGGCTTGGCTGGGGGGGCATGCCCATGGTGGATGGGCTGCCTGCGGGACATGACCAGGGGTACAGGGTAGTCCCCTGTGAGGTGGGCTGCCTGCAGAGGCCGTGGAGGGTGTAGAGGGAACACCTGGGAGGACCCACACTGCCAATTCATGTGTAGGACTCCCCTGCACCCCAGATATACACGTACCCCACTCGCACAGGGCCTGTCGGTGTGAAACTTCCCGCGCACCCCCGAAATACACGTACCCCGCTCGCCCAAGGCCAATCGCGTGTGAAACTTCCTGCGCACCCCAGTAATACACGTACCCTGCTGAAATTGCGTGTGAAACTTCCTGCGCACCCCAGTAATACACGTACCCTGCTGAAATTGCGTGTGGAACTTCCCACGCACCCCAGTAATACACGCACCCTGCTGAAATTGCGTGTTAAACTTCCCCGCACCCCAGAAATACACGTACCCTGCTGAAATTGCGTGTGGAATTTCCCGCGCACCCCAGTAATACACATACCCTGCTGAAATCGCGTGTTAAACTTCCCCGCACCCCAGAAATACACATACCCTGCTGAAATCACGTGTGGAACTTCCCGCGCACCCCAGTAATACACATACCCTGCTGAAATCGCGTGTTAATTAAACTTCCTCGCACCCCAGAAATACACGTACCCTGCTGAAATTGCGTGTGGAATTTCCCGCGCACCCCAGTAATACACGTACCCTGCTGAAATTGCAGTTAAACTTCCCCGCACCCCAGAAATACACATACCCTGCTGAAATCGCGTGTGGAACTTCACGCGCACCCCAGTAATACACGTACCCTGCTGAAATTGCGTGTTAAACTTCCCCGCACCCCAGAAATACACGTACCCTGCTGAAATCGCGTGTGGAACTTCGCGCGCACCCCAGTAATACACGCACCCTGTTGAAATGGCATGTTAAACTTCCCTGCACCCAAGAAATACACGACCTTGCTGAAATTGCGTGTGGAACTTCCCGCGCACCCCAGTAATACACGTACCCTGCTGAAATCGCGTGTTAAACTTCCCCGCACCCCAGAAATACACGTACCCTGCTGAAATCGCGTGTGGAACTTCCCGCGCACCCCAGTAATACACGTACCCTGCTGAAATTGCATGTTAAACTTCCCCGCACCCCAGAAATACACGTACCCGGCTGAAATTGCGTGTGGAACTTCCCGCGCACCCCAGTAATACACGTACCCTGCTGAAATCGCATGTTAAACTTCCCCGCACCCCAGAAATACACGTACCCGGCTGAAATTGCGTGTGGAACTTCCCACGCACCCCAGTAATACAAGTACCCGGCTGAAATCACGTGTTAAACTTCCCTGCACCCCAGAAATACACGTATCCTGCTGAAATCACATGTGGAACTTCCCACGCACCCCAGTAATACACGTACCCTGCTGAAATTGCGTGTTAAACTTCCCCGCACCCCAGAAATACACGTACCCTGCTGAAATCACGTGTGGAACTTCCCGCGCACCCCAGTAATACACGTACACTGCTGAAATCGCGTGTTAAACTTCCCCGCACCCCAGAAATACACGTACCCTGCTGAAATCGCATGTGGAACTTCCCGCGCCCCCAGTAATACACGTACCCTGCTGAAATTGCGTGTTAAACTTCCTCGCACCCCAGAAATACACGTACCCTGCTGAAATCGCGTGTGGAACTTCCCGCGCATCCCAGTAATACACGTTCCCCGCTTGGCGTTTGCTGTTTGGCAGCCCTGTATACTGGTCCAGGGTTAGCGCAGCCCTTTGCGCTGAATTGGGAATTTTGATGGCTTTTCCTTGCACGAGGGCCTTCTTGGGGGCGTAACTGGCGCTGCTGCAGGGTCGCTGCGCCACTCTGCGCCACGGCTGGTTTTGGAGGCTAAAATCCATGAATACTGTTTGCGCGGAAATCGATTTTAGCGCACGCGGCTGGCGCAGACATTCGCACGCGCACACTGTGCCCAAGCTGCGTGCGCCACTTTTGTGCGAAATTCTATGAATTACCCTGAAACTCTTTTGGCCAAGAGTATTAAAATCGCAGCACATGCAAGTAAGGGTGGACTGGGAACCAAAACGGCCCTGGAAATCATGTCCAAGTCTCCCCATATTACATATGTTCAGCAAGCTCCAACCTTTTCCCATGACACACGATTTGGAAATTAACTAGGTTATATCACAAAAGAGGCCCAGTTGCAGATGCCTGTCGGGAAATGTCCCGAGTTCCCTATAGGCAAGTCCACCCCTGCATGCAAGTCTGCTTTTTCTGGCTGCTGTGTGATTAACAAAGAATCACATATCCATCTGACGTTGGTTGCTTATGGCACACAAATCAGGTGCAAGCGAGATGTGATTTAAACAAAAAAGTTTGTTCCTAGATGCTTGTCCCTCTAATGAAAGAAAATGAGGTTTGGAGTGATAAGTGAAACAAAAACGTGTTTTTTATTTTTTTTACTGTAAATGGTGCCACACTCTGTGGAAAGTGCTTTAAAGGAACGATGTTTAAAAAAATAAAAAATACTCTGGCACATGTTTTCTGTGTTCCAAATTTGACAGGTTGGAATGGGGCAACTTACTGCTCGAAATAATTACGTTTTTTCAGTAAATGAAAAGGTATGAATGTATGTAGCTGATTTATAAAATGGAAACTTAGTTAAAACGCAAAAGTGCATTGTACAGTAGAGGGTGTGGTACATAGGGGTGGTCTGGCCTATAGGGAACTCTGGAGATTTTCCGCTAGGCCTCTGCACCCTGGGCCTCTTTTACGTGGTATGTTCCCTTCGGAAAAGGGTTGTGTTTACTAAAAATGTGTAATATGGAGCCACTTTGAACATTATTTCCAGGGACTCTTTTGGCTCCCAGTTCGCCTCTAATAGTGGGGTAGAGGTGGAGTGCTCCATTCCTACGCCTCCTGACACACTCTTTTCATATGCAAAGTTGATGTGTCTGCAGATACAACCCACTCCTGTCAATTGTGCTGCAGGCTTATTTTTCAAGTGCTCGCCTGTATATTGCTGCAAAGATATTCCTCACTAACCAGTATCAACTGTGCATTCCCACAGCACACTGCACACGTATTCGTGTCTTTTCACTGTTCAACATATCCCCTTTGTGGAATAAACTACCTGGTGATATTTGCAGCACGTTAAAAGCCGAACGGGCCAATTCCAATAGATACGCATTTGTGGATCAAAAGTTCAGTAACCACTTATGGTGTCTGCGGCCACGCGTAAGATATGTATGCATGTCGATCCAAAACAAATCAGGCATGCTCATACACGGTGATCCCTATGTTTCTTTAGACCCACACATATTCCATGTTTGGCACATGCAAATGAAACCAAGTTGGAGCGCCTGAAGGTTAAAAGGGACAATTAATGTGTTGGAATATTTTGTCCTGCTAACCATTTTTTGAGGAAAACATTTTAAAAAGTAATGTTTGCTCCCGTTGCAGACGTGATTTATGCCAGCTTTCTACAGCGGCACATCGCTTCAGAAACATTTTCTTGTATGTGCTAATCAGCTAATGTGCATGTCTATCATTTTGTGTATGTGGGTAGGTGTGTTCGATATTGACACTCCTTCAGACAAATTCATTTTGCATAAAAACACTGTGTATTTCGAGGTACCAGCCAGTCCCATCCAGGAAGTAACAGGTATGTTTTTCTTGTGTTTACATTGCGTCTGATTGCAAATGGCGTTCTTCACAGTTTTATGAATCAGATGCAATTTCCGCCAGCTAAAATTTGAACATTTTCACCACCATAAGAATAGTTTCTAAATTGGCTGCTGAGACTTCAGAAGAAATAAATGCCAAACCATCCTGTTCCAAACCAGCAGTCATCAGAGGATCAGCCAAGACAATCATTGAGCCGGTTAAACGCACTGCGCTGCTATACAAGTTCTTTATTCTTCCGTTCCATATTTAATTCCAACAATCACACATGCAACAAACTTGTATTAGGGTGGCAGTTTTCCTCCAGACATCGCTTAATCTGTGGTTATCATTTCCTGCCATTTCAGGGGTGTTTGAAGTGGCCTCACGTGACACTTGACCCTGACCAACATCACCGAAAAGTGGGATAAAATGACGCTGATAATGAGCCAGTAGATAGTGTACTTTAAAATTGTGCGCAGAACTTTTTTAGAAAACATGAGTCTGCAGTCTGTTAATAAACAGTTAATGATAAAAGGTACAGGCACACTCACATTTAAAAGTAGCAATCACTAATAGCACATTTGCACGTCATTGCTCATCAGTCAGATTGCATGAATCTTAGGAGTTTTAAAAAAGGTCCACCAGAAGTGCAAGCGGAAATAAAGAGATAGCGAGTGACCCCATAATGACATGCACACATTGCCACCAATGCTTTCATCGCATTTTAGACATGGAAAGTGCGAGAGCTCTTAGTTGATAATTTGTAAAAGCGAAGGTAATTTATGTGGTTATTAGTCTCCATAGCAGGGAAATGGCCTGGCATACTTCATCTATCTGTATAGCTTTTATTATAATTGGTTATTTATAACACGTTTTATACCCATAGGTTTCTAAGCCCTCCTGGGAACGAAGCTATTTCTCCTCAGTTTTGCTTCCAAGGCGAGCGCGTTGCCCCTGAGCTATCCTCCCGAGATATTTTTTCAGAAAAGCTTCTTCAGATGCAATACGGTATGATGTGAACATTTTGTGAACATTATTTGGCACACTTAATTGTAGAGGTGTTAATGTCAAGGTTGCTATATTTCGAAGGAGAAATTAGTTAAATTGTACAACTCACAAACGGAATCATGTCTCAATGTATATTTTTTTGTAAAAACTGCACAATCTCTGTGTGCCAAAATGTAAACTTTCATAAGCACGCTTATATTGGATAAGCAGACCAATTTGGCATAGGCGAATCACAAACGTTTGACACAAAAATTGCTAACAAATGGCGAAATAGGTAAGTGAATCCATTTTCCGAACATTATGGGCCTTACATCCCATACATCCTCCATAGCTCTAAGATGTTTAACAGCTTCTCTAACTTCAAACCCTCGTGCCTAGAAACTAAGAAAGTATACAGATTTTCCAATATGCCCTGACCATAGGTCCCCTCATTAGGTCAAGAATTGAGCATTTTACTCTTAGTTTCCCGCAGCCATACCCAATTGTACCCAATTGTACTTTACATTCTTCACCTTATAGCCAGGAAGTACCTAACACAAATGATTTGGTGGAGTCTCCATACAACCCAATTTAACCTAAACAATTGCACAAAATCTCCTTCACTCAAGCAGAGAAGGAGCGCAATGTTTTCCACTGCAACACAGCTGCTCTCACTCTCTTCATTACTAGTACAGTATTTTCTACTACAACACCATCTTTTTCTGACTGCAGGAAGATTCCCTTCACTAATTCGACTAACTGAGAAAAGCGTGGCGAGGAATCCATCCACACACTCAATACAAAATGAAGGGTTCCAAGGGTATACTTCAAAATGGTATCTATGGGTGGACCTACCATCATAAGATGCCACCTCACCCATAGGTGAGGGGTCCAGTCACCCAGACAAAGAAAATGAAGGGTAACAGGACAAACCTCACAATTGACATGGTGCTGGGGATACCACCTCACACCTCTATAATAACATAATAGGTAAAAATATATACAAAGAACTTAAAACATAAAACAGTTCACTCACTCCTTCAAATCATTCACCCTTCCAATCCCTGTAGCCTCATAGAGCTCCACACACACACACACTCTTACTCTACCCTTACCAAATCCCTTAAATCAAAGAAAAAACCTTTCCCCCCTGTTTCCCCCTTGCTTTACCCACCAAAAGTGCTCTCACATAAACCCAAGGTGCTCCAAGTGGTGCTCCTTCAATTTGTCCTGCACAGCTGGACCATGGTACCACGTGCAGGGAAAAGATAGACCTCTAACCAATATGGCACCTGTGGACCTCCCCTTTTCCTTTTATCATGCACACAAGACTGGTCAATGCAGAGAAGCACCACAGCTGTATTGTGCAGGCAGGAGACTCCAACATCTCAGAAGGCCTGGGCCCCCCCACCCAGAGATGCAAAATGCGTGGATGGGCCTCTGAGCACCTTAACCCAAAGCAAGCCCACCAATTAAGAAGCAACTTAAGAAGCAAGTGCACATTTGTTCTTAAAGCAAGTTTATTGTACAATCAGCTGGGAGGAGCTAGATGACGCTGTTGAGTAAAAAACAAACCTCTCCCTGAACCACACAAACACTTCACATTATATAGATCATATACATTTTGCCGCAGTTAAAACACTCCCACATATTTTATTATAAATCATACCCCAAGACATGATTGGTCAAACCAATTCAAAAGAAATACAATCTTCTCTAATTCCCACGTTCTCATGGGTCACATTTATTTGTCTATCAGCATCAGGTCATATTTGTGCACTCCACTTTCCTGGTGCCTTCTGTGATAGATCGTGACATCATCACATAATTTCACATTTAAACATAAACATAACGCATTACACATTACAGCTGGCCTGGTGCCTTCTAACCCCAGATGTGATTGCACATGGTTTGCAAGGACACTTCAAACAATATGGGGAGTATGGGGAGGAGAATGAATATGTTTCCCTTGAACTGGTGATAACTATCTCACTGACCCAGACTTGTTGGAGTCCATCTTTCACTATAATCTAAATGACTACCAATTCAACACACATGACCTCCGGACACAACCTGAGAAAATAATTGAAACCCATAAAGTATCGGTCAACTTTGCCTTTAGGTGTTTCTTCACTCCAGTTTATTACTCAGCCACAAACAGATGGCTGGATTCCTTTGGACAAATAACGACCTACCATGCACTTAAAAAGATTGCATCTCCTTTCCGCAATACTGCCAAGTCATAACAACCCATCCTGGCTGTAACTGATGATCTGATAATTTTGCGGCTACTCATTGCCTTTCCTCAGCCTCCAACATTGAAGAAAACAATTTTCCCAGTCACAAAGAGTTCCTGACTGCAGGGCTTGGGCAAACTATAAAAAGCACATGACATACATATCTGCACATTTCCCAAGTACCCCAAACTGTCCTCAACATATATCATTTGAGGCCCCCATGTATGTATGTTGGTGCATGCATGTTTTAAACCTACTTCATCCTCTTCACAGTGGTTCCTTCATGACAAATCTCCTTTCTCGCATGCACATTATGAAGCTCCTTGTTGTCTAGTTTCTAGGCACTTCGTGATACAGCATACCTATATTGCATTTATATTTCATCTGCGGTTTTGACATTTATCTTGCTGCATGCGTGCACATCTAAATGTATCAAATTATACACATACACAAAGTAACACTAGATTAACACATATCCCATTCTCATTAACTAAGCTAAATACATAGAAAATTGCAACATCGCACCAACTTTGCCACTTCCCCAAACACCATATGGCACGCGCAACCTGAACCGGTCTTTCTCATTGGAACCTTTCCTGACCACCTCAACAAAAGCACCCCAAAACACACCCAAAACCACTGATTTGTATGTCTACTGTCAACTCTAAACTTGACAGCCAAACAAAACCCAGAAAGGACGCAGAAAGCAAGCTGGCCATTTTAAAAGCCCTTGAACATTTTGTGCAATATTGCAGGACCTCTGGCTGGTTGAAATTCCCTCAGAAGCCTTTCAGAGTTGACCCTTTAGAAAAAAATGTATGAATCCTATGGAGAGGGTAAAATCCTCATACACAATCTTACATCTCCCAAGGGGCACATTTAAGGAAGTTCATGCACCCCTATGTCACAGCATGACACCTTTCTAAAAAACCTGAAAGTTCATCCCTGTCCATTGCCATCGCAGTAATTGCCACTTTTGTCTAGAGGGCTGGGTTGAGGATTATGTGGAGAAAGGTTATCCCATGAGAGTCAGAATTAGCATCTTGCATTCATCACAACCAGTATCACTGGCAGGCTCATCCTGTTGCTCATCTTGAGAAAGGTTGTTTCTGTATTATTCATCATCGTTATTTGCACTTGCTGATGAGAGGCTGATCACTGGTGATGATACGGGAAAACACAAATTAAGCTTGGCTTCTGCAATGGCCTCCAGGTGACAGCAGTTTATGTGGAGGTGAAAATGGGTAGCTATGTACAATATCTATATCACCTCATATTCAATATAAGAACCCCACTGGTCAGCAGGTAGGACTGCACAGATGGCATAGGCAACTATGAATGGATTTGCGCTTTTAATTTGATTGAGGAAAGACTAAAACTAGGCCACAATCGCTGGCATCCGCATTGATTTAAGCGTCTTTGTAAATGTCAAATAGACCATTGCAGCCTCAGCTTTGTGTGCTTGATGACATGAAAATACTCGTGTTTTCTCAAATTCTATTCCCAGGGAGATGAGGACTTGACTAATTCCTTCCGGGGCTATGCCAAAGTAGCAATGTTTGGAAATAATCACTTGCAGTAGTTGCCCTAGTTGACAATGCAAATAAAGCATGTTACCTATTGAGACGGTTTGGAGGTAGTGTAGGTTTGGGAAAGAACCAGAATCACACAGGCGTTGAGTCAGTGATTATAATAACTGTATAGTTTTCTTAAACTATCAAGAAAATATTGAGGAGTCTTGTCACTTGGTATTAGAGTGAATTTATTACACACTTAAGGTTGTGGTGGCAGTGCTCGCTTGCTTTCAAAACTTTCTAGCATCTGCCATGATGCCTTCCTGGCTGAAAAGACATACCCAAACAGTTTTAGTAGACCCTTGAGAGATATCCTAACTTTTGTTGGTGAAATGTCAGGCTGCTGTGTCAGATGCTGAAGAAAAGCCAACGTCTTGGAAAGTGTTTTTCTTCTGTGCAAGAATGCACTTGGATGACATCTCTCATGGTAATTGCCCCCTCCAGACAAATAAATGCACTTTGATTCACAATTTACAATACTTCTGCTGCTGATGAGATGTCAAAACTTGTCAATAATATTGTGATTGCCTGGAATTGATTGAACAGCTTCAACTAATGACATACAGCTTTAAGATCCAACTTAAGAAAATATTGGTTGCACCTGGCACATTTGCAGTGAGGTCCTCACCCGTGATATCTTTCTCGTTCTGGATTGCGAGGTGCATGGTGAAGCAAATGCACACTGCACACTTTAGCTGTTTTGATTATTTGGCATTGAAAATGTTAGAATACCATAACATACGCGCCATCACCCTCCTGATGACTCCTTCGTTTTTCCAGTTGAAGCCATTCTTGCTCCACTTTGTGCATATTTGAAATTGTGCATGCCAGTTTTTTCTAGCTCGTGCTTGAACTCTATTATGCACATATTTTGTCACTTGATTTGGGCTGGAGGGGTAGCCCAGGAGTAATAAAATTGTTTTGGAAATTAGACTGTGCAGAACATTACATATTTTATACCCGGGGCCTTAGCTTAGAGACATGATGCACGATAAAAAAGAAAAAGTAATTGTTTTCTTTTTAGTTCTTTGCACTTCATGCAGCCAACACTGGGGAACATCCCTTGGAATTTCTAAACCACATCTACAAGTACGCCCACGTGAATAGTGAAAGTGAATTGTATTAGGTTGCGTTGTTCTGCAGCTTTGTAGCAAATAACCTGTTTCATGTTGAATGTCCTTCATGCCAGGAGTGGGAGTGAACACACATTTGAGAGGAATTAGAAAAGATCTTCACTTTGGTCAGTGTTAGCAGTTGTGGTGGTTTTAATGAGCTTCATGCATGGCTGCATCATTGTCAATTATGGCAGCTATTATAGGGTTCAGAATTGAGGGGAGCTGGGAGCTATTTTGCTTCTGCTTGTAGCCTGGTACAGCCTGGTTCTCTTGGCATAAACACTACCAGGCACTACGTTTGTCTCCCCAGACAAACGGTTGCTGCACAAACATATGTATATGAATTTAAGTGTGAGTTTTGGACAACCTATAAATAAACTTTAGGACACCTCTATACAACTTTTACAGCTTTAAGATGATAAATAATGTACAAAATTATATATTTGCACTTGAAGTGGAAGTTAAATTTGAGGATTGCTTTGTTCTGGCCCCTCGTTCGCCAGTGGTCGCTCCTGGTCACTAGTTATAGAGGGATAACCAGAAGCCACCTTTCATTCCTGTTTATCCAATATTATTATTTTTTTTAATGTTTTTATTTAGTTTAGTTGCAACGCAACTTTTCAAATATTTAAACATATATTTACAGTAAACGATCATATATACAAACAGCAATAGTAAAACATAATTACAAAATATAAAATCACATTAATATCCATAATCACACTAGGGCACAGGTTACATTTGTCAATATCTTTGCCCCGGCTAAAGGCATCTACAGCAACATACAATATACAATTACCAAACCATACCATTGCCATTCTCGCATAAGCCTTTGACATACATAGCTCATGGGATTACCGATACTGATTGAGCCACTAGGAATGGTCTCCATCTTTGGCCCCCGTGCCCTTAAGAGTATCCTTGACTCTCTGTGACGGACATTTCACCAAATACGGGGCCATCGTTCCATATCTCTTTATTCCAAATAACCAGATATTAAAAGCTTTATACTGAGTGCACTTTGCTAAATTTCTAGACCAGTCCGCTTGAAAGAGTTTTTCCTTTGCACGGTCAGAGTTTGAGATCAGCAAGTCGAGGGACACATCCGCCTCTGCCATTTGATCAAACACATTATTCCGCCATGCCATCGGGAATGCATTCCTAGATTTTAACAGGTTATAGCCAGTTATTTCTAGGATAGTTCCGCTATTTACTCCCATCAGGCATTTGCGTAAGAAAGCACATTGTTTCCACACCGCCTGAACATGAATGGATAATAACCCCAATTTATGGCGGATTAAAGCAATTGGTACTGCATTGGGTAGAGTTTTTATATGTTTCCAATACTTATATATATAATATTAATTTCGAAACCTGTACTCCATTATTTATCTGACACCAGGAAACTGTGTTCCCGCTCTCAGCAAAATGACCCTCAAAAACATGTACATAGACACTCTCTTCCTCACTTGGTGAGTCAGTACTCGTAGGTGGTGAGGTTTCAGTATGCGGTACCGGCCCACCGAGTCGTGGCCGTTTCAACGCATTTGGTGAAAAGGCTGTTTCACCATGTTTTTTGCAGGGCGGTTTAAGGGAACATTAAAACATTATTAGTGGGTATGTGGAAGAGGAGCATGGGGCTGCTTACCGCCCTAAAAAAACACAACAAATGCAGCAAAATGGCCAGCAGACGAGGTGAGCCTGACACTCGTCAAGCAACATGAGGCATTTCCCAAGCCTTAGTGCCTGTCTTCAGCAACTTGAATTTCAGAATGATTTTGCTTGTCACACATTTTACAGACCTGGCCAAATGTCAGGTACATATCCACAAGGGCCACAACGAGCTGTGCCGAGTCGTAAAGGAAGTCTTTCAGATCTTGCTGGACGTGAATTCCACGGTGTGCATCTTGCCATCGAAATGGCATCTTCACAAGGTGCAGATCCTACAGCTCAGCCTATAACACGTGCACATTATGGAAGCAACACCCACAACTTATTTGTTGATTCACAAAATTGTGTGATGAAAGAATTACTATATCATTTCCTAACCATTAACTACTCCTACTTTGATGGCATGCCGTACATGAATGTGTGTATGATGCCCATGAGCACGCTTCCTTTTATACAAATTACACTTATGCCTATCAGCATATTTTGTGTTGCAGGCATTGTGTGAGTTGCATTTTGGTGAATTACTAACAATGCACATTGTGTGCAATGTCACACATACTTATTTCCCAACTTTTGCTTGATGGAGACAACATTAGTTAGTTTTAACTGAACTGTGATTGCAGTTACACTTATTTGCGTGTAGTTTATGAAAACATTGCAACATCATATAAAACATACATTTGTGTAATTTGGTATTCTCTTCATAGTGATGCACAATATTGTCTAAACTGTCTGTGTGATCATAACTAGCTTGGAACATGGAAACTCATCTTGGTAGCTCCCAGAAACACGTTATTGTAAGTGAGTCTAAGGGCAAAACTATTTTTTAAATGATCTGCTTTTATAGTAAGGGTTAATTTGTAACACATTTTTGGATACTTGCGTTCTGTTAAGATGCACAATCACAGGAGTGTCACTAATGCATGCAAAGCCAGTGGCACTTCCAAACATTTTCAAGGTGGGGAGCTGGCTTGTGCTTCTCCTTCTCCAAAATGATTGAGGTTGTGAACAAGGTAGCCTCCACTTAAACAGAGAGTGTGTGGAGAAAATGAGTGTACAGCTTTTGGCATGTGTCTAGAGATTCCCCAGGACTCATGTTTTAGAACATAAGGTGAATTAGTGCATTTTAGTGCCCATATATGACTAAAGTATAACAGATGGGCATATGGGCATTCATAGAAAACATATTCTGCACCGAAATTGCTTCTTAATGCAAGGAAAGTACTATGACCAGAATCTGTGGCACAAACTCAGGGTATGACGGGTAAATCCTCTGCTTAATCGCTTATTGCAACCTACAGTGAAGGATTTCATATACCACCCTAAACGTGCCTCATAACTTTATTTTGCATAGCGCTATGATGCATCCATCCTCTGCAGCTTGAACACTAGTAAAAATTCCCATCAGATGTGTGTTTAGACAGATGCCACTCTGGGTGCACAGCAGGCTATTTTTGCAAATTAGCAGTCATTTTGTGTACATAAAACATTGACTCACAAAAAAGATAATGCATATCAGAAATAATGTATCATGTGAAACAATAGGAATTATGCAAAACTGTAAGACCCCCTCAGAATACAATGCATTCATCAACACTCCTTCGCATAATATTGAACCCAGGTGAGATCCACCAAGATATTGTTCAGTGGATTTATATGTAGTTCTGCTAAAATAAAATAAGTAATCACGTGTTAACATAGAACTACCAGTTAAAATACAAACCGTCCATCATTGTTACCTGCAAGCATCCACAATAAAACTGAAGACTGACATATTTGATAGGATGATCAAAAAATACATTTTTGAAAAGCTGATATTTCATTTTTTTGTGTTGGTTACGCACACATTGTCAGTCTCTGCAAGAATATACACTGTGAGCATATGTTACGCCATGGCTATGTTTGCTATAATGCAGTCGATAACATATTGTGACTACCCAGATCTCTCCATGCCCTGCTCTTGATATTACCCACTCTCAATCAGTACCTTGCTGGTAGAACCTAGCAGAACTAGAATCACACAACACTTTGCTTAAAAAGCCAAAGCCACTCTTGACTAGCTGGTTGTAATGCCCAAAGTCACTAAGAAATCTAGACTTGGTAATAACCAGACCCACTCAGAGGTCTTCTCTTCATAAAAGACAGATTCACTCAGGGCCCTTCCCCTAAAATCAGCCAGGATCTGTCACAGCTAACCGCCATGCTCACACAGAGCTCTGCACATGATAACATGCAGGTTTGCTTGCTCAGAGTTTTGTTTGTGATAAAACTAAGAGATCTGATCTCCATAATATACAAACCCAACCAAGATGCTAATCCTAACAAAACCAGCTATCTCATTTCTGTTTTTGATAAGTAAAGTAGACTAACAAAGGTTGTTAATAAGTTAATCTAAAGAGAGGTTTACCTCTACCAGGAAGTAATACATTAGAGTAGGTAGATTAGAACACACCTTTGCAAAGTACATATTATGCTCACAACATTTATTAGTCCCCGGTGTATGGTTCTTGGCCATACAGGAAGCTTGGATCTCTGGCATTACCTACTGGTACAGTCCCACATTCCAAACATCCTGATTGACTACTCTAGCTCTCCCCCATCACGCTTGAGGATCATCACCTTATTCCCGCCTTTACCATTGAATTCCCCCAACAGCCCTAAAGACCTCACTTATTTGTCTTAGGTAGTGCCCCACATCTGTTCTCCTGCTAACTCCCTGGATGCTGTAGAAATTAAAATGTGCCCAACGCGAACATCTGTCATTTCTAAGGTGAACATCTCTGTTGTCAATTTTTTTACCCAAGAAGTCCTGCAGCACCCAGACATTGTGCCACATTATGAGGTGGTTGGTGCTGTAAAATGCTGCAGTTGTACCGTCTACTGCCACATTACAACACTGCTCAACTATAAGTTTGGAGGGAAGTTGGAGGATTCACCTCCAGCTATGAGCTGCAGGTAAATCTGCCACCTGTCTGCCAGATTTCTACAGAATTTCAGTCTGTTGGTATCTTGGTGGATTTAGCACTGAGATACTGCTGCACTCATAATGAGCCCTGTGCCAGACTTGGTGGTATCTGTCCATCAACCTCATTAAAGCCTTTTCTTCCCTTGGGATTGTTATCTTGGGTGGCATGCAGTTGCCACCCAAAATGGTCTTCAAACTACAGCAGATTGGGAGAAACATAGCCACATGATTGCAAACAGCATGACTGCAACAGGATAATTTTGGAAAGAGCAGTTGGGACTGGTCATTGCTAGCCAACAGCCACTCATGAGAGATGAAGCGGTTGTGGAAGTGTGATGTATGAACCACATCAATGAACACCATAACTGACCATGGGTGTACGCCATACTGAAACATGCTGGTACGTTCCCACTAATAGTATTGCAACCTTGTTGAGAAGGGCACCATTGAAAAATATAGCAGCTTGACTGTAAATCCATGACGTTGTCCCAACACATGCATTACAATTCTTTGTGGAAGTGGCTTTTCTACACTGTGGTGTAGCTGTGGGTCAAAAGCTGGAACTATATTAAAACAACTGAGAAGCATCTGTACGGTCCAATACATTAGATCTACGTCATAAAAAAAAGGAATTCTAATATGTTTAAAATGAAATTCAGACTGTCAAGTTAAGCACACATATGCGCAGAAGCCACATAAACCAACCAATATTTTTCTTCTTGTGTACAGTATGAGAGGAATTAGTTAATCATAGATCTCCACATCAGGAGCATTAGCTAGCTGTGTTATAGATCCACATGTCTGGTGCCCCTGAAAAGACTTTGGGGCTGAGGTGGACTCACTGGCATGTAATGTGTGCTTGACTTAGAACAGCCTCTGAAAGGACTATGTATATGTATATTCAAAGAAAAAAAAACTTAGTTGTAGGGACGTTAAGGTGAGAACTTAATGCAACAAAACCACTGAAATTCTGCTAAAGCCACCTTATCTTCACACCCTCTCTTGCGCATCCCATGACAACGTTCCCTCTAATTATTTGTCTCTATGTGCGGAACCGTCTGGCTGTTGTGCGCACATTATTTTTATATATGTGTGCAACTGATTAAAGGTAACCCGCTCTGCGAGCATGTGTAATTAGTGCACTACCATCTCAGAAGAGAATTTGGAAAGGAATCCCTCTTCCCAGCCACTGCAATGTATTATGAATCTGTGTAAAATGTGCATTTTACAACACTTTTTCCAAACACATAAGTTAAAAGAAAATATTTTATATGTGATTATAAAGAGAACTCATCAACCAGTCCAAGACTTCAACACCCGCCACAGTACCTTGCAAACATAATTCTAGACAGAGACACGTGTGTTTTATGCCACTAGAAAAATACTCATGTCTATTACAAAAAACAAATAGCTTGTCATAACTGATGTAGCTGTCTAAAAATTCAGACACAATACAACACTTGCAGATGGATTAATTGCAGTTAAACGCAATGTGTCAAAAAACATGCCAATAGGAGTTAAAGTGCCTCTTTAATGAAGTAATTCAAGGGCCAGGAGAACATGCCTCTAATAGTTTATCAGGATAGTAATTGCATCAGAATAACTGCTCCTCAGATTTTGACGATCACAAATTCCTGTGCCTCTGATAGCTATCCACATTACGCTGTCCTGTGAATTGTGATAACACCAGCCTTACAGATAAGAGACATGTACAGCATACATTTTTACTCCCTAAAAAAAGGAAGGTCTGCCTTTCAAAAATGGGAAAAAATTAACATATAGGAGCCATCTCTCCCCTGCTTCATCCTACAAAGCTCCACTGATATTTTTTGCAAATATGTGACCAGCAGAGCAGTTGTATATGAAGGAACTCTAATAATATTGACCGATCTCAAGAAGAAATTTAAGGGGAAAGAACATCTTTTAATAAGCATAAAGTATCCCTATTGGCAAAGCAAATCACTTTTTTACTCCCTGAAAAATCATGTCACTCCAAGTAGGGAGCATCTCTGATTAGAGCCATGTTTGTAACCCTGACATAGGAAGTGAAATGACAGAGCACATAATAAAGTCTATAGTTTTGCCCACCCTGCCTCACCCCAGCCTAGACAAAATTAAACAAGAACCTTACTGAGGTTTATGATGGAGCCCTGTTGAAAAAAATCACATATATGCCTTTCAAGTTAATAGAATCAATTAACAAAGGTACAATAGACTAGGTGCCTTCACCCGTAAATATGAATCCCTGTACTGGAATTCTTTGTTATTAGTTAAATAAGATGCAGTGAGATGCTAGAGACGATAAATATAGAGCACATGGTTATTTCGAAAAGTCCTCAGCAGCTGAGCATAGAAAGAAAAAGAATGTGCTGTTGTCTAGACTGTTACTAGAATTTCCTATCCTTTAGCAAAGAAGCAACACATTTCCTTCACTGTGCTGTACTGCCGAAATGTCTGACCTGGTTTTTAAAGTGTGCTGTTTTGTTAGTCACCTGCAAGGAGTGTTGACCTGTGCCCTTCAAATCATACCCTTCCCCATCCCCTGTGCTGGCATCCAACACTAGTTGATAGAGCAATGTAAAAAGTGAGTGATTGTAGCAGTAAACACTCAGTAGGATATTTGCAGACCCACACTATTTGGCAAGCAAGGCACAGTTAATGCCTCATCATTATGTGCATTTTAAGAATCTCATGAATCTGTATGGGCACAATTATTTTGCAGTTCATCCAAGATTGTTTGCAACATAACCCAGCCTTATCATTGTGTAGGATAGTACAAGTGCTCGGTGAAACTGTTTTTGCATGGCAGCGAGTTACCATATAATGTATGAAAGTCTTTGCCCAATGGAACTCGGAACACTTGGAAAGGATGCAGGGTATGTGAAAAGCATTCTACTATCTGAATATCCGGTGCACTAATAATATAGAAAAGTAATGCCAGACATAGTCCATACCCATTATCCCTTGAGATTCAAGTAAATGATGTTTCAATGTTGCTATCCACGTATAGGGTAATGTTTGCAATGCTAAAGAAGGAGACTCTGAGCATCACATTTGTCTTCTCCAAATCCTTAGAGGGAAAATTAAGATTTTAGCTTTATAATGCATTAACTTGCAAGGGGGCTGCTTCAAAGTGCTTGTGTGACATATGTACAAAGAATTGGAAGCATAGGCTGAGGTTATACAACCAAGTAGCTTGCTTTCTTAGAGTCAGTATCTGATATTTGAGCTTGTAATTCAATTACATAGTGTGTCTGACACTTTTGGTACGGCACCATGAGTAACAGAAATTCTGGCACATGTCATTATTCATATTACAACAAACATAAATCAAGTGGATGTAGGTACATGTCTGGTAACCTTTCGCAGAGCCAAGAGAGGAAGAGTCAAGGTTGTCCGGTAGTATCTGTGCTCTGGAGCAGACGTTAGAGTCATAACGTAAAAGCGTGGTAGGGTCAAGTTTGGGATTCATGGTTGGGGAGGCAACATTATTTAGTTAATATATGCAGGCATATCTTGGTTAGATTCTTCCGTTAATGGAGCCACTTTTTCATATTAGTTTTTAACCGTTTGTTGGTAGCGATTTTATGTGTTTAACGTCATGCTTGCTAATGAGCAGAATATCAAGACTAGTTAATTATTTTAAGAGAAAGAACATGTATTTATTTTATTGTTTATAACACGCTTAATACCCACAAGTGCTTTCTAAGTGCTGGATCTGTATTCAAAGTTGTTTTGTGCCGCGTTGTCTTGCTTCATTTTGACTAGGTGTGAATTGTCTGTGTGCTCTGCTAAAAATCCGCTGAACGGCACCCAGAAGGGAGCTGGGCAAGTGCACATGCACACAGCTTAGAGGGAAGATTGACCACAATGATGGCATCCGCAGACTTTCATGGAAGCACCGGCACCGTTACTAGCCATTGTTTCTAGCATCTCACCGTTACTAACGGTGCTGGTGCTTCCGTCATCCCCATTCCCATTGAGTCCTATGGGACTTAAATGGGAATGGGATTAATGATTTTCCAGCACCAGACTTCCAGAAACACCAGGGTCGTAATCCCCCGGTTTTTCCGGCAAGCCAGGCGTTGGAAAATATTACAAGTCCAGTGGCAACATGCCGGCAGCACTGGCTGGGTTACCGCCGGACTTGTAATGAGGCCCTATGTCTCAAAAAGGATATACAGTGTGCAATGCAATCACGTCAAACATGTTACATTTTTAAAGCACAAAGAGATACCAAGCACTACCATGCTGTTCAAAATACTTATTACAGAAAAAATGGTTTAATTATAAAACCCAAAACATTGTCTACAAACATAAAGTGCCTCATTTGTATCAAATCGTTCTTCTATGAACAAATACATATAAAGTTTAACAGCCGCCATGAAAAGGGAAAAGAGACCATGGGCCTCATTAGGACCCAGGCGGTAAGGGGTTTACGGCGGCGTAAACAGCGCCGACCCTTACTGCCTGATTCCGAGGTCCCTTAGCGCCATGGCGGATTTAACACCTGCTTTTAGCAGGTGTTAAAATCCATGGCGCTAAGGGACCATGTTGTTAATTACGCCACCGTAATTTACGGTGGCGTAATTAACGCCTTCCCCACTCGCATTATGCCCTATGGGGCAAAAATGGGAATGGGGAAGGGTAAATGGGGATTGGGGACTTACCGCCCCGCCGACCTCGGAATGGGGCGGTAAGTCCACCAACCACCATGGCGTAAACATAGTTTACGCCATGGTGGTAAAGGTACGACCCAGGCGGTAACTTACCGCCTGGGTCGTAATGAGGCCCCATATCTTCTTTGTTTAGTTATTTTTTTACAGTTTTAAATGGCTGCCATCAAAAGGGTGAACAGACTTAATATCCCATTCCAATGTGGACATCTTTTTTTTTTTTGTTCAACCGAATAAAGACACTATTACTACCCCAGGATTGAGGGGATGAAGACTTCCGACAGATGCACTGCATCAGAAAGAATAGATTCTGGGAAGGCCTCTTGCTAATCCAAGTGGTACTGGTAATGATGGATAAAGAAGCAGCACATCAATAGACCCTTCATGAAAACCCTTCTTTCTAAAATGTCTCAACCATTTCTAACAACTCTTCACCCTAAGTGTTCCAGGGCAACCTGGGTTTTAAAACTCTGGCTGTTGCTAGCAACACCTTTAATTCTGCACAACCACCACTCACAGCTACAATGAAGATATAAGATCATAAATAAACCAAAGAAACTACAGCTCAGTATGGTCCAAACCATCTCATGCAATTTCTAATATACATCATACACATCATCCTACGAGAGTTGCATCACATGATTTCTCGTAATTGATGTTCCCAAGCTTCATATCCCTTGTCTTTTTTTTTTTCAGATTTGAAATGCTGGAGTGTCTTCAACTGAATAAAGACACTATTTTTACGCGGGGAAGAAGTGAAAAGAAACTTCTGACAGATGCATTGCATCGGAAAGAAAAGATCCTAGGATTGCCTCTCACTCATCCAAGTGGTATGCTGAATAAAGGAGCAGCACATCTGTAATGTCTCAACTATTTCTAATAACTCTTCACATAGACTGTTCCAAGGAAACGTGGGATTGAAGACTCTGTCTGTTGCTAGCAAAACCTTTAATGGTTGGAGGTTGATTCTGCACAACCACTGCTCACTGCCACCATGAAGATATAATACCACATATAAACCGTAAAAGACTACAGGCCAGTATGGTCCAAACCATATCATTCAATTTCTAATACACATCATGCACATCACCCTACGAGACTTGCACCAAACAATTTCTCATAATTGATGTTCCCAAGCTTAATAGCCCTCATCTTTTCTTTTTCTTTTTTCAGATGTGAAATGCTGGAGTGTCTTCACCGAATAAAGACCCTATTTTTTACCCTGGGTGAAGTTAAGGAAAACTTATGACAGATGCATTGCATCAGAAAGAAAGGATCTGTCACTCATTCAAGTGATTCTACTGGAGATCAGGGCATGACATCTGTAGACAATTCATGACAAGCCTCCTCTCTGAACCTCTTTAGCATTTCTAATAACTCTTCAAATAGAGTGCTCCAGTGCTGCCAATGTTTAAGGACTCTGGCTGCTGCTGGCAGCACATTTAATGGGAGAGGATTATTCTGCACAACCACCACTCACAGCTACAGTAAAGATATAACACCACATACAATTCACAAAAGACTGCCACCCAGTTTGGTCCAAACCATCTCATGCAGTTTCCAATACACATCAAACACATCATCCCAGGAGACTCACACCACATGATTTATCATAATTGATGTTCCCAAGCTTTCTGAAAAAAACATTAGAAGGGCCACGTCTTAGTGTTTTCTTGAACAATGTTAGGCATATTGAAATGTCCAACTGGTGATGAAAATATAAAATAACAAATATGACAACTCCAAAAATACAATGCCACAAAAATTGAAGCCTCCTCTCTGAACCTCTCTAGCATTTCTATTGACTCTTCAAAAAGAGTGTTACAGTGCTGCACGTGTTTGAAAACTCTAGTTGTTGGCAGTACCTTTAATGGGTAGAGGTTGATTCTGCACAACCAACACTCACAGCTATATAAGACCACATATAAGACAAAAAAGACTGCATCCAAGTATGGGCTAGACCATCTCGTGCAATTTCCAATACGCATCATCCACATCATTCCAGAAGACTTGCACCAGATTATTTATCATGATTGATGTTTGCAATTTTTGTGATGGAACATTAAAAAAGCCACATCTTTGTGTTTTCTTATACAATGTGAATTTTACTGTCCATCATTTCTCTTACATTTTCAAAATCCTTTTTGATTGATTGTACTTCTTTTCCAACATAAATGAATAGTCATTTAAATTATTTTAATTAATCCAAAATTAGTTTTGTGAGTAGTTGTTGTGGTGCTTCTTGTTTGATTCTTCGTCATACTTGAGTAACTTCTTCCTCTGTTTGCAAATATTTCAAACATTTTGAAACAATTGAAGATATAATACACTACATATTTGTGTTGGTTGTATAAACAATGTACAGTAGGAAGACAAAGTATATGTGTTTGGTGATGAATATTTGTTCCTTAAAATATTATTGTTGGTCTCATTTTACATTACATAAGGAATGACTTACAAAATGCTGCATGTGGTGTATTTTATTTTGCTTCTTTTTGTTCAACAACTTTGTTTGTATTTATTTCTTCTGTAGGATAATTATCCTCCAGCCATTGAATGTAGCTTTCTGTTTTAATATGGTAAATAGAAATACTGCTTGTCACTTAAAATATTGGAATTAGAAATGGAAAAACAGTACATGAGAACAGATAATCATATATTTATATTAACATTCCGATTCATTGCTCATTGTCAATGTCGTGGGTAGCTGCCAATAGCATGTCAAGTACGTCAGATGCTGTTGAAATATTGAACCTATCAGAGAATGTATTTTTTCAAGTGATGTTTATATATGCCAATAAAACTGTAAATTATATTATATCATTCTATTAAGGCGGTTACTACATATTTATTACATGAGAGTGAGGTGTAGTTTTATGAGATTGTGCTATGTTTAGGGTACATTTATTCTTGGATTAGATATTTCAAACATGCAGCCAATTTTAGAAAGAGAGGATTTTTATTGTTCACAACACTTAGACATTAGCAGATGGTAAAACTGATGAGGAGTTGACACTACTGTCAAAGTCAAAGGTTCATAAAATATTGGTGGCATCGCACTGGTGGAATCACCTGCTTGACGTGCTGCCAATTTCCATACACTTAACACATGAGCCCCAAGCATTTTTCTTTTATGGTGCTCATGCAATTTCCAATACGGATCATCCACATCATCCCAGGAATCTTGCACCACATAATTTATCATAATTAATGTTCCCAACCTTTAAAACAGAAAATTAGAAGGGACACGTATTAGTGTTTTCTACCACAATGTACACTGGACATCCTCTGCCTTTATTCGTTCACCTTAAATATCTCCAACTGTCTAAACACATTTTTATTCTCAAAACTTCCTAGTGGTATTGATGGATTGGGGACCAGATGGTATTATTATTGCTGCTGCTGCTAATCTCATGAATATACATTTTGACAAATGGCACAGCAACCATTTCTCGACTCGAAAAAAGCAAACAAAACTGGGCAGCATTTCCATAGCAACCATTCAAATCACTGTAAAAAAAAAATAAACAAACAGGCATTAAGTGCTAGTTTGAGACAACAACCTCCTGTGTTGAATAGCATTAATTGAAAAAGTGAACAGACTTCCTATCCCATTCATTGCAGATATCTTTTTCAGCTGGAAAATTCAGGTCTGTCTTCCAAGCAAATAAACAACAAATGCACTATGGTGGCATAGATCACATATAACTCTCCTAATTTACACAATAGCACCCAGTAAATCTACAACATATGAAGTTGACACAGCTGCCAAAATCAACAGTTCATTAAGTGTTGGTGACATAGCACATGTACAAAGTACCTCCTCTGCCTCTTTTCTACACCAGTGTTTTTTTACTTGGAAGAAGCGCCAACTGTCAGTAATAGTTTACACCCCAGTTGCCTTATTCAGCAGTGGCAATGCATTCAGAACCCAAACGATAATGTGATTAACACTACTGCTACTCTCATGGTCAGACATGTTGAATGTCCAACCAAGTAGGAATATGTCAAATAATAAAAATCACAACACGAAAAAGGAAATGCCACAAAAAATGAAGTATCCTCTCTAAATATCTAGCATTTTGAATTAATCTTCAAATGCAGTGTTCCAGTTCTACATGTGTTTCGACGCTGGCTGTTGCTGGTAGCTCCCTAAATGGGCAGAGGATGATTCCACGCAACCACCAACCACATCTACATTTAAAACCCCATGTAAATCAAAAAAGGCTGCAGCCCAGTATGGGCCATACCATTCAGAAGGCATTAAGTGCTAGTTTGAGACATGATCCTCCTGTATTAAATAGCAACCATCAAAAAAGGGTGAACAGACTTTATATCCCATTCCATGGCAGAAGTCTTTCTCAGTTGCAGAATTCCAGTCTGTCTTCCGAGCAAATAAAGACACTAATACTACTCCAGTCTCAAGGAACACCATCCAAATAGCAATAAACCCACAGCCAGGGGGGCATTCCTGCGTGTGATAGTTCCCCAAGGTCTTTATTAAAGCCCTCACATTGATCAGACCTGTAACTATGGGCATGCTAAATATTCACCTAACTCCACAGAAGAATCAATGTACCCAGTAAACTGCCATTGACAGCTGGCAGTACTTTTGTATCAAATAATAGTACAGCATCAAGGACATTAAAACATAAACTGTGTTCCCTATTTTAAACTGTTGCACATGTAAACTTATAAACCATCACAACATTTTACAACCTCTAATTTGTCTACTAAAATAGCATTCCTTAACACATACCGCGTCTGCATTGATTGGGGCAATTTGCACTGAAAAAAATTACATTTCTTTTTTACATAATAGGAGTTTGCATAGCAATAAGCCCAAAGCCAAGGGGGAATTCCCCAAGGTCTTTATTATTTTTATTTTTTACATTTATATAGCACACAAACAGCCCAAGGGCATTGTGGCGCTGTTACAAGCAGTCTCACTTGGTTGCATGAAACACCAACAGGGGAGGGCAAAGACAATGGTGATAAAAAAGACAGCCTGACTGTGGTTCGTGGTTACAGTGAACCTGATAGCAGTGAGGTAACAAAGTAAAATTCGATGATGTAGTGGAGGTGACGATGTACAAAGGGCAGGATGGAGAGGGTTTGTAAAGAAGCACTAGGGCTATTAATTGATGTAGGATGGCAGGGTTAGTTAAAGAGCATAGTTTTCAGTGTTTTCCGAAAGGTCAAATGTGAGGTCTCAGTCCTGTAGAGATTTGGTAAGGCATTCCATAATTTAGGCACAATGTGAGGGAAGCTGGCGCTGCCTGCTTTGGCCTTTTTTATGTACAGCTGATTGGCATGATGAACTCTCCTAGGTCTGGAAGAGGTGGCTCTGATCATTTTCTCAGACAAGTAAGTGGGGGCTGTGAGCGCCAGGCACTTATGAGTAAGGACGAGCGTCTGTAGTCGCTGTATTGTTTACTGAGTTTGCTGAGCGTTTCTTTAGTGTCGACTAGGAGAATCTCAGTTTTGTCACCATTGAAACTGAGCCCATTTGCTGCCATCCATGCTTGAATGCGTAAATCTTGTGGAGTGACTTGGTATCTTGGTCATAGGTGCCAGTGAGAGGTATGAGGACCTGAGTGCCGTCAGCATAGTTTGTGTGTGCTCTGCCCAGGCTGTCAAGATTATCAAAAAGAGGCTTAGTGAATAGTTTGTATAGTGTAGTTGCCATGCAAGAGCAATGGATAATAGTTGGAGCTGCACACGCCTGCTTGGAGAAGACCACCATGGCTCTTCCCTTGAGGAAGGAGGTAATCCCAGTAGTGGCTGTTGGGGAGAATTGAGCTGCGTTGGTGAGGTGTCTGCTGAGCAGCTTGTGGTCCAAAAGATAAAACACAGCAGAGAGATCGAGGAGGAGGAGAAGCACTGGTTTGCCTTCGTCCATGATTTCCAAATATTTGTTTTTTAAGGTCAAGAAGGGCAGATTCCATGCCGTGACCTTGGCGGAAGCCTGATTGTCTCTTACCAAGGAAGTTGTTGGACTCAAGGAAGTGCTGGATTTGATTGTATGCTGCTTTGTCGAGAATTTTTAGGAGGAAAGGGACTGTGGTAATGGGGCAGTAGTTGTTTGGGGTAGTGGGATCTAGTGAATGTATTTTTAGGAGAGGGCGTACCCATGCTTCTTTGAAGCAGGGAGGGACAAGGCCGGATGCGAATGAGACATTAATGAAGGCTGTCAAAAAAGGTGCAAGGGAGTCAGCACCATCTTTGACGATGTTGGCTGGGCAGATGTCACCTTTGCAAATGGATGGTTCGACATGTTTGAGGAGGTCTAGTACTTCAGTTTCCATAACATCTCTAAAGGAGAAGAGGTCATTGTCCTGGAGATTGGTGTTATTGGTAGGTGACAGAGGTGGGTCAGACTCAGGAAGGGCTTCTTAGTGAGCTTGTATTTTTTTCTGCAGGAGGTCTATTTTATTGAGCATGGCTGCTTTAATACTTGAAGACTATGCTTCCTCTTTAACGATGTCATCAGAGCTCTTGGTGGGAGTGACTAAGTCTCTGAATATCGCAAACATTTCCTTGGAATGGGACTTGGCATTTGCTATTCTGGTGTTGAAGGAGTGGCCTGAGCTTGGATACTGGGATTTCTATAGTGGGTAGGCAGCTTTTTGAATTTGTCCTTTGATGCGTCATTGGGATTAGTTTGCCAATTGGTCAAAGCATTGTGTTTTAGGGTATGTAAGGCCTGAAGTTCTGCTGTCTACCAGGAATTAACATGCATAGATATTTTTGTTTTTTTGATTCTAGTGGGACTATGGAATCAATTGCTAGTTTGAGGGTGTCATTTTAGAGCTCTGCAAGCAAGCCCAGGCCTTTAGAGAAAGGGGGCTTAAAAGCAGGGGGTTTAAGAAAAGGTAAGAGGTTGTCTTTTGAAGGTTTTTCTGCACTTCTAGCCAACGCTGATGGTGTGGAAGTGAGGAGTTTAGTGGCAGTAGTTCCAGGGACAGTGAATTGAATGAGGTGGTGGTCCGTCCAGGGGCAGAGGGTGTTGCAGATGACAGTAACAAAGCAGTTGTGGTCAGCAACCCAGTCTAAGGTACAACCTTTGTTGTGGGTGGGGGTGGTGTATCTTTGCACGAACCCCATGTCCTAAATATATTTTACCAGTGCTCTAGCTGCTTTGTCTTTAGAGTCATTGAGGCCCAAGTTCAGGTCGCCAAGTAGAATGCTTTTTGTTAATGTTATCCCCAAGGAGGTGGAGTAGATTACCCTGAAAGTCAGGAGCCAGGCCTGGGGGCTGGTATACAGTGTGAATGGTGATAGTGCAGTTAGGGGAGATGGATAGTTTTGCAGATAAGGTCTTGGTGTTGCCTTCCAGTGAGGAGTTTGATTATAATAGCTACTCCACCACCTTTCACGTGTTGTCTATTTTTTCAGTGGATGGTGTAGCCTGGAGGGAGGGCTAGAGAGATGGAATGACCCGGTGCTTCGTGAAGCCAAGACTCTGTGATGGCTAGGAAGTCGAGGTTGAGATCTGAAAGAAGGTTGCAGATCCCCGTGGCATGGGCAGGGAGAGAGCGTCTATTTATGAGGGCACATTTGAGAGGAGGGAGAGGGGGTTGTTCTTTGTGGGAGTATAGACAGTGGCTGTAGTGGGCAGAGGGTAAGGGATTCCCAGTGGACCAGACGTGGTTGAATGGGTCGAGGAGAACGAAGCAGGAACCCTAGGTGTAACCTGCATGTTGTTGGGGAGAGGTCTGGGCCCCAGGGGAATTATTTTGGAAGAGGTGGCAGTCATGGGACGATTGTCATCTATGCGCGTAGCTCCATGGAAAGGTGGTGACCGAGAGCTTAGCATAACGTTCCTCAAAGCCCTCATATTAGTCCGAATCTGCTAATAGGGGTACGCTAAATAATCAACTTAACTTCATGTAAGAACCAGTATACCCAGTAAACTGCCATTGACCACTAACAGCATTTTTATATAAATTAGTGGTACAGTAACAAGAACATAAAAATCAGTGTGTTTCCTATTTTTATACTGTCACACATCTAAACTTCCAATAAACCATCCAAAAATGTTATAACCTTTAATTTGTGTACTAAAATAGAAACCCCATACTAGGAACATTGTATCAAACCACCCAGAGCAATGCAAGAGCCTTACCCTGCTGAACATTTGCATTACACCTGCTAAGAAGGAACATTTCCAACACTCATCCCCTACCTTTCCTGGGTTTTCTGCTAGGACTGCCACATGACGGTCTAAACATTGGCTGGAAAAAGTGTGGCACTTCTAAGAACCTCTCCTTTTATGTCCTCTAAGGTATTTCTTCTCAGAAAGGTTGCAATATCATACATATAAGTTATATATCTGTGTTGACAATGTTGCAATGTTCCTCTTCAAAGGGATGGCAGACCTGAGAAATGTGTGTACGGTGACATGGAAGAAATGACATCCCTGCCGAAAGGTGCAGACACAATTTGTAAAGAAGTTTATACTGTGTCTCCCTCAGTCCCTCTCGTGGGTCTCTTGCTCTGTCTTTCTCTGCATCTCTCTTAGACTGCATTTTGTAAAACTACACAAAAACAAGTTCATATTTACTTTAACAAAACTGCCCCAACAAAAAATAAATTGACAACTGCTTTCTGAGAGGTAATAATGAAAGGTCTACACATCAAAAATCGACAGTCTTTCAATTATGTATGATTTACTTCCGAAACATGAAGGCACATCCATAACGAATGCTCTCTCAAACAGAGGACGTGGGATAATTTCACATCAACAGAAATAAACAGTAAAATGCTGCTTGTTGTTTTTCGTTGCAATTACACCCAATGAAAACAAAGAGGACAATGGAACAAACATGTAGTCACAGCCTGTGAGCATAGTATTGCGCCTCAGTAAAAATAAACCAAAGGTTTCTCTGAAACTACACTGAGCGTGATCCTTACCTGCTTCTCCAGCCAAGGAGCCCAGTGTCTGTCTGCAATGCAGCATGAATAAAAGAAAAGGAGAGCTCATAAACGAGTCAGCGTGTCATCAGCAAACCGCATGCAGAATTTAAGGAGGCGATTCGGCTGCCACAGCTTCACTAGTTTCAACACCACTGCGAGAAACACAAGACACATCACAGAGTAGTCCGAAAATAATCATGTTTTAAGGCGGCTTTCTGATTTACAGATTATAGATGTCTCTAATCTGACCCAGGACTTGAAATGAAAAGGACTAGCCTCTAATCTGAGATACTGAGAGGAAGAGCTTTAAGAAGGTTGGCGGTAGAAGATTAAATCATATTGTTCAGAGAGAGAGGCTGAGTAATTTGTCTACTCAAGAAATAATTCTCTTAAGATTTAAAGTTGTACATATTAGGTTGAAAGACTTGTAAAGTCTATTGAGTGAAGATGAAGAGTGTGCAGTGCAGGAGCCGCACAATCAGAATACTTAAGTCATTTACTGAGGTGAGGTTTGTTTTTGTTAGAGTTCTCTTAAAACAGTTCCAACCCGTCCCAGGTATAACACATTTCAACTGTGGAAAAATTATAAAACAAGGCTATTAAAAATGGTGGCTAGTTCTGAAAATCTGAGATCTCCTGGGCTGTGACCATTTTTCATGGGATTCTATTGACCGTGTGTTGGAGGTGAGCTCTGCTTGCCTTGGGGCAGATGGATTGATTTTTGCACAACTAGACTTTATGGGCATGTGGGAATCCACTCGTTTTTTGTTAAAGTGATTCAATGTATCCAGAAGGACTAAGGGATTGCCTGTACTGGGGAACATTAAGAAGTTTGCATCTAGTGTTTCTAGCAGGAAATTCATGAAGGAGCTGTGCTCAATCGCAGGACGGTTAGACTAGCCTTTGTGGGGCAGCTTTGTGTGCGATAGGAGATGGGGGATTGTGGCATGGTTGGTCCAGTCAAAGAGGAGGGGTTTCACGCACAAAACGTGCAGGGATGAGGGTGAAGATGAGGTCAAGGCTGTGACCATTGACATGCACGTGGGAGAGTTAACTCTGCAGAAGGTTAATGCTGGTGTTCAGAAACAATTGGGAGTCATAAAGGTGTTTTGCTGTTTGGGACTCAGGGACTTTGAAGTCTCAAAGTAGGACGCCTTTGCTGAGGAGAAAAAGTTGGAGAGAACATCAATGAAGTTACCACTCTTTTGACCGGCATGAGTGGGGTTCAAAGGGGCTGTGTCCAACGGTCATGATGACCATGTCGGGCCAGTCAATGATATGGATTGGTGCCACCCCCACAATTCAGGGCTAAGAGCAGACAGTGAGGCAGTCAAAAGTCTTAATTTATTTCTGAGAATAATCAAACTTAAAAAATGCACTAAGTCCATGCAAACTACTTCGCGCCATAAATAACTTTGCGCCTTCTTGCGCGTGTAAAAAGCTAAGAGTTGTTTACTGAGTCATGGATTCCAAAGTGCAAAGTAACTTGCAGTGCAAACAACACTGAGTGGAACGTCCACAATATGCCCCCTGCAAACCAAAACTACTGCATACATTCAACCTTTGCACCTCCCTTTGCACCCCCATCCGTAAAACGAAGCAGCACCGCAGCAAAACTGCAAACTGTCCCTGTAACTCAAGCCAGCACCCCAGCAAAGCTGAGTATCATCCCGCCACAACTCAAGCCAGCACCCCAGCAAAGCTGAGTACCCTCCCCCCACAACTCAGGCCAGCACCCCAGCAAAGCTGACTACCATCCCCCCACAACTCAAGCCAGCACCCCAGCAAAGCTGAGTACCATCCCCCCACAACTCAAGCCAGTACCCCAGCAAAACTGAGTACCATCCCCCCACAACTCAAGCTAGTACCCCAGCAAAGCTGAGTGCCATCCCCCCACAACTCAAGCTAGCACCCCAGCAAAGCTGAGTATCATCCCCCCACAACTCAAGCCAGCACCCCAGCAAAACTGCAAAACGTTGCCGGTAACTCAAGTCAGTACCCGGCAAAACTGTGTACAGGGACTCCTAAATTCATCGTGAACTCAAACTGCAGGCCTTAACCCCTAAATTCCCAAGACACTTTCCTGACTGGCCCTGCATCAGCCCCACCCAGGCACTGGAGCGCATCCAGGACAAATAACATGCAGCCAGAACGCCTCAGGTAAGCCCCGTTGGGCTACAGGCCATCAAGATCACTTTTGCCCTTATAACATAGCTGCCATTTTACAGACGACCATCTCTCTGTGCCAATACCCCCTCGATGTTCCACCTCTGCCGACTTATCATTGGCAGGTCAAGCTGGCCCTGTTAAAAACCTTTGTTTAAGGCCAGAGCTCCCATCCCTGATTGGGGATGGCCACCGGCTGTTGGCCTGCCAGAACCTCAGGCGCTGCCCTTTCTACCCTGATCATCGATTCAACATCACTGCTGATCCATTGAACTTGATACTACACTCTATGCACCTTGGGACCTACTCGGTATGTGCATTAGCGCAGCATGTGGGTCGATCTTCTCATGGTTGTTTGACGCTACCTATTGATTGCATGTACTGTTCATCCTTTTATGCGCATGTAGGAAGTAGGGGTCTGCCCTGCTCTGCCTCTCTGGTCTGTCTGTCTACCACTGTTTCAATATTGCACAGCTTCTGCAGTTCACTATACCCCGAGGAACGGTCTTACCTCCTCTGTGTGCTCAGCTGCACTGAGTCTGTCTGCTCCTCCATTGCACCGTGAGAAGTGGCCATGATCCGCATGTGCATCCTCCGGACTCACTTTTGCCATCTACATCAGCAGTGGAACTGTATGCATGTCTGAAGTAGCCCCCATCCCATGAGGTGAGGCTTTGCCAATATGTACACACTTACCTATGTACACACTTACATATTGCGCCCCTTGCTTGTAACCACTGACTTGACATCTCACTGCCTTACGCTGTGTTTCACATCTAACCTCACTGAAACTAATGATGTTGTCACTCTTAGTCCCTCACTGTACTTGCAATCCTGCCAGGCTGCAACATGCTTAGTGGTATACCTAATGTAGCCCCCTGCAACATGTGACGTGGCTTTGCCAAGTTGCACCTAGATGCCTCAAGGCTTGGTGCGCTGAAATAAATGAAAAAAATAAGTACATAATAAATAAGTCATAGCAGACCCTTCCATTCCTCATATCTCATAACACCCCCACTGACCTCCACCCACTATCCCAGGCAGCCCCCTCCTTCCTAACAACTCCCGCCTCACCCACTGACCTCTACCTACTACCCCAGGAAGCTACCTCAAGTCCAAACACCTCCCACCACCCCCACTGATCTCTGCCCCAAACGCCAGGCAGCCCCTGCTAGTCCGCCCTCCTCCCATCACCCCCACTGACCTCGGCCCTCTACCCCAGGCAGCCCACTCAAGTCCTCCCACCTCCCACCATCCAACCTGACCTCTAGCCCAACCTCCAGGTAGCCCCCTCAAGTCCTCACACCTTCCACCACCCCCACTGAAGTCTGCCCCAAACCCTAGACAGCACCTGCTTGTTCTCCTTCCTCTCACTACCCCCAATGACCTCCACCCACTACCACAGGCAGCCCCCTCAAGTCCTCACACCTCTAACCATCCCAACTGATCTCTGCCCACTACCCCAGGCCGTCCCCTCAAGTTTTCTCACCACCCAACAGGTCCACTGACCTCTGCCCCAACACCCAGGCAGACCCTGCTTGTCTGTCCTCCTCCCACCACCCCCACTGACCTCCACACACTACTCAATGCAGCCCCCTCAAGTCTTCACACTTGCCACCACCCCCACTGACCTCTGCCCCAACCCCCAGACAACCCCCTCAAGTCCTCACACATCAAACCCCCTTGACCTCCACCCACTATCCCAGGCAGACCCCTCCAGTCCTGACAACTCCCATCTCACCCACTGACCTCTGCTCCAAACCCCAGGCAGCCCCTGCTATTACACCTTCCTCCCACCACCCCCGCTGACCTAGGCCCTCTACCCGAGGCAGTTCCCTCAAGTCCTCACACCTCCCACAATCCCACCTGACCTCTGGTCCAACCCCCAGGTAGCCCACTCAAGTCCTCACATCGTCCACCACCCCCACTGAAGTCTGCCCCAAACCCTAGACAGCCCCTGTGTGTTCTCCCTCCTCTCACTACCCCTACTGACCTCTGCCCACTACCCCAGGCAGCCCCCTCAACTCCTCACACCTCTAACAACCCCAACTGATCTCTACCCACTACCCCAGATAGTCCCCTCAAGTTCTCCCACCTCCGACCAGCTCCACTGGTCTCTGCCCCATCCCCCAAGCAGACCCTGCTGGTCCATCCTCCTCCCACCACCCCCACCGACTTCCAGACACTACTCAAGGCAGCCCCCTCAAGTCTTCACACCTGCCACCACCTCCACTGACCTCTGCCCCAGCCCCCAGGCAGACCCCTCAAGTCTTCACACCTCCCACCACCACCAAATGGGTTCATGATGTCTTGTTTTAAAATGTGACAGTGCAGGAGAACGTTTCTGTAAGTTATTTCTCTGCTTGGTTTTCCATGGGGGTTCTAGGCTGCTTGCCAAAAAGTCTGTCTGATGGTATCAGGAAGGAGAGCCGCAGTTTCAGAAAAAGCAAAAGTGGTGGGTGGGGAGGGAGGGTGATCTGATCAGCAAACCATTGGGATTTGTGGTGTTAAACGCACATGTCAGAGTGGGCAACAGAGAAGAAATCCAGCATATGTGGGGGAATACATACAAGTGAACATGTCACGGGATGGGGAGGGCAGCAGAGCATTTATTGATTTGAAGATCGGGCCAGCTGCAGGGGACTGGAATCTAGATTCACTGGATCAGCAGCACGGTACAGGGGTTGTGTCTGCATTGATTTCTGTGTCAAATGTACTGGGGCAGTAACTGGGCAGTTATTCAGATTTGATCATTTCGGGGACAGTGGCCGGACCTGTGCCTGATATGTTCGAGGGCAGCATCTGGGTACTGACAGCAGGACATGCATACATGCTAGTTAGGCATAAACTGGTAGCAAGTCATTGATCCGTCCGTGTGAGTGATATATACAGGGACGCGAGGCATTGATTTGTGTGCTCCATGTACAGTTGCCACAGGGCATTTGTTTGTTTGTGACTGTCACCTCCCAGTCCCCTTATGCTCTCAAGACAAGTATGCCCCCTTCGCAGTGGCCCATCAAGAGCTGCAGGAACCATAATTATGGCCTATCACTTTCTTTATCTAGCATAGCTTTCAAAGTGTGAGTGATTTATAAGTGAAGTGTTGGCCCATTTAAGAGACCATTCTTTTGGACAAGATGTTCTTAACATTCTGTGCAAAGGGTAATTTGTGTTCTAAAAGCACACACAAACCACCAGTTTTCTGCCTGAAGCTACTCCCTCCTCCAGGCCATTTAAAATAAAGCATACAAAGCAATTTTAAACAAACTACATTATTTTCAAGTGTTCATATTTAACCCCTACAATAATTTATTTTTGGTAGAATGTAATATTTTCATCAAACCATATATAAAACCAGTATTTGTCAAACATTGAAACACAAACAGGTAACCTTTTAACACAATGGGCCTCATTCCGAGATTGGAGGTAGTCATGGCGCTATTTGCTTCTTGACTGCCTCCAATAACGGTACCAGCAACAGTGTGGTTCAATGGGGACTTACCGGTGTACTCTGACCTTTGCGAGACCGGTAAGTCCCCATTGAAAAAGCCATTCCCCATTCCCATTGAGCCCCGATAGGGCTCAATGGGAATGGGGAAGGCGCTAATAACGGTACCGCAAATTGTTGCACCGTTATTAGCTCTGAAGTCCCTTAACTGGTCCTGTCCTTCACGCCTGGTCAGACCAGGCGTTAAAGGAGGGACCCGCTAAGGGAACTCGTAGTAGGGTGGTATGGGATTACCGGCACCGGTCTCCTTACCGGTGCCCGGTATCCCTTACCGCCCTACTCGGAATGAGGCCCAATGCCTTTTTTCATGAGACTAAGGGCTTCATAACAACTTTTCTGGTCTGGAAAAAATGCCAAACAAAAGCCTGGTAATTCTGGCACAGATCTCCCGGCATGCCTGACCGGCCTGTAGATTGGGCTGCCACCAGCAGATAATGTATGAATTACCGGCACCGGTAATGCCGGTGCTAGTGATTCAGTAAATACCATCCCATGGAGTCCTATGGGACTACACAAGAATGGGAACTAACCGGCTCTCTACCACCCATAATATCCTAGTAATACTGTTATATTGGGTGGTGGAGACGGTAAATGGAGTTTGCCAGTATCCTGACTGAATTACCGGCAGGATACCGCAAATTCCTAATGACATTTATGATGCCATCTTCAAGGTCCTGGTTGTTAGTCTTAGTTGTGCACAGTGGTGGCGTGAGTTTATGGTTGCTTAGCTTACCATAACTGGCGAATTTCTGAGGTTTTTCAGTTTTACTTGTAACCATAACGTCCCTTTAACAACGTTTTTTCATTGAATTTCATAGGTTTGTATTGGTGCAACTTAACCATAACGTCCCTTTAACAAGGTTTTTTCATTGAATTGTATAGGTTTTCGTTAGTGCAATTTAACCAGACATCCCTTTAACAAAGTTGTTTCAGTGAATTTCATGGTTTTTACCAGTGCATGCTAATTTCCTACAACTTACTTATATCATACTTACCCCAATATAGCAAAGGTTTCAACTTAAAACTCTGCATTTCCCACCTTCTAGCATCATTTTTAACACTTCTATACACTTTTTGCAACTTGTTCCACTGCCTCTTCCCTCATTGCCCTCCGCAACTTACGTTCTAACATCTCCTGCAAAAAAACAAAATAAAACCAGCAAAAAAAGGTTCCTTTAGGAACCACCTTTCACAGTTAAAAAAATAGAACAAAAAATTATAGACTCCATCTACTTTACATTTCTCAGTAAAGTATATAGACTCAATATGATTTTCCAGCATTTCCATTTTGTTTTAAGCTAAAGAAAATAATATGGCGTTCATCACCCGTTCCAGGTAGAAAGGAAAATCCTGGCCACCTTGGAAAGGGAAGGCAGAGCCCCTCTTCCCCTTCCATGGCGGCCTGCAGAAGGCGAAGAGAGAACCCTATGACCATATAACCACAAGCACATTTTTTTTTCTCCTTTCAAATCTGTCCCAATTTCGAAAAACGTTACCACATAGCCGGTCCCTGATGGACATGGCCATTTTATCCCATTGGTTGTCCCCCGTGGTCATGACCAGTAGCCAGATTGTCCAGGTTCATGACCTTATGCCATGACCCGGAAAATCTGGCCACTGCCCTTGGCCACAGTCTATACGTCAATAACCAAAGGTAAATCACAATCTTTCGTACCTACATTATGACACTTGTCAAAAAATAAAACTAAGCCATATTTGCAAAACCATGCTTTCAGGTCCTTGCCAATAGTCCTTACACAAATTTGCTGGAAATCCGCCATGTTTTATTTTTTCAAAAGTGTCGAATGTTTGCACATACAATAGTAATATAACTTAGTCCCCAATTGACCAAATCCATTCAGACTTTGTACAAACATTCAAGGTTGGGTCTATAATCTTTCTGAAACCGTGTGTCCACATTCGTCAAACGGCAACAAAGTTATAAGCCATCTAAACATGTTGAAACCCTCACTCTAGTTTAGCCCCCTCTTGGAAAAATCCCACCAAAACTTTCCAAAAACATGTATAGCTAGATCTAAAATCATTTTGCAAACGTTTGTGCAGATTTGTCAAATGGCACCACATTTATAAGCCTTTACCATATTTTGAAACCACTTCTATTTTTGCCCCTCCTTGACAAAATCCCACCAAACTTTGCAATAAAATGTATATCTAGATCTAACATCTTTTTGCATACTTTTGTGGTGATTCGTCAAATGGCACTACATTTAGAAGTTTTTACAATATTTTGGGACCCCCCTCTAATTGTGTTTCGTCTTTGCAGAACAGCAAAATGCAGAGGGCCTCATTACGACCCTGGCGTTGGACCATGGTCCATGCCGGTAACTTACTGACTCCGCCATGGCGGAATGGGGAATTACCGCCCCATTCTGAGGTTGGTGGGGCGGTAATTCCCCATGCCGCCATGGCCCTTCCCCATTCCCATTTTTGCCGCATAGGGCTCAATGGGACTGGGGAAGGCGCTGGGGAAGGCGCTAAGTACGGTGCCGCAATTTGCGGCACCATACTTAGCACCAAGGTCCCTTTGCGGGTTGGTTTTTAACGCCTGCAAAAAGCAGGCGTTAACGTCTCCAACCCGCAAAGGGACCTCATAATCAGGCGCTAAGGGATTACCGGTACGGGTACCCTTACCGGTACCGGTAATCCCTTAGCGCCTGGGTCGCAATGAGGCCCAGAATCAGGTCTTGAATGAAATTCTCAAATTTCATGCAGTTTCATTGAGTGGTGCCAAAGTTAGAAGCCATCCAAAAACTGCTGTTTACCAACCCTGTAATGGACAAATAAGCACAGATGCCTCCGAACATCTGACATGTTTGCGAACATTGCAGAACTTTCCCCGATCTGTTCGCCGACATCAGAGAATAAAAGCACATGTTTTTTGGCTTGTTAAGGCCAAATCCCATCTCATCTTCATCACCCCTCACCTCGTCCAAAATAAGTTTGACAAGTGCAATGTTATGTTTTTCAATATGCTTTTACCGTAACGTTCACAGACACCGGCTCCTGTTCATGAATCCAGCATGGCGGGCATTTCCAAAAATCTGATGCACTTCACGCTTTTCACCATCCAATCAGCGGGCGTGCCCGATGTCCGCGGACATCATGTTGCCATCTGGGCCAATTGGAGGCCTGTCTGTGGACCAGACAGTGAAGTAAGTCTGTGGACTGAACCCAGATTTCACAATTTAATGTTACCTACTTTCGGATTGTTTTAAAAAAAAGACTTGACGGATTTACACCAGATTTACAAGAGCATGTGTTTGGCACGAAGCTGCCGCTCCTGCCACAGATTTGGTGCAAATCCATCCAGCAGTTTGAGATGTAGGCGTGATCAACATTTTTTTCCATTGCATCTATGGCAAAAACCACGCATTTTGGGACTGCCGCTATAACTTTGCCCCTCCACGCCCCTTGACAAAACCTCATCAACCTTTGCAGGATCGATCTGAAAGTGCCATATACTTATTTTGCAAAGTTTTGTGAGGATCCTTTATGGGTGCTCTTCCTATGGGTTGAGCAACTTAACCATAACTACAAAGCTGCTACGGCAGGCCCTCTTATATATCCAATGCACACAGGTCTCGACTGAGACTGTAATTCCTGGAAAATATATTAAGTGTCACAATGACTTAATTCTGACTAAATATTTAGATGAATGGGCCTTCATCTTGGTCCCTCAGGAAACTACTGGAGCTTGTCTGCATTGGGTAATTAAGATGGTCAACACCATAGAGTGAAGAGAAATGGGTGACCCAGTCACAGTACTGAATGTTGGAGTTCAAGCTCCTTGGCTCTGAGGGGATACCAGCACTTGCCGCATAAAGACCAAGTATTTCATCCTTAATATAATCTTTCATTAATTCTCTAATATGGTCCTGCGCTGGACCTTTGCTGCAGCAAGCACTTTTTTTTTAAAACTAAGATTTGATTTTCTCACATTCTGAACACAGGCCGGGACTTCCTGAAGTACAATAACAGGATCTCATGCTATATTTTGAACTCCCCCCTTACCTCCCTCCCAACCCTTCCTTCCCCTCCCCTCTCTCCCAAGAGTACAATCAAACTACAAACTTGTTTCAACAGAGTATCGTAAAGGATCATAGATTGACAACGGTAGCAGTAACATTGCAAAATATACGTTAGGGCTGCTCCACCAGGCTGAGGGCCCTGAAACAATTGGGCATAGGAGGGCGTTGACGCTCTCTTGGGCATGTTGTAAGTAGGGTGTTCAGCTGGATGGAAAGAAAAGAGTTTCTTATGATAGCAGTAAGTATCTCCATTTCAGGAATGGAACACACTTTGTCCATCCACAGTGAAGCAGAGGGGGGCCAGGTCTTCCTCCAGAGGTGGACAATAGACAACTTGTCTGCTTGCAGTTGGTGTGCCAGCAGCTTGTGCTCTTCTCTCGTGCATTGGTGTTCTAGAGAGGCATTGAATCCAAAAATCTAAAGCTTGGGGTTCCTTGGTAGTTACACCCCTAGAATTTCCTTTCACTTTGACCTGACCTCGAGACAAAAATCCTGTATTCCCAGGCACTCCCATATAATATGAAGCATTGTTCCCTCCATCCCACACTTCCTCCAGCACATCTTAGAGGTGGTTGGTTGCTGTGGGATATATGTACCTACTCAGCTGTACTCCCTTCTATAACCAAGCTGCACTTCAGCAGAAGCAGCAAAATGGCTGTGCTGGCTCCTTTGAGCACCACTGCTTCACAGCAAAACTGTGTTTTGCAACTACAAAAAGATGGCTGCATCATCTTGCCAAGCACATATTGGGCAGGGTGGAACAAGGGGGAACACTGAGAAACCCTACCTGTGTGTTCTTACATGTACAAAAGAAGGGGAGTGAAAAAGCAGTGCTGCTTTGCTGCAAGTCAAAGTTTCCCATTGAAAAGGAGAAATATTTACATTTAAAAATGATGCAGCTCTGATGCTCTTTTCCTCTGTTCCTCATCACACTACTTTTATTAATGAGACCTTGCCATGCTTATCCACATTCACATTGTGCTCCAGCAGACAGGAGCAGTATCCCTGAATGAAAGGCTGTTGTTCAGCTCTGAAGAGATCAAAACAAGCTTTACTTCAGCTACACGGGAAACGCTTTACTTTTGGGGATACAAAATATCAAAGATCAATGCGTCAAAGAGGCCCTGGCTCTCTGGGCCTATGTCATTGTCAGTGCATATGTGTTTAAACACATTGCTGCATATAAGAAACTAACTCTGGCTACAAAACAATGTTGGAATTCAGAGGGAAGAGAAAACCCGAATTTGCAAGGAAAATGTCAGCAGTTTCCACATGTTTAAATGTACTTTTGCAAATAAAGAACAATACTTGTTTAAAAGTGTATGTTGGATAAGGCACTGGTCTTATCTAGCAAGGTGAAGTGGTTTTGTGCTATGAAACATAATGGGAGATCTTATTCAACAGGCTTTATTCTGATGTATAACAAAATAAATCAAATAAGGGTTTAAATTGCATTGGCTACATGGGGGAAATCAGCCCCAAACAGGTGTCTGCTTGTGGGGGTTGCCAGCAACAGAAGGTCCCTCACAGTAGATGCTAGAACACACAAGTGCTAATTGCTACCTTGGCAGACTTTGGTCTGGAGTGAGGCCTCTTACAATGGAAGTTCTTGGACACCAACCTGTGAAGTGGAAGTGGCCATGAAACCTTCAATCAAACTGGGAAGGCCCCTCCGCACAGTGAGCTGAAGTGACAGTTGGTGATAGCTGAAGAGAAAAAATGGTTCCAGTCAAAGAAGAAGGATGCCCATTTCTTTCAAAAGACTCTTTCATTAAGAAACTTTAAAAACTTTTTTTGCAACAGAAATTTGCAGGAATGTAAAAAGTTAACAGTTTTAATGTAATTTTGTGGGTTTTAATTTAAGACGTAATCTTCACTGCCACCTTGGGAACAGAAATGACAGAGAATTGGGTATTTCACAGAAAGTGTACCTGATGCCAATGTGAAAATCAATACTGATATGCCTAATGATAATCCATACACGCGTGTAAAGTTGTAGAATTATAGGCTGAATATTTCACTCTAAAGCTAAAGTAACAGTGGGAGGTTTGGACAATGTAAAACTGACATCATAAATCTGACATCATGCCCTTGAAACCCAACCAGCTGAGAAGAAGGCAGTAACTATCACCCCTGACCAATCCAGTTGTTTAGGGGTGTACTCAGCCTAAGCCTGCCCTACCATATAATTCTATGATGTCACCATGCTCTATAAAAAGGGTGGCTGACAGATCTCTGGACACACACTCTTTCCTGAATTCCCTGCGCCTGCGTTCCTGATCGTCTACATTCATCTTGCCAGATTCCAGATTTCACTGAAAAACCAACGCATAGCTGATTCCAGATTCCACTGCAAGGCCAAAGCATAGCTGATTCTACCCCAGCAAGGCCTCAATCCTGAAATCCCACTAAATAAATCCCAATAACCATGGGGAAAAGCTGTGGCATTCTGTTGGGGAGCATCCTGAGACCAGCCTGGCTTTTTGCCCACTAACAAAATGCCCGCTGCAACCCTGATATCCAGCTGTCCTGATTATCCGGTGACCAGACAGGCCCAGCTGTTGTTCTGCTAGAAGAGTCCACCGCTACCTGTGACCCGAGCCTTGGAGTCCAGAACCTGGTTGACTGTTCCTAATCCCAAATTTAAGAGCGGACTGTGAGTATCCCCCATCCCATAACACATAGTCTACCCCATCTTGACTTTTGTCTTTGTTCCACTCTCTAAGCAACCATATCCATACCTTGATAACTTGTCTAGGCTGTTCTAGTTCTCTGTGCACCTGTTCTTCTTTCCTAGTGTTAGCACAATTCTTTCATTCACCTCACCTTGTAACTCATTAGTAATATTTGGAGTAATTCAAATTAATTCCCACATAGATCAGAACCGGGCTGGAAAAGTCAGATGTGGCGAATCAGTCTTTGAACATACCATGGCTTTCTTTAACAATATAGTCTAGATAATTTAGTTTAAGTAAAAGTTGCCTTTCATTTTAAAACCCATTTTCTCTTTTTAATTACTCTATTTTCCTAAAAATGAACCTCATTCTACCTTCCAAATCTCTCTCAATTCACCAGATATACCACCTCCTTTCACTTCTATATTGTCCCTGTACTGTGCATCTCTCACTGTGCCAAAAAAACGCATTTTGGTTCAGTGTTTTTGACCTGTTTATTTTTTTGGTTTAAAACATTTTGGCATTTAAAACTAAACTAGAAAAAATGCAACTTTTCCATGTGTGAATTTGTCTGCACTGGGTTTTCAATTTCAATCTGTTTTGTTACCTGTATGCTTTTGTGATACCTTACAAGCTGTTTGATAGTGATATAACATCCCTAATACTGTGATAAAAAATATGTATATCCTTATTTAAACACACATATAATTAATTATTTATCAAAATCCGAATGCCATTTTAGGCCTTTGCAAAGGGTTTAACATCTGTTCTTGCCTCTTATTTTGAGAAGGAAGGTCGGATTTTGACTCTGTTTGCTGCCTCATACCCTAACTACCTGCTACTTCTTTCTAATTCAAATATTTGTGGGTTGAGATAACATTGAAGGTGGAAACCTTAAGTTGGGTGTTATCCATCCTAATTCAGAAAGTGATCCTATTGATGTGTACTTGGGATATGTTATTGTAGAAGGTTAACTAAGTGTAGTTCAGTAGTTTTTATTGTAATTATCACCCCATTGGTGATTGCTGACCAATATTAAGATTTGTGTGATTTTAGTGATTTAAAAAAAATATATATATATATTGTATTTTCACCAACCTGCCTGGTTCATGGTCCATTGTGACCCAGTGTATTTGTAAAAGGGGGTGTGAGACGGGTCGGTTGCCGGCTCAATTTAAATTTGTTGAAATTAAAGAAAAAGCATTCCTATTTAGCCCCACATCCCAGGCTAAGACCAAGTTTCCTGGTCCAGTGTGTGACGTCCGATTGGAATCCTTAACAGTGTGAGCAATGCAACCGTGATGGGCTTCTGTAACACCTTGGGCCTCATTATGAGGTATGCCGGTAAGGCAAAAACGATGCCGGTGTGGTAATACCGGCATCGTTTACCGTCCCGTTGCATTCCGACCCGCAAACCCGGTATTAGCGGCACACTAAACAACAGTGCCGCTTATAGCGACATAGGCGCGTACACGCACACCTTCAGGGAGCAAATGCCGGTAATAGGGGGTAATTCCAACCCACGCATACATGCAAATATCGGCATTGCGAAGCCGGTAATCACGGCCTGCACGATGCTGACCATACAGGCATCTCAGACCACCCGCAAACAACAAGCAGGATACAAGGCAGCTGCCACAGGTGCACACAATCCCCACAGGTAGAGTCAATGGAGGCTGTGCCAGTATAAACTGAGCACACCCACACACCACAACCCCCTCCACAGGTGTAGGCAATGTAGAGTGTCCCAGTACAAAAGGAGCACACCTACACACCACACCCCTTCCTACACCAAAATGCTAACACTAGCAGTTGAAATCATGGCAATGGAGGACATGCCTATACTGCTACAACTACAGCAACAACAACAACAACAACTACAGCAGCAACAACAACAACTACAGAAACAACAACAGGCAGCACAGAGGAGACGCAGGAGGAGAAGGAGGGTGAGACAGGGCCAGCAATTACGACCAGCGCAGCCACCAGTGCCTCGTAGGCAGCCACCAATCCTCGCACCAGACCCAGCCCATTCAACCTAACCCCCGAGCAGATCCACACCCTGTACCGGTTGGACCGTGACACCATCACCACCATAGTGGACATGATACAGAATGACATTGCCAGCCACATAGGAATACGCACTGCCATCCCCCCACTACTAAAAGTGGTGTCTGTGCTACACTTCCTGGCCACAGGCACCTACCAACACACAGTGGGCCAGCTGCATGGCATTTCACAACCACTATTTTCACACATGCTGAACCAAGTGCTGGATGCCCTCCTGAAGCATGCAAGCACCCACATATTCCTACCACGGACTGCCCAGGAGACAGCCGAAACCAAAGTAGGCTTCCATGCACTGGCAGGCATACCCAACTGTGTCGGTGCCATCGACTGCACCCATGTGGAATTGGTAGTCCCCCATGCCATAGAGGCGGTGTACCGCAATCGCAAGCAATGCCACTCCATCAATGTGCAAATGGTATGTGACTCCAGGAAGATCATCACCCATTGCTGCGCCCGATTTCCTGGATCAACACATGATGCCATGTTACTGGGTAATTCCATGCTACCCCATCACATGGAGTGACATGCCGGACCACGTACCTGGCTGCTTGGTGAGTTGCACAACCGTCCCATGGCAGTGCTTTGGGGTACTGATGTGTGGGGATGCAAAAGGGGGGGGGGGGAATACTGCACCTGGGTGGGAATAGCCGGTGATTGGAGAATGTATGCAGAGCCAAAGACTCCTGACCTGAACCAGTCAAACGGTACATGACACTTCACTGGGCCACATATCACAAATAATGCATATCGATGAGAACAAGTAAGAGGCACAACCAGGCCACCATGGTGATGGCAAGCAATGCATGAATGAACAGGATGGCAAGTGTGGCAATGTGGGCAGTGTGACCATGCATAGTAAATAATGAACAGCATGAATTGGAGTCAAAACATTGTTGCACTACCACAGCATATCTGCCTCAGCATGCATAATTACACCCTGCATCATCTATTGAACGCCATCCAGAATACCACACCTCATGACAGTATAGATTGCACCTAGATAAAAAAATGTCATGCTTACAGGGACATGTGTATACCCACACCAAATAGCTGCTGCCATGACTGTTCTCCCTGAATGTGGCAGTTCAGAGTGACACACACCTATTTGAATCTTCTTGCAGGTGATGGAGGATATCCCTTCAGGCCGTGGCTACTCACCCCTGTGCGTAACCCGCAGAACAGCCATGAGGAGGAGTACAATCGTGTGCACACCACTACCCGTGTTGTGATTGAGCAGACCTTTGGCCTGTTGAAGGGGTGGTTCTGCTGCCTCAGCAGGTCTGGTGGGGCACTCCTATATAGGCCTGAGAAGGTGGCAAAGATCACCATGGCCTGTGTCATGCTGCACAACATGTGGTCCGGAGAAATGTACCACTGCCACCTGACATTGACATGCATGGGCCGGGTGAGGATGATGAGGATGGAGATGGAGGTGAAGTAGCCCCCCTGCCAGTACGTGATGCACAGGATGGCCATGCTGTACGCCAAGCACTAATTCACGAATACTTCTGAAACACAGGGACTATGAAAGACTTGTGTCAGTCAGACACTGGGCCAATGTGGACATGCACACAGGGAATGTTGGGAGTTGGGCACTGAACACCGTACCACAATAAATGGATGCACACAAAAATAACAATGTCCAGCCATGGATTTTTCCTATCACAACGTGTGTATTATTTACAACAGAAAAAATGTGCCCACTCCCCCCTCCCAGACTCCCCCAACAAACTCCCTGACCCCCTCCAACAAACTCCCTGACCCCCCAACAAACACCAACACTCCCAATAGACTCCACAAGATGCACCCCTTCACCCCCAACCTTGTGTCCCACTACCATTATCCCCCCACATTACTTCCGGGACTTCTTCCTGTCCAGAGGCGGCATTTCGGTGTGCCTTGCACTCCTACGTGTGTGGCGCACTGGGCTGGTGGGGACAGATGAAGCTGGTGTGGAGGTAGTAGGTGATTCGCTGGCAGGTTCCACACCTTCTGCAAGCCGTGGCCGCTGCATATGAAGCAGCATTGAGGTCAGCACCTGTGTCACCGCCCCCAGGCAGTCCCTCATTAGCCGAGCCGATGCATTGACAGCGGCTGTGTTTGCTTCGATGGCCGCTGTGGTCCCTGCAATTGCTGTGGCAATACCCCACCTGGTTTCCTCCCCATCCGCTATGTACTGGCGGAGTAAGCCTAACACAGCCTCCTGTTGGGCCTCCACCATCGACAATCGTGTCTCCAGGGTTCTGGAGGGGGCTGGAGTGGTGGGTTGTGCAGTCACGTGGATGGCATTTTCGGGACTGGACTCCTCAGAGGTGGGTAGGTCACAGTCACAGAGGCAGGGATCAAATTCACTGCAGGTGGGTGACTGCAGGTGTTGGGGCGAGGGGGTGGGCAGGGGCTCGGGCTGGCCGGGCATGTCACCTCGGTGTCTTCCTCAGGCTCCACACTGGCATCAAGTTCTTCCACAGTGGAGGCAGGTGCTTCCAGGGACTCCCGTTGGACAGGTGTGGGTGTGGCCTGCTTGTCTCCAGCGGAGGTGGTGGTGGTGGTTGCCCTCTTCTTACGGTGTGAGGTGGATGCCCTCGCAGTTGTCTCCTGGGTTGCTTCTTCCTCATCAGTGCCTGGGGGGGTAGAAGAGATGCAGGTCATCAGTGATGGTGTGACATGGCAGTGACGGTACTGTTCATTATTCATTTGATCGTGCTTTCATGTCTTACAGGTGTGTCACGCAGGGTATTCAGAGAGGGCATGTAAGCATTCACTGCATGGCAAGTGGCATGCCTTTGATTTTGGGTTTTTGTGAAGTATCACATGGGGAAGCTCCATGTGTGTTAGCTGTGTGTTGGCTAAGGGATGGGCACTCAGCATGCATTTCAGTGTGGCAGCGTTTGGCCCGCCATCTGTATTTGGGTATGGTCATGTGGGTGTTGGGAAATGCATTGCCTTGCCTAGACTCTCTACCACTTCACTTGTGCTACTTCATGGTCTCCCCTACAGGGATCTGCAGGGTCACTCACCTCCTTCCGCGGTTGATGCCGCACCCGTCTCCATCTCGCATAATCCCTCGATGGACTCAGGACTGATGAATCTGCTGGCCGTCTCCTCCCAGGGCATCAATTTGGCAGGGGGGTGGGCATCCCCACCTGTGGCCATGGCCTCCCTCCGATTGGTGGCCATGATATTGCGTACCCTCAACCGGAGGTCATCACACCGCTTCCTGCAGTCCCTCACACTGCGCGGGGTGGGACCTACTGCTGATACCCTGCGGGCTACCTCCTGCCAGATTTGCCTCTTTTGTTGCTGCACCTCCCGCTTCTTGTCGTGGGATTGTATTGTGTCTGCATGTGCAGCTAGAGTGTGCGCTAATATGGTGAGCTCTGCGTCTGAGTAACGCTGTTCACGCAGCCGGGGGGTGGTCTTCCTGGTAGCCTTTGACATCCTCTATGGATTTCCACTGTGCTCTCCGAGTATCGTGGGTGGTTATGGAGGATGGCAATGGATTGTGTTTTTAAAGATGGCCGCCGGCCCATTTCCCTTTCCTGCGCGATGACGTAATTTCCGGGTCAGTTTTTTGACGAACACGGTATTACCATGCCGGTATTACCATGCCGGTATTTAGGGGTTGTTATGAGGCGGTACCGCTATGGGCGGGTCCCGCGATGCCGGTATAGGGGGGTTGGAGGCCCTTTAGCGGCATGGCGGTATTGCCACTACCGGCATGGAGGGACGCGTGTGCTCGCGCACTCGTAATCATCCGCTATTAGCGGGTTCATACGAGCACGGACCCGCTCATTCCGGCATGCCAGTAATGAACCCGGCTTTACCGGGCAACTCGCAATGAGGCCCCTAGTCAGTATTTTTTATTGCATTTTCACCAAATGAGGAGATCATGTATAAGAGACCCCCATACACCCTTTCTGATTCCTCCAGTGGACCAGTGGAATCACCTCCCCCAGCCCCCTCTCCCACCCATCACAGAAAGACCTTAGGGCGGAAACTGCCATTGTATTAATGGCCTTATATTTTTTGGAGTTCAGCCCCTTGGATTCTGCTGGTTCCTGGAAGATCAGTTCCAAAGGGGTGATTTGCCTAACTGCCGGACCCTGAATAGTAGGATGAAGGACCCAATGCCTAGCTTGGAGACAGTGGAAGCGGTCTACCTTGGAGAATCCATTCTCTGCTTTGCAATCCTAGATTGGCCTAATCTTCCCTCTAGTAAAGAAGTCTTCCATCTTTCCCAAGCCCTCTGTTGCCCAGCCCATAAATCTCTTGTTGTTTCTGCCAGGAGTGAAATTGTCATTGTGAATCAGAGGAGTGATAGGTGACGGTAAGGAGTACCACCCAGCTGACCTACTCAGGGTATCCCATATCTCCATCGCAGCCCATGTAACAGAATTTACATACAGTGCCTGAGCTCTCCTGTGTTTGGATAACCACGGTTGGGTCGAAAGGTGACATCCCACCACCGCCTGTTCCATAGCACCCATATTTTCCCAGCGTCCCTCTGCACCCAATAAACCAATGGTCTGATTTGTGCGGTCTTGTAGTAATTCCAAAGCCTGGGGAAGGAGAGGCCCCCCCCTGGATTTGGGGGGGTGTATAATGTATATTAGTTTACTCTGGGTGAGCACCCCTCCACAGAAACCTAAATAGCGCGGCTTCCCAGCCCCCCACAGAGTTCTTGGTGTCTGGGACAGAGACTGATTGAAAGAGGTACAAAAATCTTGGGAGTATGTTCATTTTCATTACGGCTATTTTGCTAAACCAGGTTAGGTCTAGGGAGGCCCTTATTTCCAAATCCTTTTTAATAGTGCCCACCAAGGTGGGGCAGTTAGCTTCATACATAACGGACAGGTTTTCTGGAATGGATATTCCCAGATAGCGCAATGTTTTAGTCACCCAGGAGTAAGGACATTTCTGCTGCAGCTCGGACCTCAGCAAAGGGGGGTGGGGTGTTCATCCCTAGTATTTATGACTTGGAGCTATTAACTTTGAATCCTGAGACCACTCTGTATATTTGTGTTTCTTTCTCAACATGGGCCAAAGATTGGAATGGATCAGTAAGGGACAGGATGATGACGTCCGGAAACCGACTTATTTTATACTGGGCACCACCAAATTCTACCCCCGATATATGAGTATTAGCTCATATACAGAATGCCAAGGGTTCCATTAGCATTGCAAAAAGTAAAGGCAACAAGAGACTACCCTTGTCTTGTGCCCCATCTCAGCTCAATTGGCAGCATGCGTGTTCCGTTCACCATCAGATGAGCAGTTGTGTCAACATAGTTGGCAAGAATCATGTGTCGCATTATAGGGCCAATGTTAAATTTCACCAGGACCTCCCTCAAGTATCCCCACTCCACCCTGTCAAAAGCTTTTTTGGCATCTGCTGCCAGCAAGAGTGGGTCTGCCCGATTCCTGCCCAACTTGTCTACCCTCCCGATGTTTTCCGCTGTTCACTTTCCCGATATGAACCTCGATTGGCCTGGTTATATAGGGCCTCATTACGACCCAGGCGGTAAGTTACCGCCTGGGCCGTGACTTTACCACCATGGCGTAAACTACGTTTACGCCATGGTGGTTGGCGGATTTACCGCCCCATTCCAACCTTGGCGGGGCGGTAAATCCCCATTTTCCCATTTTCCCTTCCCCATTCCCATTTTGCCCCATAGGGCATAATGGGAGTGGGGAAGGCGTTAATTACGCCACCGTAAATTACGGTGGCGTAATTAACATCAAGGTCCCTTAGCGCCATGGATTTTAACACCTGCTAAAAGCAGGTGTTAAAACCTCCATGGCGCTAAGGGACCTCGTAATCAGGCGGTAAGGGTCGGCGCTGTTTACGCCGCCGTAAACCCCTTACCGCCTGAGTCGTAATGAGGCCCATAATCTCTGGCATCAGATTTTTGAGCCTACCCGTTAACATTTTTGGAAAGATTTTGGATTCTAAATTTAAGAGGGCCAACGGTCTATAAATGGAACATTGATTGGGGTACTTCCCTGGCTTGGGTACAAGAACCACCTAGGCCTCTTTCATGGATTCTGGGAGGCCTCTCCATCATGGATGTCATTACAAACGTCTGCCAATGGCTTTGCCAACAACTGGGTGAGCGTTTTATAAAAGTCGGCAGTGAAGCCATCTGGGTCAGGGAATTTGTTTGGTTTCAGAGTCTTTATGGCTTGGATCACCTCTAGGGGGTCAATTGGGGAGTCTAAAATATCCCTGTCCTGCTTTGTTATTAGCTGCAATTAGATCACGTTGAGGTAGGCAAATTGGTCTTGATAATTAGGCCCGCTTGAAATGTATGACAAGCTGCAAAAATCATAAAACATCTCCCTCTTGTTGGCTTTGTCACCTCATTCCTTGCCCTGAGCATCTGCTAAAACTTGTATGAATGAGCGGTTAGCCTGCTGCTTAAGGAGGTGGGTGACCACCCTCACTGATACGTTACTATGTTCATAGTATCTATGCCTCAGGCAATGTAGGGTGCTTTCTGCCCGTTGTGTTCTAATGAGCTTCAGTTGGCTCTTCGTAGTGCTTAATATTTTAAAGTTTTGTTTAGGTAGGGTCCAACTATATCTCTTGTCTGCATCTTGTAATTCTTATAGAAGCCACTGTTCCAATCCCCTTAAGGCTCTTCATTGCAACTGCAATTGAGATCAAATTGCTCTGAGCTCCCACCTTAAGGGCGTCCCGACGGTTACCATAGGAAGTGTCAGCTGGTTCATTGATGTTTAAAAGCATCCCTGATGTCCTCTATTAATTAGTGTAGACAGATCAGATCCCGTAGGATCCCTGGGGCATTTTCCACTGTTGTTGTTTGTGATGCCCTGCTCAGTTCCCCAGATGCACTGTGACTGTACTATGGTCCGCCAGGGTCATTGGTTCTATCTCTGTGGACAGGACTAGTCCGGACAATTCAACAGGCATGAAAATGTAATCTATTCTTGAGTCTGACGCGTGGACGTGAGAAGTATAAGTGTAGGTTCTATCTGTGGGGTGATGCGTGTGTCAAATGTGAATCAGGTTGAGGTCCTGATATCAGGCTCTTAGTTCCTGGAAAAGAGCCCCTATCGCTGAGTAAGTGTTTTGGACAGACCTGTCCTGAACCCCATCCATTACCAAGGTAATTTCCCCTAAAAGAAATCGGTCCTCATGGCCACATTCCCCTGCCACTTCCAGGACTTGCAACATAAACTGTTCCTGTGAGGTGTTTGGGGTATAGAAAGCAATTATAGTCATCAGCTTGCCTTGCAGAGACCCAACCACAATGAAATACCTCCTATCACTCCCTTTTGTAGTTCTAATATGTGCAAAGCCCAGGTCCCTATGAATCAAAAGGACCACCCCAGCACGTGTTCCATTGGTTGATGAGTGAAATTGGTGTGGGTATAACCTGTGCCGTAATCTGCCTTGGTCCCGAGCCAACAGATGCATCTCCTGAAGGGTGACTAAATGTAAGGGCAGCCGCCTAAATTCTCTAAAGAGTTGGGTACATTTATTAGGGGTCTTAAGCCCTGTGGTATTCATTGTGGCTATCCTAAACACCATCTTGGCTGTTTTGGGTGCCTCTTATTTCCAGAGTGTTTACTAGAATTACTACACGGGTAACATTTTCGAGCCCCATCCCTATCCGCCCACTGCTTCTTCAAGTACCATGGTTGTCCCCTACCAGCCATACAAGCAAATAACATTCTCAATACATTAAATCCCCCTGCTTCCCTAATTTTCCCATGATAGCCTACACCCATCCTATTAATTGCAGTGTAGATTATCCCCCCTCTCAACCCCCCCAGACCAAAGCACGCACACAAAATGTTGAACTAACAACAGGCCTTGGCAACAAACTACAGCAAGTATTTCCAAGTCATCAACAAGGCACCCCCATACAAGTCGGCCATTTCCTTATCAAGGTCCTGGATCTCGGAATGCATGGATTCTTTAATGTCTCTTTTCAGGGCTTCCAGTGAGTGAGTCAAAAAGTCTGGCGTAAATTCCGGTATGGTGGGTGTCAGATGCTGGGCTCCCCACTATCCCCCTTCATGATGTAAGCTTACGTGGACTTTTTGTTTGGGAGAGCCATATATAACTCTTTGTTGCCACTTTAGCTTTTGTTGCTATGTTTTGGCTTTTCCCCAGTGGCGTTATCTGAGCCAGGGGGGGGCCCAAACCACCTCTACAGTGCTCCACGACAGGCACCTGGACAGTTCTCGTAGTATGGCTATGTGCAGCAGGTACGCCTCTGCTGACCCCCACAGCCCAAAATCATGGGTATCTGGACAGATGACCCTTCTTTGAAGTTCACCGCACACCAGGGTCTCAAGCGACAATGGATACCCTCCTCCCTCTACTTGCCATTTGTAGAGTCCCGATTTACCACTCCGGGAGCCCCATATGTACCCCCAGCCAACCAGCTGGATCATCATAGACAGTCAAGCCAGGGACACAGCATACACCCTTTTCCACAGATCCATGTCACTGCTCCTCTCCTGGTGTGCCGAGCTGCTCAGGGCTGCATGGTGTGTTGAGCGCCCTGTCCGAGAATACTGCAGTGCGATGCACAGTGAAGTGCCAGCACAGCTGCAAGCTGCCCATACAGAGGCAGGTGCAGCCGTGCTGGCTCCTGACTCCGCGGGATCCTGTCTTTCTCGCCATGATTTGCTGCCACACCTCTCCTGCGGGCTGAATAGTCCTCATCTCACTGCCGCCTCCCACCTTACCGCCAGGACAGGAGGGACTTCAGTGGGCAGAGCCTCGGGGCGCACCTCCTACCAGTTATATGCTCTGCCAAGCCTCTCCCAGGCTTGCACTGCACTCCCCCTCTAATCTGTTGTCTCATGCCACACTGCGTGGGTGAAGGGACACCAGCCGCATTTTGAGCCCATGATGAGCCACCATGTTTAGCCCTGAGGGCCTCCTCACCCACCACCTCTCTTCCTCTCTTCCTCACATGTAGGTCACGGGGGAGCCAAAAATACCCCACAGTCACCCCCCACTCTGGATGTGATGCCAGGGTCCCGTGGGGGGATTTCAGCCACCTCGGTCAGCGTGCTACAGCCTGGTGGACGAAGGAGGCAAAAGGCTCACATCTCACCTCTCCGCTATCTTGACCATGCGCTCCCTATCCTGCAGGCACTGTTTTATACCTCTTTCGGTCAAAAACAGTCTCCCTGTTTGACTGATTTTATTGATTTTAACAGTTCCAGTTTGATATTCCTCTTAATATTCCTTCCCTTTTTGTAGTGTCTGACAAGGGTTTGTCTTTCGAGACTATAGTTCTCAGTTTACCCATCAATGCTTCAAGAGAACCTGGTGAAATTGCATTTGTTTGATTTATGGTACCCCTTTATATCAATAGCAACCTTTCCCTTACATGCCATCCACGTTCTATAGAAGTGTGGTCTAACCCACTCAAGATCACATTGATTTTTGGTCACAAGCCACCTCGCCCATCCCTGATGCCCTGTTGAAAAGAGTCTGTGTTTCACCAGAAAGACCAAGAATAAAAGGGACCATTATAGGATAGTGATTGGTCGATGGCTGCTGCACCAACCATATTTCCGTGATTTTCAGTCAGTCCTGTAGTGGGATCAAAAAGTAATCAAATGTGCTCCTCGTTATATTCAGAGCCACAAAGGTGTCCCTTCCCAGGGTATCTGAAAGTGTACTTCCATTGAGGTGTCTTATGCCATTATCATACAGATTAGCTAGGATCTCTGTCTTGCATCCATACAATCATCAGCATTGGTGCATGGAGAAGAGTGTCCTCACCATTACCAGATGGGTCATTGTCCCTGCCAGAACCTAGATTTAGATTGAAATCATCCCCTACCTATGTAATGCTCTGTAAAGTAGATAAACACGTTCTTAAAGCTTCCCAAGCAGCCCTGTCGTTTGGTTCCTTGCTGACATTATAGAAATTGACCAGCACAATCGATGACATCTACTCAGACAACAGTTTTATCACAAGAAGAATATGCCTGATTCAAGAATATCGACTGATGGAATTTTTAATCGAGCAGACAGCCATGTCATCAAGCCACCCATCACCCTCCTCAGCTGATTTGACTAATAAAAAGTATACTCCTACAAGACCAGAAAACACAGTCCAACCATGTTTCCTGAAACATCAGTATGCCAAAAGAACTAGCAAAACGTTAAAAATCACCACCATTCTGTCTCGATGTAATACGGGTAACATTCCATGAACTAACATTTAATTGGGAGAAACCCTGCCCAGTTAACTCAACAACGGCCTGACAGCTATGCTGTGTGCTAATAGTGCTTGCTCCGGAGTCGAAATCCCAAGAACCTTTTTCATTACCACTGAATTTGTATCTATAATATCGATATTAGGTAGTAATACTAGGAAGACATTTCGGGTTACCAATATTAACAAGGCAGACACATTTCCATATTTCAGGGACTAAGAATTGACCAGTTATCGTGAAGATGGCAGAATTTAGCTGGTACCTGCTGCAGACATAGCTTATCTTTTGCCCCAAACGTGATATGGTAGAGTGTGACCACTAAATGATACATTTATGCTGCAGTCCCATACTACATGCAGTCTGAATCCTTAGTGATTGGATAGACTTCGATAGACTTGTATTCCAAGCTTGTGTGTGAGGGTCCTTAGCAATGCTCTTCAATATGAATGTTTGTTTCCATGAAATCAGCCCTGTACATGGAAATACAAATTAATTTCCCCCCAACAGACCCTAATCTGGGCATCACTTTAGTGGCATTATCTCCAAAAACCATCAAGGCGATTGTGCATCTCAAAGACCATGCACATATAACAAGGAACAGGCTCTTAATGTGGCAATTCAGTATCGAAATAACACTGGGAGCTGCACAGTCAACACGGTTCCTATTAACCAGGATCTAAGTACCATCTGTTTGCATAGAAGAAGTCTTGACCTTTAATAGTACAGGGGACATATGTTCATGAAAAGATGGTTATCAAGCCTAATGAATATCTGAGAGAGAAGAATTATTAGCACGTTTAAACTGTTACAACGTAATGTTGCTTCTCACTGTTCATTACAAGCAGCACATCTTTTATCAGACTAAGGTGGCTTTTTTTCAAAGGGGATTTGATTCTGGGTCCTTTGCTTTCTAAGGTGGGAAACATCCCTGTTCAATAACCCTATAGCTATTTCATTTTGCACAGTGCTCACCTTAACATTGACATGTTTGCAACATTGAACTATATACACTGGTTGCGGCAGTCTTTTGTTGTGTGGGTGTAATGACTGTGACATGAGTCACTCCATTAGTGCTATTGGAAATGTTCCTGTCCTGAGGCAGGTCTTTAGTGGACTCTCAGGATTAGGATGGCTATGCACATTCTCAGTTCACAATGAACAGACATCCTACGAGAATGATATGTTTAGGCTATAGATATAGATATAAGGTGAAAACGTTGTTAAAAAAAAACGTTATAGCGAAGTTACATTTGTCAAAAGAGGACCTTTTAATAAGTGACAATGAAATAGCATTATGAAACAGCTTCAGTTAGGGAAAGATTTGTAATTCAGTAAACATAAATAGTAGAAGGGATGTTAATTTAATTTTGTGAAATAAAACCATGCAAATGCAGTAAGAAAAATGTTAAAGGGAAATTACGGTTGCAGTGCACAATTATAATTTCAAAACCATAGAAATGTGTTGGATATGGTAAGCAATGCACCCATTACTCGTACTCCACAAATGGCATCACAGATGACATCAGAAATTACATAGTTGATGAGATCCCTGATGACGTGACAAAGATCACCAGTTTGTAGGCATCTTGATTAAGTGCGTACTAAGTGTGTTTTGGGCTTTGGCAACCTTATAATACATCTGTTTCGGGTTTAGGTCATGTCTTACATACGTAAAGGGCATCCATTCGGAGTGTTAGCAGAGTGTTTGGTACCTGTGTCCTGGAAGCTACCCTGCTGGAGGCTCAGTCACTTTTCCATTGCCATTGCTTGGAGGTGGTGCCTGGAGGTAGTGCTTGCACAAAAGCTACACTCTTGACGCGGGGTGTTAGCAAAGTGTTAGCAGAGTGTTAGCCGAGTGGCGCAGAAGGCGCCATGGACCTAAAATCAAGTATACCAAATTATTCAAAGAAACAGGACCCTCACGCACGGAGCCGTACGAAAATGTCCGGCGCCTGTAATCAGAGCGCTGCCTTTGAGGAGGAGGAGTGATGCCATATGCTCCCTGCATCTGGCTCGCCCGCCATCACCCATGTCTGCGAGCTCTTGTGTGCCTGTTGTGACTCACAAAGTGAAAGCGCTATGCCTATGGACCAACATAGCCACAAGGAGGTGAGTTCTCACCAGCTGGCGGGTCGCTACAACGAGGACAACAAGGACAACGTGCCTACCGAGCAACAAGGTACGTGCCAATCGTGTGCCAGCCCTCTGCTGCGATGCGCCCCCCTCCCTGTTGCTCCCGTCCTTACCAGTTCTGTGGGGGCAACATCAAGGAAAGCATGCAGGCCCTACGAACGCCGCCGCCGGCTGTTTGCAGCTGAGCGCGAAGGTAGGCGTGGCTAGAGGAGCCTCGTGTGCTCAACAGGGCACTGCTGTCACGAGGAAGGGGCGGGCGGGGGCCTCTGAGGACAGAGGCAGATTGGGTGGGCAGAGCCCGACACAGCAGATCGGAGCACCAGAGTCTGTGGGAGAGAGTGAGGATGTCTTCTGCGTTTCCAGTGAAGAGGCATTATTTACTTTCGCACAGACACTCCAAAAAAACAGGAATAAGGAACCCTGTGGAAGCGCAGACTCACCCCTGGATGCTGTGGGAGAGTTGCCTAGTGCTCCTACCAACATCCAGTCAAACCATGTTGCCAGTAATGCCCAGGTAGCTGAACCACCTCCCAAGGAACTAGAAGCCTTAAGAAAAACACAACATCCACTGCAGAATGGGACTGTGAGCAATGCCAACAGTGGAAGTAAACTACCATCGAAGCAAATTATATCAAAACACACTCCACAAACCACACCAGTGACTGCCAAAAAAGGCAGTCACAGAGTAAATAGAATACAGCTACAAAATCAGCTCAAAAGAGAATACTAAGAGTAAACTCTCCTTCAGACATAAAGTCGATCAGATGGAATTTCAAAAAGAAAGAGTTATGCCCCTTACTGAAAGCAGCACTAGATTTCAACAAGGAGCCCAGCACAACAGCAGCTGATGCCAAACGGGTTGCGCATGCAGTGACTGATCAGGAATTACTCCTAGCATCAGGAAAATGCGATATGATCAACTGCTCGCCTGAGCAGAGGCTGCCAAGAAATGGGGAATCATTGAATACACTCAAAGGAGATAACACTCCACGCAGTCCATCAACTGAAGTAAAAGAGTCAGCTAATGTCGGAATTGTAAACATCGAACCTCCTGACTCAAGCACACAAGATGTTAGCCAAGGTCAGCCTCCCAATAGCCCTATGCCAGATGTAGAGGCCTTGGTGGAGTCCAGCAGTCCAATGAAAACTTCTACCCCTCACCCTATAAGAGCCAAAAGAACAATCAGAGAAGTGAATATAAATACATCCACCTCACAGATGGCTCCAGGAAAAAAAATCCAAGACCATAAAGAAAAATGCTACATACATCCAAGAAAAACAGATTCATCAAGAACATTCACCCACATTTGCACCTTAAAACAGCCCACAAGAACGGCTAGACAGACCACAAAGAAAGGACATAAGTGCAGACCCAACTTTAAGTGAGATCTGGGTAGAAGAAAAAGAGCTCTTTCAAAAAAAAAAGCCTCCGAAAAAAAGAGGCAGGGAGAAAATGCCCACGAAAGTGTTGTCTCAGAAATTCTACAAGCAAACAGAGGCCTGTGCTAACATGCAGGCCACATTTGGATCCATGGTGACAATAGCCATGGCACCGTTCCTTAAACTATACGAAGCCCTTCAGGAAAACTATAAGGAGCAGTCCACCTTAATAGTCCTAATACAATCTAAACAGATATACAAAGAATCCTACATCGATGCCATCAAAGAAAAGAGGGCCCGAGAGAAAGAAACAAAAAACATAATCTTCAAAACTCTCATTGACCTAATGGAGGATGCACGAGAGGATAAAAGGGCTTTTCTCCAGTGTTCAGGAAACACAAAATACTGCTATAAATACCGCTAGAAGAGAAAGAGAAGAGTGTACACTCAAAACTGGACCTGAACAAAGATCAGACCTACACGTAGTGACAATAGACAGTCTGACAGGCCACGTTGAAACCCCAATTACATCAAAACAAAACAAAGACGTATTTCCCCTATTCGCCACAGAGAACACAAGCTAACTGAAAGAAAATGAGACAGGAGCCAGACCTAAACAACTTCCAGAAAAACCTAATAAAAAGCCAAAAATTCCAACTGGGAACCAAAACAAGAAGACAAAAAATCTATCGCCTCCAAAACACACTTCAAGCGAGGGAACTTGCAACTTCATTCATAATTTGAAACTTTTTGATGATGTGCCACACCAACCAGAGCAACCTCCTCAAGCAAACAACCACCAAAAAGAAGATGCTGGATGACAAAAACTGAAGGAACGAGAATTTATCACAGTAACATATATCTTGAATGCTGGAGAAGTTGACAGAAACAACGGCGAAGACCAAGATGCTCTATTGCTTCTCTCCGTCTATGATAGTGACAGCTCACTAGAATCCGATAGCCAAGAGGTCTTAGAGGAGTCTCAGAACTTGGAAGAAGATCATGAGGGACCTGAATTAAGAGAGATAACATCTCGCCTGTTCCGCACACTTCAATAAAAAAGAGACCAGTTGGAATTCAAAAACTCAAACAAAACTAGACAACAAAAACTACTCCAAGCCATGTTGACCCACCCAAATCAAGATCGATATAAAAAGAGATGCCATCCACCACGGGAAATCCCGACTAAGGAGAAACAAATCCAAAGCGATCAAACTCAAGCCAACATTGCCTCGCAAGACCAAGAAAAAAGAGGAGAGAAATACAGCGGTCATAAACTCGTAATTGAGAGGGTACTGAAAGCAAAGGATGATCTAATTCTTAATAGATCAAATCTCATGAAACTACTCCATAACGTACTACAATTACGCATCGCAGTGCCAAAAGACATTAAAATTGTTGCCTACCCTAAAGAAGAAGGAACCAATTGGATCTGCATTCATCTGTTCTCTAAAGCAGTTGTGAATTTAATCTGTACAGCAGCCTATGACCTCAGAATACTTGGGTTTGATCTTAAATTGCAGGAATTTGCAAACACTGAACAAAGAACAATACAGATTAAGACCACTAAATATCCATCTAAACGCAGACCTTCAGGGGAACCACATTCTGAAGATGACCAGAATGTTAAACCAACAAGGTTTTCTCCAACTGTCCTGGGAGGACCAAATGCCCTTCGAATGAGAATAAAATGATGTGCTGAAAATAAGACTGTGGACCACACAGTGAACGGTGAAGCCCCAATTGTGACAAAATCAACACAAAAAACCATGGGATTGGCTAGCTGAGACCTTAGCCCCAAAGAAAAGTCACTAGACCGAATGCCCAGATGTCATAAAAAATCTTCTGATAGCCTCATGGAACACGCAAGGTTTTCGACATTTGTTTGAACAAATAATGTTGAGCTACTGACGACAGATATCATCTGCACCCAAGAATGTTGGCTATTAGATACCCCAACCGCGAATGGGGCCACGTGCCTTTTGAACAAAGCATACAAAGGACAGAAAGGAAGACCATCTGCAGGCCTGCTAACTATCATAAAGAACGACTACAAAGGTAACATAATCTGGGTTTTGACTCCTTCACCACTTATACAAATAATAATAACTCAAGAGGAAAACGGTGGAACAATACAATTTGAAAAGAAGATGCAAATAATCATTAATCTTTATTGGAACACCAAAGCTAAAGATGGTGACAAATTCATGGACACTGTGACCAAGCACATCGACGAGTTAAGAGCAGAATATCTAAACTCCACAATAATTATTTGCGGCGACCTAAACATAGACTGTGCAAAGAGGAAAAATTGCGATGGTCGAATTTGTCAATGCTAAATTGGCTAACATATATGAAAAGCCGGGATCTCCTGCAGGTGAACGGAAATGTAACTGGTGACCTACAAGGAGACCCGACTTGGACATCACATAACGTAAGTGCAACCCTGGACTACTTTTTTGTTTTTCGCGAAACCTTCAAATCAATTTCTTATTTGAACATAATATCAACAACAAAAAGCGATCACAAAATACTTATTCTTACGTGTTGACATCCAAATAATCAACACAAAAGTGGGCCGGAACACCAAGAAATTTGGGCTCACAAGGTTGATGTGAACAATAACCTAAATAGACTAAGACTGGCATCAAATATGATTCCGACTCTCAAAAAAGCAATAGAGAGCTGGCAGTCAGCAACCAGTGAGCAACCAACACAGGGGTAGAATACGAAGCCTGTCTTACCATCTTCAGAGAAATACAAGGCCATAATACAAAGCCCAAAATAGTCAGACAACACAAACATAATTCTTAATTAGCAGAAAAAAAACACAATTGACAGCAAAGTTCAGGGCACTAAAAAAGCAGAACACCCAGTGTGCAATTGACGAAAGGACAGCATTAAAAAAAGCATATCGAAACTGGACCAAATCTTATAGAGCCCAATTTTTTCAAAAAGACTCTGAACAAATGCTGATAGCATCTAACAACAAAAATGCCAAATTCATGTGGGCACTACTGAACTAGAATACTGAATCACAAGGGGTTGAACAGATCAACCCTATCCATGAGGGAAAATGGACACAACATTTTCAAGAAATGTACAGCACGTCTTCGAATGAAGACGACTGCACACAAGGAAACTCCAACGACACTGCATGGAACATATCATTCGAGAAGTCTGAAATTATGTTTCTAATCAATAAAGCCAGCAATTTCCGAGCACCTGGGCCCGACGGCCTGTCTAATGCCATACTAAAACAAGTCCCAGAAGTGTGGGCTGACATGTGTCATGTACTATTCACAAGAATCATCAATAACAAACAAATACCAGAAACATGGACAAAGGCAATAATTATTCCAATACATAAAAAGGGGGACAGAGCCCGGCCCGAGAACTACCGTCCAATATCTTTACTGGACGTGATAGGCAAAATCTTTGCTGGCATCCTCCTAAAAAGACTGAAAGAATGGATTGAATTGTCAGGAAACTACGATCCCAGGAAAGCAGGGTTTGTCAAGAAAGTCAACTGTGGCCTAAATCTACTTATACTCAATGGGCCTCATTACAACCCAGGCGCTAATGGGTTAACGGCGCCGTAAAAGGCTGTGGTGCTGTTAACCTATTAGCGCCTAATTACGAGGTCCCTTTGCGGGACCCGACCTTAACGGCTGGTGTAGACCAGCCGTTAAAGTAGGGACCCGCAAAGGGACCTTGGTGCTAATTAAGGTGCCGCAATTTGCGGCACCGTACTTAGCGCCTTCCCCATTCCCATTGAGCCCTATGGGGCAAAAATTGGAATGGGGAAGGGCCATGGAGGAAGGGGGAATTACCGCCCCGCCAACCTTGTAATGGGGAGGTAATTCCCCTTTTCTCCATGGCGGAGTCGGTATCTTACCGGCATGGACCATGGTGCTAATAGCACCATGGTCTTCCGCCAGGGTCGTAATGAGGCCCAATATGTTGAAGGCGAAAAGTATCTGTGAAAATAAGAAGCTATACCTCGCGTGTATAGACATGGCCCCCACTTTTGGTAGAGTGGACAGACAGATACTGTGGGCCAAGATGGAGCAGAAAGGATCAGCAGATCTAGTGTCAGCAATTATAGCCCTCCACACTGATACTTCCATAAAAGTGCAGCAATTTAACCAAGGCTATTCCAACAAAACATGGCCTGAAACAAGGGTGCTCTTTGGCGGCAATCCTCTATAATTTCTACATCCTGGAAATAAAAGATTGGCTCGAACCAACAAGCGGATGTTCTCCAAAGTTAGGCATCACTGCGATAGGCGATCTACTTTATGCAGACGATTTGATCATATTGGAAAAGACCCCTATTGGTCTGCAGAAGAAGCTCGAAGACCTGGACGTTTATGTCAAAGAAAACAAACAAAAAACAAATCCTGACAAATCGGAAATTCTAATAATAAAAATATCGAGAGCAAGAGTGCAAAAACCCTTCAAATGGTGTGTTGACAATAAGCCCATACCGATAACAATGAGCTTGAAATACCTGGGAGCAATAATAAGTGTCAATTGGAACGATCAGCCATGGATAGAACATCACCACAAAATGAACCAGCTCACGGTACAAGCCCTAGTCCTGAAAAGAAGATATGGCAAGTTCTCGATTCAACCAACAGTGGACTTTTGCAATGCAAAGGTAATCCCATCAATAATTTACGCTGGTGACACAGCGCTAAGAATTCCGTGGGAAACCTGGGATAAGGTTGAAGCCAGGTTTTGGAGAAAAGTTCTGAGACTTCCGCCATGCGTTTCAATGAGTATAATATGGCACAAACTGGGCCTTCACTCCATGCAGGTCTCGGTCATATGGAAAGAACTGTCAACATTTAGAAAGACACTTGTAAAAGACTGTCCTCCACAATATTATATCTTAAAAGTTGAAAATGAAAAAGCTCCATTCTGGCCCTTGAGCATCTGGAAAGAAAAATGCAATGAGATTTTACAAAACGTGCACCTAACAAAAGACACACTATGTAACAATCCTAAGAGAGTAAAGACCTTGCTCCTGTCTGTTGAGTGGGCGCAAACAGAAAGTGCCCGTGCAACTTCCAAATTCCACACACATTCAATAAGATCCACCACAGTACCAAAAATCTTGCATGGTTACCTGAAAAAGAGTGCAAACCCCATCCATCGAGATCTAATCTTACGATTTAGACTCAACATCGTAAGAACAAAAATAAATCTTAAGAAATATGGCATAGGAAGTGAAATCACATGCCGCCTTTGCAAGCAGGACGAAGAATCCTTACGACACTTGATAGTGTACTGTACTGAGTTAAGATCAGAAAGAGGAACATTGCTACAGCCAACATTAATGCCGGCATGTGACCTAGATCCAGACTTGTGGTTGTCAACTTTGTATGACAACCCAAAACAAAAACCTACAAGAGCCCTCGGAATGTTCCTCCAAACATTGTTAATCAGATTAGAAAAGAATCAAGCGGCTCCTCAATAAAAGCACAAGGAGCCTCTGTCTGTGGAGCCTGCCTGACGTGATGATTGTGTTAAAGACTAAGCCAAACCATGGAGGACAAAAATCAAAATTCACAGATCAAAATGACACAGGAACAAAAGGAAAGACTGTGTCGGTGGTTTGGCTATGCAAGCGAGACACACAATGTTTTCTTTTAAAGCAAAAGTCTGTATTTAATTACGCTAAATGCTTAATAAACAAAAAACACAAAAAAAGGGCATCAATTCTGATTTTGTAGCATGCAACTAGGGAGGTGTACTCAAGCTTTTTCTGGCTTACTACTCAACACTTTGTAGCATAGTCAGGTGCAAAGGATGACTGCAGTTGTAGGCCAAAACATACTTAGGGTGACAGGTAGGCCGCTCCCAAACTAGATCATGCTTCTCAAAAGATATATCAACCTTATAAAACATTTCCTTAGGCGAAAGCGACAGCATGGAGCATTGCAATACATAGTGCTTCCTATGGTGTACCCAGGCAGTATGATTACACGTCTACGCCTATTAAAACTCTGAGTACGTTTAAGCTTGAGCTTTTGGTCTAACCATACGTCACATACCAGACATGTGTGTCTGGATATAGAGAATAAGCTAAGAGCATTGGTGCATTGTAATGTGATGCACAATAGTGGAGCATCCGGTAGCAATGAAATTAGTACAGACATTGAATAATGTGTCTCTGTACAGCTTGCAAATTAAATGAATGTGCAACCTGAGCACATGTGTAGAATTCCAAGGACACTGTCCATTCTGTAAGGTTAGGGCCTGCATGTACAGCACTTTCAGTACATCTTCATGCCATGTTTTCAATGCATTAACTGCAGGTGAAGGTATTTGCTTACTGCCACTCAGTAAGAAAAGCTTTACAAGCCATAGCCATTGTGTGGATTAGATTGTGTTACTTCTGTGCATAGAAATCTTAAGGTGTCACCGTATACATACAATGTCATTAGTGATGTGGTAGATCCACAACTATCTGCTGATATGCTCGGATCCAAAACTAGACAATCAAAATGAACTATTTTATGTCAGGTGATCCAATTCATGCTTGTTGATTACAAATTGTGGATCAAAAGATTTAACTTGCACAAAATGCATATGTCAAGGAGTATCAGGGGTATTTTCTTATTTTCATATTTCATGATACGCATTACGAACACACCTACACTACGAGATACATTGCAAATGTACAGACATTTGTTTGTGCTCAGACAGACAAATGTTCTTTGAAAATATCGGTTTTTAGGGGACTCTTTGTATGTTTATATTTCTAATAACATTCTGCGAGTAATTCTGCCCATATCAAAAGAATGTGACAAAATATGTGTTTCAGCTTACAACTTGTTCCACTGTGAACGATTCAGGCTAGATTTGGCGTGCTTGATGGAATTAGCTGGATAAGTAAAATGTTGAATGTTAAATGTTAAAGGTATTTGTACCGCGCACTGTAACCAATGAAATTGGTCCCCAGGCGCTCTGGCGGGTCTGTAAACGATACGGTGGGATGGGTTAGTAAGGTGAAGAGGGAGTAGGATAGTGAGAGGAGTGGTGTTCTGTTGGCAGCTTCAACTCGGTATACACCGGGTGCTGAGCTTTGGTGCAGGTATTTGATCGGTGTCAGTCTGCATGTGCTGTTGCTCCGGCTTATGTGTTGTTGCAGTGTTGTGAAGTGCGTGCGGCTTGTGGTGCGAGAGATGGTTGTGTGAGTTTTTGAGTGAGATAAGTAAGCAGAATTTGAGGTTATATTGGTTAGTGGGTTACCTGACCTTTAGCATGCTAACATTCACAGTTTTCTCTAAGTGTGGCACTTGTTGGCCTTCACAGTCCTATCTAGAAGCGGCGCAGGCCAATGTTCAGAACTCTATCCAGGTGTGGGCATGCTAACATTCACAATCCTATCTAGATGCGACGAAGGCTGGTGTTCACAGTTCTGAGTGTGGCACATGCTAACATTCAAGTTTCATCTAGGCGTAGGCATGCTATCCTTCAGTCAAAAACCTATCTTCCCATTCCATCCAAGCGTGGACATGCCAACATATACAATATTATCCAAGTGTGGACATGCTAGCATTCACAATTCTATCCAGACACGACGCAGGCCAATGTTCACAATTCCATCTAGATGCGACGCAGGCTAATGTTCACAATTCTATCTAAGCTCTGGGTGCCATGGTCTGCTCCTGGGTGCCAGGTCAGACCTGTCTGGCGAAAAGGCACCCACAAGCAGAACTCGTAGTTTGCTGGTCTGGTAACAACGGTACCAGCAAAGTGCTTGCAAAGGTTTGTAAAGAAACCCCTACAGGTTGAAAACATATAGGAGGACGCATTTTTACATTGTCCTATGTGCATCCTTAACTGCACGCCTGACAATGGGTAGTATAATATCTCAAAATCTGTATTTGTTTCTCTCAATCTATATATCTGTCTTTTGGTCTATATCTATATATCTATCTATCTGGCTAGCTATCGTGATGTATTTTATTCTGTGTAACTTGTTTTTTCGGTTTCTTTCTGTCCTATTATTATTCTGTTTCATAGTCTTGTAATGTAGGCAGGAACCAATATAAAAGGCACGCAGCATTGTCTTTTTAGCAGGAAGATTTTGTAATGTGATTTTCTGTATGTTTAATGTGTTGTGTGCGTTTTAGATGACTCCACCGGTAGCCGCCTGCTGCCGGAGTCATTTTTTTTCCGGCCCCTAGGAATGGGCAATTACCGGGGCATTTCGGCCCTGCCAGACTCGGTAATTGCCCAATCCCTGGTGCCGGAAAAAAATGCTCCCCATTCCCATTTGAGAACCATAGGGCTTAAATGGGAATGGGGAGGCCGGATGCACCAGCACCATTCGTGAATGGTGCCGGTGCATCCGCCATGGTCTGCTCGTGGGTGCCAGGTCAGACCTGTCTGGCGAAAAGGCACCCACAAGCAGAACTCGAAGTTTGCCGGTCCGGTAACAACGGTACCAGCAAGCTTAATGTTACCGTTGTTACCGGACCAGCAACCTCATAACGAGGCCCCATGTCTAAAATACTGCCAGCATGAGATTCGGAGGTGTGACACGTGGAACCATGATACAACAGTCACTGTGGGTGAGTGAGTGTTATGTATAATTGTATGCTTTTAGTCGAAATGTGTTATTTTGGCTAGGTTTGGTATGAAGGATTATGGGGGTCATTACGACCCTGGCGCTAAGGGGTTAACGGCGCCGTAAAAGGCTGCAGCGCCATTAACCCCTTAGCGCCTTATTACGAGGTCCTTTTGCGGGACCCGACCCGACCAGCCGTTAAAGTAGGGACCTGCAAAGGGACCTTCGAGGTAATTACGGTACCGTAATTACCACCTTCCCCAGTCCCATTGAGCCCCATGGGGCAAAAATGGGAATGGGAAGGGCCAATGTTCAAGGGGTAATTACTGCCCCGCCAACCTTGGATTGGGGTGGTAATTCCCCATTGAACATTGGCGGACTCGTTACAACACAGGCAGCAACCATGGTTCTAATAGCGCCATGGGTTACCGCCAGTGTTGTAATGAGGGCCAATGTATTTTATGCCCATGCAGATTTGCAGACTCCTTTCCTCATGTAGGACTGCTCCTGTCTTTTGGGCATGTCTTTTCACGGTTGTAATGATGATCTGTATGTAGAGAGAGATGACTGTATCTATGCAAGCATAGTTGTGCAGATGAAATAATATTCTGCATGCAGAACGATGATTATATCTGGACAGTTCTGGTTTTGTAGTATATCGGCTGATGTAGTCATTTTCCGTGTGTAGAAATATGATTGTTTCTGGACAAGTATGGTTTTTGCTGGTAAATACACAAATTACATTATTCGGTGTATGTAACAACATACATGTTTCAATGAATGTAATTTTCATTATCGATATATTGCCGTCTGTGTACTTTCATACATTCGATTTAGTTTTTTCAATTGTGTTTTAGGTGCCCCAGACCTGTGTGAATCTTCTTTTGCTTTTTGAAAAGGTATCAAGGATGGGGAGGTTGGATTCATTCCTTTTGAAAGACCAATCCTTTCTATAACAATAACAGTGGAAATACAGATATTTATGGAGGTCAATCTCCAAAGTGACTCATCACCCTCAATAGCTTCAATAAACGTAAGGGCCTACGTGAAGGGGCTGTGCATCGAAAAGGGGGCCTCCACCAAGAGAAAACACAAGTTAGAAGTAGAAGTGTTGGAATCAGAGTTGAAGTCCCTAGAGAGAACAGCAATGGCAGAGGGCATAACCCCCAAATGGAAGCAGAAGATGGAAAGGAGAACGTATGACCTTAATCTAAACAATTCTAAAAAAGCTCAAATTGCTCTTCTGAGGACAGAGGCAACACATTCGGAGGAAGGTGATAAGGTCAGAAGGGTCACTGCACGCAAGCTGTCGACATTAGAAAACGGAAAAGTACACTCCATAAAAAAGAGTACTTGGCTCATATAAAAGAGCCTCTGTCAACCAGTTGTTGGATAAACTAGCAATCACCAACTCACACAGGCCAGAAATGTGCGGTTTGATAAGCATTTCACATTGAGATTGATTTATGAGTCAATCACATCAAAAATAGTTTTGGCTTTTGAATAGGCACCGTATAAACATGTGTCAGGTATTAACATCATAAACTCAGCTGCTCATACCTTTTGCCAGTGATTAGCCACATATCTCCAAGTACCTGCATCATCACCATGGTTTGACCACAAATGTTCAGGCACAGAGACCATTGGCATGAATTCCATTGGCATGAATTTCCCTGGAATTCCCATGTACTCACAATATTGCTATGTGTGTGTGCACTGTGTTGATGTGAGCAGTGGGTGTGAGGGAGTGTGTGGTTGAACAGTGTGTGTGTGCGTGTGTGTTGGCAGTGTGTGTACTTTGGCAGTGTTAGTCTGTGAATGGGTTTGTATGTGGGCAGCGTGTGTGTGGTCATTGTATGTGTGTGTTGGTAGACATTGATGAGGGGGACAGTTTGGGTGGGGGTTGTGTGTGTGGGGGACATACATGCATGGGGACATTGTGCCGAGTTGCAGTGTGTGTGTGTGAGAGAGCTTGTGTGTATGTGTGTGGCAGTGCAGTGTATTTGTGGGGAATGTGTCTGTGGAGGCACAGTGCCTGGTGTGGGAGCAGTGTGTGTGTGTGTATGTGGGTAGTGCATGGAGGTCAGTGGTGTGTGGGGGTGAACAGACTGTGAGTGAGGGGGCAGTGTGTATATTTGGGGGCAATGTGTGTGGGTGGGTGCAATGTGTGTCAGCAGTGTATGTCTGTGTGCAGGGAGTGTGTGTGGGCAGTGTGTGGAAAGTGCATATGGAAGAATTTTGTTGGATCAAATGGTGTGAGGGGGCATTTTGTGTGTGAGTACACTGTGCCTTGGTGTGAGGGAAGTTTGTGTGATGGAGGAGATAGGGAAGTTAATATGTGGGAGAGGTATATATGGGATGCAGAGTACATATGGGGCTGTGTGTGTGTATATGTAGGGTTAGTCTGTGTGTGGAGGAACAGTGTTAGTTTGTAGTGGCAGTACATGTTTGTGGGGCAGTGTGTTTGGGCAGTTTGTTTGTGGGGGTAATGTTAGTTTGTGTGGGCAATACATTTGTGATGCTGGCCAATGTGCGTGAGGGGAATTCTGAATGGGGGAAATGTATGTGAGGCAGTGTGTGGATTGTATATGTGGGGCCTCTGTGTGGGTGTGGGGTGGTATCAGTGTTTGTGGGTGGCAGGTGTGCATGGGGAGTGTTTGGGAGCATGTACAGCCAATGTGTGTGTGGGAGACAGTGTGTGTGGAGGTGGGTGTGTGGGGGCAGTGTGTAGTTGGACACTGCATGTGTGGGGTAAGTGTGTGTGAGGCATTTGCAGTATGTGTTTGTTGGGTGGTGGCAATTTGTAGGGGAAATGGCAGTGTGTGGGGGAAGATAGTGTGTGTGTTGGCACGCAAAGTGTGTATTTGTGGGGGCAGGTAGGTGTGTGGTGGCACTGTGTCTGTAGGAGCAGTGTGTGTGTGGAGTAAAGTGTGTGTATCAGCTATATGTGTGTTGGCAGTGTGTGGGGGCAGTATGTGTATGAGGCAATTTACGTGGGGACGTATAGGGCAGTCAGTTCATGTTGGTTGAAGTGTGAATGGGGTCTGTGTGTGTGTCAGGGAAATTGTGTGTGGGAGGCAGTGTTGGTGGGCAGTGTATGGGGCAAAGCATGTGTAGGATGAGTGTGGAGGTAGCAGTGTGTGTGTGTGGGCAAGGGGAGCAATTTGTGGGGCAATGTGTTTGTGTGGTTGGAAAAGGTCCGTGTTTGGAGGGCAGTGTCTGTGGGTGGAGTGTACATGTGGGGGAGGCAGTGTGTGTGTGTGTCTGTGTGGGCAGTGTCTTGGGCAGTGTTAGTATGTCTGGGGAGTGGGCGGATAGAGTGTGTGTGGAAAGTCCGTGCAGGTAGTGTGTGTGGGCAGTGTTTGTGGGGTGGTCAGTGGCTGTGGGTGTGGGAAGCAGTGAGTTCTGTGTGTGAGGGGGTAGCTTGTGCATTGGTGCATGTGTGGGGCAGTGTGCAAGGTAATCACACTGTGTTTGGGGGCAGGCAGTGTGCATGGAGAGAAGTATGCATGTGTGTGATGGGCATTGTTTGAGATGATGTGCCGGGCCAGTTTGTGTGTGGTGATAGTGTGAATGGTGTGTGTCTGTGCATGTCTGTTTGTGTGACAGAGCCATATGTTTATGGGCAGTTAGTATGAGCATGATTAGTGTGTGAAGGGCACGAGTTTTTGTGGAGCAGTTAATGTGTGGAGGGACAGTGTGATGTGTGTGAGTCTGGGAGCAGTGTGTTTGTCTATGTATGTAATAGAAATGTAATCAACTCACCACACACTATATCTCCATAACCTATCAGACACCATATCTGCTAAAAAGAAGTGCTGTCAGTTCTGGAAAAAATGAAGCAAATAGGCTAAACAATAGAGAAAGAAAAAACTGAAATAACAAACATGACTTTGTCTGCCATTCCCAGATACCAGGTATGGGGGCTGGTGTGCAGTGATTTCACACACACGAGTCAATGATTGACCCCAGCATAGTCATATTTCAGTTTCCTAGTTTATCTAGTGTTAAGCAGCTGTACATCAGATCAGTCTGTGAGATATGCAGGTGAGTGACAGTCCATGAAAGAGTCTGCAATGCATGTGGTTTTGGCCGAGAGGGGCGGAGATGGGAAGGGAAGTCACATAGGCCTCAGCTTGACAATGGACGTTGATGGGGGAAGACAAATAACTAAACAATAGCTCTGAGCCACTTGTCCCTACTAACATACAATTTCCCCTGTATCTCTTATTCCCATGTCTAAGGTTTTGGCTTTATAGGTGGCGACTCCCACCAAATAGGCAAAATCTAAAAGTAGTTCCCTGTTAGCCTGACAAAAGCACATACAAACAAATAGTGATTGTCTGCACTCAAAACCATCTGAAAAAATTAGAAAAGCGGAGCACAATATTCCAGGTTCAAGCACGAAACACTCAACATTGCTTGGACCCACTTTAAAATCAACCCCGAAGATATTACTACAACTATGTGTATTATATGTAACCAGAAAGTGAGACAAATGGAATTCAGTCGAGGTGATTCAGCACAACTTTGCGTAGTTGCCATTTTGAATGATGTCATTCAATGGCCCTTTCTAAAGATCAAACAGCACAAAGTGTTGTAGCCAGATGACAATTCTGGTTGAAAATGAGAAGAATTAATACAGTACTTCCAGAAGGGCTGAGCCTTTATAATGTAGTAGGGCATCACTTAGCTAGCAAACTATAAGTGGCATGTTCGAACAGAGGACCACCTATGCCAAAGTCACATAGTAACTATGGAATTCCCAGACTTGATTAGAAAGTGTATAGCCAAAAACATGCAGCCATTCTGTGTTGTCGAAAACAGTGGTTTGAATGTCCTTATTCATTACTTTGCACAGCACGCAATCGATTATTTAAACTCTTTAAGTTTTGTCATTGTATGAAAACTTATGAAAAGTTGCACATTCTGCCATGTGGGGCAGTAAAAGACCATTGTCCATTTAACAACCCATATGTGTACCAGGTCCCTTACAGAAAATTACAAGTGCATCACTGCACATTGGGTGCCATTGCACTCTGCAGACAGAGACATCTCTTTTTCTAAGGCTCTGTCTCCAAAATACACCTCCACCCATCACACTGGCAATGGTATGCTCTCTACATCTGTACTTTTGGAAGAAGATGCACTCCAAATAATATTTTAGAAGAGCTCGAAGATGAAATATCCAAGTGGCTGCAGCTGCTGAATCTACATTTCAGTTTTGTGGTATGTGTGTACGGGACAATCATGGTGTTAACATTGTGAAAGGGGAAATTCCACCATATGCCAATCTTACCACATTGTGTGATTCCTCAAGTCCATTACTTTTTGAAAAGGAACAGCAGCATTGTTAACTTGTTGGAAGCAGCAAAGAAAATATGTGGTCATTTTCACCACTTTGTAAAGGCAAAGGCAGCCTGGGCAAACATTCAGGCAACCCCTGAATTGCAATCTTAATAATTTGTGCAAGATGTGCCTGAAAGAGAGAACTCCTTTCATGTTTCTAAGAATGTTACAGCAATTGACGGCCATAAAAGAGTCTATTTTGCAGCATGTAGTGGCAGATGGTTTAATGCATCATTGATCTGTGTGAAGGCCTATACAGATGTTCTGAGACCGTTTGAAGAAGCCACTTGCCATATTTCCAGGGAGAAGGGCACACTGATTGAAGTGATACAACTAAAAGAATACTTGAAAGCAACTCATGCAGGCACAATCTAGTGCCTTTCAAAGCAAATGTTTGGAATACAGCTTGCTGACCAAATGTGTCAGCTGCTCCACATTATGAATGATTAAACGAAATGATTGGCAAAAAACACTGTAAGCTAGCAACCCTACTTGAACCTCCATTTAAAATTATACAGTGTGACGAATCTGAGGATGTCATCCTTTCTCCTCCCCTAGGAGGAGACCTTTCCCATGGGGCCAGGGCGGTGCAACCACAGTACAATAGTCCCCCTTGGGCGGGTGCACCAGGGGAGGATCACATGGCAGAGGAATCCCCTATGGGGTTAGGGAAAACCATTCCCAGAGAACGTGGTATCCCACCACCTTAGTAGACCTTCTTTCTGTCCCCAAATCAAGTTCTTACTCACTTTCTCCAAGCAGTGTTAATATCTGTTATTGTAAAGCTAAACCAGTTAACATGATGAAGCTGACTAACAATCCTGGAAAGACCAAGTGCTTCCCATGTCGGTCTACCATGACTACTGTGACAAAGAAGAGGATCAGGAGTATGATGATTATTCCAGAGAACTGGAATGAATAGTCTAGTCTAACACTGTTTTTTATTGGTTCAAAGAAATACAAAATGGAAAAGGGCAAAAAAGATGGGGAGAGCAGTCTTCGAGCGAGGAAGCTGGGCAGACGTCAACCCAGGGTGCTAGGAACAGAAACAGGAGATGCTGTGCATGGAGCTGAGCGGGAGCGTCAAAGCAGGCAAAGGAGGACAAGCTCCTTTGTATGCTGCCAAACGTACCTCCGGGTGTCCTGAAGACTGGCAACCTGGGGGAAGCAAAGCCCTTTCCTGCAAATAGAATTTCGATGCTTTTATTTTCGATGCATCTTTTTCGATGCGTTGTCATTTCGATGCATCTTTTTCGATGCAATGACCATAAACCAGGTGTGACCATTAACAATTTTTCAAGGATTGGCATCGCTTCAAGCCAAGGCCCTTACCAATATTTCAAGAAGCAGCTTTCACACAAGGGATGGCCCTTGACAGTTTTTCATGGTGTGCTTTTGTACAAGGGATGAACTTTAACAATTTTAAAAGGAGTGGCTTCACTAAAAGCGATGACCTGTAACAATTTATGAAGTTGTGGGTTTCAAACAAGGGATGAGGTTTACATTTTCTCAAAGAGTAGCTTCACTACAAAGGATGACCCTTCATTTCTCAAGTGCAGCTTCACTGCAACGGGAGACCTGTATCAATATCTCAAGGAGCAGCTTTGCTACAAGAGGTGACCATTCATTTTTCAAGGAGCAGTATTCATAGACAGGATGACCCCATACAATTTATCAAGGAGCACAGTTGCTACAAGATATTACGCTTAATTTTTCAAGGTGTGCTTTTGTGACAAGGGAAGCATGTTAACAATTGTTCAAGGAGCAGATATGCTACACAGGATGAACCTTATCAATTTTTCAATGCGAGACTTTGCCAAATGGCATGCCCTTAACCATCTTTCAAGGTGCACTTTTGTACAAGTGATGACAGTTAACAATTTTTTAAAGAGTTGCTTCACTACAACGGATGACCATGGACAATTTTTCAAGGCATGTCTTTTATAAAAGTGATGACACTCAACACATTTTCCAGACACAGCCTTTCTTCAAAGGGATGACCATCAGGCCTTTTTTATGGCCCTGCTTTGTTACAATGGATAATCCTTAATGGTTATTATGATATGTCAGAACTGAGAACCTTAACAGTAAACGAAATAGAAAATTGGCTTAAAAGCCCAACAGGAATGTATGGTTTTATTTCAGGGCATTATTTCATTTCTAAAGCAAATTCAGAGGGGAAGGTCTTTGATACAAACATAAGGGACACAAAGGGCCTCATTATGAGTTTGGATACAGCCATGCCCTAATAAGGGCATGGCTGCCTCCAAACTCGGGTCTGGGTCCGGGTTCCTTGAATGATGAATTACTGGGCCATTCCAATCTTGGAGGACCCGGTAATTCCTCATTCAATGTACCCATCCCCATTCCCATTTAAGCCCCCATAGGGCTCAGTGTGTATGAGGAAAATAATGACATTATGGAGTGGCTGAATACATTTGAGTATGCATGTGAAGTTCAACAAGTTGACAATGCTGACAAAATTGCCTGGTTACTTAGCAGACTGCCCCATTCTGGCTGCAGTGCCATTATGGAAATGTCGAAAGCTGAGAGAGCAGATTTTGTAATGTTGAAGCAGACTCTCATTTTAAAGTTTGGGAAAACTCCTGCCCAATACTTAAAAAGATTCAGAGAGTATAAGAAAAAAAAGGTAGTACTTGGGTATCTTATGTAACTGAATCCTTAAAAAACTTGACTGGCTGGGTCAAAGGTTATAAAGTTTCTACCTTTGAAGGTATGATAAGTCTTGTCATGCTGGAACATATTTTTGCATCTTCTTCCCCTGAGCTTAAGCAGCATTTGGCAGATTCAAAGGAGATAGATCCTAAGAAGCGTGCCATTGCAGCAGATTTATGGGTGTCACATTGAGTGTCCCATAAGGACAAGACTCATCCTGGTAAGCAGGAGGAAGGAAAAAAATCCAAAGATAAGGAGGGTGGGGAAACTGATAAATCTTCTTCCCAAAAGGGCCATAAAAAGAAAAATAAGGGTAAGACACAAGAGAACTCACAGGGTAGTGGAGGTCAGCCTCCGAAACAGAACTCTGGTTATAATAAGCCTCCCTATGTAAACAGACCCAATGGATCTTGTTTTGCTTGTGGAGCAACTGACCACGTGAAGGGGGATCCCAGATATAAGGTCACAACCTTGGGGGTCCACTCTGCTAATCTGGCCTTCTCCTCCTACGAGGAAGAAGAGATTACCGGAGCATCCTTCTCCTCAGACTCCTTCCCCAGTGGGATAGAAGCTGAGGTAGTTTTAGTTTCCCTGGGTTCCTGGGAGCCTAAAGTCGCAGAGGCTTATGCTAGGATTCCAGATAACACCAAGCACTACTTTAAAGACAGTGGGCCTCATTACGACCCTGGCGGAACGGGTTAAACGGCGCCGTAAAAGGCTGCGGCGCCGTTCAACCCGCTCCGCCACATTACGAGGTCCCCTCGCGGGACACGTTAAGCACGCCTGAGAAAACCAGGCGTGCATACCGGGTCCCGCAAGGGGAAGAGGGAGCAAACAACGGGCCATCTCGTAATGGCCTGTTGTTTACTCCCTCTCCCATTCCCATTCAGCCCTATGGGGGCTGAAATGGGAATGGGGATGAACTGTTTCCATGTCCTCGAGTGAGGAATTACCGGGCCATCCGAACTCGGAATGGTCCGGTAAGTCCTCATTCCGAGGACACGGACACAGATGCGGTTTTGCCGGCAGCCATGCCGCAAATTGCGGCATGGCTACCGGCATAACTTGTAATGAGGGCCCGTGTGCTGATCAATGGAGTAGATACTCCAGCTCTTAGGGATAGAGGCTGCAGTCGAACTGTAGTGGATTCTACCTTGGTAGACTCAGAGGAAGTTGCCAGAGCTACTCTGATGCCCACTAAGTTGGCTGAAGGCCCACCTCTCATGTTCCCAGTAATACCTGTAAATCTTACTATCAATGGTACAGCGGTCAGGATTCCAGTGAGCATTCAGAGGAGTGTCCCAGGAAAGGTCTTGTTGGACAATGATCTCAGAGCTTTAGGGCTTGTGGGAGGTACTTCTGACAGACTCTGCACAAGGTCTCAAACGAGGGCAGCACTGGCCAAGACCAATGCTCTGCCCCAGCCAAAGGGGAAACCCAAGGCTAAAGGAGTCAAGAAACCAAGAAGAGGGAAAGAAAATATTCCCCCTAACTCGCCTACCACTGCGGTGTAGGTAGTTGGTCAATCGCCCGGACCTGACGAGGAGGTGGTGATGCTTGAAGTGTTTGACCCCAATGACCATCCTGAACTAAATGATTTGTTAGTAGAAGGTGGTCCTGACAGGGAAGAATTCAGTAAAGGCCAACGGGAGTGCCCATCTCTGGAAGGCCTAAGGAGACAGGCCTGCTCCCAGCTTGAGGGTGAACCTCCTGGGAAGCATCGGATTTATTGGGAAGGTGGACTCCTGTATAGTGGGCCCACAGAGTCTACAGAAGGAAACCATATGAGGTTGGTGGTTCCCCTTGCCTTGCTGTAAGACCCTTCCTCCTGCAGCTAGCGCATGAAGTGCCCCTTGCTGGTCACCTTGGTATTAAGAGGACCAAGCAAAGGTTATCCATGCACTTCTACTGGCCCAAGATGGGGGTGCAAGTAGAAAGTCACTGAGGGAGTTGTGCCTCCTGCCAGTTATCTGGTAAGAGTGGTTCAACAATCCAGGGTCCATTGTTACCACTCCCAGTTGTGGGAGTACCATTCGAGAGGGTAGGGATTGACCTCCAAACATCCTCAGGCAATAGGTTTATCCTGGTATTGGTCGACCATGCCACCAGAGATCCTGAGGCCATCCCATTGAAAAATGTGACTGCCAAGTCAGTCGCAAAAGCGTTACTGGCCATCTTTACTAGGGTTGGCTTCCCTAAAGAAGTTGTGTCTGACAGAGGCAGAAACTTTATGTTGAAGTATATGCAGGCTATGTGGACAGATTGTGGGGTCACCTACAAGTTCTCCTCCGCATACTACCTCTAGACCAATGGCATGGTGGAATGGTTTAACAGAATGTTAAAAAGTATGATTGGGGCTCTGGAAGTACCTCAGAGAAGAAAATGGGATCTTCTTTGACCATGCTTACTGTTTGCCTACCAAGAGGTACCACGGGAGGGTGTTGGCTTCAGCCCCTTCGAACTTCTGTTTGGTCACCCTGTGCGGGGACCCTTAGCCATAGTCAAGAAGGGATAGGAGATGCCCACTCTCCCTATTACTACCAACATAGTAGACTATGTGTTAGGGCTCAGAAAAAGGATGGTACTCCTGATGGGTCTGGCTAGTGACAAGTTGAAGGCAGGACAAGCCCTGTTGAAACATTGGTATGATCAGAAAGCTTCCCTCATCAACTTCACACCTGGTCAGCAAGTCCTGATCATGAATCCCATAAAGCCTAGAGCTTTACAGGATAAATGGTCAGGCCCTTACACAGTGGTGGAGCCCCTGGGTGAGGTCAACTATTTAGAGGACCTTGGAAGGCCTGGACAGGCTCGAAAAGTGTTCCACGTAAATAGGCTGAAGGCTTTCATCCCAAGAGTTGAAAACGCAGCACTGCTATTGGCTTCCGATGTTGAGGAAGAGGAGTCTGAACCTCTCCCTGACCTGTTTCAAAGCAGTCCTTCAGATAGCTCCTTTGAGGGTGTCCGAGTGGCCCCTCACCTGACTTCTGATCAGCAGGCTGATGTGAAAAGTTTGCTTAGGCAATTTTCCCCCCTGTTTTCACAGTCCCCTGTTTTGACACCTTGGTGCAAACATAAGATAGACACAGAAGACAGTGTACCTACCAAAAGTAGGGGATACAGGATGTCAGACAATGTCCAGTTTTACATTAGGACGGAGGTCAACAGAATGTTAGATCTTGGGGTGATTGAACCCTCTAGTACTCCTTCGTCCAGCCTTGTGGTTTTGGTTCCAAAAGCAGGCACTTCTGAATTGAGGTTCTGCGTGGATTACAGGGCTCTGAATGCTGTCACCAAGACAGATGCCCACCCCTTGCCTCAAACAGATGAGTTGGTGGATACCTTGGGTGCCACCAAGTACCTCAGCATGTTTGACTTCACTGCAGGCAATTGGCAAATAGCCCTCACAGAACATGCCAAGGAGAAGAAAGCGTTCTCAACTCCAGAAGGTCTTTACCAGTTCAGGATAATGCCTTTTGGGTTGAAGAATGCACCTGCCACTTTCCAGAGGCTTGTGAATCATGTGTTGAATGGGTTGGATGAATTCTGTCTTGCATATCTGGATGATATAGCAGTTTTCAGTGCCACCTGGGAAGACCATGTGAAACACCTTGGGATTGTGTTACAGGCTCTTCAGAAAGCCCACTTGACCATAAAGGCCAGTAAAAGCCAGATTGGACAAGGCTCAGTGGTTTACCTTGGACATGAAGTAGGTGGAGGGAAGATACAGCCTCTACCCAGTAAAGTACAAGTAGTAAAAGACTAGCCTACCCCCACTACACAGACCCAAGTGAGAGCCTTCTTAGGACTCACAGGGTATTACAGAAATTTCATGGCAGACTATGGCACCATAGCTGCCCCTCTGACTGCTCTCACCACTCTGAAGAAACCCAAGAAGGTAACTTGGACTAAAGAGTGTGAGAAGGCCTTCAATGGCTTAAAAGACTCCTTGTGCCAGGCCCCTGTTCTCAGGCCCCTGATTACCAAAGACCTTTTATTGTGCAGACAGATGCCTCTGACACTGGGATAGGAGCTGTACTATCACAAGTAGATGAGAAGGGTAAGGAACACCCTATTGGTTTCATTAGTCTCCAGCTTAAGGACTGAGAGCTCAGATGGTCCACAGTAGAGAAAGAATGTTTCTCTGTTGTGTGGGCCCTACGGAAGCTGAGGCCCTACCTCTATGGGACCCTCTTCACTGTGGAAACTGACCATAAGCCCTTAAAGTGGCTAATGAACATGAAGGGAGAGAATCTAAAGTTGCTTAGGTGGTTCATAAGTCTACAAGGCTTCACTATTGAGCATAGGCCAGGTGTCCAACATAGCAATGCTGATGGGTTGTCCAGAATGTTTAACCGACCTGAACAAGAAACTCATCCAGGGGTGGATTAGTTCCCCCTGTCCTTAGTCTGGGAGGGGCGAGTGTTAGGAAAGATTTCATAATTGTATGTAATTTTCCCTCCATGTGGCAACCCCCAAACATTTTGCTGTTGTTTTACACCCTGATCTAGACTTTGCCAGAGAAGCGCAGCCTTCCGCAGCACTCCTCTGGGCTTTCACTCAATTCTTATGGGGAAAATGACATGCCCTTAAGACATTCAATACTGGGAGACTTCGTTTCCCTTAGTCCTTTCCTCATGTTGCAGCTTTTGTGCAACATTAAACAAGAGTGCACCGTAACATACATTAGCGCGCTCTTCGGTCTCTAGTCATTCCAAAGGCCCTAGAAACTCTCGCTGGACTTATTATGAACTGTGCAAGTGTGTCACAGATGGGACTGGTGGCAGCTATCATTTCTCTTGTGGTTTGAACCCTTTTTTGCCATGTATCCGCGCTTACCGCGTTTGGCACAAATAGGTGGCCTGGCTCCCCAAATGGCCATGCCATGAGGTTCTTTGTCCTGTCCGCTGACCGCCTTGCCCCTTCACCTTCCCCCAGGTCGAGCCGACACGGGGCAGTCCTTATTTGGTCATGCACTTTCCCGCGAAACACAAACGCTTTTGCGGGCTTCTGCATGCCTTGTGTGTGCCTCCAGGATGTGGGCTGGGATGTCTGGTCCGAATACACATCCTGGGTGCCAGAGAGTCTAGAGTGTCCTGAATGCCTGGGACCACCGTGGTCCATGATAGGTCCACATATGGTGTGAGTGTTTGTGAGCAGATCTCTCATTGGGTCCTCTCCGTTTTGGCGCAATGGGAACTTTGGATAAGAGGAGGCTGGAAACACCACTACCATGTCGATCTCCTGAGTTCACACCGAACAAGGGATAAGGAGCCAAGTATCCTGCAACAAGAACCTGAGTCGAGGAACCGCTGGTGACCCGCTGAAGGTTTGGCACCCTGAACTGCTGTCGTCCTGCGAGACCCCTCTGCATCTGATTGTCCTAGAAGGTCTGCAAAGGCGCTTCGACCCATTGGAATAGTGGGATCAACTATTCCCGGCACCTTCATCAAACCCTGCAAGTAAGCCTCTTCGGAAGTGTCCCTGGGCCAACCAGTGGGCTCACCACCTTACGCAGGACGCTTTGCTCTGTCACCGCTGCCGTTTTGTGGAAGCCCTCGAAACTTGGTCTACTGCTTGCTCTGCGTCCACGGCACCCTCACACCTAATTCGTACACTTGGCATTCCCAGGTCTGAAGTGAGACGAGCGCGCCGGGACCAAAGTAAATGCGGTTGCCGTGTTGCCCTGCTGTGGTAACAACCTGTGCACGTCCGCTGCATTTGGGACACCCTCGACCCTGCATCCTGCTACGCAGAATGTACACGGTGTCGAGACATCCTGATCATCGCAGCTGAACCTGCCAGCAACGTGAACTGAACTGGAGAAGTCTGGGTCTGCCTGCGTCGGGGACCAGTGAGTAGTCCATACCCCAACCGGTGGCCCCTCGCGCAGGAGCCCGTTTCATTTCTACCGCTGTTGCGAAATAGCGACTCTATCCCGCACTCTCACCCTGCCTCTGCCCACAAGTGGAGGCCTTGCTTGAGTAGTGGGGACTTGTTCGGCATCGCTTCATTCACCTTCCTGAACTGCCTGATATCCTTGAAGAGGCCCTCTTTTGTCCATTGGCACCAGCCCGTGCAGGTACTTTTGAGCATAAGGCTCCTCTCTCCGTAGGGCTCAGACTCCCTCCTAGTTAGGTGTATTTTGGATGTCGAACTGGGTCTAATGATTACTTGCACTGCCTGTTTTCCTCCCCATCTAGGTGGTCTACATATTATGTGATCCTAACTCCTTAGACCCTGCGGTCTTGTATATATATTGTATTGATTGTAATGTGTTGGTTTACTTTAGCATTATTGTGATTCTTTGCTATGGTCGATGTTACAAAGGCCTTGTAATCAATGTGTCTATATTTTTAATATAACACCTGTCTGGAGTACTTTGTAAGTGTCCTTGCTTTGTGTGCTCATTGAGGTCTTTCCGTCACCCTCACCCCTCTTGAGACTTTGGGCCTCATTACGACCCAGGCGGTAAGGGGTTTACGGCGGCGTAAACAGCGCCGATCCTTACCGCCTGATTCCGAGGTCCCTTAGCGCCATGGAGGATTTAGCACCTGCTTTTAGCAGGTGTTAAAATCCATGGCGCTAAGGGACCTTGTTGTTAATTACGCCACCGTAATTTACGGTGGCGTAATTAACGCCTTCCCCACTCCCATTATGCCCTATGGGGCAAAAATGGGAATGGGGAAGGGTAAATGGGTTAATGGGGACTTACCGCCCCGCCAACCTCGGAATGGGGCGGTAAGTCCGCCAACCACCATGGCGTAAACATAGTTTACGCCATGGTGGTAAAGGTATGACCCAGGCGGTAACTTACCGCCTGGGTCGTAATGAGGCCCTTAGTCTTCACCGCCGCCAATGCTATCCTGATTGGTCTGGCTTGTCCAGAGGTTACCCCGTTCCAAGAAACTAGGCTGGCCTTCTGAACCTCTGCCCCTCCAGGTCCGAGTTCAGAAATCCATCTTAACACAAGTGAACCTCGTAATAGGGCGGAATGGGTTTAACGGCACTGGCACCTTTACTGCCGCCGTTAAACCAATTCCGCCAAGGTTGTAATGAGGCCCAAAGTGTTTGAAACGTGGGAAAGTTAGAAAGATTAAGTGCTCTGTTTTGGATAATAACCTTGCGATAAAGGCTAGTAGTAACATCAAATGCAAATGCAAATGCAAATACAAGAATTGGATGAGGCGGTGTAATCACTCAACAAAAAATGCTCAATGGCAGCGTATTTTCAGAGTTCTAAAGAGTGTTTCCACCAGAACCATGTAGCAAGCACTTTGGGCTGTTAAGGGCCCGACAGATTCCTTGGTCATCATCCTCATTGGTTCAGAGTGCTGGTCAAAATGTATCCATTTGAAATGTATCTACCGGAAAAGAGAACTTTTACAGGGGATATACCACCTAATATAGACTGGATTGTGGAGTGGGATCGGAATAACATTCTGGTGCCCATTGGGCAGTTGAAATGTTCTAAACCTCCTGGTTGGGAAATATGGTGCTAGAAAATATCCAGTTATGGGCACACATTTTAGAAATATTATTTCAAGGGGTATGTGAGCACCACATTATTGCTGATTCCTGGTGCCGAGCCCTTCGGATCCCGGTGCAAAAGAAGGGTTCTTGCACCTTAACATCTAACTATCAATTGTTATGGATGTTAGCTGTGACAGGATAGATGTTTACCTAATTTGTGCTGCAGAAACTCCAGCAGTGAGTAGAAACAATGAATGTTCTAATTGATATCCAGAATGGCTTCAGACCAGGATGTTCCACAACGCACAACACGCGCCTCATTGATTGCCTTACAGGCAAATCTAATGTGAGGGGCAGCCCGAGCCTCTATGCCACATTTGTGGATTTTCGAGCTGCCTTTGACAAGGTAAATCGTGGCATGCTATGATGCAAGTTGGACTGGACGGGCTGTCCAGCCTATGTGCTGCAGATCATGGACTCATTGGCCCTCATTACGATACTGGCGCGCTAAACCATGGCGCTATTAGCACCATGGTTGGTTCCGGTATCGTAACGAGTCTGCCAATGTTCAATGGGGAATTACCACCCCATTCCAAGGTTGGCGGGGCGGTAATTCACCATTGAAGATTGGCCCTTCCCCATTCCCATTTTTGCCCCATAGGGCTCAATGGGACTGGGGAAGGCGCAAAGTACGGTACCGCAAATTGCAGTACTGTACTTAGCACCAAGGTCCCTTTGCCTGTCCCTACTTTAACGGCTGGTCTAGACCAGCCGTTCAGGTCGGGTCCCGCAAAGGGACCTCGTAGTAAGGCGCTAAGTGTTTAACGGCGCCGCAGCCTTTTACGGCGCTGTTAAACACTTAGCGCCAGGGTCCTAATGAGGGCCATTGTCTTCTTTTACAAAGGTGCAGATAAGGTTGGATGAGGATAGGCATTTTACTGATTGGAGTGATATAAATAGGGGGGTAAAGCAAGGTTGCTTGCTTGCCCCCCTATTGTTCAATCTATATGTGTCTGATCTGCCCGCCAGACTCAAGTTAACATGTCACTGTCCCCCAATAATTGGCAAGGAGTTTGTGGTGTGTCGGATGTCTGCAAATGACCTAGTGGCCCTTGGCCACACATATATGGCTATGTCTTGATCCATCAGGGAATTTGTATTTGTATTTGTATTTATTATGTTTATATAGCGCTTTACTCCAAACGCTGTACATTTTAAAAACTTGAATTGTGAATTGTGCTCATATGCAAAGGAAAACGAATTAGAAGTACATTTTTAAAAAATGAAGGCCACACTGTTTGGCAACAAATTGCTCTGGAAGCAGCCATTGGTCTCGAACCAGGGTTATATTGAATATGTAGAAAATCCCATATTTAGGAGTGGAGATGGGGAAAACGACTAGATATCATGAAATAAGTTCAGCTAAAGTCTGTAAAGCAGCACGGTTTATCGGACTATTTAATAATGTTGCTAAACATACAGCGTAATATAGTTTGCCTGTCATGAGGAAGCTTTGTAAACAAAACTTTTGTGCTTCAATTCTTTATGGCTTGGAGGCCCTAATGCTAAAACATCTAAGATGGCTCAATTAGTACAAAGTCAGACAAAGCAATTTTTGCAGAACAAAATTACTTTGCATGGACTTTGAACAGCAAAAATACACTATGCACGGTTCCATGAATCAGGGTTTGTGTCGGCAGTGCAAAGCCAGTTTTCAGCAGTGCAAAGTCACTTTGAACTGTGCAAAGAATTCCATGAAAGGGGCCCACTATCTGCATTGTGCAGGACAAGTGCTTCAGCCTGTGTACTAGAGACCAGCAGCCTCGGGTAACTACGCAAGGCCCAGCTGCGGAACACTGGATAAGTGGTGCAAGCACCCGCGAAAGATCAGAAGGATGTTCAGCATCCAGCTGCAGTACCCGATGCTCCAAACAATGCTGGCATCAGGGGAGCTAGCAGAGTGGGTAGCGGTCAGGCGATTGAGAAGAGTAGAGCAGTCACAGAGTAGACATTTCATCTTGTTTGCTGGAGAAATCCTCTACCAGTTCCACTTTTCACATTGAATGTCCCCTTGCTGTGCTGGATCCCAATGCTTGCCATTTCCCCAAGCTATATTACATTCAGTGGATCACATTGGAAAATCATTGGGCCTGATTGGCAATCAGCTCAAAATCACTGAACAGTTTCCTCTGGACACAAGCCCTTTTCTTAATCGCTCTCGGACACTGGAATTGCTGCATCGAAAACCTGCTCTCAACGTGATTGCCTCCATCGACATTGAAAGTATTGAACTGCCTGACATAAATAGTGTTACCAACTGGGTGATTGGTACTTTTGTGTCCTGGTTACTGTGAATTAATCAGTTCATATTCTCCTTCTTTGTCTGCCCTGGGCGTTTATTTGTCTGTCCTTCGTTTGGATCTGCGATCTGTGCTCTCTTTTCTGCCTCTATATTCTTTGGAAGGCAGGAGACTGCCTGTTGCATCGCATCGAACCACTGCAAATCAAATTACTTACCACAACGCTGCGCCTTTGAAAATGTATAACAGTGTGCAGTCTTTGGAACTGGTCAAAGGGACTTGGGTATCCCCTACTGGGGAATGTCTCAGCATTGACCAGGGAGCTTCGCTGATTCTTTTAACCTATTTTCACAGAATACACAAAGCTTCCGGGCCTTTTTAAGTAATCCGGTGGGTTTGAAGGCCCTTCTTGCCACTGACTTGATTCTCCTGCAAGAGACTTAGGTGACCGCCCTAAGGGAGGTATTTGTATTGGCACCAAGTCTTACTTCACTTTAAAGAATTTTCGAAGAGGAACCTGCACACAAACTTCCTCTGCACTGTAATGGAAAATGTCCCTGTACTTGGCATCCATACCTTGGTTCTAACCTTATACAACCCCCCTGATGGTGTATTTACTGATCAACTCCTGGCCTCTGTCACTGAGACTCGAGTGGAGGTCGTTACTCCCCCGTGGTGGTATTGTGGTGGCAAGTGACTTTAATACCCATTGCGGCCAACAGGGTGATTTTTTCAACAAAAATTGTGGTGACGTATGTGATATTGCGGGCAAGAGTAGGGGTTGTTACCTATCCAGGGTGCTAAGGAAAGGCCATGCGCTGGCTGAATTCGATCTGTTGCCCTTCAGTCTTAGGGGGCCTCGGCATAACAATTGGCAACCTGGAGTAATGAAAAGATTACAAGTTTGGTGGTATCTGGGTGGTAAATACACCCAGATACTAACAAACTGAATTACAGTTACTGCCACTTGGTCTAGTGATATTACCGCTGGATTACAAGTGGCAGTGGTGGTGTGAGTTCCCATTTTCTTTGAGTCCATTCCCTCAATGGTGCATTTTTAAAAAAAATACCATAGCAGTAATTCTGGCACCGTCATTCTACGGAAAATGGGCAGAAAGTTGTCAGATTTGCCTCCAACATATAGCTGGAGGTGAACCCTCTAACTTTCCATCCAACTCATAGTTGGGCAGTGAGGTAATGAGGCAGAATACGGTAATACCGCCACATTTAACCTTCACCGCCCAACTTGTAATGAGGCCCAATCTTGTATAGAATACGTTTTTGTAAACTACCCTATATGCTTTTGTGTCATGGAATTGTTGATTAATCTTACATCTTTAGCGATCATGCTATGCACCGGGTAAACATGCAATCTGGTACATTGCCTGTAAAGAATCTTCCCATGGTGAAAGTATCTGCTAATGCACAACGCAACACAATTATCTGGAATGAGGCCAATATTACACATATAAATCTATCATTGTAGCATGTGGCAATTCCCCTGAAGATCTTATTTCCTCTTACCAATTGGATTTAAAAACATTAATGGACAACATTGGAATCTGGTCATTTGTCAATCTGTGAAATCCCATATGTCGCTCTTTGACCTGGCCAGATATAGGGAGAAGAAAATCTGACGTGCTGCTGTGCAGAAGATTGTTCACGATAAATCCATCTCAGTGACAACAAAAAGAACACACATCTCGGCCTTGCGCACTCTTAATAAAAACTTGGTGCAGGAACATAAGATCAGCTTCCATGGCTCTGATTGGAATGATTGGAAGATGATACTAGCCTATTGAAAACAGAAGACCGAAAATAAATGCTATCTATTCCTTACCTTTATGTCAGGTAAGTCTTCCAATGAGGTATGTTGCCTATATGAAGATCAGTGGGGCTCCCAAACGTATGGGGATGGTTCTTTGATATCACCCTGACAATTATTGGCAAACCTGTTGCTTGTGACCTAGAAGATATTACTATTATCATTAGCAAGATTAAGGGGTCTAGAGCTCCCAGCAAAGATGGGATAGCTAAAGCTCCGATTAAAAAAAATCATTGTTTCTGGGCTCGCCTTCTTTATGAACTATTTACATATGTTATCAAAACTGGTGAGTTTCCTAGAATCCGACATGAATCTATATTGGTCCTGGTGCATTAAAAGGAGATCCTAACAACGTCCATTTGCTGGCTATTTTGGACTCGAGCAGGAAGATCTTTGCTGCTATATTATTGAAACAACTGAATCAGTGGCTGGAGTCAATTTAATAAAGCGCCAACAGACTAGATTCAGAAAAGTCTGCAATACTATTCATAGAAGATTGGTTTTGCAGCTGTTAATGTCGGATGCCCTTTGTTGTGTGGATGGTCGCTTATATCTTTGTTTTGTGGAATATAAGGCGGCGTTCAATAGTGTATCCCGATTTAGACTCTGGGATAAGTTGGAGCGCTAGGGGATTGACCCCTCTCTGTTATATTTTATCGAACTATTACACTCAGATAACTCGGTGACAGATTGACTCTGGAGTGTTATACATCAAAGCCATTTTCAACTAACATCGGCCTTAGACAGGGCTACATATTGGTGCACCTCCTTTTTAATTTATACATGGCCGACATAGTCGAGGCAGAGTAGGCTGCGCGCAACTTCCCCCCCCTAAGTTCGGCAACAAGAGCATAGTATGGCTCTCATATGCTGACGATACAGTACTGCTTGACCAAACACCTATCGGCCTGCAGCACTCCTTGGATGCTCTTTACTTGTATGCAACTACTAACAAACACAAAATAAACCTGAGCCAAACCAAAGTTATGTTTGTTGGAAAGAGAGAGTGGGCCTCATTACACGGAAGGCGGTAAGGGTTAACGGTCACCGGTAATGGTACCGGTGACCGTTAACCCTTACCGCCTTACTACGAGGTCCCTTTACGGGTAGGTACTTTAACGCCCGCTCGTTAGCAGGCATTAAAAATCAACCCGCAAAGGGACCAGGGTGCTAATTACGGTACCGCAATCTGCGGTACTGTAATTAGCACCTTCCCCATTCCCATTATGCCCTATGGGGCAAAAATGGGAATGGGGAAGGGCAATGGGGGAAGGGGGAATTACCGCCCCGCCAACCTTGGAATAGGGCGGTAATTCCCCTTTCCACCAAGGCGGTGCCGGTATTTTACCGGCATGGACCAAGGTGCTAATAGCACTTTGGTCCTCCGCCTACCGTGTAATGAGGCCCAGTGTGTGGATTTATTATGCATGTGTAGCAATGTTTTTCTGATTGAGTGTAAAGGCTTGCTTGGTTGAGCCATATACACGTAAATAAAAAAAAAACTTTAAAAAAAAACATCAGAACAGACATATCCAGTCCAATCCAAAAGACCTCTTTTGGAAGGACTGGAGGCACGCTATTGAGAAGACAAACAATTATAAACTTTACAAAAGCTTCTCTATGATTAACAAACCAACGGGAATAATACTGAAATGTTTGGGACCAATTCCCCATTCATATTGGAGGATGCAGTTCTTGCGATTCCGTCTGAACTTGATCCCTATAATCTAAATCCAATATACGCGTTCAAACGATAATGAAATATCAAATTTAATCCAACCATATCACTAGCTTCAGACAGGATACCTTTTAGCTCCCAGTGCATGATATAATCTCCCTCTGCACACTAGCCATTACCCACAAATGTCTGATGAAAAATGCCCCAAAGTACCTGTCAGACAAATTCTCCAAACACCAATCTGCCAGACCTACTATAGCTCTGTACACGCACTGCCTCAGCATCCCAAGGTTCAAACTCAAAAGATCTGGAGGAGCCAGCTTCTGTGTACTGGCCGCCAAACCTTGGAATGCCCTCCCCCTCACCATCAGAATGGAACCCTCTTTCTGGACCTTCAGAGCCAAAGTAAAGAGGTGGCTCTTCTATAAGAAACACTAACGGATTGGTGCCTGACTAGAAGGATTGCAGCAGGCCAGCAGGATTGCCAAGTCGTGCTGCAAAAACGTACGTGCCCTGCTCAATTCCTCTGTATCTATTACACTGTCAGCTTGGCACCGTCGCCTAAATTGTAACCGCCGGCGACTCGTCTATAGGACTACTTTTATTTGTTTCCTCAAATCCGACCATCCTGTAATCACCGGTTGACCAGACCTTTTTGTTTTTGATTGTTGTAATCCTTTGTATGTCTGTAACATTCTCTTAAGTTCTGGCGACCAGTCACCTCAGGGTTTGGTGCGCGCTACAAATAAATAAGCTATACTAAACTAAACAGTGTGTTTTATGTAATCAGGAGGACACCGTTCAAACCTCAAAACATCTGCTGATGGCCTGTCTAGCGCGACAGACTGCAACTATTTTCTAGCTATACAGATAATGTGCTCAGGTTGGCTACACAAGACTTTTGGTCGAGGCGCTTGAGTGGTAACGTGCAATGCATCAATTTGATTGAGATCAGATGATAAAAACTATAGATGATGCCTTATAAAAAAAGTCACTGACGTGATGGTAAAATCTTTCAGATGATTGTAATAATGTTTTTTATTGTATAATAGTAGTAAGCACGTTATTACTACCACGGAAATGAAAATGTAATTTCAATGTTGTGTACTATTCTTCCCATTTATAGACTTTTAACCATTTATAGACTTTTAAGGGCTATTCTATGTTATCCTATGTTTATTATGGGGATCTTGAAATAATGATATTCTCGTAATTGAACTGTGCTTTGCTCATGCAAGCAAAACCAGCGCCACTAGACTCCTACTCAAGGTGACCAGGCAACAGGTGAGGCTCGACTCAGACCACAGTGATTAGTGCAACAACTGCGCTCTGCTCGTGCTTAACACTTTAAAATCCAAACCCATTGGGTGTCACGCCACCCAAAGTTAGGATTAGGTCAGATATATAGTACCATGGCCATAAGGTTTTATTACACTCCAAGATAGGTGTAGTAATAACTAGAACATATACAAAGTGACTTAGAGCATTTTCACGAACAGGAGTGTTATGCACATATTTTAAAACTATAGATACATTCAAGAGTACATGCGAAAATTCAATTTTTTCACTGAACACTCCAGGACCTCATAATGACCCTAGAAAAATATCAGTATTCACCTACGCACCTTTAAAAGTCATTTAAGTAGAATTGTTCAAGGCAGTAACAGTTCCCCCTCTTAAATAAGAAGACAAAGTCTGCAGATGGAGACACGGCTGTCCAATAAAATCAGGTAAGTCTTAATTCTACCACACACATGGAGAGAAGACAGCAATAGACTCCAGGGGAAGCCAGAGGAGACCCTTTCAAAGCGTTTCAGTTCCATGTGTGATACCCTGAAGCTCCCTGTAGAAACGAAGTGAAGCGGGATTCATGCCAAACAAGTCTATAGCAAACCACGGTAGAAGGGGACATGCAGGAACTCACGACAATGGACAGAATGTACCCATGAGCAAAGGTTTCAAGAATAACCCATCAGCATAGGACCCAAAGGTAGTCACTCATGGCACGAGATCAGGAGAACTTGCCTGAAGAATGGGGACGAAATCTGGTTAGTAAACATCTTCTGTTTCAGGTGCAGTTACAGAGCCTTTAACCCCTCACCAATGATGACCCTGAAGACCCAAAAGAAGAGAAATCCTTGTGAGTGACTCAACAGCCACGAGTTAAAGAAATGATGGAGAAGGCACCAGGAAGAGAGAGGAACATGGCCAATTGGATCCCTTTGGCTCGGAGAGCCAGACAGGACAGACAATGAGCATAAAACAGAGCAGCAACAGAAACACCAGTGGCGGTGACCCAGGATGTTCCAAATGAACAGCAAAGGTGAGGTTGTGGTGTCCTAACATCATTCTGCATGATGGCAGCTTCCTACTTTGAGGTGCTACAGCAAGGTAAACAGAACAAGGAGATGGGCAGAAACATCCTAAAAGTGATCCTAACACAAGATATCATGACCATCCAGAGACGTACAGTGGGGGGAGGAAGATCAGCCCGGAAAGGATGTCAAGCAGCCAACAACAAACACTGGTGCTAAGAGTCAGGACACCGAGTGCAGCCAGTATGGCTATACCTAGTCTGAGAACCGCAGCAGCAGCTTTATGGCAACAAGAAAAATGCTAATAGGTAAACCTACTACCATCTGAAATCCCTCAGAATTTATGGAGGATCCGGTTCTCCCCTAGTCACTCATGGCTTCAGCGAATCATACACAAGGCCACTAACACAGATAGGTTTTTGTAACCAGCCAATTGGGCTGACTGTAAAACCCACCCAGGTTCCCCCACACAGTATGTGTATTCTCCTGTCTAGGTCAATGGACCAGTCTAAACCAGTCCAAACTGCAATTAAGTTGCATGGATAGGATCACTATGAGCCTGTGTTTGAAAAAAGGCCACCTGGTTTCCATCTCCAAAAGAGTAGAATGGCGCAGCACTTAAACAAAATATGTTAGGACCCCAATGGCTGTCAAAAAAGTACATTGGCTTCTAATGAAGTTAAAATGTCTGTGCCACTAATGAAGCAAAAACTGAGTTAGAGCTGCCACCAGTCTACTCTACAAAGACAATGTAGGGAGATAAAATATTCTTATGGCCAAAATGGGGGCTTAGAATGCACTGTCATATGAACATATACTCAAAGAGGGGTTCAGGGGCAGAAGGACTTCAGTACAAATCCCTCTCACCACAACAATAAGTTTGAGATCCTGGAAACCAAAATGAAAAAAAGAAAGAAGTGTAGTATTCCCTTAAAATTGGAGAGCAGAACCCCAAAAATAGAAAGTAGACCTAGCACACACATTAGCCAAACTTTAGCCAGTAGTAAATGATACCCTTTAAGGGAAGTCACATGATTATATTCAGTTAAACTGCCCTGTAAAACCAGAATAACATTTGGGACGGGTCTCCAATTTAATGATATAGCACCTACAACAACCTTTTGGAATTTTCTTTTTCTTATCGGAAGAAGTTGGTTCCAAAAGCCCTTACAGGTTACTTTCATCCTCTGAACCTGAAATATGCTTTTCTGCATGGTTCTTAGTAGAAGTTCCAAATGGTTTAGAGAGGTCTCCAATACAGGAGCCCCTAACCTTCGTGGAGATACTACCCCACTCCCCCAAAGGGGCAGGTGAGGGAAAGGCCCCAAAAAAGAAGGCCCAGGGGAAGAAATATGTTTGCTCTTTCTTTGGACCTGGGCAACTTTCCAGACTTGTGCGTAGTCTTCTTAGCAATATGACCAGTCCAAGGAGTGGAGCTTAAGCTATCAAACTCCTTGAATGAGAGTATTGCCTCTAAAGATGCCTCTCTCTCCAAGTCATTCACAAGAAAATCTTGTCCAGGGACACATTCTTGGACACTGATGGGGAGAATATATTCCTATCAGCTATTTGAAGAAAGATATTCAGAAGAGGAAATACCTTAGAGGTTCCACTAGAGAGCCTCCTGGACTGAAGGTGACTGCTTATCAAAACCTCTTACCAAAGGAAAATACTGTTACCAGCAGGAGTGTCACTAATTGCAGTAGTATACGTGCCTCCTCCTTTAATGGGGTGGAAATAGTGTTGAGTATTGGGAAGAACCACAGCTTCCGTTCTGGGAGTTAAATCCCACCACCCAGTAGCTGAGAACCTGTAGAAATCTCTGGAATGTGTCCTGCATATCAGCAAAACAGTTTAGAGGCAGAGGGCCTGCACACTAGTCTCTGTATTCCTTTTGGGACAGATGGGATTAACTCTTCGATTGGTCAGTTCTTCCACAGTCACAGCAGGTAGTCTGGGAATAAACTAGGGTCCATCAATCACTTTTAAATTAGTGGCGGCACTCTTCTTTTGCAACCCATCATTAAAATGCCATACCCACTTCTACTTTGAGGACAGTAGGGAGGGCTATCTTGACCTGACCTACATGTTCCCTTGACTTGTATGTCACTCTATGTGAGATCCACGCATCAGCCATCTTGGCTAAATATCTATGATCTAATTCCTTGGAAACAAAAAACTGCTGGCACACCTTCAGGGAGCAAGCATCCATGATGTGTTCCAGCATGACTACGTTCATAATGACTTCGAATGAGTCCACCCATTCACCAGCCCTTCAAGTCTTTGAGGGAATCATTCACCAATGACAACCACAAAACATCATACCTCTTCATGTTCTCCTTAAAGTTCCTCACAAAGATGAAGCTAAAGGGGATTTGGACGGTGCCAATTTTGCATTAGGGTGTGGGGTGAATAAGGCTCTGATTTACGTATTGGAAATTGAAAAGCTAAACATGTATTTCCATAGAAGTGAAGATAAGGAAAATGAAGCCAATACAGAACTGCTGTTATTTGATTTCCGAGAAAGTCTATGGATTTATGCTGGAAGAAGTGGAGTTTGACTGCTGCTAATGGCAAGACGACCAGGACAACAAAGTCTCAAAAATGGAAGTGTGGCTGGTGTTGCTACTGCATGAAGAGCAGAAGGGATTTTTTTTAAGAAGTAATCCATTATTTTTCCTTGCTCGTAGGGGTGCCTCGGATTGTTGCTGCAGCTTAGCAGACCCTAAGAAATGATAATTAGCATTTTGACACTGAAATACTTTGTTTGTACCAGAATACCAAACTGCATGAACCAGCAATGCCTGGCAGTTACAGTGTCAATTCACATCCAGCCCACCAATTGCAGCAAGACGGAGATCCTCCTCATCGGCACACCTTCACCATCCTTTCCCCTCACTCTCTGGTCGGCTTCCCTTGGCCCTCCTCCTACCCCCACCTGCAAGGTTAAGAACCTCGGGGTCATCTTTGACTCCACCCTTTCCTTCTCCGCCCATATCTCTGAGGTCTCTAAAAAGTCAAACTTCCTACTGCACCTCCTCAGAGGTACTCTGCCTTTTCTCTCCTTCCCCCAGAAGCTCATGATATCCCAAGCTCTGGTTCTCTCTAGGTTGGACTATTGTAACAGCCTCTTTCCTAATCTACATGCCTCTATTCTCCACCCGCTGCAACTAATCCAGAACAGGACTGCGAGACTTGTCCTTGGCCTCAAGCACTGGGATCATATTTCTCCAGCTCTGAAATCTCTCCATTGGCTCCCAGTGGATGCAAGGATTAAATTCAAAACCCTCTGCATTGTCCACAAGGCTTTCTGGGGCCTGAGTCCAAAATACCTTCAGCTATCCCTCTGCAAATATCTCCCCTCTCCAGCTCTTCGCTCCTCTACCTCTAACTCCCTCAGGGTCAGTCATTTGTCAAAGAAACGAGCTGGGGATAGATCTCTGCCTTCGGCTGGGGCCTCCCTCTGGAATTTCCTCCCTGCCACTCTAAAACATGAGGCGAACCACCGCCGGTTCCGGACGCACCTCAAGACCATCCTCTTTCCTTCTACCTTCGCTCCCCCTCTCCCCCGCTGATCTGTTCTCTCTTGGCACTGTGCACCTGGCCACCCGCTGTCCTCTGGGCCCAGGTACCTGCTCACCCTGCCACCCTCCCGCACTGACTCCAGGCCACTGTACCCATAGAGCCCCCCCTTTTCTTCCTGCACTTATCAGACCTACCCTGTCTGCTGCTTTAAACCTAGCACTTGCAAATTGCTGGCTGCACTACCACTATTTGTTGCCTTTATTATTTATTTATTTATTTTTGCTTATTTATCTGTTTCTCCTCTTCTTCGCACTTTCCACTTCTCCTCCCTTTCATGCATTTGTCCCCTCCCCCTCTCCCATGCACTTGCACGTTCTCAATGTCACCGGGCCTAGTAAAATAGCTGTTTTGTTCTCCCCTGTTCCCCTCACTGGCCTTGTCGCACTCTGAAACACTTAATAAAATATCAGTATCAATATCAATCACTGACCAATCCATATAGGCTTGCCTAGCACTTCAATACTGAGTTTGTGGTACCAACAATATTCTTGCAGTGCTGCAGACACCATGAGATCCAGCGTGTGTACCATATTTTAGTCTACATTGAAGAAAAGGTGTCTGACTTGACATCTTCAAATTGCCTTTGGATTTAAACAACTAAGGCAGCTGAGACAGAAGACTAGCCTAGCCTTCATGCCAACAGAACAGGCCCAACAATTTGCTGGATGGTGTCCTGAATGCAAGAAGATGGATTTCGTAACATATTTTTGTGTTTCCCTTTTCCATTGCCATTCCCGGTTTTCAAGAATGGTAATTCTTTATATTGTGTCTGTCAGTCATATGTATGTTCAATGAAGAGATAGGTTGTTAGTATTCTTATAGCTACTGTGTTTTCAGGGAAGAGTGCTTTTAGTTTGGGCTAGTAGGTGACGCTGAAAGCGCTACCTTAAAAGTCAGAACTATTGTCATTAGCATGAGCTTCAAAAATGGGCTTTGAGTAAGGGTCTGTTATTCTTTTCCAATGGAGATGACAGCTGAGGAGGTATACAGAGCTGTAATCCCTCCCACTCCCTGCCCCTAGCCAATGTAATGTTGATGGCTAATCCCACCCATTCCTGCCCATCTCGGAACTCTTTGATTTTGTGTGAGCTCTTCCATGGAGGCACCCATCTTGGATGACTGTCTCTAAGGAAGCTCTCTGGAAACAAGCTGGCCATCTTTGAATGGTAAATACACCATGCATCTTCCTATCCAGTGGGACACAAGGCCAAAACTGTTGGCTTTGCAAATGCGTGTTTTTCAAGCATCCGTGTAATTACGGGTTGCTCTGTAATTATTGTACCTTCCTCTACTCGGGTGCGTTCATTGTATGTGCTGGGATAAGGGAGACAGAACGATACATGCGGCGGACTCATACACTATTGATAAAAATGTCATCCAGAGCCGATATCCAATACGATATGTACTGTAAAACGCAGGCATAAATATTTGGAACAGTGCATGCCAGAACGGATAAAACTGTATCTGTCTCTTGATGTAATGTGAACATTCGTCCCCTGAGAGAGCTCAGCAACAGTGCATGTGTGACCCGCAACGGGTATGTGCATGTCACGTGGTGGAACAACATCACTCTTCATTTCTGAAATGGAAAGAAGGCGCTGTTTGCTATTTCTGCAGCATGGACAAGGACCTGCTAAAGCAAGCGCTGAGCTTTCATGGCACCAACCTACACACTATGCTAAAGTGCGAGCAGTATGAACACTTGGACTTTAGGAATCTGCTGGGCAGATCTCAAAGTGTCATGCCTACAGATAATGATACTAGCTTGTGTGTCTACAAGTTATAAAGCCCAAACCAGCACATCATGCAGGTTAGGAGATCTGCAGGCAACAATAATCTTCATGCAACTTGCAGGCATCAGCAATTGCAGTCAAAGGCAGGCTGAGTGCAGCCTGGAGCATGAGGTGCAGGTAAAGAAATCCTTGCAAAAAAGAGCATGTATGCATGTGAAAACATGCAGAGAGTAGAGCAGACTGCAGTCATGCTTCTGCAATGTGCACACGTTATGCGAGGAACCTGGAGGCACATATTGCTGCCATTTGCATTGAAGGTAAACAGGGGCCTGAGTCAGGGGCCGTATTAGTGCGGTGTGACCTGCAATGAGTGTTAGTAGGCAGAGTGCAGCTCAGTTTACCATAACTTGTGTCTAGACTATACTTTCCGAAACATATCAGATTTAAAATGTTTGGCTTTTCACATGGTGGTAGTAGTAGTATAGAAGTATTTTTTTTAAAGAATTTCAACTTATAGAAATTGTCAAAGAGTTGTGAAGCCAGAGACTTTGTAAAGTCATGTTTGGGAATAGAAGAGAAATGTTCAGAATTACTAGTTTTGTTTATTTTCTGCTTTGGGTTTGTATGCTTTGCTGACAAGCAAAGGTGTATCCAAATTCTTCCCATTATGCTTTAATTCTAGATGTGTCTCCCGCAGTGTCTTCACCGATCAGACAGCAGAACCGGTCCAGTCTCTTCAGGGATTAAAGTAGTGCTTTCAAGGACCCAACCCCTGTTTCCCCCTCCTTGCCTCCCCGTCCTAGAAGTTCTCGTGGGGGATGTAGAAAAAACAAGCGCCAAAGCCTTGTAAACGTATTAGTCACACACATAAATAAAGGAACCGCTCTCTAGAAGTGGAAGACTTTCTTTGCCTTGCCATCACTAAACAGAAATACCAGGTGTTGCTGCACGTCTTTTAGCGCTGGGAGTTCATTCAAAACTCGCGCTCGCCGGACGCTCGCTTCCAGGAGGAGGCGGAGCATCGTCCCGATCACGTGACTGCTCACGTGTCACTGCCAGCCCATAAACACAGGGCCAGTTCACCCTTGCGGCGGAGACAAGGGCAACGCATCTGACTATACTGTTTCTGCTGTTTAGCTGGGGAGCGGAGGAGCGGCGCCCCTAATGACTGCAAACTCAGGTCCACAAACAAGGAAGAAAACGCTCCAGCATCGGAGGATGCTAAATCCGTGGTCTGCAATGAAAGTGACAAGTGGTCCCCAAACAGTCAAGGTAAGCGAGCGGGGGGATGGGCTTCCTGCTCCTGTGGAAGCAACTATGTGTCTAGAAACTCCTATAGCTCCTCATATATCTACGCTCCACAATCCTGCTGTCACCGACATAACAATGCCTGCCACTATATCCCTCGCTCCAGTCGAGGCAAACGACATCCTTCTACCAGATGCAGAAAACATTGCGATTAGTGCAAACAAGGCATCCACAATACATCTCTTTGATCAGTCACATGTGCTCCACGAAGAGCCGGCACAGCCTTCTATTCCAACGTCTACTTTCTTTTCTGTTCACTCACCTGATTGTCTGCAGGCGTCAGTCTCTCAACACGATGTCTCTAACAAGCAGAATGATCATAATTGCAGCAAAGGAAATTCTATAGCAGCTGCATTACTCAGCCTTCCTGTCCCATTGCCACGAGACAATAAATCGCCCACTCCGTCGATCAATAGTCCTGAAATCTTTTTTTCCCCTTTTGACGTGACTGACGTTGAAATGATTGAAGCCGACCCTCAAACCGTGATCACTTCGGCCGATCCGTATACATCCCATATTGACATTCCAATTACTGCCTCAAAGTGTCTCGCTACATCTAGTAAGAGTGGAAAATCACTCATTTCCAGTACCACGTCTTTAATCTCGGTCTCTACAACTCCTCGTTTGTTAAACAATGATTTCTTAACTTCAAAATTCACAGCAAGTACTCGCAACTTATGCGACCCACCTGACATGCATTCCCTTACAAACAGTTCCACTCTAAATCGAATGTCAACAGTACCAAGGAAACAGCCTCAGAACATTATTAAACTCGTAACTGAATTAAATAACGACAAGGAAATCTTAACACCTGCCAGTCACCAAGTATGTGATACTCTCAAAGGTCTAAACAATAATCATTTTAAGGACACTCAAACCGTGCCGCCTCACAATTCCAACAAATCTCACACTACAGGAATACAGTGCGAGAACAATAGTAGAAAAAAAACAAATACAAATTCAAGCACGGAAGGACGTGAGGCACGACTTCTGGCACAACTTGATGCAGACTATGCCGCCGCAAAAGAAAGGCTGCTGACTTACTATGATCAACGACATCAAACCTGTTCTCGTACAAAGCCACAGTCAAACTCAACAGAATCAGCCGACTTAGTCACTCAGGGAAACTTCTCACGGCAAGACCATTCATCATCATTAAACAGCGACGGGGCTGACCTGAGCAGCAATTTACCTGACACTGCCGTCGAACAGCCTGCTTTAAATACCAACGTGTCTGCAAACAAAAGTGTTGCCAAAGGTCCTCGATTACCAAATCTGTCATCTACAAGTACTCCTCGAGTCCGTCCCTCCTCGTCGAAGAAACATTTATCAGATCATCTGGAAAAGGTCCAATCAAGCGCCCAAGCTGAGTCACATGAGGCGACTTCCTCGAGTTTACATTCCTGTGTAGACGGTTCTTCATCGTCATCTCAGAAACCCAGTCTTTCGGCAGCAGCAGCCACGCAGCTGTACAACAATGTGCTTGCTGCGACATCGACGGCAATGATTCCCTTCACAAAACTCTACGAATCACTTCATGACGCCTTAAAAGATCAAACAGCGCTAATCGCAGCCTTATCTGACAAAATGGTGAAAACCGAAAACTTGAACAACTTTTTGAAAAATCAGATTTCGAGAGAAACCGATCTGACGACTCGATGGCAGGAACGATTAACAGACTTAGCTGCACGCCATCACTGCCAAAACGCCACCTTATCGGAAGGTCTCCTGGAAGCCTTAAAGTGGATGCGGCACAACGTGGACGCCGTCCTTTCACACTCAGTATTGCAATATCCACCGCATACTATAACTTTAGAACCTCTAGCAACAGAGTCTCCTACAGAAAGTGAATTAAATGCGCTTCCAAACTTGGCTTCGGGGCAAACCACTAACTTGGGAACAAATATCTTGGTATCCTCAACTGAGTCTCAAATTGGGCAACTTAATCATTCAACGATGAGGCCTATTTCGATAGGTAGTCAGTCGCATCTCGTCGACTCCCAACAAAATCTGAAATCAAGTAAGGACAACATTGAAAAAGAAACGAATTCTTTATGTATGACTTCAAAAGGAGCGGTCTCTGACACGGCCAAATCGGCAGCAATTCTGCCTAAAGACAGGAACTCGCCCTCCGCGCTCTCGACTTCGCAGGGGTTGCCAAGCTCATTTGGTATATTCACGGGACCCGCGAAAGCAATAACCTTTTCTCTTCCTGATTCTACAGCCAATCGCTTCAAAAAAGTGAAGAGCCTACCGGCCACCAGTAAGACAAACTCTAAACGCTCACATGGCATCATTGATAAATCGAAAGGAAACAATAACAACAAACAAAAAAAATTCATTAGAAATTTACCTTCGCCGACAAAATTGAGTTTGTTCACACGAACAACCAAACCAGAAGAAGACGCAGCCAAAGTTCCTGCTACATCTGCCCAAACTGTAAGACCAACTCGTGCACCAGTTCATCCCCCATTGAAAAGACGAAGAACCGAGTCTGCAAGTGAGACAATTGAAAGCTCTGAGAGTGATCCTGAAATAGACCTCTGTAATCTCTCTACTTACTCTGAACAGGAAGACTCACTCGAGAGACACAACGTGAGAGCCACTGACGGCATACGTTCCTTTCCTCCTGATGTTCAGGGTCAGTCTAAATCCACTATAAACCGAAGATCAGCGTCAACGGCTCAGTGTTCACGTACTGGCAACGAAACCCATAGGGTGAGCGATCAATTAGCACATGCTTCCATACATTCAACTAGATGGAACCCTAAATGTACCAAACACCAACAAAGTAAGAAGGTGCACCATGTCTCTAGAGTTCACCAAAATCTCTCTTCCTCTTCGACCATACAAATTGGGAAATTGCGTCTTCAAAACATTTACGACGACGAAAACAACGTCAATCTCAATCGTGCAAATGTGATGAGACTACTCAAATGCATCCCATCGCTACGCACAATTGAATCAGCCGACATCAAGATTGTCGAATATCTAACTGAACATAGGGCCGACCAGGTCATTCTGCATATTCCTTCTGCCTCTGTACGAAACACTATGTTGCGTGCCTCTGACGAGTTACTGGTGTTTGGCTTTGATATCTCGACTGAAATTCCGACACCCACAATGAGTCCCAACATCTGTTCCTTCTCGCCTTCTTCTAAGGCTGATGTCTCCACAAGCTGCAAAGAGATAAGGCAGTCACTTGCGGCAATCTCACTACGACCCAATCAAAATTTTCAGAACAGTCGAAAGTCAACAAGGGAAAATCAATCTCCCCGCTCCCGCAACACAAAACAATAGCCACAACCATCTGCTTGTGAAACTCGGAGCGAGATCTTATCATGGAATACGAGAGGATTTACACACCTCTTTAACAACTTCGAAGTCGACCTTCAGCATGTGATCATAATTTGTCTACAAGAAACGTGGCTTGTAGAGGCTCCAACGAAAGACGGCTTTGAAATTCATCTAAACCCTGCCGTAAAAAATCCACAAGGTCGCCCTTACTCTGGGCTATTAACAATGACCAAAATAACCAACCAATGGAAACTCATGGAAGTCTCAAATCCGAACCCCTTTACCCAGGGGATTCACATGCAATCGACTCAAGGCACCACAGACGAGCGGCGCAATCTCCTGATTATTAACGGTTACTGGAATCCGTATAAAATCAGTACTGCAACATTCCTGAAGGCCATTACCAGTCTCATAGACAACGCTGTAATAAAATACAAAAACTTGTCAATAATTTGTTGCGGGGACCTGAACTGTACCTGGTTTGGCTTTGACACGAGTCGACAAACATACCTACCCCTTGGCGAACATGAGTTATCTAGTAGAAGCAAGGCCTGGATGAAGGCATTACAAAATCGAAATTGCCACTTGGTGAACGGAAATGTCAAAGGAGACGATCCTCCATCCTCAACCTGGCACCGTGACACTTCTCATAGTATCCTGGACTACTTTTGGGTGTCGTTAAACATGATGGCCAAGATAACAAACTTAAAGGTAGATAAAATGCAGAATAGTGATCATGATCTCTTACGTCTCTCATGCACTCTTGAGTGGGCATTTTTCGAAGGACATTATGGTCTACCTATCACAGTAAATACAGCAGGAAATCGCCTACGAATAAACGGCTCAAAACTCCACGCACTAACCGACCTTTTATATAAGCATTATGCAGATCAAAACGTCAATTATGCACCTCTGGTCAGCAATATGATGTCTACTACCATCGCAGCCCGATCAATGGGAATAGTTCACAAACATGTGTCAAGTACAATCATTTCGGCGCAAAAGAAAACGATGAGAGCTGACATTCGACAGCTGAAAAAGCTCTTAAAATCACCCCTGATGGCCGAGACTCTCAGGAAAGAAATTAAACAAAGGCGTCAGGTGTATCGTCATTGGTTGAAATCGCATAAAATGATTATTGACCAAAATAAGGCTGAAGAAATGATGAAAATACTAGTAACCAAAAACACCCGTCAGATATGGGACATCTTAAATTCTGGCAATTCCCGATGATCAACTAACATATCCAACGAAATCAACAGTGCAACCTGGGTAGAGCACTTTTCTGAAGTGTACCAGTTACCTGAAAAAGAACGTAACTCAGACTTCGTGCCTTCTAGTGCTGTCTGGGAGGTAACCATGTCGGCCATCGAAATAGAGAAAATGATCACGACCCTGAAGAATTCCCATGCCGCAGGTCCTGACATGCTTACAAACATCATGTTGAAAAAACATGCCCGGCAATGGGCCATTATGATAGAAGCCTTGCTAAAAACCATTCAATCCACAAAACTAATGCCTGAATCATGGCTTGAGGCTATTGTGGTTCCAATATTCAAGCGGGGAAATCGAGCGATTTCAAACAACTATCGCCCGATAGCATTACTCGACACTATCGGAAAAATCCTGGGCTCGTCTCTTTGTCAAAAACTCGAAGGTTGGGCTTCGCATGCAGGGATCCTAGACATCAGACAAACAGGTTTCACCAAGGGCGTAGGTGTTGAAGTCAACTTACTCATACTAACTATTTTAAAGCTGGAAACTTTACAAACAGGGAAAAAACTATTCCTTGCTTTTATCGACCTACGCCAAGCTTTTGACATGATTAACCGTGACCTGCTGTGGACAAAACTCCAAGCCTGGAATTGTCCGAAATCTATTTTGGAACCCATTCAAGCCTTACATTTTGGCACATCAATTCAAGTAAGGCTTAATAACCAAGGCGACTTGTCACCAAAAATTCCTACACATAGGGGTGTGAAACAAGGCTGCCCTTTGGCAGCTGAGCTTTTCAAGCTCTTTATCGCAGACATCCTGGCTTGCCTAAAACAGGTCCACTGCTTTTCTCCAAAAATTAACACTGCACCGATAAACTGCATAGCATACGCGGACGACCTCGTTTTAATTGATCGTACCCAGATAGGTCTTCAACGGCTGCTGAGTAATCTCAGCGACTATCTAAAACAAAATGACCTAAACCTGAATGTCAACAAAACCAAGATAATGGCTATCGGCACAACAACATCACGGAAAGACCAAGCATTTAAATGGACCATTGAGAATAACACCTTGTCACTGGTGAAGTCCATCCGCTACCTTGGCATCATGTTCAATAATTCCATCAACGAACACGACTGGATGCAAGATCTGATCGCACGGATGAACCAGTTCGCAATTCAAGGCGCCAAGATAAACAGAGAATTTGGAAAATTTAGTCTATCACCAGTTTTGACATTTTATGTCCAAAAGGTAATTCCTGCAATCACCTTTGGAGCGGAAGCCGGATGGAATTTGGCCGCTCAGAGCTGGCACAAACTTGAGGCAATATTCTGGAGACGTGTCTTAAGACTTCCAAGCTATGTATCCATCACCGCGATCCGCTATGAGTTATCGTTGAACTCTTTACACTCTGTTGTAATATGGAAATCATTGACGGCCTGGAGGAAAATGTGCGTAGCTGCACCGTCCCCTGCTTACCAAATTCTGGTTGAGAAACATGCAGTTACCAACAATCATCTACTTCGCGCCTGGAAAACTGCCCTGGCAATCTATTTACATAGTGCTGACATACTAATTGATGACTTAATTAACTTACCACAGTTGTCAAAATTCAAATTTGACAATTGGTCGTGGATCTGCAATTTAGAACTTCGCAACAAACTGAAATCCACGCTGAAATTAGATACCACAGTTCATAAATTGAACAAACCCTGTCGATATTTAGTAAAATGTCCAAACTCGCAATATCGCGATAAATTTTTGAAGTTTCGCTGAACGCCATTCAATCTAAAGAAATGCTGTGGCAACGCAAAATCAAGGACACTGTCGACAACATATGCCGATTTTGCTGCATCGCCAAGGAATCGTCTTATCATTTAATAACAGCATGTGCCGGGGTAAAAACCCAACGATAATGTCATCTTGGGAAATATGCTCCTCTGGACAACGACATGGCCAACTGGTGGTGTCGGGCAATTTCTGGTCATGACATACAACTTACATGTGCCATTGTTAACTTTTTGGACTCCATTTTCTTAAGTCATGAGGCAAAATCAATTACAAATTGATTAATGATCCCACCAACCAATAAAATTTCTGGGTACGTAAATGTAACCTTGAAGGCTGTATACGTCTGCAAGTACATTTAGTTACTTGATTGTAAGACGCCACTTTGAAGAACAGTTTTGTCTTCTATGTAACAAAAGTTATGGTTGCCCAACTTTTCTCTTAGTTGTGATACCATGGCTGACGTTTCAATAAAAAAAAAAAAATAAAAAAAAAAATAAAGGGACTATTGCTAAAGAGGTGAGATACTAGCCTAAATGTGCAGATAGTGGTCCCACACCAAGATAGGGGGAGGGGAGGAGACGGGGTACGCTGTCAGTGTGGAGATGTTGGGGAAAAAAAGAGTCTTTCCTTGTTTATATCCGCGTGTGCTGCCATGTGCTTGTCCAAATATGTAGAGGAAATGATTTCTGAAATAGCAGAGTCTTCTGGTTGTTCATACTCCTACTCATTCAACAAGTTCTGGCTTTAAAAAGGTCTCAATGTAAAATACGTACAGGTGACAAGAAACGTTGCAGCTCACTTTTACATTTCCACTTCTTTGCGCATTGGCGGAAGGATTCTGCGACAAAACGGCACGTGATGGCAACCATTGTCTGAACTGCCAATTCCATCTGCATTGTAAAACCTTGGTCTGGCCCTCGCAGATACCCGTAGCCATTGAATGCCATGGAAACCTAGGGGACTTCCACGGTGAAGCAAGAGTGCTACCTGGAAAACGAAGCCCGCTGCCAAAAAAAGCTATTCAGCTCCTGAATAAACCACAGTGTAAACGAATCAGGGAACGCCATCCTGCTATTTAATACAGCTTAACTGCCAATGCTGTAATTATCGATGCCTGTGACGGGCATGCAACCAGCTCCACGGTAACAACATGCTGACACCGTTTTCTCACTGCCTGCACAGGGTCGGAAACATGTTTGAGAAATGTCTTGCGTCATACACACACGCCGTATTAGCATTCGAAACTGAGATGTGAAATCTCCGAATTCCGTGAGTTAGAGAGTACTGTTTAGAATGCAAGATGACAACATCGGATGTCATTTCTCAAGTCCCTTGTGGTAAATGTTTGCTCTGGAAATGGCTTTTTGGCGAAATAGCACAAACTCAGCTTATCCTTCAATGATTTCTGTAACAAGTCGCACTGTTGTCAGTGTGGTTAATAGTACTCCCGGTTCATGCACTCTTGGTGCATTAAGCCAGTTGTACTATATTCAAATAAATAGGCCCAATGGCACATCGAGGCAGTGCTTGAAATGGAAATACAGACCTGCATGTACTCACTATTCCAGAGTGCCTGCTCACTGTTGGGAAGTACTGGTGCCACTCTCCGAATACAAGTATTCACTTTCAGGTGAGAAGTGCTGGTGCTTTGGCTTTCAGATGAAAGAAGTAGAGGATCTCAGGACCAGCAAGAACTGCCCATTTAAAGCACTGCATTCATGTGGTGAGGACATTTTTTGTTTGTGCTATTAAGTGGTGTGCCACCTGTAAGCCAAAACTATTGCATTAGAGTAAAGATAGGGATTAATGGCATATGAGGAGGGACAACAATCTTGCTGATGTTGTTTGCTTATTTGACCACCGATTGACTGGTCACGGCCATGCTAATCCCTATAACCATTCCCACCCGGTTCCTGCCCCTTCCCACCCAAAGCACCTCCTCCTGGAAACTTTGAGCTCGCTTTATGAAAGCCTTACCATCAAACTTTGCACTCAAAGTGCCTGCCATTGTTTCTTTTGAGAGTTAACAGCCTAATTGGTGCTGTAAACTGTCTACTGGTGTAATAAAAATGTCTTGACCAGGTCTGCCTTCGGCCAATTCATTTATTAGCACTATGCATGTCCTTCACTAAAGTCCTGTTGAAAACAAGCATTGGCAAAACCAAACATTTTGGCATGTGTACAAGTATTAGGCTTTTTCTAGGCACTAATGACACTAATGACTAATGATGATGAATAGGTAATCAGGCCATTTTGCACCTGCTAACATAAATGGCCAGTTAACATCACTACGGCAGTTACTGGCGAGCGTCTTTTCCATGCCTACACAAAAGCTCAAACAGTTGCCATTGCCAATGCTTGTTTATATAAAGTTGCCTGAACATTCATGTTTTTAAGAATGTACTGTTCTTTGATTGTCTGGTTGCTTCATATGCTGACCCACCCCTTTGTGGAGTATAGTTTTCCTGAAACCAGTGCTTCCTAAGGCAAAGGTGGTTCACAATCTACTTTTGTCTGTTTAACCTATATCATGGAAACTCCTCTGAGGCAATTTGTGATACACACGTTTGCATAGCCCAAATAACCCTTAGCTCCCTCTTGAACTTTTTCAGGCCTTAAAGGATTTTCTGAAAAAGTGCCTCTAAGGTGCCAGCTTGCACATTACAACTATGAGCCTTATTCACAGGACGTTTTCCTGTGAGATTGTGCCATTATTAAACACTTCTGTGAATCAGGCCCATGTCTTCAAATGTCCCTAAAACGTAAAGCACAAGTTGGCGAAAGGATGTTCAAAGCCTAGCCTAAAGTAAAGCCATGGTCCAGAGTCCAAATTCCCTAGAGTATGAAGTGTTGTGGTGAGGATTGTATCAGCCATAATGATTCACAAAGGTCACCAACAGGCTCTGCAAGTTGTGAAACATTACAGAGCCCTCTTTGTGCGGTTGTGGCATTTCAATGTGTAGTCCTTTTTGTGGGCTTTAAATGATCTCTTCCCCACTGCTCTGGATCCCTGGCCACTGCAAGGCTTGGTCCCATTTTGCTGTCATGCTTAGCTTTGGATTCTTCTACAACCCAGGACCTGAGCCAGGCCACCTAGCAAGCCATAGGCATGACCACTCCACTGCTAACACAGGTACTGGTAGACTCTTCCTAGCCCCTCTCTAAAGTTGTGCTCCTCCCTTCTCTCCCCTCTGTCTCTTTTACAGTGTCACCTTCCTCCTCACAACACTGCTTCCTTCCTGCCCCTTCTTGAGCTATTTATCATTCAACTCCAGCTTCACTCTTCTTTCTTCCACCTTACCTTAAGATATCCCTTCTCCAAATCCAACCTCTCACAATGCCCCTACCTTTCTCATCCACCTTAACGTGTCCCTTCTACAACATCAGCCTCTCCTTCACATTACTTTCATCCTCATTCTGTTCAGCAAACCATAGCTCCCCAACTAGCTTCTCTAGTCCCTGACATTGTGTCTATTTCTGCCACCTTGTATTCTCTAGTCCATTAGGACATTGGTGCATTGAGGACTATACTGGGAACACGCAGGGCCAGTCTGCAATGTGTGCATATGACTGAGTGGCTTTGCTTTGACCCTCCTGCTACTCAGGTCTGTGAAATGAAGTTTTGATTGCGTGGCATGGATCTCTGGCTATGTAGACTGAAGTGACAAGACCTAGAGCTACTAGCCTGGAATCTAGGGGCAATTTCTATAGTGCTGCCAATGTGACAATCCCTCGCTAAACTACCCTTGGTCCATGAGGGGGAACCAGGTGTCCTTCCAATGCAATCCCATAACCCCACTTTACATAATGTCTGGTGGGACCTTGCCTAATGTATCATCCGCACATAGATGAATGGCTAGGCAGGAAACATCATCAGATACTCCAACTCCTTCATGTTCCCCCTTGAGAATTTCCAGTAGTTTGGGTTCAGTGACTTGTGACCAGACTGCCCTTATGGTTTGAAACTCAACTCATTTGCTCTTTTCGTGAATCAATGGGTTGAAGTCAGGAGGGTTGGGACGTATCGGGGTGGAAACCCATGGGGAACTCCCAATATCCCTCAACAGTTACTCCTGTCTCTTAAACCAATCAGATAGAGTCTCCTCTTAGTTTATAGCCATGGGATAGTATTATCAAGCCTGTTCAAAACATGATTGAAATTGTATTTCTCAAACTACTGGTTCATCTAGACCTTGCTTAACTGTAATGACTGAAACAATGCATTCTGAAACACATCCGCAATCACTGAGCTACCCACAAGGCACAGCACGAGATGGCTGGGGCACTGGTGTACGAAAGTAAGGGGATGGCAGGCAGTGGATGTTGACATTTAGTGAGCAGGAACCGCTCCTAATCCCACATTACTTGCATCTGTTGTGATCACTGTGCATCTTCCTCTCTTATAATTCTGTAATGCTGGTGCTGTTGCCAATGCTTCCTTATATATATTGGAATGCATGCTCACATTTGTAATCCCACGCAAATTTCTTGTTCCGCTTCATCATATTCCTTAGGGCAACAGTGTGATCAGCAAATCCTCAGATGATCTTCGAGTTGTACTCGGCCATACCTAAAAATGTTCTGACCTGTTCCTTGTAGTTTGGCGTGATCATGTGTTTTATTGCCTTAGCCAGATCCTTTTTCAGTGCAATCCCTTCCATAGAGATTACATGTCCCAGGCATTCAATGTCTTTCCTATTATTTTTTGTTTTCTCTATACTGAGAGTCATTCCTGCATCGTAAAGTTTTTGAACACACTTTCTAGTCTACTGTTATGTTCTTTCACATTTTCGGCATAGACTAGGATATTTCCCTGAAAGAAGATGACACCTTCCTCTCCATCAAACAATACATGATGTTCTGAAACATAGAAGCCGCAGATATAAGTCCAAACGGCATCATGCAATATTGGGAAAAGATCCTCTGGCGTGATTAATGCAGTCAGATGCCTCGATTCCTTATGCAATTTTACTTGATGGCAAGTGGCTGTAAGAACAAGTGTCAAAAATACTTTTGTGGAGCCCATCGTTGAAATCAACTCTTATATATTAGGTAGAGGACTTTTTTTCAGGAATTACACATTTATTGAGTTCTCTTAAGTCAATGCACACTCTGAACTTTCCTGAACTTTTCCCCACCATGTCTAAATGTGACACCGATTCAGATGCATTAGTGCTTTCAATAATTCCCTGTTCTTTCAACTTATTTAATTCCAATTTTACTTCATTTCTCATGGATATCGGAACACCACATAGTTTTTGTGCCACTGGTTTGCACCCTTGTTTAAGTAGCATGTGATGCGTGAATCTTTTCACATAGCCAATCTCATCTTTAAATATTTCAGTTTGTATTTTTTCTTTGTTCATTTCTGGACTTTCAATTAAGAACACCAATTCCATCACATTCAGATCTAGTCATACCTTTAGCAACCTTTGATGTGTTCAGCTGAGCAGTGGATATGCCCCTTTCCTTGAGACATAAATGCACTCTTCAGCCTCTATGTCTTTGAACCCGAAAGGGTTTCTGTGAATCAATCAATCAGCTCAATTTCTGCACCACCATAAGATCTCGATTTGATGTCCACTCCATGCACATTTTCTGGTCCATATTTCCTCCATATCACCTCAGGAATGAGTGTGTATTTCGCTCCCGAATCCACCATCGTGACTATCGGGACACCATTAATCATGATAGTGGATGCCTGGGACTCTGACTGGGACACCTTTTAGCAATGCCCTCTGGAGAGGCTTGGGGCCCCTGACTGGCAGGCCCAGCCCCAGTAGCACTTCCTTGTGAGACCAACCGGACCCTTCAGCTGCCAGACTTGCTTAGCCTCTCCCTCTGCGGTCAGCCCTGTTGGTCCCCACCTGTTCTGGGGACCCAGTCAGAGCCTTGAGGACCCCGTTCAGCTCCTGTGATATACGTCCATCCCACATGGAGACACTTCCCACTGACTATTATGGAGATGTACTGCAGACAAATGTAGGAGACAACTGGGACAGCCGCGACTCAGTCCATCTGGCCCGACTGCTGCGGCCTGAGGGCTAGTTGGGCCCAGTCAAAAGATCAGATGGTCTGGTAAGGTCCTCCCCAATCACATGGCTTGGCAGGCATGAGGTTGTGCCAGCCTTAAGGCCACCATCCAGGGTGCAGGCTGAAGTCGCCACCTCTGTGCCCTGGGCCAGGGCTTAAGCCACCACCTCTGAACCCTGTGTCCTGGGGCTTAAGCCACTATCCACAACCAAGGCCCAGCTTCTCTTCTCTGACTCCCTCACGATGGATTCTGCCACTCTTCCACTGGCTGGTCCAACACCATTGAGTCTGCTAGGCTGACCAGAAAGGGAGAAGGGTGCTCCCCACCCAGCCCACCTCCTTACAGGTGCAACCAGGTTGGGTGGGAATTTCTTGTGCACCCCATGGCGCAGCAGGAGCAGGAAGGATTGAGACCCTTGTGACACCGGTTGTGCAGCATTGCCTATGACAACATCTTGAATGACTTCCAATAGATGCCAGAGAGTTAGCTAAATGGCTAATTATGAAACTGTGACCCAGAATCAGGTCATCTACAAGTGATTATGCACCATATTCCAAAACAATAAGTGGTGCACTATGGGCGAGAGAGGTGGTCCCCTTCTGTCCACACTTGAGTCCTGAGGCAAACAGCTCTATGCACTTGCCCAAAAGCTTGCTATCCTAGGCCAACTGAGGATCCACAGGGCTGCATTAGCATAACAGCTTTGGGGGGATTCTGACTTAGAGGCATTCAGTCATAATCCCACAGATGGCAGTGAACAGGATTACTATTGCAACAACACATCATCAGCATGTCACACGACGGTCTAAACCTAGCTCATGTTCTCCATTAGAGAGTGAACAATGTAATGTTTGCTGAATTCGGTTTCACAATGATAGGAAGAGCCAACATGGAAGGATCAAAATGTGAAGTCGCTATGAATGCTTTACTGGAAACACAAAATGTCATAAGGATCATGAGGCCCTGCTTATATAGTCTGTCTTCATAGGTAAAATCAAGATCCTGCAAGATTGTGCCCTCTGTCTCCATGGAATGTTTCTGTCCGACATGAGCTTGCCTTAGGATACCTGTATTATCGTAGGACAGGTGCATTTTCCCAGTCAAGTACCACACCTGCCAATGTCCCAGAAACGGATCATGCTGGAGTGGTGTTTGGAGCCAGAAGAGACAGCGCCATGGGGCTGGCCACCCCCGCCTCACTGGGCAAGTGAAAAATTATAAAAAATGGTGGTAATTAACCACTGGCTCGAGGGCCTCCCACTTATCCCACACTTCTCATGTCTCATCACAGTGCCAGACTAGAGTCATGCTCAACAGTGTCTCTGATCCCTGCTAAATCGGCCAAGCCTGTTCCCTTGGCTGTGATTTACTAGATAGTAGGTATGGACAGTGGGAGTCCCGTTTATCCTTTCATGTATGCCACCAATGAGATGACGCAGCATTTGGTCACCTTAAGAGAGTCTTAGTTACTCCCGCCATTTACCTGCGGTCCAATGATTTTCTTCAATTTGACATTCAGGGCACTGGGCAGAAATCACATTGCGCCTCATTATGAGTATGCCGGTCTGATAACAACAGTGCCGGTAAGCTACCGGCACCATTGTTACCGGATCGGCATACTCCAAGTTCTGCGAGCGGGTGCCTTGCAGCCCACCAGGTCTGACCAAAGTGGACATGTTCAGCGGAGAAAAGACCAAAAGTTATTTTCAGAAAAATAACTTTCGGTCTTTTCTCCCTTGAATATTTCTGCCACTGGCTTCTAACCCCAATCCCTGCAGATATGGGTACGGAGTTGTGTGAGATCTACACCATCTCCCATGGAGTAACAAGGAAAAGCGATAGCTCACTGTAAGCCACCCGAACCACAATGCTTTCCAAGGTTTATGCTCCTCTCTCTAGGGAAAATCGTTCCAAGGTGTCCTGCCCTTCACAAAGTAAATAGAACTCTCCACAGAGAACACTCCAGATTCTCCAGGAACTTTTTCCTTACGGCAATGGATGCAGTGAGGGTGCCCATCTTTACCACTCTGGGTTTGGGGAACTGAACCCGAATCCCTTTCAAACAGCAGAGGACAATGGAGGCTATTGCTTCTCCCTTCTGAATGATGCTCGCCAATCTCTTAGGAAAAACTGACCCATGTTCAACAGCTGTTCACATGGTAGCCTCCTCCACTATGCCATTCTAAGTTCTTCTTTGAATATTTGCTACTACTACCAAGAGCTGCATCTGCAGCAACTCCATTCTGGCACTCGCTCTGGGCTACCATGCACACCTCAGCATACCTCCTACTCATTGCGTTATCGCCCCTGTATCTCTCCGTGCTGGCAACGGCTGGGTATGTGCCCAATTCTCCAGTGCCATCCATTGCCAGGGCTAGTTGATTCGGCATGTGAGTTGTTACACTCTCCTTAGCAGATTCTGACTTTCATGGCCACTATTCCGCTGTCTTGGGCAACCAACACCTTTCCTCGGGTTTGATGAGCGTCAGCATTGTGCACCTTAACCTGGCATTCGGTTCATCCTGCAGCACCAGTTCTGCATACAAAAAGTGGCACAATGGGCACTGGTATGTGATGCTCAGCTTCATGCTAGCGAGCCAAACTCCTTGACATATAAAGTCTGAGAATAGGTTGAGATTGTTTTGTCACTAAGACTTCTAATAATTTGCCTCACCAGATAAAACTGGGGTATCTGAGAACCAGCTATCCTGAGAGAAACTCCAGATGGAACCAGCTTCTAGATGGTTCGATTAATCTTCTGCTCCGATAGTCAGTTCAGACAACCGATTTGCATGACAATACCACTATGAACGTCCATATGAGTTTCATCTGGCTTTGCCATACACAGGAATAGCTCACCCTATTTTGGGTCATATCACACATGCTCATGCTCCACCCCCTGCAGCATGCAACAGAGTGGCTGAGAGGTGCCGGTGGTGTGCACATCACAACAGGATTTCACCTCAGCTTGTTTGTTTGTTTGTTTGTATTATTCACTTATAATGCGCACCAGACCCGAGGGTAAGAGGGTGCAGCAGTACAGGATATATGCGAAGCTTAGCTTACACAGTTACATGAATACACATAATTACAAATAATACAAATAATATATACAGGTAATAGCAGTGATACAGTAGATTATATACATGATATTGTACAAGATACAAGTAAAATGTCAGGCGGGTGGTAAGGGGAAGGATGCACTGGCTAGTTGATCGACTGTTTCAGGTGTTTGATGTAGTTAGATCTGAATTTAAAGTAGGATTTCTCTTCACGTATAGTGTGAGGCAGTGAGTTCCATACTTGGGCTGCTCGGACGGGGAAGCTGGTGCCTCCGCCCTTGGTAAGTTTGAAACTTGGAATGATGAGGGTATTGGCATAGGTGGTTCTTGAGGGTCTGACAGATCTTCTTTCTATAAATCTATCTGTTAGGTAGGGAGGAGCTGCATTATTCAGTGCTTTATGTGTAATGGAGGCCACTTTCAGTAAGATTTTGTCTTGGGTCGACAGCCAATTGTTATTGCGCCTTATCTGAGAGATCTGTGATCATTTGGAGATACCAAGAGCTGCCGTCAAGGCATTATTTTGTTGAATTTGTATTCTATGTAGGATGTGTTTGTTGGCCCCAATATATGAAGCATTGCAGTAATCGAGTCTAGAAAGAATGAGAGCTCTAGCTAGGATCATGCAGTTGTCGTTTGTGATAAAGTGTTTACCTGCTCTAATAAGCTTACATGTGTAAGCTGTGGTAGAGGCTAGTGAGTTCACCTGTTTATTGAAGGAGAGTGTGGCATCTAGATGAAAACCTAGAGTCTTCACTTCACTGGCTACCTTAACGGTATTCCCGTCGATCTCAAAGGCAGAGTAATCCTGGCCTAGTTTGGTGAGGTTAGCCTGTGTGCCGAGATTTATTAACTCTGTTTTATCATCATTCAGGCATAGTCCGTGAGTTGCCATCCATGCCTGGATGATGATATATACCCTATTTACCAAGGCCAAATCCTTATTGTAATCCCCTGAAAGTGGGAAGAGAATCTAGGTATCATCTGCGTAGTAGTGTAGGTGATACCAAGAAGGTCCAGATCATCAAAAAGGGGCTTAGCAAATATGTTGTATAGTGTCGGAGATATACAGGAGCCTTGGGGACCGCCACACAGGATGAGAATCAGGTCTGCTGCATTTGATGGGGAAAGCACCCTCATAGTCCTTTCGCTGAGGAAGGATTCAACCCATGTTATGGCTTCTTTAGAGAAGTGTGCAGCAGAATTAAAGTGGTTACAGAGGACCTTATGATCTACAAGGTGGAATGCGGCCGAGAGATGCAAAAGTAAGAGGAGGGCTGTTTGACCTTTGTCTCTTAGCTCGTCAATTTAAGCTTTCAAATCGATGAGAGCGGTCTCAGTCCCGTGTTGTGGGCAGAATACAGACTGTCTTACTCCTAGGAGCTTGTGCTGTTTTAGGAATCTTTGGATTTGGGTATATGCTATTTCATCCAGGATTTTTAACATGAAGGGGACGGTATTAATGGGGCGATAGGTAGTAGGGATGAGGGGGTCTAGGGATTGTTTTTTTAAGAGTGGCAGTATCCATGATTGTTTCAGGTTGGACGGTACAGTACCTGAGGTGAATGAGGCATTAACAAGTTTAGTTATGAAAGGGGAAAGTTCTCTTGCAGCATCTTTTATAAGTTGTGCAGGACACGGGTCACCGTGGCAATTGGAGGGCTTGAGAGTGAGGATGACTTTCTCCACCTCTCGGATCAATGTTTTGCAAATCTGAATTGACAAGTTGTGTTTAGCTCCAGAATAGGTGATATGGCATTGGATATAGGTGGTTGATTGATTGCTGCTTTCTTGGCCGCTATTTTTTTTTGGAGCATGGTGACTTTGTTGGCCAGTGCTTGCTGTATCCCTGGAGTGAACTCTAATTCCTTAAGGGTGTAGAATAGCTCTCTCATGCTTGAGTTAGCCGTGAAAATGCACTTGTTATAGGAGATACGTTTGGCCAGGATAATTTCCTTCTTGTATTGTGAGGAGATATCTCTAAGTTTATTTTTATGGTCTTCTGATGGGTTGAATCTCCAAGTGGATTCGCAGCTTCTTTTAAGTTGACAGAGATCTTTCAGTTCAGGGGTAAACCATTTGTTGAGGTGGGTTTTATGTTTACTTGGTCTAACTTTTAGAGGCACTATGTTGTCGAGGGTGGTTTGTTTAATTTTGTTGTACTCTTCGACAAGTATCTCTGGGTCTAGATGTTCATCGAGTTGGTTTAGGATGGGTAGAATCACAGGAATTACTTTCTCCTTAGTGATATTTTGTTTTCCTGGTGGGACATGAAGGGGCCATATTGGGTATAGGAGGGAGTGGCCTAGTGGTGGATAAGTTGTATGATATCAAGTAGTGGTCTGTCCATAATTGTGGGGAAATGGAGGTAATGGAAGCAGAGCAGTTGTAGTTTGCTAACCAATCAAGAGTTCTCCCTTTGTTATGGGTGGGTTCCATGATGTTTTGGGTTAGTCCTAATTCAGTGAGGGTCTTAGCCACTTTGAGGGCATGTTTGTCTGATGGGTCATTATAACCTAGATTAAAGTCTCCAAGTATGAGTAGTTGTGTGGAGGTTTTGAGATTGGTGGATACTAGACAGTTAATATCTTCTTCAAATGTACCCACCGGCCCCGGGGGCCTATAGATAAGGTAAATGGTCAGAGTTTGGGAGTTTTGAAGTGGGAGTTTGATGGCACATACTTCGCAAGAGTTTAAGTCTGGGATGGAGATAGATCTCATGTTTAGGCTAATTTTGGCAATGATGGCAGTGCCACCACCGCGCGTGTTATTTTTATCTTGTCTCAAGATGGTGTAGCCATCTGGGATAGCTAGGGATAGTAGAGGTCCAGCTGCCTCGTGGAGCCAGGTCTTTGTGATGGCGAGGAAGTCCAGCTTATTAGATAGTATAAATTCACAAATGTCCGTGGCATGAGCCGTTAGGGATCTGGCATTTATTAGTCTGCCTTTGAGCAGATGGGTTGCTATGGTAGTTTTGGTTTGTTTGGTTTTGAGAGAGGAAGTTAGAGAATTTTTGGTTTTGTTAATGACAGTAATAGCTGGTTGAATAGAGGTTCTTTTGTTAGTGCTAGGGAGGGATCTGGTCAGAGGCTCATATAGTCTTGTGAGTCTTGCTCTAAGTCTGGAATTTCTCATGGGTGGGCTACATGGTCTGCTTGGGGGTTCATTGGTAGTTCTGGACCTGGGACCGCTGATGTTAGTTTGCTCCATGGTGGTGTCAGGGGATGTGGCTATATAAGGTGTAGTGTATTGGATATTCTTGGTAGAATGGTGGTGACTGATGTCTGGTGTTCGGCAGATATTGGGTGTTAGGCAGGTTAAGAGCAGTGGGACGGTGATTGACGATAAGCAAAGTGTGGTGAACTCATGATGTATCACTATGAGTGCCGTATATATTTGTACTAAGGCAGCAGCGGGACTTGAGAGCAAAGGGGAGTATACCCTAAATGCTTAAGCTAGATGCAGTGGACTAGATTATTAAGATCAGGAGTGGCATAAAGAGTCACATATAGCATAGGTAATTGAGCATAATAACAGGGAGTTCACCAGGTGGACTGAGTGCAGTTAACCAGTGACGGGCACAACCGATGAGACAGGGCTAGATGAGACACTCAATGGCAGGACACATATGAGTTGAGTACAATAATCAATGGCAGGCATAAAAGGGCTAAATACAACAATCATTAGCCGGCCAATATGGCTGGATGCGACAATCAATGGCAGGGAACGTATGGGCTAGATGCGGCACTCAATGGCAGGACACATATGAGCTGAGTACAATAATCAATGGCAGGCATATAAGGGCTAAATACAACAACCATTAGCCGGCCCATATGGGCTGGATGCGACAATCAATGGCAGCGCACGTATGGGCTAGATGCGACAGTCAATGGCAGGACCCATATAAATTGAATACAGTAGTCAATGACAGGCACATACGGGCTAAATATGACAGTCATTAGCAAGCCCATATGGGCTGAGTAGGACAATCAGGGGTGAATGTATTCATGCTGGGGAAGGGCAAAAAGCTCAGTGCAATGGTCTAGTCATGAGGCACCGAGGCAATAGAATATTGAGGCACAGTGAGCTAGATGCAGATTACCGTTGTTAGGCACATTATTCTGAGTACTGGTCTCAAAAGATGGGCCCCATTAGTTAGGAACAACTATTAATTATTAAGATATAATGGGCTAAATGCGAATCACATATGTTGGGATGGAGGCGCTAGATGCATGTTTCAGATAATGGAACACCATAGGTTAAATACAGTTCTTACGAAGATTAGGGCGTGGCATGGCCTAGTAGTTAGATGCAGCTTTCAATTATTCAGGCACTGTGTACTAGTTGTTGCAAGTCACTATGTTAGGAAGCCATAAGCTATATGTAAGTCATAAATGTTGAGACACAGTTGGCTAGATATAAATCAAGGGATTAGAGCAGGACGGGCTTAATACGTGACTTATATAATGGGACACAAATGTGTTAATCGTATTGCTTAAATGATAATGCACAATAAAGCATGGGTCAGAGGTCACATAGGGTGGGTGCAGTAAGTTAGAAGCATCATGTGTGTGTGCATTGGGCCTGACCTCCATTGTGCCCCATGGTTTTGTTTGGCTCTCTGAATCACACACGTGATAGACTCCTTTTTCTGTGTTTCAAGATGAATCCGGTTGTTAACGGACATCACCACAGACCTGTGGCATCCCTTGCGGGCTTCTCCGCCCAGCGGTGCGATGCAGTGGGGGCAAACTGAGGACTGTCCACCCCAGTCGACAGTCACATTGGAAGCAATGAGCCCCATCTCCCATCTCAGTCCGGTGGTGCCCTAGAGGGGCCTGGGAGGGTTGCTGGAGGAGAGTGCGCCAGTGATAAATCTCCCTCAGCCCTGTGGACATGGCAAAACTGGAGCCAGGGAGCTGTAAGTCTTTCTGCAGAGCCAAAAGCCATCTGCCACAGTGCTTTGCCAGCTGACCTGGAGCCAATTGCGCTGCAGGAGGAAATGCATCCTATGGGCCAGATGTGCGCGGGTGATGGTCCTGCATGGGGATTCGCTGTTCTGGATAACCACCCTGACCCCTGTGTTGAATCCCGATCCGTTTACCTCTCGATGGTTTTGTGCCCTCTTGAAATCTCTCTTCAAAGTTCTGTTCAGCTTTCCCTTATGATACTTGTAAGCTATTTGTCTTTCACACATACTGAGACTTAGATGGAGTCGACCATGCACTTTGGGCTACATTCCCAAGCTACCAGCCTAAGACGATCCACATGTTAGGCCCCAACAGAAAGGTTTGGGCCCCCTGAGTGATGCTAGGGTGTAGGTCTTCCATATGCCACATTTCCTACACCCAGTGCTGGATGTGAATTCAGCACTGAGCTCTTCCCTCTTCACTCACTGTTACAGAGGAAATCCTGATTAGTTTCTTTACCTCCGCTTAGTGACATGTTTACATTCAGTGAGTCACCAGGTCTGATCTGAGGCTGTAGTCGGGGAGCCAATGCTTGAGCGGCTGGCCTGGTCCCAGGGCTGTTCAGGCATTGCCCCAGCATGGCTCATCTGGTGTGATTGAGTGTGCACTGTCCCGATCTGCGTTGATGACCACCTGGGGAGAGGGCGCCTGACAAATGTGGTTGCATGGCCTGCGCGCAAGGCCAGTTTCGCAGAAGCAGTCCTGGAATACCCACGACAGCCACACGTGACACAGCCTGCCACCCTGGGAATAGGGGAATTTAGGGCACCAACATGACCAGCAGGTGTATGCTGTATGCCTGGCTATCCCGACCCAACGAGTGGGGAAACAGGGAGGGCAGGAGGCAGCAAAAAGCCTCTGTGCCAGATCCATGGATCCATCAGTGGTGCTAATCGGGGTCTGACCTTAGGGGGATAAAGGAAACAGGATCCCTGCAACAGCCTCATTTGCACCCTGAGGAGGGTCCCCGGGACAATTGACGTTCAAGCCATCCTCAGAGAGGCATAGCCCCAGGAGGAACTTCGGGGCTGCAAGGTGAGTTTGAAGTGTCAATGATCAATGTGTCATGCCAATCACACCAAACATCCCTGCTAGCTTTGTTCTTCATCCACGTGTGAGCAGAGTGATCCACGGACAAGAGTCACAGACTACTTTCATTTATCCAGATGTCGGCCTGAACCTTCCGGGGCAGAAGAGGCTGGGTGGAAGCAGCGCCATATGTCCTGTCTGCATGGTGAGACTGACCCGTTCCCCATCTATGTTCCCCGCTTGGGAGTCTGCCAAGACCATTGTGTTTTATAACAAACAGGTTCCAATAGCTCAGCCTGTAAAGCCCAAACTCTGTCCTCTGTGGCATCATGACAGGCCGTCCCACACGACACAGGCAGGGTCTGCGACAGGAGTTAGTGCGCCTCACGCTGGATGGCCAGCTCAATCACAAGATCCAACCATGAGCTTATTAGGGGCAGCAACTTTAACAAAAGCTATTGGAGCTGGACTTGCACTCCAATGAATCCTCGTTAAAAGATTTGAAGTGTATATATTTCAATTACAAGGCCTCTGAAAAAATACTGTATTATTCATTTCCATCACTACCTCCCTGAATTGGGAGTACTCCTGCTGCCTTTGTTGCCCAGGCTTCCTATCTGGAATTGAATCCTTATTTCCCCTTACCTGTGATTTCCATGGTAGGCAGAGGAAGTGTAATCGGAAGTTAATAAGGCAGACAACAGGATGTATTATTGCCATCATGGGGATGTGCAATCTGACCAAGTTTAGTTAGAGTCACCAAAGAGGCCTTGCGAGGCCAGATTGGTTCTGGTCTGATAAATGTATGCATCTCGGGAGGTTGGCATTTGTTGGCATGTAGTTGCTGTATATTTACCACAATTATCAAAGTAAGAGATGGATCCATCAAACCATCACTAATTCAATGAGCCATTTGCAGTATCACTGTACTGGCTGTGTGTACTCACATATGTCTGGCTCAATCTTTAAGACAAGCATATGCCACTGGCAGGATCAACCCGGTAGTTGCACATGCTGGAGGGTGGCTTTGGTGGGGAGCCTTAGCCTACCTCGGGCTGACTTTCATGCCCTCTGCGGGTCACAAGAAAACAGGGCATGTCCCTCACCAACACTTGGTGGGGTGGACAGGACAACCAGACAGGCACAGATAGACACAACATAAATTGGCAGGGGTTTCTCCAGACACCACCACTGGTATGGTGAAAGGGGGGTTGGCACTCCACAGAACAGTCATTCTGAACTGCTGTGGAAACGTGCTCAGAGGAGAAGGGGCAAACATGGCTTAAAGGGCCTGCACTTGGGCTAACACCAGCTGACCCTGTCCACTCTAATCTGACCACTAGTAAGCTGCCAGGCTGCTCAGCCTTTGCTCTGCTGGTAGGGGGTAGCCACCCATATAAGGTGGCACTGCCCATGGGGGCATAACTTTGACACAGTCACAAGGAGGGTGGATGCCACTTGCTTAAAACAGCAGCCTAGGTCAGCCAATGAGTCCACCCTAGATAGTCCAGGTGTGCCAAATCCTGTCCAGTGCAGGCAGTCAGTTGAGGTTCTTCTTTTAGCCAGCCACCCTGCTGGCTTGAAAAAAGTTGTACTCTCAAAAAAGCACCAGCCGGTTTTTGTTTGCCATTGCCCTGGGCCAGCAAGGTGCCCCCAGCAAACCAAGCTGTGCTGGTAAATATGTGGGGCATGGCCCTTGCCCAGCTTGGGCAGTGCTGTGGTTTTGCCATGGGGCCTGGATTGGGCAGTGAGAAACAAGGGGAGCACAGGCAGGACCCACACTGTCTACAGTATTACGGGGGAAGGTGACTAAGCTGTCTTATTGTCTGTGTACCCTGGGTGACAGATGGGCAGTTCTTGGCAAAAGTGTCCAGCCTCCTTATAGACCCAAATAGAGTATAATACTAAGTTGTGCACATCTGTACTTCCAGAGCAGGCTGGCCACCTGGTCCTTCCATTCATTCATATGGCCAACTACCAGATGGACGGGCTCGGACAGTGGCATCTGGTAGTGCAATCTATTCCAATGGGTCCTGGCGGGAAGGGCCCATGGCACCCTCGAAAAGGTACCCCCGCCCTTCTGCATAGCCCCAGGAGGCAGCACCCAGGGGTTTTGGGAGGAGGGAGGCTGTGGGGACCTTGGCTGGGCAGGCAACCATTAAACGCATGTGAGCTTTGCAGGGCTAGGGGTCCGAGTGCGCTGTTGGGTCGACCATAGATGTCAAGTTTTCAAGTTCCATGCTAGACTTCTCGAGCCAGTCCTTGTTTCATTCCACACTGAATGCATATGCACGTGGGTGACGAGGCTTCATGAGCCCTGTTCATGTTCTCTCCCTCCACACCATTGCTGCTGGACCTGCCCAACTTCACACACCTTCACACACCAGAAACCCAAAGCACATGCATAGCTAATCAGGCAGACATACACACTCATAGACATGGAGACATATTCACATCTTCATCGACAGTGACCATCACCCACACATCACCAAATCACATCATCCATGCAAACCCTACGTGTGGCATAGCATGCCACTATTGGGATGCAAACTTAACCAGCCATGAAAAAGATTAACAGTGCACAGCCTTACCTGCTGGCACAGCTGTGGTTCTATGAATACTTTACCACCTCAACTTAACACCATGCCTCTGCAACGGTGCAAGGAGGGCCAGTGGGCAGCAGAGGGAATGGGGAGTATGGTGGAAATAGGGTGCTGGGTGGTCCTCCCATGGAGTGCATGTGGACATTGGTTGAGGCAAGACACCTGTAAAAACATAGGACATTGGTTTAGACCAGCTACATCTTGTGCCCTGCTCAGACAGACGCCTCAATCCGGCCCAAATACAGCAATGTGCCCTAGACTGAAAATTACCCCCAGCAACATTGACAGCCCAACCTCATTCCCCAACAATGCTTCCATCCATACCAAGGACGTCGCAAAGGAAGGCCTCTCCAGCCCCCACTTGCTTTTTTCAATTTAACACACGCTCCCTTATGCAATGTGTAATCGAGGTTGAAGATTTACTTTCAGACTCAAATTTTGACTGGCTCAGTAATTCCATTCCTAGTGAAGCCACCCTAGCTGTCCCCCCTGACTATGAGATCTTCCGGGCAGATCGTGAAATTACAAAGGGAGGTGGCACTACCCTGTTATACAAGGCCAAGTATTAGTGTCACCTCTCGCCTCATTATCCCATTGACGATTGTGAATCCTTAGTGGCCAAGCTACAAATTAATGCAAACACCTCTCTCACTGTTGCAGTCATCTATAGCCCCCCCCCCAGACCTCTTCCCCTATTTGAGGAGCAACTTCTAAACCTTCTCAATAAAATGTCCAATGTGAATACACCAGTCATTTTAATAGGGGACTTCAATCTCTGGGCCAATGTGGCTATGGTCAAAGCTGCATGGTCACTCCTTGCAGCGCTAAACGCCATAGGGTTTGCCCAACAAGTAAAAGATTCTACTCATACAGAATGCCATATACTAGACTGGATTTTATTACATCAGGTCTCCGCCTCTGCACCCTCCATCTCCACCTGTCCCTGGTCTGATCATTATCTCCTGACCTTTCTTGTTATTCTCCCGGTATCTCTGCCCAGAGTCGATGCCCTTCCTTGACAGACTCTTAAACTGGGCCGTCTTGAGGATTTTAACAATGCCTCTGACCTTGCTCTCCATCTTACGAACACACTTGGTGCGGTCATGGATGACCTACCGCCCCTCATCACCAGACGTGTGAAGCCTGAAACCCTTCAATAATGATAGTCTGGCCCTCAGACATCTAAGGCGGTCTGCCGATCGAGCTTGGCGGAAACAACCCTGCCCATCAACATTAGCCCCTTATAAATTGGCAGTAAAGAACTTCAAGTCCGCTATGATGCAGGCTAGATCCTCCTACTACAACAAAAAAATCTTACAGGCCAAATTAAGCTCCAACTGGAACTATTTGCCATTTTGAGGGCCTTAAGAGCAAACCTCACACCAAAGTTGCACAGTTTAAGGACTCTGCCTGCTGCCAAATAATTCATGATACCTTTACCGCTAAAGTTGCCTCACATCTACAATCCAGCTCATCTCATGAAGACCAGACTGGTATTCTGAGGCCTCCCTGAGAGCACAGGACTCCCGTCCATTCCCATCGGAAAATCTCAATCAGCGTTCTCTTTCTCCCCAAGTACCGTGGCCGAAATTACTCAGATCATAACTACCATGAAGACTACCTCATGTAAGGGTGATGCCTGTCCTTCAAGGCTCATGGTCAGCTGGTTTAATATCTTAGGCCCCTAGGTGACCAAACTCATTAACCTGTCCTTTGTTGAAGGGTGTGTGCCCCTTCATCTCAAAGAAGCTTGCATCACCCCCTACTCAAAAAAGACAACATTGACCCCCTTCCAAGCACAACTCTCCCCTTCCTCCTTACAATTATGGATCAGGTTGCATACCTGCAAGTTCAGAAATTCATCGAGGAAAATGGCATACTGGGCCCCCGGCATCCGGCTTCAGATCTCGACATGGCACGGAGACCACCATGTTTGACCTTAAATCTAATCTTTCCTCCATCATCAACCAAGGCCATTCGGCCCTTCTTATGCTGCTGGACGTTTCCGCCGCTTTTGACCTGGTCGAGCATGAACTGCTGGCGACCAGGTTGCAATCCCTGGTAGGATGTTTTAGTACAGCAAACAGTGGGTGGCCTCCTTTTTGGGCCCCCATACTGCTAGGGTCGCCATAGATGATGCTTGTTCCTCACCCACACTACTTATGTGTGGGGTACCCCAAGGTTCTTCCATTTCATCCACCCTGTTTAACATCTATATCCTCTCACTTCTGGCGATTCATGATTATCTGGGTGTCCTTTATACAAACTGCGCAGATGACACTCAGATCATCCTAAAACTCTCAGGCATCTATTCCCATGATTCACAGGCCATCAGTTCCATATATTCCAATATCCATTCCTTGATGGTTGCAAATTCAATGGCCCTTAACGCAGAGAAAACCGAGATCCTTATCACCGCATCCAGCCACATGCTCAAGGAACAGGCACCAGAGTATGCCAACTTTTCCATCGCCAATACAACCATACCACTGGCCATGAACGCCAAAATGCTAGGTGTCACGTTGGATGCTGAACTTACTAGGAGGCAGCACATCACCGAGACTTGCGCATCTTGCAGGCTTATTAACAAACTTCTCAGCCACATTCGACCCTTTCTCTCCCAGAAAAATATGTCTCTGCTGGCCTCATTCATAGTCAATTCACAGATGGACTACTGTAACAGTCTCCTGGCCAACCACCGCCCAGTCGAATTTCTCTGCTCTTCAAGTGACCAAAAGCGGGGCAGTAAGAGTAGTTCTAGGTATCCCTAGACAGCATCATATCTCTGAGGCAAGAAGAGAGCTGCACTGGTAGTCCGTGAGGAAACATGTAGCTCATAAGATCTTAACTCTAATTCACAAGTGCTTGATTTATGAGGCGCCTGTCCACCTCACAGAGCGCCTGAAACCATGCCTTCACTTGCACTCCCTTAGATCACAGGACCAGGCCAAACTAGTTCAGCCTAAATTTAGCCTCGCTAAGCACAGGGAGACAAGCTTTGACGTCTTGACCCCTGTTATCTGGAACGCCATCTCTTCCAAACTCAAAAAAATCCAAACTACGACTGAGTTAAAAATAAAAAGCTGAAAACCTTCCTTTTCAATGCACCTTCAATCTAGAATCACCCTCATCTCCCCCTGACTCTGACTTTGTGTTGTCTTGTCTTGTTCATTCTCTGTGTGCCCTGGGGCCTTCGGGTGAGTTGGTTCAAATAAAAGTTCAAATAAATAAATAGATAAATGAGTCAGACACACAGAATACACATATGAGAATCAATGTAGAACGCAATGTGCAACTTAAGTAGGAAGCTGTAGCAGTCCACAACGCCACATCTGTTTACTCCACTGTGCATGGCCATGTGTCCAGTCCTCCGAGTAAAAATGCCCTCAAGAGGGTAATGGCCTTGACATTTGGGAAAAAATCAAATAAGAAAAAAGAGACTGCCTTGGATGGTGGTACAAATCAAATAGAATCCACCCTGGACGAGGACAAAAGTATGAAAAAGTCCACCTTGTACGGGGCTACCAGTCAATTAGAATCCACCTTGGATGAGGGTACAAGTCAAATAGAGTCAACCCTGGACAAAGACAAACAAATAAAAAAAGTCCACCTTGGACACGGTCAATATTCAAAAAAAGAAATAAAATATAGCCCAACCTTGACGGTTGTTGAGTCCACAAATATAGAAGAATAAAACATCAAAATGAATATCCCCTCCACAACCTCATGGACACCAGGGCACATGAAGAAGAGGTGGCATGGGCAAAAGGATAGGGATGTGTGTGAACATGGCCAAGAGCCACACCTGCATGGTTCAACTGGAGCCGTCATCCTGTGGTGGACCCTTGGATAGTGCACTCTGACCAGTGCCAAAGCCTGGTCCTCATTGGCTACGGCCACTCGTGAAAGGTATGCATGAATGAGGGTCCCGATCATGACAAGGTCTTGGTGATGTACGTCACGAGTGGCAAGGTTGCTCTTGATGTCTCCAACTACATGTTGAGAGATTGCCTCATGGTAGCAATCTCTTGGGGGAGGATTTCCCTTGTGGCAAATCTTTCATCGTGCAGAGACTGCATCCAGTTCTCTGTGTCTTGATGGCGGGACTGCCTTAATGCCAACATCTCGTCTTCCAGGGATTGGCTCTGGGCTTCTGCGGCTTGACACAGGGATTCCCTCACATACAACTTCTGTGCCTGCAGGCATTTGATATGGGTTTGCGTGTCTTGATGTTAGAAGTCCCTTGAGGCCAACATCCCCACACACAGTGTTTCCCTCAAGGTGTCAATCACCTGCTGCTGGTAGTCCCTATAGGCCAAAGACTCACCATTCAGGGATTGCCAGAGCGCCAAACTATTCTCGCTAATGACCTGCCTCAGTTGCTGCATGTCTTCTCTCCCCTCCTGGCGTGATATGCATTGTTCAGTACTGCATGCAGCAGTTGAGGAGATAACATTTGCAGCCAGGCAATGAATGACCATGTCCATCTCCTGCAGGACGTCTCCCTGTTGGGCACTTGTATGCAGCAACCCCTCTACCCACTCAGAGTGACTGGCAGGCACATTTCCACCATGTGTGTGGGGCCTACGAAGCCGGGATGATGAACACCGCGCTGCTCACAGTGAGTGCACTGTCATTGGCTGTCAGTCTGCAACCCGCTGTTTGACACCAGTCTCTGCTGCCAGGTTTATTATGGGTGAAGGCAATCTTGCTGCCACTGATACCACTGTTTATAAAGGGCTTTCCACTCCTGCTTTCCTCCTCAGACCTAGCAGCCTCAAGGAACTCTTTGAGCTCCATGGCCTCCAGACTACTCATTAGTGCACCCTCTATGTCCCTCAGTATTCCCTCAAAATCATATTCGGAAGCATCATCTGAGGAGTCTGCAGAGCTGCTGATGATGCTCTGCAGTGCCTGGGGCTTCTCACTAGGCACAGCATCCTGGGCTGCACTGGTGGATGGCTGTGCCTAATCCTCCTCCTCTTTATTGTACTCCTCCCCATCTTCTGCCTCATCAACTGCACAAAGACAGACAACAATATACAAAGGCAAGCATACCTGGCAGAACACGCATTTGTGAACTATAATGCATACAGACACTATCTTGCCAGCCACACACACATCACACATTGGAACTGAGAACACTGTAACCTGTACGGCACAGATGGCTGACATTCTGTGACCCATTAATTATGTCATTGCAAGTTAGACCATGCAACATGCCATGGTTTGGAGTATTAGGAGAACATACATACATACGGACATGAATGAGAGTGAAGTTACCACCAGTGGATGGATTGAGGTACGTGCATCATTACTGAGCCCCTACTCTGCTCCAACCTTGTCTTCTTGCAACATGTGGAAGCCTGACCTCTAATTATGCTGACCTAACCTACATAGAGCATATGTGTAGCCACAATCCCCCTAACCCCAATCGCCACATTGCCCTCGGTCACATTCTTGGTTAGTCATGCTCACATGCATGTCAACCATGTGTGAGCAGAATGTGACATGGACATGGTCAGTGCACACTTGCATGGCCACTAGTCCATTGACACTCCAATGTACATAACTCAAACATCTATTGGCCAACCACTGAAACTCCTGTCTGGCACATGACCTCATGCATCTCTGCACTGACATTGTCACTCATGCATGTCCACTGGCATCCAGGTTCAGTGTATGGATGTCTCTGACATCATCCACACCTCGGTGTAATTCTGTGTGACTTGTGATTTCCGTTCACAAATGCATTGTCCACACGGATGACACTGTGAACATGTTCAATGAGATGTGTCTTGCATGCTTTTGCCACACATAGGTGTAGCAATGAAATCCTGTATACAGTTATGTGTACTTTAAGATCAAAGTCAACCGCACATGGACACGATGCATCCATCTCCCTGAATGCAGAACATGTGATGGAAGTGACCCTGCTAGCATTACTGCAGTACCAATGGATGGGTGAGGAGGACCCCAGCCAACAATTCCACAACGTTTGACTGCATATCATGTGAAAATGTAAGTACACATGACATGCAAACATGGCACTCACCAGATGTGGCTGCATAGGTGTCCATACCTCCCACACCAACCACCAGTGCACTGCTGATGAGCCCACAGGGTAACCTCTTCAAATGGAGTCAGCTCCTCCTACTGTGGTGATCTGTCTCCAGTGGCCTAGGCAGAGGCCAGGTTGCCACCGTCTTCTCATTGGTCCAGGCTGTGAGGTCCCCATACTCTTGTGGACCTGTAATGCAGTGCACCTCTCCATGTCACATATATTGATTAGGTCTATAACCTTGTGCCAAATCCTCCACCACTGGTTCTGGGAAATGGTACTGCCAGCACAAGGGTACAAGCCGACATGGGGTTTGTAGATAAAATTGTGAGGATTTGCAACTCATCAATGGTGAACCGCTTCTTCCTTTGTGGCCCCTTCTCCTGTGCCTCTTTGTGGGGTGCTCTGTCTCTTCCTGCTCTACAGGCTGGTCCCTATTGCCCCTAGGGGACCTTGGTGCTGCTGGGGCACCTGCAGGCACACCATTATCCTTCTTCTGTCCTCTTCCCAGTCCTCGTCATCTCCCTCTCTGTGGAGCCTTCTCACACATTGTGCAGTCAGTTAAAAGTAGCTAGGTTAAAATCTGTCCTCAGCATCCATGTGGCAGCTCCTCCCAAAACTAGGAACCACGAGGCACACCCCAAAAAAATACGATGTACATGGCACAACCCAAAATAGGATCCATGTGGAATAACCCAGAAAAATACATTCTGCAAGGCAGAACCACAAGAATAGGCACTGCCAGACATCCACAAAAAAGATAGGCTCAGTAAAATGTGTATTACACCCCTAAAAATCTCTGTGAGTTATATGTTCAACCCCCTTGAATGTTTCAGTTTTCGTGCACAATTGGAAATGAGTGTGTCATCCCTTAAATGTCTCTGGCACAGTGTTGGGCTCGTAGGCATGCTGAGTATGGCACGTAAATTACGTGCTTAGGCCCCTCCCTCAGATCTTCAGACTGCTGCCCCGTGAATCCATGAGAGACACCTGTTCCTCCTGCCTTGTGCCATTTATTGCCTTTTCCTGTCCTAGATTGCCTCCAAACCTCCATATCTGCTGCGCCTGGTAGTGTGTGAGTGCCTGCTGACCACCAGCACTGCCTTGGAGAGCCTGCTATTCCCCCTTTGCATGTTCTCCTGTGGCTCACCTGTCAGGCTCTTTGACCACCTCACCTGCCATCTAGGGACTTCCAACTCTCTGTTCCACCACCATAGCTCCACGTCACATCATCAGGACCCATCAGAATTCCGCCAGCCTCAGGGAAGCCATGTCAGCTTCATCGACCAGAAGCCCCAAGGAGAGGCTGAAGGCTGCCAACTTCACCACCAACAAAGTTGTCATCCCGGGTATGCAGGTCCTGGCCCAGTATGATACCCTCTTCAACCCAGAGATGGAGCTTGGGAGGTGTGAATGTCAGATACCAGACATCCATACACATGTGTCAGTCTCAGCTGTTGAGTGTGGATGATGCAATCATCATTTGCAAATGAGCAACCCATAGAGATGTTGTGCATGAATGTCCCTCCCATGCCCCCAACATAACAATCTGGCAACCATTCCTGTCTAAGTAATTGATGTCAGCAACTCTCATTGCATGCACACAAGTACTAGGCATGTTGTTGCCACATCATACAGATATACAGTAGACTCACTAGGAATAGTTTGTCTAACGGCCTGCCTTGTGTGGTCAGGAAGTTGCTCTAAATGAGACTCAATTAATTTTGCGAAGTTCTGTGAGTGCATCATTTTAATTCTTGGAGGCGCATGTAACTAGTGACTTAAAACTGTGATGTTGAACCAGAGACAGTAAGGCAGTATAGTAGCTGAATGTATACACTGTCTCAACAGGTTTGAGAGGCAGTTTAAATGCGAAAAGAAAAAAAAGAAAAAAGGTGCAACAAGAAGTAACACCATAATAGTGAAGACGTGGAAGATATCACGAATAAGGTAGTGAGTGTTGTGACTACAAATACAACAACATCATGAGCCAGTGTGCTCATATGGATTTAACTGACATTTGCATAATGCGATTTCTTTCCGTTAATAATAAAAGAAGGGACGAAGTTAACATGAATGCAAATGAGCGATGTATTCCCCAGATGATAACTAATATTAAGGTTAGTAAAGATGTAAGGATTTAGAACAATGAAAGAAAGTAAATACAAGACCTTCATTGATGAGACAGCTGATATATTTTTTCATAATTTTTTGGTTGTTTGGGGTAGCCTTAAAGATTGATTTCTTCGAAAATTAAGATTGTGTCCCGATGACGGCCTGGTAGCACTATAGAGAATGTGAATGTGAAGGGATGGAGTATTGGCCAAAACAGATTGTGCTGACAGGATTCTTAAGAACTACATCCTTGGCAAGCGGGATTGAAATTTAGACACTATACCCACGAGAAAAAGTAATCTAAATACACTGTAATTGGACTTTTCAACCTGGACGGTGGTCTCTTAGTAATGAAGCAAGGAGGAAAGTTTATTTTTTGCAACATGAACCTTCCAAACTAGGAGCACACAGTGTCAAGAATGTCTCCTTAGCATCAAGTCAAAAATAGAGACCACTCTATCCTGAATGAACAGCTTTTGAAGATTGGCAATTTAGATACCAACCTCAAGCACTTGTATTGCATTGTTTTGCACATTTTAGCTAGTGCTGCACATGGTTCTGCTCCGTATGTATATGTATAAGCAGGTATTTGTATATTGTGGAAATGTTTTGGATTTGTCTTTTAATACACATAGTATTTTGTAGAATAATAAACAGTGTTTTTTTTAATTATGAACAGATGGTAAAGACTCTGTGTGGTCAAGTTGACCATTGTTTACACCTCAGGTCTGTTAAATGATACACCTCAGGTCTGTTAAATGTGATCTAAAAGGGGGTGGGGTGCTGCATGTCTGTGATATACCCATCATCCACAATCAGCAGCTGAGACTGACACATGTGTATGGATGTCTGGTGATGGCATGTTGGTGCATTGGAGTTACATGGATGGCTGTGTGATCTGTCAGGCCACTGCATGAGGGGCCAGACATGACATGTCATCATCGCATTTGTTGGGGCTGGGAGCAATGGCATTTCTGCTTGATCCTCAGCAATGGGTGCCTGTATGTGCTGCATGCTTTCAGGTCAAACTGCCAGGGGTGTATGTTGCTAGAATGTGATTGGATGGACATTGGAGGTACATCCTCCCATCCCGCTCGCATGGCCATGCTGTGCGGAATCAAAGAAGGACTGGTTTGAGGAATCCTGAATTGAACAGGGTAAATTGATTGCTATGGTGTACCGAAAAGAGGACTCTGCTTGCCTGGGCAAGTTCCCCAGACCTGCTATACCCCCATGAATTTAGGAGTTGCCCGCCCTAACAAGCGCTGATCCCCTACCTCTGTGTATTGCCTACTGGTGACATGTTGTGGGGGAGAAGGAGGGTTTTAATTGCCATGAGGCCTGGGACATGCCCGCCTGTGCCTATTGTGTTGCTTTGAATTGCCGGTTGGGCACTCTCCGCACCTGGCCATCTGGTAGTTGACCATAGAATTGAATGGAAGGTTCACATGGCTGGCCAGCTGTGAAAGTCTGGATAGGGTAAAATCTGAGATGTACGCCTATTGGATCTATGTGGAAGCTGGACACATTTGGCCAGACCTACTTGTCTGTCACCCAGGGTACCCCAATTTTAAGGAAGCATTACTGCCTTTCTCTGGTTTACTGTATACAGTGAGAGTGGGTCCTGTCAGCACTTCACTTAGTACTCACTGCAACACCCAGGCAACCGAACCTCAAATGACTTGCTCATCAACAGCAGGGCACCCTGTCCATCCTTCTCCCCATAGTCCACTGGATCATTTGGCACACTTGGTCCATCTAGGGTTTGACTGCTTGGCTGTCCTTGGCCGTTGTTACATGCAATGACCTTCCACCCGACTTGGGTTTGTGTTGACTCTAGAGCATGCCCCCTTGGGGAGTGCCTCTTACATTGGTGCCTCTCCCCTCAAAGCAGAGCAAATGCAGAGAAGCCCAGCAGTTCCCCAGTGGTCATGTCAGAGTTGAAGGGGGGTGGGCTGGCCACAGGGACTGGCCACCATGCAATCGGTATGAGCCCATGTGAGTAATGCCCTTATACTTCTCCACTAAGATCGTTTTTCCACAGCAGTCTGGGACGATGCACATTCCGCATGGTGTCGTTCCACCCTTCCCCATGCTGGTGGTGTAGGTGAGAGCAGCAGCTGCCCCCTCCTTGCACAAGTTGTGCCTGGGCACAGCCTCTCCCTCCCATCCCTCCAGCTGTGCCACTGGCACCTGCTTGACCGACCTGACCACTGAACCTGCAGCATTGGGACATGCACTGATGCTTGCATCCCTGATACAGGCCACAGGGTGCAAAGGTCGTCCTAAGGCCAGTCACCTGAACTTCTGTTACCTGGCCATGAACTCAGATCATACATGGTGAACCACTGGTTTTAAGCATATTGCTGAGTGGAGGGGAGATACATGTCCAGAAGTCCCTCGGTGATGGTGGGTGAGGTGGGAAGTGCCCAGTGCTAAATTCTTGTCCGGCAGCAGTCGCGGGGAATGCGGCATAAAGTGGCTGATGCCCCAGCATCGCTCAGGGTGCACAAGTGCTTCTGATCGGTCTCAACTCGCAAACAGTGTTATGCCACTAGTGGACCCCAACACAGTGTTGGCAGCTTAAGAACTAGACCCTGGATTGTGTCCTTAAGGCAGGCACTACCTCATGGCCACAAGGCCATTTGTCCGTTCGGCCACGCCCAACTTGCGATATGGTTGTGGGTGGCCTGACTGACTCACACATTTGTCTACAGCTTGGCTCCATGGACCCTAATGTGTGTGGGCATAATAGTCTGTGGTATTTGTTTATTGTGGGACGTACGTGTGGCATGGAAGCTGGAGTTGCTGTTCCATTGTTAGGCAAGATTGTATGCAGTACCCTTTTGGTGCACTACAACAACCCTGACCTCCTGGCAATAGGAACCCAACCTTTGGTATAAGTCTGTACTACACAGGTTGGTAGCGTGTTGAGCAGCCAGGCTTATCTCAAGACAGGTCAATGTGAGCTGAGGGAAGTTACACAGAGATTCACAGTGACAAGTATTCAAATAAACTCTTACACACAAGGTTTCTTGAGTAAACAATTATTAATTTTTTTACCAGTCATTTAGAATAAGCCTTCTTCAGAAGGGAGCAATACAAAACAACACACAAATAAACTCCAAAAATACACACTCTTAGTTATCTAAATCAGTAGACACCCATTTGGGATGACTCACAGACACTACCTACACCCTCAGGTGACATCAATTGCTAGGGTGCTGTGGACATTAATATAGCACAGTTTGCATTCACACTTTCTTAGGAGAGTTTCAAAGAAAAGAGGGATCAGAATAAAACAAGTATTCACACAAGGATTCTTAAGAAGGTAAGTACTTTCAATAACCCCCCAATGCAATGTCAGTTAACCCTTTCCTGGAAAGAAAGCAAACACAAAAGCAGAAGAGAGAAGAGTCATTCAGGGAGCCAGGCCAGCCAATGCTAAGTTAGCAAAGCCAGGGTGAACTGAAGCACTTCTTGCAGGTAAGTAGAACGTCTTTCACAATGTTTTAAAAGTCTTATAGAATAGAAGCAATCAAAGTAGGGCCACTAGCTGTTTAGGTTTGTGAAGTAAAGAAGCTGATAGCAACTCTACAGATGCAACCAAGCAAGTCTCCAACAAGGACAAGTGGTTACACAACAAGAGGTAAGTTCTCTTAGACTTTACAGTACCTTTAGGTTGAAGAAAAAGTGCAGCAGATGACTTCTGTTCCTGTGCAGCTCTGCAGATCTCGCTTGTCCTGGGCCTCAGTCGTGGGGACAAGAGGGAGGATTTCTGAGGATTCCTGCACTGTAATTGAATAGTCACCGCTCGCAACCGACAAACTTCAAACAAGTGGCACTTCAGTGTTTCAGCTTCTCGCGTCTACTGCAAATAGCAACACTGTGGTTCCTGTCTGTCGAGATGGGCTTTCCTTGCGTCTGTGGTCCTGCACTCTGTTGAGGGGGCTCAGGCTCGGTCAGTCCTGCTTTTTGGGAGTCCGGAGGATCTTCCTGGAGCTCTTGGCCAGCTTAAAAGCAACGCACACAAACTGGTGGTCCTCTCCCTAGCTATCCGGTTCCAGCAGCGACTGCAGTAGAAACTCAATCAGCTTTAAGAGGATGTCCAGGTGCTTACTTTGGAGTTGATTGGTCCCACCAACTCAAAGGGAGAAGTCGTCCTTGCAGGGGCTTCTCTGTCAATACGAATTTGGAGTTTCAGCACAACAGCAGGGCTTCACCAGGCAAAGCAACGGTCCAGGAGTTGCAGCAGGTGTCCTCTTCAAGTTCTTCTGTGTCCAGTTGTCGACTCTGCCTTCCAAGCCAAAAAGCCTTGCCTTTTATGCAGGTTGCTCCCATTCATTCAAGCCTAGCTGTCAGTCACCCAGCAGGGTGGATATCCTTGCCGGACAGCCAGCCGGCCAATCACCTAACAGTGCATTCCTATCTCCTAGGAGACTAAGCACATGGAGTTTCAGGCATCTCCCTTGCTTCCTGCCCCCGCCAGACACCCTGAAGCCAGAGGTGGGCTTCACTCATGAATTCCACCAAAGGCAAAATTAACAAAGGGACCAAACCTGGTTTGGGGCGCAGAGTAAATCTAAAAAAGGACCGTTCCACAAAGAAATGATGAAAAAGGAACACCGGGCCATTTTTACAAAAATGGCACCCATGGGTGCTTTACCGTGGCTGCGAACGCAGCCCGTAGTAAAATCCCATAATGGTAGTAAAAAGTAAACCACTGCCACCAGCCATTCAGTGAGGACAGCGTAACATAAAAATTTGACATGAGAAGCTAGACAAAGGGGATACTATGTAGCCCCTCCAGCACCCTTTTGTAAGACAGAGGGTCTCATTACGAGGTTAGAGGTAGCCTTGCCGGTAAAACCGGCAAGGCTACCTCCAAACTCGCATCCAGGTCCGACACCCATGAATGGGCAATTACCGGGCTATTCCGGCCCAGCCGGACCCGGTAATTGCCCTTTTGCGGGTGCCGGGCCTGGTACATCCCTATTCCCATTGAGCCCTATCGGGCTCAATGGGAATGGAGACGTCGGATGAACCGGCACCATTTACAACAGTGCCGGTACATCCAAAATGCTGTGCTCGCGAGTGCCGCTCTGACTGCCAGGTCAGACCTGGCAGGCTGACAGGCACCCGTGAGCACAGATCGTAGTATGGCGGTACGGTAGCAGCGGTTGTTGCCTTACTGCCATACTTATAATGAGGCCCAGTGTGTGCTGGGTCCATAAGGTTACAAATGTAAGTAAAGTCAATTTCATTTTTACTGCTCTGGGAAACAGTAGTTTATCCCAGAGAAGGTATATAAACCTTTGGGAAATCTGAAATACTTCCCTGTGTCACTGCACCGAAGGTGCTGTGTGACACAATGTAAAAGATGATGCCTATGGAGTTTGTCAGACTCCACAACCAAAAGAAACACAGTGTACAAATCACATTAAAATACATGAGAGAGTGGGAAAAAGGGTCTCACTCTCTCCAGGTTAAAAAAATCAAGTCCTCAAAATCCAGCAAAGTTGCTGGGGGTCTCTCACATAGAGGGAATTAGGACATTTCTAAGAATTCTCACTAACACTCATCCCCCCAGACTAAGGGACATGAGGATTTAATCCACCCCTGAATTAATTTCCTTACTCCAGTTGGTCATACTTTCTGGAGAGACCATTAGCATGTTGGTGATTACACCCTGACCTGTGTTCTATGGTAAAATCAAACCCCTGTAAGCTGATTGACCATCTTAACAATTTAGGATTCTCCCCATTCATCTGCATTAACCATCTCAAGGGTTGGTGGTCTGTTTGAATTACAAAAGTAGATTCATATAAGTATGGTCTAAACTTCTTCAAATACCACAAAATGACAAAACACTCACGTTCTATGGTTGCCCACCTTGTTTCAGGGTCCTTCAGTTTCCTACTGATGAAGCAGATTGGGTGTTCCCTGCCTCTCATCCAGCTGACTCATAACTGCAACTATACCTGTAATGGAAGCATCCGTTTGTACAGTAAAGGATTTGTTGTAGTCTGGAGCTGTCATGACTGGAGCTTTACAAAGGGCTTTCTTAAGTCTTTCAATTGCCTTAGTGCACTCCTCATTCCATCTGACTTTCTTGTGGAATTTGGGTGAGCAGATCACATTCAAGGGAAAAGCGATGGTCCCACAGTACACAATGAAGTTCCTATAAGTAACCTGTGAGACCTGGAAAGGCTCTCACTTGGGTTTGAGTAGTAGGGGTTGGTCAGTCCTGTACAGCTTGTACCTTGCTAGGCAATGGCTTTATTTCACCTCCTCCTATCTCATGTCCAAGGTAGACCACTTTACTCTGACCAATTTGACATGTACTTGCCTTTATGGTCAGATTGGCCTGCTCATGAGCCTGCAATACATATCCTAAGTGGTCAATATGTTCCTTCCAAGTAGGGCCGAATACTGCTATGTCACCCAAGTATGCCATGCAGAAGTCCTCCATCCCATTCAGAACATGATTTACCATCCTTTGAAATGTAGCAGGTACATTCCTTAGTCCAAAAGGGATAACCTTAAACTGGTAGAGGCCTCCTGGGGTTGAAAATGCAGATTTCACCTTGGCATGGTCTGTTAGAGCTATTTGCCAATAGCCTGAGGTTAGGTCAAATCTACTGAGGTACTTGGCTGAACCAAATGTGTCCACCAGCTCATCTGTCAGTCATGGTGACTGCATTAAGAGCTCTAGTGCACACAGATTCTCAATTCCTTGGATCCTGCCTTTGGTACTAGTCCAACTGCACTAGCCCAGGGACTGCTAGCAGGCTTCATTACCCCAAGATCAAGCATCTTCTTGACCTCTTCCTTTATGTGGGTTCTTACTAGGGCTGTACCGAACTTCGGCTTCGAGTCCCTATTCTGCCGAAATTCGGCTGAAATACAGCTATCCGGCTTTGGCAGAATAGTTTCAGTGTAGGGACTCGAAGCCGAAGTCCACTTTCTATGATTAGCTGCCCTCTCCCTGTTTGGGAGATGGCAGCCAATCATGGAAGGTTTTGCAGTGTTCAGGCTGCAGAAGCCAAACAAGCTGTTTGCCTATTGGCTTCTGCAGCCTGACCACAGAGGAACCAGCCTAACGTGTTGTAATAGGAGGCGAGGGAAGGGAACAGTTCTTCCCTTCCCTCGCTTCCTATGCCAATGGACAGCTCCAGCAGATGCCAGCACCCGGACCCGGAGACATCGCCAGGTAAGTGACCATGACCCCCCCATGCCCACTCATCACGGTGACCCCCGCTGCCTCACCACAGTTATATTGTTGTTTATCGGGCCACCGGTGCAAAGCCGGTGGCCCGACATTGTTTTGCATTGGAGGGCCGCTCCTAGCGCCCCCCCCAGAGTCATGAGGCCACCGGGACACTTTGCCGACCCAGGCGGCCTCGATTTCAAATGTGTCCCCCGCCCCTTCAGCACGGTGAGGCCGCGGGGGTTCCCTGTGGCCCCGCGGCCTCACCGCAATAATATTGTTGTTCGTCGGGCCACCGGTGCAAAGCCAGTGGCCGACATTGTTTTGCATTGGGGGCCTGCAGGAGTGGCCCCCCCAGACTCATGAGGCCGCTGGGGCACTTTGGCCACCCCGGCAGCTTCGCTTTGAAATGTGCTCCCCACATGTCCCCTCATCACGGTGAGGCCGCGGGGGCACCCCCGCTGTCTCACTGCAATAATTTTGTTCATGCTGGATGGCATTTTGTACAAAGATCTGTGTCAGATATGATGACACATGCAAGAAAACTTGTAGGCCACTTCAAACATTCTAGTTCCGCCACGTCCCGCCTGCACACACTACAAAAATATCTAGGGTTGCCTGAATTGCAGTTGATTCAAGATGTATCTACACGGTGGAACTCGTCCTTTTTGATGCTGGGGCGACTGGTAGGGCAGAGGCGGCCAGTAAGTTTGTACTATGCGGAGGACGATAAAGTGTCAAATCTTTCTGTCTGCCAGTGACTTTTGGCAGAAAATGTTTTATCTTTGTTGGCACCATTTGCAGAGCTCACAAAGGAGATTTGCTCCCATGCATCAAGCATCTCCTTAGTGGTTCCTGCTGTGAAAGCTTTAAGGGCCTACCTGAGCTCTGGCGAGGTTAGGGACACTGGTGTGAAGCTAGTGAAAGCAGAGTTATTGAAGGCTGTAGAGGCAAGATTCAAAGACATTGAGGCTATACCCATCTTTTTTTTTTTTTTTTTTATTTGATTTAATTGTATGAAACAATTTTTACAAAGTAGAAAAGAGACAAAATCTCCACATTAACTATTCCAAAATTCCCACGATCATTGTCCTGAGCCCCAACATCTCGTGATTCCCTGAGGGGCTCCATCAGATCGATCTTTTTCGGTTTGAATTCAAATTCCGAATCAGAGTGAGGTTCAGCTACCCCCCAGGAGAAATCGAGGTAAGGACGCCCAACTAGTAGACCTGCCCACTCATACTATACCCATCTACTGTGTGGCAACAGGCATCGATCTGCGGTTCAAATTAACATTTTTCAGCAATGATGTTGTGGCCAACAATGTGAAATGTTCTATGCACTATACTACCTTAGCCCTCTGTGAGCAGTCCTCGCCTCCTGAGGGGCAACCTGCAGACCCTGACCCACAAGAGGACGAGCCACCACCCAAGAAGAGCGTTCCACCATGTGGCATATGGGCATTCTGGGACAGTGTTGTTGAGCAGTCCACGGCTGGTGTGAGTCAGTCAATAAATTCCCTGGACACTGAGCTCAGTGTCTTTTTGAGAGAGCCGCTGCTCCCTAAAACTGCAGACCCGCTGGAGTGGTGGGACATGAACAGTGTTCGGTTTCCAGGGTTGGCGAATGTTGCGCGAGAGTACTTGGCACCTCCCCCTTTCAATGTGGCAGCGAGAGAGTGTTCAGTTCAGCTGGAGAGATTTACTCTGAACACAGAAGTAGCCTCTTAGCTGAAAATGTTGAAAGGCTTGTTTTCCTAAAATACAACCTTCCCCTTACAGGTTACTCTTACTAGGAGTAAGGGCTTTTCCCATAACTTTTGTTTTTTCTTTGTCTTTTGTCATAAGCTTACAGAGATGTGTCCAATTAATACATATGTACCCATGCAATAGAATGCCTCATTAGTTTATTAATTGAAATGCTGTTTTTTATGCCCTAGAATACTATTCGGCTCACTATTCGTCCCCGGCCGAATAGTTGACAAACTATTCGGTATTCGGCCGAATACTAAATATGCTATTCGGTACAGCTCTAGTTCTTACATGGTCTGACATCCTGTAAACACCTGCTTTTGACAGCTAAACAGTCAACAGTGATAATTTCATGCTGGCCCCAAGGGCTCAAGCATTGTGTTACTGAAAACAGAGGGGAAAACTGATTTAACAGAGCTTTGCACTCCTCCTGTTGTTCCAGCTAGCTCTTGGAATGAGGAGAATCGTGGGATATATGTATGCTGAGTCATTAATCTGAATAGAAAATCAGCCTTAGAGCTAGAAACTGCCAACTGTTTCTTTTTAAAGGTTTGTCACAAAGTGGTTGATGTTGTGCACGCTTGAAAATGGCAATTTGTTGTGCTAATATGATGGCATCTAACAGGGCACAGATGTGTGTATTATGTTTAAGCATCAAACCAGACAATGTGAAGAAGACTCAGGCATATCATGAATCAGTGTAGATGGTCACTCCTTTGTTGATCAGCTAAAATGCATGCCATAGTCATGGTAACCTGGTCAGATATCACATTTGGTAATTGGGAACTTGTTATCATGGCCCATGGAGAATGGCCCACATATAGTGCAACTCGATTTCCTTCATCATTACGGAAACTTGACCCATCAACAAATTAAATTATCTAAGGGAACATCAAGTAGTTCAGAAGTGATCGAAAAACAATCATATGACTCCCTGTTAATTGAACTAGGTAACCTAGATGCAAGATTTCAAATGGGGAAGTGTGTCAGAGGGAAGTGAGATGAAATCATTAACAATATTTTGTAGTTACTTGAGCAAGCAACAGGTGTTGCATTTTGTTTTTCATTAACAATGCAGTATTAGCATGTGGTACAGTAACCTCAAGGTAGGGTCCCAAAACAATACATTCACATTGCTGTATCACAGGTGCGGCTGCTGAGGCTGACCTGAGAGAAGAAGGACAACCTGCAGCCACTACGCAAGTGCATGCTGCTTTTACCATGTTTTTGAGTGAGAACTGCCTGTGAAAACCTATTACTTTCACGACAATACAAAATGACCTTTTTGTTGTAATCTGGCAACCCTAGACCAGGTGCCTTCAAGAGTGTGTGTTTTACTGCAGTGAAAGAAAGAATGTTCAGCTTCTCTGGAGGGGCCACTGAGGGTGTCTGCTCAGGGTGTATGATTGAACTGAGAATGGGCGCAGAGCAGGGGACAGATATTGGGCAACCAGCTGTTGGGTAATTGGCAGTTAGTGAGAGGGCTGAAAGTTTTTCTTGGGAGCTATGTGTTATGGTGTGGACAGAGCAGTGGATGGAGCAGACCGTTGCAGATTAGATCACACAATAATAAAAACGAAGATAATATCCTCCTCATTTTACAAATTGTTGTCCAATTGAGGATAAAGCTTAGAGTGTGCTGGCCCCAAATATACATCTTCAATTATTTTACCCTTTGATCTCAGATGTTTAATTTGGATTTGTATTTTCTCATTCCAGTCATTTAATCCTTTTATTTCACAGTTATTGAGTCTGCGTCGTGCCTCTTCATATAAATCAGAATAAGTGTCCAGGCTGGATTAAGTTTCCAGGGGTCCCAGTGTCTAATTATTATGGGTGCATGTGACTGAGATCATCTATGCAGCAATCACATTAACCAGCTGATCCTACTTACAAGGATTGCAACCTACAACCAGCAGGCTACTTATGAATCTCTGCAGCAGGCATTTTAGGAGGCAGCGCCACATGACTGGTATTGGAATCTGTCTATCTCACCAGTTTACCCCAGATAACTTTCCTAACGTGCACAGTACTATATGTTTTCTAGGGCTTGAAGGCTACTGTTTACCAGCATGCTATACACCTGTTTATAGAACCATCTTACCCCAGATAATGTTCATAAAGTGCACAGTGCACAGTCCTCCATGTTTTCTAGGGCTTGAAGGCTACTGTTTACCAGCAAGCTATACACCTGTATATAGAACCATCTTACCCCCAGATAATGTTCATAAAGTGCACAGTGCACAGTCCTCCATGTTTTCTAGGGCTTGAAGGCTACTGTTTATCAGCAAGCTATACACCTGTATATAGAACCATCTTACCCCCAGATAATGTTCATAAAGTGCACAGTGCACAGTCCTTCATGTTTCCTAGGGCTTGAAGGCTACTGTTTACCAGCATGCTATATACCTGTATATAGAACCATCTTACCCCCAGATAATGTTCATAAAGTGCACAGTCCTCCCTGTGTTGCTAGGACTTGAAGGCTACAGTCCAGAAACATGCTGCACAGCTGAAGCACTGGGGTAGTCAGATGAAATAGAATTTGTGAATCACATTTCAAGTGACCACCAATGAGGCCCTTGCTAAGGGCTGCTATTATCCTCTGTAATGGCACTTTGACGAAAGGCTAAAATGTGAACACTGGGGAATGAGATGTGTGAGAAGTTTGCAAACTTCACACACATTGTAATTGTGAGGCAAAACTAAAAACAAAGCTGGAGACAGGTAGTGCTCATGTTGTTGCAGCTAAAAGGGTACAGTGACAGTGATTGAGTCACCATCTGAGGAGCTCGTGTGTTGGTAATTACTGGTGTCACTTCTACAGCATCTCTTTGGAACTCGCTCCCATTGACTAACCCTTGCTTCATGAGTCACACATACAATAAGTAATGGCCATGAGCACTCCGAAAATAGCAATTCATCACATGATAACATGAGCACCCATGATGCACTGCAGCTTTAAGTAAGAACTGCAAGCAACCCAGAACACTGTCTCAGAGTACAATAATATCATAAGACTGCTTTGTTGTCTGTATCTAACAGTGAGACTAAACCAAAGTCCAGAACAAGCAAACGGGTCTGTGAAGTTGTCTAATGATAATGTATAGCTTTCTGTCTATGTACATTCATGCACTGAACGTACACTCAGGGTCATTTCTTGGGGTGGACAAAGCCGGTGGCTGCCGGTTGGTGCAGGTACTATTTAGGTGCACAATTAGCTTTTCCCTGCCATCATTCCAAGACTTATTTACAAACCATTTTCCCGTTTTACATTTTTCTTTGCTTTGCATGTTAAGTACCGAGAAAGAAACAGGAATGCACAGAGCATATCAATCATGTTTTTCAGATTTCTTTGTTCATAGCAGAGCATTTTAATTGGGGGAGCAATTAGTGGTAGATGTTGTTAATTGTCAGTTATTATTGCTGGTGGAGTGTGCCTGAACAACTGAAAATACTGCGTGATTAGAAATGGGAGAAATGCACAACAAGCTCCATGCTCTGTAAAACAATGGGCCTCATTATGACCCCAGCAGTAGCTGTGCCGGTAAAAACGGCACGGCTGCCGCCGGAGTCATTTTTTTTTCAGCACCCGGCAATGGGGACTTTTAGCCCTAGTGGTCCCGGTAATTCCCCATTGCCGAGCGCCGGGACAAATTACTCCCCATTCCAATTCGAGTCTCATTGGACTCAATGGGAATGGGGAAGACAGTAGCACCTGCACCATTCATAATGGTGCCGGTGCTACCGTCAATGTGTGTGAGCAAGTGCCGTGCCGCCCGCCAGGTCAGATCTGGCGGGCTGAAAGGCACCCGCTCGCAAAACTCAGAATAAGCCAGTCCGGTAACAAAGGTGCAAGTAGCTTACCGGCACCGTTGTTACCGGACCAGCATACTTACAATGAGGCACAATTACTTCAAGAAGGTGACCTTTTCATGCATTTTGTTTCACCAGTGAATTTAAATCTTCATAGTACATCTGTGAAACCCAAAGAATATTTGTTTAGGCCCACTAAGACATACCTGTACCAACTAGAGTTGGGAATATATATTGTCTAGTGCCTAAATTGCAGACTGGGCTCAGATATCAGCGTCACCACTTAATCAAGGTATGTGATCCTGGGCAAATAATGTAATAGCTACTTCTTCTATAGCTACTAATATTAAGAAGGGATGAAGTTTGCAGGGCACAGAGGTTAAAAAAACTCGTTCATGGTTTACTAGACTATAATTATTGACAAAGCCAACAGTTGTGGATTGTGGACAGTGAATTGCATTCCTTGTTGCAACATATTCACCATACAAGTAAATATTGGTTGTTTCCAAATGTGTGGGTCACCCTGAAGTTCTCGCTTACCAGTGCTGTTATGATTGTTGCGAGGAGTTTCAGTAACAAATCTGATGAAAATATTTGTAGTCTTTAATAGCAGAAGATAGGCTATTGGCTCTAGATGTAAAATTAAATGAATTGAGTGCAACATCTCAAAAATAGTTCACACAACTACAATACATACATTTTCAGCAGTACACTCCTGAAGAGTGGGCATGAGATAGAAGAACGTATGCATATAATAATGAAAGTGAACTCTTTTTTCCAATATTGTTGTCTACTTTGCTGTGTCAAGTTACTACTTTTAAGTACTTAAATTAGAAGTTAATAAAACTAGATTTTGTTTATAATAGAGTGTATTTATAATGTTTGGGAGGGGTTGCTTTGTAGGATTCCCTTTATAGGGGTGCATTCTAATGTTTAGCCATGGGCAAGTGTTGTTTATGAAATGCCCTGCAGGTACTAATTTTATAGGCCTGACCCTTTTTTATGTTGTTGCACTCACGTGAACTACAACTATATATATAGCTGTTTAAAAGATGCCCTACTATACCCCTTTCAGGAAGTTCTGGAACTAAAGATTAACTCTGTTGCTTCAGAACACATTTACTTAGAATGCCACACAAACGAAATGTATTGATTTATCATCGAAAAGATAAAATTACTATCATTTTTAGAGAGCAGATATTCATGGCAGAGACTGGCTTTCTCTCAGTAGTAATTTTGGGATTGTGACAGCAGAGATGTTGACCTGAAGCGAGATAAGTTGCATGAAGACAGAGTATGATGCATGATACTAGGAAACAGACCCTCCTTGTGGAGGGCAATTTATTACATTTTGGCGGCCTATTTTCTATGCACTCGAAGCATCCCATTGAACAAAAATATTAAATATATTTCCAGAAAGGTTGTGTCGCACAGAGCATGACAGAAGCCACAGTGCTCACATTTGATCAGCTGACAAAAAGAATGTAATGGCTTGGTGTCTCTCCTATCATCTTTCTGTCTGTGGCCACCATCTACAGCCCCCCTTGCCAGGTACCCCTCCCCCTCTCAGAGTGGGCTGACCTCATCTTTTCTCTGCAGGCCTCCACCTCCAAACTTTTCCTCATCTACAACTTTAATATTCATCTTGACTGCACTGAAGTGGGCTCTGGATCCTTCTGCAACCTATGTGGCTCAATTTCACTCACCATTCTTCCCTCTGGTCGGACACACCTATGAAGCAAGTGTCAGTTGCTGCTTTTGCCGCCAGCTTCATTCCCATTCCTACTCCACCCACAGACTGTCACTCTGACAGAGCCCTTGCAAACCTTCAACTCTCCATCTTGGATATCCTTGCCCCTGTCATAAGGATCCACATGAATCCTGCCTACAAGATAAACTCCTGGTTTGATTCCAACTTTGCCTCTTTGAAACGCAAGTGCAGAGTTGCTAAGCGGAAGTGGCCAGCTTCGAGCACATCCTCCGAAAAACTGGCCTGCCGCCTGCTGCAAAGGAAATACAGACTCGCCATGTGCCAGAAGAGGGACTTTATCCAAGCCTGCATCTCTTGGCCACTAACAACACAGCTGAACTTTTCAAAATCTGCAAGGAACTCTCCAATGCTACTGCGGTCTCCATTTCTCCTCTGCCTTCCCTGTCCCTCTGCACTTCTCTGGCCTCTCAATTCACTACTAAAACTCAGAACATACTATGTCCTCACTCTCCTCTACATCACACCCTTCTACCTCTCCCGCTCTAAGACCTCCCTTGTCCCACCTCCCCATCCCTCCTGCTCTCCCCTTTCTCTCCAATATCACCTGATGAGGTTTCTAGACAAGTCAGCTCTATGATAGTCTTATCCAAAGAGGTTCTCCCCTGCTCCTCCGGAACTAACATGGACAACATTGTCTTGCTTCCTCCAGCCTGGCTTATTTCTGCAATCACTCCTTTGCCACTGGAACCTTCCCTTCACCCTTCAAGCACTCCCTTGTGCACCCTCTCCTCACAAAAACCTTCTGCCAACTCTTCCTGTCAGGCTAACTACTGCCCTATCTCAATTATCCCCTTCCAGGGAAAACTCTTGGACAAGCTGACCCTCTCCAAGTTTACCCACCACACTGAGTCTGTTGGTTGTACTCCTGAACACCCCTGAGGACTTGCTCCCTAATCTTGACTTCAACGTTCCTTCTGTTCTCATAATTTGGGACCTTTCCTCTGCCTTTGATACTGTAAATCATATCACCCTTATAAATCGGCTCAGTGATACCCTTGGAATCAAAGACCTGGGTTTGGACTGGCTGACCTCCTTCCTCTCTGACCGGGGCCATTTTATCTCCTCCATCTTACTCTCAATGTTTGGTTTCCTCCAGCGCTCTATACTCTTGCCTTGGCTCTTCATCATCTACCTTGCAACTCTTTCCCATTTGATCACCTTCTCTACTAACTTCCAGTGTTATGCGGATGACACGCAACTCCATCAAGTTCCCTCTGCTGCCTTCTCCTCTTCCTCTCTCATTTCTGAATTGTCTGCTATTCAGGCAGGGTGCACTGCTAACAGCTCCTTCCATCCTCCATGGGTAACCTCCACGATCCCTCCTTTGAGGAAAGAAACCTTGGTGTCATCTTTGACTCCTCGCTCTCCTTCTCTCCTCAAATCACAGACCTTGCTAAGAAGTCCCACTTTCAGCTACACCTCCTCAGAGTCATTCTCCCTTTCGTCACCTTCCCCCAGAAACTCAAGTCTCCAGAGCTCTGATCCTCTCCAGACTGGACTACTGCTACAGCCTCTTCCTCAACTTACTTAACTCCTTCCTTCATCCCCTTCAACTAATCCAGAATAGGAATACAAGACTAATCCTTGGCCTCAAGCCCAGGGACCACATTGCTCCAGCCCTTAAATCTCTACACTGGCTCCCAGTTGCTCAGAGGATCAAGTTCAAAATACTCAACATCACCTGGGACCCTGCTGCATCCAACTCTCTCTCCCTAAATACCTAATTGCTACAGCACTCTAACTTCTAGCTCCAACTCTCTTCAGATCAGACTCTTCCCCAAGCAGAGAGTGGGGGTAGATCTCTCTCCTCTGTAGGTGCCTCCCTCTGGAATGGTCTCTCTGCCCTTCTCAGACTTGAGCCAGATCTCCTTAAGTTTCGGAAGCTTCTCAAGACTCTCCTTTTCTCTTTCTACTTCCCTCTCTCCTCCCCTGCTAATCTCTCCTCTGCCTCATAACTGGCTGCCTGGTGCCACCATATTCTTACAGGACACCAGGCCCTCCTCGACCAGTTTACCCTGTGTACTTCATCTCCTCTGACCCTCCCTCCCAACCTGCACTTGCCCTTCGGGGTTTTCTCCCCTGCACTAGCCTGGCTGGACCTGCACCCCTGGTGCCCTTCCAAACCCATTTCTCGCACTTGGACCTCCTGCCCTGGCACACTCTTCTTTCCCCAGGCACTGTCAACCGGGGCCTCCTCTGGAACTTGCTTAACCCACTGGCACTCCCCCAAGCCCCCTGCACTTCAGTTAACTACACTTGCATGATCCTTATTTCACAAGGCCAAGTTGGACCGTTTGTTTTGTCATCCCTGTGCCCCCCCTCTTATCTTGTTGCGCCATGAAACACATTATGAATAGGCACATTATAAATACCCAATTAATAAAATAAAATAAATAATGAACTGCACGTGTTGTTACTGTAGGATAACTACACAAGTGTGTCTCACAAACAAAAGTGTGACTGCAAATAAAAAATAAAAAGCAACGTAATAAAATGCATCTGCATCTGATTTGGTGGGCCCGGTGCAGCTGAATCTTTTGCTGCATGGTTAAACTGCCCAGTAAACATATCATTGTTTTGAACAGATTTGACACTTTTTACATAAGAGAGCTCTCTTAAGTTTGCTATCTTCTCTATGTCGAAGGTACCTTTGAGCAAGAATTGGTTATGGCAATTTTCCCTTTTTAAAGTCTTGCCAGACTTCTGCCACCAGTTTGTGTCTATCCTCACTACTTAAACCCAAAGGAGTAACACCAGTTAAGGCAAGCCTACCACTCACCGGGTCGATGGAGTTTTAGAGTGACCTCCACCCTGTCAGATGAGGAGCTGGAAATGGAGGCAAAAGGTTAGCATGTTGCCAATGTCCTCCTCGGGTGCCAACAATTCTTGGTCATGGCATGAAGAAACAGAGAACAAACTCTAGAATATGGAAGAGTAGCAGGAAGCAGAGTCAGTTTATCACGCTGCATTGCAACATAAAAACCGATAGCATGCCTCCTTCCAAACTTCAAGACATCAAACTAACCTTCGACCCCGAAATCGGGCTAATTTACAACATTTTTAGAGCTGAAAAATTAACATCTCATCGCTATGTGCAATTGTGTCATTGATTTGGCAGCTAGTCGTGGGAAGATGCAGTCTTTCTCCTCGAGGAGCAGCCTCTTGCTTGTTCATCTTTCCTTCCTGTACACCTGTCACGTGGCTAGACTGTTGGCAGTTAACTTGGGAGCCAGATGATGCCTTTCGCAAATAATTTTCATCCTGTACTTTTCTGTCACTTCACAGTTCCAGCATTATCCCCAGTGCTGGATTAACCATTAGGCCAAGTAGGTACCATTCTATGGGCCCCACTCCTTTTAGGGGCCCCACTATAACGGATCAAAATAAAGTGGTGGGGAAAATTTGAAACGTATTAGGAGATATTTCGACTGCCTAGGACCCTCCACAGAGTTTAATCTGGCACTGATTATCCCACATTCTCTCACAGTTGTTCTGGGCTGTCCCACCTCCTAGCGGGTTTTCTAGCTGATTATGCACCTTTGAAGGCGTGAGCAGTCCTAACGACTGAGGCCTCACAATAATGTTTGTCAGAGTTATATAGACGTGTATGTGATTAATTGTCAAGCCTAAAGGGGAAGAAGAAATATACAATTAAGAAATTATTTTATAACCACACAACTGATACACCAAGTCCGATGTTGGTGACTCACCTGCATCCTCCTGGCCCCAGCCATAATTATCTGCGCACACTGCAGCATGCCTGTGTCCTCAGTATTGCCAGGACCACCAACATCACCCTCGCTTTATGAAACATTCTCTCAGCTCACTGGAGCAGTTATTGTCAGGGTAGCATGGCCTACTCCTCCTGGCTTGAGCGTTGTCACACTAACTCAATATGCTCCTTCTGGACACACATTCCGCATTATGCTATTCAACACGTGCAGTGTTGTCACGTTACTGGAATCAGAAAATGAATGTGAGGGGTGGTCTCCTTGGCACCAATAACATACCTCTCTTTTGCGATTTTTTTGTCATCTTTACGGCACATCTCAGTTACCTGATGTTGCCAGTTCAGAGGCGGTGGTACAGTGAGAGTGGAATGGTGGTGGTGGCCATGGTGGTGGCAGTAGTGGAGGTGGGGGTATGGGTAGCAGGCCACACTTGTTCACCACTGGGGGGTGTCCCTGGATTTGGAACTAGTGTAGTTGGGATAATCATCGTTGTCATAATATTGGCCACCATCATCTTGGATTGAAATCCCAGCACCTTTGCAGGATTCAACGAGTAGAGCTTAATTTGCAGTAATTGGTGCATAGAGTGTGCCACACACCAATTGCCACTTAGGGAGCCCTCACTGGTTCCTGACAATAGCTTCTAAGACAATGCTTCGTCCATCTTTCATTCCTCGAGCTGGATATATGAGATCAACATGGCAGGTACATAATTGTTTTCCATGGTAAGAATGGTTAGTGAGGAACACTTTGCAGTCAACTTTCCAATACACACTTTTGACTGCCCCTAAGCGTTTGGAGACCAGGCATATAATGCTACATTATTGCCCGATGTTGGTAAGGACAGGTACTCTTCCCTCCACATGGCAAGTGGGTATGTTCACTCCAGATTACAAACAGGTATGGCGTGCATGCTTTCTGTGTATGTACTTGCTTGTCCTGACACCCTGGCTCCCAAAGCCCTGCTGATGCACCATATCAAGGATGAGACTGCTAGCTCCTCTGACATCCTCCTTTGGATGCGCTCTGATGGTGATGGCCCATCAGGATCATGTTGCATATGCCATTTCAGGACAACACTATTAGGGTGAGGGCACAATGATGTGGTAGAGGATTCTGAACCGAGGAGCAGCATGGTTCTTGGGAGCAGTGTTGGTCATCGGGTGTCCACACCGCTTACCTCCTCCTTCACCACGTTCGTTATCTGCTAAGAAGGTCTGCGTCTATTCTGAGAATTGCATTTTCCTCTGACACCATGCCTTTTCTTTCCATTCAACGCCTGCTTATTGCCTGGATGGTAATCACACGCTCTGGATTTAAGAGAGTTGGTTTGTTAATGCCACACTAACTGTATTTAACAGGTGTGGTAACACATTACTGGAAGTGGTAATCCTGTGAGAGCTGAGAAACAATGGGAGTCATTGCAAGCCTGAAAATAGTTGAGAGTCATTTAGAGTATTTGAAAACATGTTTGTGCCTGTGTATATCCCCTCGGCTACCTTTGTCTTTGCGTAGAGAAGACAATGGGCCTCATTACACGGTAGGCGGTAAGGGTTTACCGGTACCGGTATTTTACCGGTACCGGTAAATCCTTACCGCCTTACTACGAGGTCCCTTTGTGGGTTGGGGATTTTAACGCCTGCTTTTTGCAGGCGTTAAAAACCAACCCGCAAAGGGACCCAGGGAGCTAATTACGGTACAGCAATTTGCAGTGCCGTAATTAGCGCCTTCCCCATTCCCATTATGCCCTACGGGCCAAAAATGGGAATGGGGAAGGGCAATGGTGGAAGGGGAATTACCGCCCCTCCAACCTTGGAATGGGGCGGTAATTCCCCTTTCCATCAAGGCGGTGCCGGTATTTTACCGGCATGAACCATGGCGCTAATTGTGCCATGGTTCTCCACCTACCGTGTAATGAGGCCCAATGTAATATACTGCTTTGTGTTTTTGACAAATCGTATTTCAAGATTGTTTTGTAAACCATATTGCGCCTTGCTTCCTCATTAGAGATGTGCCCACACTCCCGAAGACAATCATTACTTTAAACCTACAACCTTTGGAAACTACCTGCTGAAGGTCTAAGAGAGGCCACTTTGGGAGCACGTTCTAATTATAGGGACATTCACATGCCTAAGTGTTATTAAGAGGAGGAGCACACATTACTTTTTATTTACTTTATATTTACATTGCTATTATAGTTATTACTGAAAGCTGTGGTTGCAAGTACAACACAAAACGGAAGCTATGATGTTTTAAATGTTCATATTTTGGCCTATGCAACATTGAATCTCTTGTGCTTATTTAACTGGGAACTTAGAACTCCAGGAAAAGGGTGACTTCATTACAATCTTCCTCTTTAAGATGTGGGATGAAAATAAGAGGAATCCAAAATGTGGAATTCAATTGAAAAGGGATAATAATCTATGGGCCTCATTACACGGACGGCGGTAAGGGTTTACCGGTACTGGTAAGGGCACCGGTACCGGTAAACCCTTACCGCCTTACTACGAGGTCCCTTTGCGGGTTGGTACTTTAACACCTGCTGTTTAGCAGGCGTTAAAAACCAACCCGCAAAGGGACCAGGGTGCTAATTACGGTACCGCAATTTGCGCCACCGTAATTAGCGCCTTCCCCATTCCCATAGAGCCCTATGGGGCAAAAATGGGAATGGGGAAAGGCAATGGGGGAAGGGGGAATTACCGCCCCGCCAACCTTGGAATAGGGCGGTAATTCCCCTTTCCTCCCAGGCCGTGCCAGTATTTTACCGGCCTGGACCATGGTGCTAATAGCACCTTGGTCCTCCACCTACCGTGTAATGAGGCCCTATGTCTACTGGTAAAAGAAAAAAGAGATAGGTAAGTTCTTACAGAGCTTCTCACCATTTGTGGTATGTATACAGCAATGGCATATGAAACCTCTGGTCCCTGGTCTTTGCCTTATGCAGGGCTCTTCGTTATTACCAATTGGTGGTTTTACTTTACCAACTATAGTGGATAAATCTCCAGTTTTGGAAATTGAGGGTGAGGCAACACGCGCATTCTCATATCCCCACTGGGTCAGCCGAGTTGTTGGCAGAACAGAGAGGGAGTTGGGATAATGATGCAACTGGGTGTGGTGCCTTTCTGGCGGCTGTGCCATCACATATAGGCCTAGCGTACTGCCCTTGCTAGCGGTCATTTAGACGTCATGGTTGCAGTGGAGCTTGGAATTCTATTATCATTGGATCCCTTTTAATTATTTTTCTGTTGCTGTGTTAAAGCAGGGCAAGAGACCCAGAAGGCTCTGATTTAAGAGTATTGTTAAGTTATTTTGTATTTGTATCATACGTTTTAGGGGAAGGTTTGAAGAGCAGTGAGGAGATGAGGCACGAAAAGAGCTAACAGATCAGGATGAAAGAAAGTCATTGAATCAGAAGGCAAGCGCTGAAAGGTAGATCTGGCATACCCTGAGATCGGACAGCTAGATGTTCACTAGGATTTGGGGGAGCAGGGCTAATGTTGGAGGGTAATGACATTTTAGAGGTGGGGAGGGGATAGGTACATTAGTTTAATGATTTCTAGGTCCCATCTAGTTAATAAGTAGAACTAGGATTGGATAATGCAAGGCAACTTTGTTACACAATACATGTAAACATGCAACCTAGTTGGTGTGCAGTTTTTCACGAAATGCTTTTCATGAACATGGAAAGCATGTTATGTTTGTTACAAAACATATTGCTTTCTACGAATAGGATGTGCACATTAGCTGAATTCTGAGCTATACCTCCCTACAGTTAAATATGGTGTTATTACTATACTCATCACATTTTAATGCCGGATGTGTATTCTTCTTATCTGCATGCTGTGAGGGACCGAGTGGGGGTCTGGACTTCCGCTCTCTTATTGTTAGAAGAGAGCACAAAGGACCCCAGCCAAGATTCTCAATATTGGTACGTGGTCGAGCAATCAAGGCCTAGCTTCTCAGGAGGTGATGCAGGCTGGTTCTTAAGTTCAGTGTAGTCCCCAAGCACCCACAAAGCAATGTCTGCACACTGTATTGATTAAAACACACAGGCCGATTCATGGAATTCCTCACAAAAGTGTTGCACGCGGCTGGCGCACAGCGTGCCCGTGCGAATGTCTGCGCCAGCCGCGTGCGATAAAATCAATTTCTGCGCACAGTGTATTCATGGATTCTCGCCTCCAAAAGCAGACGTGGCGCAGAGTGGCGCAGTGACCCTGCAGCAGCGCCAGTTACGCCCCCAAGAATGCCCTCGCGCAAGCCATCAAGATCGCAAAACCATCTCAAAGGGTTGCACCAACCCTGTACCAGTCTACCGGACTGGCAAACAGCAAACGCAAAGCGGGGAACGTGTATTACGGGTTTCGGGAACACACGTGCGCGAGAAGTCTCACACGCGATCTGGCCTGGGGGAGCGTGTGCGTGTATTTCAGAGGTGCGCGAGAAGGTCCACACGCGATCGGGCCTGGGGGAGCGTGTATTTCAGGGGTGTGCGAGAAGTTCCACACGCGATTGGCCTGGGCGCGTGTATTCCAGAGGTGCGCGAGAAGTTCCACACGCGATTGGCCTCGGCGCGTGTATTTCAGAGGTGTGCGAGAAGTTCCCCACGCGATTGGCCTGGACGCGTGTATTTCAGGGGTGCGCGAGAAGTTCCACACGCGATTGGCCTGGGCGCGTGTATTTCAGAGGTGCGCGAGAAGTTCCACACGCGATTGGGCCTGGGGGAGCGTGTGCATGTATTTCAGGGGTGCGCGAGAAGTTCCACACGTGATTGGCCTGGGCGCGTGTATTTCAGAGGTGCGCGAGAAGTTCCACACGCGATTGGCCTGGGCGCGTGTATTTCAGAGGTGCGCAAGAAGTTCCACACGCGATTGGCCTGGCCGCGTGTATTTTAGGGGTGCGCGAGAAGTTCCACACGCGATCGGGCCTGGGGGAGCGTGTGCGTGTATTTCAGGGGTGCGCGAGAAGTTCCACACGCGATTGGCCTGGGAGCGTGTATTTCAGAGGTGCGTGAGAAGTTCCACACGCGATTTCAGCAGGGTACGTGTATTTCAGGGGTGGGCGAGAATTTTCACACGCGATTTCAGCAAGGTACGTGTATTTCAGGGGTGCGCGAGAATTTTCACACGCGATTTCAGCAGGGTACATGTATTTCAAGGGTGCGCGAGAATTTTCACACGCGATTTCAGCAGGGTATGTGTATTTCAGGGGTGCGTGAGAATTTTCCCACGCGATTTCAGCAGGGTACGTGTATTTCAGGGGTGCGCAAGAATTTTCACACGCGATTTCAGCAGGGTACATGTATTTCAGGGGTGTGCGAGAATTTTCACACGCGATTTCAGCAGGGTATGTGTATTTCAGGGGTGCGCGAGAATTTTCCCACGCGATTTCAGCAGGGTACGTGTATTTCAGGGGTGCCGGGGAGTCCTACATGTGATTTGGCAGTGTGGGTCCTCCAAGGTGTCTCCTGTACACCCTCCACGGCCCCTGCAGGCAGCCCACACCACAGGGGACTACCCTGCATCCCTGGTCATGTCCCGCAGGCAGCCCACCCAACATGGGCATGCCCCCCAGCAAAGGCACATGTCTCCTTGCACTACTGATCACCAACTCATGTCCCCTTGCACCCCCACCCCCAGCATTGCGGGGCACCTGCCAGCAGGCCCCCACTCATGTCCCACTCATGTCCCCCTGCACCCCCACCCCCCAGCATTGCGGGGCACCTGACAGCAGGCCCCCACTCATGTCCCACTCATGTCCCTCTGCACCCCCACCCCTCAGCATTGCGGTGCACCTGCCAGCAGGCCCCCACACATATCCCCCAGCCAACATGTCATCACAATTTAGATCCCTGGCCCTTATGGTCAGCCTCCAAATGCAAAACACCCACTCCAGTATTGCATCCACCCACTTAGAAATGGCAATGACATGATAGAACCCCAATAGCAAGTTTGGAAATGAACACATGGCCCTCACATACACCCAATGGGTGTCAGTGAATCTCAAAACCCATATATTGATATGCATGATACCAATGAGATGATACTACACATTGAAGTTTGATGAAAAAAATGTATTAAAAACAGCATAAATGGAATTAAAAATAAACAAATGACAATGGGAATCAAAAACCAAAAGCAGCATGTCCGTAAAATAATGAAAAACGACAAATCATAATCCAAAGGAAAGGTGTCCAAAGTCACAGTTCAAGAAAGTAAATCCAAGGTAAAAACAAAACCGAAAACCATTGCTCCATGGGTAAATAAAATAAAAAATATAAAATCCAACAGTCAACTATATACAGATAAACAAACCAGGGTCCATGATCCCAACTGAAGAAATGAAACCTAAATAAAAATACTACCTACTAAAATAAAACTATATACAAAAATGTGGCCCATTGTCCAAAAGGTCCAAAATAAATAAAAAAGCAAAGGAAACCTAACACTAACTACATAACTATTTACAAGGGCAGCGGGCTAGTCCGACGGCTCACTGGTTGTTGTCATGGGCCAGGGCATCATCGAACTCCTGTTCAATGGCTTGGAGGCGGGCATGTTCCCTGGCCCCGAGGTCCCGCAGGGATAATGCAGTGTCCAGCTCCAACTCCCTGCGAAGACCCTCGAGGCACTCAGCCCGCCTCAGCGCCCTCTGCATGGAGTTCTCCGCCCTGACCATTGTGAGCCGTTCCTCCTCTGCCCGCTGCTGCTCCGCACCTATCTGCTGGCCCAACCGCTCCCACATGGACGCCACTCCCATTGCAGGGTTCTCCTGCCCTCCGGCCGATGCCTGCACCCCTGATGTTGATGGCCCCGAGCCATGATGCCTCCTGCGTCGAGCCTGCCGCTGCCTCCGACGCAACTGCCTGTGCCAGCACGACGGCATCCAGGCTAATGGAAACCACCGACGCCGTCACATCCTCCATCTGCTGGGGTCCAGTTGCTGGTGTGTCCACCTCTGCTGGACCTCCGACTCCTGACTGTGGCAGGGATGGGATCCCCACCGAGGTCGCTGCATTGGTCGGGGCAGGTCCACAGGGGGCCCTGGTGGCATCTGGGCCGGAAGACGGCATGGAGTACGACTGGCGCATAGCCTCCACAGAGGAGGAGAGGGTTGCCAGAGTGCGCGACACATGTACGAGACCCCCGACCATGACCGCTCCCAACTGGGCCACGTTGGCACGGTGCTCTTCGTGATGACGTGCGTGCTCCCCCCGGGAAGCACGCACCTCATCACGAATGACAGCCGTGCGCAACGCGACACCAATCAGGACCTTCTCCATACGGCCAGGGGTCCCCTCGTCCGCAGGTGGAGGGGAGTCAGATGACATGGACATCCCCCCTACCTGCGGACGGGCCTGGGATGGGGCATCCCTGCTGGTGCATGGTGGTGCAGTCACAGTGTCAGGGACAGTGACATGCACAGGCACCTCCACGGCGACCTGTGCTGCCTCCTGCCCCTGCCCCTGGACTGCACCACTTGCACCAGCAGGGATGCCCCCACCAGGCCCCATGTGCGGCTCAGTAGCGGCCTCCTCCTCCTCTTTGGAAACCACCAACCTGGATGGCTCCACACCGTCTTCCGCCGTTGCAAGCCCCTGTGGGGGCTCACCCACCCCTTCCGCTGCAGCCGTGGGGGCATCCCCGCCGCTTAGCTCCACAGCGCCGTCTCCGCCCTCTTCTTCACTTTGCGCTGTGTAGAGGGAGACATAGAACACAAGCATCAGGGTACTGTACAATGGTCCCCTAGACAGGAAGCAATAGCAGATGAGTGGCACTGTCAAAGATCACTTCCATCATGTCCCCCCACAACACATGGGTCAGTGCAGGCAAAACACATGCAGTAACAGGCATGGCGCATGCTATGGACATAAGCAAACATGTCCAAGGGACTCTTGAAGCATACAATGTTGTTTTTGGACTCACATGCATCATGGGTCATGCCTATCACATGCACACACTTCAATGTACTTTCATCCATCTGGACTCGTACACCCCAGACACAGTGGATGCAAGGATAACTAGGCTGCATCAGTGAATCTGAACATTGTCACAGACATGTGTCATGCATCCATGGCATCCACAAGTCACAGACACGCAGGTCAGAAACACAGACATAGACACCATACATGTACATGGCATCAGCACCCATCCCTCACCCACACCCATGTCCAGAAACAGAGACTGGCATGCTCTCATGTGTCCATTCCGCATAGGGCTCCCCATGTTACATTTACACACATACACCAACCGTGTGCTTCACACATTACTGGTCTCACATGCATGACCATGATGTCCCTGCACACACACACGCGTACATGGCCTATGTCACACATACAGGCAAGTATCAGAAAACCAGCACGCTGCAACATGCCCTGTCTCACACAGCAATGCTTGGCCACTTACCGCTCGACTCCAGACGGGTCTGCCTCTCAAGGATCTGGGCATGGAGTGCTGGGCGTACGCATTCCAGGACCCTCAGCTGGATGGTACTCATGCTGCCCCGGCCCCACTCCACGAGGCGCCGGGCCTTTATGAGGGTCCTGGACCTGAAGTCCTCCCAGCGCTTCTTGACTTGCTTGATGTTGCGGGTTGCCACCCCCTCCGCGTTGATGGCAACCACAAAGTTGTCCCAGATCCTGTCCCGTCCTTCCTTGTCGGCGCGTGGTGATCCGAAGAGGGCACCATAATGCCCCAGGACAAGCTTCACCAGGACACCAACTTCCTTCTGACTGAAGCTGGTGGCCCTCTGCCCCTCTGGCTGGGGGTCCCAGTGGTCTCGGATGGTGTTTGCCCCGACATGGCGACCCACGAGGCAGGCGTGGGTGGGCAACTGGGTCCTGGGGCTGGGCTGTGGAGCGATGGTATCCCACCATCGGGAGTGTTCTGTTCCAGCAGGGGTGGACACAGCAACTGGACCCCTGCAGATGGCTGATGTGCAGGCACCAAATGGCAGGGCACGGTGGCAGCAGGCAGGCAGGCAGCAGCAGATGGCTCGTGGGAGGCTGCTCGGGGCTCCTGGGGGGGCAGTAATTCGACCTTTTGGGCAGGAGCGTGGTCTTCCGTGTGCTTACGCGTGGCCAGCTTGATACGGAGTGATTTGGCACGTGAAAATTCTGCACGTCAGCGTGTGAATCGAGGAAAGGCCCTTAGCACATAAGCGCGTCAGCACGCATACGCGATTCCATTGGACCAAAGGCCCTTAGCGCGTATGCGTGTCTGTGACGTATCGCGCACGGGTGTTGCTTTTCGTGGGGTGCGGTGCGTGTGTTTTGCAGGCGTTGGGGTTCACACGCTACTACTTCACAGCGGGTGGGTGTTGGCTACGCGTTCTTCTACACGCAAGGCAGACGGTGAGTGGTACCCTGCTCCCCCAGGCCCGATCGCGTGTAAAACCACCCACGAGCCCCTGAAATACACGTACCCCGCTCCCCCAGGCCCGATCACGTGTAAAAACACCCGCAAGCCCCTGAAATACACGTACCCCGCTCCCCCAGGCCCGGTCGCGTGTAAAAACACCCACGAGCCCACGAAATACACGTACCCCGCTCCCCCAGGCCCGATCGTGTGTAAAAACACCCGCGAGCCCCTGAAATACACGCGCCCAGGCCAATCGCGTGTGAAACTTCTCGCGCACCTCTGAAATACACTCGCCCAGGCCAATCGCATGTGAAACTTCTCGCGCACCTCTGAAATACACGCGCCCAGGCCAATCGCGTGTGAAACTTCTCGCGCACCCCTGAAATACACGTGCCCAGGCCAATCGCGTGTGAAACTTCTCGGCACCCCTGAAATACACACACCCAGGCCAATCGCGTGTGAAACTTCTCGCGCACCTCTGAAATACACGCGCCCAGGCCAATCGCGTGTGAAACTTCTCGTGCACCCCTGAAATACACGCGCCCAGGCCAATCGCGTGTGGAACTTCTCGCGCCCCTCTGAAATACACGCTCCCAGGCTAATCGCGTCTGGAACTTCTCGCGCACCTCGGAAATACACGCGCCCAGGCCAATCGCGTGTGGAACTTCTCGCGCACCTTTGAAATACACGCGCCCAGGCCAATCACGTGTGGAACTTCTCGGGCACCCCTGAAATACACGCACCCAGGCCAATCGCGTGTGGAACTTCTCGCACACCCCTGAAATACACGCGCCCAGGCCAATCGCGTGTGAGAAACTTCTCGCGCACCTCTGGAATACACGCACACGCTCCCCCAGGCCCGATCGCGTGTGAAACCTATCGCGCACCTCTGAAATACACGCACACGCTCCCCCAGGCCCGATCGCATGTGAAACTTATCGCGCACCTCTGAAATACACGCACACGCTCCCCCAGGCCCGATCGCGTGTGAAACTTCTCGCGCACCTCTGAAATACACGCACACACTCCCCCAGGCCCGATCACGTGTGAAACTTCTTGCGCACCTCTGGAATACACGCACACGCTCCCCCAGGCCCGATCGCGTGTGAAACTTCTCGCGCACCTCTGAAATACACGCACACGCTCCCCCAGGCCCGATCGCGTGTGAAACTTCTTGCGCACCTCTGAGATACACGCACACGCTCCCCCAGGCCCGATCGCGTGTGGGCCTTTTCTGGCGCACGTTTTTTTCCTGCGCAGGGACGCTACCGCCTGCTTTCGTGTGGCGGACATGTATGGGCCTGTGCGCGTCTTTGGCCGTGCGCTGTTTTTCCCTATTCGATTCCATGAATACGTGTTGCAGGCGAGCGTGTGGGCGTTCTGCGCACTTGCCTCCTGTACTTCCCCCGTGACGCCCACATTTTCACGAGTTGTTCCCCATTCTGCGTGTGACGCCCCGTGTTACGCCTACTTTTGTTATGTGCGCCGTGCTATGTGCGAATTCGCTGTGGCCTTATCGCACAGCGTTCGATGACCTGTGCGCCAGCGTGCGCCAGCGTGCGCCGCACACTTTTTCAGCGCACATCCCACATTTTGCGCGTGCACGGACTTCCATGAATTGATGTGCAATGTTTTCTGTGCGATAATCGCACTTGCACTGCGATTTTCGCTATTTCACTGCGAATCGCACGTTTTCGCACGCGTGCGCCGTTTTTTCGCCGCACATTGATTCCATGAATCGGCCTGACAGTCTTTATATAATTAATATTCAAGGTTATGTACAATATCACGATAACTCACTTTGTACTCGGTTATCTATAATGGCAAAATACAGTTGTACGTGGTACAACAATTACTAGTAGATCTCTTTAAAGTGCATCAACTGTATGGTTAAATGGCACACAAATCAGTTTATAAAGCAAACCAACAATAGAGGTAAGAGGAAAGCAGTTGGTGAGAACAATTGGCAGAATACAGGCCCTGCTACTGAGACACAGTTCTGTGTGGTGATCTCCCCACCTAGGCAACCTGTAGAATAAAGATACAAGCCCAGTCCATATATTTTTCACAAGAGACTTCCCAATAGTTCTGCAGCCCCAAAGTACCTGGCGTTGTAGCGTTCCTCATCAGGGAATCGACAGCCCTTCTTGTGTGCCCTCCCTTTAAGGCAGGAGTCACGGGTCATCGAACGTCCGACGGAGAACAGGGTGAGCTATGACGGTGAAGTGGCAGCTTCATTCCTAGCGGTGCTCTTTGACAGGGAAGCGTAAATGTCCTGCAAGGAAGAGGCGTGCGGGGCACCTCAGTGTTGATAGTTCTGGACCGCAAAGAGTTTGAAGAACCATGCCCCAGCAAGGGCCTTGAGTCATCGGCGTTTATGTGGTCTTTGGGTGGCAGGAAACCCACAGACAGATGCTCCTCAGCGCGTCGACGGTCAGGCCTTCTCCAGCGGGATACAACGGCGATGATGCGGACGAGAGCATCCTCGGATACGAAAGTTCTTAGGCAAACGGGAGCACGGCGGCTCGGGCTGGGGATGGCGGTCGTCGACAGTGGCGGACAATAGTCAAGGCGATTCTCTTTGGGATTCCGCGGCAGTCCCCGTCTCGGGTTGGCAGCCTGTCGAAAGTCTGTCTACCAGGGAGCTTTGGCAAAGATCAGCTGGTGCACGATGGTCCCTCGTAGCTCGGGAAGAGGGCACCTTACCAGGTCCTCTCCAGGTCAGTCCTTGGAGATACAGCAGCTTTCATATTGTGAAGGAGAGCAACATCAATTCTTCTCATCCAGCAGGGCTTCAAGGTCAAGCTTCAGTTTCACTCCAGTTACTCTTCGTAGTGGACTTCAGCTTCTGAACACGATTCCGAGCATTGAGAGGTCCCTAGATATACTGTTGATCTCCCATTCATTCCGCTGGGTCATACTCAACCATCCAATCACATCCAATCAGGCACACAGTGCATTCAGGCCATTCACTTCTCTCCAGACACTCACAACAAGTTATGTGTATTGGGACAAGTACCCGGCCATTCACCACTCCACACTGCATTCATACCAGTTTCGGGCAGGGCTGTCTCAGTCAGTGTGTCAAACACCAGATACTAGACACCCACAACATAGAATGCGTATTCGTCACACACTCCATTCACCCAGGTCCTACCCATAGGCGTACCCACAACATACGGTTGTTTGGAAGGCTCCAGCCAGTCTGGTCAGCACTTCCCCACACTACCATATATGGAACTTCCACTCAAAATCCAGTCAGGGGGAAGGGACAGAGTCAGGGCTTCCTGAGACTTCGGGAAGATCAAGGTAACAGGCGATGGAGGGCAAGAGGCCACGGCAGCCATCTTGTCTCCATCAGGAATCTACCAATTCCAATGACAGTGCCTGGGCATCCCAAAATGGAGGACGCTCAGGACACCAGTCAATTCAGCACGGAGCTGCCACCAGCACATAACCTGCTCTGTGGGCCACCCACAGGTGCCCAAAAACATACACTAGGGGCGGATGGTTGTACCCCTACCCATGGGTGCCATAAGGGTATCCCATGGGGTCTGTTCACCGAAACCAGAGAGAGCTGCACAGCCAGGAGTCCCACATGAACTCCTGCGTGGAAAACATGAGAGAACACCCGATAAAAAGGCAGTAAAGTACAAGGATACGGAGGCCCTGTCCCTCCGATGCATTTCCAGCATCACACCTGCCAAGCTATTACTCCCCCCATTGAACCACTAGCCTACAACCCTAACACATTCAAATACCAATGTATCAATATCACACATCAGATTTCAAAAGCACACTTTTGTTCCATATATTTTCCAACCAAACTATTCATCTCACCATTTTAATACTAAGGGCAGCAGGTATTGCTAAGTGGGACCTATTCAGAAATACACATTTATTGGGTCAAATGCTGTCACAGAGAACAGAAATAATGGTACAATGGACCTGATAAAGCAACACCAATCCAGCCAGCAGCTCCAACCATCCACAAAGTAGACATTCTCTAATTATCATTCAGGTGTTTGCTGGTCGGGTCCCACAGTGAAAATATCCCATTATCCCACCCCTGTCATAAAGGACAGCTTAAAAGAGGAGAATAGAGAAGATATCATTCTGAAGAACTCAGCGATTAAGAGAAAAGAAGGAATTCCTAACCTTACTCTGGAGAGAAGGTAAAAGAATCATAAATTGGATCCAATTTATGATTCTTTTACCTTTTCTCCACGGTAAGGTTAGGAATTCCATCTCTTCTCTTAATCTATAAAAAAGGGCTGCATAGGTGCCCTCTTTCCACTTTGGAGTTTCTAATAATTAGCGATTCAGCCGCTGACAGGTCTTTGACATTCTGCCCACTCAGGTATTGCCCTGGAGATTGGTTCAACTCTGCTCAAAGCACACCTATTATTCCTTCCACGTGCACACAATTGCCAAGACCTTTTTAACTTAAATGCTCAATATAAAACTACACATCTAACAAACTATATATTTATTTGATCAAACATTAAACATAGATTTTGATATTTTAGTTGAGAAACATTTAGGGGCTGATTCATGGAATTTGTGTGCCGAAAAACGGTGATTGTTGCGCCATTCTGGCCGCAAATCCCTGTTTATCATATGGGGATTTGCGGGCATAATGGTGCACAAATCCCTGTTTTTCTGCGCACAAATTCCATGAATCAGCTCCTTATTGTTTAGTTTACTTTGAGAAAGACATCCTTGTACTTTTATTTTATTTACAAAAACATTTAGTTTTTGTCGGGAAAAATAGTAAGGATGCAAGAGAAGGAAAGTGATGTGGAGCTGTCTGTGCAGGAGCAATGCAGTGCTATGAATCCAGTAGGCATGCACCTCTCACCCTCATTCTTTGCATCAGAAGCAGGAGAGACACAGTCCATGATCATGTATGGGATGAGGCACAATGGAAATCAGCCTGATGCATAGATATTGCTGATGCAGAAGTTGTACCCACCTTGGCTAGGAAGGAGATATATAAACATACATTCAAACTGAGTCTGTTCCCTGGCACCTGAGGGGCAGGAGACACTTACAAATGCAGGCTGTGTCTCCATCACTGAAAAACACAAGAGAGATGTACATTTTCAGTGTGTGCCAACACCCCTGAGACACAGGAGAAATGTAAAAATTAAGGATGTGGTACCAGTCCTGAGAAACTGAAGGTGAGACATAAAATCTGACAGAAGGCCCTCAGTGTTAGGACAATTTTTCTGAAGTCCAACTAAGGGCTTAGTAAAACCATTCAACTGAGACAGTACAAGACTCCACTCTTAGAATAAGGCTGTACCACCTGAGTATAGGGTAGTGTAGACAGAACAGCCAGGCTTATCTTAGGAGGGAGGGAGGGCAGTAGACAAAGTACAAGTTAAATTGTAATACATATGATCCAAAGAGACACTGAAACACTTTGCATTGTAAAAATAAAGGATTTATTTAAATACAGGTAGGCCCAGATAAATCTAGGGGTAGGTAAGTACTAAAACATTATAAGAAATCACAGTATAAAAACAGAACACTATACTTGAAAGCACACAGACCCAAGTATAAACCTTATTTGGAACACCTAACAGTAGTTCTAGGGAAGTCAAAACCTTGTTATACACATTTAGTATAGGTCAAGCCTATTCTTTGGGAGTAAAAGACCAATGGTTACGTTCAGATCACATTCAGTAATACAAAGGCCGTAGGCCCTTCCAGTTGTACAGTGACTCTTGGAACAAATCACACAAACAGTCAACTGGACAGTATACTTTTGGTCAATAGTGAAACACTTATCCTAGGTGCAGTAAAAACCTATAACTACTTTTGTCATAACACACAGTTATACCCGGTGGGTAAAACCTAAGGAAGTAATATACAATTACAGATGCTTTTGAAATCAGGGAACCCCAGATTGAGGAAAGCAATAACTTATTTTCGGTGGCACACAGCTAACACAAGGTAAGTAAAACCAACATACTTTAACTTCACATTGAAGGGGAAAGTAAAACCCAATGTCACACTTTACTGAATAGTTATTCTAGGTAGGCAACAACCTAATGTAGACTTATTAAGGACAGGCTAGCAGCAAGTCAGGGGAAGTAAGACCCAGTTGGGGGACACTCATACAGTTATCCTAACAGGACTAACCTGGTGATACCAACAGTTGGAGGACACTCATACAATTACCTGTTAGGGAGAATTGTCAAGAATGGCTAATTTCACATACCTACTGAGCCCATCAGCAGCTTTGCGGGATTTCTAGGATTTATTCTTTTTACCTGGTAAGAGTGTGAGTCTTTTTTCCCACTCTTGCATGTGTTTTGCTGTGTGTGTTTAACATGTTTGTGTTCATTGACTGTGGAGCCTCACCTACTTCGCAGGCATCATCTTTTTACTGTGTGTTACACAGCACCTTCAGTGCAGTGACACAGGGTTGTCTTTTAGACTTCTCAACTCAGACTCCATTTTCTGGGACTGACTACTGTCTCCCAGAACATGTAAAGTTGCCATTGACTTTATTAGTCTTTTTAAATCCACAGACCCAGCTTACATGGAGTACTGGAAAGGGTTAATACTTATCCATTTCTGTCTGTTTCTCTTGGAGCATTTTTTTGCTCCCTTTTCATCAAGACTTGCCTGGTGGCAGTGGTAACTACCCTATTTTTCCTACCGCGGTTATCTTCGATAATCTTGGTATTGCTTTAGGCTATCTTGGTAGCCTCAAACTTAAACCCACTGGACCATATATGTTTTATTATGGTTCCGGCTGGGTTTATTCACCATTTCTTGTTGTAAAAGTCTTTCTGGTGTTTTACTCTGCGCGCCAAAACGGAGTTGATTCCTTTGTTCACCGTCTTTCGCGTGCTTCTACGCAGAAGCCCTCATTAGACACCTGTATGTCTGGGGGGGGCAGGATGTGAGGGAGGAGTTTAGGACTCCCTGAACAGGGTCTCCTTGGAGACCCATCTCGCACTCTGAACTGATTGGCTGGGGTGACTGTCCCGGCGGAACAGCCACCCTGCTGTGCGATTGACAGCCAGGCTGTGTGAATGGGGGAAAACTACATAAAAAGCAGGTGTCTGGGTCTGGAAAGGCATGGTCGCCACTGAACAAAAGAACCAATGAGGAGCTCATGGAAGGGGACCCCTACCACGACTGAACCGTCCGGTGAAGCCCTACTGCAGGTCCGAATCATCGAACTCCAATGACAGAGAAGATCCTCCCGGAATCTTCTTCACCTGAGCTGGTGGGACCAACCAGTTCACCCAAACTGCAAGCCAGGACTCCCTCCTCTGGTCGAATTTGCTGTACAGAGCTACACTGGGCCGGATACCCAGGAAGGTCGGACCCTGCTTGGGTTTTAAGGAGCGCACCTTTTATTTGTTGCTTTTCTCTGGTGCTGGTATCTTCCCTGGGCAGTGCAGGACCCTCCAGGCTTCCTACTTCATGTCAGTCCGACAGTCACTTCAGGAACCGTGAGCCTGCAGGAACTGCCAGGAACGACCGCCTCAGCTACAGCTTCTTCTCCATTTAAAGGTACTGTGCAAATCTGGTTGTTCGTTTCGTTCAGCCGCTGTGAAAGTTTGTGAAATCTTTCTCCAATCCGAGGGCTTGTCCTTCTCTACTCTTTAAACTAACTTTTCTGGCGATCAACTTGGTCCGGAACTCTTGGCAAAGACTTAACCACAAAGTACCCTGAGCTGTGTGATCTTGAGCAAAATACTTTTTGTCCTATTGACTTTGGCCCTAAGCCTTTTTGAGTTGATCCCATCACTGTAGTCCCTCTTTCTAGATTGCCCTGCTTACTTACCTGTTGGTGCTGTTCAATTTCTGGCTAACCTTGTGTTTCCCCCCCTTTTAAATTTCTGGAGTGTCATTTTGCTCCCACTTCATTTGTGAGTTTAACTTGTCTGGAACCTATTGGGAGTGGTGTGGTGTATTAAGAGTGTGATTTTTAAACTGCTTTACTTTAGTGAAATGTTACACAACTGATGTGTAAATAAATGCATATTCTTTTACTCAGAAACCTTGAGTCGGTGTTTGTTTGAATCATAGTAATTGCTGTCCTTTGTGTAACTATTGATAATGCTCACTGGCTCTTGAGATAAGTCTGGCTGCACAGCCATCGCTACCACTTTTACTGTGTAGTACAGGCTTGTACCAAATGTGAATTTGTACTCACTTGTAGTCTTAATTGTGTGTGGTGTTCCCAAAGGGTACTGCATATAATTCTGCTAACATTATCCTACAGGAATAATCTGGTGAAACCAACACATTACTTTTGTAAAGAGGCACAACCTAATCACAGGAGAGTAAAATACCTTCACATCTACTTTCTGTTAGACTGGCAACACAATGGCTAAGGAAGAAAAGATGTTAACCATACTTTTAAGAATAGTGCATCACATATTCAAGATCAGTAAATACTTTTGTAACTGTCCACTCTTACAATTACAGTTACCAACCAACTCTTTACAAGTAAGTAAAACACTTGATTTCTTTTCTAGGCAGAAGTCCCAATCCCTTCAAAGTCTTTCGCTTATTCTTGGAGCATGAGTGTTCTCAGTGGCAGAAGGGGGGTCACTAGGACTAGTGACCCCCAGGCAGTGTTAGAATAAGTTCTTTAGTAGCAAAAGTCAGAGTTCCTTAGGAAAACTGGGCAAGCAGGCGAGTACTTTACTTTTAGAGTTAGAAGAGGGTCCAGGGGCTTCACAGAAGACACCCCAGCAAGATTCTTGCCGTGGGACTGGGTGCACTGGATGAGGGACCTCCCAATCACAGAAAACACCCCAGGACTACACAGAAATCACAAAAGGCTTAAGGTAAGTACATACCCAAACCAACACAGTACCTCAGCAATGAAGAAGAGATTGCAGCAGGAGAACTACAGGGTCTGCAGCCAAATACCTGGTCAGTGGATTCCCTGTCCTGGAGACTGAACACAAGGCCTCAGAAGGGACTTTGCAGCAGGGATCAATGAAGAAGGCTATAGGCAAGATGTCCCTCATGGCTGACTGTTGTTCTGCGGATTTTGCTTCTTTTCAAGGAGCACAGAAGAAGGCAGAATATCATGATTGAATGCTTGTCATTACAAAGGTCCAGCACTCTTGTGAGGAGAGTTGTAAGACTGAATTAATTCTCTGGAGATATACCAAGATGCCCACGAAGTTTCAGCGAGATTCAGAATTCGGAAGACTGGGCACAGCACAGTGGCTGGAGGTCCCAGGGTATTGGGGTATCGCAAGAACGCAAGGTCGCAGCAACCTGTGGGATGGCTCAAAATGCAAGTCTTCTTGATTCTAGTGGGTCTTCTCAGGCTCTGAGTTCGAGTCATCATTCTCAGAGACCCAAGGTCAATTGGAAGGAAGGGCTGCAGCAGGCTCCGGTTACACAGCAGGCTCTCTGGTCGCTGGAAATCATCTCTGCCACTTTTCCTTCATCATCCTCTTCGGTTTTCTGTTCCAGTGGTTGACATGACTTCAGCTTCCAGGTTTCCAGTATTTATCAGGAACTACAGCACAACCTCTGCATTCTCTCCCCGCATTTTACACATAAAGGGGCGTCTGGTTGTGCAATCAGGACAGCCAGCCCCCGACTGGGATTTGTCCCAGTTGAAGCAAGGTGTAAGACAAAGGATGGGTACGTTTTGGACTACTCCCCCACTTCCAGTGCTTACAGATTGACTGGAGCCTGGGCGGGGTGTCCAGGGGACTCCTGACGAAGACAAAAATCACACAAAGGAATTTCCCAACCTGGATGTCAGGGGAAGGAACAAGAATTGACAAGAAATATTAAAATGGCAGAAAAAGAAGACAGGGGCCATTTTGGTAAAATGGGCATCCTTAGGTGCCTTTACTGCAGCTGTGATCACAGCCCAAATTAGTAAAAGGTATCACTGTCACCAGCCCTTAAAGGTTAGATTGTCACTGTAACAGAATTGTTACAATTATAATGTGAAAGGAGATACATTGAATCTCCACAGCACTCCACATAAGGTGGGGTGTGCTGGTTTCACAGGTTTCACAGAATAAAGTGTAAAAGGGATCCAAAGATCCTTTCTGCCCTTGGGAAATGTAGTTCCCTCAAGGTTAGCACAAGAAAGTTAAATGGGGAGCCCCTAGGGCAACCCAGCAACAAAAGGTACTTATTGCCAATAAGTTGTTAAACATGATCACTTTAAAAAGACACTATGGAGAGTCTTAAAAATGACACCCATAAAAAGAGTTAACGATTATGTGAGTGTGGAAAAAGGTTCCCACTCACTGAGGTATTAATGAAAAATATCCCACTGGAAAAGCCAAAAGTTCTGGGGTTGAACCAGGAAAGGGAGAGTTACCAGCTCTGTGGAAATCGTACCTTACACTCACCACTGTGAGGCAGCAGAGATGTCAAATTTCCAGTTGCACCACCACCCCTGCAAGACAGGAGAAACGTACAAATGCAAAATCACGAGAGGTGTGAAACGTGTGTCTCTGCGCTCACCCCTGAGAGACAAGAGATATGTAAAATATTGGGCTGTGCACCCAGCCCTGCGAGCTTGAAGAGACATACAAATTGAGACTGTGCCCATACCTTTGAGAGACGGGAGAGACATAACACATGAGTGTGTGCCCTCGCCCATTTGAGGCAGGAGGAATTTAAAAATTCATGCTGGGCTGGCCCCCACTAAAGTAAAGATGTAGAGATGAGGTTTTTGCCCCCATTCCTTTGGGACTAGAGCAATGTAAAAATTAAGGCATTGCCCTCAACCTTCTGAGCTAGAAGAGATACAAATTTGAGTCTGTACCCTCACCCTTGTGCGACATAAAAATGGTATGTGTCTATGTTCTGGTGGGACGAAGAATTTCAGTGTGTGCCCTCACCCCTTCGAGACAGGAGTAATGTAAAAATGTAGGTTGTGACCCCAGCCCAGAGAGAAAGAAGACAAACTGAGACTGTGCCCTCACCCCTGGAAGACAGGAATAATGTAAAAATGGAGTATGTGCCGTCACACCTTCGAGACGGGAGGGATGTAAATATGCAGGTGGGGCTGCCACCCCTGGGAGACAAGAGGGATGTACAAATGAAGTTGTGCCCCCATTTCTGTGAGCCATGGGAGATGTAAAATGAGGTCTGTGCTCACAACCCTGTGAGACAGGTGAGATGCAACAATGCAGTGTCTACCACTGCTAGATTGAATAGTTGTAAAAGGGTAGTCTGCACCCTCAACACTGAAAGACAGGAGAAATATAAACATTCAGTGTGTGCCCCCATGCCTGAGAGACAGGAGAGACCTAAAAATGCAGCCTCTCACCCAGAGTGAGACAAACGAGATGCACAAATGTAGTTTGTTTCCCCACCCCTGCGAAAAAGTTCTGACATACAAATTCAGTGTGTGCCAATACTCTTGCGAGACAGGAGAGAGTTAAACATTCAAGCTCTGTCCTTACTCGTATAACACCAGAGGGATGTATATATTCAGTGTTAGCCCTCCAAACATCTGAGACAGGAGAGACCTAAAAGTTGAATGTATGCTCTCACTCCTGCGAGACAGGAGACTCATAGAAATTGACAGTGTGAATGACACAATTAAATCATTTAAACATCAATGGTAAATTTACTATGGCATCTGTGTTATGCTCAAACTTTAGACAAACAAAAAACAGCACACTTGGCACTTCATATTTTGGGTGGTTGTTCAGAATCATCTTGGTCACCAACATCCATCACCACCACAATAGAGCATGGTGTTGTAGTATCAATGGAAACCACCCGCCTTCACTGTCCAGGCTGCACTGTCCAATGAGACACAGAAGGTCATTTGTTGACTCAACTTTCATCTGCAGCTGATTTCGAGGATGTGCATGTGATAGCATTGGTATCTTGTGATAGCTGACTTGATATGGTACTCATCCATTTTCAATGCCATCAGTTGTTTTACAGCAGCTACAGACAGACTTCTACTGTGGTCAGAGCCATTTGTGCTTTGACTTTGCACTAGCTGGGGGCAGCTTAAAATGTCAATGTCTACTTGGACAAATGCTGTTGATCACCAAGACTACTTTACGAAGCAATATTGCAATGGTCATCATGCTTGGCAAGCTGGCCTGTGTCACTCAACTACGTAACTGTGAAGCTGTAGGCTGTCTACTGATATCTGCTGCTTTTCCAGTCCCAGAGACTTTGAAGAATGCAGAATCCGAAAGGGAGACCTGCAGGAATGTATTTTATGCACACTGTATGTGGGGTAACCCTGTACCTGACCCATTTTCAGTCAAGAAGGAACATCCAGATGAAGACACACATCTTGCTGCATTGTTTTGGGATGTTAATTTGTTTGTTGATGTGTTTTCCTGCCATTCAAGCCTCTGCACTGCAAGCAAGTAATTTTCCAAACGACTGTTGAGTGTAACCTTGTGCATTCCAACTCTGTATACTGCCTACAGACTACGAGATACTGAAAAAATTGTCCAGAGGACATATTCATTTAATAAATGATGTATCAAAATGTATTTAGCATGACACAACATTTTTACAAAGTGTCAATTAATCACATATCACTGTACACTAAATCATTCTATAACATAGCAGGAAAGCAGGTACCTAAAATAGCTAAAAAAAAAGTCATACCACAACACTTTTAATTCATTGTGCAACATTCAAACATTTATCTACACACAATGTCAATAATACATACATCAAATGCTAAAAAACATACCAAAAACATTAAGAAGAGGGGTTTATAAATTGTCCCTACAAACAGTCTTGTTGTTTTATATATTACAGACGGCAATATAAATGATTACAAATAATCTATCACAAAGGTGGATCAAAGCAACAGGAATTAGGAAAATCACATCCCTTTTAGAATTTTTCACCCGGTTTCGACGTGAAGTGCTGATTTTGTCAATGTCTTTATCAGGAGGAAGATATAAACATACTTGTATGTGTGTGCCACTAGATCCCAGGTGTAGTACATGTACCAAAAACTGACCAGCGTTATGCCTGCAAGGCGAGCCTGTTAGATGCAGGGGGCCTGAAATTAAGCCAGGCCAATGTGAAGCCTGTAAATGGACTGCTGATAAGGAGCCGGATGTCAGGAACTCGACACTCAGTCAATGGAAGTGTCCAACGTGTGCTATAAAATTGCAAAGAATTGATGTTCATGCTGTAATTCGTACAGAGACTCGTACTGCAGCGCCAGCTGGAAACACACTGTGGTGGCAGCAAGAATGAACGGAAACCTGCACAAGTGCAGAAGAGCGGTCCTCTCTTGCCCTATAACACTTCAGTTTATTTTTGTTTGCATGAGTGTGCCTGTTCAAACATGCTGGCCCTGCCCACATTCTCCTTCCAGCCAGCTGCTCACAGTGTGCTAACGAATGTGGTGTGCTGCATCCCACAGCCAATCAATCAGAGACTAATTTCCCACCACAACTGCCAATAATTATTACGGCACCCCTACATCTTTTATGTGCCCCAAAAGTTGTGGCAAATTCTATTCAACTGCTTGTTTGTGAGGGTGTGTTCAATCAAGCAGACCTGATGCATATATTCAATGTAAATCATTGATCAAGAAGCCATAGTGCATATTGTGGGATATATTTTGGGATTATACCTAACGGTGTACTATTTTTATTATGATGGTAAGGAGGGATATTTTATGGTGGTAGTATCTCTTGTGGTAATTCATTGGGGTATTTCCTTTTACAGTAGTGAGACTAACTTCAAAACATTCCCTAACAATTGTTTTTACCAGGGCAACACTACAACAGGATAAAGGACCTGATACACTTTGGGTGTGTAATTTATACCTTCTCTCCTCAGTATGCCCTTATGGCTGAGTGTCAAAATCATAAAACAAATACATTGAAACACTGCACATTCATTTGGTTTCTTGCTAGATAGTTCACAGCTGTTACTTCCCTTTGGGATAGTTCTAGTCGTGCACCGACCTCTTGGTGTATGTCAAATACAATGACTAACTGCTGCAAAAAGCACCAGAACACCAAGTGATTTTATACTGTGTTGTTTTATTGTAACAGATAAATGTACCAATTACACATGGCAACGATTATACAAACATCAGGTTTTACAGTGCAAGTGTATTACAATGAGCAATGGCACATTTCAAAACTGGAATAAGCTGCGACCATTCTTACCATTCATCCTTGAAAGCGAGAAATTTGGCAATAGATGCACTTAGACGAGAAAGAACAAAACCGCAAAGGCATTCAGATACTTTTGAAATTGCATGCACTTCTAACATCAACAACACTAAACATGAAATGACCTATTTCCTTGACTAACTGACCGACAGGAAATCCAACACCCCTCACTTTCGACTTATATTTACCCAGAAATTGGCAAATTTTCTGGCTCAGCTAAACATGAGAATCCCCTTAGGGTCGGCCACCCAGATAAGAACTGCTACAGCAGCAGGCAGCTTGCCAGCACTGAACCCTGTCCTGTCCTCCAGTCAGACCACTGCAATTCACCGTCCCTCTCAGCACAGTGTGCCAGGATGTCTGATCTGACTACACCCACTCACAGCCCTTTTAATAAGTTCTTCTGTCAATCAATGCAACACCTAATCTTCTAGATCCACCCACATCATCTGATCTGCCCTGTGTATTTTCGCCATTGCAGTAACTGCATTTCTGAAAGACAAATGTTACATTTCTTCCATCAGTTCCTGACTCATAATGGTTTGCCTCAGCAGAGCGGTATTTCATATTTGTTCAACTTCACCAAGCTCAGTCTGCACTTTTGAATCAATTTTACAAAGCACCATGCATTTTTTCGGGCCATTTCCGCATAGACTAATTTGCACTAACTTTTAATAAAGGACATGTTACATGTTACTGGGATTGGATTAGTATGTTTATATGTTAGTATTAGTTTAATGCAATTCAGTCAATTGAAATATCACCCTTAAATAATATGCAATTTAAATATGCTGTGCATTTCTGTACGTCTGTGCATTTCCCATCTCGTGTCTCATGCATTGACAACCAGGTGCCTTGTGCATTTCTGCATTTCTACATTTCTGCCTAAAACCCACAGTACAGCCTCATGTGCATGCTAAACTAATAAGCCTCTGTAATTCAGAGCCCTCATCTGAGCCCTGAGCAACTCCTCCTACACTCCCTCCTATTTTCTGCTGTTGGGATACCACCAGAAAACATTGCAGGAAAAAATGAAAATAGAAAAATGTACTTAAATGCATGTGCTGCTCCCAATTGAATTTTCTGTACTTGAAAATAAATAATGTGTACATTGAAATCCAGGTATTAGAACATTATGTACATATTTCCAGTATTGAGTAAAATAATTATGACTCTTAATCAGAACAATACATATCAATAACTTTGAAAAGGAATAAAACAAAAAAAAATGAACATGTTTTTTTAAAATCTTGATCACTTTTATCTTGATCTCTTATCTGTTTTTTTTTATTGGTGACCTGTTTTTCTTATCTTCTGTTGATTTATTATTATTATTATTATTTTTTGTTGAAATCTTTTCTTTTTTTGTCTTTTGATCACCTTTGAGTCTTTTGATCTTTTTAATTGGTGATACATTTTTTAAGCAACAATTAAATAATTAACATTTTCAGAAAACATACATCCAACAATGCCATTACATCAAATGCAAAAAACAAGTAAATATAAAAATTACAATCAGTTTGTGACACAATAAGAGTTTTGGTAAATACCTCCTGTAGTAAAATAGTTCACAACAGTAATAGTAAAACAGTCTGTAATCCAAGTAGACCCTTTCAATAAGAGTTTGTGATACAATCACACAAAACCCGTTGTTGGCAGAACCCTCCTCCAGTATCGTCATTTCCACATCTTTTTGGGCGTCTTTAATTTCACCCCCTTCTTTGTTGCAGGGGGCTTTTCAGGGGACTCCAATCAAGGGGTATCCTCCAGTGGTCTAGCGCTCCTCGGGTCTGGCACTGACAAGGAAAACAATTATTTTTCTAGAGTAAAAAGAAAAGAAACATTAAGTATCAAGCACAACAAACCTTTAATTTCCATTTCCACCATAGCATCTGAAATCAAACTGGTTTATGCACGCAAATACAGATTATTGAAATAACATGCCAGGCAACGAAGACATTCCTTCAATAAGTACACAATTAATTACCCCACTCCAACATGGTATTTTCAGATAAAAGACCCGTTGTAGTTGTGTGCACTAGCACTACTTACACTTAACTGTTTAGTATGGCAATTCTATATTATTTTACTCTCTGTTAGTTTCATCTTGCTCAAGCCCCTTCACTTCATGTTTCGGGTGAAAAGGCTTGATCTGATTAACATGGACAAACTGTTCCACTGTCAATTCATCCTCCTTTTTAGCAATTCTGTAGACCACAAGTATAACCTTATCTGTAATTGTATATGGCCCTTGCCATGCGGCAAGAAATTTAGAGTTTTTATTTTTCCCCTTCGCGACATTGAATTTATATACCTGGTCTCTTATTTCATATTCCTTCACAGATGCCTTCCTATCATAAAATGTTTTTGCACCGTCAGCAGCCTTTTCCAAATTCCCGCAGTACAAACGCAAACACTTGTTGTAAGTGCTTCCTCAGCTCTTCCACATACTGATGAATTGTGGACGCATTTACTAGGAATTGATCACTTGTTTTGTACAGAATGTGCTGAGGCAGCACAATTTTTCTTCCTGTCAATATTTAATGGGGGTTGAGATTTGTTCATTTAAAGGGTGTCGATCTGATAGCCTTTAGTAACAGTGGAAGTCGCAAATCCCAACTAGAACCTGCTTCAGCTACAAACATTTTGATCTGTTCCACCGTTCCACTCCCCCTTAAGAGGAGGGCCGGTAAGAAATGTGTAGTTTTGTCTTCACACCCAAAATTTGCCATATTTTTGTCCTCAATGCACACGTGAAATGACTTCCTCGGTCCGACTCTATCCTTTGAGGTAAACCAAATCTTGAAAACATATGATTCACCAGTAAAGTGGCAACTGTTTGCATACAGCAATTCGGGGATGCAGTGCACTCCACCCATTTGGACAAGTTACTGTCAGCATGTCCCTGTTTCCCCTTGCCGATCTCTTTACAGGCCCGACAAAGTCGATTGGTAAATCAGACCATGGGAGGGTCAAACCCCTTTTCATCAATGGTACTATATGAGTAGGTGACTCAGGTTGAAACTCTGCACATACTAAAAACCCTCTGGTATAGAGTTCAACATCTTGGGTCATGTGCGGCCGATAAGAATTATCTTTTAAAATGTCCAAAGTTTTTTGTGAACCTCTGTGTCCTGCAGTTATGGCATTGTGGGCATGATGTAACACCAGTACCCAAATTCTTATTTGTAAAGTGTCATAACCAGCTCTAATAGCCTCTTAATGGGTTTCAGTGTCTGCAACTCCAATTGCCCAAACTGCAATACCCTCTACAACTCACTTTTACAAGTATAGCAGTAATCTAATACAAATACTAAGCCACTATGGCTAAAAAGCACTAATTAGTGTAGGATTAAGATCCAGTAACAAAGAATAATAGCAGAGTGTGTGTGTTCTGTGTGTCCACAATTGCTGATTTTATGATAAGCAAGCAATGGGAACACAAAATGTGTCATTATCAGTCAAAAAGTTTATTGTGGCAGAAGCAACCGTCGTCTTCTCCAGGGCCCGGAATACAGAGCAATTAACAAACGTTTACAGCAGATTTTGTATTTGTATTTATTTTATTTATATTGCGCACCTTGACCTGGGGCATCTGGGTGCACATTTTACAAGTTAATGGTTACATACACGTTCGCAGGTTTCCCAGATGGGAGGCAAATCTTAACAAAAGTGAAATACAAAGCAAGAATACATGTTACATACAAGAAGGTGCATCATTACATTAGTAACTAAAGTCATTACAAGTGGTAATGCAAAGGCAAACCGCATATAACACTTGCGAAAGACGAGCAGAGGGGAATAGGTGCAGAGTAGGTCAGGCCTCAAGTAAAGCCTAGGATAATAGCAGGGGGGTATGTTACATGGATGAGGATGGTGCATCAAGTTCAAAGAGCTAGAGTTTGATTTTGTCCTTGAATGCGTGGAAGGTCAGTTCTGTTCTAAGTGAGGTAGGTATTGTGTTCCATAATTTGGAGGCAAGGACTGGGAAGCTTGCTCCCCCGGCTGTCTGCAGCTTGAAGCTGGGGATAGACAGCATGTGTACATAAGCAGACCTCAAGGGTCTGTTGGCAGAGTGGCACGTGAAATGATTGGCCAGGTAGTCAGGTGCTAGATTGTTCTGGGCCTTGTAGGCTAAGGCTAAAGTTTTGAGAGAAATTCTATGCGCAACAGGGAGCCAGTGTAGCTTGCGTCTAGTATCAGAGATGTGGGATCTCCTACGCAAGTTAAGGGCAACCCTGATGGCATTATTCTGGGTGACTTGTAGCTTGTCAATGTTTCTTTGGCTAGTCCCTAGATATAAGGCATTACAATAGTCAATTTTTGCCATGATTAAGGTTCTGGCAAGAATGATACAGTTTTCGGTTCTAAGAAAATGTCTGCAAGCTGTGATGAGTTTGCACATATAGGCCGAAGCAGACGCCACCGCATTAGTTTGTCTGGTAAGAGAAAGTGTCGAGTCCAGGTAGATACCAAGAGTTTTAGTTATGTTGGACACTTTAATGATGTTACCATCGATAGTGATTGAATTATAAGCAGAATCTAGTTTAGCCAGTTTGGCGTGTGAGCCGAGGATCAGCAACTCAGTTTTTCCATCATTAAGGCAGAGCCCATGATGTGCCATCCAGGCCTGGATGACTGAGTAAACTTCATTGAGTACTGCAGCGTCAGAAATATGGTCACCAGTGAGGGGAATGAGTATCTGGTGTCGTCGGTGTAGTTGGTGTAGGAGACACTCAGATAGTCAAGTATATCGAAGAGTGGCTTTGTAAACACGTTATATAACGTGGGGGAGACACAGGACCCTTGTGGGGCTCCACAGAGGACAGGTGGTGGTTCAAGCGAAGCCAATGGAGAAAAGACCCTCATGGTTCTGTTGGCCAGGAAAGAACTGATCCATGATGAGGACTCGTCAGAGAAGGTGGTGACAGAGAATTTTATGATCAACCGAATCAAAAGCTGCAGAAAGGTCAAGTAGAATGAGGAGTGCCGGTTTATCCTTGTCTTTTAGGACCTCAATTTGAGTTTTTAAGTGAATCAGGGAGGGAGGTTTCTGTACCATGTCAGGGACAGAAGCCTGATTGACGGAGTCCCAATAGGTGGTTTGATTAAAGGTATTCCTGAATTTGTAGATAGGCAGCACGGTCCAAAATATTTTCTAAATATGGCACAGTGGTAATGGGCCTGTAGTTAGATGGGTTGCACGGGTCAAGAGTGGCTTTTTTAATTAGTGGAATGACCCAGGTATCCTTAAGGTTGTCAGGGACAATACCAAATTTGAGAGAGGCATTTATGAATGTGATGATAAAAGGCGCAAGGTCGTGAGCTGCCTCCCTGATAATAGGAGCAGGACATGTATCACCTTGACAATTTGAGGGCTTAAGCTTCCTTATGATATTTTCCACTTCCTCAATGGTAAGAGGAGAGAATCTGAATGGTTTACAAGTAGGTTCAGGGGTAGGGAGGTTAAGTGAAGGTGAGTTCAGGGCAGAGTCAAAGAGGTTGCTTCTTTTGGCATTAATTTTATATTGAAGTGTGGCGATTTTATCTAGCAGTGCTTTTTGAATGTTGGTGCACCAGACAGTGTTGGGGATGATGGGGCATTCCCGAATGGGCTCAATGGGGAATGGGGATTAACATTACCGCCGAACTCGTGATCCGGTGCTATCAGCGCCGGGGAGTTTGGCGGTAGGGCTAATACCGCCGGCGGTAATCCAGCCGGCGTTACCGCCAAAGTCATGACCAGGCCCATTGTGTTTACTATACAAAACTCTAGCCTGGCATGTGATTACTGGGTCAACATTGCGATTGGACCTTTATACAAGTGTGCAGGGTGATGTATGTTTCCTAAGAATGATCTCACAAACTCAAAGGGAGAGTCACAGAACTCAAATTCAGAAGGGTGAGGAAATGAGTGCACCGATAAAACACTGTAGCTCTATGAAGTATCCAAACAATAGGGTACCTCCACTGGCAAGGCATTGCCTTTAAAAATGCAAGAGCGGAGATGAGAGGGCTCTGACAATACTAAAGAGAAAGAGGCAGTTTGGATTTCAAAATTGGTGGAGCTTCATCCCTTGCACTCCATGATGAGATTTGCCATAATGTATTTTAATTAATTCACAAGAGTAACTGGCTTATCACTTGATCACCATGTCATCCCATCTTTACAGCAGAGGGGGCAATAATAGAAAATGCCATTCCAATGATGCCATCTAATTTCTATTGCACTCATGTGACTCCTGTACATCTCCTGCATGTACCACAATAGCATTACCTCCTGTCCCCCTTCTCATCACATTCCTCACTGAACTAAAGTTTCTCTGCTTTCCAGGTAGAAATAAATGAAGTTGACCAAAAGCATTAAAAAAATTCCCTCTTTTTTCTTTTCAAACCCACATGCACAGCAAGTCTTTCCTTGCTTGCCATCAACAGCTCTGTGCCGATTGGCTTGTTCTGAGGCTCCCATATTCAGCTACTGGCTATCCTGGTGACATAAGGATGCTTTTTAGGTCGCTCTTCTATTCTATCTCATTTTGTTTAATTTTGCATTTAATTTTATTTCCTTTTACAGGCTCTGCGTATTCACGCAGCCTGGGCGTTTAACTGGGCGCCTCTTTTACATTCTGTCACACTCAGCATATGCTTTGTTTTATTTTTCTCGTTATTATTTTAATTTACTACAGTTCATTTATTTTGTTTCCTTGTATGTTGCATTACTGCTGCAGAGGTAATGGCCTACTACCATGAGCCCCTCTATTCTGTTGGCTTTTGCTGAGGCTATGGCGCACTTTCATATGCGTTTCACTAATTTGATCATTTTAGGTGACTTCAGTCTTCATCCTAATAATCCATTGGATTCTCATGCAGAATAGCTAATTTCAGTTTTATCTGACCTCAAGTTCTTACAACTTCCGGTTTGTCCTACCCATGTACAGGGCAATACTTTAGATTTGCTGTTTGCTTGATCTGTGTCAGTTTTACCAGTCTGCCCAGTGAATTGGATCAAGAGGCCAATTCATGAGACGAGATGCCTACCTCAAATGGGCAAGTGAATGGACAGATCCAGATGAAGATGACTACATCCAAGATCCAAAGACAAGAAACAGACCCATACTAAGAATCATGTGATCAGATACGTGAAGCCTGGAGTGAAAGGGGCTGGAATCAAATGGGAGGTGAACAAAAAAACTGGAGAGTCCAGGAAAATCTGCAGAAGAAATTTGTAGATGGAAGAACTGAGGTCGAATCCAGATCTGGGGATCAGTGTTATCACCAGATGGATGGGAAGAAGGAGTGGTCATTTTCAGAGCCTGGGTGGTCATTGGTTGCTACACACCTGCCATTGACATTGTACAGAATGGTTGTAAGCCATTATAGCCAAGACTTTCTAAGCTACTGACTTGGATCGAAGACAGAGCAGGACTCTTGCAGATAGTGCCTCTGGAAAGTTGAAAGCTTTGCTTCAGAAATAATGGCACAAGAACAGTTTGAGAGAATCAGAACTGTGGTCAAATCATTGATGTACCAGGAATGATACATGGAACAGCAGTAATAATGGATCATTATTGGGCTTGTGGATCCAGGGGGTACATGTAGCTACCCAAAGATTGGGGAGGATGATGTTCATTATTGAATGTCCATGTTCCAGCGTTGGTGATTCCAAAAAGTGATCTGCATCTTGACAGTTTTCCAAAAGCAGATGCTCATGTGAGGAAGAAGATATCTGTGGAGCTGATGGATAGGATGAAGAGAGAGAACTATTTTTCAGCAAAATCCATAGAAGCTTATGATGCTATTCCAAATGAGCACAGGCTGTTCAGCCAGACCTCATCAGTGTTCACGATGATTTTCATGCCAAGAATCCAAGTTGGAGCAAATACCAAGTGGCTGCAGATCACAAGATGGGAATTGCTACAGATGATCAACACTACCATAAAGGGATTCAATGCTATCAGAGAAGAGTTGCGAGCCATACGACTGATGACTATTCAGAACAGATATGTCTTGGATATGATTACAGCTATGAATGAAGGTGTTTGTACAAAAATTGGGGAATCATGTTGCACATTTATACCTTCTCATGATGACGAGAATGGAACCTTGTCAGAGGCCATAGATATTCTGATGAAGCTCCATGGGCAGATGATAGAAAAAGTTGAAGACGTTGCTGATGACAGCTGGTTTGGATCACTCTTTTCTTGGGTTCCACAATGGATGGCAGACATAAGTTTCTTGGAGCCCTAATAGTAATGATATTACTTGGATTCTGTGTGATCAAATTGATAATCTCACAATGTAATAAGACAGTAAAGAAAGCCGTAGGGATGAAGATCATGATTGATGTCGCACCAGGATGGAAAGACTTGACGGATGAAGAAATCAGAGACTTTGTGAAGGCCAGTATTCATGCACCTGAGGGGACGAAATTCCTGTATCCAAAGACTCATCAGAAGTATGTAGGAAGATGGATCTATGGCAGTCCAAATGGACAATGCATGCTCATGACGTAGAACAAGGATGAGAATGTGAAAACAGCAGGATCCCTGAAGGGTGTCATAAAGATATGGATCCCACAGAAGCTTTTCTTCACACCTGAATGCCTGGATGTGAAGGATGATGTGAGAGTGGTCGATGAATCGACCAGAGGGGGGAGTGTAGAGGAGGAGCCAAGTACCCCCACCTCAACCTTTCCGCCTCTATTGCCTGTATGTTAGAAACCAGAGTATGTGACATAAACGGAGCAGTTGAAACGACAAAGGCCAAAAGGAATCCTAGAGGCAAGATTCCAATTGAGGAAACCATACCTGCATACGAGGAAATATGATGGTTGTTTAAATAAGATTCCTGAGGAAGCAGAGCAAATAAATAAGTAAGGAAGAATGGTGATGTCACCAACCATCACCAAGTAAACGTCACACATAGCTGAACTGACATACCTAGAAGAGATGAAGAGCCCAGAGAATGCAGATATTCTATAAGGCATCAAGAAAGTATCAAGGATAAGTGACATCTTGGGATCAAGCTGAAGAAGCTTATGCCACAGAATCGATGAAGACATCAAGCTATGTTACACGTGTACAGATGCAAAAGAAATGCAAGCAGACTAAATAATCTTGAGGCTAGCTTCATAGTAAATAGATTGTGGCAAGCCCCAATATATTACATGGACGGTAGCGTCCGTGTAGTTATGGTTAAGTTGGTGTTTCCATAGGAAGAGAATCTTTTGGGTGGCTTATAACATCGCTCCTCCTGGATGAATCCTCACTAAACTTTGCAAAAAAAGGTATCTGACCCACTCTGAAAGTTATAGGGGGGGGTCCCAAAACTTTTGTTTTTTTCCCATAGACATAATGGGAAAAAACTTTGCGCACGCCTACAGCCCAAACCGCTGGACGGATTTAGACCAAATTTGCGGCAGGAGCGGGGGCTTGGTCCCGAAAGCGGGCTTTTGCAAATTTGGTGTAAATCCGTCCAGTAGTTTTTTTTTTAAATGACCAAAATGTAAGGCAAAAAAATTAGTGATATCTCCGTTTGCTCCGAGGACGGACTTCCCGGTTCGCTCCGCGGACAGTGCCCTGATTGGCCGAGCGGCTTGCGTGATGTCCGCAGACATGCAACGTGTTTGCTGATTGGATGGCGTGGTGCGTGAAGCGTGTCAGATTTTCTGTGGCGCCCGCCATCTTGCATTCGTGGACGACCGCGGACAGCGCAGTGAAACTTGGATTAAAAATTGTATTTAGTGCAGTGTGTTGGTCTGTAAGAGTGTTTGGGGAGGGTGGGGGAGTATGAGATAGGTTCAATGTTCCGTTTTTTTAATATGCTAGACACTTTTGTTGTGTTCGATTTGTCTGTGGACAACACGGCTGTTCTGAAATGTTCTATATAAACTAAATGGTGGGGTGTTCTGAGGATGGAGTATGTGTCCGTTCTATTCGCAAGCAAGCTAAAATTGAGCTAAGAACTCTCGCGGTGTCCTTAAATGTTCGTACATAAACAAAATGGGGGTGTCCTAAGGACGCTGGCCGTATTGTACTCTGGCAAGTTGAATGTGTTCTAAGAACACTCGCGGTGTCATGAAATGCTCTGATTACTTAACAGTAATCTTCATTACTCCTAGTCCTACTCTTCCTCATCACAGTACTGACGACCCTCCTCACCCTCCCTGCGGGGAAGGTCCCATGCTCCGGCTTGGTAATATGAAACTGAGTGATGTGGATGTGGGGGAGGAGTTATAGGAATTTAAAGAAATACAAGAAGGTCCTGTGTCGGAGGCAGGGGCCACATGAAGTAAGTACTGGGACGAGGAAGAGTGGACGTGGAGGTACTGTTTGCAATTAAACAAAATGGGGGTGTTCTGAGAATGATGTTCGTATTGTTCATTGTCAGGTTGAAAGTGTTCTAAGAAGCCTCCTTATGTCCGTTGACATTACAATTTCCTATGGCCCTTACCCGACTTTTTGTCCACTAAACAAACGATAAATCAGGCTGCTGTGCATCGACATTATGTGATAATCCTATCACTTGCCCCATCGACCTGGCTGACCTGCTTTTGCAACACTAAATCATATCTCCCGCCCCTAAGCCTGACATTATCAAAGCATTCATATTCCCCGTCTCTCTCCGTGACGGTACAGGGTGCATAGCCATACGAGCCCAGTCGTCTCCAGTCCTACGCGACTTCACACAGAACCCGGAAAACAACACATATCATCTCACAACACAGCGCGCAACAATTCGGAATATGAAACTGTGATTTAAAAGTAAACAGCAAGATTGTACATTTCGTAAAGTACTTTTATTTGACATCAAATGTTTAGAGAATATTCATCGATTTGCATTTGTCTTTGCTGTCGATCCACAAAAGTTCATCTTGAGTCATGCGCTGTTCCTTTGCGGTACACAGGGTGTTGGTTTATGATAAAAGAAGCACTATGGTCGCACTGATAATCGGAAGGCTGTTCTAACAACGAGGCATTAGACCACCATAATGGTTGGTATGTTGCTTCTAGCTGCTAGTACCGCGTAAGGCCCAGTCGTCTCCAGTCTTACGCGGCTTTACACAGAACCCGGAAAACAACACAGATCATCTCACAACACAGCGCACCACAATTCGGAATATGAAACTGTGATTTAAAAGCAAACAGCAAGATTGTACATTTCGTAAAGTACTTTTATTTGACATCAAATGTTTAGAGAATATTCAGCGATTTGCATTTGTCTTTGCTGTCGATCCGCAAAAGTTCATCTTGAGTCACGCGCTGTTCCTTTGCGGTACACAGGGTGTTGGTTTATGATAAAAGAAGCACTATGGTCGCACTGATAATCGGAAGGCTGTTCCAACAACGAGGCATTAGACCACCATAATGGTTGGTATGCTGCTTCTAGCCGCTAGCACCGCGTAAGGGCATATTGGTCCTTGGCGATTGTCCCATAAAATGGTGAGGGTCATGAAGTTGTTTAGAAGTAGCTGCACATGGCAGTTAAAAAATCAGTCGGCCGTGGTCTGAAAATCGTGGCATTGACAGTACGGAAGGACATACCTGTTTTAAAAAACATAAATTAGTCTCACCAGCCGATCTTCATTAAAAATATTCATTTTATTTATTAGGGCGTGAAACTATTTGATAGCGAGGATAGTGCAACGGAGTATGTTAACTTATTCTCATTAACCCACCCTCTGTCCTCTGCCTTTTTCAGAGCCCTCTAAGCGATAGGGGACCAATTCGGCGGTGATAGTGCGCGGTAGAAAACACTATGCTACATTGAATGAACAAGTACAACTTAACCGGGCTTTAATGCCACGCTATTGTTATTATATTCCGGTATAAAATAATCTAAACGGTTACTTACATTATATTGGCATTTTCCATTGTCTAAGCGTAGTGCAGTCCCAAAATATGACTCCCTCTGTGCCAACGATCTTTCTCATAGTGATATAATATATAAAAATGGTTTTGTTTCAGAAATTTCATCCTTATCGTGTCTTACGTTTTTGCAACACTCCTTCAAAAGAAGTCTTTTAGCACGATCCCTGTCTGTCAAGGTCAAAAAACTAGAGAACCCTATAGTGCAAGTCATGGGCCTCTCCGGCACGCGACCAAAAAATGGAAGCAGCTGACCTTCACTGTAAACGACCATAAATTCTTAGTTTGCAACATTCTGTGTTCAGCCATCTCTGAGAAATTGCTTTTTACACTCCCCCTTCCACCATTGCCCTTTCCCATTCCCATTTTTGCCCCATAGGGCTCTATGGGAATGGGGAAGGCGCTAATTACGGTACCGCAAACTGCAGTACCGTAATTAGCTCCCTGGTCCCTTTGCGGGTTGGATTTTTAACGCCTGCAAAAAGCAGGTGTTAAATTCCCCAACCCGCAAACGAACTTCGTAGTAAGGCGGTAAGGATTTACCGGTACCGGTAAAATACCGGTACCGGTAAACCCTTACTGCCATCCGTGTAATGAGGCCCAGTGTCTTCCCCTATGTATATGTTTCATATGATGTGACTGGCCTCTAAGGGAATTACTATAAGAACCTACTTGTAGGATACATCTACAAATAAAATACAATTTTTAGTTTCTGACTGTTACTGAAGAAAACCATGTGGCCTAGATATGTCAGCAAAAGAAAAAAGAGTGAGCCAGAGGAACACTCGCGGTGTCCTGAAATGTTCGCACATAAAGAAAATGGGGGTGTTCTGAGGACGTTGTCCGTATTGTTCGCTGGCAAGTTGCATATGTTATAAGAACACTTGTGGTGTCCTGAAATGTTCGAAAATAAACAAAATGGGGGTGTTCTGAGGACGTTCTCCGTATTGTGTGACTGCTTAGTTGTATGCAATGAGGGAATGGCACAGAGAGTGAAGTGGAAATGGTAGAAGGGCTGTCCAAGAGTTATGTTTTCCGCGGACACCGCGGCTGTCCGTGGACAGGGCGTGCTACATCCGGGGTTTTCCAGCAAATCCATCATGGAAAGAAGACTGTAGGGAACAGCCAATCAGATGTTGAGGTTGTGGATTTGTGTTGAAAGAGACTGTGTGTAGTGAAGATGGCAGAAGTGGAGAAAGTCAGGGTGTTGGTGCTCGGAAATATGTTTGTGCATGGTTTACAACAGTATGCTCAATGCAGGCATGTTGCAAAGAATTTTGATGTTAAAGGAGTGGAGGTCATGTGGAGCATTGTGCCTGATTGCAATGTACAGGGAATTGTACAAGTTTGTGAAGATATGGGCAGGATCAACAGTCCCCTTGTGGTAGTTTTGCACTATGGTGCTTTCCGTTTGGGCTATGTCAGTGCCCCTACTTTGTTGGCAGATTTGGAACACTTGGTTCAAGCAGTAATGAACATCCTTCCAAATGCCAAAGTAATTTTTTCTGGATTACTACCTAGGGCAATAAGGGACAATAGTTCAGTTTTTTGTCCTCAGCAAAACAATGCTAGGTGTGTAATCAACCGAGGCATGTGTGCCTTCATGCTTAGAGCTGGTATGTTCTTCTGTAATAATGAGAATATTGATTCCAGTAATGCTGTTTATTTTAAAGAAGATGGCATTTCCATATCTTTTATGGGAAATGCCATGCTGTTTTGGAATGTAAGGGTTGCTTTGGAGAAGGTTATGTGAAGATTTTAGGAGTAAAGTAAGAAAAAAAGAAGAGAAAAAATACAAAATAACAGGTGTCTGTCAAGCATATGCAAAAAAACCCCAAAAAAACGGCTATTTTCAGAGCAAACCTCAAAGGGAAATGGGGCACACTATTTAAATTTACATTCACCACGCTCAAATTTTCGATATGTCCGTGGACATGGCGGTAGTCCGCGGACATCGAAATCACTAGCTAGGGGTTCAGTATGTTCTATGTTACATGTATTTAAAGTCAGGGATATTATGGTTAAGTTGTGCTACTAAAAACCTATGAAATTCAGTAAAAAAACGTTGTTAAAGGGATGTTATGGTTAAGTTGCGCTACTAAAAACCTAGGAAATTCAGTGAAAAAACTTTGTTAAAGGGACGTTATGGTTCAAAGTAAAACCGAAAAACCCCTGCAATTTGGCAGTTATGGTAAGATAAGGAACCATAACTCACGCCACCGTGCACTGCTAACACTAACACCCAGGACATCAAAGATGACATCACAAATGTCATTGATGACATCACTGATGACATCACATGTGTATTTACTTTTCATAAAAACTCTGTACAAGGGATTCTTATAATGCTGACCAAAAACTGTCAAGGATCATTGGGATAAATATCATGAGCTAATTAGTGCATTAAGCAATGCATTGATATAAATAGCATTATATTATGAAGTTCTATCCAGTATACTAAGCTACTCATGCAGAAACATAGGCAGTGTGAGCAGCATACATGATGAAGGTGCCATATTCATAATCTTGCCATGTTGAATAGTGAAATGATAACTGCTTTCTTATTAGAGTTTTGCGTACTGTGAAACATGTAATAAGCAGATAATAAAACCCACTTAATGCATAATTATTACAGACAAAACACAAAGAGACAACAACACATACAAATATGAGTATATACAGGGACAGTGAAGTAAACAAAAAAGCAGAAGTAGTAGCAGAAAGAGTTCATAACCTAACTGATTGTCTTTATGCAGAGAAACTATTGCTCTGTTTCAAAGCTGCTACTTACCATATGTATGTGTATCACATGATGTGACTGCACCCAAAGGAAAGGAGAGTGAGTATAATGTATACAAATATGAGCATATACAGGGAAGGTAGAGTAATAAAAATAAAACTATGAGAAAGTGCTGATAACCCTAATGATTATCTTCATGCACAGAAAGGATTGCTCTCTTTCAAGCCTGTGTCTTCCACTATGTATATGTTTCATATGATGTGACTTGACCCTAAGTCTACAAATATAGTACCTTTTTCAATTTTTACTTCCTGACTGTTACTGAAGAAAACTATGTGGCCTAGATATGTCAGTAAAGGGAAAAAAGGGAGAGCCAGACATGTGATGTCATCAGTGATGTCATCAATGACATTTGAGATGTCATCTTTGATGTCCTGGGTGTTAGTGTTAGCAGTGCACGGTGGCGCGAGTTATGGTTGCTTATCTGACCATAACTGCCGAATTTCAGGGGGTTTTCGGTTTTACTTTGAATCATAACGTCCCTTTAACAAAGATTTTTTTCACTGAATTTCATAGGTTTTTAGTAGCGCAACTTAACCATAACGTACCTTTAACAAAGTTTTTTTACTGAATGTATACATGCATATGGACAAGTAAAGGATGGATATTTCCACTACGCACTATAGCAGTGCTGGACTTTAGCAAGAAGGCAGAGGAAGCCTCATCTCCAGAGTGTCTCAGCTGAAAAACAAATTGAATTACAAGTTGAATCTCAGCAGCTGGATGAGCCAAGGAAGCCAAGTCTTATCGAACTGGAGTAAACTGACATTGGATACAAATTGTGTGAAAGAACAAAACTCCTGTTCAAAAGGCACGAATGGTCTGAATGGTCTTCAGTCACATGGAAGGATGCAGTTGGATGAACGATATGGTCACACCTGCACACGAAGGCAGAGCGTGCTTTCACTCCCTGAATTTCTGAGCGCTAAGAACACTCTCAAGGCTGAGCTTCAAAGCCTTATTGACAGTAGACCACTGAGGTGATGATCGATTGATATGCTAATTGGTGGGAAGCAATGGTTAAAGCGAGCTCACCAGCATCTGGAATGCCAGCCTGCATGCTGCAAGTCGTAGGCGGAAAAGTACTGACAGAGGTTAGAGTGCCAGTCAATTGTAGAGGACCGCCTAATTAGGAGTCCTATAGTTTTGTAAACCATTCGGATGTTGTGCATTTAGTGACGTTCACAGTGGTCATTTTTTAGGGTAGGGCTTAGTTGCCCCACCTGATGTTAAGTAACAGGCTGTCCTTGGCGGGCATTTCAGTCTTGGTGCCTGCTTGGTTCCGCTGGTTTCTTTCTGATAGGTCACAATTTCTTTTGCTTTCTCCTTACTGTTCAGCCCCCTATTCTATGTTGTTTGAGGTCCCACAGGGTTTGGCTCTTTCCCCTCTTCTCTCTATATTCAGCCTTTGGTTATGCTTATACACTCTTTCGGTTTTAGATGTTACTCTTATGCAGATAACTCCCAAATACTGGTCCGTCTGGATTTGCTACATCAGCACACATCATCACGTTTTCAGGCTTGTCTGCTGGTGATTAACACCTGGATTAGCGCAACTGGCTTCTTATGAATGGCAATAAGACTGAGTTCTTAGTAGTGGGGGCAGCCTCGGGTTCCGTCATGTGGACCTCTGACTTTATGGCCTGTCCTTTGAGCCTCAGGTTAGTTCATTCTGCCAGTCTGTCTCTTTCAAGTTCTCCCTTACCTTCCAACTCACTTTCACTTTGTGCTGACATCTTCTATGGTTGCAGGTTCTTTGGATCACTGTAATGCCCTGTATTTGGCTCAGCCTTAGCCTCATCGCTTACAGCTCCTGCAGATCACTGCTGCCAGAATGGTGACTGGACTTCTTCTCAGGCTTCTGGCCCCTCACATACTTGCCTCATTGCACTGGCTTCCTGTGGTGAAGCATGTGCATTGTAAAGCACCTTGTATGGTGCACCGGACCTTCTGTGACTCTGGTCTTCAGTTTTTACAGGAAAGATTTCTCCTATATGTCCCATATGTTCCCTCTCCCTGCCTCCATTTAGCATCTCTACTTCTCATTCAGATCTCCAATTTTCACTGCTCCAAATGAGGGGTTGCAGCTGCCAGGCTCTTTAATTCTCTTGCTCTGGCTTTGTGTGCCACACAGGAGCGCCTACATTTTTGCTGCCCCTGAAGACGTGTCTGTTCTAGCACTTTTTTCCTTTTTTTGCTATTTTTTCTTGCGTATCTCCCAGTATCGCAATGATGCCCTCATTGACAAAGGTGTGCTTAATAAATAACCAAATAAATGAATAAATAAAACAATTATGCCATTGTCCAATCCCGCATCCCGGCTTTCCTCTACCTGCAGTCAGCTGTTTCAGGCTGTGGGGGTCATTCCAGACTCCTTCCCATGCATCAGCACTAATAGTCTATTTCGTGGAAACAGAAGAATGTTCACTTTTCCTTTTGTGGTTGCGCTGTGGCATGCTTCTATGCTGTGAACAGACTTAGGGGGTAATTCATAGAATTCAGCGCACAAGTGGCGCACGCGGCTGGCGCACAGGGTGCGCGTGCGAATCCCTGCGCCAGCCGCGTGCGCTAAGATCCATTTCCGCGCACAGCGTATTCATGGATTCCAGCCACCAAAACCAGCCGTGGCGCACAGTGGCGCAGCGACCCTGCAACAGCGCCAGTTACGCCCCCAAGAACGCCTCTCGCGCAGGGAAAAGCCATCAATATACCCAATCCAGCGCAAAGGGCTGCGCTAACCCTGTACCAGCACAGCAAGCGGGCTATGTGTATCACTGGGGTGCGCGGGAAGTTCCACACGCGATTCCATCAGGGTACGTGTATTTCGGGGTGCGCGTGAAGTTACACACGCGATTTCCGCAGGGTACGTGTATTTCAGGGGTGCGCGTGAAGTTCCACACGCGATATCAGCAGGGTACGTGTATTTCAGGGTGCAGGGGAAGTTACACACGCGATTTCCGCAGGGTACGTGTATTTCAGGGGTGCGCGTGAAGTTCCACACGCGATATCAGCAGGGTACGTGTATTTCAGGGTGCAGGGGAAGTTACACACGCGATTCCAGCAGGGTACGTGTATTTCAGGGTGCAGGGGAAGTTACACACGCGATTTCATCATGGTACGTGTATTTCAGGGGTGCGCGGGAATTTCCACACGCGATTGGGCCCGTGCGAGCAGGGTACGCGTATCTCAGGGGTGCGCGGGAAGTTCCACACACGATTCCATCAGGGTACGTGTATTTCGGGGTGCGGGGGAAGTTTCACACGCGAAATCAGCAGGGTACGTGTATTCCAGGGGTGCGCGGGAAGTTCCACACGCGATTCCATCAGGGTACGTGTATTACAGGGTGCAGGGGAATTTACACACGCGATTTCAGCAGGGTACGTGTATTTCAGGGGTGCGCGGGAATTTCCACACACGATTGGGCCCGTGCGAGCAGGGTATGCGTATCTCAGGGGTGCGCGGGAAGTTCCACACGCGATTTTATCAGGGTACGTGTATTTTGGGGTGCGGGGGAAGTTTCACACGCAAAATCAGCAGGGTACGTGTATTCCAGGGGTGCGCGGGAAGTTCCACACGCGATTGGGCCCATGCCAGCAGGGTACGCGTATCTCAGGGGTGCGCGGGAAGTTCCACACGCGATTCCATCAGGGTATGTGTATTTCGGGGTGCGGGGGAAGTTTCACACGCAAAATCAGCAGGGTACGTGTATTCCAGGGGTGCGCGTTAAGTTCCACACGCGATTCCATCAGGGTACGTGTATTACAGGGTGCAGGGGAATTACACACGCGATTTCAGCAGGGTACGTGTATTTCAGGGGTGCGCGGGAATTTCCACACACGATTGGGCCCGTGCGAGCAGGGTACGCGTATCTCAGGGGTGCGCGGGAAGTTCCACACGCGATTCCATCAGGGTAAGTGTATTTCAGGGTGCGGGGGACGTTTCACATGCGAAATCAGCAGGGTACGTGTATTCCAGGGGTGCGCGGAAAGTTCCACACGCGATTCCATCAGGGTACGTGTATTACAGGGTGCAGGGGAAGTTACACACGCGATTTCAGCAGGGTACGTGTATTTCAGGGGTGCGCGGGAATTTCCACACGCGATTGGGCCCGTGCGAGCAGGGTACGCGTATCTCAGTGGTGCGCGGGAAGTTCCACACGCGATTCCATCAGGGTACGTGTATTTCAGGGTGCGGGGGAAGTTCAACACGCGATTCCATCAGGGTACGTGTATTTCGGGGTGTGGGGTAGTTTCACACGCAAAATCAGCAGGGTACGTGTATTCCAGGGGTGCGCGGGAAGTTCCACACGCAATTCCATCAGGGTACGTGTATTTCAGGGTGCGGGGGAAGTTTCACACGCGAAATCAGCAGGGTACGTGTATTCCAGGGGTGCGCGGGAAGTTCCACACGCGATTCCATCAGGGTCCGTGTATTTCAGGGTGCGGGGGAAGTTTCACACGCGATATCAGCAGGGTACGTGTATTTCAGGGTGCAGGGGGAGTTACACACGCGATTCCAGCAGGGTACGTGTATTTCAGGGGTGCGCGGGAATTTCCACACGCGATTGGGCCCGTGCGAGCAGGGTACGCGTATCTCAGGGGTGCGCGTGAAGTTCCACACGCGATTCCATCAGGGTACGTGCATTTCGGGGTGCGCGTGAAGTTCCACACGTGATATCAGCAGGGTACTTGTATTTCAGGGTGCAGGGGAAGTTACACACGTGACTTCCGCAGGGTAAGTGTATTTCAGGGGTGCGCGGGGAGCACCACACGTGAATTGCACGTGTGGGTCCACCCAGGTGTTCCCTCTACACCCTCCACGGCCCCTGCAGGTGGCTCACACCACAGGGGCCTACCCTGCACATGTCCTGCAGGCACCCCATCCACCATGGCCATGCCCCCCAGCCAACCCACATGTCACTACTGCCCACCAACGCATGTCCCCCTGCACCCCCAGCCACCAGGGGCAGCCTCCACCAGGCCCCCACCCATGTCTCCCAGCACCCCCACCCCCCAGCAGTGCAGGGGCACCCACCACCAGGCCCCCACCCATGTCTCCCAGCACCCCCACGCCCCAGCAGTGCAGGGGCACCCACCACCAGGCCCCCACCCATGTCTCCCAGCACCCCCACCCCCCAGCACTGTGGGGCACCTGCCAGCAGGCCCCCACCCATGTCCAATTCATGTTCCCCACCACCCCCACCCCCCAGCACTGTGGGGCACCTGCCAGCAGGCCCCACCCATGTCCAACGCATGTTCCCCACCACCCCCACCCCCACCAGTGCAGGGGCAGCCACCACCAGGCCCCCACCCATGTCTCCCAGCAACCCCACCCCCCAGCCACCAGGGGCAGCCTCCACCAGGCCCCCACCCATGTCTCCCACCACCCCCGTCCCCCCAGTCACCAGGGGCAGCCTCCACCAGGCCCCCACCCATGTCTCCCAGCACCCCCAACCCCCCAGTCACCAGGGGCACCCACTACCAGGCCCCCACCCATGTCACCCAGCACCCCCACCCCCCAGTCACCAGGGGCACCCACTACCAGGCCCCCACCCATGTCTCCCACCACCCCCACCCCCTAGCAGTGCAGGGGCAGCCTCCACCAGGCCCCCACCCATGTCCAACTCATGTTCCCCACCACCCCCACCCCCCAGCACTGTGGGGCACCTGCCAGCAGGCCCCCACCCATGTCCAACGAATGTTCCCCACCACCCCCACCCCCCAGCACTGTGGGGCACCCACCACCAGGCCCCTACCCATGTCCCATCCATGCCCCCCTGCACCTGGGTCCCACCAATCCCCAATCATGTCCGTAATGGCCATCCTCCCCTGCCAAAAGGCCCAACCAACTATCACATCCACCCACATATCAAAGGCAATGACATGTTACACACCCAATGTATATAATGCAAATGAACACATGTCTGTCACACACAATGGCTGCAAGTGAATGTTAAAACACCCAACATGACATGCATGAAAGCAATGAGATGATACGACACATTGAAGGATGAAAATAAAAATGTATTTAAAATCAACTTGAATGGAAATGAAATGAGAAAAAACACAAAGCAAAACAACCAAAAGAAGAAGAATGTCCATGAAAAAAATCCAAAAAATAGAAAAATCCATTGAAGAACTATTTACAAGATAATCCCGGGTCCATGAGCCCAACCAAATGAAACCTAACTATGACAACTAACTAAAAACTGAACTACATACAAAAATGTGGCGCATTGTCCAATCGCAACCAAATAAAAAAAATAAATAAAGGAAACCTAACACTAACTATATAACTATATACAAAGGCGGCGGGCAAGTCCAGCGGCTCACTCCGTGGTGTTCCGGGCCAGGGCATCATCGAACTCCTGTTCGATGTCCCGGAGGCGGTCCTGTTCCATGGCCCCGAGGGTCCGCAGGGACGACGCCCTCTCCTCCTCCAACCCCCTGCGGATTGCCTCGAGGCACTCGGCCCGCCTCAGGGCCCTCCGCATGGAGTTCTCCGCCCTGACCATTGTGAGCCGCGCCTCTTCCGCCCGCCGCCGCTCCGCACCTATATGCTGGCCCAACCGCTGCCACACGGAAGACACTTCCCGTCCTGGGTCCTCCTGCCCTCGGTCCGATGCCTGCCCCTCCGATGTTGATGGCCCCGAGCCATGATGCCTCCCACGTTGACTCCGCTGCTGCCTCCGACGCCACTGCCTCTGCCAGCACAACGGCATCCAGGCTGATGGAATCCACAGACGCCGTCGTGCACGTGCCCTGCCTGATGATGCCGGCACATCCTCCATCTGCTGGGGTACAGTTGCTGTGGTGTCCACCCATGCTGGACCTCTGACTCCCGACTGTGGCAGGGATGGGATCCCCACCGAGCTGGCTGCATTGGTCAGGGCAGGACCACAGGGGGCCCTGGTGGCATCTGGGCCGGCAAGGAGAACGACTGGCGTATAGTCTCCACAGAGGAGGAGAGGGCCGCCAGATTGGCCGACACATGCAGGAAACCCCCGAACATGGACGATCCCAATTGGGCCACGTCGGCACGGTGCTCTTCGTGATGACGTGCGTGCTCCTCCTGGGAAGCATGCACGGCATCACGAATCACAGCCGTGCGCATCGCGACCCCAATCAGGACCTTCTCCATACGGCCAGGGGTCCCCTCGTCCGCAGGTGGAGGGGAGTCAGATGACATTGACATCCCCTCTACCTGCGGACGGGCCTGGGACGGGGCATCCCTGCTGGTGCATGGTGGTGCACCCACAGGGTCAGTGACAGCAACATGCACAGGCCCCTCCACGGTGACCTGTGCTGCCTCCTGCCCCTGCCCCTGGACTGCACCACTTGCACCAGCAGGGATGCCCCCACCAGGCCCCATGTGCGCCTTAGTGGCGGCCTCCTCCTCCTCTGTGGAAACCACCAACCTGGATGGCTCCTCACCGTCTTCCGCCGTAGCAGGCCCCTGTGGGGGCTCACCCACCCCTTCTGCTGCAGCCGTGGGGGCATCCCCGCCGCCTTGCTCCACAGCGCCGTCTCCGCCCTCTTCTTCACTAGCCGCTGCGTAGAGGGAGACATAGAACACAAGCATCAGGGTACTGTACAATGGTCCCCTAGACAGGAAGCAATAGCAGATGAGTGCCACTGTCAAAGTACACTTCCATCATGTCCCTCCACAACACATGTGTCAGTCCAGGCAAAACACACACAGTGACAGTCATGGTGCATGCCATGGACATTTCCATACATGTCCAATGGACTCTCGAAACATACAATGTAATGGAACTCACATGCATCATGGGTCATGCCTATCACATGCACACACTTTACCTCAGTCACATCCATCTGGCCCCGTACACCCCAATCACAGTGGATACAAGGATGACTATGCTGCATCAGTGAATCTGTCCATTGTCACAGACATGTGTCATGCATCCATGGCATTCACAAGTCACAGACACGCAGGTCAGGCACACAGACATGGACACCATATATGTACCTGGCATCAGCACCCATCCCTCACCCCCACCCATGTCCAGGAACAGAGACTGCCATGCTCTCATGTGTACAATCTGCATAGGGCTCCCCATGTCGCATTTAAACACATGCAACAACCATGCGGTTCACACATTACTGGTCGCACATGCATTACCATGATGTCCCTGAACACATACATGCGTACATGGCCTATGTCACACATACAGGCAAGTATCAGACAACCAGCACACTGCAACATGCCCTGTCTCACACAGCAATGCTTGGCCACTTACCGCTCAACTCCAGACGGGTCTCCCTCTCAAGGACCTGGGCGTGGAGTGCTGGGTGTACGCGTTCCAGGACCCTCATCTGGATGGAACTCATGCGGCCCCGGCCCCCCTCCACGAGGTGCCGGGCCTTTATGAGGGTCCTGGACCTCAAGTCTTCCCAGCGCTTCCTGACCTTCTGGATGGTGCGGGTTGCCACCCCCTCCGCGTTGATGGCAACCACACAGTCGGCCCAGATCCTCTCCCGTCCTTCCTTGTTGGCGCGGGACGATCCGAAGAGGGCATCATACTGCCCCAGGACTTGCTCCACCAGGACACCAACTTTGGTGGCAGTGAAGCTGGTGCCCCTCTGCCCCTCTGGCCGGGGGTTGCCACTGGTGCCAGATGTGGATGTGCCCGACATGGCAACCCCAGGGGCAGGAGTGGGTGGGCAACTGGGTCCTGGGGCTGGGCTGTGGAGCGATGTTATCCGAGTCGGGAGTCTTCTGTTCCAGCAGGGGTGGACACAGCAACTGGACCCCTGCAGATGGCTGATGTGCAGGCACCAAATGGCAGGGCACAGTGGCAGCAGGCAGGCAGGCAGGCAGCAGCAGATGGCACGTGGGAGGCTGCTCGGGGCACTGGGGGGCAGTAATTCGGCCTTCTGGGCAGGAGCGTGGTCTTCCGTGTGTTTTCGCGTGGCCAGCTTGATACAGAGTGATTTGGCACGTGAAAATCCTGCACGTCAGCATGAAAATCGAGGAAAGGCCCTTAGCGCGTAAACGCGTCAGCACGCGTACGCGATTTCATTGGACCAAAGGCCCTTACAGCGTAAGCGCGTCTGTGACGTTTTGCGCACGGCGTTGCCCTGGCAGGGCTTGGAGATCTCGCGTGCCTTTACACTGTTCTGTACGTGCTTTTCGTGCGGTGCGTGTGTTTTCCATCCGTTGGGGTTCACACACTATTACTTCACAGCGGGTGTTGGCTACCCGTTCTTCTACACGCAAGGCAGACGGTGAGTGGTACCCCGCTCCCCCAGACCCGATCGCGTGATAAAGTTCACGCGAACCCCTGAAATACACGTAGCCCGCTCCCCCAGGCCCGATCGCGTGTGTGACTTCCCGCGCACCCCCGGAATACACGTACCCCGCTCAATCGCGTGTGTAACTTCCTGCGCAACCCCGAAATACACGTGCCCCGCTCACACAGGCACAATTGCTGTATGTTGCCACTTTTGTAATGCGCAGGGACGCTACCGCCTGCCTTCGTGTGGCGGACGTGTTTCGGCTTGTGCGTGTCTTTCGCTGTGCGTGGCTTTGCCCTATTCGATTCCATGAATACGTGTGCTTCGGGTGCGTGTGGGCGTTCCGTCTGCTTCCCTGCAGTACATCCCCAGTTACGCCCTTATTTTCGCGAGTTGTTCCCCATTCCGCGCGTTACGCCCAGTGTTCCGCCCACTTTCTAGTGTATGCGCCGAGGTTGTGCGCTTTCACTGTGCGCGTCGCGCACGTCTTTCGGGATGTTGCAGTGACGTGTGCGCCATGCACGGGTTTGGTGCACATCCCGAGGAAAACACGCGCAGGGACTTCCATGAATCGCACGCTGTTTTTTTGCGCTTGCGCCTGCTTGCGCAACGATTTTCGGCGCACGTTTGTTCCATGAATCAGCCCCTTAATCTCAAGGTAGTGCTGTCTTGTTGCCATGTGATCTAAAGGCATGGGTTGCCCTGCTGCAATTATTTAATTACTCACGCTTTCATGGCGTTTACACTTGTCTGAGCTTTTTTCTTGCAAAACACTGAAGCACCGCAGTTATTGGGCAAATGTGATACTTTCTTGTTAACAACTCACGCGATAATATGTTTTAAAAGGAGCATATATTATGTGTCCCCTACCCAGAGCAGTGTCACTCTTCTGCATTGGCTGTAGCTGAGATTGTCATATGGTGCAGCTTTAACTGAATATGCTAGTATGTTTTCCGACCAATGTAGAAGACCTTATCAATTTCACTCTTCTGCGGATTTTGACATGAACTCCAAATGCTGCAAGCATATGATAAATACTGAGGGCATTTCTCTCTCACCAGGTCATTCACGTATAAGCACTACGTCCTTTGGTGTGTATATGAGATTATCTGACTGTGCATTGCAAGCAGGGTAGGCCTTTACGTCCTTTACAGGTTTGCTGTGTAGGTCAACACTGTTTTGTTTACATTGGCAGACCTGTTTTCTCTGGCCCGTGTGCTTGTGAGAGCCCAGAGCGAGGTTGGCCTGCAATCACGCAGCATTGATGACACACACCTATCCTTGGTACCAGCTAGTGTGTACCTGCTCATCCTCCCGTGAGGGAGGGCTGAGATCACACGGTTTTATCCATGTCCTGCTCTGCGAAGTAATTTGGTAAGAACAGAGCATCCCTCTTCTTTCCCCATGATAACCAAAAATTGGCTTTAGTTTGCGTCCTTCACATGACAGTCTTAAATTAACACACATAGAGCCTAATTACAAGTATGGCGTTCTAGGAATAAGGGTGCGCCCCCTGGAAGTGCCTTGCAAGTGCCTGTCTGAAGCTCTGCCTGCAGCTCTGCCTGCAGCTCTACCAATAGACTGTGGCTGTTGTACTCATTTTGACTGAATTGTGGACTCACTCACATTTCTACTTGGGAAAATGGTGCGTCTCTGACAGAAGCAATTACTTCATGCCATGCTTCCCTACCACTCAACCCTGGAAGCTAAACTATCGTAAAGTCTTCATACTGCGGTATAGCTGCATTTAGAAAGTGTCCCTAATAGCATATCTGTGGTATTGTTGCATTTAGAACGCGTTCCTAATAGCATATCTGTGGTATTGTTGCATTTAGAAAGTGTGCCTAAACAGCATATCTGTGGTATAATTGCTTTTAGAAAGTGTGCCTAATAGCATATCTGTGCCTAATAGCATATACGTGGAGTAGTTGCATTTTGGAAAGTCCGCCTAATAGCATATCTGTTGTATAATTGCATTTAGAAAAGTGTGCCTAATAGCATATCTGTGGTATAATTGCATTTAGAAAGTCTGCCTAATAGCATATCTGTGCCTAATAGCATATACGTGGAGTAGTTGCATTTTGGAAAGTCCGCCTAATAGCATATCTGTTGTATAATTGCATTTAGAAAAGTGTGCCTAATAGCATATCTGTGGTATAGTTGCATTTAGAAAGTCCGCATAACAGCATATCTTTGGTATAACTGCATTTAGAAAGTGTGCCTAATAGCATATCTGTGGTATTGTTACATTTAGAAAGTGTGCTTAAACACCATATCTGTGGTATACTTGCATTTAGAAAGTCCGCCTAACAGCATATCTGTGGTATAGTTGCATTTAGAAAGTCTGCATAACAGCACACCTGTGGTATAGTTGCATTTTGCTAGTCTGCCTAAACAGCATACCTGTGGTATAGTTGCAGTTTGAAAGTCTGCCTAAAAAGCATATCTGTGGTATAGTTGCATTTAGAAAGTCTGCCTAATAGCATAGCTGTGCCTAATAGCATATCTGTGGTATAGTTGCATTTAGAAAATCTGCATAACAGCATATCTGTGATAATTGCTTTTAGAAAGTGTGCCTAATAGCATATCTGTGGTATAAATGCATTTAGAAAGTCCGCATAACAGCATATCTGTGGTATAATTGCTTTTAGAAAGTTGCCCAATAGCATATCCGTGGAGTAGTTGCACTTTGGAAAATCCGCCTAAGAGCATATCTGTCATATAATTGCATTTAGAAAAGTGTGCCTAATAGCATATCTGTGGTATATTTGCATTTAGAAAGTCTGCCTAATAGCATATCTGTGCCTAATAGCATATCTGAGTTATAGTTGCATTTAGAAAGTCTGCATAACAGCGTATCTGTGGTATAGCTGCATTTAGAAAGTGTGCCTAAAAGCATAACTGTGCTATTGTTGCATTTAGACATTGTGCCTAAACAGCATATCTGTGGTATAGTTGCATTTAGAAAGTCTGCCTAACAGCATATCTGTGGTATAACTGCATTTAGAAAGTGTTCTAGTAGCATATCTGTGGTATTGTTGGATTTAGAAAGTCTGCATAACAGCATATCTGTGGAATAGCTGCATTTAGAAAGTGTGCCTAACAGCATATCTGTGGTATTGTTGCATTTAGAAAGTGTGCCTAAACAGCATATCTGTGGCATAGTTGCATTTAGAAAGTCTGCCTAACAGCATATCTGTGGTATAACTGCGTTTGGAGAGTCTGCCTAACAGCATATCTGTGGTATAGTTGCATTTAGAAAGTCTGCCTAACAGCATATCTGTGGTATAATTGCATTTAGAAAAGTGTGCTTAATAGCATATCTGTGGTATAAGTGCATTTAGAAAGCCTGCATAACAGCATATCTGTGGTATAGCTGCATTTAGAAAGTGTGCCTAACAGTATATCTGTGGTATTGTTGCATTTAGTAAGTGTGCCTAAACAGCATATCTGTGGCATAGTTGCATTTACAAAGTCTGCCTAACAGCATATCTGTGGTATAACTGCGTTTAGAAAGTCTGCCTAACAGCATATCTGTGGTATAATTGCTTTTAGAAAGTGTGCCTAAGAGCATAGCCGTGGAGTAGTTGCACTTTGGAAAGTCCACCTAATAGCATATCTGTCGTATAATTGCATTTAGAAAAGTGTGTCCAATAGCGTATCTGTGGTATAATTGTATTTAGAAAGTTTGCCTAGTAGCACATCTGTGGGGTAGTTGCATTTTGAAAATGCGCCTAATAGCATATCTGTGGTATAATTGCATTTAGAAAATCCACCTAATAGCATAACTGTGGTATAATTGCCTTTAGAAAGGCCATCTAATAGGATACCTGTGGTGCAGTTGCATTTAGAAAGTCCTCCTAATAACATATCTGAGGTGTAGTTGCATTAGAAGCTATGCCGAATAAAATATCTGCTGTATAATTACATTTAGTGGTGTAACTGCATTTTTGGAAATCTGCCTAATAGCATATCTGTGGTATATTGCTTTTAGAAAGTGTGCCTAATAACATATCTGTGGTGTAGTTGCATTTCTGAAAGTGTGCCTAACAGCATATCTGTGGTATAATTGCATTTGGAAAGTTTGCACAACCATGAGTCCATCCTACCCACCAAGATCTGCCGAAAATGACCCCCTCATTCCTGCCTCGCTTCACGCCCGCCCTACCTCCCAACCCCCTTCCCCTAACCATCCTGCCCTCCACCACAACCCCTACCTATCCCCTATCCAAACACCATGCCAGAGGGACATGATGGCGAGCCAACCATCCCAAGACCCCTACTCCTCCCATCCCCTTGACCCTCCTGCCTACTGTCTTCATACCCGCCCCACCAACTAATGGCCCGCCTAGCCTCCGAAGCACACCCATCTCCACTACCACCCACCTCCCACTGCTCTCAACTCCCACCATCATCCCCCTCCGACCCCACTATTTCCCCTCCCTAAAAATTGTATGCCTCGCCCTGGCAAGAACAGTAGCCACATCCCTTTCCCCCTCCAGCCCCACTACCCTCTCTCACACACCATCTGCAACAAAAACACTGAAGAGAAAAGGTACCTGGCCTCCCTCAATCTCTCAGTACTCATCGTGATTCCTGTCTCGACCCACCTCCCAATCTCAACCTTCACCACCCTCCTCCCTGCCTAGCCCTATCTGAAACCCCTCTCCCTTGAATTCTCACCGACCACAACTGAAAATCCTAACCCACCTCACCCCACTTTCAAATCCTCCAACCCAAATCCATTCATCATGTCACACTAGTCCAACCCCTCCCCCCTCAAACCCACCAACTCAACTGCCCGCCTACTCTTCCCACTGGCCACTAACCACCCCCCCTTCTCACTCTCCTTTTTCCACCCTTTCCCCTCCCACACTCCACACCTGCAACTCCCTCATCATCTTCCTGTACCGAAGTAAATTGCATCCTCTTTAATGCCCGATCTGTAGCAAAAAACAGACACAGCATCTTTGACCTCCTCGCCTCTGACAATCCGGACCTGGTCTTTATCACAGAAACCTGGTTCTCTGGCGACTTTGCCCCTATCGCCTACAAAGCCTTTCACCAGACTACTCCTTCATCCCACTGAACCGCTCTCTAGAGGAGGAGGAATAGCAATCACCTTCAAGTCTCACTTCCACGCCTCAGTCATCGACAACCAGCCATCCATTCCTTCCTGCAAATCACTCCTCGTAAAACTATCCCTCCCCCCTTCGTTCTCCCACAGCTTCCTAATCATCTACAGACCCCCAGGCTACAACAGGCAATTCTCAAACAGCATCTGCAACTCTATCGCCACCCTCCAACTAAACCATCCCACCATCACCGTTCTAGGAGACTTCAACATATGGCTTGACATCCCCAGCAACCCCATGACCCACTCTCTGGTTGATGACCTAGATGCAATTAACCTCAATACCCACATAAACGAACCGACACACTATAAAGGACACACTCTTGATGCCATCTTCTGCTCCCACAACCTGATACATCTAAACCCCCGTACTCCTATCATCTGGTCCAATCACTTCATTATTTCTTTCACCATTCGCTCACCCATCCTGCTCCCCTTACCCGAACCAGAACCTCTGAACCTACACGAATGCTGGAAGAAACTAAAGATCCTTCCCGACCTAGCCGATGCACTCCTTCAGTGTCCTCCCCCGACTCGCCTACCCAATGAACAACTAACCTTCAACGCCTTTGACTCTTGGCTCAACTCCTCTCTAATCGGGGTGAGCGGCCCTCTCTTGTAAACCATCAGCTCACCAGGGCCATTTTCCTAGATGGTTCACACCAGAACTGAAGACCACTAAACAGCTATATAAATCCTTAGAACGCAAATGGCATAAAGACAAAACAGTCCTGAGCAGATCCACCTTGGCCCGGCACCATCGCCACTACAAGGCCAAAATCCGGAAAGCTAAAAAAGCCCATTACAACTCCCGAATCATAAACTGTAAAACCCCCAGCAAAGAACTTCACAAAATCATCGCCGAATTCACCAAACCTTCATGTACCACCACCCTACCCACCCCCTCACAATCACTATCCGACTCACTCTCTCTTCACTTTTACACCACAGCTCTCGAAAGAACAAATTTGCTACCCATCAAACTAGCTCTATTACACCTAACACGCAATCCACCCACCCTACCTGCCATCCCACCACCTGCGACTGCTAGCCTGCCAAATTTCGACTCCTTCACTCCAAAATCAACTGACCAATTTCTCAAACTTCTCTCTGCCCGCAAACCATCCAGCTACCCGCTTGACCCCTGCTCAGCCACAACCCTCAAAGAAATGTTCGCTTTTACCTGCGCAGGAGAAAATGCAAGAACCATCATAAAAGATTCCCTCTCCTCTGGAATTTTTCCCGACGCATTCAAAACGGCACATGTCAAACCTCTTCTAAAAAAACCTTCGCTCGACCCTCTCGAGCCCAAGAACTACCGTCCCATCTCCAACACGAGGTTACCCGCCAAACTCATTGACCATACCACCCATTCCCAACTAAATGCCTTTGTCAAAGCCAACAATCTCCTTGACCCCACTCAATCAGGTTACAGAGCCCGACACAGAACCGAAACCACCCTAACCTCAATCTGGGATGACCTTAAAAACACTGCTGATTCTGCGGGATGCGCCTCACTAATCCTTCTTGACCCATCCACCGCCTTTGATACAATCAACCACTCAATACTCCTTGATCACCTCCACTCCGTAGGAATCCGTGGAAATGCTGTCAAATGGATAGCATCCTTCCTCGACAATAGGAACCAAATAACCCTACTCTCTACCTATGCTTCCCAAGCCCAACAAGTCAACACTGGAGTTCCACAAGGAGCATGCCTATCAGCCCTCCTGTTTAACCTCTATATGTCCACCCTCCCACGAATAATCCACTCCCACAATATCCTGTGCTATAACTACACCAATGACACACAACTAATACTAAAACTCCTGAATTCAAAACCCAACTGCCAACCTGACATCGCTTCCCGCCTCCTCAACATAGATCACTGGATGACCAAAAACCACCTCTTGCTAAACCCCTCCAAAACTGAAATCATGATATCTGGCAACACCAAACTTCTTCCACACCCGCTACCCGCTAACCTGGCCTTCTGCCATGGGCAATTCCCCCACACCCTCAAATTCAGTAAAAAACCTTGGATGCACCCTAGACTCAGACCTAACCCTCTCGCTCCAAGTCAACAACGTCTCCAAGTCCTGCCACTATCATCTTAAAACTCTTAAGTGCATGTTTCCATACCTCTCTTTTCCCAACAGACTCTCCACGGTCCAGTCAATTGTCATGTCAAGACTGGACTATGTGAACCCCCCCCTACCTCGGAGTCCACGCGTACCAATAAACTAAACTACAAACAGCACAAAATGCCACTGCCAAACTGCTACTAGCACTTGACCCAAGAGATCACATCTCCCCAGCCCTCAAAACTCTGCACTGGCTTCCGGATGCCCGAAGGGTGACCTTCAAAATCTTATGCATCTCTCACCAAGCAATGCATAAAACTGGACCTCAATATCTTCAAGACAAGCTAAAACCCTACCATCCTCCACGCACTCTACCAAAAACCAACTCTGTCAGGTTAGGTGGATCATCATTCTCAGCCCTGGCCCCGACTCTGTGGAACGCACTTCCACCCCACATCCAACTCACCGAAGACCTCATGTCTTTTTGCAAATTACTGAAAACATGGCTCTTCCCCTAAAATCGACTCTTTAGTCATACTGAATAACAGCAATCAATGACCGTAGCCCAAAGCTGCCTTCTCATAAACGACAATCCAGCATCATGATCCTAGCGAGAAATCGAAAATTAACAACCGCTAATGTAAATTAAAAAGGATAAACTAAATAGAAAGAGTGAAGTGGATGAAAGTAGAAAAGCGGATGAAAAGAATAAACGGGATGAAAGCAATGAAGTTGATGAAATTAACAAAATAGATGAAAGCAATGAATTGGACAAGACGAACGAAGTGGACGAGAGTAATAAAGTGGACAAGAGGAACGAAATAGACAAGAGGAATACATTGATCGAGAAGATGGAAAGGATTGAGCATATGATACGGATGGAGTGCACGGAACAGGTAGAGTGAAGGGACCGGATAGATGGAATGACAGAGTGCATATAATGAACGGAACGATTGGAATAGATGAAGCAAGTTCATGACATAGATGGAGTGCATGGGACTGATGGAGTGCATGGGATGGATGGAGTGCATGGGACGGATGGAATGTATGGGACAAACGGAGTACATCAGACGGACGGAGTGCATGGGTGGACAAAGTGCATGGGACAGACGGAGTGCATGGGACGGATGACGTGAATAGAACAAATGAAGTGAGTGGTACGGATGAAGTGGGTGGAACGGATAAATTGGGTGGAGCGGATAAAGTGGGTGGAGTGGATGAAGTGGGTGGAGCGGATGAAGTGGGTGCAGTGGAGGAAGAATGTGGAGATGAGGAAGAGTGTCGAGCAGAGGAAGAGTGTCGAGTGGAGGAAGAGTGTGGAGCAGAGGAAGAGTGTGGAGCGGAGAAAGAGTGTGGCGCAGGGGAAGAGTGTGGAGCAGAGGAAGAGTGTGGAGCGGAGGAGGAGTGTGGAGCAGAGGAAGAGTGTGGGGCTGATGAAGAGTGTGTGGGGCTGACGAAGAGTGTGTGGGGCAGATGAAGAGTGTGTGGAGCTGATGAAGAATGTGTGGGGTGGATGAAGGGTGTGTGGGGTGATGAAGGGTGTGTGGGGCAGATGAAGGGTGTGTGGGGCAGATGAAGGATGTGTGGGGCGGATGAAGGGTGTGTGGGGTGGATGAAGGGTGTGTGGGCTGAATGAAGGGTGTGGGGGTGGAAGAAGGGTGTGGGAGGTGGATGAAGGGTGTGGGGGTGGATGAAGGGTGTGTGGGGCAGATGAAGGGTTTGTGGGGCAGAGGAAGGGTGTGTGGGGCAGATGAATGGTGTGTGGGGTGGATGAAGGGTGTGTGGGGCAGATGAAGGGTGTGTGGGGTGGATGAACGGTGTGTGTGGTGAATGAAGTGGGTGGAACGGATAAAGTGGGTGGAGCAGATAAAGTGGGTGGAGCGGATAAAGTAGGTGGAGCGGTTGAAGTGGGTGGAGCAGATGAAGTGGGTGCAGCGGATGAAGAGTGTGGAGCGGAGGAAGAGTGTCGAGCGGAGGAAGAGTGTGGAGCAGAGGAAGAGTGTCGAGCGGAGGAGGAGTGTGGAGCAGAGGAAGAGTGTGGAGTGGAAGAAGAGTGTGGAGCAGAGGAAGAGTGTGGAGCAGAGGAAGAGTGTGGAGCGGAGGAGGAGTGTGGAGCAGAGGAAGAGTGTGGGGCTGATGAAGAGTGTGTGGGGCTGACGAAGAGTGTGTGGGGCAGATGAAGAGTGTGTGGAGCTGATGAAGAATGTGTGGGGTGGATGAAGGGTGTGTGGGGTGATGAAGGGTGTGTGGGGCAGATGAAGGGTGTGTGGGGCAGATGAAGGATGTGTGGGGCGGATGAAGGGTGTGTGGGGTGGATGAAGGGTGTGTGGGCTGAATGAAGGGTGTGGGGGTGGAAGAAGGGTGTGGGAGGTGGATGAAGGGTGTGGGGGTGGATGAAGGGTGTGTGGGGCAGATGAAGGGTTTGTGGGGCAGAGGAAGGGTGTGTGGGGCAGATGAATGGTGTGTGGGGTGGATGAAGGGTGTGTGGGGCAGATGAAGGGTGTGTGGGGTGGATGAACGGTGTGTGTGGTGAATGAAGTGGGTGGAACGGATAAAGTGGGTGGAGCAGATAAAGTGGGTGGAGCGGATAAAGTAGGTGGAGCGGTTGAAGTGGGTGGAGCAGATGAAGTGGGTGCAGCGGATGAAGAGTGTGGAGCAGAGGAAGAGTGTCGAGCGGAGGAGGAGTGTGGAGCAGAGGAAGAGTGTGGAGTGGAAGAAGAGTGTGGAGCAGAGGAAGAGTGTGGGGCTGACAAAGAATGTGTGGGGCTGACGAAGAATGTGTGGGACGGATACAGGGTGTGTGGGGCAGATGAAGGGTGTGTGGGGCGGATGAAGAGTGTGTGGGGAAGATGAATGGTGTGTGGAGTGGATGAATGGTGTGTGGGGCGGATGAAGGGTGTGTGGGGCGGATCAAGAGTGTGTGGGGCGGATGAAGAGTGTGTGGGGCAGATGAAGAGTGTGTGGAGCTGATGAAGAATGTGTGGGGTGGATGAAGGGTGTGTGGGGTGATGAAGGGTGTGTGGGGCAGATGAAGGGTGTGTGGGGCAGATGAAGGATGTGTGGGGCGGATGAAGGGTGTGTGGGGTGGATGAAGGGTGTGTGGGCTGAATGAAGGGTGTGGGGGTGGAAGAAGGGTGTGGGAGGTGGATGAAGGGTGTGGGGGTGGATGAAGGGTGTGTGGGGCAGATGAAGGGTTTGTGGGGCAGAGGAAGGGTGTGTGGGGCAGATGAATGGTGTGTGGGGTGGATGAAGGGTGTGTGGGGCAGATGAAGGGTGTGTGGGGTGGATGAACGGTGTGTGTGGTGAATGAAGTGGGTGGAACGGATAAAGTGGGTGGAGCAGATAAAGTGGGTGGAGCGGATAAAGTAGGTGGAGCGGTTGAAGTGGGTGGAGCAGATGAAGTGGGTGCAGCGGATGAAGAGTGTGGAGCGGAGGAAGAGTGTCGAGCGGAGGAAGAGTGTGGAGCAGAGGAAGAGTGTCGAGCGGAGGAGGAGTGTGGAGCAGAGGAAGAGTGTGGAGTGGAAGAAGAGTGTGGAGCAGAGGAAGAGTGTGGAGCAGAGGAAGAGTGTGGAGCGGAGGAGGAGTGTGGAGCAGAGGAAGAGTGTGGGGCTGATGAAGAGTGTGTGGGGCTGACGAAGAGTGTGTGGGGCAGATGAAGAGTGTGTGGAGCTGATGAAGAATGTGTGGGGTGGATGAAGGGTGTGTGGGGTGATGAAGGGTGTGTGGGGCAGATGAAGGGTGTGTGGGGCAGATGAAGGATGTGTGGGGCGGATGAAGGGTGTGTGGGGTGGATGAAGGGTGTGTGGGCTGAATGAAGGGTGTGGGGGTGGAAGAAGGGTGTGGGAGGTGGATGAAGGGTGTGGGGGTGGATGAAGGGTGTGTGGGGCAGATGAAGGGTTTGTGGGGCAGAGGAAGGGTGTGTGGGGCAGATGAATGGTGTGTGGGGTGGATGAAGGGTGTGTGGGGCAGATGAAGGGTGTGTGGGGTGGATGAACGGTGTGTGTGGTGAATGAAGTGGGTGGAACGGATAAAGTGGGTGGAGCAGATAAAGTGGGTGGAGCGGATAAAGTAGGTGGAGCGGTTGAAGTGGGTGGAGCAGATGAAGTGGGTGCAGCGGATGAAGAGTGTGGAGCAGAGGAAGAGTGTCGAGCGGAGGAGGAGTGTGGAGCAGAGGAAGAGTGTGGAGTGGAAGAAGAGTGTGGAGCAGAGGAAGAGTGTGGGGCTGACAAAGAATGTGTGGGGCTGACGAAGAATGTGTGGGACGGATACAGGGTGTGTGGGGCGGATGAAGGGTGTGTGGGGCGGATGAAGAGTGTGTGGGGCAGATGAATGGTGTGTGGAGTGGATGAATGGTGTGTGGGGCAGATGAAGGGTGTGTGGGGCGGATCAAGAGTGTGTGGGGCGGATGAAGGGTGTGTGGGGCAGATGAATGGTGTGTGGAGTGGATGAAGGGTGTGTGGGGTGGATGAAGGGTGTGTGGGGCGGATGAAGGGTGTGTGGGGTGGATGAAGGGTGTGTGGGGTGGATGAAGGGTGTGTGGGGCAGATAACATGTGTGTGGGGTGCATGATGTGTGTGCGGGGCGGATGATGCATGTGCAGAGTGGATGACTTGAGTACGTACGTATTGGACTGTATGGATCGGTTGGAGTGCATGGAATGGTTGGACTGCATGGATCGGTTGGAGTGCATGGATCGGTTGGAGTGCACAGACCGGTTGGAGTGCATGGACCTGTTGGAGTGCAGGGATCGGTTGGAGTGCATGGATCGGTTGGAGTGCATGGTTCAGTTGGAGTGCACGGATCAGTTGGAGTGCACGGATCGGTTGGAGTGCATGGAATGGCTGGAGTGCATGGAATGTCTGGAGTGCATGAAATGCATGGAGCATGAAGGTCATCGATTTCAAGCACCTACTGAAAACTACCATAACACTTCACCACGCTTACTCTCTTCTATACACCACCACTCAACTAGAACACAGCGATACTATGACACATTCGGTATAGCTGTTTTCATACCAACACCTGCCACATATGCCCCATCATCCTAATTAAACACAGCTGGCTCCACACCCGCCAGCCGAGGCGTTCTCCTCAGGCCTTAAGCAGCCAGAATCGGTCTGGGTAACTCTGGGTAACTCCATGCCAGTACGAACACATACTCCTGATCTCCCACCCACCACATCTACCACTAAGAAGCAGCTATCATACAAGGGACACACCTGCTGCACACATACCCGGTGCACACAGTGCACCTTTTGGCTCTCTCTCTCTCTACTCTCTCTACTAACTTGAACTATGGTTCCCGAGGGAGTTCAACCTACCAGCGCCTTGAGATCATACCAATGGTACATAAGGCGCTATATAAATGCAAAGTAACATACCATAACATAACATCTTGACTTTTGTGGATACTCGCAGATTTCTTTTTTCTTCTTTTTTTTTGGCTTCTTGCCCTCTAGTGGCTCTTGTGGACTTTTGTGGACTTTAGTATAACATAGAGTCTTAGTCAAGCCATTAAGCATCTACATTTGTCTATTTTTGTGTTTATTTCAGACTCGAGTGTAACCCCGCCCTCTAGGAGGCAGGTGCAAGTATAAAGGCGGAGTGCATTGCAAGTGCCTGCTTGAAGCCTGCCTTTTACCCTGTTCGCCGGCAGGTTTATCGTGGCACACGCGCTGGGTTTTGTTGTGCTCTTATGTCCCCAATTAAAGCAAGGAGAGTGCGGTCTTCGAGGACAACTGTAAAGTACACTTATTCATGAACGGGGCCTGTAACCAGGAACACAAGTATGTCAGGGTGCAGGCAATACAAGGATATTTTGTCTGCACCTCTGATATTACCCCTGGTAAAAGGAACAATGAGAATGGCAATGGCAGTGCCCCTCCCACCTTCCTGCCAACCCCGACTGACGAATCAATGTTAGCTGGAATTGTAGAAGATTCTTCTCTTCTACTAATTGAATCAGGTACACAGGAGGTAGCTCCTGGGAGGATGTCAGGGAACACTTTACTCTCCCAGTGAATGCTGATGATAAAGACACATGTATAGTGCCGGTGCTAACTGTAACCCCACCTGGGAATGCAAATTTGAACAGCTCGCTTATGGCCCTTTCCCAATACCCTCTGAGTCAGGAGAGTGCATGGGAACTATCGTCTGGCCAAATAGAGTTTCAAGACACTAGTGAGGGTGAGAGGATGAGGAAGGGTGATTTAACACAAGTAAAAATCCTCTCAGAATTAAAATATCAAACGGCTTTACTGGATAAACTTTTGTTATCTCTTGAAATGAAGAGATGCCCGGAACGAGGGATCTGCAGAGAGATGCACTATAATACAGGGACAGAACCGGTCCAGGGGACACTTCCCTTAAACACTGCACACCCCAAGACTGATATAGAGGCGTCTTTGCCGAATAAATCTAAAGGCACTAAGACAGCTAGAAAAAAATAATATACCAGAAGGAAGAAAAAGTTCTAAATGACAAAGAGGAATAAACGTTTGTATAGTAAAGCCCATGAAAAGAATCCTAGAAACTCTTCGCGAAATAGGATTAAAGTGGATATGATCTGTCGAGATAACAAATCTTACTTGGACACATCAGGATATTGTGAGGTTATATGCAACCCTGAGGGAGGAACATTAGCGGCTGACACTACTACCGATAATATGAAGAAGAAAAAATAACACGCCCAAAAAAATAACAATAATGAAAAATGACTCCCAATGCCCTACTTTTTAAAAAAGTGTTGGGAAACAGAAGGGCTCTATGTTAGTTTTTTTCTGAAGAAACTTATCAATGAGAAAGTTGTGAGCACACCTGACATTTCGTTGATTCTCTCCTTTCCTCTAAGGTAATGAGTGATCAAGGGAAAGTGATGGACTATGTAAAACAAGCAGCCGGCCAGCATCCTAACACATAGGTGTTGTAAAACAACAAATTCGATGTATATTGATGGAAAGAGTGCCATAAGATCGAAGGCATGTCAAGATCAATTGTCTGAGTGGTGGGTGACGTAATGGCACACTCTCAAGAGTTAGATAATAAAATTATGGGTCATGAGAAAATTGTGTATTTGGTTGGGCCAGATTCAATTCCAATAGATGTAGACCGGCTTAGTGGAAAATCAGGGAAGTACAAGTTAAATCTGGAGAGCGATGACCTTCTGGGCTCTCTTGACCTAAAAAATAAAAAAATTGAAGTGGGGTCCAAGAGTGAACACTATCTACAAGTGCTAGTTAGCAATGACCCTTAGGGACTCCATTCCATTCACCAACTGAAGGATTTAAGGTCTAACCTTTAATAGCGCAAATCTCTCGCTGTTGTCATGGAATACTAGGGGTCATGGTCATTTAGTGAGCTCTTTAGATCTGTGTGCTAGACTTGCTACTCGCACCTTTTTATGTCTACAGGAAACCTGGATGACCTGCCCCTATGTTCTTGATGGTTTTGAATGCTACTTTGAAACTGCCCAACAAGGCCCTCTTGGTCGTCGAGCAGGTGGTTTACTTATTGCTGTAAAACTGGACAGTAACAATCAGAGTAGTCAGGTGCTCGAACATTGCTGAGGGGTTTTTGGCACTTAGGATGGATGTAGTAACATTGGAATGTATATTACATCTATTGCTGGTAAATATATATTGGTCACCAAAAAAGAACTTGATCTTGCACCTATATTTATTGAATAAGTATATTTCTGATCAAATAACAAATTGTGCTGGTTTGCAGATCATTGTGACAGATGACCTAAACACGCATAAAGAATGCGTAGAGAGTCCAGCTGTACTAAACAATGCATGGGAAGACACCAGAATTATGGGAAAGAAAACTGAGCAGGTAAAACTATGGGCTACTTTCTTTTTTTACCGGGTCTTATCCTCTTTTAGAGATTGTGACCATTCCCAAAATCAGTGTCCGACTTGCTAGAATGGTAAAAGAATTTGTGTGATTGATTATGTATTTTTGACACAAGGTTTGCTCAATGTAACATCACATTTGAGAATATTACCTACTGAATTGAGTGATCATTATATGCTGATAAATCTAGCCTTTGTGGTGCATTTAATTTAACGGTGAATCAGGGCAAATCAAAGGTGAACTGGCATGAAGGAAATATTAAGTTAATAAGTTATTTTTGAAAGACAACACACATTTCACATTTGAGGTTAAACATGCCCTGTTTACTCACAAATCTTTTGGTCAATAAATAGGAAAAATAATCAGAAAAACAGTAAGCAAAACTGCAAAGACTCACCGACATGGGGACAAACATAGTCACATGGTTGATAAACAAGTTAGAGACTTAAAGAATTCCTGTAATAGACACATTAGACGTCTCAAAAACTCAGGAATGAACAAGGTGTCTATTTCCCTAGGAATTAAGAAATTGAAACAAAAACAAAGAAATTGGCTAAAACACCATAGGATGAGTCAAATGCAAGAAGAAAATGAAAATATGCTTGGAGCATTAAAAGATGGCTCTAGTAGACATTTTTGGATTCTAATTAATAAATTTGAATCTAGTCAGAGCATGTTACAAACCAATTCCATTAGTGAAGTGGCCTGGTCAGTTTTTTTTGGGAAATTTATGTTCAAAAGGGGAGCCAAAAAATTGGAATGTTATTACTGTGCTGCCCTGGAACTTGAAATTCTCGGTTGACTCCATTGAGACTCAGATTAAGAAAGCTAGTACTTCCAGAGCAGCTGCTCTGAATAATTTGTCCAAGGTATTAATGAAGAGTGACAGTGGATTATGGGCCAAGGCTTTAGCATTTTTATTTGATGGTATAATTAGGACAAAGATCACTCCATAAACCTGGAAATTGTCTTATATTGTCCCCATTTATAAAAGTGGAGACAAAAATAATCCGAAGAATTATTGCCCTATAGTGATTATGAATGCTGACTCTAAGATCTTTTCCGGTTTGGTATTTAATGACATTCGGCAATGGGCTAAGTCTAGTAAGGTTCTGAAACCTCAACAATTTGGCTTCAGGAAACAAATTGGAACTGACGCCGGGGGAGTTTTATTATCTATTCTGCAACATAGGGCCTGGAAAGTCGGTGCAACCCCTATCTATCTTTCAGCTGTCATAACAATGGCATTTTATTTAGTGGATAGGGTCACCCTATGGTGTAAACAAAAAAATCTAGGCCTACCTGGTAATCTTTTAGCATTACTCATACACTTACATCAGGATTCATATGCGCAGGTTCGATTGAATTTGGAGGGCCTATTATCTGGTCCCATAAAAATTGTCAGTAATCTAAGACAGGGGTCCCTATTTGCTCCCACATTGTTTAATTTATATGTCTCAGACACGGGCGATTGCTTGGATGATGCTTCTTTTATCCCACCTAAGGTCGATGGTAAGATGGTCGCATGGTGTGCGTACGCGGAATACTTTCTTCTTTTTGCCCAATCTGCGAAGGGATTGCAATGAATGATCTCGGTTTTCAGCTTGTGTGTTAAATAAACATTTAAAAATCAATGCAAACAAAACAACGATTATGAAACTAAGTGGCCGCAGAAACTTTGTGAGCTTTATTTGGCATATTGACCATGTAAGGTTAAGAGTGAAGAATGAGATGACATTTTTGGGCTTTCCAGTTTTTGATAAATGCATGAAGAGCCTTTTTCAAGATCACTTGTCACATAAAATATCTTTGCAGATTGCTCGGATGAAGAAGGTAGACAATTAATTTGGTGGGTCCTCAATGATCCCTCTAATACGTTTTTACAATTTAAAGGTTATACCTAAAATACTATACGGGTTGGAGCTATATCCTGGATCAGTAATATCTATGCTTGACAAATGTGCTGTTTTTTTACCAACTGCAGTACCAATCTAGGTAATACGGCATGAGTTAGGTCTCTTGTCCCTGGGCTTCCATGTCTTCTGGAGACAACTATCGTTGTTTAGAAGATTGATTGTAGAGTCAGGCAATAATTTGTACAGACTATTTGGAGGTGGTTTATTGAAGGGGAATTCCAAGGATGCTCGACTTCAGAATTTACAGATACTCTGTTTTAAAGGATTAGATGAATTGGGGCTTTCTTGTAAAATGTTGATAGAAAATCCTGTCATGTTAATGAAATTGTTACAGCTTGCTGACTGGTCTGGAACATTGGACAGAGTTACCTGAAGGAAAATGTATGCAGAACATATTTATCAAAAGGGTTGGGAGGGATGGAAACTTATTTAAAAAGATTTCCTAACAAGGGTTGGAGACAAAATTACATGAGATTTCGTCTCAATGTATGCTCAACCGGGGAAATAATGGAAATCAGGTCAAGCAAAGGAACATCTAGAGAATTTTTTCCATATCGATTATGTAAGCACCCAACTGAGAAAGAATCACTTAAACATCTGCTTCTTTTCTGTAAGGATTTATTTCCAACTAGAATGAATGTTTTCAGAAAATGTGTCCTGAATCCCGAATGGGTAAATCTGGACTCCCTTTGGTGGAATATGATGCAGGGACACTCTGTATCACTTAAAATCGCAGTAGTGGATTTTTTGTCCAGAATATGTGGGGTTATTTCAACAATTAACAATACACTTCACGAATAAGATCTGTTTAAGGATCAAACAAAAGTGATTGGTTTCACCTATTGTCCATACTACATATGTTGGTTATGGGTTTTACATTTTGGCTGATCTAATGTTTGAGACTATTGTGATTGATAGAGTGCTCTCTTTGTAGCCTTTAGCCATGGAAATTGAGAAATTATAAAGAGCACACGTCTTGAACATAAAAAGAACCAAGATTGAATGATGATAGAAGTTCAGTAAGTGTAAACTCACCCGGCATATGTCCTAAAGATAGTTGGGACAATACTATGTATCGTGGGACGGAGTTCTAGTGGAGGGGTCGAGATATTGAATGTTCTAGTTAGCTTTTAGTGTTTTGTGAGATGGGAAGATCTTTTATATTATATGTCTGTTTTATGATGCTTTCTGTACTTTCTCATTTCTATTCTTTTCTTAGATAATATATATTGTTATATTATATGACTGTCATGTGTATGTTTGCTATGTTTAATTTTAACTGTTGTATATTTGAATTTTAACTATTTTGGAAAATCTGTAATTTTGGTCAAGGTTTGCTTTTGCAATCCATAAACAAATAAAAAAATTAAAAAAATAAGGCTGCTGGTAGCAATGTACCAGCACACTTTCCGAACCGCCATACAGCAAGAATGCTGGTAGGGGCATGGACCCCCTGGCAGGCCTGAGCTGCTGGGTGTTCAGGCCCCTACAAGCATATCTCTCACTGAAGCACTGGCACTGTTAGCAACAGTGCCAGTGCTTCAGTGTCCCCATTTCCATGGAGTTCTGTGGACTTCAGTGCTGCCCGCAGGTGCTACCTGTTGTGTTGCTGAGCCAATGTTTCTGGGGAGGTGTGGGTTGTCTGGGTTTCTTCTCAAGCCAGGGCAGGTCTCTCTGCGCCTTCCTCCCAAACATCTGGCCCAGGGGCGTGTCCCACTCCTTCCTCTTGACCTTGATCCCCTTCAATTGTTTCTTCTTCCTTTTCTGACCCCCTCCTGTCAGGTTGGTCTAGGTTTTCTCTCCACAATGTTGTTGGGATCCTCTTGAACCATTACATATTTCTTGTTATTGTTTCACTGCCACATCCAGCCATTAAATGGCCCCTTTCTGTTTGTTCACCATTCAGCTGGTGGTTTCGAAAGGTAATTTGGCTCTTGATGCACTCTGGAGGGCCAGCACCTGATCCCTGACCTTGTGGTGGAACCCCTTGGTCCATCGCTTGTGGCTCATCTGTTCATTTAATCAGACTCTCTTTGCCTGAGTATGCTGTTTGTCCAGTGCGTCCGTCCTCTTGCAGCAGTGCTGCAGTATGGATGAGTGTAAAACTGTCCCAAACATGAGGTCTGTCGGGGGGTGTCACTTGATGCATGGGGTATTAATCTGTAGTTTATGAGGAAACACTATAGTTCAAATTTCCATCGAGAATTGTGGGCGTCCGCAATTCTGAGGACTTTGCTGATTGTCCTCATGAGCCTCTCAGCGTCCCTGTTTGCCAGTGGCCATCGAGGTGAGATGAGGTGGCAGCATATGTGGAGATCCTCCAGATACCTCACACTTTCTCTGTCTTGGAATGGGGGCCCATTGTCACTTTTAATGGATTTGGGTAGCCCGTGTATCATGAATATCATCCTCAATCCTGGCAGCACAGCTTCCACCGCAGTTGACGGGAGTTTATAATGGGAGTATTCCTCAATGGCCATGAGAAGGTAGGTCCCTTCCTATAAGGTGCAGAAGTCAATGCTGACTTGAGGTTGTGAGTTGCCACTCTGGGTGGATTTGATTGGCTCAGGCTTCAGTGGGGCACCCGTGGCTTTGCACGGGAGGCATGATGATATGACTGCTTCAACTCTGGCATCTACGGTGGGAAACACACCTGGTTCCATATTCGTACATTCGTTCTGATGATGCCCTGGTGACCCATGTGCACAAGGGCAACAATCCTGTCCAGCAAACTGAGTGGCAACAGGATGCACGTGCCCCTCAGTATGAGTCCTTCTCTTAAGATGGACAATTTGTGGTGAACCATGAACACCCCGCCCAAAAAGTCCTATACTGCTGTGTTACGGTTGTGGCTGTTTTTACAAATGAGTTCCAGCCTCCTGCCAGGATCTTGTTCTTTACCAGGTCACAGCATCTGTCACTGTTCGTGGCTTCCACCATGTCTGGCAGACTGATTGCCTTTGGCTTTGTTGCTTGAATGATTAGGAAGATGTGGTTCTTTGTCTCTCAGACTCCATTATCTAGGCTGCCATGGTGGCACAAGGATGCCTGGACATAAAATCCACAGGATTGTCCGATCCTGCCTGGTATATGAGATCAAAATCATACTGTTGTAGCTGCAACAGCCACTTCCCAATTCTTGCCTGGGGGTGGTGGGCTAAACAAGTGAAGATGGTATTTAATGGTTTCTGATGTGTATATGTCCTGAATTACGGTCCGTACAGGTATGGTGGTGGCCTCTCTCTAGATGTGAGAGTAGTGCTGTTCGGTGGGGGTTAGGGCCCGGGATATGTATGCTACCGGATGAATCTCCCCTTTAAGGGAGTTTTGTACCAGAATGGCTACCAGTCCAATTGGGCTCACATCCATGTATATCTCAGTTTTTAGGTGGGTGCTGTAGTATGCCATTGTGGTGCTGGCAGACACAGACTCTTTGATGCATTTGAATCCATCTTGACTCCCATTTGGCGGCCGACTTGGTCAGGGCTTGCAGTGGTTCAGAAATTGTAGTCAGGTTCTTAATACACCTCACGCAGGACATTGTTATCCCCAAGAATGTGTGCACCTATGTGGGCGTTGTGGGTGGTGTCACCCCCTTGATGTCAGCAACATTTAGGGGGTCTGCTGATATGCCCTTGCTGTTGAACACATAGCCGAAAAAGGTCAGCTCTTCCTTGAGGAACTCACACTTTTCCTTGTGGATGATTAGACCAGCTTTTTATATCTGGTCAAGGACTGCTGCTAGTCAGCGCATGTGCCCCAGCCTGTCTTTTACATACATGAGGATTTCATCACTGACATTTAGAACCACCTCGAGGCCCTGTAAGACTGTATTTTCAGCTGGAAAACCTCAGTTATAGAGGTGATGCCAAAGTTTAACCTTTGGTATCTTATCAGTATCAGGTGCATCAAGAACATTGTGATGTACCTCGAGTTCTTGTGTAGTTTGAGCTGGTGGTAGCCTGTGTTTTGGACTATCGTCAAAAATATTTTGGACCCTGTGAGGTCTGAAATTATCTCATCCAGCGTTAGGTTGATGTGCCTCTCCAGGATGATGGCAGCATTTGGGAGACGCATGTCAGTGCATTTCTGGATCTTCCCTTGATGTTTGGGCTTCTTGGTCACGACCATAGTGTGGGTACTGTCACTTCCTCAATTATTTCAGACTTTGCCAACACACCCAAGTCCCTAATGTGGAATGGCATTCTCCGGTGTCGTACCCCCTGGGGCTGAATGGTTGTATCAATGTGTAGCTTGACCACCTTGTCTTTGAGACACCAGATCCCCTGAAGTAGGTGGGGGTGCTGTGCTAACAGGTCATGTATGTCGTCATTGTCTGTGACATTGCAGACAAATTTGATTTGCCCCGCTGAGCTCGAGCTGAGCAGGTACTCGATGCCAGGATTCAGAACATATATCTTTGAACAGATGTTTGAGGCTCCATTCCTGCTGAGTAATGTGCAAAACCATCCCACCACCGGTAAGGGTTTCCTGCTGCCGTATGCATACAGCTGCATTTTGGTGTTTGTTACCATTGGCTGGGGTTTTGTTAGGGAGTATTCTTAGAAATGTGCTAATTCCCTTCAACATTAGAGACCCCCAGCTCTTTTGATGGACTTCAGGACTTCTAATTCCTATCCTGGAGAGAGTGAGACCTTTTTCCCACTCTCTCATGTATTTTTCTTTAATTTGAACACTATGGGCCTCATTACGACCCCGGCGGTAAGGGATTACCGGTACCGGTAAGGGTACCGGGACCAGTAATCCCTTGCCGTCCTATTACGAGTTCCCTTTGCGGGTCCTCCCTTAACGCCTGGTTTTACCAGGCGTTAAGGACAGGATCCGCAAAGGGACTTTGGTGCTAATAACGGTACCGCAATTTGCGGTATCGTTATTAGCCCTTCCCCATTCCCATTGAGCCCTATGGGGGCTCAAATGGGAATGGGGAAGGGCCCTGGTGAATGGGGAATTACCGCCCCGCCAACCTTAGAATGGGGCGGTAATAGCTCCAATCACCAGGGCGGTGTAGGTAAGGGTTTGGAGGCAGCCATGGGGCTATTAGCTCCATGGTTACCTCCAAACTCCTGATGAGACCCTATGTTTCTTTTAGTTTTGGAGTCTGGCAAACTCCATAGCCATCATCTTTTTACATTGCCACACACAGGACCGTCAGTGCAGTGGCACAGGGAAGTCTTTCAGATTTCCCAAACATTTAAATACCTTCTCTTGGTTAAACTACTGTTTCCAAGAGCGGTAAAGTGAATATGACTTTACTTACGGTTTGTAACTTTCTAAACCCAGAACACACTACCTTACAATAGGGTACTGGAGGGGCTACTTAGTATCCCATTTGTCTATTTATCATGTCACATTTTTATGTTACCCTTTCTACAATTAATGACTGGTGGCAGTGGTTTACTTTTGCCTACCGTTGCGTGTTCAACCACACGCTGCAATTGCAGTAAAGCACCCATGGGTGCCCATTTGGTCAAAATGGCCCAGTTTTCTTTTTTCACCATTTCTTGTTGGAAAGGTCCTTCTTGAGATTTACTCTGCATGCCAAACCAGGTGTTGGCCCTTTGTTCATTTTGTATTTGGCAGGGTTCACTGCTGAAGCACGCCTCTGACTGCAGCGTGTCTGGCAGGGCAGGAAGGGAGGGAGGTGCCTGAAAATCCCTTTGCGTAGTCTCCTTTGTTACAGAAATAAACTAAAAGGTGACTGGCTAGCTGGCTGTCCTTGGAGGACAGCCATCCTGCTGTGTGAGTAACAGCTAGGCTGCAAATGAATGGGAGAAACCTGAAGAAAAGGCAAGGTCTTTTAGACAGAAGGCAGATTCGACCACTGGATGAAGGAATCTGAAGAAGAACTTGGAAGAGACACCTGCTGCAACTCCTGGACCGTTGGTTTGCCTGGTGAAGCCCTGCTGCAGTGCTGAAGCTCTGAATTTGCCTCGAATAGAGAAGCCCTGCAAAGGATAACTTCTCCACTTGGGTTGGTGGGACCAATAAACCCCAAGAGGAACTCACCTGGAAATCCTCTTGAAGCTGGCTGCACTTCCTTTGCTGCCGCAGGAACCGATTGCCAGTGAGAGGAACACCAGAATTGAGGGTATCATTTTTAAGTTAGACCCGAGCTCCAGGAAGATCCTCCAGACTCCCTCACAGAAAGGACTAGCCAATCCTGAGCCACCTCAACAGAGAGCTGGACCCTAGAAGCGAGGAAAGTCTATAAGGTATCTGAGAACCGCAGTTGTTCTATTCACGAGAAGCTAAAACCGCAAAGTGGTGCTGATCTAAAGTTTGCCCATTGCTGCTGCCAACCTTCGAATCGTAGTCCAGGAGTCCCCAAACGTTCTCCCTCTTGTCCCCATGACTAAGTCCCAGGAACAACAGGATCTGCCATGCTACAACAGGAACAGAAGCCAGCTGGAACCAATTTCTTCAGATCTAAGGTACTGTAAACTAAGGGGTACTTACCTATTGTTGTGTAGCATTGCTAGCTCTCAGTTGAGGCTTGTCTTTGTTACCATTTGCAGAGTTGCTTGCAACTTTGCCCATCACAAGCCTCCCAGCTTGTGGCCCAAAAGTGATTTATTTTTCAACAAAATCTCTCTATAACATTGTGCAAGACTTTTTACTTACCTTCAAGAAGAACTCCAGCTCCCCTAGACTTTGCTCAACTGACACTGACTGTCCTGGATCCCTGAAGACTCTTCTAACCTCTAACTTTGTGGTTTGATCTGTCCCTCCAAAAAGTCAAACATTCTATAACTTGTGTAGCTGGGAAATGGTTAATCTACTTTGCATTGGGGGGTTTAAAAGCGCTTACCTGTTTGAGAAACTTGTTAACCATTGTTTTCTCCCTTAACATTTTCCTTTTGACACCAAACTCTGTATTGCTCTAAATGTACCAGTGATATACCAATGTCCACAGTGTCCTTGTTATTTATGTCACCTAGGAAGTGTCTGTGTGCCATCCCAAATGGGTATCTACTGATTTATTGAAACTGAGAGTGTGTATTTTTAAGTATATTTAAGTAATACATATTTGCTCCCTTCTAAAGAAGGCTTATCCAAACTGACTGTTTCATTAGTAAATCATTGTTTAATCAAAAAACCGTGAGTGTAAGTGTTTATTTGGATATTTGTCACTGTGAAACTCTATGTTACAACCCTACAACTCATATTGACCCCACTTGAGATAAGCCTGGCTGTTCAGTCACTCTAACAACTTGTGTAGTACATGCTTATACCAAAGGTTGGGTTAGCTATTGCCAGGAAGACAAGGCTGTGCAGTCTCCCACAGGGTACTGCATACAATCTTGCCTTCCAGGCCTCATTTGCTGTAGCGTCTTGTGGGGGATAACGTTTACTGATGTCCAAGTGTCTATGGTCCTTGTTACTTCCTGCTCTCCCACTTGTATGATACATCGGTGGTGTCTCTTCCACTTTGTTTTCCTCACTCCTTGCTCTAGTGCAGAATTCAGGTGGACTTTTTTTCATAGGTCTGTCGTCCTCGTCTTCAAATTCAGCCGATGAGGAGTCATTCTCTGCCTCATCCTGCGGTGCTCTGGCCTGTTTATTTTTCTTCTGTTCCATCCTCGGGACTGGTGGCAGTTGACCGGCATACCTTGGCATAATGGTTGAGACGGCTGCATGCGCCACACATGGTGCGCTGTGCTGGGTAGTTTCATTTTCCATGGTGCTGCCTGCCAGACCTTCTGCAGTCATTCGGTCCTGGTATCCTAGGGTGTCACGTGGGTGCCTGGCTTGTCTCTGTGTTATCTGCTCTCAGTTGTGGCCAGTTGGTGAATGATGCAATTGTGGGCCCTGGTGTCAATTGAAGTTACTGCAGGGTCAAGTTAATGTGGGATGCTCTGGCGTATTAGAGCACTCTCTTATGCCCATATTTGCAAGCATGCAAGGCAGAGGGATGCCTTTCTCACTCAGTATAATTCTCCTTAACTTCTCTTATTGCATCCCATTGATGATCTGGTGCCTCATTTCCTTGTCAATGTCCTCCAATAAGACAGGGCTAGACGACACAGTCGCGTGTGTTATGTGTCAAGGGTTTCTGATTTCGGTCTGTACTGTTGTGCAGAGGTTGAATATCGTGCAGTCCAGGTTGAGTTGGGGCATAACATGGTTGGTGAGAGAGTCTTTTGCTGTGTTGTACTCATCATTATCCTGTCCACTTGGTATTGAGTTGAAAATGTGCTGTGTGTTCCCCCCACATTCAGCAGTAAGTGCGACTGTATCTTTGTTAGCATGGCTACATCCCTGCAATCCATGGCATGGCTATCTCCAATTTCTGGATCCACGGTGCCCATATGGCCCCAGCAGACCAAGGTCGATGTAAGGGGTCAAAAGGGGCCATCACCATACCTGAATGTTGGTGCCAGTCTGGCTGGTGTGGATAGGCCTGTCAAGGCTGACATCTTCGAGTCTTCTGGTGTGTGGAGTTGTGCCTCTGCTGCTAATGGCAGTAATGTGGAATGTGTTCCCACTTGTAGCTCTCTGAGCTGTTTCTATCAATATGCTGTGCAGGCACTGAATGTAATGATGTAGCAAACCCCTCGGGGCTCGGAGCTGGTTGCCGTGGTATGCACGTGCGTTTCCTTAGCTTTGTTCCCCAAATATGAAGCTGCATACAATGGTTCTACCCAGCCGCGTGGGCTGTGCTCTACTTTGATGCCAGAGTTCTGTTTACATTGGCAGAAATAAGAAATAAATAAGAAAGAATAGGAATAACAAATCATTTGTCTTTCTGGAATTATATACAATAATTTCTAGACCCATTAAAGGTTTATTTCAGGTACACTTCAGGGGGTGTGTCGCTGATTTAGTCGTTTCTTAAACACCTGAAATTCACAATACAGACGAAACCCTCCAAAAAAGCATTTAGAGTAGAATACGCATCCATTTCGGACTATGTATTTTGCGTTTTGCAAGTTGCAGTTATAGCATGTTTTTTTTTCTGCGGCTACATATGGTGATCCATTCTTGTATGAAATGTATATCACGTTACAGTGATAGTGTAACCACATTTTTCATAGTGTACTTAGAAACAATGCTATGTGATGAAACTTCCTGTTTTGTCAAGGGGTAAACAGTCATGTTCCATCACTTCGGGGTGGGGTCAAATAACATCACTTCCTGTGATGTCAATAGAGGTCAAGGGTCATGTGAAGTGACTTCCGCTAATCCTGGCATTTTGGTGAAATGACGTTCCTGTCCATGTGCATGTGAGGACTGGAAGCGAGGTCGGCCTACGACGTGCAGCATCAATGAGACAGAGCAAGCCTTGGTAACAGCTAGTAGCGTGTAATGCCCGTCCTCCCACGAGAGGGCTGACGTCACGCTGCTTAATTCACTTCCCATTCTGCACAGTGATGTGGTATGAACACAACGCACATCCTGCTCAGCAGAGGTTTCCATTCAAAATCCTTCTAGCCTCTATAACATTTTCAAAGCTGTCGCGGGAGTTTTCACACGTATTTTCTTGGTGAGTTGTTCGACTTCCAGGAAGCTTTCCTAAGTGTGAACATAATGCACACCTCAATCATGTGCCTCATTCACAAAGTAACTAAGAACGACCCATGAATTTCTTTTCTGGGTTCATAGACCCAACTGCCAATGGATGGTGCTGCATTGCTCCATTTAAAACGCCACGTATACATTTGTTTTTATGACAGTAATGTCCCATACTCAAGAACATGATTTGGTGATTCAATATGTGAAAACATTAACTCCTCTTCTCTGTTCCTCGACCCAGTCCTTAAATCATGAGACGTCCATGTCTCGAGAGACAGCAATCACCACTGTTTTTATTTTGAACAAATCAGGTCCCATGAATGGAGTTACTTTGTCCTCACCACTGTTGTGGGTTGGTGGATGAGGGTCAACTCAACAGTACTCATTCTATTTTTGGTTTTGCATATTTGGTGGCACTAGCACCACATATGTGGCAAAGTATTGCTAAAACAAAAGGGAGAACAAATAGGGTTTCAAGGTAGGATATTGTTTGGCGTGAATTTGTTGCATCACTGAATATTTTCTTGTGTCCATATACCCTATAACTAAAACAGTGGATGTTTTAAAATTTTTGTGTCAATCAGGAGTCCTTTTGCAAAGCACATGTTTTCCTCCTGGCCAGGCAGCATAGTAATCACACCATTGCTGACTGTTCAGCCAGCCTGTTTGTGTGCCAGCTCCCAACTGCCTCCTACATGTCTCCTCGCCTGTGAGCACCCTCTTCCCCTGATCCTGCCCCTCTTCAGTGCAGTGATATCCCTTCTCCCACAGACACATACTGTTCAGTATTGTCAAGTCCGCTTCTAATAACGGACTTTGGGCTTTTTTTGTCTGGAGGTCGATTGTCTGCTTATTTCAATAGATGTGCAAGTGTAATTGGGCTTGTTAACTTTGCAAATAAGTCCCACCAGGTTTCCTGCGCTAAACAGAGGGTCCTGGACTGAACTGCCGGTAGCCCCTTAAGAACCTGCAAATGAACAATCACCCCTTTCTCATGTTATCAGCCCGCCTTAGTTTTCATATGTTAAGGCATTCGGCACTGGAGAGGCCATTCCATGTTTTGTTTAAAGGATAGTCATGATGACTGCTTTTTTGGCATTCTCATCACACTTATCTCATCTTTCCTTGCACCCCTACTTTCTCTACCATCCTTCCTCTTACATCCTCGCTCTCTCACCAACCTACTTAGCTTCTTGCTCATGCCTCCTCTTGCTCACCCTTACCAACACCATCTCTCTTGCTCTCTCCATCCTCACACTCGTCTATCCCTCTCCTCACACTCTTTTCTCACACTACCTTGACTCACACCTTCTTTCCCTATATGTCTCACTAGGTTCACCTCTCTTCTCTCTCACACGCTTGCACCCTGACTCTCTCACTAACACCCTTGCATGCATCCTCATCACACCTCTCGCTCACCTTTCCTTTGCACCCCCACATTTTGGACCATCCTTCCCCTGATACCCTCTCTCGGTTACCGTCCTGCGCTCAGCTTCTCACTCACACCTCTTCTTGCTCACCCTTGCTAGCACCATCTCTCTCTTGCTCTCCTCACACACTTTCCTCTACGAACTCAAACACTGTCTCTCTCTTCACACCCACTCTCTTCTGACACTATCACACTCTTCCACTGTCTATATCCTCTCTTCTTTTTCACTAGCTTGCACCTTTACACTCTCACCCTCTCACTAGCACCTGTGCATGCACCCATACAACATTGTTTCTTGCTCTCACCTTTCTTTCCACCCCTACTTTGTCTCTAAATCTTCCTCTGACAAGCACACTCTCTTAATCTCCCAATAGCCGAACCTCTTGCTCATACATCATCTTGCTCACACCTCCTCTAGCTCACCCTCCCCTAGCTCACCCTTGCTAGCACCATCTCTCTCTCGCTCTCCTCACACACTTTCCTCTACAAACTCAAACACTCTCTCTCCACACATCCACTCTCTTCTGACACTATCACACTCTTCCACTGTCTGTATCCTCTCTTCTTTCTCACTATCTTGCACCCTTACACTCTCACCCTCTCAGTAGCACCTTTGCTTGCACCCTTACTACATTGTTTCTTGTTCTCACCTTTCCTACCATCCTTACTTTCTCTCTAAATCTTCCTCTCACAAGCACACTCTTGTAATATCTTAATAACATGTCAATTAGTTAACATCTGTATATGTACTTATGGGGCAGTGATGTAACAGAATGTGGAACATGGAATGTAGAACCGAGGAGAAAGGATGCAGATCTGATTTAACTTGCAGAAGGATTGTATGCTGTGATGGAGCCGGTGGGTTTATCTATGGATCTTAAATAAACTGATTTCATCTACAATACTGTGTGAGCCAATACTTCAGTGGTGACGAGGATTGGATTGAATGATTTCAAAGTGGGTGCAGCATTACTAATCTCTTTGAATTCCCCCTCACACTCTTCATCCCAGACAAACTTTACATTCTTTTTTGCTAACTTCCTCATATGGAAACTCTTCCTAGCTAAATCAGGAATTAATTTGGCATAATATTCTGCCATTCCTAAAAATGATATGGCTTTATCTTTTGTGTCTGCACTGCGAAAACTCACAATAGTGTTTACCAAATCTTGCTTTGGCTTTATGCATTTCTCCTTACTGAGCGTAAAACCAGCTTCTCGAAAAATATTTAACACTTTGTACATTCTATCATCATGTTCCTTTCGATCTTTCTCTTAAATGAATACATCATCCTGAAAGCACAGGACACCTTCCATATGATGGAATAGATTGTACATTATGCGTTGAAACACTGCAGCTGCAGAAATTAACCCAAAGGGCATTCTCCTACATTGAAAAAAACCTTCACTTGTGATAAAAGCTGTTACATTCTTAGACCTAGGGTGCAACACAATTTGGTGATACGCGGACTTGAGGTCAAACGTGTTCATTACCTTTGGATCCCTAATTGAACCCAACATTTCAGCAATGTTTGGCAAAGGATGTCTATCAGGAACTATGCATTTGTTTACTGACCTAAGATCAATACAGAGCCTAGGTTTTTCATTTGGTTTGTGCACTACAACCAAAGGTGACACCCATTCAGAGGATTCAACTCTCTCAGTAACACCAAGAGTCTGGAATGTGAACAAAGTGTGCAAGTGCTCAAAGGGCAAAATGAGTGTGGGTAATGTTAGTAAAAGTTGTGTGGGCAATCCTAAGGAGGAAGGTGAGTCAAGTGGCAAAACAAGTTATGGAGATAAACACAATACACACTCTAAGCGGGTTGGTAGGAGACCTGGGTATTTGCAAGACTATGTGAAGTAACATTTGGAATTAATGTTTGTATCAATACTATTATGTTATGTCAATTTTTGCCTTGAAATAGAAAGAGTTTCTTCTAAAGTTCATTGTTTTATTTTTCCTCTTAAAAAAAAATGTGTAAGAAAGGGAGGTGTGTAATATCTTAGTAACATGTCAATTAGTTAACATCTGTATATGTACTTATGGGGCAGTGATGTAACAGAAGGTGCAACATGGAATGTAGAACCCAGGAGAAAGGATGCAGATCTGAGTTAACTTGCAAAATGATTGTTTGCTGTGATGGAGCCGGTGGGTTTATCTATGGATCTTAAATAAACTGATTTCATCTACAATACTGAGTGAGCCAATACTTCAACTCTCTTACCCTCCCAATAGCCGAACCTCTTGCTCACACCTCCTCTAACTCACCCTCCTCAAGCTCACCCTTGTTGGAAGCATCACCCTTTCTTTTTCGTGCTCTCTTGCCCCTGCATTCACCTTGCAACTGATGCTTATTATTGCAAATTGCAATGGACATTAGCAAACACCAAAACTGTTCTCTTTGCAAATGTTGGTGTTAAACGCTGGTGGACGCAGTTGCAGGGCCCCTCGCTGTTCCCCAGCACATGATGTGACTGGAGCTGGCTGAGGCTGAGACAGGGGCATGTACCAGACCCATTCTGGCACCACTGGTACAAGCAGGTCTGTGTTTGCTGTGCTTGCTAATGGACAATATCAACATCAGAAAGCCCTGGGGTGAATCAAAGGCATTAAAAGCCCTCTTACAAGAAATGGCATAGATTATGTTCCCGCACCAGTTTGTGGGGAGGAAGACACAGGGGTGAAGATCTCCTATCACAGGAGAAGTATCAGGTGGGTGGTGGATCCTCCCCATAGGGCTAAACGTTCTCTCAGAGCCTCATTTAACTATAAGCATATCAGTGGCAGGTCCATGATTACAGAGACTGTAAATAAGACCACTGACAAAAGGATGACTATGGTTTAACCACCACCTCACAGGTTGTCTTCACCTTAAGCTATGGCCCATGTTTTTCCTCAGCTGGGCCCTTCGCTCAACCAACTAGGGTCATCAGATGTTAAGGGAGTTATGGTGGGTCCATTCTTGAGGAGGTAGATTGTGGATGCGGGGCCATGCACTTCCTACATGACATGAACTTGCGAGATGTAAAACTGACACCGGTCTCTAAGGGATTTCCATGCTTACAGTCAATAATCCTCTAAGTGTAGGCTGCCTGTACTACAAGGTATCCAGAATGCTATCACTAAAGACTGGAAGGGGCCTGAGAAGGCATATATCCTAATAGAAGGGCCAAACTCTACCCCTTTCAGGTGTTTCACCAGGAGTTTCCAGATGGTCTCAATACTGATTAATTTCTGACTTCCTTTACTGGACATATTCCTGTGGCCATAGAAGACCCTGATTCATCAAACACTTTTGAGAGGTGGATAGAGACCTCACTGAAATGAACCCCTGTGATTGCAAACTTTACACTCAGGCAAGGGCATTGTTAGGGAGAATTCTCTTATAAGGCTAATTTTCCAAACCTAGTGAGTACCCCAGCAACTTTGCTGGATTTTTGGGTTTGTTTTTTTCTCCTGCTAAGAGTGAGACTCTTTTCCTCCCACTCTTAGGCATGATTTGAGGTATGTCTTTGACTTATTGTGTGCTTATGGGCTATGGGGTCTTTTACTCCATGGGGTTTCATCTGTTTTGGTATATGTGTTACTCAGCACCCTCAGTGCAGTAACCCAGGGGTGTCATCGTGACCCCCCCAAACATAGACTCCATACCCTGGGACTGACTACTGTCTCCCAGGGCATGTAAAGTCACCATTGGCTTTACTAGTCCAAAATTGTGAACAGAACCAGTACAAACCATCATATTGTGGAACTACTGGAACGGGTTAATTAGATATCCCCTGGGTCTGTTTCCAAGGGGGTACTGTCCAGTCACCCCTTGTCGAGTTTCTGGCTGGTGGTAGTGTTTACCACGCAAAATATTCCACCAGAATATTTCCTATGGGATTTTGCCATTGATTTTAAACGCACCAGTTCTTTTGGTCTAATGTTAAAGATACCGCTGGTTTATTTATTTAATATAAAATCACTGGTTGGGTCTTTTCACCAGAATTCTTTTCCAAAATGGCATTTGTGTCCGTCTCTGTAACTCCAACCAAGGTCGGGGCTTTGTTCCACTTTTTGGTGGGCTTCTCCACAGAAGCCCTCCAACTGGTGCCACTCTGTCTGGATTCCACAGGATGTGTGGGTGGGGGAATTGGCACCCTGGACTGCGTTGCCTTAGCAACCCAAGTCGAAAACTCTGTCCTGATTGGCCCAGTGGTGAGCCGGGCGGCCCGGCTCACCACTTAGCATGTATGAGTGACAGCTAGGCTGTTGAATGGCGGTGTTTCTGCATAAAAGCAGGGCTTTGGGGACTGGAACTTCAGAAGTCACCACAGGACCTAAGAATTCCAAAGAGGTGAGAAGCTGAGCCATCTGCAACGACGACACCACCGGTGGAGCCCTGCTGCAACAACCTCACCACTTTCCTGATGACAAGAGAAGGTCTTCTGCTGTAAGAGTCTTCTCCTATGAGCTGGTGGGGACAACCAGTTCACCATTCACCTTTCAGGATGTCCCTTGGTCGAATCGCCAGTGCCAAGCACCCCGGCGGCCGGACAGCCATGCTTCACCACTGTGACCGCGAATAAAAGGAAAGCACCTTTTAACCGAACAAACTCTGCGGCTGGTCTCTTCCCTGGGCAGTGCAATGACTCCAAGTTTCCTCCTCGACAAAATCTTCTCTTCCCCTGGTCGAACCCATGAACTGCACCCGCTGCCAGGAACAACTGCCACCGCTGGAGCTTCCTCACTTTTAAAGGTACTGTGTTCCACCTGGCCTCCCATTCCACGGTTTGCTAAAGGTGACCCTTAAATCCTTGGCTTTCCAACTGGGTTGGCCGCCAGACCTTCTATCTTTACCTTTCACATCAAACCATCCTCTTTTGAACATTTTTGCAAAGACTTTAGTGCATTTTAAACTGTGTGATCTTGGGCACATTCCACCTTGCTCCATTTAAAGTGGGCCTGGCCTATGAACTTTGGCTCTACAGTAGACTTTTTAACTTAATTATTGGAGTGCCATCTAAGTTACGCGCTCACATCTGTTTTTACAAATAGTGGTGTTTTGACCTAGACTTGTCTAATAATTATTAAGGGAGGTGTGTATACGTTTCTGATTGTGTTTGAACTTGCTTTGATCTATAGTGCTCAGTGTATTCCCTAAAGTGTCTTTTAAATAAATAATTATATACGTTTGATACCAAGCTCTGGTCAGTGTTTGCTTGCTCTACTGTGTTTTTAGCCCTATTGTGTATCCTCTGTATACTATCCTACTCATCTTGAGAGAAGTCTGACTGCTCAGCCACAGCTACCAGGTAAATCTGGGTGATACAGACTGCTACCAATTGGGTTTACTGCTTACTCCTGTAGTCTTAATCTTTTTGCAGTGTTCCCCAAGGGAACTGCACAGGATTCTGCCTAACACTGGTGTACAGCAGTGGGATTTGTATTGAGTATACATTATAGAGTGCTTCTGATACTTTGGTGCAACTAACCACTTAGCTTAGCACTAAAAAGCTTATTTTCTAACAAGTCAACTATGGAAAGTTACAGCCAGGAGTCCCTTTCTGCAAATAGAGCGATTGTTTAAGTTCCCTTTGTAGACATAAGAATCTCCCTGTAAAAGGCAAGAAAATAGAATTGTTTGAAAGATTGTTAGAAAACCAAAGTCTGGGTAGTGGTTCAGAGGAGCCTACCTCCCCAGCAAATGTAGCCAACAGTAATGAGGTTGATATGAATCAAAGTGTTGATAGTATTGTTGTAGATTCAGAATAGGAAGGTGAGACTAATGTAACTGTCCCCACTGGCCCTCTGCCTTCTCTGCCACCTCAAGCTGTGTCTACTGGATCTTTGTCAGGTCCCACATTAAGTCCTTCATTCATTGAACTAGAATAAATGAGGCTTGAATTAGAGTTCAAAATAATTAGTGCCCAATCTGAACAAAAGCACCAAGAACTAATGCTCAGAGAAATGGAGCACAAACATGAGCTAGAGATGAAGAAATTGTCTGTGGAAAATGCTTCTCTCCCCGGATCCTCTAGGAGTTCCAGTCCCAAAAGACCCCGGATGCCTAAAGAGATTGTTGGTATGTATGAACCTAAGTTGGATGTGTTAGATTGGCTGGCTATGTTTGAGTATAATCATGGGCTCCAGGACATCATAGGGAATCATTTGCTTCCTTGGTTGTTCTCTAGGCTCCCCCCTGTTGCATCTGATGTGGTGATGGAGTTGGGGGAGGTGGATAGGATGGACTTTGAAAGTGTGAAGCTAGCTTTAATAGCTAGATTTGGGAAGACCTCTTCCCAGTACCTTAAGAGGTTTAGGACCCTCAAAAAGCATGATGGTACCCATTGGGCTACCTGGGTGAGTGAAAGTTTGAAGAACTTAGAGGGATGGATTAAGGGTTACAGAGTGAACACTTATGAGGGAATGAGAAATCTTGTTATGTTGGAGTCAATTTATGATGCCTGCTCTCCTGAGCTCAGACGGCACTTGGCTGATTCAAAGGAAATAGATTCCAAGAAGCTAGCTAAGGCTGCTGACTTGTGGGTTGCCAACAGGGCTACTCACAAGGATTTGGTGGCAACTCAGAAAAAGGATGAGGGGAAACAACCTAAAAAGGACTCCAAAGAGAATTCCAATAATTCCCATTCCTAAGAGGACCCCAAACAGAACCATAAGGGTAAGCCACAAGGGAAACCAAATTAGGCTAGCGTACCTTCTGGTCCCAAACCAGAAGGAGGTCAGAATAAGTCACCATTTGTGAAGGCATTTGGGAAATGCTATGTTTGTGGCTCTACCGACCATGTGAAAGGGGATCCCAGATGTAAGGGTAAACCTTCAGGGGTCTACACTGTCTCCTTAGCCTTCGCTCCAGAGGAGGAAGTACAAATGGCAAGTGGAAACTTTCTACTACTGGCTGATGATCCTATAGGAGTCTCAGCTAGTGTTTCTTTAGTGCCCCTGGGCTTGTGGGAACAACAGAATTTAGATGTATATAATTCTATCCCAGATAATACTAAAGAGTATTATAAGGACAGTGTCCAAGTGAATGGTCAGGAAACTCCTGCCATTAGGGACACTGGGGCCAGCATAACTGTGGTGGACAAATCTTTTTTCAAGGCAGAGGATGTTGCTAGGGCACCCAAACGCCTCACCAAGTTAGCTGGAGGGCCTGTTCAGATGCTTCCCCAGTTACCATTTCTCATACAGTGCAATGATATGAATGTGCAGATACCTGTCAGTGTACAATGTGAAGTACCAGGAAGGGTTCTGTTTGGAAATGACCTGAAAACTCTTGGTGTAGTGTCACATACCCCCAGACCTCCTAGTAAAAGGTTACAGGAGCTAACCAGACCTGCAAGGTAGAAAATCATGAGAGGTTCTCCTAAGGAGATGATGGAAAAAGAAATCACTCCTACTCCACTGGAGCTACTTACTGCTATATTTGAGCAACAGGAAGCAAAAGGGGAAACCCAAGACTTCTATAAGGAAACCAGCAGCAAGCACTCCAGTGCTTCCAACTAGGACTTCCCCTAGGTTGTCCAAACTTACACCTGTAACTCCACCTCCAGCTGAGGCTGAGATGGAGGTACAACACTGTGTGGTTGAACTAGACTCTGAAGAGACAGAGCTAGTAGAAGGCCAAGGACGTATTGGCGATCTGGATCCTGTTGACCATCCTGAGATGCAGTCTTTACTGGCAGAAGGTGGACCCAACAGTGCCGACATCAGTAAGGGACAAAGAGCATGTCCACCTCTGGAAGGTCTTCACCACCATGCAGCTTCTCAGGCTGATGGGCAAGAGCCTGGGAAGTATAGGTTGCACTGGGAAAATGGCCTCTTCTATAGTGAACCGACTGAGTCTGCACCTGGAGACTACAAGCGGCTTGTAGTGCCTCAAGAAAACAGACTCCAGTTCTTGCAACTAGCCCATGAGATTCCTTTGGCTTGTCACTTGAGTTTCAAAAAGACCAAGGAAAGGCTCTCTCTCTACTTTTATTGGCCAAAAATGGGGGCTGGGGTAGATAAGTTCTGCAAGAGCTGCCAAACCTGCCAAACTTCTGGTAAAAGTGGTTCCAAGAATGTGGCACCTTTAGTGCCTCTCCCAGTAGTGGGAGTCCCATTTGAGAGGGTAGGAATTGACATTGTTGGTCCCATTGATCCTCCAACCTCCTCAGGCAACAGGTTTATCCTTCTTGTAGTAGACTATGCTACTAGGTACCCTGAGGCATTTCTTATGAGGACTGTTACGGCGCAAGCTGTGGCTAAGGCCCTCCTTGGTATTTTTACCAGGGTTGGGTTTCCTAAGGAGGTAATCTCTGACAGGGGGTCAAATTGTATGTCCCACTACACAAAGGCCATGTGGAAAAACTGTGGCATTACCTACAAGTTCTCAACCGCATACCACCCTCAGACAAATGGATTGGTTGAAAGGTTTAATAGGACCATGAAGAGCATGATAGGTGCTTTAGAGGAACTCCTTAAGAGAAAGTGGGATCTTCTATTGCCATGCCTTCTCTTTGCTTATAGAGAAGTCCCTCAGGAGGGAGTAGGTTATAGTCCCTTTGAGCTTCTTTATGGCCATCCAGTCAGAGGTCCAATGGCCCTGATTAAGGAGGGGTTGGAGAGTGCTCCTTCCACCAAGCCAGTCAGAGTGACTGACTACGTGATAGGACTCCGGAGGAGAATGTCACAGATGATGGCCCAAGCTAGTGATAACCTGAAGGCTGGTCAAGCTTTGGTCAAGCATTGGCATGAACAATAGGCTAACATGGTTGAGTTCACTCAAGACCAGCTAGTTCTTGTTATGATACCAACAAGGCAGAGGGCCTTGCAAGACAAATGGATGGGACCCTTCAAGGTTGTGGGAAAACCTGGAGAGGTGAACTATCTGGTGGACTTGGGCAATCCCAAGGAGGCTCCCAGAGTTTTTCACACCAACCGACTGAAGGCTTATGTCTCTAGGCCTGAAGTAGGAGCTTTGCTTCTAGCTTCAGCAGAAGAGGAAGAAGAGAGTGAACCTCTCCCTGATCTCCTCCGAGGGTTACCTTTGGATGAAAAGATTGAAGGAGTTAATCTCTCTTCAAATCTGACACCTGAGCAACAAGAGGAGTGCAAATCTATGTTAAATCAGTTTGCCTCCCTGTTCTCACTTTCACCAGGCTTGGCCCCTTGGGGCCAGCAAGATATACTCACTGGTGACTGTCTGCCTGTAAAAATCAGAGGGTACAGAATGTCAGAGAATGTAAGAACCCACATCAAAGGAGAGGTCAGCAAGATGCTTGACCTCGGGGTAATAGAGCCCTCTACTAGTCCATGGTCTAGCCCAGTTGTGTTAGTACCAAAGGCAGGATCCAAAGAGTTGAGATTTTGTGTGGACTATAGAGCTCTTAATGCAGTCACCAAGACTCATGCCCACCCTTTGCCAAGGACAGATGAGTTGGTGGATAGACTTGGTTCAGCCAAGTACCTCAGCACATTTGATCTGACGTCAGGCTATTGGCAAATAGCCCTGACAGACCATGCCAAGGAGAAAACTGCATTTTCTACCCCAGTTGGCTTATACCAATTTAAGGTTATGCCTTTTGGACTGACGAATGCGCCTGCTACATTCCAAAGGATGGTAAATCAGGTTCTGACTGGGATGGAGGACTTCTGCATGGCATACTTGGATGACATTGCAGTGTTCAGCCACTCCTGGGAAGAGCATGTTGACCACCTAGGACATATTTTGCAGGCTCTTGAGAAGGCCAATCTGACCATAAAGGCAAGTAAATGCCAGATTGGACAGAGTAAAGTGGTCTACCTTGGACATGAGGTAGGAGGTGGAGAAATAAGGCCTTTGCCCAGTAAGATTGAAGCTGTGCAAAATTGGACAACACCTACTCAGACCCAGGTGAGAGCCTTCTTAGGTCTCACTGGGTACTACAGGAATTTCATAGAGAACTCTGGGACCATAGCTTCTCCACTGAATGTGATCACCTCTCCTATGTTCCCTAAAAAGGTCAGATGGAATGAGGAGTGCAATCAGGCCTTTGAAAACCTCAAGAAAGCCCTTTGTCAAGCTCCAGTACTAAGAGCTCCTGACTACCACCAAACTTTCATTGTACAGACAGATGCTTCAAATGCAGGTATAGGTGCAGTCCTTAGTCAACTGGATGGGAAAGGTAGGGAGCACCCCATTTGCTTCATCAGTAGAAAACTGAAGGAACCTGAGACAAGGTGGGCAACCATTGAAAGAGAGTGTTTTGGTATCGTGTGGGCTCTGAAGAAGTTTAGGCCATACTTGTATGGTTCTACTTTTGTTATTCAGACTGACCACCAACCCTTGAGATGATTGATGCAAATGAAAGAGGGGAACCCAAAACTATTGAGATGGTCAATCTGCCTCCAGGGGTTTGATTACACCATTGAGCACAGGTCAGGGTGTCACCACCAAAATGCTGATGGTCTCTCTAGGATGTTTGTAACCGATTAGAGGTATGAGATTCATCCAGGAGTGGATTCAATCCTCCTGCCTCTTAGTCTGAGGGGGGGCGAGTCTTAGGGAGAATTCTCTTATAAGGCTAATTTCCCAAACCTAGTGAGTCCCCCAGCAGCTTTGTTAGATTTTTGGGTTTGTTTTTTTTCTCCTGCTAAGTGTGAGACTCTTTTCCTCCTACTCTTAGGCATGATTTGATGTATGTCTTTGACTTATTGTGTGCTTATGTGGTATGGGTTCTTTTACTCCATAGGGTTTCATCTGTTTTGGTATATGTGTTACACAGCACCCTCAGTGCAGTACCACAGGGGTGTCATAGTGACCCTCAAACATAGACTCCATACCCTAGGACTGACTACTGTCTCCCAGGGCACGTAAAGTCACCATTGGCTTTACTAGTCCAAAATTGTGAACAGAACCAGTACAAACCATCATATTGTGGAAGTAATCTCCACAGAAGCCCTCCAACTGGTGCCACTCTGTCTGGGTTCCACAGGATGTGTGGGTGGCGGAATTGCCACCCTGGACTGCGATGCCTTAGCAACCCAAGTTGCACTCTGTTCTGATTGGCCCAGTGGTGAGCCGCCCGGCTCACCACTTAGCATGTATGAGTGACAACTAGGCTGTTGAATGGGTTTTTTTCTGCATAAAAGCAGGGCTTTGGGAACTGGAACTTTAGAAGTCGCCACAGGATCTAAGAAATCCGAAGAGGGTAGAAGCTGAGCCATCTGCAACGACGACACCACCGGTGGAGCCCTGCTGAAACGACCTCACCACTTTCCCGATGACAAGAGAAGATCTTCTGCTGTAAGAGTCTTCTCCCTTTGAGCTGGTGGGAACAACCAGTTCGCCATTCACCTTCCATGACATCCCTTGCTCGAATTGCCAGTGCCAAGCACCCCGACGGCCAGATAGCCAAGCTTCACCACTGTGAACCCGAATAAAAGGAACGCACCTTTTAACCGAACGAACTCCGCGGCTGGTCTCTTCCCTGGGCAGTGCAACAACTCCAAGTTTCCTCCTCGACGAGATCTTCTCTTCCCCTGGTCGAACCCACGAACTGCACCCACTGTCAGGAACAACTGCCACCGCTGGAGCTTCCTCACTTTTAAAGGTACTGTGTTCCACCTGGCCTCCCTTTCCACGGTTTGCTAAAGGTGACCCTTAAATCCTTGGCTTTCCAACTGGGTTGGCCCCAGACTTTCTAACTTTACCTTTTGCATCAAACCAACCTCTTTTGAACATTTTTGCAAAGACTTTAGTGCATTTTAAACTGTGTGATCTTGAGCACATTCCGCCTTGCTCCATTTAAAGTGGGCCTGGCATATGAACTTTGGCTCTACAGTAGACTCTGCCTTCACTAACTTGCTGTGGTCTTAGAAGAGTGTTGGGAACTGTTTTATTTTCATGACCTGCCTTTTTCCCTCCCTTTAACTTGATTATTGGAGTGCCGTCTAAGTTACATGCTCACATCTGTTTTTACAAATAGTGGTGTTTTGACCTAGACTTGTCTAATAATTATTAAGGGAGGTGTGTATACTTTTCTGATTGTGTTTGAACTTGCTTTGATCAATAGAGCTTAGTGTATTTCCTAAAGTGTGTTTTAAATAAATAATTATATACTTTTGATACGAAGCTCTCGTTAGTGTTTGCTTGCTCTACTGTGTTTTAGCCCTATTGTGTAGCCTCGGTATACTGCCCTACTCATCTTGAGAGAAGCCTGACTGCTCAGCCACAGCTACCAGGTAAATCTGGGTGGTACAGACTGCTACCAATTGGGTTTACTGCTTACTCCTGTAGTCTTAATCTTTTTGTAGTGTTCCCCAAGGGAACTGCACAGGATTCTGCCTAACAGGCATACTCTGGGCACTTCACTCAGTCTATGTTGACATAATTACAAGTGCTGATTCCAGATCTGGAGGAGGTTCTCGACTACAGGGATCTTTTTGAAATTATACAGAAGGAAATTACCCTGCTCTCATACATTCTTTGGACATCATAAGAGCTGTTACCTGGGGTGATGCCTCCATAATTTATACCAGGATGTAATATTGGCTCAGCCAATGGAATACAGAAGCCTCCCAGAATACTGTCTTGTTTTGGCTGCCCTTCATGAGCTATACTATCTTTGGCTTCCCGATTAATGAGCTTATCAAGCAGGCAAAGGAGGGAAATGTCCTCTCTGAACTCCAATCAAAGCATGCCCAGCCTAAAGCTACTTATAGGCACACATTCAGAGCTACCTTTCAGGCCCCAAGAGGCTCTATGCATACTACATTTCATTGAAGGGGGGGTTAAGCCCTTCATGCCCAAAGCTAGCCCTCCAGTAAGTCCAGGTGTTTCTTGACTTCTTTAGCTCAGAACCCCATATACCATATTCAGTGTAGAGCCTCCCCAGAGGTTCAGCCCTGCTTAGGAAGATGGGATCGGAGCTTCCCAGATCCAGGACACTGTATGAAGGGGTTACTCATTCAAATGCAGTTTATAGCCCCAGATTAAGGGGAAATAGAGGCTTTCAGGAAGCCTGCTCTTCAAGAGGATATTCATCAACTGTTTCAGATGGTGGCACTTCAAAGCTGTATGGTGTAAAGCAGGACAAATTGTTTATATCATCCTTTTTTTGGTTGCAAGTACTTAAGTGAAATGATGTCCAACCATAGACCTAAAGAGGGTACACTGCTGCATCAAGAAGATCCCTTTCAAAATGGAGACCCTTTGGGGAATGATTGAATTTGTATCAGGGAAAATCTTCCTATTCTTTATCTACCTCAAGGATGCATTTTTTCCACATCCTCATTCAAGAGAGTCAGAGGCAGTTTTTCGGATTTGAAGTAGGAGATGACCATTCTGAATTTCAGGTGCTACTATTTGGCCTCCCATCAGCCCCACGGTCTTTATGAAGGCCCTGGCACCTTTGGTAGCCCTGATACACACCAAGGGCAGTTGTCTGGATGGCTGGCTAATATATACCTGCTCAGCAACTCTTTCCCTCAGTAAAACAACTATTGTATGGCTCATTCTGGTGAGGTTTGGTTGGATATTGAACCTAGGGAGTCACTCCTGGTCCCCACTTAGGTAATGGAGTCTGTAGGGGGGTCTCTTCAACACCCAGGAGCAGATGATATCCCCACATCCCATCAGTGAATGTTACAGAGCACACTGAGGGGCCTGTTTCACATCGAGGAGGCTTTGGCACAACAGTGGTTTGAGGTAAATCAAGATATGAAAGCAAACATCTTTTTTGTGCCCTGGGCCATTATTGACAAAAGACCGTTAGTTCAGCATTGTTGGACTATTCCAAACCGATGAAGGTGTATTCCTATAACACAATGGAGTTGGCATGGTGACTCAGAGAAAACTATTCCCTAGAGTTTTCCAAATGGATCCCCTTAGCCCTGAACCTTGCTAAAGTACCAGTGAGTTCGGCAGGGGTGCTACTCTCTGGCCCTTTTCTGTCTAGGAGAAGTGGTCCAGAAAGAGGAAGGGAGATCATTGAAATAGAGGGAACTGTCAGCTGTCTGGATTTACCTCTGTTCCCTTGCACCTCACCTGTGGGGAAAGCTGTTCAGGTCCACACATACAATCAGATGTCCATGGTGTATATCAACTGACACAGTGGAAAAAGGTCCCCCTCTTTACAGCAGATAAGTATTTGGATTATGAGCGGGGCAAAAGTCAATCTCATGTCTCTCTTATATTGCAGGGGTAGGAATTGAAGGGAAGACACACTAATAATCAGTGTGTTCCCATCATCAGTGCCGTATTCCATGAAGATCTCCATCATCAGGTCAAGTAGTGACTGTTTCGGAGTTCCTGCTGGAGACCTGTTCACCTCCAGTCCAAATGCTAACCTCCTGAGTTATATGTTGAGGGCCCTGGAAATCCCTTGCAGTGGGCACAATGCCCTCTCATCACCTTGGCATCCTTTCCTGCTGTTGGCGTTTTCCTTCCTGTTCATTCTTATGGTTCTTCTATGAGTCAAGAGAGATGGAGTCTGTCTGGTTCTGGTAGCACAGCCTAGACAAGAAACACTTGGTTTTCCCTCATACCATGTCTCTCCAGGGGGTTCTCCTCCTTGTGCCTTCTCTGAGATGGCCCACCCTTCCAACTCTGACCCTGACTCAGCTGTTTTTAGTGGGCTCGGTTTATGAATGCATAGGCCTTGAGGAAGTGGTGCTAACACCAGCACTTGCTCTGATAGTCCATGACTGTCGATGCCCTTCCAAGCTCATGTAATATGCTAGACACTGGCGGTCCTTTGCTAACTGATGTCCTATGGCCAAACTTGACCCCTTACCTGAGATTCAGTGTGTATATTTGATTTCATTAATGAGGGTTCAGTTTTGGGTTTTGTCTCATTCAACCCTTGGAGCTCAGCTGTCAGCAGTCAGGTCTTGTTGGTCCCTGTGGGTTTCAATTGCCCCTTTAATTGGTGGAAATGTCCCATCCTAGTGTGCGTTCTCCTATCCAGACCTAGGATCTTCCTCTGTTTCCACCCTTGAACCTTTAGAGGAACTTTCTGCCAGCCGTCCTTCTTACAAATGTTTATTCCTAGTGGTAGTGACCTGTGCTCATAGGTGGAGGAACATTGGGTCTTTGGTCTCTTCTTTAGGGCCAAGGAGATTTCTGACTTTCATCTTCAGGAGGACTTTGTCCTAAGTGCCTAAATACAAAAGTGTGTTATCGGGTGATTCTGGACCTTCTCTGCCCCACCCTCTGTATGCAGTCACAACGGTAGTATTGTGTTTGGCTTAGGCCGCAACCTGCAGGCAATGTGAGCAGCTGTTTAACACCTTTTGCCTGGGGCACACCAGTTTACAACTGTCTACAACAACCCTGAGAAGGTGGTTGAGAACAGTCATTAGATTGGCTTCTGAGGTTTCTAATCTACTCCCCGCCCCTCCCTCGGTAATGTGCAGAGTAGGTCCACGTGTGCGATGTCAAGCTGCTTAAAATAGTGTCCATAGGGGGGATTATATGAAAGGCTGCCATGTGGGATTGCTGTGAGACTTGTATCTCCCAATATAAATTAAATGTTGGTCTTCTGAGACAGTCTTTTGGTTCAGCAGTTCTGTCTTGTGTCATTGACAAACCTTTCATTAACCTTTGATTTCTTTGCAATGCATCTGCATAATTGTGTACATTAATAAGCTCTCCCATAACCACACTATAGCATTTCACCTCATCTACCGCCCTCCAGGCATCTCCTATGAATTCCAAGAAGCCCTCACCCACTCAATCACTAACAACCTCAAGAAATCATCTAAAATCCTGCTCCTCGGTGACTTCAACCTGGGCCTTAACGACCCCAAAGACACCCACGCCAAAGCTTTAAAAAAAACGCTATCCACCCTTGGGTTCACACAGACCATTTCGAGCCCCACACACTCAAAAGGCCGTACCCTTGATTGGGTCGCTCACCACAACTGCCCTATCAGCCCCACCCTAATCACTCCTCTGCCATGGACCGATCACCATCTCATCTCCTTCAACATCAACACCTCTAGAAACTCTCAACCTCCCACTACACCTCTCCCTGCCGCCCTCACGCGCAGCGCCAAACTCCTCACCCACGACAACCTCTCTCAGCACCTCAATGTACCTGCACTGCTTCCCCCTTTCGTGAATGACCCAGTTACCCTCGCCAACGACTTCAAAAGGGTCCTCTCCCATGCCGTTAATGTAGTAGCTCCCCTCACTCTTAAAAAAGAAAAGAAAAATAAACACTGCAATGCCTGGTTTACCCAGGACCTCTTACAGATGCGAGGGAAAAAACGAGCGGCACTGACCACCTGGCGCAATAACCCATCAGAAGCCACCCTTCTAGCATTCAAAACCTCCTCTAAACGCTACAAAGCTGCCATTACTGAAGCTAAGGCAACGTCATTCAATGCCAGAATCTCCTCTGCCAAATCAAGAAGCCGCGAAATCTTCTCCATATTCAGAGAACTGGAGACACCCCCTTCTCCACCCTCTCCAATAGTGAAGGATGGATCCTGGTGCAATGCCATCCAATCTGCAATGCTTAATAAACTTGAAACCCTACAAACCAAAATACTCAACCACCAAAAGGAGATATCCAAGCTAATAACCAGCAGTCATTCCACTCCACCAACCAAGCCTCCTAACCCCTCCCCCCAGTTCGATTTCAGAGACATAAGTGTCCCAGAGGTCATCTCTCTCCTCCATACCATCAAACCATCCAATTGCAAGGGGGATGTATGCCCAGCGCAAGTAATTAAAGACTGTGCCCCCTCATTAGCCCCTATCATAGCCGCTTTCATCAATGCCTCCTTTCACTCTGGTGAAGTCCCACTAAGTCTAAAGGAAGCCTGGGTTCGCCCGCTCCTCAAAAAACCCTCACTTGATCCAGCCATCCCAACAAACTACAGGCCAATCACCACTGTCCCCTTCCTACTGAAAATTCTGGATAAAGCAGCCTACCTGCAAATACAGAAATTTCTAGAGGACAACCATCTCCTTGGCCTTAGGCAATCAGGGTTCAGGCCACGGCATGGAACTGAAACAGCTCTCCTTGACCTGAAGAATCAAATTGATGACCTTAGGGACTCAGGAAAGCCTGCTCTCCTCTTGCTCCTCGACCTATCGGCAGCATTTGACCTAGTCAACCACAAAACTCTCTGCCAGCATCTATCATCAATAGCGAACTTCTCAGACAATGCCTGCAAATGGATAGAATCATTCTTGAAGGACAGATCTATGAAGGTCTTCTCAGACTCCTCTTCTGCCGACCCCAGCACCATCAAGTGTGGCGTCCCGCAAGGCTCATGCACGGCCCCCACCCTCTACAACCTCTTTACAAGGCCCCTGTTCAAAATCCTTGACTCCATGGGCATCTCGTATACTAACTATGCGGATGACACCCAGGTACTTATCCCCCTCTCAGGTGACTACACATCTGACCACATCTGCTCCTCGACCTATCGGCAGCATTTGACCTAGTCAACCACAAAACTCTCTGCCAGCATCTATCATCAATAGCGAACTTCTCAGACAATGCCTGCAAATGGATAGAATCATTCTTGAAGGACAGATCTATGAAGGTCTTCTCAGACTCCTCTTCTGCCGACCCCAGCACCATCAAGTGTGGCGTCCCGCAAGGCTCATGCACGGCCCCCACCCTCTACAACCTCTTTACAAGGCCCCTGTTCAAAATCCTTGACTCCATGGGCATCTCGTATACTAACTATGCGGATGACACCCAGGTACTTATCCCCCTCTCAGGTGACTACACATCTGACCAAAATACCTTAAACGCAATCTACTCAACAATTCAAACCTGGATGGCAGAAAACTGGCTCTGCCTTAACAGTGACAAAACTGAGCTCCTGCTGGTTGGCTCACCGTCCACCCTAAATAAACTAAACAAACAGTACTCCTCCTTCGTCATAGACAGTATCCCCATCACCGTCTCCCAGTCCATCAAAACCCTTGGAGTGTACCTTGAACCTGACATGTCCATGAATAAACAGGTCAACGCCATAACCTCCACATCCGCCTACTACTCCAAACTCATCAATGCCACCAGACCATTCCTGACCCAACAAAACTGTCTCACCATCGCTAGAGCCATCATTGGTTCGAGACTCGACTACTGTAATGCCTTATTCATTGGTACCACTGCCAAGAATATAGCCAAACTCCAAACTGTTCAGAATAACGCGCTCAGAGCTGCCACAGGCCTCTCACGCAAAGACCATATCTCTGAACTCAGAAGACAAGTCCACTGGCTTCCTGTCAAGCAAAGAATTATCTTCAAAGCCTTGGCCTTAACTCACAAATGTCTCCATGACCTTGCTCCCCCTTACCTAAGCCGCAGGATTACCAAACCCATCTCTCAAAAACCATCTAGACTACAATACTCTAACCTTCTGTCTGTCCCTAGGACTCACAAAGCGCGTGCGGGCGGCTCCAGCTTCCCATCAGTTGCCCCCACCCTCTGGAATGCGCTCCCTCCGCACCTCAGAGCCATTGAATCCCACACTGTATTCCGCAAAGCCATCAAAACTAACCTCTTTGTCTGAACTCTCGAAACCTTCCTGCAACGCACTGTAACCTGTAACTACCTAATTGTTTTCAAGTATTTTTCTAGGGCAGCTTCAATGTAACCCTAAAGTAAGCACGCTTAACCACTGTTCCAGCGCCTCGATGTCTGCGGGCTGTTTGTGCGCTTTACAAATTCAAATAAATAAATAAATAAATAAATAAATATGTATATCCACATGCTCTAAGGTCTGGGACGAGGAAACGGGATGATAAGATAATATTCTGATTACTTACCAGTAATCCTATTACTCTGACTCCTTCTCTGCTTTGTCCCATTCCTGACACCACCACCTGGCCCGCTTCGAGGGTAATTGGGAAGTTCTGCTGCTTGTGTATCAAGCAGGATGAGGATTGATGTAGGGGTGACCTGATTGGTCAACAATTCTGGAGATTCCTGATTCATGAGGCATGGAAGGCTCATGGTGTTAGGACTGTGATGAGGAAAAAAAGGACTCAGAATAATGGTATTACTGGCAAGTAATCAGAACATCTTTCAGACATCAGGCCAACCCTCTTTTACAGGGCACTACACCTTCGAGCCTGTGACCTAAACTATGATGCCAGTATTGCCTAACACTGCCCAATGGGAGATCTTTAATTGCGTTTTGATTATGCAGACTCCTCTGCCTGCTGGGCACAGACGTTGTCCCTGTCGTTACCTGACAATCTGGAGGGTTGTGAGCGAATCCAAATGATGGGCTCCATTAGCCTTTACAATGTCTTTCTCTGCTTTTTAATGAAGTGGAATAAACAAAGCCCAATGTCTCCATGTTAGATTGTCTTATAATTAACGAAGCGCCAAATTTTACATCATTTTTAAAACTGATTTGCAAAATAAGGAAAACAGGTCCCCAATGCAAATCAAAGGGGAAAAAAGACATCCTGTTGCAAAATATACCACTTTATTTTTCTCATTTGTTGGATTGTATGCTTCTGACTCGGAAAATGCAAACTAGTCCGTTGCCAATGAGAATGAGGCTTCCACATCAGAGAGCTCGATTGTCACCAAGGTAAAAACCTTTGCCACAATTGCATTGGAGTATAGACATATCACAGCTCACTCCTTCTACTTGTAGCACATTTCTCATATGCTTTTCCTGAGTGGCTCATGTCTACCATTGCGTGTTGTTTTCTAGTACACTATATGAATTGTTTTTTTATTATTATTAAAGTTCTTCAGCATAATTCTCTGACACATTACAAACCAAGTGTTTTTTTTCATTCATTGACTCTAACTGACAATCAAATGTCTTGTACGTCTATGTTCCACATGTTCCAACACATTCTGTATTTTTGTATACTCTGTAAAGTACTCTGTTGCTTCTAAAAGCTAGGTTCACACATAATAATAATAATAATAATAATAATAATAATAATAATAATAATAATAATAATAATAATAATAATGTTCCAAATTAAAGTAATATCCGACTTGGTGTTTCTTTTTTAATGACTGGTTGCTAGTGTCACCCTGGTGGTCTGTTCATTACTTCAGCAGATACTGAGTTCATTAGAAGTTCTTGCCCCCTTGATATAGCCCCCAAATCACCCCTCCCGCTTCCAACCCAGTCTAAGCTCTATTCCCCTCCTCCCCTCACCCTTCCTACCCACCTCCACTCCCCATGTCCTCTACTGGCCACCCCATCCCTCACCCCACATCTACCATTCCCCCCTCCATCCCCAGTCCTTCATTAATCCCCACCACGACCTGGGCAAGCTCATGCCTCACATCACAGTCCACATCTCCAACAACACACACCATGACTATCTGTGCTACAATAAACACCCACCCACCCACCCCTACATTCCACCACATTTCTTGCATTATCATCAATGCCAGGTTGGTCTATAAGAAAAATTTAACATCTTTGACCTAATCTCAAACAGAAAAAACCCAGACATCCTATCCATCACAGAGACATGGTTTGCTGATGTCAACGAACCCATTGCCCATGAGGCCTTCCCCTCAGGCTACAACCTGACTGTTCAGAACAGATCCAAAAGAGGTGGGGGACTAGCCATCCCATATAAACCTCTATTTCCACTGCTTACAAAGGACACCTTAGCCAGCACCACAGATTATGAATCCCTACTTGTAAAATTCTAACTCTCACCCACTACTTCCCACAGCATCCTACTCATTTATAGACCCCAGTCTTACAACAAAAACTTTGCAGACACACTCAGCGATGCTATGTCAATTACCTTAAACCTCCTTCCAGCGCTCACAATACTAGGTGACTTCAACATCTGGTTTGACTCTCCTTCAAACCCCATGACCTGATCTCTCACAGATAACCTAGAAGCTCTCATCCTGACAGCACATTTCCCTGCCCAGGAAAACCTCCTATATCAAACCCCTCCTCAAAAAACCTATGATCTGTCATGATCTATTAGGTGGTCTCTATCAACTAAGGAAGTTCCGTCTCCCACCCCAAGAAAGGTGGCGCGCAAACAAATGCTTATACAGATTCAACTTTAGGGAGGCCTCCAACTTATCTCGTAAGACCCCAGCAAATACCTTCTGTACAACCAATGAGCTAGAAAGCATGTCGGTGTATTGTAAAAATATATATTTATTTAAGGTTTGACAAAGAACAATAAAACAACCTAAACATCAGCCACCAATGCAGTGGCACAACACAATATCACAATTTAAAATGACTTACACCAATTGACTGACTTGTATTTCTAATGAACTTACAGATACTACAACACACGTTGAATTTAAAGATTTAACATAAAAAAACACAGAGGATTTCTTGCACATTAACAATTATGAAATGTATAACGATCCCCACTGATTGCTTGGGTTATCACAATGCTCTTATTCTCTCCCAGAAACCCCCACCCCCAGGCATCATATACATATATGATCCCTTAATTTGAAGGCGAAGTTCAGAGTGTTGGAATACAGTAGCAAAATCGTTTTGTTTTTTTATTAAAAAGGCAGGGTTTGAAAAAGAGACATAATGAAAAAAAATGTGGGGCTTTTTATTTGAAAGGAACATTTAGGAAAGGAACTCAGTGGGAACATCGTTTGGGCTTTTTATTTTCATAAAATTCAGGACCTTTGAAAATTAATTTTGGGATGCAAGTAAATAAATAGGAGAATTTTGTTTTGCACAATCTACATTCACTTGCATGACAACGTTTTAGGGTTACTTGTTTTGGAATTACGGACACTCCGCTTCTATGAAGAAGACAGGGGTTTCAGAAAGGTAGAGTCACACAAGCACTTTATTGTGTATACCAGCTCTAGCACACTGGGCAAGAACCTTGTTAGTTTTGAACTCTAATAACACTCATTCTGTGATATTCTATATGGAAATTAAGTGTTTTAACTTCAATTCAATGTGCTAAGCTTTACATAGCTTACCCCTCCCCACAATTTAATGGAAAAGATTAAAGCAAGCAGTCCCCAACACAATTCATTCTAAACTGATAGAGTCATTTTCTATAGTGGAATTAATTTGAGTTAGATTTAATATAATGTGCCAAGGGTCTCCCCATTTCCACCCCACTACCAGCTATGCGAGATGGGGATTTGGCTGGAAGATTCCCCCCCACAATTTTGTTTGCATTTGGATTCATCTAATTACATTGGAGGCCTTGGTTATGGAAACCAACCGGGCACCTCTGAGGACAGCACAGGTCTGGTCAAAGACTTCAGTCAAGGGTCATCCCCAACATCCAGACTTTCTCTGGCTACTCAAAGGGCAGGCCCAGCTAGCTTCTAGATTTCCCAGTCTCATCCCCCATCTCCCATGTAATGTTTAAGGGCTTGGTAGCTCCCTGTCTCTCTGCTAGTTGTTCCTGGCAAAAGCCCAGAAGTAAACTACCCCCAGCAATAGAGTGGGACGTCAAGGGAAAAAGAAAATCCAAAGAAAGGCCCAAGAGTCAAAAAGTCAAAGAAAGATCCCTCTCAGATTGAAAACTGATCTCTTATAGGGCTGGTGACACCCCATTATTATCATAATTCCCACGCTATGGATTGGCCAGCTCTCTCCCTCTGCCCCAATACGCCCACTGCAGCTGTAGATGATGGAGGCTGAGGAAGGAGAAAGATTCATCACCCCAAAATGACAGTGTGTTAACTTTTCGTGTTCCTAAAAATCTTATAAAATGGCAGCTGCCCTAATTTGTCAGATAGCGCTGGCACATTTGTATATTTGAGTTCTATATTTGATGGCGAGTTGGAAATACTAATCATACCTCTGCAAGCCCTTCCTAGTAGGAGCAACTAGTTAATCAATTTACTCCTGAGCCAAGATAGTAACATCTCGGACTCTTCATGATTCAAACCTTACTTCCATAACGTATCATCGTACCAACTTTCGATTCCCTCGGAATTATGAGAAGGCCAGAATCATACATGTCTTTATAACTTGACTTGTATACATTACAGAGGATACAAATTTACATGGTATCAGCAGGCTTCTTTTCCCCTTTAATGAGTCCAGAATGAGCTCATTGGTACATATGATTCTCTTTTAATTAAAGAAAAGGTGGCCCAATGTTAATCATATGGCAAGGCATCACATGTGTCCCTCAGTTTCACATAGCCCCCACCTATTCATAAATTAAATGTCTACATCGTCAACTGACTCGAACATCTACTTATCAATTAGGTCTGTTTCATACACAATGTTTGATCATCCATTAGTGGCTCTGAAGCCATTTCTTGAGGTCCTGTCAGCCCTGAAAAGGTCATTACGGTTGGCCACTAAAGCACATTTAATAGGGAGACCTGACCTTAAAGGTAATTTCTGCTGGCTGTGTTATCTACACCTTGCACAATTTGGATCTAATTCTCTGTTATTTCTTTGTATTTCTAATTGAACTGTGCCTGTTTTTCCTGGTGGACCCAACCCAGGTATTAAGTTCATAGTTTCAAATGCAGAGACCTTCCTGTTCAGTAAGGGAAAACACCAGCTGCATCCATAGATCAGAAAATACAGCTTTACATCAACAAGATGTGCTTACACATAATATTTAACATAATATCTGTGCATGGTGTTTATCATACCATCTTTATTTTCATATGGTTTGGACAGATACAAGTTCACTTTAGGCATTTTTCACACATAGGCCACATTTACATAGAAAATCCAACAAGTGGGCCTTTCCATTTGAATGTCAGTTTATCTGTGAAAAGTAAGTCATTTTCTCTGAAATATATCACTTGGCTTCACTTTTAAAATGTAAGGCACAATTCTTCCTTGGTATTTTTCACATGCCTACCATTTCAATTAATATTTTACCATGTGTACTGCTGCATTTTCAAATCTGTCAAAAAGTTCCTTTTCCCAATTTACACAAAGTCTGGATCTGCAGCACCACATGTTATTTCTTATTCATTGGGAATATCCATCAGTTTGAAGTTCTTAGGTAGATTCCCCTTCACTTGTGCACTTGTCAATTATAGTGGAGTTGGCTTGGCCCATTTCTTTCCATTTATGTCTTATGTCGAAAGTCATGGTTTTGTACTGGCTTTTATGTTTCAATGGAACTCCACATTAGCCAGCTTCACTCTCATAATAGGGGCCTAGCATGGCCTCTCCATCTCTGTCACTCTGGAGCTGTATTTTCAGCCCAGAGCTTGACCCACTCATTTCCCAGAACTACCAGCCCAATTCCAACACCCATTTCATGACTAAAATCATGGACTGCAGAGCATACAAACAACTCTGAAACTTCACTGAAGCCAACAACCTTCTTGAACTTGACCAATCCAGCTCCAGAGCTCTGCATGGAACTGAATCCTCCCTAGTGTCCATTTGAAAGGACCTAAAAACTACAGCAGATGCTGAAAGATGCACTGTACTCATTCTCCTTGACCTCTCTGCCACCTTCAATATTATTGACCACACCATTCTCCTAGAGGCTAGACTCTTCATGAATCAAAGACACTGACCTAACAGATCTCTGCCTTCATCTCTTATCACTCGCAAATCATGCTCTTCCACCCTTTCACCTCTGCATCCCATTCTGTGCCCAAATAGGTCCTACAGGGAGCATACCTATCCCCCTCCTCTTCAATATCTATCTCAGCCCACTCCCCACACTCACCCGCTCCCACGATCTCACCTGCTACAATTAGGCAGATGATACCCAGATCATCCTCAAAATCTCAAAATCGCCAGGCTCCACTGTCCCCATCTGTCATCATGCCTCTCGGATATTGACCACTGGATGACGCCCAACCACCTCTTCCTAAATCCTAGGAAAACAGAAATCCTAGTCTGTGGAAAAGAATGTGCTCCTTCCCCAACCTGTCCCCTGGCCGAACTCTCTAGAATATCCCCACACCCCAAAAACCCACCATGCGGTAACCTCTAGTTCTGTGAAAAACCTCAGATGCACACTGGACACAAATGTATCCCTTTCCCTATATATCAACACCATGTCCAGAATCTACTTCTTCCGCCTACGCATTGTTAGGTGTATCTTCCCTTACCTCACCTATCCACAGCAAATCTTTGCCATCCTCTCCATCATCATCTCCTGCTTAGACTATGCAAACTGCCTTTATCTAGGTGCTCTGACATCCCAATTTAGGAAACTGCAAAGTATCAAAAATGCTATCGCTCACCTGCTCATTGGCCTCCCTCTTAGAGAACACATCAGCACCATACAAAGTCCTTCACTGGCTCCCTATTGGTTGACAACCTACCTTTAAAGCCATTTGCATTACTCACTGTGTCATCCACAACGTTGCCCCCAAATTCCTGCAAGATAAATTCACTTGCTACCGACCCTCCAGGACACTCAGATCTGGCACAGCCTTACTCCTTGTTATCCCCCAGTATAACTGTACCAGACTGGTTGGATCCTCTTTTTCCGGCCAGGCTCCCACCATCTGGAACTCTCTGCCTCTCCACATCTACATCATTGACGCCAATCACCTTGCATTCAGAAAGGCTCTCAAAATCTGTCATTTTCCTTCCTCCTCTTGAAATCCTTCTTCCACTCTATGCTTTGATTGCTCCTCACACACAAGTTCTGGCCCAGACCCAAAACAACACCCACTCATTCATACCACTGTGGTTGCTGGCAGCGTTCACAGTGACACACTGTGATAAACTTGCCCTACACCCACCCCACAGATGATCCTACATCAAGCACCTCATACCCCCCTTCACTTCCCCTGTCCGGATCCTCCAACTCTTTCAATGGCAAAAGCCGGTTACTGGACAACACCTGTAAATCTAATCACACCTTGGAAGGGGCAAATTAAAAGTGTTCGGATGGAATGCTTGATCAGACGGATCGATAGAGGTTGCAATGGTAGCGGGACATTTTGGAATTGGGGACAGGTACGGTCACGCACTCAGTTGGTTGGCCCTACCTAATTATCAAGGGGATTACCGAAGCACTCATAATGCTCAACCCATAGGTTACACTGGAGGTAGAAATTAAATGAGCCAGTTGAAACTGGACTTTGCGGCACAGAGCACACTTAAAAGGCTTTGTGGGTATGAATAGAGATGCACTAAGACACACTTAGACAGTTCTTACTGCTGGGGACAGGAAACGATCCAATTGGTCTTAGGCCATTGGCAAGATCTATTTAGCTTACTTATTTACATATTGAACATAATATTTGCCACGAGCCAGGCCCTTCCTAAGGCAGCATGCTAACCTCACCAGAAGATGCACTTGAGTGACAAGTCCGTCACCATGAGAGACCTAGGAAAAAGACACGAAGATAAAATGTGTCTAAGGTGAGTATAAATCACACCATGTCTGTGGCCCCATGCCGCAGGCATGGCTCCCCATCCATGCACTCTAGAATGCAGCTATGGTTATGTCAAATCTGGTCTAGCAGCTCAGACAGTCGTCCACATTGCAACCCCTGACGTGCCTCAACACTCCTTCCATTAGAATACAGCAACAACCTACGTACAAAACGCTGACAGCACCCGACCACGTGCCTGACATCCGGGTTGCTTACTACAGCCCAGCCGTACAAAATGCTGACAGCACCCGACCACGTGCCTGACATCCGGGTTGCTTACTACAGCCCAGCCAGCTCCCCTAAGTCCTAACCTGGCAGAATGCACACACACATGTTAAAGTAAACTCTTAGAATGTCCCCATTGCTCCCCGAGGGTGTTCCAGCCACAAAGCACATTGAGGCCATACAAATAGGGACATGGCACCATTTAAATGACAACTACATTACAATACAAGGTTATGACATGTCTTACCTTTCCAACTGTAAAGCTTGTTCCATTGGGTTCATTAATTGTACAGCGTAATATTTACTCTGACCATTAACTTGGTGGTAGACAGGTGAGCTCTCATCTCACTTGAGGTTAAAGGGGTAATTCTGCTACTTTTCGTGCAAGGGTGTATAATGCAGTTTTACCTCTTTCGTGTTACTCAGCACTGTTTGTGCTATGTGGCATAAAGGACCGCTACAACTTCCAACAGTGTTGCCTCGGTCTGTTGCCATTCTTTGTCGAGCGGATGTTTACAGCTCTTTTTCAGGGTTTGGATCAGCCATTTTTTTTTTTTGTTATTTTTATTGTTGTATTATTAGTTTGCATAAAACCTTATACAACATATACCACAAGTGAAAAAAAACACATGTATACCTTTCATACAACCAATACATAAGCATATAAGAATGCACTAATATAAAAGATGGTTATCATACCATACCATACAAAACGAAGAAACAAAGCAAGAAATTTCATCTAAAACATCAAGGACATCAGCATATACAAAAATTCTAAAAAGATTCCTTCCCAGCCCTAAAATCAGATTACATAGTAGTTATATACCTTGTTAATATCATTACCCGTTTGTATCCTATATTTACCTACACAATTAATTCTTTATTTTTGGCTTCCAATTCCTCCGTTATATTTTGGAGCAATGAGTTCAAAGCTAGAATTAGAGAAATGTTAACACCCCACATACAGCGACTCCAGAACAAATTTTTTGACATTTCTAAATCCTCATCAAATCTATCGGTGAGGAATAGAGCTCGTTTCGACCCAAAATGGACACATGTTAAGACGAGGTGCTTGAGAGTTTCTAACATGTCAGTTTCTCCACAAAAGCGACATGTAAGACTAGGTGAAATATAATTAGGCACCTTTTCTTTATGTATCCAATAATGAATTCTTTCTAGGGTCGGCATCTGGTTGAGTCTAAAACGCATAAATGTGGTTCTCGCCCTGTAGTAGGGGAATCTAAGTAAATTAACGGGGATACATTCCCTTGCATGTACAAATTTAGCATATTCTTTATAAGTTGCATAGGACTCTATTTTATTGACTGTATCCACCCAATCCGCCTTGAATAACAATTTCTTAACTAGGTCGGGTCGTTGCACCAAGTCGTCTAAACTAGAGCCTAAAGTATATAGCAGAGAATTCATTCTGTCGCTGAATCCCTTAATTGATTGAACTGACCCAGATTTGATCACCCTATTCAACAGCTCATACAGGGTATTCGTAAGAGAATCATTCATTTTTCTAAAAAAGGAAAGCTGTCTCCACAAATATCTCGCTTTAAGTGAGACAAGACATAATTCATGCCGGATAATGGCATTAGGGATTGCCATGGAAAGGCCCATTACTTCCTTCCATAATTTTCCCTGGACCACATTTAAATAGGAACTCATATCCTTGGTGCAGATATCCAGACCATATAAGAGAACCGGCTCACATTTAGCTAGATAGAAGCGTCTAATGGGTAGGAGCGAAAATGTGCATACTCGAACCCTCAAAAATGTCATTTGAGTCTTTAATTTAGACGCTTTTTCTGCGAGACTCGATTTCCACCTCTTTAGGCTAGAGTTGTTAGAAAAATTATAGCCTAAATATGTTATGGCCTGCACTTGTTCCACCGGATTGTCCCCCATCTTCCAAACATAAGATTTAACAACTCTCTTCTTAGAAATTACAATCGTTCGAGATTTAGATGCATTGGGGGAAAGATTATTCATCATAGCATATTGATAGAAAATATCCATCCTTCTGCGAAGACCCCGTGGGGTCCGATCGAAAAGAATGAAATCATCCGCAAAGGCCATCCACTCAATAACCAAACTTCCCATCCTAACGGGAGTGATGGAGGGACCCGCCACATATCCTCCACATCGCTGACGTACAGGTTGAAGAGCGTGGGTGCAAGTGAACAGCCTTGCTTAACCCCCACCTCAGTCTCAATGGGATCAGAAAGGGAGCCTTCGTAAGATAAGCGCACCCTGACAGAGGTATTTCTATGTAATAGAGCCAAGAGTTGAACAGTCTTACGTGGAAAATTCATTGCTAACATTTTGGTCCACAATCTATCTCTAATGACCCCGTCAAAAGCGTTAGAGAGATCCAAGGAAGCCATATAGACTTCGCCCATTTTAGTTTGATGGACTGTATCTCTTAAGTGAGCCAAAATATTTCCGTTCAGGTCTGTTCCCAAACCTTCTCTAAAGCCAACCTGGAATTTACTGAAGCAGGCATCCCTTCTAGTAAATTTGTTGATGTCCCTTAAAAGTAGAATGCCAAAGAACGTCCCCTTTTTTAAATATAGGGACAATAATACTCTGGGCCCAGGTTTTAGGAATAGTATGGTATTTGAAGATATCATCAAATATTGGTTTGAGCAAATCAGCCCATATTCCAGGGGATGTCTTTATGACGAAGGGCGGAATGCCATCCGGGCCTGGTGCTCTAGAAGGTTTAAGTTTGTTAATGGCCCACTTGATGTCCTCTAAATCCCACCCACAGTCTTCCACCATGGGAGGACCTAAATCCAGGTCCTGTTCTCTTGTAAGGTCAACAGGTAAAGTAAACTTCTGCTTATAGAAAGCACTCCACACTTCTGCTTGGATCGGGCAATCAAGTTTGTCTTTTGCAGGCTTGAGCATAGAGTTAATATTTGCCCAAAATTTAACGTCTCTGCCCTTATAAAGATTATGCATCATCAATTGATGTGCTTCATGATATTGATCCATTCTCAGTGATTTGATCAGATTTTTATGTTTCAATACAATTTTTTTCTTTCTGAGCTGAAATTCGATGAAGGGAATGGACATTTTCTTCAAGGCTTTGATTTCACTATATTTATTACGCTTGGAGGTTTGGATTCTAGGGTCGCCCACCCTCATCCTAGGTTTTATGACCTCCCTATCGCTGGTGCTACTAATTTTATAGACACATGACAATATAGTATTATAGTAGAATCCTCCCAAATCTATATCTTCACCTCTAGTAAGATGAGGCGACCTACTGGATAGGTTACCCAAAACCAGGTTATTGAATTTCGTAATTATTTTCTTATTCCATACAACCCTTCTCCCATTATTTCCAGCCTTTAGACCACACAGCGTGGGACCACACAGCGTGGGATTAATATAATTACCCACATTTGGAATGGAAAGAGAAAAACATAAGGGAATATGATCACCCAATTCCACCTCCATAAGTGTCAATTTTCCACAGGCTTGCTTCCAGCTATTCGAAACATAGAAAAAGTCGATTCTAGACTTATTGCTTCCTCTTTTCCAAGTAAATTTCGGTAAATTCCAATCCCAAGCGTGATCCAAAAGACCCAGGTCCCAATGGTCAAGATAATTATCCCACCGTATGCCTCTTTTAATATGTGGTGGGAGCAATCTAGGAATCACCCCCCTTTCATTTAATATGGAACCATCAGCGCAGGCCGAGTTGAAGTCCCCTCCCAAGATAATACGATTGCCAAACCCTTTCTCGAACCATCCTCCCAGAATCATATTGAGAGTATCTTCCACTTCATCAATCGCCACTTTTAACGGGTTCCAATAGAGATTCAGCATGAGAATCGGTTCAACCCTATTCTCCGAAGTGAGAATGATGCCCAAAAGCCAATCACTCCTAAAGATCACCTCCCCGTGAAACCCCAGATTACGATCAATGGCTATAATCAGACCACCACTAGGTCTGCCCAAAGGTCCGCGCGATGCTAAAGAAGAAAAGGTATAGAAACCTTCTATATGTATATCAGACAGCATCATGGTTTCCTGAAAAAAATATATACGGGGGTGCACATAATTATCCCTTTTATTCAAAAACATGTCGAGATGTGCTCCCCCGCATGAATTCCAGGAAATCACATCTATATTAGAGCTGTTAGGAACGCCCGCTATCTTGTCTGAATATCTCCAAGGTTTTAAGTGCTGGCTGTAACCATGACCAATCATGGCCACTATTTAGAAGGCTAGAAATTAATGCCAACCCTGGACCAAAGTTTTCTAATTTATTATTACCTGATTGTGGGGTTTGTTGAATTTGGTTGTTATCTGTTTCCTTATATTGAAGAAACTCATCAACCTCTTTGTCATTTACTAAAGTAGTTAGTTCATAACCCAAAGAGTTGAGATTCTTTTCTTGAGCACGTACCATATCTGCTACCATCGCTGAATGAAAACAACTTACCATACGATGGTTATTATGATTAGGTAGAAAGATGGAGTCTATATCATCTGTTGTTATTGCTCGTAATAAGGGAATCTTTTTAAACAGATTTAGAAGGTAAGTTCTATTTAAATAAATCTGCGAGTCTGTATTGTTATTATTGATCCAACCCAGTATCTTCCCTGTACAGATCTTTATAGGGTGCTCGGCCGGAATAGATTGCTTCTTTATATGGTCAGTACTAGCTTTAAACACAGCCGTTTCTTGAGGTTCTTGGGTTTTGGAAAGATATGTATCTTGGGGGGTATCTCCCGTATTATTACTAGTAAATTCAGTCCCCTTCTCAGCTAACACCATCAGCCCCTGTAAGGGGGAAGTACTGGGACATGCTACTACTGGAATTTCTTGGGAAATAATAGGGTGCCCAATTTGTTGTGTGCCTACGGATGTTCTAGCGTGTTTAGTACTAATTATTTTACCGAAAGCTGTCATCTTTGTTTGTTTAGTTTGTATGCGCTCAAGGCCAACTTTTAGTATATTATTCTCCTCTGTATTTAGGTCAGTATAAGTGTCCCCCCTGGGCAGGGAGTCTTTAATACTAGGCTTCCCCCGAACCTGACCATCTTCTTTATTAGAAGCCTTGTGGCTCCCCCTATCATCAGGCTCTTCCTGAGACGGGATATTTCTGATACCTTTGAGATTCGCATTTCTGCCTTTAATTTTTATGTTAGGCATGTTTTTGCTTTTTTTGGGCATCCTAGGCTGCTTTTTTGTCTTTTTTCGTCTACCGACAGGGGATTGGGGCGTCTCATTTATATCATAGTCCGAGCTATTTACTGGAGCTGTTACATCATTATTCATGTTAGAACCTATTTCTAATACCTGGACTGCTAATTTTTCCTCTCTGTATTTTTTCTTTTGATTACATTTTTGTCCTTTTTTTGAAGAATTATGTTGGGAGGTTATTCAGCCCTCACTACTAATGTTTAGACATTCCCCCTCTTTTATCGTTTCTCTCACCTGCATCTGAGTGCTGGACTTTTCACTGTCCTGTTCCTGAGTGGGCCCTTCTGTTGCCATAATTATGGCATCCAGAAGGACCGAAGGACTATCTGGACAGCACAGTTCCTTCCCATAGTTTTCATTATTGATTTTATTATCTCCTATTCCCTGGGAGACTTGATCCTCTACCCCTATATTTGACGAGGTGGGGCGATCTCCTGTAAGCATAACTTCCAACAGAGTAGTAATCTTAGCATCCATGGTCTTTAACCTGGTATCTTGTTCCTCTCTATATTTTTCAAATAGACTCTTTTCTTTAGTAGTCTGTTCATTAAGGTTCTTAGCCTCCACTATACCCTCTAAGAAAGCCAGACGAGTCACCAATTGGTTAAAAGCCGCGTGTTGCCCTACCATAGAGCACCCAATAGTCTCTTGGGATTCACCTAGGGTTTTCAAGGCCAAATTCAAACTAATGTGTAGGTTGGATAGAAGTGATATCAGGTGATCTCCTCTCTCCTCCCTTCTCAAACCAGGAGATTCCTGTTTATCTTCGGCTACCCCAAGATTTTCCAATATGGTTTGCTGAGGGTCGGTAGCTTTATCTACAGTTATGGGTAAGTAATCCCTTTCCTTATCAGTTTGGGTATGACTGGTATTAGTGTATATAGGTAGTATAAGTGTCTTTGTGATCGGTCTAATAGGGGAAAGGTGTCTACCCTCTTGTTGTTTCCACATTGTAGGAGTTTTTCTATTTTGTGAGAGTGTATCAAATGGCGCACCCTCTGATAAGCTCCTCACCCCCTTGTCTTTGGACACAAATCTACCTACTGGTATCTCTAAATCAACAATTTCTTTCAGCAGATGACCTGTAGCATCTGCCGTAGTAAAGAAGGAATCATCCAAATCACTCTCTCCAATGGGCTGGTTAAGATTATACTTAGAACAGATGGGGGTCTCTTTAAATTGGTCCCTCCCACCATCCTGCTTAGAGCTCCCCGACTGAGGAGAATCGAGGGCACATTGCACCTTATCCTTATTATCCTTCCCAAAGATAAATGTTGCCGGCGAAATATGCGTGAATTGCAGAGTTCCACACGGTTGTTTCCCCTTCCATATCAAAGACTCCAAGCATTGATTATCTCCTGCCTGTAATTTCCCAGTAATAATCCTCTTCTGAAGGGGAGTGGACGCATGATACCGGACTACCCTTTTAGTACCAATTCGACTTTGTTGAAGACATTCCTCATCTGTAAGTTCCTGTCTAGAGTCTGGTATGTCCCTATTAGCCCCCGTATCCTCTATATCTGGTATGTCCACATTTACCTCAGTCAACGTTACAACATTCAAAGTTGCAGGATCTATGGTAGGATGTCCCTTCGGGCTCCCTTCAGCTCTAGTGTTAGAATTTTTATTTATATTCTCGACCAATAACATCGAGGCCGCCATATTTTCGATGTGGTCAATACTAATGAGCGCCTCACAATGAGTCAGTGAGCCTGATTGGTCCTTTACTATCTTATTAACTTGACTCACCGCAGTTTCAAACCCGCTTCTAAGTGCGGGCATATTATAAAAGAGAAAAAAACCCGGAAAAGAAATTTATTAGAAAATATTGGAATAGAGAAAAGAGCACCCTGAGGGGAGAACAACTTGCAACCTCTAAGGTGCGGAAACACCCAAAAAAATGTATTTATTTATTTATTTATTTATTTATTTATTTATTTATTTATTTTAAAAAATGGCTGCGAACAGGGCTAATATAAAAACCAAAACATTCTATACTATAGTTGTGCCAAAAGGAATGTGTATGAATTAAACCCGGAGGGGAGAACAGCTCGCAACCTCTGAATAATTCTGATTACGTCAGCTTAAAAACATAATTATTTAGAATATCCACAATTAGGAAAATGAGTTTGAAGAAAACACTCTGTTGCAGGGTTGGGAACGCCCGGCGGCTAGTGGAGCTGCCAGAGTCCGACTCTCCACCCCGTACCCTGGTAGCTTAAGATGGACACAGTGTTAGTAGCAGTAGGCCTGATACTCACAGCCGAACAGCCAAACAGCGGCTCCAGCCCTTACTGCCTCCAGGGCTTAACGCCGCAAGGGCGGTTGTGCCGGCAATATGAGGAGTGAGATAATCACGTGATCCGTCACGTGATGGGAGTAGGCCCCGCCCCCTCCAGGAAGCGGCCAGGCAGCAAGAGCAGCGCTCGCAGTGCTGCGTTCAGGAGTAAATGGCAGTCACAGGAGCAAACGTGCAGAGAACCAAGCACTCCTTCCGAGTAGTTTAAGAACAGCCATTTTACACACGGGTCCTTGGAGCTTTACTTTGGTTTATTAACTCATCAGAAGTGTAGAGAGACACTGCTTGCTATGCCTTCACTTAATTAAGGACTGAGACGAGTAAAGGGGATAAGAGGTGATGGGCAGCTTATTTTTGATATTACTCCTTGCTCCAAGTCCTACCATCTTGCCACCGTCCTTACGGCCTCCCTGCCTCTCCCTTCTGGGCTATGTTGCCTCCTTCTCTAAGAATAATAAAAACACAGGCAGAGTATAAGGAGGTGTGGAGGTGTATACTCCGTTTAGGAAGACAGGAAGCCTTCCATTTAGTATGGACTGTGATAAGACGGAAGGACTGGGAGTATTGAGGATTAGCATACGTATTGCAGCCATTAAGCAGTGCAATGGTACCACCTGGCAAATGATACATGATCAAGAACAGACTCAAAAAGGAGCCGTAGTTGTGAAATGGCACTTCACACACTGTACATATAAAGTTGACAAGAACTCCTATCTAATACACAGTCTATTTATTGTCTGTGTTCATGTTCTACCACTAAGAGAAACATGCCGTTTTCGACATTCTCAAGAAACAAGCATGACCCTCTGGAGTATTTTGATGTATTAGAAAATTATAGAGTCATATTCATTGTACATATTTTGCATTAATGCAGTTATTAATTAATTCCGGAACGTGGCATTACCATGTTTTCGTGATCTCTGACTGGCAACCTGAGCATGCCTGTTGGAGTACCACCGAATGCTGAAATCGGCAGCCATTGCAGACTGGCGCATTTCGCCCTCAGTCAGGGTAGTTTACAGTGTTAATTGGGACAGTCATGCCTCCGAAAATGGTGACATTAGATCTCGGCATGACATTTGAGAAAGGAACACCCGAGTATAGTTCAAAATGGGCCCAGGTCCCCTCTAAGCTCGAACCCAGCTCCCCCTCCCCCGCCAGCTGCACACCTGCACTTCCTCCCTGGCAACCTCTGCACTTGGGGACTGTTTTCTGTATCCCTACAGTCCCCTACCAGCACTTGACACCTGATGTATGCCCTTACCCTTGCCACCAGCTGGCCGTACTTTTAGTTATTGATTTATTTATTCTATGTTTCCCATGTACTGCACTGTCCCCTCCCCCTTCCCATGCGCACTTCTACCCTTCTCCCTTCCCCTGCACTTGCGGTCCGAATGAAACCTGGCCTAGTAAGATCGTTGTCCCTGTCTTCCCTCTGTTCCCCCTCCCTTGCCTCATTGTGCCTTCAAACACTTGTGTATAGGCGCGTTATAAATGCCATATGATAGCATATAAAAATGATTACTTAGTTTCAAATATGTAACCATATTTTATAATTTTAAACATTTGTTCAAGTTCTAATGGACAAATAATTTAATTTTGTTGAACATGAGTGTCTTATTTTTATTTAGAAGTTGCCTATAGTGTATTGTATGCGACTGCGGTGCATATATTATTACTATAGAGTGTTAGTCGTTTGCACTCCTTTTCAACGCGCTGTCAATTAATATTATTATCTTTCTCAGCCATACTCTGCCGTTGACAGCGAGCATATATTTGGTAGCTCACCTACTGTTTCCATGACTAGGGCTATGCTGGCGTTTGCCTGGGATTAGCCCCCTTCCTAAAATAGCGCATTGTTTCTTTGACCTTAACGAATAATTAAAATACAGTTCATCCTTCCCAGGACACTTAGCTGCTGCCTGTGAATACTGATGCTCAGCCTTTCTGCCTGGTGTGATCGCTGTAATCGATGGAGACAACTGCACCTTTACTTACAGCAACGGAGGAACACGACATATTAAGAGAATATTCACTTTAAAGCTATTTTCCTCCGGCAATTGCCACATACTAATTACACCATTTCACTTCAAGACCGTTTTTAAACATGTTCTTTCACATTTGGAATGGGGTGTGTAATGGCATTCTCCAATAACCAAGACATGAGAAAACATTATCCTGAATTTAAAGTAACATGCTTACATTTTAAACAGATAAAGGAATTTGGCGCCTGAGAAACAGTGAAGAAAACAGTTCACTCAAGTTGTGTGAGGGTCAAAGTTTTCACACAAAGCATCGGGAGGATAGCTTAGGGGCAACGTGCTCACCTTGGAAACAAGATGACATGGAGCAACACAGGTTCGATACCCGGGTACATGCTTAGAAACCTTTGGGTATTAAGCATTGTATAAATAACCTATGGTGTCATCCGGGGATACCGAGAAAAAACCGGGGGAGGGGTTGGAGGGATGACAATATTGCTTCTATAACTGGATAGACACGCTAAACTCTTGGATTATAGATTTAAAGGGAATGCTGCACTCAATCTGCTTCAGCAAAACTGGACTACTATCACTGGCAGCAGGGCCGCCTCTTGCAAGACTAACAGGCCCGATAGGAATCTCTAGTGACATAGGAATTGATTTATGTCTCTGGGGAACCCATCTTAAGAGTACTTGAATTTTATTTGCCCTAAATATTTCAGTCTATATCAATGAGCTTTAGCCATTCATAAATACGTACAGGGCAATAATATAGACATTAGTTTCCCACTTTTGTGGGTTGGTATCAATACAACACACTAGCACCCAAAAATGTAATATGTCATTTTCAACTATTAGCTCACTCACAGATAAAGCAGCCACTACTCTGGTCTTTTCAGATGAGGAAGCCACAAGAATGTTGGGCTTAATTAAAGATACAAGCAAAGAAACATTGACAGATAACAATCCAGAAAGATTAATACAAAAACTTGAACGTCTAATTAGATGTTAAATATCGCAAAAGCTTCACGCCACAACTCTCGCGCAATACTATGGAGCAAAACGTATCCCACGAGGCCTTTGGATCTATCTTAGGCCAACTCTTTGCAAAGAGAACAAAGAATTTGTCATCAGATGGGAACATATCCTGAAAAAATGCTCATTAGATCTGATTTTGCTAACCATTGAGGAGACACTCAAAATCAGTCAACACTTAACAAGAAGAAATAGATGTGGTCTCAATTCAATTTTCCAAATTCAAGACGGATACAGAATTAAAAACAAGATTTCGGAGGACACCAATGCCAAATTGGCGTCTTATAAACAGGACATAGAACAGGGAAAAATTAGAAAATTTCGCTGTGATACCTTGGATTACACCAGAGACATCGCCTACTCCTGGCAGGAGTTTTACGCAAGTAATTGACCCGCACCAAGGAAACCCTCGAGGCAACCAACCGCAGCAAATAACAACACAGATAGCAGCGAGGTAACGAGTGGAGAACTGGAGGAAAGACCTATACCCGCAGTTGCTACTATCTTTACAAGTACTTTGAGCCCAGGTCAACTAGAAGATCCCACCACCAGGCCAACGGGTAAGATGCAAATATGCCCTTTTTTTGGAGACGGAAAACAAGAAGATGAAAGAAGAAAACTCCACCAGAAAAAGAAATAAAACACCATCTGGTCATCAACATCTCATCTAAACCTCTTACTTCAGCACAAATGGAAACATTGAATTTGGGGATCTCTTGTATACCCACCAATTCTACTTCCTTCTTTGAAGAAGAAGCCAACTTATTTAAGTTGATTAGCAAAATGGAGCTAAAGGTATTCTTCGACAACATTGAAGATAACATACAACCACCAGCTAGATCTATATACCTAGAGATGAAAAATAAAAGTAATTTGCACCCTCAGGTTAACCACCCTCTAATAAACTTGTTTAAACAAAAGACAACTAAAGATCTGAAATGCCTCAAGTTCATCCTTCCTAAGAAATGTAACATCTGGAAACATCATCTGAAACTCTTTAAACAACTGGCCGAGGACAATATTCTTATTTTAAAACAGGTGGATAAGGGCGGTGCACTAGTCCTGATTGACACTTCACTCTATGACATTGGTTTCTCCAGACTCCTTGAAGATACCCATACTTACACACCAGTGGATAATGACCCAGTTTTAGGAATCATGAACATCATCAAAACAACTGTTGACAAAGTGGTGACAATGGATTGGATCACTGAAAAAACAGCAGACTATCTTATTCAAAAACACCCTGTAACCCCGGTGTTCTACGGGCTCCCAAAGATCCACAAAAACCTGAATGACCCACCTTTCAATCCTATAGTTGCAGGGACAGATAGCATTTTTCAACCGCTTGCTATTTATCTTGACACAGTACTTCAACCGCTAGTGCAAGCCACCACCACATATCTCAAAGACACAAGTCATTTCTTGAGAATACTCAAATCACTACAACTTACAGAGGAGAATGTGTTACTTTTCACAATGGATGTGAACAGTTTATATACTTCAATTCCCCATTCTGAATGAATTGAAGCATTCAAATCGTTTTTACTCGCACACAGACATGTCAATATCCAATAAATCTTTGCAGTGGAATTATTGAATATATTACTATATAACAAATATTTCAGACATAATGGCCAATATTATCTTCAAATTGCAGTAACATCTATGGGGTCCTCAGTGGCCCCATCATATGCCAATATCTTTATGTATCACTATGAAAGAACCCATGTGTTGGATAATCCACTTTGGAAGGACAAGATAAAATGCTGGCAGAGATATATTGATGATATCTTTGGGATATGGATAGGAACGGAAACTGAACTGTTTGAATTCTGGACCTACTTGAATACTTGCAACGAAAGAATTAGCTTGACAATCGAAGTTGGAAAACCATCTGTTAATTTCATAGATGTGACGGTAGAACGAACAGGTGCTACAGTTAAAACTAGAATCTACAGAAAGACTACAGATGTGAATAGCTGTTTGCATCACACAAGCCATCACCCAAAACATTTGAAGGACAACCGACCATATAGTCAGCTTTTTCCACTTAAAAGTACCACTTCTGAAACCAACACTCTGCAGGATGAATATAACACCATGAGAAAAAGGTTCTTAGATAGAGGCTTTCCTCCAGAAACAATTCACAAAGCTATCATAAGAACTGAAGCACATGACAGGGACATATTACTCCAAGGCAACACAAGGAAAGAAGAAAAATGCTTGATCCAAACACTCAAATACTCTAGCCAGAGCTTTCAAATCAAAAGAATTATACACAAGAACTGGGACCTGATTAAATCTGACAGTACCTTGACAAAATTGTTCCCTGATCCAGCTATGATGCCATACAAAAGGGCAAGGAACTTCAGAGATCAATTGATCAGAGCTGAAAAACCAAAAGCATCATCACAGATGACTTTATGCAAACCTAAAGTAAGCAACTTTGCTTGCCTACATTGTCAACATTGTAACAATCTAATAAATGAGACGACATCCGGCATCCAAACACCGGAAAAAAGATCTTTCTAAGAAATGTTGCCACCTGCGATACAAAAAAATGTAATTTACGCGATCCGTTGTCCTTGTGACAAATACTACATTGGTAAAACCAACAGAAAGGCAAAAGACAGGTGGACAGAGCACAAATCATGCATCAGGACACAAAATTGTAAATCCCCGGTATTTAGACACTTCTGGGACATGAAACACAACGTCTCACAAATGAGACTTGTAATCTTGGAAGTTCTACGTCCTTTAAACAGAGGAGGTAACCTACCAAAATTACTGGCCAAAAGGGAATTGTTTTGGATAAACAAATTGCATACTATGACTCCATTAGGAATAACTGAAGATTAGTATATGGGTCCATTCTTATAAAATAGTTTGAATACTCCTTCATCTGTCAACTGTTGTTTTTTTTCTAATCTTGATATTGCTGGATAGGCATATAGGAAATATAGGAAGGATACACCTGATGACGTATTAGATTGTACACCCAATTAACATGGGTCAGCCAATAGAAAAACAATACACACTTTAAACAACATTGTTTTATATTTGAAAGTAGACAATGGTGAGTCATTAACCTGGATAATCCGCCTAATCAAGACTTAAAAAGCTTTTTCTATAACTGTATGTACCAATTTACTTTATTTTTTAACATTCTGAGTCAATTTTAAATAATCACAATCTTGTAATATTTGTGAAATACTGATCTTACCATTTGCCTCTACCTGAAGTCATATTTTGCCATTTTTCCAAAGGAGTTTTCTTCATATAAAAGGGTTCCATACATAAAATTAGCTGTTATCTAAATACTGGCTCTGTTTAACAATACAGGTAAATGCCATCCAATTTTTGGGTTTTTGAGGCGCACACGCTCGCATTGTTTACTTTCTATTTTTGAAATAAAACATACGACGTCTAACGCGAATGCTCGTGTGACATCATTGCCCACATAACATTGAAACTTTATACCTGCTTGTCATTCGCGAGTGATGTCATTTTCCATAAAAAAATATAAAAACAAGCACAAAAAGAAAGAAAGGACATTCAGCTGCGGCTCTGGCTCGATCCGTGGATGAAGCAGACCTTTTTCATCATTTGAAAAGATCCTCCTGTATACAAGTAAGTCACCAGTTTGCCATGCCTTATGTTTACATATGGGCTCCTGTTGTATTTATATTTATTTAAATTCTTATACTCAGTTTCTTTGCTTTAACAGATTGGGAGCACTAGTCCATGAGGAAACTTTCAAGCCGATTCATGGAATAATTAGCGCGGCGCAAGTGGGCAAAAACGTGCGATTCGCAGTGGAATAGTGAAAATCGCAGTGCAAGTGCGAAAATCGCACGAAAAGCAGCGCACATCGATTCATGGAAGGCCGTGCGCGAGAAAATCATCGGATGTGCGAAAAAAAAGTGCACAGGCCATCTAACAGCGTGCGCCAGGTCACAGCGAAAATCGCACAGGCCACAGCGAAAATCGCAAATAGCGCGGCGCACGCAACAAAAGTAGGCGGAACACGGGGCGTAACACTCGGAATGGGGAACAACTTGCCAAAACGTGGGCGTCACGGGGGAAGTACAGGGTACAAGTGCGCGTAACGCCCACACGCTCGCCTACAACACGTGTTCATGGAATAGAATAGGGCAAAAAAGCGCACGCTCAAACCAGCGCTCAGGCACAAACACGACCGCCACAAGAAAGCAGGCGGTAGCGTCTCTGCGCCTGGAAGAAATGTGCGCCAAAAGGTGCACCAACAAATAGCACCTATATACAGCCATGAAGAATGTCCTATACTGTGGCCCTCCAGGACAAATTAACAAATGACGTGCAAAGGGGTACCCACAAACATGGCCACCCGCTGACAAAAAATTACGTGTGCGTGTATACCGGGGTGCGCGGGAAGTCTCACACGCGATTTCGGCAGTGTACGTGTATTTCAGGGGTGCGCGGGAAGTACCACACGCGATTTCAGCAGGGTATGTGAATTCCAGGGGTGCGCGGGAAGTTCCACACGCGATTGGCCCAGTTCGAGCAGGGTACGTGTATTCCATGGGTGCGCGGGAAGTTCCACACGCGATTTCAGCAGGGTACGTGTATTTCAGGGGTGCGCGGGAAGTACAACACGCGATTTCAGCAGGGTATGTGAATTCCAGGGGTGCGCGGGAAGTTCCACACGCGATTTCAGCAGGGTACGTGGATTTCAGGGGTGCGCGGGAAGTTCCACACGCGATTGGCCCAGTGCGAGCAGGGTACGTGTATTTCAGGGGTGCGCGGGAAGTTCCACACGCAATTTCAGCAGGGTACGTGTATTTCAGGGGTGCGCGGGAAGTACCACACGCGATTTGAGCAGGGTACGTGCATTTCAGGGGTGCGCGGGAAGTTCCACACGCAATTTCAGCAGGGTACGTGTATTTCGGGGGTGCGCGGGAAGTTCCACACGCGATTTCAGCAGGGTACGTGTATTTCAGGGGTGCGCGGGAAGTTCCACACGCGATTTCAGCAGGGTATGTGTATTTCAGGGGTTCTGGGGAGTACTACACGTGAATTGGCCGTGTGGGTCCTCCAAGGTGTACGCTCCACAACCTCCACGGCCCCTGCAGGCAGCCCACACCACGGGGGACTACCCTGCACCCCTGCTCATGTCCCGCAGGCAGCCCATCCACCATGGGCATGCCCCCCAGCCAACCCACATGTCACCTTGCACTACTGATCAACAATGCATGTCTCCCACCACCCCCACCCCCCAGCAGTGCAGGGGCAGCCTCCACCAGGCCCCCACTCATGTCTCCCACCACCCCCACCCCCCAGCAGTGCAGGGGCAGCCTCCACCAGGCCCCCACTCATGTCTCCCACCACCCCCACCCCCCAGCAGTGCAGGGGCAGCCCCCACCAGGCCCCCACTCATGTCTCCCAGCACCCCCACCCCCCACCATCCAGGGACACCCTCCACCAGGCCCCACTCATGTCTCCCACCACCCCCACCCCCCAGCAGTGCAGGGGCAGCACCACCAGGCCCCCACTCATGTCCCCCTGCACCCACACCCCCCAGCATCCAGGGGCACCCTCCACCAGGCCCCCACTCATGTCTCCCACCACCCCCACCCCCCACCATCCAGGGGCAGCCTCCACCAGGCCCCCACTCATGGCTCCCACCACCCCCACCCCCCGGCAGTGCAGGGTCAGCCTCCACCAGGCCCCCACTCATGTCTCCCACCACCCCCACCCCCACCATCCAGGGGCTCCCTCCACCAGGCCCCCACTCATGTCTCCCACCACCCCCACCACCCAGCAGTGCAGGGACAGCCTCCACCAGGCCCCCACTCATGTCTCCCACCACCCCCACCCCCCAGCCACCAGGGGCAGCCACCACCAGGCCCCCACTCATGTCTCCCACCCCCCACCCCCCACCATCCAGGGGCAGCCTCCACCAGGCCCCCACTCATGTCTCCCACCACCCCCAACCCTGCAGCAGTGCAGTGGCATCCTCCACCAGGCCCCCACTCATGTCCCCCTGCACCCCCACCCCCCAGCATCCAGGGGCACCCTCCACCAGGCCCCCACTCATGTCTCCCACCACCCCCACCCCCCACCATCCAGGGGCAGCCTCCACCAGGCCCCCACTCATGGCTCCCACCACCCCACCCCCCGGCAGTGCAGGGTCAGCCTCCACCAGGCCCCCACTCATGTCTCCCACCACCCCCACCCCCACCATCCAGGGGCTCCCTCCACCAGGCCCCCACTCATGTCTCCCACCACCCCCACCCCCCAGCAGTGCAGGGGCAGCACCACCAGGCCCCCACTCAAGTCCCCCTGCACCCCCACCCCCCAGCATCCAGGGGCACCCTCCACCAGGCCCCCACTCATGTCTCCCACCACCCCCACCCCCCAGCCACCAGGGGCAGCCTCCACCAGGCCCCCACTCATGTCTCCCACCACCCCCACCCCCCAGCCACCAGGGGCAGCCACCACCAGGCCCCCACTCATGTCTCGTACCCCCCCACCCCCCATCATCCAGGGGCAGCCTCCACCAGGCCCCCACTCATGTCTCCCACCACCCCCACCCCCCAGCAGTGCAGGGGCAGCCTCCACCAGGCCCCCACTCATGTCCCCCTGCACCCCCACCCCCCAGCATCCAGGGGCACCCTCCACCAGGCCCCCACTCATGTCTCCCACCACCCCCACCCCCCACCATCCAGGGGCAGCCTCCACCAGGCCCCCACTCATGTCTCCCACCACCCCCACCCCCCAGCAGTGCAGGGGCAGCCTCCACCAGGCCCCCACTCATGTCTCCCACCACCTCCACCCACCAGCAGTGCAGGGGCAGCCCCCACCAGGCCCCCACTCATGTCTCCCACCACCCCCACCCCCCACCATCCAGGGGCACCCTCCACCAGGCCCCCACTCATGTCTCCCACCACCCCACCCCCCAGCAGTGCAGGGGCAGCCTCCACCAGGCCCCCACTCATGTCTCCCACCACCCCCACCCCCCAGCAGTGCAGGGGCACCCTCCACCAGGCCCCCACTCATGTCTCCCACCACCCCCACCACCCAGCAATGCAGGGGCACCCTCCACCAGGCCCCCACTCATGTCACCCACCACCCCCACCCCCCAGCCACCAGGGGCAGCCTCCACCAGGCCCCCACTCATGTCTCCCACCACCCCCACCCCCCAGCAGTGCAGGGGCACCCTCCACCAGGCCCTCACGCATGTCTCCCACCACCCCCACCCCCCAGCCACCAGGGGCAGCCTCCACCAGGCCCCCACTCATGTCTCCCACCACCCCCACCACCCAGCCACCAGGGGCACCCTCCACCAGGCCCCCACTCATGTCTCCCACCACCCCCACCCCCCAGCCACCAGGGGCAGCCTCCACCAGGCCCCCACTCATTTCTCCCACCACCCCCAACCCCCAGCCACCAGGGGCAGCCACCACCAGGCCCCCACTCATGTCTCCCACCACCCCCACCCCCCACCATCCAGGGGCACCCTCCACCAGGCCCCCACTCATGTCTCCCACCACCCCACCCCCCAGCAGTGCAGGGGCAGCCTCCACCAGGCCCCCACTCATGTCCCCCTGCACCCCAACCCCCAGCATCCAGGGGCACCCTCCACCAGGCCCCCACTCATGTCTCCCACCACCCCCACCCCCCAGCAGTGCAGGGGCAGCCTCCCCCAGGCCCCCACTCATGTCTCCCACCACCCCCACCCCCAGCAGTGCAGGGGCAGCCTCCACCAGGCCCCCACTCATGTCTCCCACAACCCCCACCCCCCACCATCCAGGGGCACCCTCCACCAGGCCCCCACTCATGTCTCCCACCACCCCCACCACCCAGCCACCAGGGGCACCCTCCACCAGGCCCCCACTCATGTCTCCCACCACCCCCACCCCCCAGCCAACAGGGGCAGCCTCCACCAGGCCCCCACTCATGTCTCCCACCACCCCCAACCCCCAGCCACCAGGGGCAGCCACCACCAGGCCCCCACTCATGTCTCCCACCACCCCCACCCCCCACCATCCAGGGGCACCCTCCACCAGGCCCCCACTCATGTCTCCCACCACCCCCACCCCCCAGCAGTGCAGGGGCAGCCTCCACCAGGCCCCCACTCATGTCCCCCTGCACCCCAACCCCCAGCATCCAGGGGCACCCTCCACCAGGCCCCCACTCATGTCTCCCACCACCCCCACCCCCCAGCAGTGCAGGGGCAGCCTCCACCAGGCCCCCACTCATGTCTCCCACCACCCCCACCCCCCAGCAGTGCAGGGGCAGCCTCCACCAGGCCCCCACTCATGTCTCCCACAACCCCCACCCCCCACCATCCAGGGGCACCCTCCACCAGGCCCCCACTCATGTCTCCCACCACCCCCACCCCCCAGCAGTGCGGGGGCACCCTCCACCAGGCCCCCACTCATGTCTCCCACCACCCCCACCCCCAGCAGTGCAGGGTCAGCCTCCATCAGGCCCCCACTCATGTCTCCCACCACCTCCACCCCCCCAGCAGTGCAGGGGCAGCCTCCACCAGGCCCCCACTCATGTCTCCCACCACCCCCACCCCCCAGCAGTGCAGGGGCAGCCTCCACCAGGCCCCCACTCATGTCTCCCACCACCCCCACCCCCCACCATCCAGGGGCACCCTCCACCAGGCCCCCACTCATGTCTCCCACCACCCCCACCCCCCAGCAGTGCAGGGGCACCCTCCACCAGGCCCCCACTCATGTCTCCCACCACCCCCACCCCCCAGCAGTGCAGGGTCAGCCTCCACCAGGCCCCCACTCATGTCTCCCACCACCCCCACCCCCCAGCAGTGCAGGGGCAGCCTCCACCAGGCCCCCACTCATGTCTCCCACCACCCCCCAGCCACCAGGGGCACCCTCGACCAGGTCCTCACAATCCCCAATCATGTGCGTTATGGTCAGCCTCCACAGCCAAAAAGCCCTACCTAGTAACCCATTCACCCACATGGAAATGGAAATTACATGTCACACCCCCAATGTTCATGAAGCAAATGAACCCATGTCCGTCACACACAATGTTTGCAATTGAATGGGAAAACACCCAACATGACATGCATGAAACCAATGAGATGATACCACACAGTGAAGTATGAAAACAAAATTGTATTGAAAAAAGAAAGAATGCTAAAGAAATGAAACAAACTACAATGGGAAGTAAAAAAAATCAAGCTGCATGTCCGCATAAAAATAAAGAACTGCAAATCATAATCCAAAAAAATGTCTTCCAAAGTCAAATGTAAAAAAACTATCTATCAAATCAAGAACTATGTAAAAAACTCGAAAGGGTCCATGAGCCCAACTGTACAAACTAAAAAGCAACTATATACAAAAAGTGGAGCAGTGTCCGTCGACTCCAAATCATAAGAAAAAACAAAGGAAACCTAAAACTAAAGAACTATATACAAAGGCGGCGGGCAAGTCCAGCGGCTCACTCCGTGGTGTCCCGGGCCAGGGCATCATCGAACTCATTTTCAATGTCCCGGAGGCGGTCCAGTTCCATGGCCCGAGGGTCCGCAGGGACGACGCCGTGTCCTCCTCCAACCCCCTGCGGATTGCCTCGAGGCACTCGGCCCGCCTCAGGGCCCTACGCATGGAGTTCTCCGCCCTGACCATTGTGAGCCGCGCCTCTTCCGCCCGCCACTGCTACGCACCTATGGCGTGGCCCAACCGCTGCCACACGGAAGACACTCTCTGTCCTGGGTCCTCCTGCCCTCCGGCCGATGCCTGCCCCTCCGATGTCGAAGGCCCCGAGCCTTCATGGCTCCCACCATGTTGCTGCTGCTGCTCTGCCTCTGCCCGTGCACTGCCTCCTGCTGCCTGCACATCCTCCGCCGGCTGGGGTGCAGTTGTTGATGTGGCCACCCCTGCTGGACGTCCGAATCCCGACTGTGGCAGGGATGCCTCCTCCACCAGCCTGGCCGCACTGTCAGAGGCAGCTCCACAGGGCACCCAGGTGACTGATGGGTGGGAAGATGGCACAGAGGACGACTGGCGCGTAGGGGGTCCAGTTGAGGAGGGGGTCGGAGCAAGCCCCATCAGACGGAGGAATCCGGCCTGGGTGACCTGTCCCAGCAGGCTGACGTGGTCAACGAGCCATTCGAGATGACGTGCAGTCTCTCCATGAAAAGACTGCAGGTCACCTCGCATGGCCCGTTGACGCAATGCCTCACCAGCCAGGACAGGCTCAACCCGGACCTGGATAGCCACGTCCGCAGGCAGAGGAAGGCCAGTTGACGTCAGCTTATCCCCTGCCTGAAAACGGGTCTGGACGTAGGCATCCCTGCTGGTGCAAGATGATGCAGGGACAGGATCGGGGACAGGATTGCACACAGGCACCTCCGCGGCGGCCTGTGCTGCCTCCTGTCCCTGGTCCTGGACTGCAAAACTAGCAGCAGTGGGATCCCCACCTCCAGACCCCGTCTCTGGTGCTTGCACGGCCTCCTACTCCACCAAACCCCCCACCAACCTGGATGACTCCTTGCCATCTTCCCCTGTTGGGCCCTGTGGGGTCCCAGCTGCCCCTTCTGCTGCCGAGGAGTCCAACTCCAACCTCCGCCTCTTGGACCTCCCCCCGGCAGCTGCGGCCTGGGACGTGGCACCGGACTCCTCACTCTTCGACGAGATGACAACACGGGAGGGGAGCCGGGCCTTGCGTCTCCGGCTGGCGGTCGGATCCCCGCCGCTGTGCTCCACAGCACCTTCTCCGCCCTCTTCATCAGTTGACGCTGCAGACAGGGAGAAACAAAACACAGGCATCAGGGCACTGTACAATGGACACATACACACATGACAGTTGCACATGAGTGGCATTGGCAAACCTCAGACATGTCATCACAATCCCCAACACACATGTCATTGCAACTCGCACACATGAGCCATACCACAGCCATATTGCAACTGCCACCACCATCCATACACATACAACAGCATGAGCAGCCAAAGGTGACCCAGACATCACATGCAACACAGGAAGTGCACCACACATGTACACACACCACCACACTTGCATGCATGTGTACACCTCTGCCAAGTGTCGCACTGTTCAGACGGGCATCCATGTCACATCTGCCAATCAGGCTTCCACATACCGCAGTCACATGCATCCATGTTGCATCACTGTTGCACCCTTGTCAAATACACACACATGCACATGTACACAGTGCTCATACATGCAGCCGAAAACAACATACATGCGTGACATCACGGACATGTCTACTTAAATACACATTCATCCAAACATGTGTGCACACACAACTGCATTTGGCATGGAAGCCTACACACACAAGCACCATCCATGTCTCACACATTACAGCCCTCGCATGTGTCAGCCCCACGGCCCTGGACACCCCCACCCATACTCGACCCCATACAAACAGATGTGCAACCTGCACACTACCGAATAATCACCACACGCACTGCTCACAATCAGGATGCATGTACACTCACCGCTCGACTCCAGACGGGTCTGCTTCTCCAGGACCTGGACGTGGAGCGCTGGGGATATGCGTTCCAGGACCCTCATCTGTTCTTCCGACAAGTGGCCCCGGCGCCCCTTGGCATCCGCTGACTTCAAGAGGCGCCGGGCCTTGTTCAGGGTCCTGGACCTGAAGTCCTCCCAGCGCTTCCTGACATGTTGGAAGTCGCGGACTGCCACCCCCTCCGCGTTGATGGCAGTCACGATGTCAGTCCAGATCCGAGTCCGTCCTTCCTTGTCGGCGCGGGAACTTCCGAAGAGGGCATCATACTGCCCCAGGACTTGCTCCACCAGGACACCAACTTCGGTGGCACTGAAGCTGGTGCCCCTCTGCCTCTCTGGCCGGGGGTTGTCAGTGGTCACAGATGGTGTTTGCCCCGACATGACAACCCTAGAGGCAGGAGTGGGTGGGCAACTGGGTCCTGGGGCTGGGCTGTGGAGCGATGGAATACCAGTCGGGAGTCTTCGGTTCCAGCAGGGGTGGTCACAGCAACAGCACCCCTGGCTGATGTGCAGGCAGCAAATGGCAGTGCACGTGGGCAGCAGGCAGTCAGGCAGCAGCAGATGGCAGGTGGGAGCGTGCTCGGGGCTCTTGGGGGCAGTAGTTCGGCCTTCTGGGCAGGAGCGTGGTCTTCCGTGTGCATACGCATGGCCAGCTTGATACGGAGTGATTTGGCACGTGAAAAGTCTGCACGTCAGCGTGAAATTCGAGGAAAGGCCCTTAGCGCATAAGCGCGTCAGCACGCATACGCAATTCTATTGGACCAAAGGCCATCAGCGTGTAAGCGCGTCTGTGACGTGACCCGCACGGGTGTTTCCCACACAGCACGTGATGACAGAGCACACGTGGAAAGACTGCACGTCAGAGTGTCATCGCGTGTCATTGGACAGCACGTCAGAGTGTCATCGCGTGTAATTGGACAAAAGTGCGCGTACATGCGATTGGCCTATGTACGTGTATATCAGGGGTGCGCGGGCACTTACACACGCAAGTACGTCAGCGCACCTGTATCCCGGGGTGCGCGTGAATTTCCACACGCTATTGGACTGGGTACTGGATTTCAGGGGTGCGCGGGTCACATGCTCACCTACAACACGCGCAACGCATCGCGCTAACAAAATAACAAGCTCAGACCCAGGATGAACATACCGTTCCTAGCAGCAGTGGGCGTGGGCTACCAAAGGAGGAGGAGGAGGATAGTCAGGGCCAGAATATTCACACCCAGAACCAGCCTTTTCGGGATGCCTGATGACCAGGTGCATGGGAGGTACAGGTTTCCACCACACATAATACTGGACCTGGTGAGTGAGTGGGAGGATGACCTCACATCACCCACCCTGTGTTCCCAAGCACTCAGCCCCCTGGAGAAGGTTCTTAATGTACTGCACTTCTTGGCCACAGGATCATTTCAGCGGACAAGTGCCATTGTGGGTGGGGTATCACAGGCCACCCAGTCACGCTGCCTACACCAGGTCTTGAACATCATCACTGCACGCCCATCAGTCCGCAGGCACATATACCTGCCCAGAACACCTGCAGAAAGGCATGCTGCCGCCCTGGATTTTTACGGTGTGGCACGATTCCCCAAAGTGCTAGGTGCCATTGACTGCACCCATGTGGCTCTACGTCCCCCCAGGGCATCAGAGCACATCTATAGGAAACGCAAGCACTGGCATTCCATCAACGTGCAGGTAGTATGTAATGCCAAGGGAATCATCACCTCAGTATTTGCCAACTATCCCGGGTCAACCCACGACAGCTTCATTTACCGAATGTCCACCCTAAGCCGGGACCTAGAAGCTGGGCGGCATGGCGATACATGGCTGCTTGGTGAGTATGAATGCCACTGCACATGCATGCATATCAGATACTGAGCAAGGTCACAACCCCAACAATGATACCAATCACCACCTCCACAGGGGACAGTGCCTACCCTCTCAGCCCCCACATGATGACGCCAATTCGGAACCCCACCAAGCCACCTCAGGTAAGATATAACACAGCCCACATTACAACCCGGGGCATAGTGGAGCACACATTCAGAGTGCTAAAGTCACGCTTTCGCTCCCTTGACCGTTCTGGCGGGCAGCTGTTGTACGCTCCCCCAGTAGTGTGCAGGATCATAGTGGCAGCATGTGTCCTGCACAACGTTGCAACACGCCGGGGCCTGGCCGTGGACATGGTGGTGGCCCCACATCCCCAACCACATGCACAGCCGCTGCGCATGGGAGGGGAAAGGGCACAGAGGGAGGCAGCCCGTACACAGCTAGTGGCTAATTACTTCACATAGAAATCACACCCCTGTGGAGTGCACACTGCCCTGGCACATTCCATCTGACAATCAATGATGACTCAACCTGACACTGATCCTGAATGTCTGGAGAATGAACCGTCAAAACCATATCAGCCTTAGATTGTTCACCTGGAAGTGTCACAATGTGTGCATCCCTACCCACACAGACACCACCAATGCAGTTTTGTGAAGTAACACATTCAAGCAGCTAAAATGAATACCCACTTGCAAAATGCAACAAGAGGACAGTGCCATGTCAGCCAACCCATCCCCAGCACCGCCACACGACACACCGTGCCATGTCATGCTATTTGCAGGTAAACAAACTAATCCCCACAATAGTGTCACAATGTAGAGTGTCCCTAATTGAAACTTGCAACACCTGAATTGCTCACAGTAATGCAGGACCAACAACAAACTTGAGCAGGTACTACCATCAACATGACATCACAAATGTTATATATTAGTAGTCTCACCACCTGGAAATGCCTGCACTCCCACCACTACCAACTGTGCAGTGTTGGTGCCATGTAGAGTTGTAGGTGCACTGCTGCCAACATGGACCCCATCTCCAAACTAGAGGGCCTTGTGTAGACATGAGGAAGGGACCTGCAAATTGGGAGGTAGACACAGATGATGAGTTACACATCAATGCAACATGCAGTGTACAACACAACAGCAATATGCACTAGGAATGTATACACAGTATTGACTAGACTACCCACACATGTAGTGGGAGTCCAATGTCACCATGTACGTCAATGTCACTTGGGCACACCCTTTGCAAGCCCATGGAAACGGGAAGCAGGAGGGGTGTGTGTGACTCTAACCCAAGCATCTGAACCACATACATGACAAGCCTGCATGTGCCCAGCCACAATGCAGCGTATGCCCACAGGAACCACGGAAGCCAACAAATTGTCCCAAAAAAATTGGGAAAATATAATTAAAAATAAAAATAAAAATAAAAATAAAAATAAAAATAAATCAAAAATGGCCATTGATGGGCCCGGGGGGGTTGGGGAGGCCACCCAGGAGGTCCGAGGACAGGATGCACACCAGAAACCACCTGCGTGGATCCTGGGAAAAAAAAACACCTCCATGGGCTCATGGCCCACACGGCTACCCTATTGTGGGAGTATCACTGCTGTCGCTATTATCACCCTGTGCAGCTGCATCCGGAGGTGGTTGCACTATGGGAGGCAGCCCACGCAAGGCCCTAGTCTGCTCCTCCATGGCTGCAAGCATGCGGGTGTGGTAGGTCTGGTTCTGGAGGATGAGTGTAACGCTCACCTGATTCCCGTAGAGGCGCCGGTCTTGACTGGGCGTATACCGTATCTTCAAAGGTGATGTGTAACACACGGCTGGCTCTTTGGGCTGGACCTCTGTGCACTGTATGTCTGACTCGAAGGGTAAGATGTCTGCAGATAGAAAATATGGGATTAATGAACTGGGTTATTGAATATCTCTCTCTTCTTCCCTTTCTCTTCTCCTGTAGAACCCCGAAGGTTAACGCTCTCACCTTAGGTAAGTGAACGCTGTGCTCTCCATCTGCCTCGGGGCGGGGTGCTGTAACCAGTTTCTTCACTGGATAAGGGGAGCAGGCCTCTTGACTTCAGAGGATTGCCGTCCGTCGTTTACTGCACGAACTGTAAGTTTCGAGTAATTCTAATGTCTTTAAAGTCTTTAGTAATGATGTCTCTTGTTTTGCAGGGTTCCGGCGATGGTGGATGACGGGCTGAAGTGAGTTGAAGATGGAGCCGTGTGATGAATAGAAGCGCCTGGAAGCACGTAAGTAAGCGCTTGTTGCCTGCTTCACGATGCGCTCTAACTGTCATTTTATTTTGCAGGTATAAGTTCGGAGCGGCTGCAGGGTGCCGGAATACCCACTGGGTTAGATGTGGAAAGGAGTAATGGCACGTGAGTATTAAAGTTCCCCAATGTCTTTAAACGCACCTTGTTTTGTCTTTCAGATGCGGGATGCAGCGCCGAAGGCCTCCGGAGCGTGCAAAGAGTTGGTAAGCTTTTGTCTTTCAGATGCCGGAATGCAGTGTGAAGACCTCCGGAGCGCACGAAGAGTAGGTAAGCCTTTGTCCTTCAGATGTCGGAATGCAGCGCGAGGCGTTGGTGACAGCCGATGGACCAGGTAAGTGAAGAGCTGTCACTGAAGACTGTAATGCTAACCTGTTCTTTCTTGTCTTTATAGGTGTTGCTGAAGACTGGATTCAGGATGGTAAGCCTTTTTCCTTAGGCACAGGATCAGATGCAGAAGACACGATGAGCGTTCTGCTGCAGAGGATGCAGAATAACGCAAAGCAAGATTCATCCATCGGGTGTGGTTTAAATAGCCTCCTGTAGTGCTTAGGTGTCTCCTTCCACAGCCACGCCTAGGTAAGAAAAGAGTTCCTGCTTTCCAGAAGAGTTCCAGTGTTCTGAACCTAGGGAGTGGCTCCTGCCCCACCCAACAGGAAAAGTAGTTCCAAACAGAAGAGGATCAGAGGCTCAACTGGCAGGCAAGTAAGCAGCATGGTCTGCTGCAGGTAAGTCCACCCAAGCATTATGAGCCCGGTGCTTCCAGCGCTGGGACTGGGCATATTTATGAGCCTGGTGCCACTGGCGCCAGGACTGGGTCCAAAAGGTCCCAATTGGGACTGGTTGGCACTCGGAACCTGGGTTATGGATCTGCTTCCAAGGGAGTTGGGAAAACCCTGACCTTTTGGAAGCAGAGATCATGACAGTACCCCCCCTCAAGGCCCCTCCCAAACCGGGCTTCTCCGGGGGTTTTGGCTTGTCAGGAAATGTTCAGTGAAATCTTTTGATTAGGCGAGGAGTGTGGACATATTCAGCAGGTTCCCAGGATCGCTCTTGGGGGCCGTAGCCTTTCCAGTCAATTAGGTAAAGTAGTTTAGATTTGGAGATCTTGGAGTCCAGAATGCTTTTGACTTCAAACTCGAGTTCTCCATCAACTAGGATAGGTTTTGGAGATTTAGTTAGTTGGGTTTGAGGTTGCACGGGTTTTAATAGAGAGACGTGGAAGACCGGATGTATCTTCATGTGCGGGGGCAAGTCCAACTTGACCGCTATTGGGTTTACTATGGTAGTGATGGAATAGGGACCAAGGTATCTTGGGTTGAATGTGCGTGGCCCTTTTAGAGGTAGATATTTGGTGGATAACCAGACTTGATCCCCTATTTGATATTGAGGGGCTTCCTTCCGATGTTGATCTGCTCCTTTCTTGTATAGTTCTTTAGCCCTTTGAAGGTGAGAAACAGCTTCCTTAAAGGCTTGGGTGATTGTAGAATGCAGGTAGTCTACTGCTGGTGTTTCAAGATCTTGGAGGGGATCCAACTCTGAGGTTCGAGGGTGACTGCCGTACAAAAGAAAAAACGGGGTTTTCCCAGTTCCCGAATGGACAGAGTTATTGTAGGCATATTCGGCTATCCAAAGGATGTCTTTCCAAGTTTTTTCAGTTTGTTGCAGCATGCAGCGTAAATACTGTTCCAGAGTTTGATTGGTCCTCTCGGTTTGTCCGTCGGTCTGAGGGTGGTGACTGGTCGATAGTCTCACATCAATTTGAGCCGACCGACAGCAACTTCGCCAAAAATAAGAAATAAATTGACTACCTCGATCCGAAATTAGAACCGAAGGAAAACCGTGCAGTCGAACGATGTTTTCGAGAAATTCTCGGGCCAGAGTTGCTGCTGTTGGCAAGCCTTTGAGCAGAATGAAATGCGCCATCTTGGAGAATAAGTCCACGATTACTAGAATCGTATTGTATCCGGAGCATGGAGGTAGATTGGTGATAAAGTCCATAGAAAGCGTATGCCAAGGGCGAGGTGGAATGTCAATAGGGCGTAAGAGGCCTGCTGGTCTTTCCTTTTGACTCTTGTTTTGGGCGCATACTCCACAGGACATTATAAAGTCTCTGATATCTTTTTTCCAAGACGGCCACCAGAAGTAGCGCTTGATCTTTTCTGAGGTCTTGGCTATACCGGGATGTCCTTCCATTAAAGAATCGTGATAACAAGAGATTACTTTTTTCTGTAAATCTGTGCTGGGTAGGTATAATCGTTCTTGGAAATACAATAAGTTGTCCTTTACTGCAAAGTCCTTTCCCTGCAGATGCCAATTCTGTATGTCTGCTGGAGTTACAAGTTGCCTGGCTTTATCCTTAACTTCCTCTATGGATTGTGTGGCGATTACACCCAGAATTCTTTGTTCGGGAATGATTGGTACAGGTTCAGGGTTGATCAAGTGTTCTTCCACTCCCATCCGAGAAAGGGCATCAGCTTTACCGTTTTTTGTACCAGGTCGATAGGTAATTATGAAGTCAAACTCGGCAAAGAATAATGCCCAACAGAGTTGTCTAGAGGATTGGGCTTTTGCGGTTTTCAAATATTGCAGGTTTCGGTGATCCGTAATCACAGTAACGGTGTGTCGGGCCCCCAGCAGATAATGCCGCCAAGCCTTAAAGGCAGACTTGATAGCCAGAAGTTCCTTGTCAGTAATCGTGTAATTGATTTCAGGAGGCGAGAATTTGCAGGACCAAAATGCCACGGGATGCAACTGATTGGTTACCGGGTCCTTTTGTGATAGAACTGCCCCCATGGCAAGGCTTGAAGCATCAGTTTCCACGATGTAGGGGAGTTCAGAGCGAGGGTGTTTTAAGATTGGTGCAGAGATAAATTTAGTCTTCAAATCCTGGAAAGCTTGTTCCGCCTCGGTAGACCATTCAAAACGTTTGTTTTTCTTTAACAAGGCAGTGATGGGCTGGACTATTCGGGAGAATTTGGGGATAAACCTGCGGTAAAAGTTAGCGAAGCCTAACATGCTTTGCACACCTTTTACGGAGGATGGTGATGGCCATTTGAGAACTGCATCGACCTTCTTTGAATCCATACGCACTCTGCCAGGTGATAATATGAATCCCAAGAATTCAACTTCAGTCACGTTGAAAACACATTTTTCCAACTTAGCGAAAAGTTTGTGTTGACGCAATCTTTCGAGGACCATTTTCACGTGTTTCCGATGTTCAGATTCCGATGAAGAATAAACGAGGATGTTGTCAATGTAAACAACAACACACACATCTATGAGCTCTCTGAGGACATCGTTCATAAAATATTGAAAGGCGGCCGGGGCATTGCAAAGTCCGAAGGGCATGACCTGATATTTAAATAGCCCATATTTGGTGCGGAAGACCGTCTTCCATTCATCGCCCTCTTTTACTCGTACCAAGTGGTAAGCTCCTCTAAGATCCAGCTTTGTATATATGCATGCTTTTCTGACTTGGTCCAGGAGTTCAGGGATCAAAGGTAACGGATATCTATTCTTAACGGTGATCTGGTTCAGGGAGCGATAATCTATACAAGTTCTAAGGTCTCCTTCCTTTTTTGGAACAAAGAACAAAGCTGAAGAAGCAGGGGACTTGGAAGGACGAATAAACCCATTTGCCAGGTATTGATCCAGGTATTGTCGAAGGTGAAGGTTCTCAGGCTCGGTGAGTGCATAAATTCTACTACAAGGAGGAGTAGATCCAGGTATCAGGTCTATCTGGCAGTCATAAGACCTATGAGGAGGTAGAGAGTTAGCCTGATCCTTCCGGAAAACATCTTGGTATTCTAGGTATTCGGGAGGTAACTGGGGAGTCTCTGAAGAAATTGCTGCCAGTGCAACACCAGGTGGAGGGTGACAAGTAGAGACACATTCTGGAAACTGGACCGTTCTTGCTCGCCAATCGATCAGAGGATTGTGTTTCTCTAACCAAGGTATTCCTAGAATAATCTGAAACTGAGGGGCCTTGATCACATCGAACACGATCTTCTCATGGTGTCCATCTTGACTTACTAGCGTCACTTCTTGAGTGGTATGCGTTACTGGCCCGGAGGCTATCTCCGTACCATCCACCGTAGTAATGACGTCCTTTACAGCCTTGGGACAAAGAGTTAGATTCATCCTCAAAACCATTTCATGATCCACATAATTGCCGATGGCACCGCTGTCGACGTAAGCTTCAATTGCATGTAATCGTTTCGGATTATCAGGGCTAATGAGGACCATAGGTATCACGAAATGCGAGGTCACGGAACTGGTTTTCACGCTCGGCAAGAGGACCTCTATTCTTGTCGGGCGAGGTCGTTTCCCTGCTCAGAGTTTGTAACTTTGGTACCTGCAGCTCCTACTGCCTTCTTGGCAGGTTTCACCGGACAGTCTCGAAGAAAGTGCCCTGAGTTTCCGCAATAGAGGCATAATTGCAACTGTTTTCTCCTTTCCCACTCCTTTTGTGTTAGAGGACCTTTCAGACCCCCTATTTGCATGGGTTCCCCGGAGTCTACTCCTTTGGAAGGAGTTGGCGGTTTGGAAAATACTCGAGCATCAAACTTGGAACGATCGGCCTTCCTGTTCTGCAGTCTGTGATCTATTTGAACGACTAAGTCTATATAGTCCGAACAATCTTGTGGGGGATTCACTACTTGGGCTAACACATCTTTGAGCTCTCCACGTAGACCTCTATAAAACAGCGTAATCCTTTTGTCCTCAGGCCATTGAGTTTCCACTATCAGTCTGTTGAAAGACGCAATATAAGCCAAAAGGTCTTGATTACCTTGTCGCAACGAAAGAAGCTCATTGTCCAAGGCCTGCCCCTGTGAATGTCTTGCGAACAGTTTTTCCATACTGAGCTGAAAAGCTTGAAAATCATGGAGGACCGGATCATCTTGATTTACTAGAGGGATCGACCAGTCTGCCGCATTGCCACTAAGGTACGAAAGCACGAAAGCTACTTTAGCTTGATCAGTTGGAAAGGCTGCTGGCCGGCATAAGAAATGCAACCGGCACTGATTGATAAATACTGCAAACCTCTTTGGGTCACCAGAAAATCGTTCGGGCGGAGCCAGAGGTACATTCCCAGGTAGGTTGATCTGCACTGGATTCATAGAGGATGTAGAAGGAAGATTTCCCCCAGATGCGGGTAACGGGGTCTGTTCGGCTTGTGACTGTAGCAATTGTCTAGCGAGATCATCTGTTCGCTCCTTGGAAATAATCAGTTCCCTTCTTAGAGCGTTTGTTTCCTGACGGGCTGCATGCACTTCTGCCCTTAGTTCCCCAAGTAACTGGGCTAGTTGGTCGGTATCCGAGGTTTCCATAGCGCCTGGACGGGAGTTTTGTGGTAGGCTTTGCGTTCTGTAACGCTCACCTGATTCCCGTAGAGGCGCCGGTCTTGACTGGGCATATACCGTATCTTCAAAGGTGATGTGTAACACACGGCTGGCTCTTTGGGCTGGACCTCTGTGCACTGTATGTCTGACTCGAAGGGTAAGATGTCTGCAGATAGAAAATATGGGATTAATGAACTGGGTTATTGAATGTCTCTCTCTTCTTCCCTTTCTCTTCTCCTGTAGAACCCCGAAGGTTAACGTTCTCACCTTAGGTAAGTGAACGCTGTGCTCTCCATCTGCCTCGGGGCAGGGTGCTGTAACCAGTTTCTTCACTGGATAAGGGGAGCAGGCCTCTTGACTTCAGAGGATTGCAGTCCGTCGTTTACTGCACGAACTGTAAGTTTCGAGTAATTCTAATGTCTTTAAAGTCTTTAGTAATGATGTCTCTTGTTTTGCAGGGTTCCGGCGATGGCGGATGACGGGCTGAAGTGAGTTGAAGATGGAGCCCGTGTGATGAATAGAAGCGCCTGGAAGCACGTAAGTAAGCGCTTGTTGCCTGCTTCACGATGCGCTCTAACTGTCTTTTTATTTTGCAGGTATAAGTTCGGAGCGGCTGCAGGGTGCCGGAATACCCACTGGGTTAGATGTGGAAAGGAGTAATGGCACGTGAGTATTAAAGTTCCCCAATGTCTTTAAACGCACCTTGTTTTGTCTTTCAGATGCGGGATGCAGCGCCGAAGGCCTCCGGAGCGTGCGAAGAGTTGGTAAGCTTTTGTCTTTCAGATGCCGGAATGCAGTGTGAAGACCTCCGGAGCGCACAAAGAGTAGGTAAGCCTTTGTCCTTCAGATGTCGGAATGCAGCACGAGGCGTTGGTGACAGCCGATGGACCAGGTAAGTGAAGAGCTGTCACTGAAGACCGTAATGCTAACCTGTTCTTTCTTGTCTTTATAGGTGTTGCTGAAGACTGGATTCAGGATGGTAAGCCTTTTTCCTTAGGCCCAGGATCAGATGCAGAAGACACGATGAGCGTTCTGCTGCAGAGGATGCAGAATAACGCAAAGCAAGATTCATCCATCGGGTGTGGTTTAAATAGCCTCCTGTAGTGCTTAGGTGTCTCCTTCCACAGCCACGCCTAGGTAAGAAAAGAGTTCCTGCTTTCCAGAAGAGTTCCAGTGTTCTGAACCTAGGGAGTGGCTCCTGCCCCACCCAACAGGAAAAGTAGTTCCAAACAGAAGAGGATCAGAGGCTCAACTGGCAGGCAAGTAAGCAGCATGGTCTGCTGCAGGTAAGTCCACCGAAGCATTATGAGCCCGGCACTTCCAGCGCTGATACTGGGCATATTTATGAGCCTGGTGCCACTGGCGCCAGGACTGGGTCCAAAAGGTCCCAATTGGGACTGGTTGGCACTCGGAACCTGGGTTATGGATCTGCTTCCAAGGGAGTTGGGAAAACCTGACCTTTTGGAAGCAGAGATCATGACAATGAGTGTGCGGAGGTCCCCATGCAACAACTCACGGGATGCCCGGACCTCCGCCCTCGTTGCCTGCATCTCAGCTGAGAGCGTACGGGTGAGACGCTCCAGCTGCTGTTCTGTCCTTTGGTGTGTTGAAGCCTCAAGCTCAACAAGAGTTGTCCTGAGGTGAAGGAGCTCCTGCCTCAGGACTTCCCTGTGGCCCTGGGACTCTATGGAGATGGCCTCCTGCAGAGTTGCCAGTGCCGCCCGCCTGTCCCTGTTGGACGCCAACATGTCCTCCCTGTGTGACTGGCAGATGGAGTCGGTTGCCTGCTGTAGTCGCTCCATCAGCCTTTCAGGGGGGACAATGGAAGTGGCCACCCTATCCATGGCCTGAGCCATCATCTCGGATGATGCTGCCTGTTGGGTTGCCATACCGTAAATGGATTGCTCCCATGCGGTATTGCCAGGTGGCGTACGGCCACCACGTCGGCGGGCACCACACCTGTCTGGGGCAAGGCGAACTGCGCCTTGCTGTGCCGGCACTGCCTGAGGCTGCAGGACTGCATTCCCCCTCTGATCTGCTGGCCCAGGAACAGGATCAGATGTCGCGGAGTGTGACCCTGCATCCGTAACCACCAAAGGCGTAGCTGCCAACACTGACATCCCCATTGAGGGTTCTGACCCTGGTGCAGGTGGGTGGGACAGAACAGAATCCCTCCCTGGAACACTCACCTGCGACGGCACGTAGGTCTCATCCGAATCAACACCTGAGTACAGCTCGGGGGAGGTGCAGCCAGAGACACCCCTTGAGAGCACGACATGCAGCAGTTGTGGGTTCTCACCCACCACCACACCACGTCCCTCACTGGTGGTTGGTCGGCCCTCAGACCCCTCCTGGGTCTGCACCATCTCCACAACCCCAGCAGTATCAGGTGCGTCTTCCCCTGCAAAGACATAAAAACAAAGAAATGGAAACAGGCATTAGCACCATGGCACACAATGAGGGCTGAGAAGCAAGAGAACCAGTACTTGATTGACACATGTCCCACATGACTAAAACCCTCCCATGCATGCACCCTCACTGCATATGAAGGGCAGGCAAATGGCACACACTGATGACACCAAGATGGAAGATAAACACATTTTCTGCATGCTGCCTGGCAGTGGCATCACACATTGGCCTGTGATTGCCAGGTGAAACACACATGCCATCACACAGATAGCATGTACCATTGCTATTGAGTGAAGATGGAGAGGAGGGCAGCACCTATTCATTCAGTCCAGTTCCCGCATGTAATAGCTTTTCTAATTCAAACAGGTCAGATTTTTCACCTGGAGCTGCCAGTCCGAAATGGTCCAATTGCACAGGGACATGTGTGAACAAATGATATCCAGGTAACAAAGTCACTCCACTTTACCATAGCCATGTCAGACATGTGACTAGAGGACTGCGAAATGCCTAGTAAAAGTGGTGGAATGCAAACAATCTGACTGAATGAACTGTGAAAAATAAGCAACAATGTTGTGGCAAGGTGACACTTCAAGGGCAACTGGCGTGCAGTTGGGCTAGATGTCTACTGTTGGCAGAAGGGATACTGCTATGGCCAAATGCAGCTGCGCAGGATGTATTGCATGAAGCACATGGCTGACCCATACGACTCAGGCGCACACACTCTCACCTGGCACACAAACAGAAGCCCTCACACACACCATGCACATGGATGACACACACATGCATGTGCACTCACCGGACAATGCCTCGTAATCAGGCAGATCTCCCACGCCTTGGATCTGTTCCTCCGTGACGTAGGTCCCAGCGACTGACTCATGTGGAGTGAGTTCCATGTCTACTACTGGAGACCCACCTCCAGTCACTAGAGTTGCGGCATGACTTGAGGCCAGCTTACTCTTTGCCCTGCGCTTTAGGTCATTCCAGCGCTTATAGCAATCATTGGCTGTGCGCCTCACGATTCCAAGGGTACTTACGATGTCCGCAACGGTCTGCCAGTGTGCCTGGCATTGTGCAGGTGTGGTCTTGGATCCTGCAACAATGACCATCTCGTTGTCATGTGCGGACACATACTCAACAAGTGCATTCAGTTCGTCATCCGTGAAGCTGGGCTTCCTCGACGGGCCGGACTGTGTAGCCGTGTCTGGGGCATCAGCCTGTGCCGGACGAGCACTCTTCCTCTTCCGCTTGGAAAGTGGTGGTGATCCTGAGTGTCCTGCGCCGCTCTGGACACTAGGGGCAGGAGCCCTGGTGGACTCTGTATCAGGAGTGTGGGATTGCACACTCAGCATGGGAGTTGGTGCAGGCATTGGCTCAAGTGTGATGGTGTCAGGGGGAATGTCAGCAGGATGGACTAGGACCGACACTGTCCTGGCTGGGTGTGTGAGGGCTGGGGTGGATGGAGCCGCAGCTGCCCCTGCAGCCTCTCCGCCCTGCCTACTTGGGGCAGCAGATGACCTTGCTGCCCCAGATGCACGTGGCATGGTGACATCAACGTGCACCAGCGCACGTGTCATAGGCCTGCTGACCTGGAAGTCAGCCATGGAGTCAGCCAGGTCTGGTGCCACAATGGGCTGGTCCAACAAGGGCTGAGCATGGATGGTGTCAGCCACATCAGCCTCAACGGGAGGGGGGGGGATTATGGGTGCCCTTGACTGGTCCTCCACACATGGGGGGACAGGCTCACCCTGCAAGTAACGACCACGTCCCCTACCGGATCCACCACGGCCACCACTTGTGGCTCTTCCACCTTTGCCACCCTTACGGAATCCTCGCCTCCCAGCCATGGCACTGATGTAAATGTGCGTATGGGAGTGGCTGTAAACTATTGTCCTGGGCAATTGGGGGTCAAAGGGGTTGGGTACCAGATGGTAATTGTACCCTAGTGCTCTTGAAAGGCTGAATGTAACCCCTGGGGAAAGATGACGGGTCACGCTACGCACAGGAGCCCCAAAAAAGGGAGATGACGTGCACGCAACCCCTCCTAGACCACGTGTGCAGAAAGAAAAACCTGCACTACGCTGTGGCACCCAGTAACACAAGAATGAACGTATGCGTGTCACACACAGCCTAGAATGACCTCTGAAGGGGTAGGCTACACACGGGGCAAGCACAGATGTTAGATACGTGCGTGACTCACCGTCTGCCAGGTAAAAGAGCATGAAAAAGGAGCGCATTTGGTTGGCAACACCCCCGTCAAAAGAAGATTTGTACGCTGTCTGAGGAGACAGGACAACAGTAGAAGGGAACACTGTTTGAGGGAACAGGCCCAGGTAAACCAGTAAAAGAGAAAAAAGAGAAAAAGCTGTCAGAGGTAACAGGGAATATGAACTTGAAACGCCGTGAAGTAAATCGCGTGTGAAACGACAAGAAGTACAGAATTCACCCACTCGCTCTCCACGAAAAGCACGTACAAGGAAATGGTGTTCTACACGTACCTTTTATAAAGGCCCACACGTCCAGCATCACTTACACGGCGTGTACGCGCTAGGGCCATTTCCACCAATTACACGCTTTGTCACTTCTGCGTGTAGGGCCATTTCCACCAATTACACGCTTTGTCACTGCCGCGTGTACGCGCTAGGCCCATTCCCACTAATTACACGCGATGACACTCTGAAGTGCTGTCCAATGACACGCGATGACACTCTGACGTGCAGTCTTTCCACGTGTGCTCTGTCATCACGTGCTGTGTGGGAAACACCCGTGCGGGTCACGTTACAGACGCGCTTACGCGCTGAGGGCCTTTGGTCCAATAGAATCGCGTATGCGTGCTGACGCGCTTACGCGCTAAGGGCCTTTCCTCGAATTTCACGCTGACGTGCAGACTTTTCACGTGCCAAATCACTCTGTATCAAGCTGGCCACGCGTATGCACACGGAAGACCACGCTCCTGCCCAGAAGGCCGAACTACTGCCCCCCAGAGCCCCGAGCACGCTCCCACCTGCCATCTGCTGCTGCCTGACTGCCTGCTGCCCACGTGCACTGCCATTTGCTGCCTGCACATCAGCCAGGGGTGCTGTTGCTGTGACCACCCCTTCTGGAACCGAAGACTCCCGACTGGTATTCCATCGCTCCACAGCCCAGCCCCAGGACCCAGTTGCCCACCCACTCCTGCCTCTGGGGTTGTCATGTCGGGGCAAACACCATCTGTGACCACTGACAACCCCCGGCCAGAGAGGCAGAGGGGCACCAGCTTCAGTGCCACCGAAGTTGGTGTCCTGGTGGAGCAAGTCCTGGGGCAGTATGATGCCCTCTTCGGAAGTTCCCGCGCCGACAAGGAAGGACGGACTCGGACCTGGACTGACATCGTGACTGCCATCAACGCGGAGGGGGTGGCAGTCCACGACTTCCAACATGTCAGGAAGCGCTGGGAGGACTTCAGGTCCAGGACCCTGAACAAGGCCCGGCGCCTCTTGAAGGCAGCGGATGCCAAGGGGCGCCGGTGCCACTTGTCGGAAGAACAGATGAGGGTCCTGGAACGCATATCCCCAGCGCTCCACGTCCAGGTCCTGGAGAAGCAGACCCGTCTGGAGTCGAGCGGTGAGTGTACATGCATCCTGATTGTGAGCAGTGCGTGTGGTGATTATTCGGTAGTGTGCAGGTTGCACATCTGTTTGTATGGGGTCGAGTATGGGTGGGGGTGTCCAGGGCAGTGGGGCTGACACATGTGAGGGCTGTAATGTGTGAGACATGGATGGTGCTTGTGTGTGTAGGCTTGCATGCCAAATGCAGTTGTGTGTGCACACATGTTTGGATGAATGTGTATTTAAGTAGACATGTCCGTGATGTCACATATGTATGTTGTTTTCGGCTGCATGTATGAGCACTGTGTACATGAGCATGTGTGTGTATTTGACAAGGGTGCAACAGTGATGCAACATGGATGCATGTGACTGCGGTATGTGGAAGCCTGATTGGCAAATGTTACATGGATGCCCGTCTGAACAGTGCGACACTTGGCAGAGGTGTACACATGCATGCAAGTGTGGTGGTGTGTGTACATGTGTGGTGCACTTCCTGTGTTGCATGTGATGTCTGGGTCACCTTTGGCTGCTCATGCTGTTGTATGTGTATGGATGGTGGTGGCAGTTGCGATATGGCTGTGGTATGGCTCATGTGTGCGAGTTGCAATGACATGTGTGTTGGGGATTGTGATGACATGTCTGAGGTTTGCCAATGCCACTCATGTGCAACTGTCATGTGTGTATGTGTCCATTGTACAGTGCCCTGATGCCTGTGTTTTGTTTCTCCCTGTCTGCAGCGTCAACTGATGAAGAGGGCGGAGAAGGTGCTGTGGAGCACAGCGGCGGGGATCCGACCGCCAGCCGGAGACGCAAGGCCCGGCTCCCCTCCCGTGTTGTCATCTCGTCGGGGAGTGAGGAGTCCGGTGCCGCGTCCCAGGCCGCAGCTGCCGGGGGGAGGTCCAAGAGGCGGAGGTTGGAGTTGGACTCCTCGGCAGCAGAAGGGGCAGCTGGGACCCCACAGGGCCCAACAGGGGAAGATGGCAAGGAGTCATCCAGGTTGGTGGGGGGTTTGGTGGAGGAGGAGGCCATGCAAGCACCAGAGACGGGGTCTGGAGGTGGGGATCCCACTGGTGCTAGTGGTGCAGTCCAGGACCAGGGACAGGAGGCAGCACAGGCCGCCGCGGAGCTGCCTGTGTGCAATCCTGTCCCCGATCCTGTCCCTGCATCATCTTGCACCAGCAGGGATGCCTACGTCCAGACCGTTTTCAGGCAGGGGATGAGCTGACGTCAACTGGCCTTCCTCTCCCTGCGGACGTGGCTATCCAGGTCCGGGTTGAGCCTGTCCTGGCTGGTGTGGCGTTGCGTCAACGGGCCATGCGAGGTGAGCTGCAGTCTTTTCATGGAGAGACTGCACGTCATCTCGAATGGCTCGTTGACCACGTCAGCCTGCTGGGACAGGTCACCCAGGCCGGATTCCTCCGTCTGATGGGGCTTGCTCCGACCCCCTCCTCAACTGGGCCCCCTACGCGCCAGTCGTCCTCTGTGCCATCTTCCCACCCATCAGTCACCTGGGTGCCCTGTGGAGCTGCCTCTGACAGTGCGGCCAGGCTGGTGGAGGAGGCATCCCTGCCACAGTCGGGAGTCGGACGTCCAGCAGGGGTGGCCACATCAACAACTGCACCCCAGCCGGCGGAGGCTGTGCAGGCAGCAGGAGGCAGTGCACGGGCAGAGGCAGAGCAGCAGCAGCAACATGGTGGGAGCCATGAAGGCTCGGGGCCTTCGACATCGGAGGGGCAGGCATCGGCCGGAGGGCAGGAGGACCCAGGACAGAGAGTGTCTTCCGTGTGGCAGCGGTTGGGCCACGCCATAGGTGCGGAGCGGCGGCGGGCGGAAGAGGCGCGGCTCACAATGGTCAGGGCGGAGAACTCCATGCGGAGGGCCCTGAGGCGGGCCGAGTGCCTCGAGGCAATCCGCAGGGGGTTGGAGGAGGACACGGCGTCGTCCCTGCGGACCCTCGGGGCCATGGAACTGGACCGCCTCCGGGACATCGAACAGGAGTTCGATGATGCCCTGGCCCGGGACACCACGGAGTGAGCCGCTGGACTTGCCCGCCGCCTTTGTATATAGTTCTTTAGTTTTAGGTTTCCTTTGTTTTTTCTTATGATTTGGAGTCGACGGACACTGCTCCACTTTTTGTATATAGTTGCTTTTTAGTTAGGTATTTTTTTAGGTTTCCTTTGTACAGTTGGGCTCATGGACCCTTTCGAGTTTTTTACATAGTTCTTGATTTGATAGATAGTTTTTTTACATTTGACTTTGGACGACATTTTTTTGGATTATGATTTGCAGTTCTTTATTTTTATGCGGACATGCAGCTTGATTTTTTTTACTTCCCATTGTAGTTTGTTTCATTTCTTTAGCATTCTTTCTTTTTTTCAATACAATTTTGTTTTCATACTTCACTGTGTGGTATCATCTCATTGGTTTCATGCATGTCATGTTGGGTGTTTTCCCATTCAATTGCAAACATTGTGTGTGACGGACATGGGTTAATTTGCTTCATGAACATTGGGGGTGTGACATGTAATTTCCATTTCCATGTGGGTGAATGGGTTACTTGGTAGGGCTTTTTGGCTGTGGAGGCTGACCATAACGCACATGATTGGGGATTGTGAGGACCTGGTCGAGGGTGCCCCTGGTGGCTGGGGGGTGGTGGGAGACATGAGTGGGGGCCTGGTGGAGGGTGCCCCTGGATGCTGGGGGGTGGGGGTGCAGGGGGACATGAGTGGGGGCCTGGTGGAGGCTGCCCCTGCACTGCTGGGGGGTGGGGGTGGTGGGAGACATGAGTGGGGGCCTGGTGGAGACTGCCCCTGCACTGCTGGGGGGTGGGGGTGGTGGGAGACATGAGTGGGGGCCTGGTGGAGGGTGCCCCTGCACTGCTGGGGGGTGGGGGTGGTGGGAGACATGAGTGGGGGCCTGGTGGAGGGTGCCCCTGCACTGCTGGGGGGTGGGGGTGGTGGGAGACATGAGTGGGGGCCTGGTGGAGGCTGACCCTGCACTGCGGGGGGGTGGGGGTGGTGGGAGTCATGAGTGGGGGCCTGGTGGAGGCTGCCCCTGCACTGCTGGGGGGTGGGGGTGGTGGGAGACATGAGTGGGGGCCTGGTGGAGCGTGCCCCTGGATGGTGGGGGGTGGGGGTGGTGGGAGACATGAGTGGGGGCCTGGTGGGGGCTGCCCCTGCACTGCTGGGGGGTGGGGTGGTGGGAGACATGAGTGGGGGCCTGGTGGAGGCTGCCCCTGCACTGCTGGGGGGTGGGGGTGGTGGGAGACATGAGTGGGGGCCTGGTGGAGGGTGCCCCTGGATGGTGGGGGGTGGGTGTGGTGGGAGACATGAGTGGGGGCCTGGTGGGGGCTGCCCCTGCACTGCTGGGGGGTGGGGGTGGTGGGAGACATGAGTGGGGGCCTGGTGGAGGCTGCCCCTGCACGGCTGGGGGGTGGGGGTGGTGTGAGACATGAGTGGGGGCCTGGTGGAGGGTGCCCCTGGATGCTGGGGGGTGGGGGTGCAGGGGGACATGAGTGGGGGCCTGGTGGAGGCTGCCCCTGCACTGCTGGGGGGTGGGGGTGGTGGGAGACATGAGTGGGGGCCTGGTGGAGGGTGCCCCTGGATGGTGGGGGGTGGGGGTGGTGGGAGACATGAGTGGGGGCCTGGTGGTGGCTGCCACTGGTAGCTGGGGGGTGTGGGTGGTGGGAGACATGAGTGGGGGCCTGGTGGAGGCTGTCCCTGGTGGCTGGGGGGTGGGGGTGGTGGGAGACATGAGTGGGGGCCTGGTGGAGGGTTCCCCTGGTGGCTGGGGGTGGTGGGAGACATGAGTGGGGACCTGGTGGAGGGTGCCCCTGCACTGCTGGGGGGTGGGGGTGGTGGGAGACATGAGTGGGGGCCTGGTGGAGGCTGCCCCTGCACTGCTGGGGGGTGGGGGTGGTGGGAGACATGAGTTGGGGCCTGGTGGAGGCTGCCCCTGCACTGCTGGGGGGTGGGGGTGGTGGGAGACATGAGTGGGGGCCTGGTGGAGGGTGCCCCTGGATGCTGGGGGGTGGGGGTGCAGGGGGACATGAGTGGGGGCCTGGTGGAGGCTGCCCCTGCACTGCTGGGGGGTGAGGGTGGTGGGAGACATGAGTGGGGGCCTGGTGGAGGGTGCCCCTGGATGGTGGGGGGTGGGGGTGGTGGGAGACATGAGTGGGGGCCTGGTGGTGGCTGCCCCTGGTGGCTGGGGGGTGGGGGTGGTGGGAGACATGAGTGGGGGCCTGGTGGAGGCTGCCCCTGGTGGCTGGGGGGTGGGGGTGGTGGGAGACATGAGTGGGGGCCTGGTGGAGGGTGCCCCTGGTGGCTGGGTGGTGGGGGTGGTGGGAGACATGAGTGGGGGCCTGGTGGAGGCTGCCCCTGGTGGCTGGGGGGTGGGGGTGGTGGGAGACATGAGTGGGGGCCTGGTGGGGGCTGCCCCTGCACTGCTGGGGGGTGGGGGTGGTGGGAGACATGAGTGGGGGCCTGGTGGAGGCTGCCCCTGCACTGCTGGGGGTTGGGGGTGGTGGGAGACATGAGTGGGGGCCTGGTGGAGGGTGCCCCTGGATGGTGGGGGGTGGGTGTGGTGGGAGACATGAGTGGGGGCCTGGTGGGGGCTGCCCCTGCACTGCTGGGGGGTGGGGGTGGTGGGAGACATGAGTGGGGGCCTGGTGGAGGCTGCCCCTGCACTGCTGGGGGTTGGGGGTGGTGGGAGACATGAGTGGGGGCCTGGTGGAGGGTGCCCCTGGATGGTGGGGGGTGGGTGTGGTGGGAGACATGAGTGGGGGCCTGGTGGGGGCTGCCCCTGCACTGCTGGGGGGTGGGGGTGGTGGGAGACATGAGTGGGGGACTGGTGGAGGCTGCCCCTGCATGGCTGGGGGGTGGGGGTGGTGTTAGACATGAGTGGGGGCCTGGTGGAGGGTGCCCCTGGATGCTGGGGGGTGGGGGTGCAGGGGGACATGAGTGGGGGCCTGGTGGAGGCTGCCCCTGCACTGCTGGGGGGTGGGGGTGGTGGGAGACATGAGTGGGGGCCTGGTGGAGGGTGCCCCTGGATGGTGGGGGGTGGGGGTGGTGGGAGACATGAGTGGGGGCCTGGTGGTGGCTGCCCCTGGTGGCTGGGGGGTGGGGGTGGTGGGAGACATGAGTGGGGGCCTGGTGGAGGCTGCCCCTGGTGGCTGGGGGATGGGGGTGGTGGGAGACATGAGTGGGGGCCTGGTGGAGGGTGCCCCTGCACTGCTGGGGGGTGGGGGTGGTGGGAGACATGAGTGGGGGCCTGGTGGAGGGTGCCCCTGCACTGCTGGGGGGTGGGGGTGGTGGGAGACATGAGTGGGGGCCTGGTGGAGGCTGCCCCTGCACTGCTGGGGGGTGGGGGTGGTGGGAGACATGAGTGGGGGCCTGGTGGAGGCTGCCCCTGCACTGCTGGGGGGTGGGGGTGGTGGGAGACATGAGTGGGGGCCTGGTTGAGGGTGCCCCTGGATGCTGGGGGGTGGGGATGCAGGGGGACATGAGTGGGGGCCTGGTGGAGGGTGCCCCTGGATGGTGGGGGTGGGGGTGGTGGGAGACATGAGTGGGGGCCTGGTGGTGGCTGCCACTGGTGGCTGGGGGGTGGGGGTGGTGGGAGACATGAGTGGGGGCCTGGTGGAGGCTGCCCCTGGTGGCTGGGGGGTGGGGGTGGTGGGAGACATGAGTGGGGGCCTGGTGGAGGGTGCCCCTGGTGGCTGGGGGGTGGGGGTGGTGGGAGACATGAGTGGGGGCCTGGTGGAGGGTGCCCCTGCACTGCTGGGGGGTGGGGGTGGTGGGAGACATGAGTGGGGGCCTGGTGGAGGGTGCCCCTGCACTGCTGGGGGGTGGGGGTGGTGGGAGACATGAGTGGGGGCCTGGTGGATGCTGCCCCTGCACTGCTGGGGGGTGGGGGTGGTGGGAGACATGAGTGGGGGCCTGGTGGAGGCTGCCCCTGCACTGCTGGGGGGTGGGGGTGGTGGGAGACATGAGTGGGGGCCTGGTGGAGGGTGCCCCTGGATGCTGGGGGGTGGGGTGCAGGGGGACATGAGTGGGGGCCTGGTGGAGGCTGCCCCTGCACTGCTGGGGGGTGGGGGTGGTGGGAGACATGCATTGTTGATCAGTAGTGCAAGGTGACTTGTGGGTTGGCTGCGGGGCATGCCCATGGTGGATGGGCTGCCTGCGGGACATGAGCAGGGGTGCAGGGTAGGCCCCCGTGGTGTGGGCTGCCTGCAGGGGCCGTGGAGGTTGTTGAGCGTACACCTGGGAGGACCCACACGGCCAATTCACGTGTAGTACTCCCCAGAACCCCTGGAATTCACATACCCTGCTGGAATCGCATGTGGAACTTCCCGCGCACCCATGGAATACACGTACCCTGCTCGCACTGGGCCAATCGCGTGTGGAACTTCCCGCGCACCCCTGAAATACACGTACCCTGCTGATATCGCGTGTGGAACTTCCCGCGCACCCATGGAATACACGTACCCTGCTCGCACTGGGCCAATCGCGTGTGGAACTTCCCGCGCACCCCTGAAATACACGTACCCTGCTGAAATCGCGTGTGGAACTTTCCGCGCACCCCTGAAATACACGTACCCTGCTTGCACTGGGCCAATCGCGTGTGGAACTTCCCACGCACCCCTGAAATACACGTACCCTGCTGAAATCGCGTGTGGAACTTCCCGCGCACCCCTGAAATACACGTACCCTGCTCGCACTGGGCCATTCGCGTGTGGAACTTCCCGCGCACCCCTGGAATACACGTACCCTGCTGAAATCGCGTGTGGAACTTCCCGTGCACCCCTGAAATACACGTACCCTGCTTTCACTGGGCCAATCGCGTGTGGAACTTCCCGCGCACCCCTGGAATACACGTACCCTGCTGAAATCGCGTGTGGAACTTCCTGCGCACCCCTGAAATACACATACCCTGCTCGCACTGGGCCAATCGCGTTTGGAACTTCCCGCGCACCCCTGGAATACACGTACCCTGCTGAAATCGCGCGTGGAACTTCCCGCGCACCCCTGAAATACACGTACCCTGCTCGCACTGGGCCAATCGCGTGTGGAACTTCCCGCGCACCCCTGGAATACACGTACCCTGCTGAAATCGTGTGTGTAACTTCCCGCGCTTCCCTGAAATACACGTACCCTGCTCGCACTGGGCCAATCGCGTGTGGAACTTCCCGCGCACCCCTGAAATACACGTTCCCCGCTTGGCGTTTGCTGTTTGCCAGCCCGGTGAACTGGTCCAGGGTTAGCGCAGCCCTTTGCGATGATTTAGCGATTTTGATGGCTTTTCCTTGCGCGAGGGCGTTCTTGGGGGCGTTACTGGCGCTGCTGCAGGGTCGCTGCGATTCTCTGCGCCACGGCTGGTTTGGGAGCCTAAAATCCATGAATACGCTGTGCGCGGAAATCGGTTTTAGCGCACGTTCCTGGCGCACACAATCGCACGCGGACACTCTGCGCCAGCCGCTTGCGACACTTTTCTGCGAAATTCTATGAATTACCCTCTTTGTTTCCCAATGGTCACAAATAGAATCTGAGCACAACCTAACTTCTCCTATTCCTTATCGGAAGGAACTGCCACCATAGGAAGTAGGGTGAGTCATCCTACGCATTTACTTTCCATGGCAACAGTTGGAAGTATGAGATAGAGGCATTAAGCAATGCTGTTTGGCTCTTTCACAAAGTTCCGTTCAAATTTGAGCACCAATAACAACAGGTGAATCCCACCACCGGATCACTTTTTTGTAAATTTGTAAATATGTACTGCTATGCCTATTAGACATTTTAGTTCAATCCTGACTAGACTTTAAAATACTTTGGAAATGAAACGTATTCCTATAACCATAAATAATGTTTTACTTTGACTACGTGAAACCCCACATTAAATGATGTTTGGCATCATCTCCAATTGAGGAATGCATATAACAGGCCTTTCTAGGTAAGGTTCTAGCTCTAAAAATGGGTTATTAGACAGTAAACCCCCCATTCTAAGCTATCAACAAACCTTCATACAGGTTATGATCTAACCTTTTGTCATGTTTAACCAGGTTTTGAAACATGTTCTTGTTAAAAAAACTGTTTTAAAGTGAAGTTTGATCAAAAATTCTCCACATTAACAGCCAAACTTAATATTTATGGTCATGCATTTTCAGGATTGTATTTGAACTAGTGTTAGGATATTTTTGAGGGCTAGTAACATTTTTAATGTTAAAATGTTGGGGTATATAGAAGAGATTAGTATTTTTTTTTTATTTACATAGAAATCTAATATAAATATTGAACATTTTTCCTTCTTTGTAGATAAATGTGAAATGCATTGAATCTTGGCCAACCACAACTAATAAAGAGAAACACTGTTTCTTTTAAACAAAAAGGTGTCATACAATTTGTATATGCTAATCCATGAAACTGTCATATGAACCTATTTGGGTTATTTTGAAATATGAATTGCAACTATTGTTATTTTCAATAATTAGTCAATTTAGAAATTATACATAACACTCTTTAGGCTTTGTTGCCTTCTAGATAGTGTGCAGGGGATGCATTTTTCCATAATTTGGATCTCTTTGTTTCTTCAATAATATAGACAATAAATGTGCTTCTCTTCAGATACAAAAGGGATCGCAAAGCACTGCAGGCCACATTAAGACATTGACGTTATTAGTGGCTCTAACACTTCCAGAGGAAATTACCATTACCACTGGTGGTAACAGTGCATCCCTGCCTAATTGTGCATGTTCTTATTTACATTTTTGAAGCTCAATTGGACTGCACCGTGGGATTGAGCTAGTGCTGCTGCTTCTAAAACTACCAGTAACATTCACACCATTTTTGGGAGGAATAACACAATTCACAAACAAGCACCTTTTCGGGTTTTGAGTTTACAAACCCATTATCAGCTAGATTGTAAAAACAAGTGCTAATACTGTTAACACCTGTTTCTTGCAGCTATCTCCAAGCTCGTAATGACGACCCCATTTTCTCTCCATTGGGATCAGGTACACTCTTTTTGATGGGGTCAGAGATACAGGGAAATACTCAGAATGTCAGCAAAAGTATGAGCTTGAAATTCTCAAGTTCAACTGCATCCAATTTATTTTCATCAAAGCCTTCCACCTTCCTTGCCTAGTAGTGTAAGGACGAGCATGACAAGTTATAATGTCTACAGGCGTATTCCTCTGATTCATAACTCAGGAAAGACACAGATATCAAAGAACAGTGAATACGAGCATTACATAAATAAATTGTCTCTGCTCACAATGAAGCACATTTTGCATACGTCTACTTGGGGTAATATGTGTTAATATATCCTGAAGATACTCTTGCAGGCAATTCTTTTTGATACACAAGGCATTTTGCAGATATAATATCACACTTGCGATGGCTGAGTACATTGTATCCATAATGCCTAGGACACATTCGAAGTAGAGTTGGACTTCTTTGCTGGAGCCCAAGAGCAAAGGTTTCCAAGGAATAGACATGTCATAAATACCACATATGGCACATGGGCAGATGAGCCAGGGAGGAAGAGATAATATGAGCAACCTTTCTGAAAGATTATAGCGATCTTAAGCGCAATGTTGAAGGAATAGGCCCTGAACTCTGAAGCATACTCAAAACTCAGGCAGCATTGCTACATCAGTCAAGAACTAACAATGCTATGCTCGAAGCTCATGCAACGTTTGCAGGCCTCCCTGTGTACCACAGAGGGCTCAAGGAGTGCAAGGCAGACAGTAGTTTTCAAAAATTGATTAGCAGAGTTTGCTAATTAATTAAAATGTTCTTGATTAGCAAACAAATCTATTTGATTATCAATGTTGTCCTCATATTTTAATGTCACCCGAAGTTATTTCTACCCAAGGCATAAAATGAGCAACAATTCAGCGGTTGTGTGTACCACTGAAATAAGACATTAGTGAGATGAATGCGGCCTTGCAAATACTTACAGATTCTGCCAGACCTGCAGGTCGAGTAACTTCGTTTATTTACCTACTTGACCTAAGAGAACGGCACTTGACCCATGGCAACAGAGGACAACATATTTGAATGTGCTTTCTGTAACATGGTGCATGTCACCACAAACCCACTTTATGTTTGCCACACCGTGCCACCCATGCACAGTGAAACTTTAATTTGGCATTTAATGCAAAAAAGTAAACAATAAATAAAAGTCCAACATCGACAGCAAATGGTACTCAGCTTCATAAAATCTACTCGACTATGCGAGTGGGCAAGACGACTTTGCAAGCCCTGAATGAGTGTCTGTAAAATGTAAAAAATTAGCTGAATGTATGTACACAAACAAATAGGAACGATAACAAGGCTCTGAAAACAGTTTGGCCAGCCTTCTCTTGCGGGTGCTAACCTAAGCAAGCTCTACAGTCTAACTGCAGTTTATGGCAGTGCAGTAGGTCTGTAGATGTACAGACTGGATGGAATTATTGATCACTACTTTGCATAAATATCTAATTAACTTTGTGTATTCATTATGTAAGAGGAAATAAAGTATGAGACTAGAATATTGTTGTTTGCGTCCATCTCACTTTCTGGGTAACTTGTATAAATTAACAGAGTGATAAGATAGAATAACAAGGAGGTTGGGAGAGCAGTGAACGAAGAAAAGAGGGTACAGAGAGCATGTGAGGGCAAGAGAGGAATGCATGGCAAGCTGTGCTTTCGTTGAGCAGGCTAACTTAAATAGCTAGCTTTGCTACATAAGTGTCAATTTAATTAGCAAAACTACAGAAGTGCATAGCAAATTGCTATACGATACTGCTGATTTTATCCCCTGGAGTGTATTGAAAGGTAAGCACGTTAGCAAAAATGACAATGTTTCAAACTCTTAATATTGCACGAGTGGTAGGGGCAGGTATGAAGAATGGTTCCCACCAGAGAAAAAAGGAACAAGTGTGTACATAAAAAAAGATCCAAAGGGAGAACTGCTAATTAAATGAGGTATCTTATCAGGGACATCAATGCACCGAAATGCTAGAGGTAGCACATATAAGGTCTGATGACTATATGACTTTACTGGAATGTGGTGTCACTTGACGTTTAACCTGGATGACATCAGACAGACGTGGTTTCATGTGTGTAACAAAAGAAAAGTAAGCTTAAAATCAAAAAAATATCAAAGGTACTAAATCAGTCAAAAGACTACAGTGTTTTAGACACGCCCACATGTTTACAGTATATTCCCTTCATACTACAGCTGGGTTTATTTTATGACAGGCATATCCAGCAGAACCAGGGGCACTATGCCAGTACAACTACACATGGCCAGTTAATGCCAGACATACCCCTGCATTTAAAGAATGATCATTGCATGTTACATAAACCTGCACATTCCAGTGGCGGAGGCAGGGGAAGGGCAGAGGGGACGGCTGCACCAGTGGGGACACCTGGTGCCCAGTGCACACACCACCCTCCAGCTGGCATACTATTATCACCCCCTAGCAGAAAAAGCTGCCTATGCTACTGCCACATTCCCAGGTACTGCCATAATATGCCAACAGCATCTTCCTGCATCTAAAGGATGACGTTTTGACCCTGATTCATCAAAAGGTGTGCATTGATACCGTAAAGTGTGCATGCCAAGAAAGACTCTGTGCCGCCCTATGCACAAAGTTTCCAATGCGCACGGTCCCCACTAACTAAAATCACAGTTATACGCCAACCATTCTGCAACCTCCGCATCCACCATTGACCCAACATCTACACCATCGAGAGCCCGAGGATGCCTGCTCCTTTCTAACTGCAGCCTGCCTTGATGTCTGGTGGCCATGCATTTTACCACCTTCACTGAGGTAGGAGGCTCTCTGGAGTCATTAGGAATTGGGCACTCGATTTTTAGAAGCAACTCAAAGATTTAAAATTTCGGAAAATTAAGCATAGAAATGTATGTGCTTTGAAAAAGGAAACGTTTATTATTTCTGCACATGCTTCACTGCACTACATTGTAGCATTTCTCTTTGGGAAGCAACTTGGCCGGTGAATCCTTTGTGCCTCTTCCAATTTCGGTGCAGCACTTCCATCATGGCCGCTGTTTTTGTTGGGCTCTAAAGTGCCTGCCAATTGCTCAGCTACCTGACTACTTGCACTCCTATTGGCTGCCAAGGAAGTATCATTGGCCTACCGGGGACCAGCAGGCTTTAGCCAGACCCCTTCTCCAAAGGCCCACTCCCTGATCTACGATCCCCGTGAAGTGTACACAACACCATTGGGAGCACAAGGATGCCTGCTCCTTTCTAACTGCAGCCTGTATTGATGCTGTGTCTTTCACCAACTTCACTGAGGTAGGAGGCTCTCCGGAGTCATTAGTAATTGGGCACACGATTTTTAGAAGCAGCTTAAAGATTTCAAATTTCGAAAAATGAAGCGTAGAAATGTATGTGCTTTGAAAAAGGAAACGTTCATTATTTCTGCACATGCTTCGCTGCACTGCATTGTAGCATTTCTCTTTGGGCAGAAACTTAGCCTGTGAATCCTTTGTGCCTCTTTTAATTTTGGCGTGGCACTTCCATCATGGCTGCCATTTTCGTTGGGCTCTGGAGTGTCTGCCATTTGCTCAGCTACCTGCCTACTTGCTCTTCTACTGGCTGCCAAGGAAGTGTCATTGGCTTAACAGGGACCGGCAGGCTTTAGCCAGCCCTCTCACTCCAAAGGCCCATTTCCTGGGCCCCTGTCTGCTCCCTGTCTGCTGCCGGTACGCTGTTAGGGGATTCCTTGCACCACCACACTTGAGCATTGACGATGTTGCTCCCACACTCTTCAGTGGAACCTGGACTACCATGACTTTCTCACCTCCATAACAATGGGTTAGTGCCCACCGACTGGACACATTGCTACTCCTTTGACTTTCCCTCCTTCTCTCCACCTCACCTTGTCTTCCACAATACAGCCTGTGATTACACTGTGTTTTCACCTACTGCTACCAATTTGAATTTCGCTGTGTTTTCACCTACTGCTACCAATTTGAATTTAGCGGTGTTTTGAATTTTACTGTGCCCTTGTGGTTGTATTGAATGCTTTTTCTCTTTAACTTGGTTGGCTCAGTGACTGCAAAATGTGCTACTCTGCCCTGCTGGTCATATCCTGACCCCCTCTCTCTGCCTCTCTGCCGCCCCTCTCTCTCTACCTCACCCATGGCACTTTCTGTTTCTACTATATTCTCTAACGGTTTCTCCAGGGATTATTCTTCCCTTCTCACTAAGTCTGGTAGCTAAAAGTTCAAAAACGGTATCTTTCTCTAATACTGGTCTCCCTATCACTGACACTCATACCAGCGCTTCCTCCAGACATACCCTCACCGACATCCTCTTTGTCATTCCCTCGCCAGATCTATGGACTCTTCATGTGTTCTCTGTGCTCTCTCCTTTCTCCTCTTCTCCATTAATGGTGGCACCCAGTGGGAGGCCCTCCTGGCCCCCTTTGACTCCTCTAAGGTCATCATTAATGTCTACCTGAATGGCACTGTCTTGGTCCAAGGCTGTGAGGCCAACCTCCTTCTCTTTGACAGACATGTCAAACACCTCACCAATTTCCTTTCATCTCCTGCTGTCTCCCTTCCTCAGCTTCCTTGCCTCCTACCTCCCCCTTGGCTACCTTGCCCTCTCCTCTTTCCTCTCATGCCCCCCCTCGGGCTCCATCTACACCTGCTTCTGCACCTCTGCAGGGCATACCTCCGATCTGTACCCCTCTCTGGAAGTCCTTCAAGGTTGTCAACCTTCTCCATATTGCCACTCTCAACTCTCGCTCAGTGTCAAACACTCCTCTGACATCTGCCACCTCCTGGAAGAACTTGATCTCAATGTCCTCGGTTTCAGCAAGACATGGTTCACGGCCAGCTCTGTCACAAGCTTTGACAGGCTCCTCCCTGATGGCTACAATATCCTCTCCGCACCCAGATCCACCCTTTCCGGGGTAGGGGGTGTAGCCCTGAACTTCCCAGAGTGGATTCCTGCCTCTGTCATTCCTATGCAGACCTACTCCTCTTTCGAATGCCTTGTCTGCAGGCTGTGTCTCTCTCCTGGCCACTCTCTTAGCATGGCTACTATCTATTAGCCACCTGGTCAGATCAGCTCCTTCCTCTCTGAGTGGGCGGACCTCTCCTCCTCCCTCCTGGTCTCAACCACTCAACTCCTCCATCTTGGTGACCTGGATATACATCTGGATGCTTCCTGCCCCTCCTCTGGACTCTTTCATGACCGCGATTTTCTCACCCTTTCTATTCTATCCTCTGGCGCAACTCACTCAGCAGAGCACACGTTGGATGTTTTGATCTCCTCTGACCACTCTTCTCTCGTAGAGTGATCACTCCCTCCTTTCCTCCCATCTCTCCCTCTCTACCCCTCAGGTCAAATCAACTCCATCACTGCCACCTACCTTCTCGGTCATCTGACCCATGAAACATGTGTCAGTTGAGGCTTTTGCCATCACTTTCTCTCCCTCTCCTCCTCTGGCTGACTCAGATCCTGACACAGCCCTTTCTATGCTCTACTCTTCTATCTCTGATACTCTGGATGTGCTTACCCCTGTCATGAGGATCTGCTTGAAGCCCAAAGCCAAGTGCAACTCTTGGTATGACTCCGACCTAGCTAACCTTAAAATCAAGATTAGGGTGACTGAGAGGAAATAGCGGCCTTCTTGTACATCCTCTGACAAACTGGCATGCTGCCTGCTCCAAAGGCAATACCGGCTCCTTGGCCAAACTAAGAAGAGTCCCCACATCCAAGCCTGCGCCTCTGCTGCATCTAACAACTTGGCCGAACTCTTTAAAATCTGCAAGGAGTTGGCCAAACCTGCTGCAGTTTCTACCTCTCCTTTCGCCTCCCAGGCCCTTTGCATGGCCCTTGCCTCTCATTTCATCTCAAAAACACAGGACATCCTGTCCACCCTCTTATCCTCTCCTCCTCTTCCCCCTTCTATATCCGCCAACTCTGGACCTCCTGCAGCCGGCCTCCCTCTGTCTCTCCCTCTTTCTCTTCCTTTAATCTCTTGTGCACCTTCTTCTCATGAAACCAACAGCCGACCCCTCTTCCCCAGCAATCTATCGCCCGATCGCCATCATTCCTTTCCTGGGCAAACTCCTGGAAAAGCTGGATATCTTCCAGCTTACTCTTCATTCCAATTCTGTTTTATGTCTCCATGACCATCAGTCTGTCTTTTGAGCTGCCAGAGCATGGAAACTGCTCTCCTGAACATTTGTGAAGACCTGCTCTCCAACCTTGACTCTAACATCCCTTCTGTCCTCATCCTACTTGATCTCTCTTCTGACTTAGACACAGTCAACCATGCCATCCTTCTCAATGTCTCTGTGATAACCTGGGTATCACCTATCAGGCCCTGGACTGGCTGACCTCCTTCCTCTCTGATCGACCATCCCAGGTCCAACTTGGATCCTCCCTTTCCTCTATCTCACTCACTACCTGTGGTGTTCCCCAAGGGGTCTAACCTCTCTCCCTAGCTGTTCAACGAATACCTTGCTTCCCTTGCCCACCGCAATCCTGCTCTCTGCTCTAACTTTCAATGCTATGCGGATGACACTCAGCTCGTTTCCAGGCTTCCCTCTGCCACCTCTTCTCCCTCTCTCATCTTGGACTGTCTGTCTGTTATCCGGGAGTGGTGTATCACCAATGGTCTCTGCCTTAATGCCAGAAAGACAGAGATTCTAGTCATCGGCACACCTGCAACCTCCTTTCCTGTCACTCTCTGGCCGGCCTCCCTTGGCCCTCTTCCTGCTCCCACCTGTGAGGCTAAGAACCTCAGGGTGATCTTTCACTCCATGTTGTCCTTTTCCCCACACCTCTCTGACATCTCTAAGAAGTCAAAGTACCAACTGCACCTCCTTAGAGGTATTCTTCCTTTCCTCTCCTTTCTCCAGAAGCTTACTGTCTCTAGAGCTCTGGTTCTCTCTAGTCTGGACTACTGAAACACCCTCTTTCTAAATCTGCCTGCTTCTACTCTCGCCCTCTGCAACTCATCCAGAACAGGACTGTGAGACTTTTCCTTGGCCTCAAGCCCTGGGATCGTATCTCTCCAGCCCTGAAATCTCTCCATCAGCTCCCAGTGGCTGCAAGGATTAAATTCAAGACCCATTGCTTTGTCCACAAGGCTTTCTGGGGCCTGGGCCCAAAATACCTTCAACTCTGCCTCCGTAAATACCTTTCCACTCAAGCTCTTCGCTCCTCCACCTCTAACTCCCTCAGGGTCAGTTGCTTCTCCAAGCAAGCAGTTGGGGGTAGAACGCTTTCCTCGGCTGGGGCCTCCCTCTGGTACAGCCTCCCTGCCACTCTGAAACTTGAGGAGAACCATCTCCAGTTCTGGAAGCACCTCAATACCTTTCTCTTTGCGCCTGTCTACGCTCTTCCTCTCCCCTGCTGATCTGTCTGCTTCGGCACTGTGCACCTGGTTACCCTCTGATTTCGGGCCAAGGTCCCTGCCCACCCAGCCACACACCTGCACTGCCTCCTGGCAACCCTTGCACTTGGGTCTGTATTTGTAACCCTACAGTCCCCTTACCTGCACTTATCAGATACCTCCTGTCTGCCCCTTAAACCTTGTGCTTGCCACCTTTCTGGCTGCACTACAACATGTTGTTGTTTGTATCCCACTTTGGTCATTGTTCATTAATCTACGGTGTCAGACGTGGTATTATTCTCTGCCTATATTTATTCGATTTTTCACTCCCCATATAGTTTTCATTAACATTAGGGATGTGTTTTTCTTCTTCTTTTTTCTACAATTTCAGCCTATCCTTTTCCCCACCTCTTCTTTTTGATTTCACAGTGCTTGATGGGTGAAGTCTGGAGAGCTGGACACCCTCACTACAACATCTTTTTTGTGACATATTCTTTTTCTGTTCTTATTTCCTTTTTCTCTGGGGTCCTACTCTTACATATCTGACTTTTGGTCCTGATGCCGAAATGTAGTCCTCCATGCCATTTTGATTTTCAAACTAGCTGTGAGTGGAATGCCTTTGTACATCCAGACAGGCACGATACGTAGACCCTTAGTATAGTTGTAAGAACATTGAGACATTGTTCATTGAGACATTGTTCACACATGAAATGAATAGTTCTACGAAAGCAATTGGACATTAATGCTGCTGTGAGACCATCTTGACTCTTTAACTGAAGTAGAGTCAAAATACCAGTGGGACATTGTTCTAAGATTAATCAATTATCACTTTGATGCAATTTAATGCTACTCTTGGAAACAAATAGACCTGCAGAAGCTACTGGGCAGCAATCTCTATGTAGGAATATATTGACTCGCTGGGAGTCTCCATGTTGATTGCTACCTCTCTTCTTTTTTTCCTTTTTTTCTTTGTTTGTTTGTTGATGTGTTTTTTAATGGAATATGTGTAAATTTGAGTTTGTAAAAAAATATTTTTTGCAATACACTGTAAAATAATTTTTCTATTATTAGGTTCTATGTCCAATGACATTGATAAAATGGCAAGAATAGTCAATTTAAATAAATGACTGTAGTTAACATGTATGTGATATTGCATTGTGCAAATAGCTTAGGATAGGACACTATCTGAGACAGTGACTAGAGTATCCAGCCAGTAGTGATCTTTTTTCTTTATCTTTTCTTCTTTGGAGTAAGTGAGGTTGCAGCAAATTGTTACACTGTATAACGTATATACCAATTCCCTGTGGGGACAGCTTTTGTTGTTTTTGTATCCCTTGCTGAGCACGTTCCACTTCTCCCCTCTTCCTTGCACTTCCCCCTCCCCTCTCCCCTGCATGTGTGTGTTCTCAATGTCACTGGGCCTAGTAAGATTGTTGTTTTGTCCTCCCTTATTCCCCTCCCTCGCCTTGTCGCGCTCTGAAACACTTGTTTATGAGCACAATACAAATAAAATATCATCTCATATCATATCACCACAGCAACAGTGCGCAAGGTCCCCCATAAGTAACGGCTGCACCCCAGCCAATCTGCGTGAGTGTTGGTGAAAGTAACGGTTGCACCACTCCAATCCTGTGTGAGCTCCCCCATAAGTCAGAGCTGCACCCTTGCCAATCTGCATGAGGTCCCACATAAGTAACGACTGAACCACTGTGATCCTGCGTGAGGTCCTCTGTAACTAATGGCTGCGCCCCTGCCAGTCTGCACAAGGTCACACGTAAGTAATGGCTGCCCCCTTGTGAACCTGCAAACCCTGCACCCTAATCCCAACGCACCCAAACTGCTGCCATATACCCCTACTGCACAGCAGCCCCCTGAAGCCCAGAGACCACCCACCAGCCCTCCTCACCTCCAACACCACCCCCAGGTAGCCCCACAGGTCCCGACACCACCCACAAGCCCCCTGACCTCTGACACCACCCCCAGGCAGCCCCTCAGGTCGTGACACCCCCACATTACCCCCCTCACCTCCAACATCACCCCAAGCGCACCCTCAGGTCCTCACACCACCCACCCGCCCCTCAGGTCCTGACACCACCCACCAGCCCCCCTCACCTCCGACACCACCCCCAGGCAGCCCCTGTAGTCCTGATGCCACCCACCAGCCCCCCTCAACTCTGACATCTCCCCCAGGCAGCCCCTCCAGTTCTGACACCACCCACCAGCCTCCCTCACCTCTAACACCACGCCCAGACAGTCCCTCAGGTCTTGACACCACCCATCACCCCCTCTAACCACTGACACCACCCCCAGGCATAACCTCTGGTTTTGACACCGCTCTCAAGCCCCCCTCGCTACCAACATGAAGCACACCAGCCACATATCCACCCCCAGACTGAACAACTGTGGGCACTGATGTAGAATCCGTGTCCGTAACTCATCACAGGACTCCCTGGTACATCAGAACCAGTTGCACAGCAACAGGACTGCAGAATGTAACACCAGCTACACTGTGAACGCACCATGTACATGCAACATAGTACAGCAATGTAAAGCAATGTGACGTATCATTGTACTCATGTGCCATTGCAATGGCCTCAAAGTGCTGTAGGTGAATGATCTAGGAGTAATCAAGTCCAAGACATCACTGATAGGACAGAGTCACATGTAATGTGTGTGCATAGTAGCGTGCAAAAATCAATGAATAAAGGGAATCATAGCCCCTGCAACTAACACAAGTTGAACAGGAATGTGTTGGGGTGATGTGAAAGATGTCTGAGAGTGTGTGAGCCAAGGAGATGGATGATGTGTGCAGCGGCACTTAAACAATTTACTTGTGAAGATGAAGCGTTTCAGTGGCAAATGTGCAAGATGACTTGAGAGCCTCGACTGGGTGGTAGCTGATGTGCATAGGTGGGTATCCATGCATCGGGAGGGACACACCTACAAAATAAGGACTGCGCGAGTGATAAGCGTATCCACACATCCACAGTGAGGCCCCCAGCTCCCATAACATTCACAGAACAAATGCATACCAAAACCAAAGTAAACCAAATGCAGCACATGAACAAAGATGCACCAACAACTATGTGATCAAGAAAACTTCAATCTGTATTATAAATATGTACGCTATGAAAAAATACTACAAGGAAGGGGAAAATACCCAAGGGCAAAAATTAACAAAAGTAAAAAAAGAGAATCCACACAATTAACTATAAACACAGGCAGGTGGCTCAATAGTCGCTCATCGCGACCTCCAAAGTAGAGTGGCCTTCATCGTCCTCCACATGGATACTGGCCACTGTTTTCTCCTGGATGGCTTTCAGTCTCCCCAACATTCTCCTCTTCTCCTCCTCCATATCCCTGCAAGCCTCCGATAGGATGGCAGCCCAACACAAAGTCCTTCTCTCCACCAGCTCTGCCCTGGCCCTAGCAATCCTTGGCATCTCAGCCTGCTGCCTCTCTGCCATAAGCTGCATTCGGAATCCCATTCTGACGCACACATTTGTTGGACTCTCCTCTGTTCTCCCATTGCAGGTGACAGAACTGTCCTGCCTGTCTTGCCTCCTCGATGTTGTCTGGCTGTGCAAGGATTGCCTCTGGGCACTCCTAATGTGCTGCTGCCTGGCTGAGCGTACACTGCACAGGTACCCCCGTCGTCTGGATGTTGCAATTCAGAGGGGTACAGTACCAGCACTGTCCTAAGGTGCCAGCTGCCCCACTGATGTCTGTTCCTGTGTTGTTGCCTGGGCAGGCACAGTGACCACCCCTTTCTGTAGTTGCTGGGACATCAACCGCAGGCAGGGACATGCTCACCACCAGACTTGGCGGTGAGGGTGTGATTGGAGTAGAGGGGGCTGTGATGGAATCTGGCAAGGAAGGCCCCAGAGGGCGACTAGGGCAAAGAGGAGGCAGTGAAGGAGGGGACAGCTGAATGTGTCAGTGCACATAGACTACCCAAGAGTAGCGCACATGCCATCTGGCTCAGGTAGAGGCACAGTGATATGTGATGATGTGAGAGCTCGGAGAAAATAGCTCTCACATCATCACACATCATGGCTGTCCGCTTTGCAATACCAGCCAGAACGGTGTGCAACATCTCAGGGGTGATCTCCTTAGACCCAAGGGGGGCTCAGTCCGGGTGGAGGCATCCACGAGGTGGTCAATGCTGCAGCAGATGGAGCAGTGACAGGAGGTTGGGCAGCACATCCTCCTGTCCCTGGCCCAGTGGTGCAGCCTGAACACCCTCCCGGATGCCCCCAACAGACCCTGTGTGCTAGCCTTCATCTGCCTCCTCCACCACCACCTCCATATCCCTGGATGACTCCAGAGAGTCTTCCTCCCTGGATGGCCCCTGTGTTTCTGCACCTTTTCCCACAGCCACTTAGGAGTCCCCCTCCACAACAATCTCCTGGGACGTACCCCCAGCAGCTCCGACCCGATGTTCTTTGCGCTCCCCCAGCCAAAACTCTCAGATGAGGTCACCTGAATGGTGGCCGGCTGGTGGCTCAGTCCCTGCCCTTCTGCTCCACATCGACGCCTCTGCCTTCTCATGAGCTGCATCAACTGTGGAAAATGGGACAAAACACATTGACATCAATAATCATAGTCAATGCCTGTGTGTCATACACAACATTAACATCATCAAACATGTTTTAACCAGGAGCTGACACACACACAGTGCAAACACAAACATGCAACATGTTTTAACCAGGAGCTGACACACACACAGTGCAAACGCACATGTACGTGCCCATAGAACTGCATGTCAACTGCTGCATGAATGTAGTGTGAAGGCTGAATCACAGTCATGACAGATGCACAAAACACATTGGCCCTCATTACGACCCTGGCGGAAATCGAAAAACGATGGCGGAAATGCAATACCGCCATCGAATAGCGCTCGGTGCGACTATGACCCGTCACCGCAAAGTACGAAGCCATTAGCGACACCGTAGTGAACGCCAACGCTAACTGCACCAAGCACGCGCGCGCGCGCCATGCCAAACCGCAAACACCACCATGGTGCAACGGTACGCCAATTCCGACCCTAGCGGACATGTACCTAACGCCATCAGGCATGGCGGAATGTACCATTCCGCCATGGCGAGAAGTACGGCATCGCGAATCAACCGTAAACGGCCCCACTGAGTGCCTGTACACCGCTCCCTGCCCACAAAGTACAACTCCCCGTAGGTGCAATGAAGCCACAATGCAACCATTGAAATGTACAAGTCACCCATGCATGCCAACGAACAAAAGAAACACAACAGGGGCCAATGGGAGCTGCAGGGCACAGATGGCACGAATACAGAAGCCATCCCAATGGACATGACCACAGTCCCCCACCAAGAAACGCACGCAAACACAGGCACCTGTGACCAGCAATATACCGAAAACCACATCATTCAACCAGTCCACCTGGCTGACCGGCATCTGTTACACAAAACCCAATCCCCCGCCCCTGAGCATGACAACATTCAAACTGGCATATTGGCAGCCCCCATCCCTGACCTCACTGGGCTTCGTAGGCAAACGCGCACAGCACAGTACCACGCAACTAAACCCCGAAGCTGGAACCCAATGCAGATCTCCTCACAATACATCGCCCCCCAAATAGGCATATGCCACATCACTTGCAAAGAAAAACGCTACACGGGCCAAATCAGAATAGATATTTATGCACATCAAAATCACCAAGCACATACAGCCATCAGGCCATGAAATCCAAAACACCAACCACCATTGTGGGCTGCTTCCGCAAGAAATGACCAGCCACTACCTGTGTGTCGCCCTGTTCCCCCATGGTACACAGAGCCACATTCACGTCCGAAAAGGCAACATGGAAGCGCACAGAACCGCAGGGCCGTCCCAATGGGGAGGCACTAGTCCAGCTGAAAGGCCGAAATGTTGCTCCGAGCCACCAGTACTGCGTAAGGGCATGTGGCCCATTGGCGATCGTCCCATAAGATCGTAATGCTGCTCCACTGATTAACACGAAGCAGCAGGTGTCGGGAGTAAAATCCATCTGCAGGAGTGGCATACAGATGGCAGTGGCAAAAGGGGAGGAGATACCTGTCAACCAAAAGAAAAGAAAAAGAACAGAATGGCCATCAGAACTACATACCAACAACTCACTTCAATGATCACACGAAATCCACAGCCATATGCATGCTAGCCCACTCCAAAGGAACATCACCACCCCAAAACCACTTGCGACTCATAACCATCTATATCGAGGTGCAAACACCATCACAAACGAGTGTCTGAGGGCGCCTCGAGACAGGGAGGGCTCAACAAGGCCAGATGGACGATGGTCCCACTATGGCAGCCCTGCATCACATAGCGTAGGGGAGGCGGATAGATCCCAAGAAGCCCTGTACATGGCAAACTCTGTATCAAATCACCTGCCCATGCATCCATCCATCATTCCCTCATCCCGGGATCAAAATGCCTGAATAATTACTCACATGACATTAGAAACATCCATTGAGTCTGTGCGTTATGCAGCCTGCTAAATCCACAGTGCCCCAGCCCGTAATTCCAGTGTTGTGAAGTAACATGTATTTGGGAACGGACGGCCTCATCGCCCACGTAGCTATTGCGCATCCCAAACTATTCATATCAATCATTGCTCCCTCGCCATGGGCCCTGTCTCAAGGACATAGAACAATAGAACGTTACATTTGCAGTCAGACCTGTGGGCATCTCCTCGCCGCTAGCTGGAAACCGAAAGCGCCGCCCTTCGAATTCCTCATTTGCAACATCACGTCGAAAAGGCATCTGTGGCCGTTTGAAATCACTAATTATCCCATCGAGTGCGGCTGTGTGTGAAAATGGCAACTGCCTTCACCCACGAATGGGACGCCCCGCCCGTCGTTGCAACTCGGTACAGTGATGCATGAGGGCCCACCGTTACTCGAGTACTACGTCCCACTGACCCCTCACAAGTCTGTTCGCGACTGCACAGATAGTATGTGAAACAATGGGACCACAGCAGAATGAACATATCAACCAATCTTACACGGCCATCGGGTACTAATACATGATTGCAATAGCAAGATACAATTCCCCGAATTGCAGCGTTGTGCGCGGGACGTGCTCGGCCAAAGGGGAGAGCAGTTTGCACAGGTGGAATCAATCACCACAGGTGGAGGCCATACAGCCTGAAAACACATAAATTGCACAGCCAGTCCCCTCCCACAACCACACCGAAATGCTACCGGCAGGACTCGCGATGTTGGCCCTGGGGGACCTGATAGCACTGCAAGTGCTCCGACTCCAAGAAGTAGACGAACACCAACTACAACCAGCCGCACGGAGGAGACGCAGGAGGAGGAGGAGGCCAAGGCAGGGCCAGCAAGGCCCACCAGCACAGCCACTACCACCACGCAGGCAGCCCGCAATTCAACGCCTCCGAGCACATCCGTTCAACCTCACTGATGAGCAGATCCACACCCTCTACCGTCTGGACCGGGACACCATAGCCGCCATTGTGGACATGACACAGGCTGACCTTGTCAGCATGATAGATAGCCCAACCGCCATCCCACCCCTACTGAAGGTGGTGTCTGTACTCCACTTCCTGGCCACAGGCACCTACCAGCACACAGTCGGACAGTTGCATGGCATTTCTCAGCCACTGTTCTCACGGACACTATTGCAAGTGCTCGATGCCCTCCTGAAGCACGCAGACGACTACATCTCTCTACCACGCTCGGAGCAGGAAATAACCAACACAAAAGTGGGATTCCATGCACTTGCCGGCATACCGGGTTGCATTGGTGCCATCGACTGCACCCATGTTGAATTGGTCGTCCCACATGCCATGGAGGCCCAGTACCGCAACCGAAAACAATTTCATTCCCTGAATGTACAGATGGTGTGTGACTCCAACAGGATCATTACACATTGTTGTGCCCGATTCCCTGGATCAACCCATGATTCTATGGTCTTGAGGAACTCTACAATACCACGCTACATGGAACGACACGCAGGGAACAGATCCTGGCTACTCGGTGAGTCTCATTACATGCATGATGATGTGGGGTATGTGAATTGTCAATGACCTGCCAGGAAGGGGGGGGGGGGTGTGCGTACGTATCAATGGCATTCCACATCATACGTTTCTCGTCCACATACAGGTGATGCTGGATATCCACTGAAGAGATGGCTCCTCACACCAGTCCGGAACCCACGGGACCAGCATGAGGAGGACTACAACCATGCCCACTCACGTACCCGTGTAGTCATAGAACAGGCATTCGGCCTACTGAAGGGTCGTTTCCGCTGCCTCAGCAGGTCTGGCGGGGCACTCCTGTACCGCCATGAGAAGGTTGCAAAGATGGTCATGGCATGTGTCATGCTCCACAACATGTGCGTACGTAGAAATGTGCCCATGCCCCCTGACGCAGAACTGCAAGCACCTGAAGATGGTCATGATGAGGGTGGGGATGTGGCAGCACCTCATGGAGTCTGCGAGGCACCGGAGGGCCGTGACATTCGTCAGCATCTCATTGATGTATGCTTCTAGCACTCACGCCTGGTGGCTGATGCATGGACACGGGACTCGTGGCACTGCGTGTGTCTGGGACATGCACAATATGGACTGTACGCCTATGATGGCCTAGTACACAAAGATCAATGTCCACACTTCTCATTGGTTGATCGTGCACTTTTTATGGCATATGTGATATCATGTTGAACACCCTATCGACCCGCCACCCAAGTGAGCCCAACACACCCCCTCCACCCTCCTACCTCCCACCCGAACACCAGTGTCCAAAGATGCTCATTGTCAGTGGGCTGTCGCTATTGCATGCCCCCTCTGCGGGTATCAGGGGCACCCCTGCCTGTGGAGCGCAGGTTCCTTCCAGATCTACGTTGGGGGCTGCCCTGGACGGAACTTGCAACTGATGATGTGTCTGCCTGCTCACGTCCATGCATGTCCCTAAGGGTTTGCGAGAGCTCAGTGAGCACACGGCGCACTGCGGCAAGTTCGGCACATACGTCTTTGGACGTCGCATGCAGTTCCCCCCTCAGGCTATCGGTGCTACTCTCCATTTGGACTCTCAGGCTATCGGTGCTACTCTCCATTTGGACTCTCAGGCTCTCGGTGCTACTCTCAATTTGTGCCCTTAGCGTCTCTGTACCTCTCTCCATTTCTGCCCTAAGTGTCTCTGTTGATGTTTCTATGTCTGCCTTGGTGCCCCCACATTCATCGGCATGGCCCTTGAGGAGTGTGGCCATTTGCTGCTGTTGGACGATTAACTTGTCGAGGGACTGTTGCCTCTGCTGGGCCATGGCCATTTGCGGTGGTGTCACAGAGGGGCTGTTGTCCTCATGTTGCCTTGCCACAGGGCTTGTGGGGGATGGCCAGTCGTCGTCTTGTGGCTGCACCTGCGTGGTATCCTCATGTTGTACGGGAGGGGACAGACAGGGGGATTGGGACAGGTCATGGATGGATCTGACCTCGACATCCCCGTCTTCTGTGTCCGAGCATGCTGCCATCAATGGGGTGTCACCTATGGTGCTGCTGCCACCAGAGGCAGTGCCTTCTGTGGCATCCATTGGGGGGACCTGTGGTGGTGGTGTTGTGGCCATGCTGGCTGCTGGGGTGCCTGTTGATGTTCCCTCCTCTGTGCTGCCACCTGATTTGTGCTGCTGCCGTGTCTTGATGCGTGCAGCTGAGGTGGAGGGTCTCTGGCCGTTGGTCTTGGCCCTCTTTGCAGGTGTGCTGGTAGGGGTGTCCTGTAGCTCGTCGTTTGGATCGGACCCTGTGGTGGAGTAAAGGAGGGCGAGGGTTATTGATGGGTCAGTGGGAATTGGAATGGCATTGTATCACATGCATTGGGGTGGTACCTGAGGGTGATTTGGGTCGGGGTCTTGGAGGTGCTTTGATTTGTGTGTGGAGTGAGGGTGCAGTTGTTTGGCAGCCTGCAGTTAGGGTGTGCCTGCTGCACGTGTAGTGCGTGTTTTAGGGGTTTTTAATTAATTATGTATTTATTGTGGGTTTTAACGTGCGCTATCAGGCCGATGTGTGTGGACGTTCTCCTGGACATGTGTTTCTGTTGCACTATGGGGACACATGGTACTTCACATGAATGGACTTTGTGGATTTGGCATTGTTTTATCTGGCCCACCTACCTGAATCTTCGGATGTCTGCACTCCTTTCTCCATCCCTCCGACTCCCTCTATGCTCTCCATTCCGATGGTGGAGGCACAGATTTCTTCCCAGGGGGTCAACTTGATGGGTGATTCAGGACCTCCCCCGGTGGCTGTGGCAATGTTGCGGTTGGCAGAGAGTATGCTGCGGACGCGTATCCGCAGGTCGTCCCATCGCTTGCGGCATTGCTGTGGGGTGCGGGGTGCGGTCCCCACCGCACTTACCCGCTGTGCCACCAGAGCCCATATGGCCTTCTTGTTTGCAAGTGCCGTCCTGGTCATTTGCGTGGAGAAGACGACGGCAGCATTCTCCTGGAGGGTCTCTGTTAGCACGGTGAGTTCCTCACGGGAGAAGTGGACCTGCCGCTTGCCGTCGCACGCTTTCTTCGCTGCTTTTCCCATTATTCTTGGTTTCGCTAGGGTGGTTGACGGGTTGGGGTGTGTTTCGGGGTAGTGATTTTAGTGGTTGTGTGGTTTTAGTGTATTTATAGGTGTACGCCGGGATGTTTCCCGTTCCGGGCCCATGTTTTAGCTTCCGTTTCCGTATATTTCCGGCCACCGTACTTTCCGGTAGGCGCACACTGCGGTGACCGCTAAGAGGGGTGGCGGTATTGCACCTGGGGCGCCGTACGGCGGCGGTGTGGGCCGTTTTGGGGTCATTTCCGCCATCGCGGACTTTGCACTTCCGCCATGCCGTGGTGCTCGTGCCTGATGGGTCGGAATGGGCCGCACTTTGCTCCTTCGTACAATGGCGGAAACGCTATTTACGCTGTGGCGCTCCGGTCAGTCGCTTTCCGCCAGGGTCGTAATGAGGGCCATTGCTGAGTTTCCACCAATACATCATCAAAACATGCAACACCAACATACCAATAACCATATGCAGAGCAGTGTGCAGCTGCGTGTCTGGTTGGAATGTTGAAGGACGGTTCTGCTTCAGCGTTGCTCTGAAAGGATTTTCCAAGACTCTGCTGCTATAAGGATTTTCGTCCTCTTTCTTTTGCCACCAGGAAATTCAAACTTGCATTGATAAAGACTGCACATGCGCAGATCGCTGCACAGAGTGCAAGCTGTGTGTCTGGTCTCTGGTGAATGGCCTCGAGTTTCTTATCAAAAGTAAGCCAGACATTATGATCTGATTGCATATATCATCTTCTGAGAACTGAAATATACTCTTTAACCAATGGCTGTGACTGTGGAGCTTTTGCTCTTTGAACAGCCTGGAGGACTCTGTTCACTTCAACACAGAGGAAGTGCTGTTTCACTACCTACACATTTCAGGCCATGACTGCCGCACTGTGGTGCTTTGAACGGCAGTGACTTTATAGTGAAACCATATTAAGACAGTTAAACCACCATATAAATTCCTCTTGTGTGCCTAAGCACCTTCCTGCTCTCAAAGTGACGTGAAACTGTATTGGATATAAACCGGTGCTGCAGGTAATTGGAGGAAAGTGTCTTGCTTCATGTTTAATCCTTTTTAATCCCTAAAAACAGGAATGCTGAATGTACTTAAAATATCAAGTGCATCTGTCACTCTGAAATCTACACCAATAAGACTGTCGCTGGTTAATGTTTTGAAACGCAAGACGCTGAATAAGAGCTCTAAATTATAGGTCAAAAAAATATGTGTGGGCGCCATTCGCAAGTTTTGCAAACCTGCATTTACCACACCCACTAGCATTACGATTGAGGACTCTTCACAAAACAATTGCACTCCCACACAAACAGTGGAATTCGGAGAACCTCTAATTACTTATTTGATGGACACCCAAATGTTATCTGAGGATGCTCAGCGTGTGCCAATCGTGAGCAAGCTCCAAGCTGCTGAAACATAAAGTGATCGGACCAGACAGAAAGAAACACCCAGTTTAATAATTCTGCCAGGCCACAATGCTTTTGGGTCCCCTCACCTGAATGGGTCACTGGCAGATGTTTCTTCTTTTACTCCCGAACGTCTTAATGATGCGGTTGAATTATGTAACTCTGTCGGCAATATCTCTATTTTTGCTTCAACATGTTTCACTAATTCCGAAGCGAACAGGCTGTACCAGTCACCAAGCCTATTTGACAATTTTATTCACAAGGTACCAGCTTATTCTCCTAGAAATGGTAAAGATAATTAAGAAACCAATCAAAATGGTAACAAGCACCCTTGCAATTTAGAAACACAGATGAAATCACAAACTGCTTTACTCGAAATAATCTTGCAAGTCATGAACATGACAACAGTGACATTAACCAAACTATTTGAATCTTTGGGTTTTAAATTAACACAACAAAACAATCAAATAGATCAAATCTTGGCTTGGTTAGGTGATATTATTAATAAGAAGATTTCTTTGAAACAAGATGGAGTTGCTTTGAGAACACCGAAAAATGTCTTAACTCAACTCACAAAAATGTTTACGAGTGCTGTGCATGATTGCATGATGAATGGAACATGTAATAATAATGTTTTGCCTGAGATTTTGCCGATTATAGGTCCACAGAAAGATGAGATTAACACAAGTGAGAGCCATATGACTTCGGGGCAAAATGTCTCCAATCTCCATAAAAATCGTGATATCGTGTCAATTGCTCATGTAACAACGAATACTCAAGTCATTGTAGAACCTAGCACTGGGCATGCGTCTGACTCACTGTACAATCCCAATCACACAAGACTGTTTGAACTTGGGCCTACGACCACATATAAATTGTTTAGTGGGAAAGCAGGCAAAATGAAAGACGGTAGTTCTCATTGTAATGGTAATTGTAAAGGACTGCCACCAAGAGCTCGAGTTAGTATTAAGCAATTTGTGAAAAGACTAGTAGCTAAAAACAAATCTGCTCTTTTAACTAGAGCAGCAACAAGTAACCATCCAACCTTAAATAACAATAAGAGAGACAATCCGACATCTGAAACTATTCGGATCAAGGACCATTCTCTGTTAAATGATCTTGTTTAAGCCATCACTGCTGCAGAAGAAAAGACTGTTATCAACATTGATAGGTCAACTTAAAATGTTGATTCAGCAACAAATAAACAAGTCAATGAACATGACCTGATTATGAGTGACATTCGTACTCACATTGAGAGATGCATTGAACAATATGTTAAACTGCATTCAAAAAGTGCATGCTCAGATTCCATGAACCAAATCCTGCTAAGGAACCTGCACAAGGGCGACCCTATTAATAGCAACTAAGAATGATATAGGCTGGCACGTTTCCAATTGGGGAGCCCCAAATCCCTATCTTTTGCTGGTAAAAATCCTACATACTGGGGGCGTAATTACTATCATCAACATGCACCATAATCCCCAAAGTATAACTGATGATGAGTTCTTTTTCAATCTAAAACAACTAATGAATACCATAATGATGGCCCCTGATATTACCAATACTATTGTAGCGGGTGATGTAAATATGCAGTTGTTACCGTTTGACAATCCAAAATTTAATTTGTCTTGTAGTAGATGGATATCATTGATGAAAGAGCGTAATCTAATCATGTGCAATTGAGATATAGATGGTGATATACCAGCTGAGTGTACATGGCGGAGAGCTAAGAGTGCTTCTATACTGGATTACATCTTTGTTGATCCAAATACATGTAATGCAGTGTTAACCTTTGATGTGGTTACACAACTCTATAGTGACCATGAATTAATTAGATTAAAATGGGTTGTGAATGAACACTTGAGTAAACATGCTAACATGACATATAGCCAGTGTATCGTGGTCAATAATGCTAGAACACGCTTCACGTGGAATGATTATGCTCTCAATTCGTTCAATATTAATCTTGAGACCAGTTTCATGGACATGGATGTAGCAAATAAGCAATACACATCATATTTGCCCTTGTATTACACTCGACATCCAACATTTTCTCATATAACTCACAAACCTACACGTGAATTTGATGCCCAAGTACAAATGGAAAAATCTTGTTTGCAGAAACAGAAGAAAGCAATCACACTTTCCGAGATTTATGACCAAAAAAAAGCCATCAGTGCTCTTAATTGTACATATGAAAATTGGCTACGCTCACATCAAGCTCAAATTATTCAAACTGATGGCGAAGCAATGCTTCAAGAAATCACTAAAAAGAACACAGCACAAATTTGGGCTCTTATAAACATTGCTAATCATGCAGCTCAAAAACCGGTACAGGTGAATGGGGTAAATGAGAATGACTGGGTGAAGAATTTTTTTAACATCTATGCTAGACCATCTGCAATTGAAGATAGTATTGGTACAGAGTTGTCATGTTATCAGGGATTGCATATCTTAGAAGAGGATATTCTGTTTTATTTTTCTAAATTAAATAATTGTCGAGCTCCGGGACCGGATGGACTTAACAACTTCATGTTTAAGCAGCATCCCGCTCTCTGGGCGCACATTCTGTATAACATCTTTAAAAAGATCCTAACATTGAATATAATTCCTCTTGCGTGGGTCTCATCTGCTGTAGGTCCCATTTTCAAGAATGGCGATAGGTCATGTCCTAGTAACTATTGACCGATCGCCCTTCTTGACGCGCCAGGTAAAATATTTTCTAAATTTATTTTGAGACACCTTAACAACTGGTCGTCAGAACAACTTAAAAAAAATCCATTTCAAACTGGCTTTATTGCAGGCATGGGAACTAGTGTCAATCTATTAACTCTGACATCTATTATTGCTCATCACAACACTTTAAAACAGTCTCTTTACCTACTTTTTTTGACGATCTAAGAGCCGCATTTGATTCAGTTTCTAGAGAACTTTTATTAAACAAACTGATCTCACAGGGGTGTCCAGCCTTCATTGTTTCTTTGATTAGAGATTTACACACCAATAATACCATTCAAGTGAGATTGGGAGCGGATGCTAAGCTTACTATGCCAATTAAGACCTTTAGAAGGCTGAGGCAGGGTTGCACCTTAGCTTACTATGCCAATTAAGACCTTTAGAAGGCTGAGGCAGGGTTGCACCTTAGCCTCAGCCCTCTTTAACTTTTTTATTTCAGACATAGGAAGAGCTTTTGTCAATGTGTTAACAGATGCTCCCAAATTGGCCAACAAAATGGTGTTATCTCTATTGTATGCTGATGATTTGGTGCTGATCTCCAAAACGCCCACTGGGCTGCAGAGAGTAATAAATGCCCTAGCGAATTATGCCGATGATAACTTGTTAACCATAAATTTGGAGAAAACAAAAATTATGAAGTTTATTCCAACAAGAAAACATAATAATCTAAATCACACCTGGACCCTGAAGGGTCATCAATTGCAATGTGTCCAGCATTATACCTATATAGGTACACTCATTGCAAACCAGGGTGAGCTTGAAGTTTATAAACAAACATTAAAAGCCAAAATAACAACTTCTATACATAAGGCTGCTATTATACAAGCTAAATATGGAAAATGTACGGTTGCACCAGCTATATCATATTATTGTCAAAAGGTTGTGCCTATCCTTCTTTATGCCATAGAAACTAAGCCAATAGTCTCAGAAAAAGTATGGGTTAGTTTGGAAGGGAAATATTGGCAAAGTATTTTACATCTACTGCCGTGTACACCAGTTGCCTGGATTATTGAATGAGCTTGGCCTTATTTCCTTGTATGCCATGCATATGTGGCAACTTGTTGCCCTCTTTAGGAAATGTTTATTGGCTTTACAAACTCCTGTTTTGGGCATTTTGTCTGATTATGTTTTCGCTTCTAAAGACAAATGTATTTGTACGTGGCGCAAATTAGTAATTCATGCTTTGTCACTTGCAGAGCAGTCTTTACTAACTCTTATCCAAAATCTGATGAGGCTTAAGACCAAACTTTTTCAGAAAGATTGGATTTTAACCAGAGAGAAATGTAAAGTACATCGAGATTTCAATATTAATCCATTTGCAATAGAAAATATAGTAATCCAGAGCCATACATGATAAAATCCCCATCCCAGTCACATAGAATGGTTTTCACACAATTGAGATTCAATCTCTGGATTACTCGAGAGGTGCTGGCACAGTGTCGAGCTATACAACACTCTGAAAGCTACTGTCGGTTTTGTAAAAACCGCATTGAGACATCTCTTAGTAGAATGTTTTGAGTTAATGGACAAGCGGATCACATTTTTTAAAAAGGCCATGGAACCTTATCAGGACCTCTCTTCGGATTATTTGTGGAAATTTATTCACACTGGCCTCCTGACACACATTCAAATAAAAGCTATAGGATTTCTACGTGAATTGAATTTACAACATCCAGGCAAACAAAGTTTAAGTGTATGCCAAAGGGTTCAATTGATTAATAATGTATAATATGCACACAATGACCCTATATTACTTATTCATCTTTTTGTTTTCTTTTAAAGCAATGAAATTGTATATATATATATATATATATATATATATATATATATATATATATTCAGTGAAAAAACTTTGTTAAATGGACGTTATGGTTAAGTTGCGCTACTAAAAACCTATGAAATTCAGTGAAAAAACTTTGTTAAAGGGACATTATGGTTCCAAGTAAAACGGAAAAACCCTTGAAATTCGCCAGTTATGGTAAGCTAAGCAACCATAACTCGCGCCACCATCGTGCACTGCTAAGACTAACACCCAGGACATCAAAGATGACATCACAAATGTCATTGATGACATCACTGATGACTCAACAGCTTTCTGCATGCACCTTCAACCAATGTATCCACAAATCTCCCAAAATCCAAACAATCTGTTTTCTGAAACACACAGCCATAGCTATCTTTTGTTCTCTCAGCAAAAAGAGTATCTGAGAAACTCTCTCCTGGCACAACACACCCACTAAACTTTCCTGACCAATCCCTTTCAGGGCTTATTCTCATTTGCATGACTTCTGAACCCAAAAATCCCCGGATGTAACTCCCGATGTCCGCGAACTACCGCCATGTCCGCGGACATATCGTAACATGAACAGCCCTTCTACCATTTCCACTTCACTCTCTCTGCCATTTCCTCATTGGATGTAGCTAAAAAATCACATGACCATGCACCAATCACATTCAAGACCTCTAGATCTAACTGCATCATCATAGATCAGCACTGCAAATGTACTGTGAATCTCTCTGAGTACAAGTGTCATATCATTGGCAAGTACCATCTACCAGAAATACTGTACAAGTCTCCAAGATTTCTACTTGCAGCTCCATGCATATCCATATGCATGAACACAAACTTCAGGTATGCATATTTTCTGTACAGTAGATGAACACATTTTCAAACAGACTTTTAGCTTGTATAATCTGTAAAATGAATTTACTGTATTTTTTTCAATATCCTAAAATCAACTGTCACTTATAAACCTTTATACTATTTACTTTCTTTATACACACACACTCAAATCATGTTAAACTAACATTTTTTAAATTAAATATATAGACTACATATATTCAAACAAAATTGCATGCAAGCACAATCTATGTTTAAATCATATTTTTTCGCAATTTCACAAGACATAGTAAAGGTATTTTTTTTTGCTACAGTTAGTCATTCAATACAATTTATTCATTAAGAACATATCATATGTACTGAACTGATGCAATGTATCTTATGTAAATACATTAGTTTAATGGATTTAAAGAAGGCACTGAGGATTTCAATTAAAAAAATCAATATCTAAATTAAAAACAGCGCTATATACAAACAAAGTTACTAATTTGAAGCTTTTACAATTGCAGTGAAGACCAGTCTCCTGAAAAGAAGCAGCCGAATTCGAAGAACAAAGAATAACTAAGAAGTTACCTGTTAATTTAAGAAAAAAAGTAAGTAGAATATCACCATAATATTTGTATTATTAATCAAACATACTATAACATTAATACAAGCTATTTTGGTGCCTAAAAATAGAGATTGTGTACCATTTTGTCCAAAAATCTCCATGTCTTAAACAGAGATTTACAACCAGAATGGCCCTGGCCCATATATTCCTATTTTTGGTCACACAAATTACCCAACTGAACCGCTACAATTTTCATATTATAGAACAAACAACTGTTTTAATTGTATACATTAGATTTACTATTTGTACTTTTCCACACCACTAGCTTACTTTTTTTTTGTCATCTGAACCCCAGTTTAGTAACACATAAATTCAAGAATACCTATCCCTACTAGTTGTAGTTCCCAATGCACAATCACACACCATTACATACATCTTTATCATCTTACTCAAACACTCATGCACACACCACACATACATTCCAGAACACCCCAACCCATATCTTCTTTATTTTTTTCAACAGACCCTAAAGAATGCCTACCAAAAGTCAAGTCCGTAGAAAGCAACGCAAAAGTAGAGCAAATGAAAATAAAAGTGTCCAGCATAAGCATCCATCTGTAGCAGAATTTGTAAAAAGAAGTTGAAACAAAACAGCTAATACAGTCATTTAGTGAAACACAAGAAGTTTTAAGTACAACAACGTTGCCTCCTCTATCAAAATGTAAAACAAACCAAAAAACAATTAACAGAAAATCAGCTATCACTACAGATAAAACGACTTCTTCAAATTTTAATATAGTGCAAAATAAGCATACCAAGAAAAGTATTTTAGCCAAAATGTACCGTCACAAAGTCCTTCAAAATCTTATAAAAACAGGAGAGAAATCAGGTTCAATGCTTAAAACCTATCGTAGGAAATGAATCTTAGAAGCGTTGATGGACAGTGCAATTCTTCTGAAAAGAAAGTTATTTATTTTACTGTTAAACAAAATGAAACCACTAACAAAACTAATAACTAAATTACAAAAAAGACTTCTCAATAAGCGAAATGTCAACAGAAAGAACTTCTTAAGTATCTGCGGAGGTGAATGGAATCACACTACGAGCACAGAACCTTATTTTAATGAAGAAGCGTACAAACAAAAGCAAACAAATACAATTGCCATACATAGCAGTGGTCGAGGTTATGAAAAAGTGAATAATACCATAATGGAACAAGAAGTACTCCTTACAAAAATATGCCCTGAAAACTTAGAATTACCCCTCCATTCAACTGAATCAGAACGTCTAGTGTACAAATTGCCATGCACGTCAATGTGTAACATTCCCAAACAATGTTTCAAATCTTTACGCCAATTCCTCAATAAATATGTAAAAAGCAAAGACAAAATCAAAATTAAATTACTGCAAAATATGGATACCTGTCCAGTGCGCAAGTACACAGGACTACAAGGACATTCATTGGCCTGCAGTACAGGACCTACTTGTAAAACCACTTTCCATGATATCAAAAGGATATCAACACATCATTCAACTATAAGAAATCTAGTCTATAAACTGTACTATGCTAAAAGTCCGGCTTTAGCACTAGCAAAGTTAAATAACGTCCTTCTACATGGTACAGCAAAAGACATACTTGAAGAAATTCACTATATCCAGAAAAAATATTTTGGAAGTGAAAGCCATTTACAGAATTACATAGCTTTAAACCAATTAAGCAACAATTCTACACATGGCAACCTTTTGCTAAACACATACAAAAAAGAAATACTAAAATTTAAAAGTACATCAGCTGAAGTACCAAACCATGTATGTGTATGTTGCCGTAGAACTTTTTATAAAAATAACACAAAAACTGTAGACCTATCATACAAAATAGAAGACAATGAAGATTCTAAATGGTTTGAATTAGCTCTCTACCTTGTAGCAGAAAACAAATACGAAATAACTGAGCCCTTAATACTTTGCAGTTACTGCACTACAAAACATGACAACAACCAAACTCCATCACGTGCTATCACAAATAATTTGGAATTGTACCCAGTACTAAAACCCCTACAACTACTTAATTTATATGAGAGCATCATAATTCAAACAGTACACCCATTTCAAGCAATAATACGCCTTCAACCAAAAACAGCAAAATTACCTCCCTCTGAATTGGTAAAAGGCATTCGTGGAAAGTAGCTTATTTACCATTAGATCTAAAAGAAAATGTGCATACTCTAGGAGTGCAACGTCCAATGCAGCAATCTTTAATTATCTTAGTAAATGGAGTACCTACAAAAGACAAAAAATATGGCAACAGCTGGTAGATTTATATAAAGTAAGACAAGCCTTCCAATATCTTAAAGAGAATAATGAATATTACAAATAAATTAATATTGAAGAAAACTTGAACGATACAACTGAAATAATTCAAGAAACACAAGAAGCTGGTCAATTTGAGCTACTAGATCCTGCTACATTATCAAATACTTTAGACCATTATACAATTCATCCTTTGCACTGTAATGACACCATAGAAGATGTACTGGAAACTTACCAAATGCGTCAAACAAAAGGATCGCCAATCAGCATATGTGAAAAAAGTATAGAAGCACGTGCTTTTCCTCTACTCTTTCCTACTGGCAAAAGAGGAAGGTATGATGATAGACCTATTCAAATATCAGCTTCAGAATACCGCTCATTACAGATGTATTCTGAAGATCCCAGATTTAGACAAAATGTGGAATACATATTCCACCTACTCTTTGAAAGTGAACTAGCAACTTTATGTTACGGAGTTGCACACATATTAAAATCAGGATCACACTTTCAAAATATGACAGCTACACAAATATTAGAAAAAGTGCAACAAAAGGATGAGGTTTTACAATCAAATATTACAAATCTATTAGCAAATATGCGTGGTACTAAAGAGTACTGGTTTCGACGTCATGGAGATGTACGTTGTATGATCAGAAACCTTGGCCCACCCACTTGGTTTGTTACATTAAGTTGTGCAGAAAATGCATGGGAAGATTTACATGATTTCCTATGCATATCAAATAAAAACAAAACAAACATAGATATACTAACACCTGGAGAACTTTGTTCTTTGGATCCTGTTAATGTTTCAAGATATTTTCACCATCGCTTCATTGCTATGCTACATTTTATTTGTAATAAAACTGTTCCTCCTTTGGAGAAGTGCAACACTTCTTTTGGAGAAAAGAATACCAAGCCAGAGGAGCACCACATATCCACATGCTTTTATGGATTAAAGATGCTCCTAAATTTGGTCAAGACAGTGATGCCACTGTTTTACAGTTTTTTGAAAAATATGTCACTTGTGAAATTCCATCAGAAGCCACAAATAGTGATCTTCATGCACAAATTTTACAATTTCAAAGACACAAATGTGGAAAATATTGTTGTCGCAAATACAAAAACAAAGGGAAATACTACACCAAATGCCGATTTGGTTTCCCTAGACCAGTTACATATGCAGGTCAAGTGAACAACCTCATGTCTTCAGTTAGACATAGTGTTAAAGGTAAGTCACCTAAAAATACATATTACATAAAAAGAAAAGAAGAAGAAAAATATATCAATGATTATAATGCAATCATTGCCCACTTATGGAATGCAAACATAGATGTGCAGTACATTGCAGACAATTCTACTACAGTTGCACAATATGTCACAGCATACTTAACTAAAGCAGAAAAGACAGAGCTCCAAGACCTCTGGAATGACCTGTCATCAGATAAAACAGTATCTCAGAAATTATACAGCTTGGGCATAAAAATGCTCACCCATAGAGAATGTGGATCATATGAAGCAGCTGATCGCTTAACTGGTACTGCATTGTATGGTAAATCTGAAAATATAGTATGGCTAAGTCTTGGTCCAGCTAAACCTAGAAAAAGAGTTGTAAAATCATATGAAGATATAGAAACAATAGCCAAACATGATCCCAACAGCCAAGACATTTAAACAAAAATTATTGGACACATACTACCCAAACAGAAGTAATACTTTGAAAAACATGTGTCTATACCACATAGCCCAAAAATAATATGAAACCTGATGAAAAAAAAGGTAAATATAGAGTGACAAACTGCGAAGGCAGCTTAGTTAAACTCACTAACCCAAATTTAATTAATCATATCAAATTGTCATTAAAGACTCCTCAACATAAAGAAGTATATTACATGTCCCTGCTACAACTCTTCAAACAATGGAGAACAGAAGAACAATTACTAGATAACTATGACTCATATGAGGATGCTTTCAAGCAAATGAAAGCACTATAACTGATGTAAACTTTACACAGTACAAAACAATGTTGCACAATGAACAGCAACACGAAGAAGTACTCCAAGCCCAACTAGATAAGGACACTCCTGACAGTAGTCAACCTTCTGTAACAGGAAGCCAAGAACCACTGGGAGAACCACTAATAATAAATGAGGCAGAATTAGCTATGATAGAAGTAGAAAACACCATGTGTCAGTATGAAGATAAGGAAGACTTAGCTATACTAAATCAAAACTAAACAATGAGCAAAGTAGCATTTTTCAAGAAGTAACAAAACAAATTGCACATGGTGTAAAACATGAAAATAAAGAATGTTCCTGCCATAATTACAAACCTATACTACTGTACGTCAGTGGTGAAGCTGGTTCTGGCAAAACATTCCTAATCAAAATCATTAGTAAGTTCCTTCAACAATTGTCAAACAACAAACTGTCAGCTGTTGTCACTGCCCCCAGAGGTTTACCTGCCTGCAACATAGGTGGTGTTACATTACACTAATTACTACTATTACCAGTAGAACACCAGAACAAATTAGACTATTACAAACTTTCTGCAGAAGCTGCAATGGAATTACGCAGAGTATTGAAACAAATGAAAATGCTACTAATAGATGAAGTGAGCATGGTCTCCAACCTGATGTTAGCTTTGATTCACCTCAGATTACAAGAAGTACTCAAAACAGACTATGAAGAGCTCTTTGCAGGAAAACACATTATTGTTTTTGGAGATCTGCTTCAATTAACACCAGTAAAAGGTGAGCCTATTTTTAAAACTGCCGTAAAACTGTTGGCAGCATTGGAAATGTCAACCTTTGGCAACATTTCCAATACAGAGAATTAACAGAAAACATGCAGCAATCTGCAGATCTCACTTATGCCAACATTTTAAAAAGTATCAGAGTTGGTATACTTTCTAAAGAAACAGAAGCAATATTGAAAACCCGGCACATTAATGCACTTTATGGCGATAATGCATGTGCCACAGATGTTATGGAACAATTATCCCACAAAAATGTCAATTTTATGGCCTTAATGCCAACTCTTGCAAGCTGTTTCAAATTCAATAAATTATGCTAAATAAAGAAATGCAACCAATCATGGAAATTAGCGCCACAGACAAACTAGATGTACATGGTATGACACTACCCATGTGTGACTAAGCCACAACAAGACTAAATAGTTTAGAAAAATCAATCTCAAACACAGCAGGCTTAGAAAAGATATTAAAATTATCCTTAAATTGTAGAGTAATGCTTAAACGTAACCTTGACGTGGACCAAGGACTAGTTAATGGAGCACTGGTGTCATGATCTCTGCTTCCAAAAGGTCAGGGTTTTCCCAACTCCCTTGGAAGCAGATCCATAACCCAGGTTCCGAGTGCCAACCAGTCCCAATTGGGACCTTTTGGACCCAGTCCTGGCGCCAGTGGCACCAGGCTCATAAATATGCCCAGTCCCAGCGCTGGAAGCGCCGGGCTCATAATGCTTGGGTGGACTTACCTTCAGCAGACCATGCTTCTTACTTGCCTGCCAGTTGAGCCTCTGATCCTCTTCTGTTTGGAACTACTTTTCCTGTTGGGTGGGGCTGGAGCCACTCCCTAGATTCAGAACACTGGAACTCTTCTGGAAGGCAGGAACTCTTTTCTTACCAGGAACTCTTTTCTTACTTAGGCGTGGCTGTGGAAGGAGACACCTAAGCACTACAGGAGGCTATTTAAACCACACCCGGTGGATGAATCTTGCTTTGCGTTATTCTGCAACCTCTGCAGCAGAACGCTCATCGTGTCTTCTGCATCCGGTCCTGGGCCTAAGGAAAAAGGCTTACCATCCTGAATCCAGTCTTCAGCAACACCTATAAAGACAAGAAAGAACAGGTTAGCATTCCGGCATCTGAAAGGCAAAGGCTTACCATCCTGAATCCAGTCTTCAGCAACACCTATAAAGACAAGAAAGAACAGGTTAGCATTCCGGCATCTGAAAGGCAAAGGCTTACCTACTCTTCGTGCGCTCCGGAGGTCTTCACACTGCATTCCGGCATCTGAAAGACAAAACAAGGTGCGTTTAAAGACATTGGGGAACTTTAATACTCACGTGCCATTACTCCTTTCCACATCTAATCCAGTGGGTATTCCGGCACCCTGCAGCCGCTCCGAACTCGTACCTGCAAAATAAAAAGACAGTTAGAGCGCATAGTGAAGCAGGCAACAAGCGCTTACTTACGTGCTTCCAGGCGCTTCTATTCATCACACGGGCTCCATCTTCAACTCACTTCAGCCCGTCATCCGCCATCGCCGGAACCCTGCAAAACAAGAGACATCATTACTAAAGACTTTAAAGACATTTGAATGACTCGAAACTTACCGTTCGTGCAGTAAACGACGGACAGCAGTCCTCTGAAGTCAAGAGGCCTGCGCTACCTATCCAGTGAAGAAACTGGTTACAGCACCCTGCCCCGAGGCAGATGGAGAGCTCGGCATTCACTTACCTAAGACATCTTACTCTACACGTCAGGCATACAGTGCACAGAGGTCCAGCCCAAAGAGCCAACCGGGTGCTACACATCACCTTTGAAGATACGGTAGTCGCCCAGTCAAGACCGGCGCCTCTGCGAGAATCAGGTGAGCGTTACAGAACGCAATGCCTACCGCAAAACTCTCGCCCAGGCGCTATGGAAACCTCGGATACTGACCCCCTAGCCCGGTTACTTGGGGAACTAAAGGCAGAAGTGCATGCAGCTCGTCAGGAAACAAATGCTCTAAGAAGGGAACTAATTATTTCCAAGGAGAGAACAGACAATCTTGCTAGACAAGTGCTACAGTCACAAGCCGGACAGACCCCGTTACCCGCATCAGGGGAAAATCTTCCTTCAACATCCTCTATGAATCCAGTGGAGATCAACCTACCTGGGAATGTACCTCTGGCTCCGCCCGAACGATTTTCTGGTGACCCAAAGAGGTTTGCAGTATTTATCAATCAGTGTCGGTTGCACTTCTTATGCCGGCCAGCAGCCTTTCCAACTGATCAAGCAAAAGTAGCTTTTGTACTTTCGTACCTTAGTGGCAATGCGGCAGACTGGTCGATCCCTCTAGTTAATCAAGATGATCCGGTTCTCCATGATTTTCAAGCCTTTCAGCTTAGTATGGAAAAACTGTTCGCAAGACATTCACAGGGGCAGGCCTTGGACAATGAGCTTCTTTCGTTGCGACAGGGTAATCAAGACCTTTTGGCTTATATTGCATCTTTCAATAGACTAATAGTGGAAACTCAATGGCCTGAGGACAAAAGGATTACGCTGTTTTATAGAGGTCTACGTGGAGAGCTCAAAGACGTTTTAGCCCAAGTAGTGAATCCCCCACAAGACTGTTCGGATTATATAGACTTGGTCGTTCAAATAGATCACAGGCTGCAGAACAGGAAGGCAGATCGTTCCAAGTTTGATGCTCGAGTATTTTCCAAACCGCCAACTCCTTCCAAAGGAGTAGACTCCGGGGAACCCATGCGAATAGGGGGTCTGAAAGGTCCTCTAACACAAAGGGAGCGGGAAAGGAGGAAACAGTTGCAATTATGCCTATATTGCGGAAACTCAGGGCACTTTCTTCGAGACTGTCCGGTGAAACCTGCCAAGAAGGCAGTAGGAGCTGCAGTTACCAAAGTTACAAACTCTGAGCAGGGAAACGACCTCGCCCGACAAGAATAGAGGTCCTCTTGCCGAGCGTGAAAACCAGTTCCGTGACCTCGCATTTCGTGATACCTATGGTCCTCATTAGCCCTGATAATCCGGATCGATTACATGCAATTGAAGCTTACGTCGACAGCGGTGCCATCGGCAATTATGTGGATCATGAAATGGTTTTGAGGATGAATCTAACTCTTTGTCCCAAGGCTGTAAAGGACATCATTACTACGGTGGATGGTACGGAGATAGCCTCCGGGCCAGTAACGCATACCACTCAAGAGGTGACGCTAGTAAGTCAAGATGGACACCATGAGAAGATCGTGTTCGATGTGATCAAGGCCCCTCAGTTTCAGATTATTCTAGGAATACCTTGGTTAGAGAAACACAATCCACTGATCAATTGGCGAGCAAGAACGGTCCAGTTTCCAGAATGTGTCTCTACTTGTCACCCTCCACCTGGTGTTGCACTGGCCGCAATTTCTTCAGAGACTCCCCAGTTACCTCCCGAATACCTAGAATACCAAGATGTTTTCCGGAAGGATCAGGCTAACTCTCTACCTCCTCATAGGTCTTATGACTGCCAGATAGACCTGATACCTGGATCTACTCCTCCTTGTAGTAGAATTTATGCCCTCACCGAGCCTGAGAACCTTCACCTTCGACAATACCTGGATCAATACCTGGCAAATGGGTTTATTCGTCCTTCCAAGTCCCCTGCTTCTTCAGCTTTGTTCTTCGTTCCAAAAAAGGAAGGAGACCTTAGAACTTGTATCGATTATCGCTCCCTGAACCAGATCACCGTTAAGAATAGATATCCGTTACCTTTGATCCCTGAACTCCTGGACCAAGTCAGAAAAGCATGCATATATACAAAGCTGGATCTTAGAGGAGCTTACCACTTGGTACGAGTAAAAGAGGGCGATGAATGGAAAACGGCCTTCCGCACCAAGTATGGGCTATTTGAATATCAGGTCATGCCTTTCGGACTTTGCAATGCCCCGGCCGCCTTTCAATATTTTATGAACGATGTCCTCAGAGAGCTCATAGATGTATGTGTTGTTGTTTACATTGACGACATCCTCGTTTATTCTTCATCGGAATCTGAACATCGGAAACACGTGAAAATGGTCCTCGAAAGATTGCGTCAACACAAACTTTTCGCTAAATTGGAAAAATGTGTTTTCAACGTGACTGAAGTTGAATTCTTGGGATTCATATTATCACCTGGCGGAGTGCGTATGGATTCAAAGAAGGTCGATGCAGTTCTCAAATGGCCATCACCATCCTCCGTAAAAGGTGTGCAAAGCATGTTAGGCTTCGCTAACTTTTACCGCAGGTTTATCCCCGAATTCTCTCGAATAGTCCAGCCCATCACTGCCTTGTTAAAGAAAAATAAACGTTTTGAATGGTCTACCGAGGCGGAACAAGCTTTCCAGGATTTGAAGACTAAATTTATCTCTGCACCAATCTTAAAACACCCTCGCCCCGAACTCCCCTACATCGTGGAAACTGATGCTTCAAGCCTTGCCATGGGGGCAGTTCTATCACAAAAGGACCCGGTAACCAATCAGTTGCATCCCGTGGCATTTTGGTCCCGCAAATTCTCGCCTCCTGAAATCAATTACACGATTACTGACAAGGAACTTCTGGCTATCAAGTCTGCCTTTAAGGCTTGGCGGCATTATCTGCTGGGGGCCCGACACACCGTTACTGTGATTACGGATCACCGAAACCTGCAATATTTGAAGACCGCAAAAGCCCAATCCTCTAGACAACTCCGTTGGGCATTATTCTTTGCAGAGTTTGACTTCATAATTACCTATCGACCTGGTACAAAGAACGGTAAAGCTGATGCCCTTTCTCGGATGGGAGTGGAAGAACACTTGGTCAACCCTAAACCTGTACCAATCATTCCCGAACAAAGAATTCTGGGTGTAATCACCACAGAATCCATAGAGGAAGTTAAGGATAAAGCCAGGCAACTTGTAACTCCAGCAGACATACAGAATTGGCATCTGCAGGGAAAGGACTTTGCAGTAAAGGACAACTTATTGTATTTCCAAGAACGATTATACCTACCCAGCACAGATTTACAGAAAAAAGTAATCTCTTGTTATCACGACTCTTTAATGGAAGGTCATCCCGGTATAGCCAAGACCTCAGAAAAGATCAAGCGCTACTTCTGGTGGCCGTCTTGGAAAAAAGATATCAGAGACTTTATAATGTCCTGTGGAGTATGCGCCCAAAACAAGAGTCAAAAGGAAAGACCAGCAGGCCTCTTACGCCCTATTGACATCCCACCTCGCCCTTGGCATACGCTTTCTATGGACTTCATCACCGATCTACCTCCATGCTCCGGATACAATACGATTCTAGTAATCGTGGACTTATTCTCCAAGATGGCGCATTTCATTCCGCTCAAAGGCTTGCCAACAGCAGCAACTCTGGCCCGAGAATTTCTCGAAAACATCGTCCGACTGCACGGTTTTCCTTCGGTTCTAATTTCGGATCGAGGTAGTCAATTTATTTCTCATTTTTGGCGAAGTTGCTGTCGGTCGGCTCAAATTGATGTGAGACTATCGACCAGTCACCACCCTCAGACCGACGGACAAACCGAGAGGACCAATCAAACTCTGGAACAGTATTTACGCTGCATTCTGCAACAAACTGAAAAAACTTGGAAAGATATCCTTTGGATAGCCGAGTATGCCTACAATAACTCTGTCCATTCGGGAACTGGGAAAACCCCGTTTTTTCTTTTGTACGGCAGTCACCCTCGAACCTCGGAGTTGGATCCCCTCCAAGATCTTGAAACACCAGCAGTAGACTACCTGCATTCTACAATCACCCAAGCCTTTAAGGAAGCTGTTTCTCACCTTCAAAGGGCTAAAGAACAATACAAGAAAGGAGCAGATCAACATCGGAAGGAAGCCCCTCACTATCAAGTAGGGGATCAAGTCTGGTTATCCACCAAATATCTATCTCTAAAAGGGCCACGCACATTCAACCCAAGATACCTTGGTCCCTATTCCATCACTACCATAGTAAACCCAGTAGCGGTCAAGTTGGACTTGCCCCCGCACATGAAGATACATCCGGTCTTCCACGTCTCTCTATTAAAACCCGTGCAACCTCAAACCCGACTAACCAAATCTCCAAAACCTATCCTAGTGGATGGAGAACTCGAGTTTGAAGTCAAAAGCATTCTGGACTCCAAGATCTCCAAATCTAAACTATTCTACCTAATTGACTGGAAAGGCTACGGCCCCCAAGAGAGATCCTGGGAACCTGCTGAATATGTCCACGCTCCTCGCCTAATCAAAAGATTTCACCGAACATTTCCTGACAAGCCAAAACCCCCGGAGAAGCCCGGTTTGGGAGGGGCCTTGAGGGGGGGTACTGTCATGATCTCTGCTTCCAAAAGGTCAGGGTTTTCCCAACTCCCTTGGAAGCAGATCCATAACCCAGGTTCCGAGTGCCAACCAGTCCCAATTGGGACCTTTTGGACCCAGTCCTGGCGCCAGTGGCACCAGGCTCATAAATATGCCCAGTCCCAGCGCTGGAAGCGCCGGGCTCATAATGCTTGGGTGGACTTACCTTCAGCAGACCATGCTGCTTACTTGCCTGCCAGTTGAGCCTCTGATCCTCTTCTGTTTGGAACTACTTTTCCTGTTGGGTGGGGCTGGAGCCACTCCCTAGATTCAGAACACTGGAACTCTTCTGGAAGGCAGGAACTCTTTTCTTACCAGGAACTCTTTTCTTACTTAGGCGTGGCTGTGGAAGGAGACACCTAAGCACTACAGGAGGCTATTTAAACCACACCCGGTGGATGAATCTTGCTTTGCGTTATTCTGCAACCTCTGCAGCAGAACGCTCATCGTGTCTTCTGCATCCGGTCCTGGGCCTAAGGAAAAAGGCTTACCATCCTGAATCCAGTCTTCAGCAACACCTATAAAGACAAGAAAGAACAGGTTAGCATTCCGGCATCTGAAAGGCAAAGGCTTACCATCCTGAATCCAGTCTTCAGCAACACCTATAAAGACAAGAAATAACAGGTTAGCATTCCGGCATCTGAAAGGCAAAGGCTTACCTACTCTTCGTGCGCTCCGGAGGTCTTCACACTGCATTCCGGCATCTGAAAGACAAAACAAGGTGCGTTTAAAGACATTGGGGAACTTTAATACTCACGTGCCATTACTCCTTTCCACATCTAATCCAGTGGGTATTCCGGCACCCTGCAGCCGCTCCGAACTCGTACCTGCAAAATAAAAAGACAGTTAGAGCGCATAGTGAAGCAGGCAACAAGCGCTTACTTACGTGCTTCCAGGCGCTTCTATTCATCACACGGGCTCCATCTTCAACTCACTTCAGCCCATCATCCGCCATCGCCGGAACCCTGCAAAACAAGAGACATCATTACTAAAGACTTTAAAGACATTTGAATGACTCGAAACTTACCGTTCGTGCAGTAAACGACGGACAGCAGTCCTCTGAAGTCAAGAGGCCTGCGCTACCTATCCAGTGAAGAAACTGGTTACAGCACCCTGCCCCGAGGCAGATGGAGAGCTCGGCATTCACTTACCTAAGACATCTTACTCTACACGTCAGGCATACAGTGCACAGAGGTCCAGCCCAAAGAGCCAACCGGGTGCTACACATCACCTTTGAAGATACGGTAGTCGCCCAGTCAAGACCGGCGCCTCTGCGAGAATCAGGTGAGCATTACAACTGGGTACAGTTGTTGGCTTTCAAACATACCCACGCGACAACAAAAATTCAGTTTTTCAATATACTCTTTGACAAACTTTCAGAAGTAAAAAGGATAGGACGCTCAACAGCTAGATTCCTTCTCTTCAAAGATATGTATGTACGCAGAGAACAATTTTCTCTAACTCTTGCATACGCAGTCACGATTCATAAATCACAAGGTCTTACCCTAGACGATGCTATGATAGATATTGGTAACACAGTCTTTAAAGAAGGCATGAGCTGTGTAGCACTATCACGCTTACGTACAGTTGATGGTCTATTTCTAATCAACTTTGATGAAAGTAAAATAAATGCTGATATTGCTTGCATTTTAGAATACAATAGACTCCACTCACTATACACCCCCCACCTAAACACATATTCTGTTCCACAAAAAGTAAAACGTTATAAAAGAAAAATAAATCAAACAGAAATGCAACAGGATGTCACTGCAAATCCTCCAAAGAGAGTAAAAGAAACTAATACGTCATCAAGTACCACAAGCAAAAAAGAATCAATTAGGGAAAGTAAACCAAGTACTTCTTTAAAGAAGGAAGACAAACTCCAAAAAAAGCAGTAGATACAGAACTACCTGGACCATTTAAATTCTCAAATATAGTTGGTGTAAATTGCTATGCAAATGTAGCAATGAATATTCTATTTCAATTACCACCAATTGTTGACAACATTTACTTACACAGTACAGACCCATTGTGTTTGCAAATGTAAGTACTTCACAGAAATGCAGCAAACAATCCTTACAACACATATAGTGTTTTTGGAATAAGACAACAATTGGACCACTGTGCTGGAATGGTGAAATTCACTATAAATTCACAGGAAGATCCACAAGAATTTCTAATGTACTTACTACAAGTACTGGAAAACAAAAACATACCTGTAAATGAAATCTTTCAGATTTCATACATGTGGAAACATACATGCACTCTCTGCAACAATGTGACACAAGAAGAAATCCCCAATGAACGCTTCATATATATATAAATACCAAATTTTGAATCCATTCCATTTCAGCGACTTGTACAAAATGCAAAACATGGTAGATTATGCTCTACCTGCAATTCAGATAATCGCTCCACGTTAGTAATACAAACACATAGTAAATATATAATACTAATGCTTCTACGTTACAATGCATATGGTACCAAAAACAACTGCAAGCTGACTGGATTCACACATGGTCAAATATCACTTGGTAAGAAAACCTTCACAACAATAGGTATAATCTACCACAGGAGCCACAACCAATTCAGGGCACTCCACTGCATATATAAAAAAGAAATGTGGATGGTTTGAATGTAATGATAGTACCATTACCCTAAAGCAGAGATTACCAGGAAATCTTACAAACGCTTATTTGATGTTCTTAAAACCAAAATTTTATAACTAAACTGTATTTAAAACCTAAGTAAACTTGTGTTAAAAAAATATAAACTGTTAGAATAACTGCTCAAAGATTCTACAACAACTAATCAGATAAATGAATACCACTAAATTAGACCAAAAAATACACAGCTAGAATATGCCAATTGGTATCTAACTGTCCCAAAATTTAACAATATCCAAATAGATAAATCAATACCACTAAAATATGTAAAAAAAATAGACAGTTTGAATACGCCAATTGGTATCTAACTGCTCCAAAATTTTATAATATCAAAACAAATAAATAATATGTTACTGCACCAAAAAAATACAACAATAAAGCATTAGCCAGAAACAACAAGTGAACACTGAAAACAAACAAACAAATAAACTGTAGCATAACAGAAAAAGTTTTTTTTTAATCCAACATGGATTTTTTTTTCTCCCACAGACCCAAAGATTTTAGCAACAAATACAGAAACTGAGCAAATTGCACAGTACTCTGATTTGTAATCTACTAAATATGAGGGTCCAAAAAAAATATATTGATTATACAATGTAATAAGTCATTACAAAATACTAATACTAACATGCTATTTTCTTTTATCACAGAAATGAACAAGAAAAACATGGACTCCCGTTACTAGACCAAACAGTAAGTATACAATAATAAGGAGTACCATAGCAGCATATCACATCCATAGTATCTAATACCTTTGTTCCTTATACATTTGTTTTTCACCCAAAGTTATAAGCAAATATGAATGTGATATGCTGTGGTGGTTGTTGCCAGGGCATAGAGTCTTGGGTGCATGGCCAAATGGCCATATGGCCATGCACCCAAGACTCTATGCCCTGGCAACAACCACCGCAGCATATCACATCCATAGAGTCAAACATTTCAACTATGGTCTATGGAAACTTTTAATGTCCGCGGACATTATGAGTGTTCTTAGAACACTTTCAACTTTCCAGCGAGCAATACGGACAGTGTTTGCAGGACACCCCCTACAAACATTTCAGAACAACGCGATAGTTCTTCGAACACTTTCAACTTGACAACGAACAATACGGACAGCGTCCTCAGGACACCCCCATTTTGTTTATTTGCGAACATTTCAGTACACTGCAAGTGTTCTTAGAACAGTTTCAGTTTGCTTGCGAACAAAACTGACACATATTGAGTCCTCAGAACACACCCCATTCAGTTTATTTAGAACATTTCAGAACCCCTGTGATGTCCGCAGACAAATCGAACACAAAAAGAATGTCTAACACATAAAAAGCACAACTTTCATCATACACTCCCACCCTCCCCAAACACTCCTGTACAGCAAAACACTCTACTAAATACACATTTTGAACAAAGTTTCACCGCGCTGTCCGCGGACGACCGCAAATCCAAGATGGCAGGCGCTACTGAAAATCTGATGCGCTTCACGCTCCACGCCGTCCAATCAGCGAACACGTTGCATGTCCGCGAACATCATGCAAGCCGATTGGCCAATCAGGACACTGTCCGCGGAGCGAACAGGGAAGTGTGTTTGTGGACCGAACACAGATATCACTAATTTTTTTTACCTACTTTTTGGTCATTTTAAAATAAAATACTGGACGGATTTTCACCAAATTTGCAAAAGTACACTTTCGACACCAAGCCGCTGCTCCTGGTCCAAAATTTGGTGAAAATCTGTCCAGCGGTTTGGGCTGTAGACGCAAGCAAAAATTCTTTCCCATTCAGTCTATGGGAAAAAAAAAGTTTTGGAACCCCCCTATAACTTTTATATATATAGATATATATATGTAATGGTTTTGCATTCAATTAATTGTTGTTTTTCTTTTTCCTTTTTTTTTTCTTTTCATGTTTTATTGTTTGTAAATACAGTATAAATTGAATATTTAATGTTTTGTAAAGTTGACTTATACCAGCTATATCAATTAAAAAAAACATTTTTTAAAAAAAAGATATGCAGCCATGGGCATGAGAACAGCATCAGGGCACCTGCCCACACAAACACAGTCACCAACATGTACATGCAACAGCACGACCAGCAAGTAAGCAACATGTACCACCACCCATACCTGGGAACAAATTGCACATGTTATGTGGCCCAGCATACATATATTGCATGTACACACATACACTTGTGCTCCAAATGCAATGGGATGAGATGTCACATCCCTGTCCCGGAGATGTCAATGCATCAACTTGACATACACAGACATCCATGCACATGTGCCACACTCAGCAGTTGTGACTGCACAGATGCACTGTCAGGTGTGGCACACATTTAGTGGTCCATCATGTATGTCCCTCTCATGCCCACAACACAGCATGTCTGCATCTGTACTGTCCCAGATATTGGTCCATAATCTCACACAACATGTGCCAGAGTAGAAGTAAATGATGAAAAATCTGCCAATACCCATGCAAATGCCGATATACAATGTCTGATGTCACATATGCCCAGCATTGGCATGAGGCAGCACGCTGCTGTGTCTCACGCCACACACAAGCTGTAAACAGGATGTGGCATCTGCAAAAATGCATGCCACAAAAACGGTGTATAGCATTGCTCCACAGGGGTTCTCGCCAGCAGCTTTCAGATTACTTCTCCAGGCACAGATATGGGAGTGAATGTCCGCATAGAACCTCTCAAGGACCCACAGCTCTACCTGGGAGAACCAGTGGCAGCCTGGATGGTACACCTCCATGGTGGGTTCTTTGGTGAGGGCTGTCACCACCTTGGAATTGCAATGGGCCTTGAGGTCATCCCAATGCTTTCAAACTGTCTTCCCTGTGTGGTCTGCCAGCCACACAGCGTTGATTGCAGCTGTGATGTCATCCCAGATCTTCAGCCTTGCATTGTTGCCCAGCTGTATTGCTGGGTTAAAGAGTGCATCATAGGCACCCAGGACCCGATCCATCAGGATGGCAACTTCGGTGGAGTTGAAGTTGGCAGCCCTTTGCCTCCAGGTGGGGGTGCTGCACTCCTCAGAGGATGTAGATGGGCAGAAATGGCACCCAAGAGACAGGGCCCCGGTGTAGGCGCTGTGGAGCTGTGATGGTGTTGGCAGGGAGAGGTGGCAGTCCCAAGTACAGAAGAGGTGGTCACAGGCCCAAAACAGGAGTACAGGTAAAAGTAGGACAGCTGGCACACCAAGACAGTGGTGATTGCAAGCAGGCACTCAACTCAAGCAGGCAGCAGCAGATTATGAGTGAGTGAGACAAAGCACTGCCGGAGAAGGCAAAAACAGGAGTTTGCAGGCAGGAGGAACTCTGGTGTGTGTCTCTCATCCGTAGCAGCCAATAACAGAGTAAAGGGCCTTAATAGATAAGTTACTTCCTATGTGCAGGGATGCAGCACAACTATGCGGCACGCCTAAGTGGGTCACGGCAATGACAGTATAATATAAGGCAGGCGACACACATCTCTGGTTGTGCGCCTGAATGTACGAGCTGGATGAGTATCGCATACATATTTGGGGGTGCTACGCAAGCCATTTCCTTCAGGTACTGCGCACCGCATATTTTATTTTCTGGTGGGCTACCTCTGCTATTTTTGAGTTTAGGGGTGCCACTGCGTATCGCGTATAGTATCTTCCACTTTTTGCAAGCTTTCCAGTATCGCGTACACAGTTCTTGAGTTTAGGGGTGCCTCTGTGTATCGCATAAATTATTTTTTGCTTTTTGGAAGCTTTCCGGTATGGCATATGCAATTATTAGCTTAGGGGTGCCTCTACATATTGCAGATAGTTTTCTTTTTGCTTTTTGGAAGCTTTCTGGTATCGCGTACACCATTTTTGAGTTTAGAGGTGCCTCTGCTTATCGCCTACCGTATTTTTTGTGTTTAGGTTACATTGGAGCCTTGCTGGAATATATATCTACATCGCACATCACATAGACTGTTCCCTTCCTCATATTGCTCAGAACAATATCTTGGTGTGCCTTCCATTTTTCCTTTCCACCTGAAACATTAGTGGAAAGGCCCCGAGAGGGAAAGGGGACAGCCCGGGTCAGGATCAAGGACGTGGTGGGGACACATCTGCCCCAGCCCAGGAGGATGTGGTGGGCCTCAGGCCATAGGAGGACCCACACCTGGACACCAACGTGGTCACAGACAGACAACTGAAGCACCACCTAGGTCCTCACAGGCCAAGAAGGACACCCTGCAGAGCAGGAAGAGGCTCAATCCCAAAGTACAGTTTCCAGAGGAGGTGATGAGGGAAGCACTTCAGACCGCCAGCTCTGTCAGCAGCTAAGGGTGTGCACTGTCTCTTGTGTTAAGTCTATATTATTGGTCAGCAAAGTCTTTGCATGCATTCTACATATTTGGTAGCTGGGGCTGTAATCATTGAGTCACAGTATATGTCACTGCAGATGGGTGTCTGGCACATACATGTGTGTGTATGTGCACTGCCATTTCGATGCATGTGAATTGTATTGGAGGATGCACTTACAGAATTTATGACAAAAATGGAATGGATTGTGCAACACTTGTCACACTTGAGCCAATGACAGTACTTCCCACAATCTGGTTGTACACACTAATTAACAAAATGCATTCTCTGTGCATCTGTGCTCTGTGTATTTTGGTTCTCCAACACTTGTCTCACTGACTTTGATGATGTCTCCTTACTGACACCCTTGTACTTCCCCTGCCCTATAGTTCCTATGGAGCCTTGTAGATGTACTCCCTGTCCACTCTACTCTTTGACCTGTGCCACTGTCAACTCCACTCCCACATCGGCTCACATGAAATGCCATGCTACTGTTCCACACGTAACCCACACATCCATTGTCAGGTCTTCAGATCCTCAGCTGCTTTGCTTCATGGCGTTTATTAGGCAGAATTATATGCAGTACCCTTTGGGAACACCACACACAATTAAGACTACAAGTGACAGTACGAATTCACCTTTGGTACAAGTCTGTACTACACAGTAAAGTGGTAGCGATGGCTGAGCAGCCAGACTTATCTCAAGAGTAAGTGAGCAGTATCAATAGTTACAAAAAGGACAGCAATTACTATGATTCAAACAAACACTGACTCAAGGTTTCTGAGTAAAAGAATATACATTTATTTACACATCAGTTGTATAACAGTTCACTAAAGTAAAGCAGTTGAAAAATCACACTCTTAATACACTACACCACTCCCCATAGATTCTGGACAAGTTAGGCTCAAAATGAAGTGTGAGCAAAATGGCACTCCAGCAATTTAAAAGGGAGGGAAAGACAAAGTTACGCAGAAATTGAGTAACACCAACAAGTAAATAAGCAGAGCAATATAGAAAAAGGAACTACAATGAGGAAATGAGATTCAAACAGGCCAAGGCCCAAAATCAATGGGTCAGAGTCTTGTGCTCAATATCACACAGTTCAGGGTAGTTCATGGTTAAGTCTTTGCCAAGAGTTCCGGACGAAGTTGGTCAGCAGAAACGTTAGTTTAAAGAAAGGAGAAGGACCAGCCCTCGGATTGGAAAAAGGTTTCACACACTTTCAACGTAGCTGGACGAAACGAAGAACCAGATTTGAACAGTACCTTAAAGGGAGAAGAAGGTTGTAACTGAGGCAAACGTTCCTGGCCGGTCCTGCAGGCTCACGGTTCCTGTCGGACTGACATGAAGTAGGAAGACTGGAGGGTCCTGCACTGCCCAGTGAAGAAACCAACAACAGAGCAAAGCAACAAATAAAAGGTGTGCTCCTTAAAATGCAAGCAGGTTCCGTTCCTCCTGGCTATCCGGTTCACTGTAGCTCTGTACAGCAAATTCGACCAGAGAAGGGAGCCTTGCTTGGAGTTTGGGTGAACTGATTGGTCCCACCAGCTCAAGGGGAGAAGATTCCTTGCAGATCTTCCCTGACGTTGGAGTATGAAGATTCAGAGCTGCAGCAGGGCTTCACCAGGCAGTTCAGTCATTGTAGGGGCCCTCTTATGTCAGCTCCTCTTCGGTTCTCTCGTCCCAGTGGCGACTCTGCCTTTCCAGACCGAGAGACATGTTTTTTATGCAGTTTTCCCCAATTCACACAGCCTGGCTGTCAATCACAGAACAGGGTGGCTGTCCCGCTGGGACAGTCACCACAGCAAATCAGATAAGAGTGCGACATAGGTCTCCAAGGAGACCCTGTGCAGGGAGTCCTAAACCCCTCCCTCACATCCTGTCTACCCCCAGACATACAGGCACCTAAGGAGGGATTCTGTGTAGAAGCCCGCGAAAGGTTGGCGAGCAAAGGAACCAAACCTGGTTTGGCGTGCAAGAAAAACTTTTACAAAAAGAAATGGCGAATAAACCCAGCGGGAACCGTATAAAAATGTACATGGTCTAGCGGATTTAAGTTGAAGGCTACCAAGATAGCCTAAACAATACCAGAGTTATTTAAGATAACCGCGGTCGGAAAAATAGGGCAGTTACCACTGCCACCATCCAAGTCTTAATGAAAACCGGAGCGAAACAATGCTCCAAGACAAACAGACAAAAAGGATAAGTATTAACCCTTTCCAGACCTCTATTTAGATAGTTTATACTGGGTCTGTGAGTTTTAAAAGACACTAATAAAGTCAATGGCAACTTTACATGTTTCTGGGAGACAGTAGTCAGTCCCAGAAAAATGGAGTCAGAGTTGGGAAGTCTAAAGGACAACCCTGTGTTACTGCACTGAGGGTGCTGTGTAACACACAGTAAAACGATGATGCCTATGGAGTAGGCGGGCACCACAGTCTATGAACACAAGAAAATGTTAAATACACACAGCAAAACACATGTAAGAGTGGGAAAAAAGGCTCACACTCTTACCAGGTGAAAAAAATAATCCTAGAAATCCAGCAAAGCTGCCGAGGGTCTCAGTAGGTAAGGGAAATTAGCCATTCTGGAGAATTCTAACACTCGCCCCCCCAGACTAAGGGACAGGAGGATTTAATCCACTCCTGGATGAATCTTTACCTCTAGTCGGTTAAAAACATCCTAGAGAGACCATCAGCATTTTGGTGGTGACATCCTGCTCTGTGCTCAATGGTGAAATCAAACCCTTGCAGGCAGATTGACCATCATAGAATTTTTGGGTTCTCCCCTTTGATTTGCATTAACCCTCTCAAGGGTTGGTGGTTTGTCTGAATCACAAAAGTAGATCCATACAAAAAGGGTCTAAACTTCCTCAGAGACCACACAATGGCAAAATATTCACACTCCTCTATGGTTGCCCACCTTGTTTCTGGTTCCATCAGTCTCCTACTGATGAAGCAAATGGGGTGCTCCCTACCTTTCTCATCCAGTTGACTAAGGACTGCACCTATACCTGTATAGGAGGCATCTATCTGCACAATGAAGGGTTGCTGATAACCAGTTGCTCTTAGGACTGGAGCTTGACAAAGGGCTTTCTTCCGGTTCTCAAAGGCTTGGGTGCACTCCTCATTCCATTTAATCTTTTTAGGGAATTTTGGAGAAGAGATCACATTCAAGGGAGAAGCTATGGTCCCATAGTTCTCTATGAAATTCCTGTAGTACCCAGTGAGACTTAGGAAAGCTCTCACTTGGGTTTGAGTAGTAGGGGTGGCCCAGTTTTGTACAGCTTGTACTTTGCTAGGCAATGGCCTTATTTCACCTCCTCCTACCTCATGACCAAGGTAGACCACTTTACTCTGACCAATTTGACATTTGCTAGCCTTTATGGTCAGATGGGCCTGCCTTCTCAAGAGCATGCAGATATATCCTACGTGATCAATATGTTCCTTCCATGTAGGGCTGAACACTGGAATGTCATCCAAGTATGCCATGCAGAAGTTCTCCATCCCATTCAGAACTTGATTTACCATCCTTCGGAAAGCAGCAGGTGCATTCTTTAGTCCAAAATATAACCTTAAACTGGTAGAGGCCTGCTGGGGTTGAGAATGCAGTTTTCTCCTTTGCATGGTCTGTCAGGGCTATTTGCCAATAGCCTGACATCAGATCAAATGTACTGATGTACTTGGCTGAACCAAGTCTATCCACCAGTTCATCTGTCCTTGGCAAAAGATGGGCATCAGTCTTTGTGACTGCATTTAGAGCTCTATAGTCCACACAAAATCTCAATTCCTTGAATCCTGCCTTTGGTACTAGAACAACTGGACTAGACCATGGACTTGTAGAAGGCTCTATAACCCCAAGATCAAGAATCTTGCTGACCTCTCCTTTGATGTGGGATCTCACATGTTATGACATTCTGTAACCTCTGCTTTTCACAGCTAAACAGTCACCAGTGAGAATATCATGCTGGCCCCAAGGGGTGAGGCCTGGTGAAAGTGTAAACAGGGAGGCAAACTGATTTAACATAACTTTGTACTCCTCCTGTTGTTCAGATGTCAGTTGAGAAGAGAGATTGACTCCTTCTATTTTCTCATCCAAAGGTTTGCCTCTGAGGAGGTCAGGTAGAGGTTCACTCTCCTCCTCCGCTTGAGCTGAAGCTAGAAGCAAAGCTCCCACTTTTGGTCTCGAGACATATGCCTTCAAACGGTTTGTGTGAAAGACTCCGGGAGCCTCCTTAGGTCTACCTAAGTCCACCAAATAGTTCAGCTCTCCAAGATTGCCCACAACCTTGAAGAGTCCTATCCATTTGTCCTGCAAAGCTCTCTGCCTTGTTGGCAGCATAATTAAAACAGTAAACTCAACCATGCTGGCCTTCTGGTCATGCCAATGTTAGACCAGAGCCTGAATTGCTTTCAAGTTATCAGTAGCTTCTGACATCATGTGTGATATTCTCCTTCAGAGACCTATCACATAGTCAGTCACTCTGACTGGCTTGGGGGAAGGAGCACTCTCCAACCCCTCCTTAATCAGGGCCAATGGACCTCTGACTGGATGGCCATAGAGAAGTTCAAAGGGACTGTAAGCAACTCCCTCCTGAGGGACTTCACAATTAAGCAAAGAGAAGGCATGGCAGTAGAAGGTCCCACTTTCTTTTAAGGGGTTCCTCTAAAGCACCTATCATGCTCTTCATAGTTTGATTAAACCTCTCTTCCAGTCCATTTGCCTGTGGATGGCAGGCTGAAAAAAGAACTTGTAAGTGACACCACAGTTTTTCCACATAGCTTGCATGTAGTGGGACATAACATTGGATCCCCTGTCGGATATCACTTCCTTACGAAACCCTACTCTGGTGAAAATACCAAGTAGAGCCTTAGCCAAAGCCTGAGCCGTAACAGTTCTCATAGGTACGGCTCCTGGGTATCTTGTAGCATGGTCTACTACAACCAGGATAAACCTGTTCCCTGAAGATGTGGGAGGGTCAAGGGGACCAACAATGTCGATACCTACCCTCTCAAAAGGAACTCCCACCCCTGGCAGAGGCACCAGGAGTGCCACATTCTTGGCTCCACTCTTGCCAGAGGTTTGGCAAGTGTGACACCTCATACAGAATTTGTCAATTTCTGAACCCATTTTAGGCCAGTAGAAGTATAAGGAGAGCCTTTCCTTGGTCTTTTTGAAACTCAAATGACCAGCCAAACGTATCTCATGGGCCAACTGTAGGAACTGGGGTCTGTTGGCAAGGGGCAATACAATTTGTTTGCAGTCCCCAGGGATAGACTCAGTCGGTTCACTGTAGAAGACGTCATCTTCCCAGCTTAACCTATGCTTTCCAACTCCTTACCCATCAATTTGTTTAGCCGCCTGTTGTCGAAGACCTTCGAGAGTATGGCACTCTCTTTGTCATCTGCTGAAGTCTGCCCTGTTGGTCCCCCCTTCTGCCAGTAAAGACTGCAGCTCAGGATGGTCAACAGGGTCAAGATCTCCAACCAAAATAGTGTCTTCCTCCAGATCTGACTCTTCAGAAACTGGATCAACCACACATGGTTGTACCTCACACTCTGCCTCTGCAGGTGGAGGAGTCACAGGTGTGACTTTGGACAATCTCGGGGATGTCCTTGTGGGTAGCACAGGGGTGCTATCTGACTTTTTCCTTGAGGTCTTGGGTTTCCCCTTTGCCTCTTTCTTTCCAGAAATAGCAGTGAGCAACTCCTGTGGAGTGGGAGTGATAGTTTCCTCTATCAACTCCTCTGGAGAGCTTCTTAAGGTCCTCTCCTTTTCAGGCCTAGTGAGCTCCTGTCTCCTCTTACTGGATGGCCTGGGTGTGCTTGACACAACTCCAAGAGTTTTCAGGTCATTACCCAACAGGTCTCTCCCAGGCACTTCACAATTCACACTAACAGGTATCTTGATAGTCATATCATTACACTGGATGAGAGCTGGTAACTGGGGAAGCATTTGCACAGGGCCTCCACCTAACTTGGTGAGGCATTTGGGTGCCTTTGCAACATCCTCCACCTTGAAAAATGATTCATCCACCACAGTTATGCTGGTTCCAGTATCCCTGATGGCAGGAGCCTCCTGGCCATTCACAAGAACACCATCTTTATAATACTCTTTAGTATTATCAGGGATGGAATTATAGACATCTAAATTCTGTTGTTCCCACAAGCCCAAGGACACTAAAGAAACACTAGCTGAGACTCTTATGGGTTAATCAGCTAGTAGGTGAAAGTTTCCACTTGCCATAGGTACTTCTTCCTCTGGGGAGACGGCTAAGGAAACAGTGTGGACCCCTGAAGGTTTACCCTTACATCTGGGATCCCCTTTCACATGGTCAGTTGACCCACAAACATAACATTTCCCAAATGTCTTGATGAATGGGGGTTTGTTCTGACCTCCATCTGGTTTGGGTCCAGATGGTGCACTAGCCTGATTCGGTTTCCCTTGGGGTTTACCATTATGTTGCTGTTTGTGGCCCTCTTTTGGATTGGAGTTATTATAATTCTCCTTGTTATCTTTCTTTGGCTGCTTTCCTTCTTCCTTCTTCTGAGTTTCCCCAGAATCCATGTGAGTAACCCTGTTGGCAACCCACAAATCAGCAGCCTTAGCTAATCTCTTTGGATCTATCTCCTTAGAATCAGCCAAGTGCTGTCTGAGCTCAGGAGAGCAGACATCATAAATTGACTCCAACATAACAAGATTTCTCATACCTTCATAAGTGTTCACACTGTAACCCTTAACACAACCATCTAAGTTTTTCAAACATTCACATACACCGGAAGCCCATGGGGTACCAACATGCTTTTTGATGGTCCTAAACCTCTTAATGTACTGGGAATGGGTCTTCCCAAATCTAGCAATTAAAGCTAGCTTCACACACTCATAATCCAGCTTATCCACCTCCCCCAACTCCATCACAACATCAGATGTAACAGTGGGTTGCCTAGAGAAGAGCCAGGGAAACAACGGATTCCCTGTAATGTTTTGAATCCCATGGTTATATTCAAACATTGCCAACCAATCCAAAATATCAAGCTTAACCTCATACATACCCACAATTTCTTTAGGCATACAGGGTCTCTTAGGACTGGAAGAGCAAGAAGACTCTGTGAGAGAAGCGTTTTCAATAGACAACTTTTTCATTTCTAAGGCATGGTTCGTCTCCATTTCTCTGAGCTTAAGTTCTTGATGTTTTTGTTCAGTTTGAGCATTTAAACATTTAAATTCCAATTCAAGCCTCATCTTTTTTAGAGCAATGAATTCAGTGTAGGACCTCTAGGGGTCCCAGTGGACAAAAGTTGAGGTTGCTGAGCAGGTAAGGGACCAGTGAGGCCTACATTATGAGACACATATACTTCCTCTAACTCATCAATAATAGTCACATTGTCATCCTCATTATTTTTCAATTTTGCTGAGGGGCCAGGTATGTCTGACCCACCCTCCAGACTTTCAACAACCTTTCAATCAATTCAGACTTTTTGCCTTTAACAGAGATTCCTTTCTCTACACAGATTTCTCAGATAATCCACAGTGTAAATAAGGAGGGTCTCCTGACTGTAGCTTTCTAAATCAGACATGAATAATATTGCTTTTTAGTGATGTTAGCCTTGTGGTTAGTTGATCCAAGGCAATAGCAGCACTCTAATTGTAACCACTATACTTGAGCCTCACTGTTGTACACCAGTGTTAGGCATAATTATATGCAGTACCCTTTGGGAACGCCACACACAATTAAGACTACAAGTGACAGTACAAATTCACCTTTGGTAGAAGCCTGTACTACACAGTGAAGTGGTAGCGATGGCTGAGAAGCCAGACTTATCACAAGAGTAAGTGAGCAGTATCAATAGTTACACAAAGGACAGCAATTACTATGATTCAAACAAACACTGACTCAAGGTTTCTGAGTAAAAGAATACACATTTATTTACACATTAGTTGTATAACAGTTCACTAAAGTAAAGCAGTTGAAAAATCACACTCTTAATACACTACACCAGCCCCCATAAATTCTGGACAAGTTAGGCTCAACAGGAAGTGTGAGCAAAATGGCCTTGCAGCAATTTAAAAGGGAGGGAAAGACGAAGTTAGGCAGAAATTGAGTAACACTCACAAGTAAAAGTAATTTTGCAGGGTAATCTAGAAAAAGGTACTACAGTGAGGAAGTCAGATTCAAACAGGGCCTGGCCCAAAGTCAATGGGTCAGAATCTTTTGCTCAAGATCACACAGCTCACGGTAGTTTGCGGTTAAGTCTTTGCCAAGAGTTCCAGATGAAGTTGGTCGGCAGAAACGTTAGTTTAAAGAATGGAGAAGGACCAGCCCTCGGATTGGAAAAAGGTTTCACACGCTTTCACCGCGGCTGGACGAAACGAACAACCAGATTTGAACAGTACCTTAAATGGAGAAGAAGGCTCTAGCTGAGACGGACGTTCCTTGCAGGTCCTGCAGGATCACGGTTCCTGAAGCGACTGTCGTACTGACACAAAGTAGGAAGACTGGAGGGTCCTGGACTGCCCAGGGAAGAAACCAGCAGCAGAGCAAAGCAACAAATAAAAGGTGCGCTCCTTAAAACGGAAGCAGAGTCCGTTCCTCCTAGCTATCAGGTTCACTGTAGCTCTGTACAGCAAATTCGACCAGAGAAGGGAGCCTTGCTTGGAGTTTGGGTGAACTGGTTGGTCCCACCAGCTCAAGGGGAGAAGATTCCTTGCAGGTCTTCCCTGTCATTGAAGTATGAAGATTCAGACCTGCAGCAGGGCTTCACCGGGTGGTTCAGTTTTGTAGGGGTCCGCTTCTGTCAGCTCCTCTTCAGTTCTCTCGTTCCAGTGGCGACTCTGCCTTTCCTGACCCAGAGACCTGCTTTTTATACAGTTTTCCCCCATTCACACAGCAGGGTGGCTGTCCCGCCGAGACAGTCCCCACAGCCAATCAAATCAGAGTGCAACATGGGTCTCCAAGGAGACCCTGTGCATGGAGTCCTAAACCCCTCCCTCACATCCGGTCCCCCCCAGACATACAGGCACCTAAGGAGGGCTTCTGTGTAGAAGCCCACGAAAGGTTGGCGAATAAAGGAACCAAACCTGGTTTGGCGCGCGAGAAAGACTTTTACAAAAAGAAATGGCGAATAAACCCAGTCGGAATCGTATAAAAACGTCTATACTCTAGCGGGTTTAATTTCAAGGCTACCAAGATAGCCTAAAACAATACCAGAGTTATTTAAGATAACTGTGGTAGGAAAAATAGGGTAGTTACCACTGCCAACATCCAAGTCTTAATGAAAAGGGAGCGATACAATGCTCCAAGTTAAATAGACAAACAGAGATAAGTATTAACCCTTTCCAGAACTCTATTTAATATTGTTTGTACTGGGTCTGTGAGTTTTAAAAGAGACTAATAAAGTCAATGGCAACTTTACATGTTTCTGGGAGACAGTAGTCAGTCCCAGAAAAATTGAGTCGGAGTTGGGAAGTCTAAACGACAACCTTGTGTTACTGCACTGAGGGTGCTGTGTAACACACAGTAAAAATATTATGCCTATGGAGTAGGTGGGCTCCACAGTCTATGAACACAAGAAAATGTTAAATACAGACAGCAAAGCACATATAAGAATGTGAAAAAAGGCTCACACTATTACCAGGTGAAAAAAAATAATCCTAGAAATCCAGAAAAGCTGCTGAGGGACTCAGTAGGTAAGGGGAATTAGCCATTCTGGAGAATTCTCCCTAACAGTGTTGCCTCTGGTGACACAGTTTTGGGTATTTGTGTGCACTGACTCCACAGGATGGGTTTTGCACACTTGCTGCATGTAGGGTTGTACAGATATGCACATTTGTACGCCATACAGAATGGTCCTGCGTTCCCCAATCAGGTAACTTGTTGTTCATTGTTCATTTCTGTATCATGTATACTCCTGGATGTATTGCATGAGTTTATTTTAAATTACTTTTTGATCTAATCCAGCATTTTAAGTGACTGCACGATGTGTGGGAGGACATTGTGGGCTCGTGCACGTGGTACATTGTCAACTCTCCCCAGCTTGTCTTCATCCGTTGTTCCTGTAGGTGTTGCAAGTGCACCTTGGGATCAATGCACACTTACTGGGACTGTCTTGCAGAGGGTGTGGGGTCTGTTGGAGGGTGAGTGAACAGAGCATAATGTCCTGAGTTTTATTTACAATGGTTTTTGGGGGTTGGTGCTTGTTGCAGGGTATGGGTTTGATGTTTAGGTAATTATTTGCGGGATGTTGCGGCGATTTTGCAGACATGGGTCTCTTTCTGCCTTGCATGCATTGGTGGGTTGTGCATGTTGTTTCACAGGTGTTTTTTCTTTGCCAGTCTGCCCTTCTCTTTCACCCACTTTTTTCCTTCCTCGTCCACTACCTGTGTTACTTTTCCATGCATGTGCCTTCCAGGCTCTCTAAACAGGTTACTTCTTTTAACAAGTGTTCATGTCTCCATCTTCCTATCTTTGCCACCTTCTCTCTGCCCGTTCCCACTGTGAAGTCATCCTCATCTGCCCAACAGCCATTCTCCTCCTTGCAGTGCTTTTCCCCTATCCCTCTCTCTCTCTCAATCTCTCTTACCCACTCCACTGCTATGCATTCATCACTCTGTGTCATGTCTCCTTCTTGCCCTCTGTCATCTTCTCATCAGCTACCACACTTGCACTTCCACACCCAGCATATCACCACCTCACTTTGTGTCCTTTTCTAGCCTGCATCCATGGTTGACCCAAAGGCACACATGAGACCTGACAGTGGGTGTGCAGAACGTATATGACTGCAATCAATGTCCCCACTTGGGACCGCATCCCAGGGCTGAGTGACACCTGTTTCTTTCCAGGGTGCATGCAATGCTGTGCTTGTAATGTGTTTGCTTTGCTGCCAGTGCTTTCACTGTTGATCAGTTTTGCTGTTGTGATGTTGATGGTCGCTCAAGGTTGGTTGTTTGGACCTCCAGATGTTGACACTGGGTGGTCCATGCGTGTTTATTGGTTTCCTATGCGAGTTGTCATGGTTGTCCACTATCTTTTCACTGATGCAATGCATGTCTTTGCAAGTTAAAAACTGTGTTTCAGGTGGTATGCAGTGGATGCCAACCAGGTGTGTACCTTGTGCAGATAAGTCAAGAGCAGGGTGGTACTTGTGGTGTCATTGGTGGCAGGGAGTCTGGAACTGTGTCGGTTTTTTTGTGGTTTCCTTGTACTGAGGTGAGCAGGTTGAGCTTCGTGGGTGCATATGACACATGGTGATGGTAGGCTGTTGTGCCTATACATGCTGTTTTATCAAGACAATCAGGATGGCACTGGTTGCATGGTTATTTTTGTGAGGGAGGCTGTCACTGTAGAGCATTTATTGGTGATTTGTCATGAAGGTGGCATGTCGAGCTGCATGTGTGCTGGGGCACATGGTGATGGGAGTGATGGTGAGTGTTTCTTGCAGTTTTTGCATGTGCCTTGCCTGCCCTGTGGCATCCCGTTCACTGAGATTTTCTTGTCATGTCTATCCAGACAGGTAGTCCACTCCTTGGCCTTCTGCCCCCTCTGGGGGTGCTGTCCTGAGACAAATCCACACACAATACAGCATTGATGTCCATTTGGGGGAATGCCATGTTCGCCACAGACACCATGTACACGTCATTGGCCAGGTGTTGTTGTTAGCCATGGTCGACATGTACCATGAATGGCACACTGACAGATTATTTTAAAGCCTGTTGACAGCTGTTCAGACCATCTCAAATCTACACTCAATTCCAAGCACATTGATCCCCTTTCAATCCAGTCCCTGTGAAGTATGCTTTCCCTTCCTCTTGCCTGTTGCCTGCTCCCTTTTGTGTGGCAGAGCCTTTGGGCTCTGTTTCTCGTTCCATTCTCATGTCTGCTTGTCTCTTTCATGCAAGTTGCCTCTGTGCCCCGCCTTTCTGTATGGCTGCTGCCTCTGTGAACAGCTGCCTTCTGTCCAATCCTGTCTTCAGTGCAATTGGTGATACGTTTTCATCCCATCATTTTGGGGTTTCCATCATCAGCTTCCCTGCAGTGCTTACTGCACTGTCCCGCTGCCATGTTAATCAGGGAATGCCATATTGTGTTATTGGGCGTACTTCCAAGGAGATCCTGAGTTTTCAACCACTCAGAGATCTCTTCTTGGGAGCCTGTCAGTGCCATACTAACTCTGGTCGGATCTGGGTGTCGTATCATCATGACACAGAGTGAGTGGTACCTGGTCCTTCACTGCATGGCCCTCTGGGGGGCAGGCAGTGTTAGTGTTGCAAGTGGGTAAGGTGTCACTGTGTGGGTTGTTTTCATTGCTTTGGTGTGAAGTGGGCATATCTGGCTGCATTGATGCATGGAACTTATTGGGGGCACATATTGCTTTGAAAAAGGGTTCATGGATGTGTTGCCTGCCCTGACCTTGCATTTTTTTCTTTACAGAGACATTTTGCTGTGGAAGATAGTTGCTGCAATTGAAGGGGATGCTGAAGGGGATGCTGCTGTTGTATTCGTGTGCAGGGCACATCATCAGAGTTGAGTGGTCTGCACGCCTACAGAGGGGGAAATCTATGCATTCCAGTGTACAGCTGGTGCAGGCTCACAAGATAAAATGTGTGAGGTGAGATGTGCACCTTTACTGCAGTGCTGTTGCAGTTCTTAAAGTTTACATGACCATTTTGATGTAAATGTTTATTGTGAGCATACTGTTTGTCAGGGAATGGGTTGTTCACCCGACCCATAATTGTTGTGGAACACACATAGGGGGCCAGGGCACTCCTCACATATGTTGGTTGCTAATTTACATTTTGTACTGTGCCTTCCTACTTGTGTTCTTGTGTATGTAGTTTGGGGGCTACATGCAGAATAGTGGTTGGTGTTTATGTGTCAGTGGTCAGGGACTTTGTTGCTTGTGTTGTGTGCTTTTGGGTGCAATATATGGCACTGTTGGTTTCATTTGCTATTACTGTGTTGGTGATTTGTGCACAGCCCTACAGATAAGTGGTGTATCATCCACTTCCATTCCATAGAAAATGGCACATAGTCATGTCAAATAATAATAGACAGTGGAAATACCCCCAAGAAAAATATATGCAAAAACACATGTGGAATCCTACGCCCCTGATTTGAACTTAACAATTATATGGATATGTTTGGCCCAGTGGTGCACCTAGTACCACAGGTTTAAAATAATATGTATATGTCCTGAATGGAAGAAGTAAAAATGTATCTTTGATGTGCATATATGACTAGGTGCAAAGGAATGCATGTTTCCCCAGAAATGTAGTTTTTCAGTTAGAACACATTTTTACTCGCTTCTGAATTACTCTTATTGGTAATTGGACTTACATTTTTACTCCCTATGAAATCATTTTACTCCCTATTTTAAAAAAATAGGGAATACAATACTCCCACTTTCAAATGTTATCTGGAGCACTGTTAGTGTATGGTATGTTGTGTCTAGTGGACGCACATATTTTGACTCTCCCAGACACACATTCTCAGGGTGTTGTGGCCATGGAGGATAGGCCCAAATACATAATTGAATGGCATCTAAAATGTGGCCTCACTGTATTTACTCCACAGGGGCAGGTTTGTAGGCAAAGTATTTTTGCACCAGTTGGGTGTGTACAGCCTCTCCACATGCCCTTTGGCCAGCCAAGGGCAGGGGTGGCGCCTGTGGCAGAGGGCAGTGTCCCACCTACATTTACACTGGTACACCACACCATGTGGCGCAATTGTGCAGTACACATCCTGCCACTATGATTTTACACACTACTGATGGGGCATACAGCAAAACCCCAACAGAGTGGTCAAGGAAGCGGAAACATTACTTCATCACCCAAAATATGTCCTACACTATGGCCATAGTGACTACATGTGCTGAATTGTATCTTACCTCAGCTGGTGTGGCAGGATTCTGGTATAGCATCATCATGAATGGTGACAGCGGGTAGGCACAGTCCCCTGCAAATTTACACATGGTTGTTATTGGCCTTTATTGTCATGGTACGTGGTTCAGTGTGTAACATGCATGCATGGGCATTACAGTTCACACTCACCAATAAGACATGTGTTGCCATATTTTCCACATGCCAGAGTCCGGTGGAGTGGTGACTGGCGATAGCTGTAGCTATCATGCGTGTTGCAGGGAAATTGGCATACACTTCCATGATCAGTCGATTAGCATCACACAAAATCTGCACATTAAAAGAATGCCAGTGCTTGCGATTGCGGTAGATGAGCTCTGTCAATCGGGGGGTGTGGCATAGTGTACAGTCAATTGCACCTAGTGCACGTGGAAAGAGTGCCACTGCGAATAATTCCTCACTCTCTGCTTTTCCTCCAGTGTTCAGGGCATGTGCCTGCACACACACACGCATGTGCTGTTATTTATGACAATACCTGATGGAGACAGCGGGATGGTGTGGCCTGCGATATCTCACACACTATTGCTGTGGTTCCCTGGAAGGAACCAGTTGCAATGAAATGGAGTGAAGTCAGCACTTTCTCAGTTGGGGTAAGGATGTGGGAGCAGATGCTGGGTGATGCTAGGTCATGTTCCCACTCCATGACAAGGTCAAGGATCACATGGGGGACCAGTACCTAGCATATACTTGGCCATCAGGCATCCTGAAAAGCATGGTGCATTGTGCAAAAATCTGGGCTTGGGCATCCTCCTCCTACTCCTCTGGAGTCTATGGGCCTCATTCCGACCCTGGCGTTAACCAAGGCGCTATTAGCGCCTTGGTTGACGCCGTTATCATTCCGACTCCGTCATGGTGAATGGCGGAATTACCACCCCATTCCAAGGTTGGTGGGGTCGGTAATTCCCCATTCACCATGGGCCCTTCCCCATTCCCATTTTTGCCCCATAGGGTGCCTTTGCGGGGTGGTTTTTTAACGCCTGCAAAAAGCAGGTGTTAAGTTCCAACCCGCAAAGGGAACTCGGAATAGGGTGGTAAGGGTTTAACGGCACCGGTCTCGTTACCGGTGACCGTTAACCCTTACCGCCCGACTCGGAATGAGGCCCTATGTCTGATATCTCCTGATATCTCCTGCTATTGCTGGGTTAATCGTAGCTGTGGACGTAGGTTTGGTGTAAATTTTGTGCTTTATATGCATTGTATTCTATGCACGCTGAACTTTTACGCCTGCTATCATATGGCAGATGGTTCATGTGGTATGCATGTGCCTTTTCCGAACACGAGGGTGCGCATTGAAATCCATGAATTTGTTTGGGTCTGTGGTGGAATGGGCATGCGATTACTTAGCGTGGACTGTTCTCTCAACACCCACATTTTCCCTTGTTCTTCCTCATTCTGCATGTTCCACCCCTATTTGGGTGTCTGCATAGATCTGGCTCACACTCTGCAAGGGTTCTCACGCAAGGCGTTCGACCACTCACAGAGACGTGTTAAGCCTGTGTGAAGTCCCTGCAATTGCCAGAAAAGTCCTGCAACGTCAATTCCATGAATCGACGAAAGGGGTTTTACACGCAGAATGGCCAGATCTTGCATGCAAATAATTCCATGAATCATACATATGGCAGGTATAGGCATAATATGTAAGCTGCAGCATGCAATATCATGATTCTGAGACCATATGAAAAGTGCAGCCAGATATACCCAAGTGCTATATCAATTACCTAAGATGGCGGCAGTAAGGAAGTCACAACTTTACATGTACAGTTGCTTCTTCATGTGTGTTACATTTAAGGTGCAGCCTAACATCTGCTGGTACTGCCATCATATAGGAAGTACATCATCAAATGCCCCACACATGCCATGCAATTCAGCCAATGCATCATATGTCTGGTATAGTCACAATATGAATGCTGCAGCCCTAAACGCGCATTTGCTGCCATCATATAACTCTGTAAATTAAGGATAAAGCACAACAGAAACACCATCCCAAGCATCATTTGCCTGGTCCAGTCACACAATGCAAGGTGCAGCTTTACATGTCTAGTGAATGCCACTATATGCAATAAGAGTGTACAATGTCCCTGTAATGCCATAAAATGCCAATGAATGTCTCATATGCATCCTATAGTCACTAAATGCAAGATGCACCATCACATATGCCAAATCACCAACAGTGCTCAGATGCATTTTCAAACACTTTTTCATGATGCCTGTTAACATGCAGGTGCGACATTTTAAACCTAGGTGAAAATATAGGCTGTGCAATATTATTGAATGTTATTGAAGTGAATATATCTGCCATTTATTGAATTCACTTCAGACATTTATTACATTGGGTATCGTTTCTACTGCACTGTAGAGAGTCTCTAAGACTGCAAAGTATGCAGTGGGATGGACTGGTAGCAAAAAATATGAAGTAATTTGTCACAAGGTTTAGGCCTCTGTTGTATTTTCACAGATGAACCTTTTCCGAGAGACTCAAACATTCAGGCAATAACGGTTTGTGCCCTTGGCATACTCAGACAGGTACTTGATAGCTGAAAGGACATACTTTAACATGCAGGAGCTGTGGGCTTGGGCATAGCAAGTGTTACCACAATGTTTGGGTGCAAGGTAGAGAGTTTAATATATCTAGTTTGTTGCTCTGAGGGCTTTATCTCACTCTTCCCACTAACTGCTTGGGTTAGTTCATCTGCGATGGGATGCACATAGAATGTAACACGTTGTTGAAGTAGCCAATCAGGGTAGACCAATTTCTGTTTTCATTAGTCTGTATAGGCCAGAGCCAACAGAATGTGCGTACACCTAATTAATGTCTGGGATTTGGTGGTTTTCATCTTTAAATAAAGCAGCCAGACGTGGGCGGGTTGAGTTTTCAGTTTTCAAGTCTGTGGGCTTTGAATGCGGTCCCAAGACAAAAGGGAACTGCATTTGGTACACTGGGACCAAAACATGCAGAAATACTGTCTTGGAATTAGAAAACACACAGAGATGATTGCCAACATGAAAGGGCAGCATTTCATTCTCAACGCCCATATCAAAATGCTGTTTCCAGAGAAATACAATTAAATTTACCCTACATTCAGCTGACTAGGCCAGAGCCCTGATCACTACTTGTGACTGAGTTCTAAAGGCTAACTTAGCAAAAACAGAAACGGTTACCATGGAAGTGTGTGCATTTCACTGTTTAGAATAATGAACATAGGGAAACCAAATCTCCAATTGCCAGAATAATGTGAATGTATATCAGGATGTAAAGATGAACATTGATGGCAAGAGGCAATTACATTATATAAATAATGCCTCCTGTTTGAAGAAATTGTAACTTTGCAAAGTACATGTTTTCTGTGCATGAAGAAAAGCTGTGTTCATCCCCAAAAATGATATTTGTCCATGTGATTCAAAGGCCAAGCACTGATCCAATTCCCCCTACACTTACCCAGCACTGTTTTCCATTTATCTGAAAGAAGATCTACTTGAAGCTCACAGAGCCAGGACAGGGGACGGGGCATGTGCCGGACTAAAGGGTTGATGAGTTTAACAGATGACCACTGTGAAAACAAAACCTTAAAATACATGGATTTAAAATTCATTTTTGTGGTGTAACCCAGGACCTAACTAATAAGTTATGGGTTGCAGAAAATGTCCCATGAGCATGGATTTGGAGCAATCCTCTCTGCCCTTGAAGATAAGACACATATTATCCATTAGCTCTGGGATGAATATTGTAAATGACTTTTATTGCAACAACTGTGTCAACAAGGCTGGACTACTGCAACAGCCTCTTCCTCAATCTGCCTAACTCTTCCCTGTGCCCCCTTCAAATAATCCAGCATGGGACGGTGAGACTTATCTTTAGCCTCAAGCCCTTGGACCGCATATCTCCAGCCCTTAAATCTCTTCACTGGCTCCCAGTTGCTGTGAGGATCAAATGCAAGTCCCTCTGTATCATCCATTCCTGGGGCCTGGGAAAATGGTACATCCAACACTCTCTCCCTAAATACCTACCCACTATCGCCCTTCACTCGTCTAGCTCCAACTCTCTGCAAATCAGACTTTTTTCAAAGCAGAAAGTGGAGGTAGCTCACTCTCCTTTTCAGGTGCCTCCCTCTGGAATGGCCTCCCTGCTCCTATCAGACTTCAGCTGCATCTCCTTAAGTTCTGAAAACTCATCAAGACCCTTCTTTTCTCTTCTTCCTTCCCCCTCCTCCCTGCTAATGTCCACTCTGCCTGAGACAGGTGGTCTGGTTCTTTCAGTCTTACAGGGTGCCGGACTCCCCTGCCAAGTCTACCTCTGTACTTACTCTCCTTAATCCCACCCTCATCCTGCCCTCATGGGCACCCCACCTACACTTAGCTGGTTGGCCAGCACCCCTTGTAGCCTTCCAGCCCTCTTCAATTGCACTTAGTTGTGGACCCCCATTCATCTCTTCTTCCCCCTGGCCCTGCCCGCCAGGCGTACCTGGCACTCTCCCTCTCATGGGCCCTCCCACCCAGTTCCTGCACTTCTCCACCTCTCTTCCCCCATGCACGTCTCGCCACTGCACTTGCATGATCTGAATGTTGCAAGGCCTATTAAGATCGCTACTTTCCTACCTCGTGTCTGTCCCCTCCTCTACTGCCTTGCTCCGCCTCCAAACACTTGTGTTTAGGCACATTACAAAAGAACAATAAATAAAAAAAATTAAACAACAGAAGCAGATGGTCAAATAACATGTGAAGTTTGTTGGGCTATTCTGTGGATATAATGTTATGCATATCTGTAGATAGATGGAGGATCAGACTTTGTTCATTTTCTCAGGAACCATAAGTCGTAATGGGATGAATGTCATTAAAAAGCCTATAAACAGACCTGCCAAAATCGGGTCCGGGTTTCCAGAATGGGGAATTACCGAGCCATTCCGAGTTCCGAGGGCCGGGTAATTCCTCCCTCCAGGAACCCGGGCCCGGACCTTCGCATTCCCATTTCAGCCCCATAGGGCTGAGTGGGAATGGGGGAGGGAGCTAACAACGGGCCGTTTACGACCGGCCCGTTGTAGCTCCCTCTTCCCCTCGCGGGACCTGCTCTGCACGTCTGGTGAAACCTCGGAATGTGCCGGAATGGTGTTAACGGGTCTGCATCCTTTTGCGGCACCCGTTAACCCATTCCGCCACTCTTGTAATGAGGCTCACTGACTTTTATCATTTTTTAATAAATGATGAAAATCTGATAATAGAACCAGAAACGTTGTGCCGAAATGAGACTTACGTCATTAAGTCCGGCATGATAAGAATAATCCAGATATATTTATATTGTTAGGCTTATTTAGAAATTAGAGACATTTACCACTTTGTAGTTTTAAGGTGCAAAAGTGAAATCTTTGAAAAGGCTATCCCAGATGGGTGGAAATAGGAGAGCGCTGTCGGATATCATCTGAGTGGGAATTGCTTGTAAAAATTGCTGGAGAACCAAGTTTGCCTTTGAGGTGGAATAAAATCAGGGGAAGACTAAAAGCTGGCTGGAGTCATACAAGGGGATTGATGATGGAAGCTACCAATTAGTGAGAGCATCTGACCAGATACCTTTCCTTTCCCCATGCTTTGCCAACAATGCCAGAATGTATTCTATAAGAAAATGAGCCCATGGTCGCCAATATATTCCTGTATTCCTATGTATGAAGATGCTCCTGCTAAAAAATGCCATTTCACTGTAAAAAAAATATGTCCAGACTGTCTGTACCAATTTAGGCCAATATGGCCACATCAGAACACTCATCTGGTTGGATTTACTCTTGATGACAGTAAGACTGGTTGAACCTAAACTTCACGTAAGGTAGAATGTCAATTTTATGATCTTGTCATGTTCCAAAGTGCTGCATTACTGTCGACGTTAAGGGATTTTTGTCAGTGATAGTATTGTTTAACTGTTTTTTGCATGAGAACACAAAAGTGTAATTTCAGATCTTTCCTTAATGTCTATTCCCCAAAAGTGAGTTTTTGGTATTGAAGCTTTGTTTTGTGCCACAGAGAAAATGGTGTGTCATGTGATTTGTACAAATATGTTGCTATTAATTAATAAATATATATTCTTTCTACACACCAGCCTGATTCTTGACTTATCTATGGCATCTATACATGGTTCTATATGAGTCAAATACGTGGCTAGTTTGAACATGGAATGCATATTGGTGTGAAACGTTTGATTGGGGAAGGTAGGAATTCCCTGAATTGATTGTTGCTTCTTAAATATCTCCAGGAAGTCTCACAAGACTAGCTGACCTCCTGGATGTCACTTTGCTGGGGTTTCTTGCAATGTGTGCATCTTTTTGTTGGTTTCCTGAAAATCACTAATGGTCTATATTCCTCTGCCCACCATATATGCCAGTATTACATAAATAAATACAATTAAAATGTTTCCATGCTGTCTGCACCAGTATTCTCACAGAATAACATGCTCATGTTTGCTTTGCAAACAGTGCCCGGAATGATTGTATAAAAAACTCTGCCAATATATTCCTGTATTCCTATGCAAAAAGATACTGCTGCTAAAAAAATGCCATTTCACAGTAAAAAAAAAAAAATGTCCACACTGGCTGATCCAATGTAGACCATTATGGCCACAAAAGAAAATACATATCATGATGTTTTTTCCCATAAGCAAAACATCATTTTTACTCCCATTATGGCCCATAATGGCAGTAAAGATGCTATTATTCCAACTGTAAGAAAGTTTGTCCATGCTGCCTGCATGAATGTATCCCCATGTAAGGCCACTCATCATGATGGATTTCTCTATAATGCGAGAAAACTTGCTATCCTGACTTCTATTGGCCTGATGTAGTCATCGGCTCCAAATCATAGGCATGCTCCCTGGCCATGCACAGAAGAAAGCACACACATTCATAAACCACAGTCTCGCATTCATAAGTGCACCCAGACAGCATACAATCTGTCATTCACGCACACACTTACAGGCACAAATCCTCACTTGCATGCTAACACACATGCATACTATTTTTTTTCCGTTTTGCTTGCATCTGTAACCATGACAGTAGGCCACTTGTAATGGGACCATGAGTGAGCTCTGAAGTTGTTGCATGTCAGGCATAAGTATCTCATTCAATTCTGATTTTTCATTCAGGGACATTTAGCCTGTCATAATCATAAAACACTACAAATCAGGGCTAGACAAACTACTCACACTTGGCATGAAACGTTCTGAGATCTCTGCATCCTGTGCTTTTTACATTGTAGTTTGTGACGTGGATACTAACAATTCTGTCAGTTCTCAATGTTGTATGTTAACTGTGCTCCTTCCAATGTCCCGGCTCTTATGGACTTACAGGCCAGCACATCCACCCCGCTTTATACAGTGTTGTCACTATGCTGAATTAATGGATAGCAGATGCAAGTCACAACCTTAGTAACGTATTACATGTAGAAATAAGTTAAGATCCATAGGTCCTAAAAATAAAACGTTATTCTTTCTGTTGGTATTACTAAAGATGCCGTGTCATGGTAACAATCTTGTGGTGCACCGAGTATGAAGAAGCGAGTTGGCACTGATTTATAACTGTTAAGTCTACCTATGCATTTGAACGAGCAGCTTACACTGTTCTCTCTTTATTCTTTACATTTTGGTATTTGTAGTTTTGAATTTCCCATCTTAATTGCAGGACTACAGGTCTCAGGTTTAAAAAACATTACTGCTTGAACGGCATCTCTGGAATCTAATATTCCTGTCCAGATAAACCCCCCCCCCCCCCCAAGTATGAAGGGACAGACTGGTGCAGGAGATGTTGTCTCCAGGTCATGGCCCTTGCTTCTCGAGCGACCCCACCCTCATTTTGAACTTACCTTATATTTGCGTTATGTCTTTGTGAAAATAATGTGTAGAACCCTGTGGTTATTATTCTTTACTGAACATGGTGTGGGAGGGGTGAGGGTGTGGTGCCAGAAAAAAATGCTCCCCATTCCCATTGAGGCCCATGGGCTCAATGGAAGTGGGGAGGTCGGATGCACTGGCACCATTCAGAGTGTTGCTGGTGCATCCGACACGCTCTGCTCGCGGGTGCCGGTATGCTCGCCAGGCCAATCCTGGCAGGCGGGAAGGCACCCGCAAGCTGAACTCGTATTTTGCTGGTCTGGTGACAACGATACCGGTAGCTTACCGGTACCGTTGTGACCGGACCGGCAAACTCATAATGAGGTCCAATGTCTTTACAGCAGTGTGGAAAAGCAACCCAGACAGCCAATCTCCCTTGAATTTAAATGGTGCTCTGGTCAAAGCAGAGTCATGATACGAGAAGGTCCGAATGACCAGGAAGGGACCTCATACAACCTAGGGCCGAATCAGGAAACCCAGCAGCTGGTTCTAAAGCAACATGATGCAAGCAAACAATCAATTATGTTGCATATGTCATCAACAGTAGAATACAATGTATATTCGTTTGCATTGCCATTCATCAAGATCTAGCAATCTCAATTCTATTCATGTCTCCCCCAAGCAGCATCTCAGACCCCATAACCTTGTTATACATTTTGAATGCTTCTTTCAACAGTTATGGTGCATTATAATTACAGTAGGTGCATGTATATTTCCATCTGTTGAACTGACAGAGCAAAAGATCCCTTGTACAATTTGAAGGATCCATTCTAGTCTCAGACTGACATGATTTAGCCAAATTGGACTGAAAAATAAATAAGGATCATGACTCCTATAGCTTGGGAAGCAAAGAAAGAGAATCACATTATTTCTCACCACTTTTATGCAAACTTGCAATGCCAAGTGACAGAGATGTGACATTGTTCTAGAGAGAAGCATGTATTTCATGCCTACATAAGTGTGCTGTCACCTTCCTCACTTTAGTTATATTATGTTCGCCGCTAATGTTGCAAGTGGCACATATTACATGCCCCTCTCTTGCACATCAGTCAATTCCCACTCTCTACCACCAAGAACATCAGCCAGCCAGTACTAAAGTTTGTATTTTTTTCACTGCTTCCCTGGTTTGTGGAAATGATCCAAAACTGCATTAATTTTAACAATCATGTTGACAAGTGGCTTAGCTTCTTCCCGCGCCCACTCATAGAGATCATCTAAAATTGCCACTGGGTTTCCAAATTACCACAACTAGACCCCCAAAGATGAACACACATCAACGACGAAGTGTCCAATCAGTCGATGCAAAACTTGTAAAGACCTACAAAACACAACCTAATGTTCATGCTCGGCAAATGGGCCCATGACAAGGACTGCAATTACATCTGGTGAGCATTGTCCTATCTATATGTACCTTTTAGTGGGTAATATGTCATTATTTGAGGAAAGAATGAATATATAATCTGGGTATATAATATTGACTGTATTGATTCTAGATTAAGCAAATAATAAGACAACATTCCTATCTGTGAACTATGAGAGTGTTACTATGGGTTAGTACCTTGGGAAAAAATCACAGTAATCACAGTAACTAATTTGAAGTGGAATTATGACATTAATGGTCACTCAATTGTCAACGAATTTGGTGGCTCAGGTATAATTAGGATTGAATTTAGCATTAAGTCGTACTGGTCACAAAGTGACAAATCACTGACTTTGAACTGCAAATATTTGGTGAGGGGCAACATGATGTACCTGCACACACTAATATTCTGCACAATTGGGTGCATAATCTAGTCTTATGTAGCACAATGAGTGCCAATGCGGGCTAAGAGAAGGCACTGTAGACTAATGGAGTGTGGGGGTTTATATTTGTCTGGAAGGCTATATACTTTATGATGACTAATACGTTTTTGAATGAGGAGACCAAAAGTCCTGGCAGGAAAATAAACCAGTCAAACAGTGATTCTGAGACCCGCACCCAAGTGTGAAAGAAATAAAAACCCTAGCAGGAGAGTAAATCAAGGGTGCAAGAAACAGGGTGAAGAATTCCTCAATTGTGAAATTAGGAACAGTGACGATCAGAAATAGAAGAACAATAACTCTTGTTGAGAAAAGGACTGACATTTGAGCAAGTGTGAAAGATATAAAACCCTGGCTGGGGAGTACCAAAGGTGGAAGAAACAAGGGGGAGAGTTCCCCAATTGTGCAATTTGGAGCAATACAAGTAGGAAAGGGAAGAACCATACCCCTTCTGAGAAAAGGACATTTGAGATCCAGAAACCAAGAAACTAAAAATACTATATGCCTGGAAGAGACTCAAGGGAAGAGCCACCCCCCTTGAGAGCTTTAAACAAGTTATACGTGGTATTTTAAAAGACGAGAAGAAATCTAGGGGAAGGGAGAAAACCTTTCCTGGTGGAACTTTATTGGTTTTCTTTTTTTCACCTTTTTGACCTTTATGTTTTGGAACATTGGAAGAAAGCTGCAGGTGCACAGCTAAAAGACACTCCCCCGCCCCTATGTTGATGGAGTGTCCTTGAGTGAAGAACCAGCCAGCTGATGTTCATCATGAAGTGTTCATTAGCTGTGCAGACGAAGTGTGACCTGTCTTCATATATATATTTCTTATCTCTGATTGAACAAACATGTACTGTTAAACTCCCCAGTCACGCAGAATTAGTTTCACTTTCATGCAATTAATCCTTACTTCAGGACTGAAAGCTGGAAAAATCCACATTTTCGGGTTCTCACATAACAGATAACCCATATCTAATGCAACCTTGATGATGAGATGTCAATTTGAATAGATATATTTTCAGGAAATCACTGGTCTAATGCATCCTTTTGGCAAAGGACTGTTGAGAAAGAAATGGGGCCTCATTACAAGTCCAGCGGTAATCCTGCCGGTGCTACCAGCGGATTGCTGGCGGACTTGTAACATTTTACCACTGCCTGACTTCCCAGTGCCACCGAGAGAGTACAACGCCGGCGGCCTGGGAAGTAAGGCGCTGGCAAATGTAAGTCCTCATTCCTATAGAGTCCCATAGATCTCTATGGGAGTGGGGACACGAAAGCGCTGCCACTGTTGCTAACGGTGCCAGCGCTTCTGTGACCGGTCTGCCTACCATGGCCTCTGCTCCCTCAAGAGTCAGACATGTTGGGCACAGCGACTCTGGCAGGCAGACTCCCAGTTTGCCGGTGCAGAAACAAGGGTTCTGGTTAGCTTACCGGCACCCTTGTTTCCGGACCGGCAAACTTATAATGAGGCCCTATATGTGCTTGTCCAATTTATCAGCTAAGATCGTTTCCAAAAAATGTTTCTATTGATCCTTGGATCACAAACTAGGGTACATCCAACATTCCCATATTTCTAAAGAGAGATTCGTATCCTCATTGTTTGCCTTCACTTCCAGAAGAGCTTTCTTCAGTGACTGCAAACACAGCACCGCCTCTTCAATATCAACAGTGCCTTTCTCACCTTAAGGTATGGCCCATGCAGATGCACAATGCCATGCCACTATCAGCAGCATCAACTTTCCATCTACTCATCCATCGTCTCAATCAGCTTTTGGAAATAATCTTTATGATTGTCATCTGCTGTGCCCTTTCAAGGAGAGCTTGATACATGTCTGGTCATTTTGAGGAGCAGTGGTTTTGCTTGTGCAAAATATGTTCATTTTAGTTTGCCTTATGTATGATGCTGGGATTGTGAGGAGCTGTAGAAGTAAGTCTACATTTAAAGGAGAGCCCCTAAATTCAGGTCAGTGGGACAGATGTTGTCCAATACATCAGAACCGGCATTAAAACAGTGCCTGTAGACTGCAGGTGCATGCACTACATGTACCATCCCAGCAGGATACTATCCCAGCTGGAGTGTTTAGAGAGGATTAAGAAAGAGCATGGTTTCTATCCTAAGAGACAGGTTGAGGCAGCACTTCACTTATATCTTCAGCTGAGGCGATGTGGCACACGACCCAGCCATGCCCCAGAAAGCCTGTCTCGGAAGGAAGAGTCTGCCCACAGGCTCCTACGTGTGTGTCCACTGAAAAATCCGAAAGCAAGTCTACTGACACACTCACCCTATAGTCCAGTGCATAGAGTGCACATTCCCAAAGAGCACAGGAGGCAGTCCCCATGTCTGCATCAATCAGATCCCAGGTCACGAAAGGTTGGACGCGCCATGCCAACTATTGTACATTTTTGGTTATTTGGTATAAAAGAAGCCACCAAACAACATAAAATATGACCCATTCGAATACTGTCTCTCATGTAGCACACAATACATCTATCAGATTTAAACTGTAAAATAATGAGTACCTCCATATCATTAAAAAAAAACATAAATGGCTGAATGACACCAAAGATTTAAAAGCAAAAGTGTGCACTTCATGTATATCTCTTATTTTCATCTGTAGTAAAAGTGGCTTCAGCAAGCATTTCTAAATACCGTGACATGTCTACAAATTAAAGGAAAATGTACCTGCGATCCAAAAAGGAGCTATACCTACAACAGCACATTTTCGTACCGTTCCTGATCTTCGCAGGATTATTAGCTTATAATATGTGTCCAAAACAGATGAATGTGAACACTCTGTCATCCCCAACACAGAATGCCAAAAACATGTAACTTTGCAACTTGTAATTCGTAGAAGGTACAAGGCATTTTGCCAACTCGATTATCTTTGGGGAGATGACGAACTGCTGAACTTCAACCACAGGTAGCCACACACTGCCTACCCCTCAGGTCCCCCAAACTGCTTGCCGCCCGCAGCCACTCTCCGAGTTTAGTGGCCCTCTGTGTAAAGCTGAACACCAGCCATAGTTAGTCGAGCACTGCAGGGCTAGTAGAGCACCAGCAACACCGTTTGCTCTGGCCGTCCTCATCAGGAGCAGGTTGTTTCCATCAGGAGTTGGGTGGAGCAGTAAAAATGCAGCGGTAATGCTATTACTGCCTCATGACCCCCTCCCCCCAATCCTGAGTTAGGGAGATCCTCGGAGCATTCACACCCAGCTCTGAGCTGGAGATGAATGCGGCAACTTTCCTCCCATTTTAAGCACAAGTACCGTCACGCAATTATCGCTCCAGTAATTGCGCTGAAAATGACCCATTTAAACCTAGGGACTCACAAAAAATTGAGAATTACCCTGCCACTGCAGCTTGTGATCTGGCGCTAATAGCGCCAGACCAAGTTGCGTTAACACTAACGCATTGGGCAGTATCCTGGCAGATTTACAGCCAGGATACCACCTGCTCATGAAGAGGCCTGTCTCCACACTATCATGTACAAGGTTCTAAACCATCACCACTAGACAGGAACATCAAACAGTAACCTCCACAATTCCCCTCTAGTCAAACCCGATCATCCACAACGGCCCTGTAGTCGCATACAGCTAACGTTTTTTATTCTGGTGACATAGGCTCTATTCTTTGTTGACTTCACTCTGAATTCCTGTATTTGTTTTTTTGGTAATATTACAGATGATTTTTTTGTAAGAAAATCACTTGTGTAATGAAATGATTCCATAACAGAGCAAATTGCTGATTTGTCATTCTGTGCATAAAATGTAACTAACACAGCGTTCCCATCCTGACGTACAACAAACAAGCCACACATAGCCTTACATAACATCATATGACGATTACCGACCGGATAGCACACCAAAAAGCTCAGCGAATGGTGTTAACCAAACTGAAACTGCCAAAAGCACATCACAGCTCCGTTGCTCTTTCTCCAAACTTTATCCTACTAACGTAACCCAACCAACCCCCCTTATATCAGGTCCGCCAGAACACCAGGGGACCACTCCAGTGGTGATAGTGCGCCTCTGTACATATATGCTTTAACATTAACATTAACTTAAGGTCATCAAAATCATCATATTGAGAATACTAACACATGCACACATTTAATTGTATGTTGACCTGCAATACCCGCACTATAATAGTAACATTTTACATAGAATGTTCATAAATGTTTCCATTTCATCTTTCAAAGTCTTTTGGAAGAGCTTCTCCCCTGATATTTCTCTTTAAATATTGGGTAGAAATGGTGCCTATTAAACCACAAAAATAAAAAAATACAGGGTAATTCATGGAATAAATGTGCCCCGAAAAGGGGAGTGCAAGCGTGAAAATCGCAGCGCACGCGTGCTAAAGCCGCATATGCAGCCGTTCGTCGATTCATGGAATGCGCTGCGCGTGTAAAACCTGGGATGTGCGCCAAATCCGTGGGTGGCGCACGCAGGCGCACACATCACTAATCGGCGTGCACGACGCACACAGGGAAAGTGCACATCATGTAGCGCACACAAGAAAAGTGGGCGGAACATGGGGCATAAAATGTGGGCGTTATGGGGGAAGTACGGGAGGTAAATGCTCACAACACCCACACGTGCGCTAACAACACGTATTCATGAAATCGAACAGGGAAAACCAGTGCGCCAAAAAAGACGTGCTAATCTGGAAACACATACGCCAGCAGGAAGCAGGCATAAGTGGCCCCGCACAGCATAAAAGTGCGCGCAAACAACAAACAAGCTCGTACGCTACGATTAATATACCGTTCCTCGCAGCAGTGGTCGTGGGACACCGCAGGAGGAGGAAGATAGACAGGCCCCGCATTTTATTACCCAGGACCAGCCTTTTTGGGATGCCTGATGACCAGGTGTATGGGAGGTACAGGTTTCCATCACTAATCCTAGAACTGGTCAGGGAGTGGGAGGATGACCTCACATCACCCACCCTGTGCTCCCAAGCACTGAACCCCTTGAAAAAGATGCTCAATGTACTGCACTTCTTGGCTACTGCGTCATTTCAGCGGACAAGTGCCATAGTTGGGGGTGTCTCACAGGTCACGCAGTCACGCTGCCTACACCAGGTGTTGGAGATCATGACTGCACAGCCCTCAGTCCGCAGGCACATATACATGCCCAGAACAACTGCAGAAAGGCAGGCTGTCGTACAGGACTTTTACGGGGTGGCACACTTCCCCAAAGTGCTAGGTGCCATTGATTGCACCTATGTGGCTCTACGTCTTCCCAGAGCCACTGAGCACATCTATCGAAACCGCAAGCACTGGCATTCCATCCTCATGCAGGTTGTATGTGATGCCAAGGGAATCATCACCTCAGTATATGCCAACTATCCGGGGTCCAGCCATGATAGTTTCATATTCTGAATGTCCTGGAAGCTGGGCGGCATGGCGACACATGGCTAATTGGTGAGTATAAATGCCTCTGCACATGCATGCATGTCAGACACTGAGAAATGGGAAAACCCAACTAATGACAACCATTATTACCTCCCCAGGGGACAGTGCCTACCCTCTGAACATCTGCATGATGACGCGAATACGGAACCCCACCACACCACCCGAGGTAAGATACAACACAGCCCATATTGCAACCCGGGACATAGTGGAGCGCACATTTGGAGTGCTGAAGTCATGCTTTCGCTACCTTGACTGCTCTGGTGGGCAGCTGCTACATGCGCCTCCAGTAGTGTGCAGGATCATAGTGGCAGCATGTGTCCTGCACAACGTTGAAACCTGCCGGGGCGTGCCGGTGGACATGGTGGTGCCCCCACATCCCCAACCACATGCACGGCTGCTGTGCATGGGAGGTGAAAGGGCACGTGGTGAGGCAGCTCGTACCCAGCTTGTCGCAAATTTCTTCACCTAAAATCCCACCCCTGCGGAGTGCACACAGGCCTGGCACATACCAGCTGACAATTTATGATGATGACAAAAGCGACAGTCAACTGTCACAACCATACCACCCTGAGATTGTTTACCTGGAAGTGCTCCATTGTGTGCATCCCTAGCTACTTGAACACACCCAATGCTTTGTCAGTAAAAGGCACGCATTCATGCAGCATGAAGGACTACCCCCTTTCAAAACACTACAAACAAATAGTGGCATGTCACCCAACCCCTCCCTAACCCCATCTCAGCTACCCAACACACCATTGCGTTGCATTCGATGTGAAAGCAACCAAATCAATGCACATCTCATGACACAAGTGTCACAAAGTGCACCGTCCCAAATGGAAACAGGCCACAGACAATTGCCTCTCACCAATGAAAAAAAAACAGCACACATTAACAAATACTTATCCAACAGTGGCAACATATGACAGCAAAAAATTAAAGAAGTGCAAGTGTCACAACCTGACTTAGGCAGCACATCGACCCCTTCGAACTGCAGAGTGTTGCTGGTAGGCAAATGTGGCAGTGCACTGCATACAACATGAACTGCATCTGCAAAGGAGACGGGCTTGTTAAGACATGAAGAAGCTACATGTATATCTGCAAAAAGTCCTGTATGTAAAACCATATACAAATTCACCATGCAGTGGAGAAATGAACAACAATCCCCACTATGGATGTATACACAGTTTGGACTGCAGACTGCCCACACAATTTATGGGAGCCCAATGCCTCTGTGTAAGTTACTGTCACTTGGTCACACCCTTTGCGAGCCCATGGAAAGGGGAAGCAGGAGGGGTGTGTGTGTCAGGAACCCAAGTTTCTAACCCAAAGACAGGACAAGCCTGCATGTGTCCAGCTGGAATACACAGTGGATACCTACGGGAGCCACACAAAGCAACACACTGTAACATTAATTTACAATCTGAAAGAAAATGCGTATGAACAAAAAAGTAAATGCAAATTAAATATAGAAAAAGAAAAAGTAAATGTAAAGTAAAAGAAATAAATTAAATAATAAAGTAAAAATCCGAAGCATAACCAAATAAAAATAAATGTATGAAAATCAAAATAACAAATCAAGAATTAAAATAAAATTAAAATAATAAATAGAAAAAAGAAAAATAAATAAAGATAACAAATGAATTAAATACTAATTTCATTTAGCAAATTGGAATGAAATGTGAAAAAACCAAAATAATAATTAAAACAAAAAAAAATGGCCATGTGTCAACCGGGGGGGCACCCAGGAGGGTTGAGGTACAGGGTGCACCCCAACACCCACATGCGTGGATGTTGAGAAAAAAAAAACTCCATGGGCTCATGGCATGCATGGCTACCCTACAGTGGGAGAACTGCCGTCGCTGTCATCACCCTCTGGTGGTACATCAGAAGGTGGGCGTGATATGCGAGACAGACCACGCAAAGCCCTGGCATGCTCCTCCATGGCAGCAAGCATGCAGGTCTGAAAGGTTTGGTTCTGCAGGATGATGGTACGGAGATCCCCATGCAGCACATCACGGATAGCATGCATTTCTGCCTGCAAGGCCTCGTGTGATGCCCGGATCTCCTCACGGGTTGCCTGGAGCTCAGCTGAGAGTGTGGGTGTTAGCTGCTCTAGCTGCTGTTCTGACCTTGTACTCTGGGACACCTCAAGTGCACCCAGAGTATCTCAGAGGGACGTGTGTTCGAACCTCAGGGCATCCCTGTGGGCCTATGACTCTGCAGATATGACTGTGCGCAGAGTCTCCAGTCCAGCCCGTCGGTCCCTGTTGGACACCAACATGTCCTCCCTGTGTGAGTGGCATATGGACTCTGTTGCCTGCTGCTGTATCTCCACCTGCCTTTAAGGGGGGAGAATGGAAGTGGCCACCCTATCCACGGCCTGAGCCATCATCTCACACAATGCCCCCTGCTGTGCTGCTATAGTGTAAATGGAGTTCTACCACACAGTATTATCTGGTGGTGCACGCCAACCGCGTTGGCGGGCACCAGACCTGTTTGGGGCAAGGTGATGTGCACCTTGCTGTGCTGGCACTGCCTGAGGCTGTAGGACTGCATTCCTCCTTTGATCTTCTGGCCCAGGAACAGGAGAAAATATTGTGGAGTGTGACCCTACATCCGTAACCGCCACACGCAGACTTTTCAACACTGAATGCCCCATAGAGGGGTCTACCCCCAGTGCAGGTGGGTTGTACAGAACAGCATCCCTGCCAGAAACACTCACTTGCGACGGGACTTATGTCTCAATGTCAGATTCAGCACCTGATTCATAGAGGTCTCCGGAGGTGTACTCAGAGACACACGTGGACAGTATGGTCTGTAGGAGTAATGGGTTTTCACCCACCACCACCCCATGTCCTCCACTGGTGCCTGGTTATGGCTTTGAGTACTCCTCTGCACCATCTCCTCCTCCACAATAGCATCTAGTGCTTCATCACCTGCAAAAACATAAAAGAAAACTAATGAAAACAGGCATGAGCACCATAGCCCACACACATAGGCATGACAAGGTAGACATCGAGTACTTAAATGACACATGTCACACATGACAATAACTCTGACATGCATGCACTGACAATGAGTTGGAAGGACTCCAAGATGGAAAAGCAACACATGTGCTGCATGCTGGATAGCACTGGGATCACACATTAGCCTGTGAGTGGCATGGACAATCCACATACATGACACATGCCAGCACACAGATGGCACGTAGCCTAGCCATGGCAGATTGACAAGGACACCCAGATGGTAGAAAATCTGTACTGTCACCCATCCATGTGAGATGGACATCATGAACTAGAACATGCAAAATAGTGTGACAAAACACACATGTGCCACACGCTGCAACAAAGCCAGTGTTCACTAATGCAGTGATGGCAGGCACATGGATACATCAATGGTTGGTCACTTCGACATGACAGAAGACAATTGTCATGTTGAACATTCAAAGAGGGCCCCGAAGTGATTGTGTGCAGGCAATCTGTAGGTGCACATTACTCAATCAGCCTGATTGATGAAATCATTCCCATAATAAGGAAATATATGTGGGCCATTGTGGGGTGTAATCTATGTCTGAAGTATGTTACATTTGGGGCAGAAGGGCACAAAAATGTGTGGTAAACATGCAAAGGATTTCATCAATCAGGCAGAATGAACAGGAAAACAGTGTGAACAATGTTGTGGCAAGATGCCAGTTGAAGGGTGAGTGCAGTAATCAGGTGCCAATTGTCAACTGCGGTCAGAAGGGATACTTGAAAACCCAAACCTAAGGCCGGGTATGGTTTGGAGGCACCACATGAGTGACCCATAGCAGTCATGACTACATAGCCTCACCTGGCACTCAATCAGAACACATCACCCAAGCAACATACACGTGGTTTGCACACACATGCATGGTCACTCACCGGACATTGCCTCAAGATCTGGTAGGTCTTCCAAGCCTTGGATCTGATCCTCTGTGATGAAGCCTCCAGCGATAGACTCATGTTCTGTGAGTACTTCCTCCTCTTGTGGAGACCCACTGCCAGTCACCAGAGTAGAGGCATGATGGGAAGCCAGCTTGTTCTTTACTCTGCATTTGAGGTCATTCCACCGCTTAGAGCAATCATCAGCTGTGCACCTGACAATTCCAAGGGCACTAATCTGGTCTACGATGCACTGCCAGTGGGCCCTACATTGTGCAGTCGAGTTTTGCACCCTGCAGTCACCAGCATTTCGTGGCCATGGGCCGACACGTAGCCCACAAGTGCATCTAGTTCCAGATCATTGAAACTATGTTTCCTCGATGTGCCAGAGGGGGGAGCACCCTTCTTCCTCTTGGGAGGTGGTGCGGACCTTGAGTGGCTTACGCTGCTCTGGTTGGTAGGGGCTGAAGCGCAGGTGGACTGGGCACTGGAATTAGCCAAAGGTACGATGACCAAAGGTCTGACTGCAGGCATTGGCTGCTGGGTGATGTTGGCAGGACCAACCTCGGTGTGATGGACTTGGACCAACACTTTCCCGACTGGGAGACTCAGAGCTGGGGCGGATTGAGCTGCAGCTGCCCCTGCAGCCTCCTCACCCTGGCTACTTGGGGCAGCAGATGACATTGCTGCCCCAGATCCACGGGGCCTGGTGACAGCAACTTTCACCGCCACACGTGGCTTTTACTTGGTGACACGGAAGTCAGCCTGGGAGTGATCCTTTGTCGGTTTGGTTGACAATATGGGCCGGGTTAAAAAGGCCTGAGCTGGGATGGTGTCAGCTGCATCTCCCCGACCCATGTGGGGGGACATAGGTGTCTCTGATTGGTCCTCCACACACTGGCCTCTTAGGCCACACTGCACATCCAGCCAACGTCCCCTACCGCGCCCACCTTTTGGAGGTCGGCCACCTATGCCTCCCTTACCGCTTGGTCGCCTCCCAACCATGGCACTGATGTTCTTGTGAGAATGGGAGGTGCAGTAAACAATTGCCCTGGGCAATTGGGGTGAAAGGGGCAGGGTACTAGATGGAATATGTACCCTAGTGCTCTAGCAAGGCTGTCTGTGATCCCTGGGGGAAGATGATGGGTCACGCAACACTCAGGCACCACCGAAAACAAAATATAATTGGCATGTGACCCCTGGTAGCCCACGTGCCTGGAAAAAAGAACTTGCACTACGCTGTGGCACCCAGAAAAACAAAAAGAAGCATACATGTGGTACATGCTGGCAACAATGACCTCTGAATGTGTGCACGACACACGGGGGCACCACAGTTGGAAAATACGTGCGCGACTCACCGTCTGCCTGGAAAAGGAACGTGAAAAAGACGTGATTGTGCACGTTGGCAACACCCCCGCCAAAAGAAGAATTGAATGCTGTCTGAGTATACAAGGAGTATGAACAGGAACTGTTGTGAAGTAATCGCGTGTGAACCGACAAGAAGTACAAGAATCACCTGCTCGCTCTCCACAAAAAACACATACAAGAAAATGGCATCCTACGCGTACCTTGTAACCCAGCCCACACGTGCAACAGTTTTTGCATGTGTACAATTAACTTGCACCCGTGTGGAGGGAAACGCCCACGCTCGTTACGTCACAGATGCGTTTACGCACTAAGGGCCTTTCCTTGAATTACACGTTGACACATGCCAAATCACTCCGTATCAAGCTGGCCACGCGACAACACACGGAAGACCACGCTCCTGCCCAGAAGGCCATTTTCCTGCCCCCCAGAGCCCTTAGCATGCTCCCACCTGCCATCTGTTGCTGCCTGCCTGCTGGCCACGTGCCCTGCTCTTTGCTGCCTGCACGTCAGCCATCTGCAGGGGTCCAGGGGTCCAGTTGCTGTGACCACCCCTGCTGGAACAGAAGACTCCCGAATGGCATTCCATCACTCCACAGCCCAGCCCAAGCACCCAGTTGCCCACCCACACCTGCCTCGGTGGTTGCCATGTCTGACACAACACAACCTGGCACCAGTGGCAACCCCCCAGCAGAGAGGCAGAGGGCTGCCAGCTTCAGTGCCAATGAAGTTGACATCCTGGTGGAGCAAGTCCTGGGGCATTATGATGACCTCTTTGGAAGTTCACATGCCGACAATGAAGGATGCAAGAGGATCTGGAAGGACATCATGGCTGCCATCCACGTGGAGGGGGTGGCAGCCTGCAACATGCAACACGTTTGGAAGTGCTGGGAGGACTTCAGGTCCAGGACCCTCAGCAAGGCCGGGCACCTCTTGAAGGCTAAGCATGCAGAGGGGTGCCAGGTCCGCCTTACCAACATCCAGATGAGGGTTCTGGAACGCATACACCCAGCGCCCTACCTCCAGATCCTTCAGAGGCAGACCCATCCGGAGTCGAACGGTAAGTGTCCATGCATACTGATTGGATGCGGTGCATGTTGAGGTCTGGCAGGAGTGTGCAGGTTGCACATATGTCTTGGAAGGGCCTTGTATGGATGTGTCAGGGACATGAGCCTGCCACATGCAAGTCCAGTCATGTGTGAGGCACATCAAAGATGTATGTGTTCAAATGCATGGTGCCCAAATGCATGTGTCGGTACACACTTGTGTATAATTATGTGTATGCACTGTAAATGGTTGTGGTGTGACACTTGGACGCTGGTTCTACCTTCATGTATGTGCACAATGTACATGTGCGTGTGTGTGTATTTCACATGTGTGCCACTGTGATACACCATGGATGCATGTGACACCGACATGTAGGAGGCTGATTGGCAGATGTGACATGGATGCCGATGATTTAACTGCGACAGGTGGTGGAGATGTACAGATGCATGTATGTCTGGTGGTGTGTGTACATGTGCTTGTCACTCCCTGTGTTGCATTTGACATCAGGCTAACCTTCGGATGCTCATGCTGTTGTATGTGTATGGATGGTGCTGCCTGCTGCAACATTCCTCTTAAATTGCGCATGTGTGTAGGTTAAAATGATAGGTGTGTTGAGGATTGTGATGACATGTGTGAAGTTTGACACTGCCACTCATGTGCAACTGACAGTGTGTATCAGACCATTGTATGGCTGTGATGGCCCTGATGGCTGTGTTCTGTCTCTCCCTGTCTGCAGCGTCAACTGATGAAGAGGGCAGAGACGGTGCTGTGGAGCATAGCGACAGGGATCCCACCGCCAGCCGGAGACGCAAGGCCCAGCTCCCCTCCCAGGTTGTCATCTCATCGGGGAGTGAGGGGTCTGTTGCTGCATCCGCAGCTGCTGGGGGTAGGACCAATAGGCAAAGGTCGGAGGTGGACTCCTCGGCAGCAGAAGGTGCAGTTGTTATGCTCACCTGGTATCCACAGGGATGCCACCCAGCCGGGTTACTCGCTGGTATGCTTCTCAGCTTTGCCCAGATGTGGTCTGCGGGAAGGATCTGCCTGAAAATACAGGAGGACTGTGTTCAAGACTGACCGACCGGGGAAGTATCCTCCCTCCACCCCCGTATGATTTCAGCCCCTTCTGGCACCCTCTCCGCACCTTGTGTTAGAGTTAGGCGTGCTCTCCATCCTGCCTTCTTTGCAGGGGCGCGTTGTCTTTCATGGGCGCGTGCGGTCCAGTTACTTCACTGACGCTCGCCCGTTTGATATTGTTCAGGTAGGTCTTATTTCTTTTTTTAAAATGTCTCTTTTTTCTCCCTTAGGTATGTGGAGCTTCAGCACAGCAAACTGGCTTGGTTGAGCCCTGCTGGTAAATGATGGCGCATTAAGAGCGCTATAATGCGGTAAATAAGCACTATGTGCAGCGCTGCAAAGTCTTGCCTTTGCTAACCTGTGTTTTCCTTCCTTGTAGGTCGCGGTGTTCTTCAGCGCAAGTGGAATGTCTGGAGTGGTGCCAGCCGAGAGGCGACCAGCAAGGTAAGCCTTTTGAGCAGTTCGTAATTTGTGAAGGTCTCTACTGTTTACTTTAATGTTGCCTCTATCTTCCTCTTTCAGGTCGTTCTGTCCAGGAGGCGTGCAGATTCGAGGTATCTGTTCTCAGTAGCTGCGAGTGGCTAAAGATGAAGACTGCAGGTAAGATGCTGCTGCTAATGATGTTCCTTTTGTCTCCTTGCAGGTTCTGCTTCTCCGAGGTTCGAGGGAATAGCTGGACACGGTGAGCATCAAGTTGCAAGCTGCAAAGTAACGCGAAGTGTGTTGTCTTGCTGGGGTGTGGTTTAAATTACCCCAACAAAATAGTCCCTAGGCTACCACACCCAAAACACTAGACTGCATAGCTTGGTTCCTTGGAACCAAGCTATGTGGATGCCTCCATGTTGGCTGACAATACATTAAGTAGTTCCCAAGCACATGTTTGTTCATGGTGTATGAGCCTGGCACCATAGGTGCCAGGAGTGGCCCCAAGAGGATTTTGGAAGAGGATGCCAGGCTCTAGAGGCCCGAGTCCTGACTCCACCTGGCCAATGAGTTTGCCAGAGGGGTTTTGGGCGAGGGTCGTGAAAGCAGCTGAGACCCCACAGGGGCCTATGGAGGAAGATGGCACTGAGTCATCCAGGTTGATGGAGGGGTTGGTTGAGGAGGAGGCCGTGGAAGGGCCACACTCGGGGTCTAGAGGGGGGATTCCACTGGTGCTAGTGGTGCAGTCCAGGGGCAGGGACATTAGGCAGCACAGGCGGCCGTGGAGGTGCCTGTGTGTAATCCTGTCCCTGATCCTGTGCCTGCATCATCCCGCACCAGCAGGGATGCCTTCGTTCAGACCCGTTTTCAGGAGGGGATCCGCTAACAACTGGCCTTCCTTTCCTTGCGGACGTGGCAATCCGGGACCGTGTTGAGCCTGTCCTGGCTGGGGTGGCGTTGCGTCAACTTGGCATCCGGGATAACGTGCAGGGTTCTCATGAGGATGCTGTACGTTACTTCAGATGCCTCGTTGACCACGTCGACTGGCTAGGAGGGATCACCGGTGCTGGCTTCCTCTGTGTGCTGGGCCTTATGCCGACCCCCTCCTCAACTGAACCCCCTATGCACCAGTCGTCCTCCTTGCCATCTTCCGGCACAAGTATCACTTGGGCACCCTGTGGAGCAGCCTCTGACCCAGCACCCAGGCTGGTGGAGGACACATCCCTGCCACAGTCGGGAGTCGGAGGTCCAGCAGGAGTGGCCACCCCAACAACTGGACCCCAGCAGGAGGAGGACGTGCAGGCATCAACAGCCAGGGCCCATGCACGGCAGCAGCAGGCTCAAGGTGGGAAAGATGATGGCTCGGGGCCATCAACATCAGAGGGGCAGACATCGGCCGGAGGGCAGGAGGACCCTGGATTGGGAGTGTCTTCCGTGTGACAGCGGTTGGGCCAGCAAATAGATGCGGAGCAGCGGCGGGCGGAAGAGGCATGGCTCACTATGGTCAGGGCGGAGAATCCCATGCGCAGGGCGCTGAGGTGGGCTGAGTGCCTCGAGAAATTCGCAGGGAGTTAGAGGTGGACATGGCATTATCCCTGTGAGACCTCTGGGCCAAGGAACAGGCCTGCCTCCAGGACGTTGAACAGTAGTTTGATGATGCCCTGGCCCGGGAAATCAACAAGTGAGCCATAGAACCTGCCAGCCGCCATTGTATATAGTTCATTAGTGTTAAGTTTCCTTTCTATTTTTCTTTCATTTGGAGTGCATGGACTATGCCCCACCTTTTTGTAAATAGTTATTTATTAGGTAGGGTTTTTTGTAGGTTTCCTTTGGATTGTTGGGCTCATGGACCCTGGATTTTTACATTGTATATAGTTCAGGACTGGATTTGACTTCATTGTATTCTTTTTCCCATGGAGCAATGGTTTTCTATTTTTTTTACCTTTGGATTTGGATTTGGTTTGATGGACGAACCCTTTGGAGCCATTTTCATTTGGATTTATTTGGATTCAGCATTCATATATTTTTCATTCCTTTTGGACATCCAGCCTTTTGCTCATTATTTTTTTTCTTGTGTGATTTTCTTTCATTCCGTTGATTTTGTATTTAATACATTTTGATTTCATACTTCATTTGTGTGGTATTCTCTCATTGGTTTTGTGCATGTCATGATGTGGGTTTTCTCATTCACTTGCCCCCATTGTGTGTGTCTGACGGACATGTATTGATGTGCATACTTGTCATTTGGGTGTGTTTTACCCAGGAGGACTTTGGCTGCTGTGAAGCCCAGGATGTTTCTTACCTACCCGGCACTGCGAGTCAGCGAAGATTCTTGCCGGCATCAGCGTTTCACAACGCTTCCTGGAGGAGGCGGGGCAATCTACATCACGTGTCGTGGTCACGTGATTTTGGACTCCCTCAAGAGTCGGAGGCTGCCGCCCGCACTGTGTGTGCTTTACCCAGGAGGACTTTGGCTGCTGTGAAGCCCAGGCTGTTTCTTACCTACCCGGCACTGTGAGTCAGCGAAGATTCGTGCCGGCATCAGCATTTCACCACGCTTCCTGGAGGAGGCGGGGCAATCTACATCACGTGTCGTGGTCATGTGATTTCAGACTCCCTCAAGAGTCCGAGGCTACCACCCTTGCGGTGCTAAGCCCGGCGGAGACAAGCCCTACTGGCTGTTGTGCGGCTGTTAGGCGCTGGGGCGCCCCAAGGTACATTTATTTGGATATCCTGACTATAGAGGAGCCTAACAGTTAATAATACAATTCTGCCTCTGAGGATTGTTCTTAACCATGATACTTTAGGCAAATTTAACTTGGAGTCCAATTCATGAGACTTCAAAGCTCACCCCTTCTGGAGGATATGGTGGCCCAGGAAGGCTCGTATCTGACCGAAGAGGGTACTGCAGCTTTAGTGACAGCTTCCCCAACCACTATAGTAACATCTCAGTCAGTCACTCATGTTACTCACGCCCTCATTCACTCAGCCAGTCAGCAAAACACTGAAACTAGTTTGCCATATCTACAATTCAAGATGGTTGGAAAAGAGGACTAGAATATACTCTGACCACCAAAAAAATACAGAGCAGAATTAACGATCATTTTGCTAGAAAAAGGAATAAAAGCACAAATGATCTTGTGGATCTGTAGCCCTCACCTGGTCATTTGCCTAGCTCAAACCATGGGGCCAATCTAGGTTCTCTTTTGTTAGACTGCGCCTGTTCAACAACATTACCCTTAACCAATACATTAGAAAATGGAGCTCCTACACAAGGGTTGCAGTTAGAGCAAGACGGGCCCCATATTCCGTCCTTAAGGGCGTCATCTCCAGCTAACGAGAATATGCTTTCAGCATTGAGCTTTGTACTAAATTCTTTGGTCTCAGTATTTGAACCATTGAAAACAGAAGTACAAGCACAGGCGGGCTATTTGTTGGAACTCTCAAGTGAAGTGTCAAAGATTGATTCTTCTATGACGGCACTCAATAACATCAAGAACACAATTTGAATACCAACCTTAAAAGATTCACATACAGAGGTAGCGAAACAAGGACTGGATCTTGCCCATATTCATACTCTACCGAAGGAAGAGGCAAAGAGTAACCTCACAATACAAGAGTTACTAAAAAATCTCCCAGTACAAAGTTTTTCAAGTCAGAACCAACCACAGACCGTCGAAGGACCATTTGACTGCTTTGATGACACTCCATTATCAGACTCAGTTTTAGAAGAATTTAGAAGACTCGCTAATGTTGATGTGGAAGAATTAGAGGAGAACCTTGGAAGCCCACAGGAAGTGGTTCCTAGAAATGCTAAGGACTGTCTACAGGAAGAAGTAAATTGCAGTCCTGCTAGCTCCTTCAATCCCAAAAGAAAAAGACGCCATAAGAAGAATAAGAGGGTTAATTCCAGGAGCCCTCGTCTCATTTTACAGCTAGAGAAAACTTCGGAGGATAAAACCACAGAATTAGATATGGAGGCCCCCCCAGTAGCTGGTACTTTCCAGAATCCAAGCCAAGGTAAACCCAGGTCTAGCAAAGGAGGATCTGACACAAATGGGGAAAAAAATGTACCAGTAAACTCAAAGGTAGACCTAACTGACACGCGGACACAGACTTTAAACATGGGAACACAAACTGAGACCTCCTGGCCTCCTGGCCTACGAGTGAAGTCCCCTGTAATCAAAATTTAAAATTGGGTCATACGAACATTAAGCTAGCTCCAATATTTATAAAAAATAAGGCCAAAAAAGGGGTCAATGATAGTAAAGCTGGAGTAGTCGTACAGAAAAAGCCTAATAATAACATCAGATTGGCTCCCATCTTTCTAAAAACAGCTGCGATAACCGACATCCTACCATCAGCCTCTGTTCCAGCTCAGCAGACGTGCTCCTTGGATGAAGTTCCAACCCAGTTCATAACTAATGAAGTAGAGTGTCGGAACGGCTCAGGGAAATCTAGGAATTTAGAGCCGCCTTTACAGAATAGTGACCGAGAGGAGCCTGATGATTTTTACTATACTACAACTGCAAGGAAAGCAGAGCCAGTTCTGGCCAATTTCGCAATTCCAAGAGTCTGGTTAGGACATGAGAAACCAAACAGATACACCTCACTTTGTAGATTAGTGGTGTTATCTGAAATTAGAAAAAATTATAATCTGTTTCTCTTCACCACAGAAGACATTGAGTATGTTAAATTTCCAACAGTGGACAGATTATTTGTGGAAGTTGGTCTTTGAGCGGGAACAAGAAGATACTTCCAGCATACAAGTCGGAAGTAAGGATGCCCTCAATTTTGTGAATGCAGTCGGCTCAGTGGAAGAGCCATTAATGAACCCGTCAGCTGGGCTCAAACTGAACGGAAATCTCATAACAAAACTCCCTGAGATTATTTCACAAATCCTCCAGAAGCTTGGAGAGGAGCAAAATAGTCTTTAGACAAAATAACATAAGACTAGTCTCCTGGAACACGAGAGTTCCTAGCTTCTTAAAGAAAAGGCTACTAAAAAGGACCTGTTACAAAATAACAATATTTTTCTATTCCAGGAGACTTGGCTCGTTAACTCGATAGAAATTGAGGGCTTCACAACTCTCAATCTTGGAGCTCTTCAAAAATCTAAAGGGAGACCAGCAGGTGGACTTCTGACAGCACTTAAAAATTCAAGTATCAAGGAAATTGTCCCCCTATACAATCATTTGGGAGGCATCCAAGCCTGCGAAGTGGAGCTCGACCTGGGTAATCCCAATACAACCTTAGTGCTGGTTAATATTTATTGGAACCCAGCCAGCATTAATCTCCATGAGTTCACAGAAATTCTACATAACCTGTTGTCAACGGTGAAGATAGAGTTTGAGGGAGCTTGCATATTAGTTGCAGGGGACTTTAATGCAGATCACATTAATTTAGGAAATGTGGGGCTAGAATCAGGTAAGCCGAGGTCTTCATGGAAAGCGAAACACTGGGGGGATTTCCTTTCTTCCTGGGATTTGGAAAGGATCTATGTGAAAAATGTTGAGAATGATTCAGAAGAACCTACTTGGAAACAAGGCTCTTCGCGATCTACACTAGTCTACATTTTTGTAACCCCAGATCTTTCACTCCTTTGCCCGAGGCTGACCCTCAATTGGGAAGGAGGGAGCGATCATGCTAGGTTGGAACTTCAATTTCAGGAACATCAGAAAGCTCGTATCCAGCGAAGTCCTCAGGATCTTGAAGGATTAAAAGGCAAACCGGGAGTGGTCAAATATAAGCATGGAGGGGAAAAGTTGAATGAAGGGCTTGAAGCAATCCCAGCAGCACTGTGGACTGAGGAATTTCATCCCGAAAAATTTGGGAACTTTATCTGGTCAATCTGCCCGCCAAATGAGACAAAGGCCGCAGGAAAACATATACACCTACATGTCTTTGATGAGGACACTCAAAAACAAAAGAGAATCTTTCGACAAACTATACCTCTCTTAAAGAAAAAAACAGGAGAAGATCCTGGGGACAGTAAGCAAAAAATTAAGAAGGCTAAACAATCCTATCAGAACTGGTTAAAGAATCATAAACAGCAAATATTACAGGATGATGGGGAGAAAATGCTTTACTTACTTAATGCAAACAATTGCAGAAGCTTCTGGGCTGCACTCAATCTTTAGGAAACTGGCCAGACTAGTTCACTCTTCAATCTGGTCCAGGAACATAAATGGATCGACTATTTAACTAAGAACTTTGAACATCCAGGATCCAAACAGTTCATTGGAACGTCATCCAAGTGGGCCCTGTCATTTAATCAGCAAGACATAGAGGACCTCATTCTATCTGCCTCTACAGCAAAGGCAGCCAGACCTAATGGGCTCACCTATCAGGTCTTAAAAAATCAGCCCACATTGTGGTCAAAATTGTTATTCCACCTCTTTCAGGAAATTATAAAGACCAGGACCTTTCCACCATCATGGAAGAGTGCACTAATTATCTCTTTTTTTAAGGGGGGCGATAGGTTAAATCCTGCCAGTAATCGAGCAATTGCCCTCTTGGATATAGATAGTAAACTCTTGCGTTTGCTAATGAGGGAACTCACAATGTGGGCTGACTCTAAACTGATTCTATCTAAGCATCAAACAGGTTTCAGGAAGGGCCTCTCTACCAGTCTAAATGGTCTTATACTGAACCTTCTTAGCGAAAGATCAAATGAGAAGGAGGTTACCCCGTTATTTGGAGCTTGGGTGGACCTGTCCAAAGCATTCGATCGAGTGGACAGGTCACTCCTCTGGCAGAAACTCCAAAAATGGGGCCTCCCATCTCCTTTGTTCGCTATGCTTGTAGAGCTACATAAAAATACTACCATTAGGATAAGTTTGGACGATGCTGGTAACCTCTCAGAGGTAATACAGGTATTGAAAGGAGTCCGGCAAGGGTGCCTAGGTGCCCCCTTCTTCTTTAACCTTTTCCTGTCAGACCTTGGGGATTTTTTGGCCTCAGCATCAATGATATCCCCTAAAATAAATGGAAGAAGTGTACACTGGTTGGCCTATGCGGACAATATTGTTTTGCTGGACGGTTCCGCGATTGGGCTCCAGAGGCTCCTGCTAAAATTAAGCAAATATGCTAAACTCAACGGTCTTATAATTAATCCAGCAAAATCTAAAATACTTACTTACAAACATCCCAGGATAAAGTTACCCTCTAGCACATGGACCCTGGATGCCAAGGAAATTCCTAGGGTGGAGGAGCTTAATTATCTGGGTTATGAAATTGTAGCCTTTACAACCTTGTGCAAGGTGACAACTGTAGTCCTGGGAAAAACTGTAAAAATCATGGCCCAGATGAAGAACCTGGGAAGGAAGTTTTGTAAATTCTCAATATCACCACTCATAACATTTTACATCGGTAAAGCAATTCCAGTCCTCCTATACGGTCTGGAAGCCAAACCCTTGCTCCAGAGCTATCTCCAGCTTGAGATTCGAACTAGGCTTGATTTCTCTGGGCTGCCAGGCGGACTGGAAGCTTTTATCACTTTTTCGTGATATAATCACAGCCAAAACGACATCCCTATACTTCAATATTCATGAACATCTAAAAAAGGCAAAATCGAAGTTGTTGGTTGGCTTGGAGGCAAAAGTGGGAGGTATACTGTTGCGGGTGAACTCAACAATGGAAACACTCATCCAAAATCCCTGGAAGGTTAAAAAGCAGTTGGAAATGTGGGACTGGATTGAAATGATTGAGGGAGTCAGGAACCTCAACCCGCAGAATCTTTTCTTAAGAGTAGAGAGGAAAGTGGGGACATTACCCCACTATCTTCAAAAATTCCCAGACCATAAAATCAGAAACAACTTTCTTAGGCTCAGACTTAATCTGGCCCACACGGGGGAAATTTTGGTCCAAAGAAACCAGGGGGATAAAGCAATAAAACTCTGTAGATTGTGTAACCTTCTGAACTTACAGTCACTCAGACATTTGTTGCTAGAGTGTGAAGGCAACTGGGCCATAAGACTGTAGCTGCTTGGTAGATTTGTCACCAGAGAGGAAAACTTAACACAGGATTCCTTCTGGCATAGACTCATCTCTGGCCAAGAAGTTATGCTTATCGTGGCAATAGTAAAGGTTTTAGAAAGATGATCAATACTGCGGAATGGTAACTAAATGATACATCCTGGTTTGATCTATGTAGGCCATTCTGTCTTAGTCTCCTTGGGTGGTAGGTATCGCTGAGTAAATCTTACTCCTATCTGGCAAATTCTGTTCTTATATACTGTTTATATCTTTTTTTAACTTTTTGTAAAAGTTTTCTTTGTATAAACCATAAACAAATTTTTAAAAAAAGACATGGGGATTTCAATGTGGAGTGGATGGAATACTTGGTTGGGTGTTTGGACTGGGGTGGTGTGGGTTGGGATTTGGGTGGCCATAAGGGCCATGAGTGTAGATCATGATGACGTGTTGGGCGGGGGAACATGAGTCGGGGCCTGCTGGCAGGTGTCCGTCAATGGTGGGTGGGTGAGTGGGTGGAGGGACATGAGTAAGGGCCTGCTGGCAGGTGCCCGTAACTGCTGGGTTGATGGGGGTGCAAGAAGACATGAGTCGGGGCCTGCTGGCAGGTGCCCGTCACTGCTGGGTGGGTAGGGTTGCAGGGGGACATGAGTCGGGGCCTGCTGGCAGGTGCCTATCACTGCTGGGTGGGTTGGGGTGCAGGGGGACATGAGTCCCCCTGCACCCCAACGGGCAGCCTGCTGGCAGGTGCCCGTCGATGGTGGGTGGGTGAGTGGGTGGGGGACATGAGTTGGGGCTCACATGTGTGCTTACAAGTGCATTGTGCCATGTGGGCTGCCTGCAGGGCATGGTGAGGGTTGTAGGGTAGTCCCCTGTGGTGTGGGCTGGCTGCAGGGCACTGGGAGGGAGGAAACTGCACACCCAGGGGGGCCCACAATGCCAAATCGCAAGTTAAACTCCCCACCTACCCCCCAAATACACGTATCCCACTCGCACAGAGTCTATCGCGTGTGAAACTCCCTGCGTACCCCCCAAATACACATACACCACTCGCACTGGGCCTATCGCGTGTGAAACTCCCCGCGTACCCCCCAAATACACGTATCCCGCTCGCACAGGGCCTATCGCGTGTGAAACTCCCTGCGTACCCCCCAAATACACGTATCCCGCTTGCACAGGGCATATTGCATGTGAAACTTCCCACGACCCCCCAAATACACGTATCCCGCTCCCACAAGGCCTATTGCGTGTGAAACTTCCTGTGCACCCCCCAAATACATGTATCCCACTCGCACAGGCCCTATCGTGTGGGAAACTCCCCACGTACCCCCCAAATACACGTATCCCACTCGTACAGGGCCTATCATGTGTGAAACTTCCCGTGCACACCCCAAATACACGTACCCCGCTCCCACAAGGCCTATCGCGCATGAAACTTCCCACGCACCCCCCAAATACACGTATCTCGCTTGCACAGGGCCTATCGCGTGTGAAACTTCCCGCGCACCCTCCAAACACACGTACCCCACTCCCACGAGGCCTATAGCGTGTGAAACTTCCCGCGCACCCCCCAAATACACGTACTCCACTCGCACAGGGCCTATCGTGTGTGAAACTTCCCACACCCCACTCCAAATACACATACCCCGCTCTCACAAGGCCTATCTCGTGTGAAACTTCCCACGCACCCCCCAAATACACATACCCCGCTCGCACAAGGCCTATCACGTGTAAAACTTCCCACGTACCCCCCAAATACATGTACCCCTCTCGCACAAGGCCTATCGCATGTGAAACATCCCGCTCACCCCCGAAATACACGTATCCCGCTCGCACAGGGCCTATCACGTGTGAAACTTCCAGCGCACTCCCCAAATACATGTACCCCGCTCGCACAATGCCTATCGCATGTGACACTCCCTGTGTACCCCCAAAATACATGCAGGCACCCCATCCACCCTGGGCATGCCCCACAGGCAGCCCACTCACCCTGCCCATGTCCCACAGGCAGGCCATCCACCCTGGGCATGCCCCACAGGCAGACCACGACACAGGGGAGTGCTTTTTGTATGCAATTTACCTGGCGCAAGCGGGGTACCCATATTCCGAGAGGTGTGCCAGAACATTTTCACGCTTTTGGCTGCCGTGAGCGGGGTATGGGTAGTATTTTCACACCATTACAGTGTACAGGCCCTGTAAACTGGTGCAGGTTTAGCGCGGCCCTTTGTACTGCATTGGGGATTTCAATGCCTTTTCCTTGCACAAGGGGCGTTCTTGGGGGCGTAACTGGCTCTGCGGTTTGTTCTCTGTGCCAGCGCTCAAAATGGCTTGGGAATTCCATGAATACGCGGTGCGCCAGAATGCTGTTTAGCGCACACGGCTGGCGCACGCTGGCGAACACTCCCTCTCTGCGCTGCTCACTTGCGCTGCCTCTGCGCTGAAATGTATGAATTTCCCCCATAATGTGTTGAAAGACAAAGGGCCTCGTCCCAAGATTGGTGGCAATTTCAATGCAATTACTCCAAAAACATTTTGACAGTTACTGCAAATCGGTCTCACAGATTTACTGATGAATGGTGAGGATGCGTTAATCCCCATTTTTGGAGACCATACTACTGTATAGGGATTTATGCAGATTTGCAGAGGGATGGTTCTGGTATAGTAAATCCAACACATATGGGAGGCAAAATGGTAGATTTACCACCAGATATATTCTGCAGCTTAATCCTCCATTTAACCACCAGTCTCAGAGTTTGGCCGTGCAGAAATGAAGCCGTGAAGTGGCATTTCTGTTACTACCATTTTTCCAGCATTTTGTCGTGCAGTGCTGAACCTGTTTTGAGGCCCATAGAATGTACAATAATGTTTGTATGTGAACACAAAAAAACACAAGGTAAATCCGCTAATTCTTTGAGGAAAAGTGGCAGATTTACCTGTGACTTGTTGCTGGAAGTAAATTATTGACTTTACTTCCAAAAATTGGTGGAATTACCGTGCAGTAATTCCGCCGGTGATAAATCCACCAAAAATCCCAATTGAGTCCCAAGAATGGAGAATTAAACCACACCACTGCCATTTGTAATCCCATAGTAAATACACTGGACCAAGTGGCGGTAATGGTAATCAGGTTCGGCAGTTATTCAACAGATTTAGTGCTGAATTAACACCAAACACGAAATGAGGCCAAATGTGTCAGAAACATTGCAAGTCCAGAATGAGAAAGATATTCAGTGAAAAAACTGAGATTTTCCAATCTTAGTCCTTGATAAAGACTTGCTGACCAGCCCTTTATATAGTTGTATAACGTGGGTTATTAAAACCCAGCCAGCAAAATGCATTCCACAGGCAGGATGCTGGATACTACAATGCAGTCTGGGACAACATCTTTTGAGATTCTGTAGAGGGTTCCAAAGGGGTTCCCCATTCCCCTCGGCTGTTTAACATCTATATCAATTGATTCCATGCCCTAATCTACAATCTAAAATTGGGGTACCACTGCTCTGCTGATGATTCACAGATATGTGTAGACAGTAACTGTTTCAGTGACACACAATTACAGCAATGGTGTTCTTGAGGCTTGAGTTTCCTGCTTAAGCGGAATTGAGATCAACAACCTTTACTAGGAAATTGGTTTTCGACTTAACTATTAGTGGTGAGGAATTGTGTAGAAGATTTTACAATGGTTTTTATACATTATTAACTTTTGCAATTGTAAACTTTTTAAGGTATATTAAATCAGTTGTCTTTTAAGTGTGATATGAAACTCAAATTGAAATCGCAGTGGGGACATTATATAATACATTAATTTCTACATGATTTAATGTTTCATTCTAAATGGAGGTATGTTTATTGTTTGTAATGTTGTTTATTGAATGGGATTTTGTGTAGGCTATTTTGGGAAAGGTTTGAACTAACCAGTACAATAAATACAATATTCTTTTTATTTTTTTAAACCTGCAACCCTGTTGTGGTCCGTAACTCCATACAGAATCTGACGCAAGTTATAGGCTTAGTCCAAATATGAATAAAAGTGAATTGGTGATTTTAAGAGCATGTAGTAATGATTGAAAGCTGAGACTCAACCCCCCCTCCCCCAACTTAATGAATAACTGTTTGGGTCTTGCCATCAACCCACAGGTCAATCCTCTTGGTATCGTTTTTGATTCCTAGTGTTACACAGGTGCTCAGGTGAGCTCCCTGCTCCAAATCATTAGCTATTATATTAGGCTATTCACACATTTGGACCCAGAACTAGTGGAATCTCATCTATGATCACAAAGGTAATTGTAGAAGAAAGACTTGGTGATGACAAGTACTTGTTCATTGGTACTTCTGAGAACCTAACTCCCAAATTGTGGTTCTAGAAAAATGTGGTTGGATGTCTTTTCTGCTCACGTGGAACACTGATTTTATACAAACTGCCCTGAATTCTGCCCTGAATCAGGGCTCCCGATTCAGGGCAGAATTATGTTGCATATGTCAATATTGATGCACTGTTGCCAGTAAGGAAAAAGGAAAAAATCCTAACTTCCTCACAAGTAGGTTTGTCCTTATAAACCAGGTGTGTCTCTTCGATCATCATCTCGAGTCCGAATCAAGGATGCTAGATTGAATCTTTCCTCAGCTAGTATAAAAAAACATTTTATTCAGGAAACTCAGGTACTGAATTGCCTACCAGGCCACCTAAATCCTGAACAGGGTGTAACTGGTACATAAGTGCCTTTATGGCACAGCGCCTGCTTACTTGAAAACACACATAGTGCCCTATAACCCCAGCAGAAACCTACGCTCGGGCGGCAAATGCCTCCTGCATGTGCCCAGGTTCAAGCTAAAAACAGGGCTGGGCAGATCCTTTCTTGTGCTGGCTCCTAAACTGTGGAACAGCGTCCCCGAATCCCTCAGGTCTGAAGTTAATCACTTTGCTTTTAGGAAGATGTTGAAGACACACCTTTTTATTTGAAATCCTGGTCGTAGGACTTTCTTAGAGTCCTTGTAATGCGATAGTACTTGTTCTCATCGTCTGTCTCATATGTTTTGTTCGTCTTGTAGTACCGGTGTTTTATGTACAAGCGCCCTGATGCCCTCGGGCTACCGGCGCTATACAAAAACCAAATACAATACAATACAATACAAGATCTGAGACATATTTGAAAACCATTCCTTTTTGTCAACATCTAGCGTTGTGACTGCAAGTTATTATTAGGCTGGTACGCTTACTCTACCTGATGACTTAATTGTTGATTGTCTCCCAGTGATTTAATTAATAACTCCAGCATCTTAGCACTGTAAACGACTCTTTAACATAACATGACATAACACCAGAGTCATACACACAGAAGAAGGCTTGAGTGCTGTAAAACTCTAATACCTATATGCAAGTGTGTGTCAGAGTTGAGTTGGAGTCCTCCCTTCTGTCACACCAAAACTACCACACATAGGGCTTCATCCAAACTCAGTTACCATTACCACCACAAACAATCTGGAGAATTCTGACTGATTATCAGTTACAGGAAAGTGGTGTTAACCAATAGTCGGTCAAACATATTGTGTTCAGATTTCTCCAATTACATAAAAATATCACCAATGAACAATACTATAAAGCCATCATGGAACAAATTAATTTGAAACATCATATATTAAAATTTCATTTTCTCAGAAAAAAGCCCCTTTAAGGAAGTCATCCAGGCTACATATAAAATACAAGTCTTCACAGTTCATTGTAAAATGCATCGCTAATAAGAAGGTCCCAATACCATTTGGTCTAAAAAAGGTCTAAGCCAATACCTGCAAAGAGCTAGAAGCAGGGACAAGCTAGTAGAAAATACAAAAGATATTCTTCACGCCCCATTGCGCATACACAGTTAATCTACCCTTTTTTGCAGAGATGTATCCAATAAAACAAAGACCATGGGCCTCATTACGAGGTTGGCGATAACCCGCCGGTGCCGCCAGCGGGTTACCACCAATCCTGTAACACTGATTCTGCTGCCTGATATCCCGGTGCCACTGGGATATGACGCATGGTGGTGGAACGGTAAATCCCCATTCCCATGGAGTCCCAGAGGACTCCATGAGAATGAGGACACTGAAGCACCAGCACTGTTGCTAACGGTACCGGTGCTTCAGTGAGAGACATGCCTGTAGGGGCCTGAACTCCCAGCAGGTAATGCTTGCCGGAGATCCTTGCCCCTACCGGCTTTCTCATAGTACGGTGGTCCAGAAACGGTGCCGGTACTTTGTTACCAACAACCTTTATTTGCTTTATTTATTTGGAAATAATACACATAAAAACACTTAATGTTATAAGGCAACTCCCTTCATTGGTGATGGCGACCATCATCCAAAATGAACATGCTCAACACATATCTCCATACCCTTATGGGTGCCACATCAGTCCATTCTTTGTAAAATAATGTCATCAGCTAGCCAAATGCAGGACAGTGAACCACCTTACCTTCATGCACAGCTGGTGTGTTGTGAATCCCTCACTGCCCCTCATCAATGATACTAGGTTGGTTGGTGTCCAACAGAGGGAATGAGAAGTATGAGTGAATTCGGAGGGCTCTTTGTGTTTCCTCTGGGTGGGTATCAGATGTGGAATGAGATATGAAATACGAATGGAGATTTGCTTAGAATAGCTACCGGATTGTGTTTAACAAACAACACATACAATACCCATTGTTGGATAACTCAAAGTTTATCTGGATGCATGAGTCTTTAGCAAGCAAAATCACAGTGTCAGTTGATGTCACTGGATGCAAAAAGAAAAATAAGATGCAGCTGATGAATGAAAAAAGGCCACCTTGGGAAACAAATAAAAATTGCAAATCCAGTAGATCCCCTGGATTATGAGTTGAAGAAGGGAACACTTCCACAAAATGAAAAGACAAGGATGATATGAAGCCGATGGATAGCCACCAGAATGATGGTGTGTAAGGGTATGGGCAATGGCATCATTGATGTGTTTCACTGTGACCCTCCATTCTGTGGAGGGTCCTACAATAGGAGACCCAGACCATGCCTAGTCCTCATTGGCCGGTGCCACACTTGACTTTGTGGTATGCATCAGCCATCCAAACATAGCCATGTCCTGATGCAAATAGTCATGTGAGGACAACATGCCAACCGTGCATGTTGTCCCTTGAAATGACCATCTGCATGTTCACGGTTTCCCACAAGGCATCCATTTCTTGGCAGAGGGTATCCCTTGAGGCAAACATCTCCTCATACAGAGATTGCCTCAAGGCTGACACCTCCCCACGAAGGGCATACTGTGAGGCCAGTATTTCCTCCTCAAGTGGCCTGCCTCAATATCTTCATGTCCACTCTCCTCTCCTCTCTCAAAAGGCGTATTTCACCCTTGAGCCCGGCATTGGAGGAAATCACATCAATGGCCAACATATGGATGTTCCTAGATAACCCCTGCAGGAATTAGGCCTTTCTGGCACTTGCCTGGAGTACCTCATCCTCCCACTCCAAGTGTGCGCCAGGCAAACGGACCCCGTGTGTGCAGCCTACCCAAGCAGGAGGCCAAAAGCAATCCCTTTCTCATGGAGCGCACATGACCCACTGGTCTCACCCACTGCTGTGGCCTGTGATATGGGAGATGGCAAAGGAAGCTGGAAATGCTGCAGTGCTCCCCGATGACAAGGACATGGTCTCCTGGCTCTGCTCACCAGAATCTGCAGCCTCATGGAACTGGAGCAGTTCCAATTGATCAGAGCTACTGATTGCTGGCTAGGTCCATGAGCAATCCCTCACAATCTGACACAACACCATCATCAGGCCTGCTGACGATGTCCTGCAAACAGAGTGGATTCTCACTAGAAACAGCTACTGGTGCGCGCTTTTGGATAGTCTAGGCTCTTCCTCATCCGGTGCCTCATCACCTGCAAGATAGCAGACAACAATAACAATCAAACGCCTATATTGTCTTGCAACTATGAAATCAACTAAATTCATAAACCGACAATGGGTCTGCTGCACATATCTGAAGAGACTACTAAACACTCACAACTGTCCTATGTGACCATCTGACACAGGACATGCCTAACTCACTATCACAAATGCAACATGTAATGTACCCTTATGGTCAAGATCATGCACACCATGCATCTTTCCTCTTTGCCCCAAAATATGAAAATCAAGGACAGACACTGAATTCAAAAGCCAACCACTGCTCTCTGGTGCCTTGAACATGACATAGCATAACTGTCCCTTTTCGAGCATCAGAATAGGTGTGTTATACTATGATCATTGTCCGTTCAAGGCCATTATTGCAAGATCGTAAACGTGAAATGGCAAGTGTTCCACGTATGCCCATGTCATTCTACAAGCTGTTGCCATATGGGAGTGTTGATACCCTGCATCCTTTGAAAGGTGGGTAGTACAAAAACAAAAAATATCCCAGACTGTGGTTGGCTGAACAGCTGTGACTCATTAACATCAAACGAATGTCAATGATATGACCTGTACAGTGTATAGTAAGTTGTTATTATTATTATCATTATTAATTGAGTGCATACCTAGCTTCAAGAAGCAACAGAGTGCTTTACCGAGATATATACCAATAAAGATACATGGCACAGCGCTTTACAGAGGTGAACAACATTAGAGATGCAAAACAGAGAGGTTTTCAGTGGTAACAACAGAACAGATATACAGCGGGGGTAGGATACAGCTGGGTAAGTAGTTTCAGATGTGGCTGCATGACCGGCCAGTCATCCAATACAAAGACAAATGAATGTGGCACGTGTGGCAAACCTAGGAACAATGAACTAGATACTCAATTGTATCATGTGAGTGCACTACGGGGCCTGCATCAAGGTACTTATAGTAGTTGTATATCATCATACGTACATACATGTAAATGACAATTGCAACAATCACGAATGGCAGGATCTCACATCAATGATGTGCCGATTGTCCTTATTATTCACAATTAAGTACTACATCAGAGGCATCATGGCCCGATAACAAAACATGCATGATGGGATATGTGGGATAGACATCCTCATCACCCCCTTCTCCTTCATACCCAAGTAAATATGTGTCCTTAACCATGCTCCTATGCATCTGTAAGATGTCTGACGTGACTCCAAGGTAGACATCTCAAATGTGGACTTCCTACTCACCACATGCAGTACACTCATGACCACTGACTTGTGACACACATTGTGCCACATACTCGGACAGTCTGCCTGGGACAGTGAAGAAATGTGTCATACATCATCACTTGCAAAGTGTGCACTATTAAAAGGTAACTGTTGAGTGGCCACAGGCCTAGTCACAGGCATGCCAAAGTGATTGTCTGCTTTACCTTGTGTTTTGCTAACAATATGCTCATTGTCAGTCATTCTGCATCTCTTGTTTGGGAAAACCAGTCATGAGTGGTAAAACATGCATGTCACAGGGAACCGGTCATCATGCCACCACCTTGTTCACAGCACCCCATCTAATGGTACAGGGTATGTCTACATTACAAGAGGAATGAGGGCAGGAAGAGAAGGATGCAGACAAGCCACTCTTTCACATATGCACACACATAACAGCATGGGGTGACAACAACCAATAGATCATCAAAATATGTCGCTCACCTGCTTTGGCTGCATTGGTGCCCATGCCTCTCACAACCATGACCAGCTCACTGGTGAGGAGCCCACTGGCCACCTCTTCGAAGGCTGTTGGTTCCCCCGATTGGGTGGATTCTCCACATGTAGCCTGGGCAGAGGCCAGATTGTGGATTAACTTGGCCTTTGTCTGCCTAGTCAAGTCCCCCATCCTTGTGTGCACCACCCCAGAAGTGCGTTTCTCCACCACACAGATATTGATCATGTTTTTGACCTCATGGCACAATTTCAGCAGCTCCATAACACATATGGTACTGCCTGCCCAAGTGTAGAGGTCACCCTGATGCTCATATGTGAAATTGATGAGGATGTGCAGTTCCTCATCCAAATAGTATTTTTTCCTTGGTGGGTTTGTTCCCTGACCTGTGCCGGGTTTGGGGTATTCAGGTCTTAAGTGGGCTGTCCTCATTTATCTCTGGTCTGCTTTGGTGGTATGTGAGCCCTCTCTGCCTTATTACCATGTTTTGCAGGTGGCTTCTTCTTCTTTTGTTGCCCCTCACCTCACTGAGACTCCCTATCACTCATCCTGCTATTGCCACAAAAGACCTCAGTCACGGGTAACCTGTGCTTGAGCTCCATAATTAACAACTGCTCTGCATCCATGTCTGCTGTTAAAACCCCCTAGCAAATTCAGTCTACGTATGTACCACAGAGTGTGCTGCGTGACATGGGTAGTTCACATGCAGAGGGACTTTCCATCAGTTTTCTCATCTGCTACCTTGTGGAGCTTCTGTACACACCTATGCTTTGTAAATCCTCCTGCCTTCAGCCATTTTCAGCCTCCACTATATATTGTTGCCTTCTCGGTGCATAAACTGCTGCTGCCTGGTAGCATGTCACTGGTTGTTGACCACTTGCACTGTCGTGGGGTGTCTTTCCTTGCATCCCACAGCCTGTTAATGCCTGCTGGAGCCCTATGCAGAATATGTGCAGATCCTAGGGGTGTACCAAACTTCGGCTTTGAGTAAATATTCTGCAGAATTCCGGTCAAAAATCAAGTATTCGGCTTCGGCAGAATGCTTACTGCAAACCTTACTCGAAGCCGAAGTTAGTAAGTTACACCCCTAAACATAAGATATAAAAGTGCTGCAAACTGTGTCACTGCATTGTGTATATTTAGCGATCCTTTTGCTGCCAAAGCATTACTTTACATTAACAACAGCGCAAACGGAGCAGCTTTGCATCCAAATGAAACCCCACATTAATGAGAGCAGATGAGTTTGTCCGCGTACAGTGCTCCCAGTGACAGATGCCCCTCACTAAGGGAACCCAGAGCGAGCAGATATGGCGAAGGCTGCGGGCACCAATCTTGCTAACTGTGAGCACTTTTGAAGTAAAGATTAAAAAGATCAGAATTATAACACGTCTCTGCAGAGTGGCACTGAGACACCATGCCCTTCCAAGGGAAGAAGAATATCCCCCGGATAACCATGAGTGCCCTCCCGGCCCCTGCCTCCATCCATCCCAGCAGCCCTTGCCTCTCCAGACCCATGCCGCCTGCCTCGGATAGATGCCAGCGTTGCTCAGATTCCTGCTATCTCCATCCCTTCCTCCTGCCTCCATCCTTTCATCCTCCTCTCCTACCTGATTCCTTCTTTCTGCCGCCCCACCTTCATCCTCCACATCAACCATTCCCCCATCTCTACCCGCCACCGCTCCCATCTCCATCATGCTGCACGCCACCCTGACCTTTTTTTACACCCATCATCCCTGCTGTCACTTCCTTCGTCCCGTCCCCTTCATTTCTCCAACCCCTCTGCCCACAAGCCCCATCACTCCTCCCCCTCCCCATATCTGCTCTCTTCCTCTGCCTGAACTCTTACCCCTCCTGTGTCTGCACCCCCACTTTCACGGGCTGCTGGGGTGCAGTTGCATTGCTGCGCCGTGCATGGATTCAATGCTCATCAAAAGGGGGGGAGGGGTAGATGCCCCCTTGAGGCTGCTTGCAATGTTCTACGCTGAATGCCCACCCTATATGCCACCAGCCACGTTTTATACATGTATGGATGGATTCGATAACCCCATATTTAATTTTAAAGCATACATTAAAATAAAAATGATAATTTGTGTTTTTTGCAGAGCAGCCGTGTGCGTGACACCCGCCAGGGTGGGCGGAAGGGGTGCAGCCAGGGTGCCGGGTGACACTGTCTTGATTTAATGAGGTGTGGCAAGGTGCTCCCGGGCACCTACGTGCCCTTCCATCCAGGAGATGCTGCATATCCCCTCTGGAGAGCATTCAGTGCCCCAGAACCCCGCACCCGCCGTGCTCCAGGCACTCCCTGCATTGCTCCTGTGTGCAGCATGCAGCACGTTACTGAAAACCTCTATCCTCATCCCAAGCCCTCTCTGCAAACTATAACGACTCTCTGTGTGCTGGCTGCCTATGCCTACATAAATCCCATGGTGTTCTCGTTTGTACAGCAATAGTCATACTCACTGAAATGAAAACACAGCGTGCAGGAGGAATTAATAGAACCGTGATGTGTTATATCTGCCTCTGTCCTTGATATTATCCCTTGCCTGGTCACTTAGATTTAACATTAGTGGGCGGCAAAGATGCTCCAATTCATACCTTTGTTTACAGCTGGGCTGGCCCATTGTCTCCCACCATTAGCGTGGTCTGAAGGAGGTTAAATGACAAAGGGGCTCCTACAAACCTGTGCACATGATGGAGAGCACACCAAGTCCGGGGTTGTGAGGCTGTTGAGCACCTCACTGCCAGGTGACACATCACAATGAAGGCTCCCTTTGAAGTGCTGTGGGTCAACCTCAGGATTTCCTGTCTCACTTAATGGCCGGAGCCAAGGCTTGCATTCTCTTGCACTAGGTCTGCATCTGCCTTAAAGGCATTGTGGTAGCTACCAAATCACATGAAGAAACAAACTTGGATTTCACAAGGGCCCAGCACAGCTACATGGAGGCTTGTACATCAGCCTGAGGTATTATGTATTTATGTTAAGCTTCACATAGAATCACTTTCTGCACAAGCTTCAGGACAAACCAGCCACATTTTTAGTAGACACATGTACCCCAGTTAACCTGTGATAAAAGAAAGGTGCAGAACAATGACAGGGTATTTGTGTGGTAGTCTGACAAAAAAAGAAACGCATCTCAAAGAAAACTATTGAATGCAAGATTAAGCGGCATTTTAGAGTTTGGATTATTTATTTTTTTTCTATATAATTGTAAGATGCACATTTGGAAAATAATAGTCTGCTCAGCACTGGAAAGCCTGCTTTAACAGTGAATGTCCCCCACCCCCAGTGCTAGTAACTGCTGGACACTACATAGGTTTCAAGTAATACATAAGCAATGACAGCTTATGCTCCACGCCATAGGCAGGAAAGAGCTACTTGGTTAGTATTCGGCTTCGGCCGAATGCTTTTGCTAACTATTCGGTATTCGGCCGAATACTAAATCTACTATTCGGTACACCCCTAGCAGATACTGTCTGTGATCACCTCATCTGGTTCATTAGGACTAACACTCCTCACTAGCAACATCACAGCTCCTCTGGAAAGGTACTGTCAAGACCCACAGTCACCCCAGCCATCTCTAGCACTATGTCAGCTACAACATGTAGAACCACCATGGTGATGAGGCTGAGGGATGTCAACTTCCTTGCCATTGAAGTTGGGATCCTGTGTGAACAGGTCCGGACCCTTTATGAGTCCCACTGTGGTGCAGAGAAAAAAACTTGAGACCTCTGCCTGTCATCGGATCTGGGTAGACAGTACTGTGGAGAACGTCAAGAAGCATGATGAAGATACGAAGCTCGAACAAGGTGAGGGCAACAATTGAGGCACAAGCCACCTTGGAGGCGCACTCTGCAGGCTGCCGTTGGGTAGCACTACTCCAGCTCCAGATGCTGCAGAAGATCAATCCAGCGCTGCATTCCTGGGTCCATGACCGTCAGGCATGGATCCAAGCTGCTGGTAGGTACACACAGGGAAGACAGTACAGCAAAGAAACTGTTTATCACAATGGAAATGGACGCATAAGCTAAGTGGAGAAGTTGTCAAGTAGTGTGTGTCAGTTTGGGGTGCTAAGCAAATCATGTGTGCATGAAATGGCTGATAGAGGGGCCAACGCGTATGAGAGTGGCATGCCACCTGACTAATTCTGGAAGGCACATTGCCCACATTTATTAAAAATGAAGCAACAGTGCTGAATTGAATGCCTTTCACACATAATCAACATCGCACAAGTCAATAATATCCCATCACATTGTCATGGATGGGTAGGAGTAATGCCTACCACCCCGAAACACAAATTATGGTCTGGAGGGGGTATGGACACCTTGTGAAGAAACCGGATCCCCCAGTCACTTATTACCTGGCCCTGTGTACCACACTGTTAGGCACCATGTGTGAACGCCTGTCCTGATGGCCTCACTTTACAGCGCCGATCGTCTGCCCTGAAGTAGACAGCCAAACGTCCTATCAGGGTCAACATGTGATTTGTACCAGCATGAATGCAGTGCAATGTGCACATCCTACCACTGTGCTGAAGCTGAGCTCTTTTCTGGGGCATTCACACCACAATCAGCACAATGCCCCTGGAATAGAACTTGTGAGCTCACTCGTGCGATTATTCATGAATACATAAATACATATATACAAATAATAGCAACCTTCCGCCTCCGCAGTTTAGTCCCAAAACTGGCTATACCGTCAGCGTTCTGGGACACAACATTCAACTCCTTTAAGGAAATAAACCACATCACACCCCTCCTGAGCTACTTTCACATGATCTTCCCCTTTGCGCTTCTAGTTGTGTGTTGCACTCCTCTCAACGCTGTTCAGTTGGCAACACACAGCACATTAAACATTTGCTATTTACTATTTATCTCTGTCCCTCCAGCCTCTCTCCTTTGGCCAGCTCTTGCGCCTCCCAACATAGCCAGTCTGGCATGTTCGTTGCAATTGCTTTCACTGGGAGGGCACCTGTGTTATGTTAAGAAGATTTATTAAACGCACGTTCACCTGTGGGCATCATGGCTCTGGCAGAGGAGAGGGGGCAGCCTACCCTAGAATCAGTTACTAAAACAGATAGTTTTTCAAGGCCTTTCTAAAACTAAGATAATTTTCAAAAATGTTCAAAAACAGGGGAAGGTCATTCCAGAGCCGAGCTGCAGAAACAGAAAAGGCATGGTCACCAATACGGCAGCGGCGAAACAAAGGAACAACAAGGAGGCCAGCTGAGGCCGAGTGCAGACAACATGTGGAAGAGTAGTGGGAAAACTTTTCACAAAGATATTCAGCACCTTGAGCATGCAGGGCGCGATGGCCCAGGCATAGGGATTTTTAAAGAAAACACTGGGCATCCGGCAGCGAGTGTAGTGAGCACAAAACCGGGGATATATGTCCACCATAGGGGGAGCTGATGGCGACCTGAGCAGCCATATTTTGAAGTGGTTGAAGTCGCTGAATAAGACCCTTAGACTGATATAGATATAGAGAATTACAACAATCGAGCAGACTAAGCACAAGGACCGCCACTACTGGAGAGTGCAGATGAGGAGGTAACAGAGGCAGTACCTTCCTCAAGATTCTAAGATGGAAGTGCCCTGCTTTACAAATAGCGGCAACTTGGGGTTCCATCAAGAATGAGGCTGAGATTATAACCCCCAAATTCCAAACAAGACACAGAGAGGGAAGGATCGGGGGAGAACCCACCATCAGCACCTCCATCTTATCCCTGTTGCAGAAGGAGCGGATAAGACACACAAGGGGCCAGATGTGAATATTAAAGAGAATCAGGACAAGGCGTGGCTTTGGGGAACACCACATAGAAGTGAAAAAATAGAAGGAAGAAACGGAGGGGTTGGAAGAGTCAGAGTTCTCTCGGCCAGGAAAGAGGAGAACCAGGTGTGAACCTGGCCTGAAATTCCGACTTGGGCCAGGCAGTCAAGCAGGATGTGGTGGTCAACGGTGTAAAAAGCCACTGACAAATCCAATAAAATCAGGGCACCCACCGCTCCTGCATCAACCTACCTGGCCATATCATCTAGAACCGAGACCAGGACACTCTCAATCCCCCAACCCGGCCTGAGGCAGATTTGGCAGGATCAAAAAGCTGTGTGGATTCCATATAAAATTACAACATAGGAGAGACCAGAGACTATAAAAGTTTCATAAGAAAGAGGAGTAGTGAAATAGCGCAGAAGTTAGAAAGCACCAGAGGGTTTAGCAAGCGTTTCTTAAGCAGAGGGATCACCCTGGCAGCCTTAGGTTCAGCGGGAATAGTGCCAGTTTGACAGGAATTATTAACTGTGCAGGTAATCTCTGTAAGTATGTCCTTCATGATAACCAGAGGAATAGGGTCAGAGGGAGAACCAGACTTAAGTATGTGTGTATATGTTAAGTTTACCTGATATGCATGCAAGGTGTTTTGATGCTCTCACAGTTGTAGTGTAGAAGGCCATGTCCTGTTATCCACTTTTCCCAGTGTACCTATGTGTACCACCATGACACATGTGTATGATATGCATGGATGGAAATGACTTGAATAGCTAAACCATGTCCCAGATTATTTTCACATGCCATACCTGTGTGCCTTCTATCACTACATGATATAACTTTGTAGAAACTCTGTCAGGGTGTCGGGGTACATGGTGGAATTCGGTGCATGTGGCTGGGAAGTGACACAAATTGTAAATCCTATGCAGACACTAGGCAATAAGATATGTATGTATTGCACCTAGGCCATCACATCCCCCTCAAGCCACCTGAATCGCTAAATGCCACCACCCATCTCCTTCCTGCCACCCGGTACAGCTGTACCCCTCCTCTGTGATTCTCTGTATCCCACACGCGCTGTATATCTGTTCTGTTGCTACCTCTGAAAAGCCCTCCATTGCTTCTTGAAGCCAGGACTGTGCTCAATAAATACCATAATGATAATAATAATAATAATAATAATAATAATAATAATAATAATAATAATAATAATAATAATAGCATACATTCACAATGTACTCTCTGGGATGTTTATAGCAGGTTGGCATTATAATGGCATGGTCAGATGGGACCATGGCCCATTCCCATGAGCCTGTAAGCATGCTGATATTGGGGAACCACTTTGATGATAAGTGAATAACTGAGAAATAGTTGTGATAGGTCAATGGCTCAGATCAAGGTTGACTGTTGACATGAATAGGGGTCATGCTTGCATTTCACATTGCCTAATGAGAATTGGATTGCTTACATATGTATTCAAGTGGTGCTGTGTTTGAGTGTGTGAGTGTGTGCGTCTGTATGTGTGTGATACAGTTGGCATGTGACTTATTATGGCTTTGTGGTACTCTGCAAATTGATGATCTCACACCTGTGTAACTTATCGTATGTGTTGTGTTCCTTTCAACCAGTGCCTAACTCTGACGACAACCACAACTTCAGGAGGAGCTCCATGCCAAGGGCATGGCCTCCAGAAGCCACTTCAGACCTGAGGCACACACGTGTCATTCACACCCTCAGAGGGGCGTGTGTGGACACCTCAGCAGCAGAGGGACAGGGAAGTGGTTTAATCTGCACAGATGGAGCACAAATCATGGAGACCTCAATACAGCTGTTAGGGTTGGGTGTGAAGGGGAGGAAGAGGCCATTGCAGGCTGGCCCTCAGTGTTAGGTGGGGGTACAAGTGGATGCACGGGCTGAAATCCTGGGCCAGGGACAGAATTCTGACACAGTGGAGAAATCAGCACATCCTCCTATCACTGGCCCATCTGCTGCAGAGGTGCATACCTTTTGTGATGCATCAACCCGGACAACCCTCACATTTTGGGCAAATGGTGCCATCCATGATGCTGTGCTGCCACTGCAGGTGGTTGGATTGTGGCAGCAAGTAGCTTTCTGCAATGCCTCAAATCACAGACAGGTGTGCCATCTCTTTTCACACGTGACTGGTGCACTGCTCACGGGTGGCCTCTTTGAATAGGCCACTTCAATGCCCCCTCCTCATCCTCCACATATGTGCCCTAGACAAACTCAACTGGGGACTTCATGGATGATATCAACTCAACCTCCTCTGTCCCTGTCCCGCCATCGGATATTTTGGATGTGACGTTGTCCTTGACAGAGGTGGAAGTCTGAATTGAGCCAGATGAGGTGGTCTCATGGCCTGCAAGTGCATCCACAGAACAGCTGGGTATGACATTGAGGCACACCAGGACAGTACAGGCACTTTTGACTCCTTTCACAGCCATTCAGCTTATCGGAGGGAGTCCCAACGCCAATGACGCATTGCTCAGCAGCAGGAGTTTTGCAGCAGAAAAGGCAACCATTTAGAAGGCTAGCTACAAATAGGAGGAAAGCGGCATATAACATTAGGATGCAAAGGCAGGAGGCAAGGCAGAGGGTACATGCCTTGCTGTCTGGGCAGGTCCAGTACACAAGGCAGCAGGAAGAGGAAATGCACCAGGCAAAGGAGGAAGCCTTTGCCAGGGCCAGGGCCGCAGTTGGGAAGATGATAGTCAGGGTGAGGGCTTCCATCATGGGGGAAACTCACATGGCTTCTGAGGTGATTGAGAGTAGGATGAGGCAGGCCCTGCAACACCTCCACACATCTAAGGAAGCCTGTCTGCCGGAAGCAGATGCAGGGTGGGGGAATCAGCCTTGTCCCTAACATATGCTGCCATTGAAAACAGGGCATGGCTGACTCATGTATGTAGGTCTTTAGATATAGTTGTTTTAACGTTTAAGTTTGTTATGATATGATATGATATGATATGATATGGCATTTGTAACGCGCCTATACACAAGTGTTTCAAGGCGCGACAAGGGGAGGGAACAAGGGGAGACAGACAACGTTCCTAATAGGCCAGGTGTCATTCAGATCACGCAAGTGCAAGGGTAGAGGGGAAGGGAAAAGTGAATGGGGGAAAGGGAGAGGGGAAAGTGCAGTACAGGGTTATTAGCATACAGCATACAGGATAAATAACAAGGGCCAGCTGGTGGCAAGTGCGAGGTAAGTGCAGACAAGTGCTGGGAAGGGGGGCTGTAGGTATACAGACACAGTCCCGTAGTGCAGGGGTTGCCAGGGAGGCAGTGCAGGGGAGAGTGGCTGGGCCAAGGACCGAGAACGGTGAGTGGCCCAGTTGCAGATTCAGTGCAGTTTCAGTAGTATTAGCAGGGGAGAGGGGGAGAGAAAGCAGAGGCAAAGAGGAAGGTTTTGAGGTGCTTCCGGAACCGGAGATGGTTCTCCTCAAGTTTCAGGGAGGCAGGAAGGCTATTCCAGAGGGAGGCCGCTGCAGCGGAGAGAGATCTGCCCCCAACTCGTTGTTTGGAGAAGCGGCTGACCCTGAGGGAGTTGGAGGCGGATGAGCGAAGAGCTTGAGAAGGAAGATATTTAGGACATATTTAGGAGAGTTGAAGGTATTTTGGCCCACGGCCCCAGACGACCTTGTGGACAAAGCAGAGGGTTTTGAACTTGATCCTCGCAGTCACTGGGAGCCAGTGTAGTGATTTCAGTCAGGGAGAGATACGGTCCCTGGGCTTGAGGCCAAGGACACGTCTTGCAGTCCTGTTCTGGATGAGTTGCAAAGGGGGGAGAGTAGAGGTGGGCAGATTTAGATAGAGACTGTTACAGCAGTCCGGCTTCGAGAGAACCAGGGCTCTAGAGACAGTGAGCTTCTGGGGGAAGGAGAGGAAAGGAAGGATACCTCTGAGGTGTAGCTGGTAGAGTGACTTCTTAGAGACGTCGGATATGTGAGGAGAGAAGGAGAGTGTGGAGTCGAAGATGACCCCAAGGTTTTTTGCCTTGCAGGTAGGAGCAGGAACAGGGCCCAGAGAGGCCGGCCAGAGAGCTGCAGGGAAGGATGGAGTGGGTGTGCCGATGAGTAGAATCTCAGCCTTACTGGCATAAAGACAGAGGTCGTTGGCGGCACACCATTCCTGGATAGCAGAAAGACAGTCGGAGATGAGGGAAGGAGAAGAGGGGGCCGAGTGTAGCCTGAAAATGAGCTGGATATCATCCGCATAGCACTGAATGTTGGGGCAGAGAGCGGCGATGCGGTGGGCAAGAAGTGCCAGATACTGGTTGAACAGCCAGGGAGAGAGGTTAGATCCCTGGGGGACACCACAGTTAGAGAAAAAGATGTCAGAGAGGAAAGACCCCAGTTGGACCTGGGAGGGTCGATTTGAGAGGAAAGAGGTCAGCCATGCCAGAGCCTGACCAGTGATACCCAGGTTATCACGGAGACGGTTGAGCAGGATGGTATGGTTGACAGTTTCAAAGGCAGAAGAGAGATCAAGCAAAATGAGAACACATGGAATGTTAGAGTCAAGGTTCGAGAGCAGGTCCTCACGGATGTTCAGGAGAGCAGTTTCCATGCTTCTGGCAGCTCTGAAGCCAGACTGATGGTCATGAAGACTACCAGCAGATTCAGCATGGAGATTAAGCTGGGAGATGGCCCGTTTCTCCGGGAGCTTGCCCAGGAAGGGAGTGATAGAGATTGGGCGATAGTTAGCTGGGCAGGAAGGGTCGGAAGAGGGTTTCTTAAGAAGGGGGTGCACAAGGGAGTGCTTGAGAGGGGATGGGAAGACTCCAGAGGCGAAGGAGTGATTGCAGAGGTCAGCAAGAGCAGGAGCCAAGGAGTCAATGTGGTCCTTGAGAGTCTTGGAGGAACAGGGGTGGACCGTTTTGACAAGACTTTCATAGATCGGACTTGTCTTGAAACCTCGTCAGCAGAAAAAAGGGGAAAGGCAGAGAAGGAGAGAGGAGGGGTGGCTGCAGAAGGGCCAGAGGAAGGGCAGGGAATAGAGGGGGGGAGGTGATAGGAGGAGAGTGAGGGCAGGATGTCCTGAGTTTTTGAAATGAAGTGAGAGGCCGATGCCGTGCAGAGGGCCTGGGAGGGGACAGGACAGGTAGAGACTGCAGCAGGGTTGGCCAGCTCCTTGCAGATTTTAAAGAGTTCGGCCGAATTGTTAGATGCCGCAGAGATGCGGGCTTGGATAAGGGCTCTCTTCTTGGTGAGAACGGAGAGCCGGTATTGCCTTTGGAGCAGGCGACAGGCCAGTTTGTCAGAGGATGAACATGAAGCACGCCATTTCTTCTCTGCCACCCTGGACTTGCGTTTGAGGGTGACGAGATCCGAGTCATACCAGGAGTTACATTTGGCTTTGGGCTTCAGGCGGATTCTCATGACAGGGGCAAGGATATCAACAGTATCAGATATAGCAGAGTGGAGAGTGGAGAGGGCTGTGTCAGGGTGGGAGTCAGCCGAAGGGGGAGGAGGAGGCGAGAAGGTGCCCAGCGAAAGCCTCAACTGACACGCGCTTCATGGGTCGGATGACCGAGAAGGAAGGTGGCAATGATGGGGGTGGCTTTGCCTGTGGGGTAGGGAGGGTGAGGTGGGAGGAGAGGAGAAAGTGATCACTCCAGGAGAGAGGAGTGGAGAGAGGGACAGAGAGGAGAAGGTCAGAGGAGATCAGGGCATCAAGAGTGTGCCCTGCAGAATGAGTCGGCCCAGACAGGAGAATAGAGAGTGAGAGCGAGTTGCAGAGGTCGCGAAAGAGTCCAGAGGGGGGACAGAAGGCATCCAGATGGATGTTGAAGTCTCCAAGAAAGAGGAGTTGATTTGTTGAGGACAGGAGTGAGGAGGAGAGGTCCGCCCACTCGGAGAGGAAGGAGGAAATTTGACCAGGTGGCCGATAGATAGTAGCCACGGTAAGGGAATGGCTAGGAGAGAGAGAGAGTAGTCAGACAAGACATTCAAAAGAGGAGTAGGTTTGCGTGGGAGTAACAGTGGCAGGAATCCACTCAGGGAAGATAAGGGCCACACCCCCCAGCACGGTTTGGCCTGGGCACCGAGAGGATCTTGTAACCGTAAGGTAGGAGTGTGTCAAAGCTGGTGACAGAGCTGGCCGTGAACCATGTCTTAGTGAGACCGAGTACGTCAAGGTCAAGTTCCTCAAGAAGGCGGCAGATATCAGAGGAATGTTTGACGGCAGAGCGAGAGTTAAGAGTGGCAATGTGGAGAAGGTTGCCATCTTTGAAGGACTTCCGGGGAGGGGTACAGATCAGAAGTACGCCCTGCTGAGGTGAAGAAGGAGCGCGAGAGGGGGTGGGGAGGGAGGTTATTTCTTGTATTTTGTTGTTTTTATAAATACGTACATGTTTTTCTCCTAGATAAGTTTAATCAATTCAGTTCTATTTGCATTACCTATAGTGGATGTTGCAGTCTCATTGTGGCAGGGGCGGCATGACTTTCTTGTCCATGTCTATGTGTGGTTCTTTCATGATCTCCATGTTATGATATGATATGATATGGCATCTATAACGCGACAATACACAAGTGTTTCAAGCCTATACACCACTGTAGGTCTGACACCACCGTACTGCTGAGCTATGGCCCCAGACTGTTGTGCCCCCTCTAGGCTCTGTGAGGGGGTAAGTAGAACCGAGACTGGTGTCCATGGGAAAAAGCCCTATTTCCAACAATTCAATGGTCAGTACTTTGCATGTCATAAGTTTAGATGGCACAGTCTGTGGGAATAGACAAGCACTTGCATCACAATGGGACATGTTTCTTGTTGAGATGCTACCTGCATGCAGTGACCTACAGAACATGCATAGTCATTTGGCAAGGTCATTACCACACACTCCATGAGAATTGACACATGTAAGCCATACAACTACACAAACAGGCTATAGCTCCTCATATACATTGGGTACAGTTTAGTAGGTTGTGTCAGTCTATGGAAGATGTAGACATCCCTCATTCAGTATAGTTAATGCACATCCACCCTGGTGTGCCTGTACACCACATGATTTTATCTGACAGTGTTGAGCAACAAACCACTTTTAAGTATTGATGCAGCATGCCACACCTTAATGTGAATAACACAGAATGTCCACCATTGTGAAAGTGTGGACTTCTATTACTAGATTACCACAAATTATGTGAGAAAGTTCCAAACCCTCTTCCCCAGTGTCTTCCATATTGATGTCTATATACTAACTATTGCCATTAGGAAGGTGCTGAGGGCAAGTTTTACACTCTGACCACTCACACTACACAGTTTATTGAACTCTGTCTGTTGTTGACATCCACTTCATCATCATGGACACCTTGATACACTGTCACGTGAATTTGTAATTGCACTGTAAATGTAGCAGTATGTGAGTAATTCAATCAACATCAGTCCCACCACATCCACATCATGGATACATGAACTAACTAGTATGCACTTGGTTCAGCGACTTTCAAGTGTTGGTTGTGATGGTGCACCTGAGGTGCATCCTCCTTGCATGGCTCAATGTTTAAGGTAATACCGTGAAGGCAAGTTGCACATTCTATCAATGTCCCACATTGTTGCTGAGAATGCGGACCTACCAGCACCTGTGTGCATACACATCTGCTAGCCTCGCTCTTGCACGCCCTCAGGCAATGTATGCCTCATCCTCTGCTATGGTGTCAAACATGAAGGAGGAATGGATCATATGTCACACACATTGAGTGATGTCCAGTGGAAAGCACTATTTTTCAAAAGCAGCCTTGTCACACAGATCAACTCCTGTTGAAGCCATGACTCATTGTGTCTAGTATGTACAAAGCTCATGCATGTAGTGATACACAGATTAGGGTGATAGCATGGCAAATTTCATAATCTGTTCACTGTTGGGGGTGCACATTCATATGATGCATCAGATGCACAAGTGATCATCCATTTGCAGTGATGGGCAAATTGTCCATGCTGATCATCCTCCCTCCAACCATGCCCCTGGCATTGCAGCTACAGCTGTTGTCCATCCATTAACTCGCTCACCACAGCACCTTAGCACTGATGTCTATGATGTGGATTAAATGTGAAGTTACCAATAGTGATCCACTAGTGGATGATACAGTAGTGGGCCAATGCACCTTCACACAAGGACCATTCAGGCCTAGGCAAGTGAGAACAGGAACACACATGTTAAGTTGTATTCCCAGATGTTCTCCAGTATCCAGTAAGATTCTGGAGACACCAGATTCACCTCAGCACATGGAGGTTTCCAGATTGATAATGTTATACTGAGTGTGAATTTGTGCTGCCACAACAGTTAAGGTTTACCTTGACCACTACATTAGCCATGTGGATGAGGTCACCATTCCACAATACAGTAAGCTTAAACACATTGTGAGGAATACAATATGGCTATTGATTCCCTCTAATTCAATTGGATCTCCTCCTCTCTCTATAGCACTATTTCACCTAAAGGCCAAAAGGACCGCAGTATAGCATCCCAAACCATCAGCCTGGCATTTCTTGAGAGGATGAGTGGCTGAAGTTGTTCCAAGGAGAACACATGAAGCAGGTGATTGTCCTCCCAACACCAGCACAGTCTTATCCTGGAAATGTGAGAGATTGATATCTGGTATAGTTCATGGAAGACACAGTCCAGATGATTTATTTGTTTATTCTATGGATGTATTTATTTTTGCATTTATTACAGCGTGCAAAACCCTTGAGTATCTAGGCACTCTTTACACTGAGGAAAAGAGAGGAAGAAGGGGGTGAGGAGATGCAATGGGGGGAGAGAAGAGTTTTAGGAGGAGCAAAGTTAGTTGAATAACCAGGTCTTTAAGTTTCTGCAGAAGGTCCAACAGGACTGTTCTTTTCTGAGTGCTGGTGAGAGATTGTTACAGACTTTGACAGTGATATAAAAGGTTCCACATGGAAGCTGGCAGAGGGGACCACAAGGTACATAGCTGGGAAGTTGCCTTGAACTTACCACCACTGTAGGTCTGACACCACCGTTCTGTTGAACTATGGCCCCAAACTGTTGTGCCCCCTCTAGGCTCTGCGAGGGGTTAAGGAGATCCAAGACTGGTGTCCATGGGAAAAAGCCCTATTTCCAACAATTCATGAGTGTGGCACAGCAGAGAGTTCTTTGTGTTGACCAGCCAACAGCAATTGGACAGTAGTGGGTGCAGAATTACTGTGGTCCGGAGTGCAAGGGATCACAAGGGGACATGCAGGAAATACTTGTCCTTATAGGGGTGTAGACATGCTCTGAGAGTGGAATAGGTCGTAGCCTGGACTTTCATTGTGTACCTCTGAGGCAAGCTTATTCCAAATGCCATCACTCAGACATTTGACACTTCCCCCAACACCTGAGGTAAGTACTGTGAGGAAGAATAGTGGGTATAGGGGTGATGTGGATTGGAGGGGCATGACTGTCAGGGTGCACCTTGATAGGGTAAGTGCCGTGAGGAGGAAGAGTATTTGTAGGGGCATTGCGCATTGTGGTGCATGATTGTCAGGGTGCACCTTGATAGTGTAATTGCTGTGTGGAGGAAGAGTGGGTGTAGGCCTATTGTGGGTTGGGGTGCATTGTGGTCATGGTCCATCTTGATAAGTTAAGTACTGTGAGGAGGAAGAATGGGTCTAGTATTGTGAGTTGGGAGTTGGGGGTGCATGATTGTTAGGGTGCACCTTCATAGAGTGGGTTCTGGGGTATTATGCATTGGGGGTGCATTATTGTCAGGGTGCACCTTGATAGAGTGGGTTGTGGGGTATTGTGGGTTGGGGGTGCATGATTGCCAGGGTGCACCTTGATAGTGTAAGTACTGTAATGAGAAAGGGTAGTCATGGAAGAACACTTTTCTGTGTCTGCATGCACCTCAGAATCGGGGCCCGACTCTCAACTCTGCAAGTCAACAGATTGGGCACACAGATCCAAGTGTGCATGCACAAAGCACATTCACATTCACATTCTTGCAGACCCCCCCAGCCTCACTTTAACCCTCTAATTAGGACATACATACGATACTATCACTGACGTGTATAAATCATTCAGAGAGATTTTGGCAGGGGTAGGACTTATCTCTGTGTCTTCTCCTCCCGTTAGTGAGACAGTTTTAGTTTTATGAGACTGAAACCTTTTATTACGCAACGTTAAAGCATGTCCAGAACATTCCAAATGCAAGAGCGAATGGTTTATGATAAAAGGTCCTGAGGGTGGACTCACTACACCAGTCACATGACTTGAGAACGTCCTCCATCTTGCCTATTGCTAGCACTCATTAAATGAGCACCGGTAAAGGATGCAAGGAGACAGGGGCATGATGCATGCAACTTGCTTGGTAGGAGTAAAAAAACGAAATCAGCAGCTAAGAGACTGCAGTCAATATCAAAGTGATTTCCCTTCTGTTCATAGTATTTCAGACATTCAACCCCTTTGTCCCATTGGATCACGGTTCGCTGCCGTTTTAAAGATAATTAAGACTGCTGTTATTATTAATTTGGTGTGTCCCTGAAGATACTCACACGAATGTTGGTGGTTGTAGTACTAATCCACTCATCATATGAGTCCCGAGGGTGCGGAAGCAGGAATATTTTGTCTGTAATACAGATTTGGGGGGATGCAATGACGAATGATACCTCCACAATCTTACTATGCCCACTTTAAGAAGCCGCTGTATATAGGCGTCTCATACTGGCTTCTTGCACCAATAATTGACTTCTCTGGTGTTTTGCCCCACCTCAATTGTTTATTATCAGTCACTACATCATTTCCTTCCCCTAATACTCATGCAGCCAATTGAGACTATTCACTAAATTATATATTAGTTTATCTAAAGTGAGTAAAATGACTGCATCTAATTTATTTGTAACCCCACTGCAAACGACCGTATAACTAATCCGATGTATCATTTGCTCATGGTGAATCGAGGTTTACCACCCAAGCTGCACAATAAGTGAATGCTTCGCATTTCAAATTATCAAGGATAAAAGGCAGCTTAAAGTAAAAAGTTTGTTTTCCTGCACAAATTGGCTCTTGTTTGCTCACTCAGTAAAAGGATAGTGTCAATTATGCCGTCTCTATGTGTTTTGAAACGTGCCCACTATTCACATTTTTATTGAAATGCTGAAGCTGCTTGTAAATATTTAACACCATAATATATTCCTCTGCTGCCAACCATATGTGTGTTGCAAAAGGAGCAATACAAGAAATAGGATTTATTGATTTGGTTTGTTATACAGTAACACGTGCTGTGATTTCCTGATTTGCCACTCCTTTCAATTGCACTTTTTGGGCCCCTGGACCTTCTTCAGTACAGGTATGGCAAAGATATCTCCATGGTCCCCTTCTCTTCACACTCCACTCTCCTCTCTCAGGAAGTTAATCTCTGTCATCCCATGCCATATCTTTGCAATTGATACTCACATTCATTTTCACCTTGTATCATTTCCTTTCCAGGGCTGTTTTCTGGCACCACCAGCTGCAGCTCTGCTACCATCATTGCTGGCCTTGTGCTGCCTGGAACTCAGCTCCTTTAAAACTGAAGCGATATGTTCTCTAGAACACCAATGGCCACTGCTTTTCCTCTGACCTATATCCTTTCCCCTGACCTCCTGACACTAACACCTAAGTCTTTAAGGGGGTAATTCATAGAATTCAGCGCACAAGTGGCGCACGCGGCTGGCGCACAGTGTGCGCGTGCGAATCCCTGCGCCAGCCGCGTGCGCTAAAATCCATTTCCGCGCACAGCGTATTCATGGATTCCAGCCACCAAAACCAGCCGTGGCGCACAGTGGCGCAGCGACCCTGCAGCAGCGCCAGTCACGCCCCGAAGAACGCTTCTCGCGCAGGGAAAAGCCATCAATATACCCAATCCAGCGCAAAGGGCTGCGCCAACCCTGTACCAGCACGGCAAGCGGGCTACGTGTATCACTGGGGTGCGCGGGAAGTACCTCACACGATTGGCCCCGTGCGAGCAGGGTACGCGTATTTCAGGGGTGCGCGGGAATTTCCACACGCGATTCCATCATGGTACGTGTATTTCAGGGGTGCGCGGTAAGTTCCACAAGCGATTCCATCAGGATACGTGTATTCCAGGGGTGCGCGGGAAGTTCCACACGCGATTCCATCAGGGTACGTGTATTTCGGGGTGCGTGGGAAGTTTCACACGCAAAATCAGCAGGGTACGTGTATTCCAGGGGTGCGCGGGAATTTCCACACGCGATTGGGCCCATGCGAGCAGGGTATGCGAATCTCAGGGGTGCGCGGGAAGTGCCACACGCGATTTCAGCAGGGTACGTGTATTCCGGGGTGCGGGGGAAGTTCCACACGCAATTTCAGCATGGTACGTGCATTTCAGGGGTGCGCGGGAATTTCCACACGCGATTGGGGCAGTGCGAGCAGGGTACGTGTATCTCAGGGGTGCGCGGGAAGTGCCACACGCGATTTCAGCAGGGTACGTGTATTTCAGGGTGCGGGGCAAGTTTCACACGCGATTTCAGCAGGGTACGTGTATTCCAGGGGTGCGTGGGAAGTTCCACACGCGATTCCATCAGGGTACGTGTATTTCAGGGGTGCGCGGGAATTTCCACATGCAATTGGGCCCGTGCGAGCAGGGTACGCGTATTTCAGGGGTGCGCGGGAAGTTCCACACGCGATTCCATCAGGCTACGTGTATCACAGGGGTGTGCGGGGAGCACCACACGTGAATTGCACAGGGGCCTACCCTGCACATGTCCTGCAGGCACCCCATCCACCATGGCCATGCCCCCCAGCCAACCCACATGTCAACTTGCACTACTGCCCACCAACGCATGTCCCCCTGCACCCCCAGCCACCAGGGGCACCCTCCACAGGCCCCCACCCATGTCTCCCACCACCCCCCAGCAGTGCAGGGGCACCCTCCACCAGGCCCCCACCCATGTCTCCCACCACCCCCACCCCCCAGCCACCAGGGGCAGCCTCCACCAGGCCCCCACCCATGTCTCCCAGCACCCCCACCCCGCAGCAGTGCAGGGGCACCCACCACCAGGCCCCCACCCATGTCTCCCACCACCCCCACCCCCCAGCAGTGCAGGGGCACCCACCACCAGGCCCCCACCCATGTCTCCCAGCACCCCCACCCCCACCAGTCACCAGGGGCACCCACCACCAGGCCCCCACCCATGTCCAACGCATGTTCCCCACCCCCCAGCAGTGCAGGGGCAGCCACCACCAGGCCCCCACCCATGTCTCCCAGCACCCCCACCCCCCAGCCACCAGGGGCAGCCTCCACCAGGCCCCCACCCATGTCTCCCAGCACCCCCACCCTCCAGCACTGTGGGGCACCTGCCAGCAGGCCCCCACCCATGTCCAACTCATGTTCCCCACCACCCCCACCCCCCAGCACTGTGGGGCACCTGCCACCAGGCCCCCACCCATGTCTCCCACCACCCCCACCCCCCAGCAGTGCAGGGGCACCCAGCACCAGGCCCCCACCCATGTCTCCCAGCACCCCCACCCATGTCTCCCAGCACCCCCACCCCCCAGCCACCAGGGGCAGCCTCCACCAGGCCCCACCCATGTCTCCCACCACACCCACCCCCCAGCAGTGCAGGGGCACCCACCACCAGGCCCCCACCCATGTCTCCCACCACCCCCACCCCCCAGCAGTGCAGGGGCACCCACCACCAGGCCCCCACCCATGTCTCCCACCACCCCCACCCCCCAGCAGTGCAGGGGCAGCCACCACCAGGCCCCCACCCATGTCTCCCACCACCCCCACCCCCCAGCAGTACAGGGGCACCCTCCATCAGGCCCCCACCCATGTCCAACTCATGTTCCCCACCACCCCCACCCCCCAGCACTGTGGGGCACCTGCCACCAGGCCCCCACCCATGTCCAACTCATGTTCCCCACCACCCCCACCCCCCAGCACTGTGGGGCACCTGCCACCAGGCCCCCACCCATGTCTTCCACCACCCCCACCCCCCAGCAGTGCAGGGGCAGCCACCACCAGGCCCCCACCCATGTCTCCCACCACCCCCACCCCCCAGCAGTACAGGGGCACCCTCCACCAGGCCCCCACCCATGTCCAACTCATGTTCCCCACCGCCCACCCCCCAGCACTGTGGGGCACCTGCCAGCAGGCCCCCACCCATGTCCAACTCATGTTCCCCACCACCCCCACCCCCCAGCACTGTGGGGCACCTGCCACCAGGCCCCCACCCATGTCCAACTCATGTTCCCCACCACCCCCATCCCCCAGCACTGTGGGGCACCTGCCACCAGGCCCCCACCCATGTCTCCCACCACCCCCACCCCCCAGCCACCAGGGGCAGCCTCCACCAGGCCCCCACCCATGTCTCCCTCCACCCCCACCCCCCAGCAGTGCAGGGGCACCCACCACCAGGCCCCCACCCATGTCTCCCAGCACCCCCAACCCCCAGCCACCAGGGGCAGCCTCCACCAGGCCCCCACCCATGTCTCCCACCACCCCCACTCCCCAGCACTGTGGGGCACCTGCCAGCAGGCCCCCACCCATGTCCAACTCATGTTCCCCACCACCCCCACCCCCCATCACTGTGGGGCACCTGCCACCAGGCCCCCACCCATGTCTCCCAGCACCCCCACCCCCCCCAGTCACCAGGGGCAGCCTCCACCAGGCCCCCACTCATGTCCAACTCATGTTCCCCAGCCAACATGTCATCACAATCTAGATCCCTGGTCCCTATGGTCAGCCTCCAAATGCAAAACACCCACCCGAGTATTGCATCCACCCCCTCATAATTTGCAATTACATCACAGAACACCAATTGCAAGTTCCGAAACAAACACATTTCCCTCACATACACCCAATGGGTGTCAGTGAATCTCAAAACACATATCATGAAATGCATGAAACCAATGAGATACCACACATTGAATTTCACCAAAAAAAATATGTATTAAAGGAAACATAAATAGAAAAAAAAATGAACAGAAACGTGAATGTACAAAAATGAAAAGAAGCATGTCCGTTCAAAAAAGCACAACCAAAAATAAAATTCCAAAGTAATGTTGTCCAAAGTCAATGTCCACAAAACAAAATCCAATGGGAAATAAAAAAGAAAGCCATTGCTCCATGGTCAAAGAGTGAAAAACAAATACAATCCAAATGTGAACTATGTACATGGGAACAAGCTAGGGTCCATTATCCCAACAAAATAAAGGAAACCTATCTAACTACACTAACTAATAAAATAAACTATATATAAAAATGTGGCCAATGTCCGAAAGGTCCAAATAAAATAAAAACAAAAATGAAACCTAACACTACCTACATAACTATGTACAAGGGCAGCGGGCTAGTTTCACGGCTCACCTGTGGATGTCCCGGGCCAGGGCATCATCGAACTCCCCCTCAATGTCCCGGAGGCGGTCCTCCTCCATGGCCCCGAGGGTCCGCAGGGCCGTCGACGTCTCCACCTCCAAACCCCTGCGGATTGCTTCGAGGCACTCGGCCCGCCTCAGGGCCCTCCGCATGGAGTTCTCCGCCCTGACCATTGTGAGCCGTGCCTCTTCCGCCCGCTGCCGCTCCGCATCTATGGCGTGGCCCAACCACTGCCACACGGAAGACACTCTCTGTCCTGGGTCCTCCTGCCCTCCGGCCGATGCCTGCCCCTCCGATGTTGAAGGCCCCGAGCCTTCATGGCTCCCACCACGTTGCTGCTGCTCCTGTGCCTCTGCCCGTGCACTGCCTCCTGATGCCTGCACATCCTCCGCCGGCTGGGGTGCAGTTGTTGATGTGGCCACCCCTGCTGGATGTCCGACTCCCGACTGTGGCAGGGATGCCTCCTCCACCAGCCTGGCCGCACCGTCAGAGGCAGCTCCACAGGGCACCCAGGTGACTGATGGGTGGGAAGATGGCACAGAGGACGACTGGCGCGTAGGGGGTCCAGTTGAGGAGGGGGTCAGAGCAAGCCCCGTCAGACGGAGGAATCCGGCCTGGGTGACCTGTCCCAGCAGGCTGACGTGGTCAACGAGCCCTTCGAGATGACGTGCAGTCTCTTCATGAAAAGACTGCAGGTCACCTCGCATGGCCCGTTGAGGCAACGCCACACCAGCCAGGACAGGCTCAACCCAGACCTGGATAGCCACGTCCGCAGGCAGAGAAAGGCCAGTTGACGTGAGCTCATCCCCTGCCTGAAAACGGGTCTGGACGTAGGCATCCCTGCTGGTGCAAGATGATGCAGGGACAGGATCAGGGACAGGATTGCACACATGCACCTCCGCGGCGGCCTGTGCTGCCTCCTGTCCCTGGTCCTGCACTGCACCACTAGCACCAGTGGGATCCCTACCTCCATACCCCGTCTCCGGTGTTTGCACGGCCTCCTCCTCCACCAAACCCACCACCAACCTGGATGACTCCGTGCCATCTTCCCCTGTTGGGCCCTGTGGGGTCCCAGCTGCCCCTTCTGCTGCCAAGGAGTCCAACTCCAACCTCCGCCTCTTGGACCTCCCCCCGGCAGCTGCGGCCTGGGACGCGGCACCGGACTCCTCGCTCCCCGACGAGATGACAACATGGGAGGGGAGCCGGGCCTTGCGTCTCCGGCTGGCGGTGGGATCCCCGCCGCTGTGCTCCACAGCACCTTCTCCGCCCTCTTCATCAGTTGACGCTGCAGACAGGGAGAAACAAAACACAGGCATCAGGGCACTGTACAATGGACACATACACACATGACAGTTGTACATGAGTGGCATTGGCAAACCTCAGACATGTCATCACAATCCCCAACACACATGTCATAACAACTCGCACACATGAGCCATAACACAGCCATATCGCAACTGCCACCACCATCCATACACATACAACAGCATGAGCAGCCAAAGGTGAGCCAGACATCACATGCAACACAGGAAGTGCACCACACATGTACACACACCACCACACTTGCATGCATGTGTACACCTCTGCCAAGTGTCGCAGTGTTCAGACGGGCATCCATGTCACATCTGCCAATCAGGCTTCCACATACCGCTGTCACATGCATCCATGTTGCATCACTGTTGCACCCTTGTCAAATACACACACATGCACATGTAAACAGTGCTGATACATGCAGCCAAAAACAACATACATGCGTGACATCACGGACATGTCTACTTACATACACATTCATCCAAACATGTGTGCCCACACAACTGCATTTGGCATGCAAGCCTACACACACAAGCACCATCCATGACTCACACATTACAGCCCTCGCATGTGTCAGCCCCACGGCCCTGTACACACCCACCCATACTCAACCCCATACAAACAGATGTGCAACCTGCACACTACTGAATAATCACCACACGCACTGCTCACAATCAGGATGCATGTACACTCACCGCTCGACTCCAGACGGGTCTGCTTCTCAAGGACCTGGACGTGGAGCACTGGGGATATGCGTTCCAGGACCCTCATCTGTTCTTCCGACAAGTGGCCCCGGCCCCCCTTGGCATCCGCTGCCTTCAAGAGGCGCCGGGCCTTGTTCAGGGTCCTGGACCTGAAGTCCTCCCAGCGCTTCTTGACATGTTGTAAGTCGCGGACTGCCACCCCCTCCGCGTTGATGGCAGTCACGATGTCAGTCCAGATCCGAGTCCGTCCTTCCTTGTCGGCGCGGGAACTTCCGAAGAGGGCATCATACTGCCCCAGCACTTGCTCCACCAGGACACCAACTTCGGTGGCACTGAAGCTGGTGCCCCTCTGCCTCTCTGGCCGGGGGTTGTCAGTGGTCCCAGATGGTGTTTGCCCCGACATGACAACCCCAGAGGCAGGAGTGGGTGGGCAACTGGGTCCTGGGGCTGGGCTGTGGAGCGATGGAATCCCAGTCGGGAGTCTTCGGTTCCAGCAGGGGTGGTCACAGCAACAGCACCCCTGGCTGATGTGCAGGCAGCAAATGGCAGGGCACGTGGGCAGCAGGCAGTCAGGCAGCAGCAGATGGCAGGTGGGAGCGTGCTCGGGGCTCTGGGGGGCAGTAGTTCGGCCTTCTGGGCAGGAGCGTGGTCTTCCGTGTGCTTACGCATAGCCAGCTTGATACGGAGTGATTTGGCACGTGAAAAATCTGCACGTCAGCGTGTAATTCGAGGAAAGGCCCTTAGCGCGTAAGCGCGTCTGCACGCATACGCATTTTCATTGGACCAAAAGCCCCTAGCGCGTGAGTGCGTCTGTGACGTGACGCGCGAAGGTGTTTCCCTCATTACACGTGATGACAGAACACACGTGGATTTTCACCAATCGCTTGTGAAAGTTCCCGGCACCCCGGAACACACGTACCCAGGCTAATCGCGTGTGGAACTTCCCGCGCACCCCGAAACACACGTACCCAGGCCAGTTGCGTGTACGCTCACTCCCCTCCGATCACACGCGATGACACTTGGACCGTATACGAATACGCGAAACCCGCGCACGGCAAAAGACGTGCACAGGCGTCAACGCGTCCGCCCACACTAAGGCAGGCGGAGCCGTCCCCGCGCACAGCATAAAAGTGCGCGCAAACAACAAACGCGTATATACAGCTACGATGAATGCCCCATTTGTCGCTGCACTGATCGTGGGACACCGCAGGAGGAGGAGAATAGCCAGGGCACGCATTTTCGCACCACGGACAAGCCTTTTTGGGATGCCTGACGACCAGGTCTATGGCAGGTATAGGTTTCCACCCCATATCATCCTAGACCTGGTCAGGGAGTGGGAAGATGACCTCACATCCCCCACCCTTTGCTCCCAAGCATTGAGCCCCTTGGAGAAGCTGCTCAATGTCCTGCATTTTTTGGCCACTGGGTCATTTCAGCGGACTACTGCCATAGTGGGGGGGGGTCTCACAGGCAACGCAGTCACGCTGCCTACACCAGGTACTGGCAATCATGACAGCGCGCCCCTCAGTCCGCAGGCACATATACATGCCCAGAACACCCGCAGAAAGGCAGGCCGTTGTCATGGATTTTTTCAGGGTGGCACACTTCCCCAAAGTACTCGGTGCCATAGATTGCACCCATGTGGCCCTACGTCCACCTAGGGCCATTGAGCACATCTACCGAAACCGCAAGCACTGGCATTCCATCAATGTACAGGTGGTATGCGATGCAAAGGGAATCATCACCTCTGTCTATGCAAACTACCCTAGCTCCACCCATGACAGTTTCATATACAGAATGTCCGCCCTGAGCCGGGCCCTGGAAGCTGGGCAGGATGGCGACACATGGCTCCTAGGTCAGTACAAATGCCCTTGCACATGCATGCAAGTCACAAACAGACAAATATCCAAACCCTAAAAATCTCAACTATTATCACCTCCCCAGGGGACAGTGCCTACCCTCTGAGCAACCACATGATGACGCCAATCCGGAACCCCACCACACCACCCCAGGTAAGATACAACGCCGCCCATATTGCAACCAGGGGCATAGTGGAGCGCACATTCGGAGTGCTCAAGTGACGTTTCCGCTCCCTTGACCGCTCTGGTGGGCAACTACTCTATGCACCACCAGTAGTGTGCAGGATCATTGTGGCAGCATGTGTCCTGCACAATGTTGCAACACGGCAGGGCGTCCCGGTGGACATGGTGGTGCCCCCACATCCCCAACCACAGGCAGAGGCGCTGCCCATGGGAGGGGACAGGGCACGTGGCGAGGAAGCCCGGACCCAGCTTGTGGCCACATTTTTCACTTAAACTCCCGCCCCTGCGGAGTGCACACAGGCCTGGCACATACCAGGTGACAATCGATGATGACAAAGAGACAGTCAACTGTCACAACCCTACCACCCTGAGATAGTTGCCATGGAAGTGCCACATCGTCTGCATCCCTAGCTACTTAAACACAAGCTATCCTGTGTGACCAAAAGGCACACATAAGACATATGACATGATATGGGCCATACACAAGTATTCCAAGGCGCAATGAGGCAGGGAGGGGGGAACAAGGGAACACAGAGAACGGTACTACTAGGCCAGGTGTCATTGAGATCGTGCAAGTGCAGGGGTAAGGGGAATAGGAAAAGTGCAAGGGGAAGGGTGGGGGGGAGTCCAGTACAGGGGAAGTAGCCCAAAAAAATAATACATAGGTCGCCTGGTGGCAACTACAAAGGTAAGTGCAGACAAGTGCTGGGAAGGGAGGGCTGTAGGGATAGAGAGACAGTACTGCAGTGCAGGGGTTGCCAGGGAGGCAGTGCAAGTGGAGAGTGGCTGGGCCAGGGACCGAGGTCGGTGAGAGTGGCCCAGTTGCAGCTCCTGTGCAGTTCCAGTTGAGAATTCTGCAAGGGAGAGGCAGACAGTAAGCAGAAGCAAAGAGGAAGGTCTTGAGGTGCTTCCAGAACTGGAGATGGTTCACCTCAAGTTCAAGTCAGGCCGGAAGTCTGTTCCAGGGGGAGGGCCCTGCTGCGGAGAGAAATCTACCCCTAGCTAGTTGCTCTGAGAAGCGGATGACCCGGACATGCAAGGTGTGCATCACACACACCTGCAAAACAGGCCATGGCCATCACTGTCATGTCACTCAAACTCTCTCAAACATCAACATGACATGGCAAGCAATACCCATACACCAATGCAGTAATGATAAGGTACACATTGCCATGTCCTAAATGTACAGTGGCATCAGACACTGTTGCCTGACCCGGAATCAGATGAAATGACAGATCAACAAAATCTCCCACCCAAAACAAGTCATTTCCAAATGCATTACAACAGTCATAGACGTAACATCACAATGAATGTCTGTCTACATGCACATTATGCATTGCAAAATCAACACTGCAGCTCATGTGTGCAGTGTCCTGCTCCTGCATCACACTGCTCAGCGCACAGCACAGTGAACAGCCATTGTGTGTGATGCACACCCTGAGCATCACATCTAAGTGACAGACCACGTCAAACATCAAATTAGGCATGTACTGGATCCATGATCGGTCACAGAACATGTGCTGCCGGGACACAGTGGGCACCAGAAGGCAAACAGTGTACACATGGATATGCAAGGGTGGGAGTACATGTAGTGCATCCGAGTGCAAGTGTGTGGTTCTGCAAGGACATGCACTCCACATATGCATGTGCACTCAAGTGACCATCAGTGTTCCCTACACATCACATGTGAACATCCACCATGTGTACACCCCAGCATGTCAAACCACAACTATCCCCTCGCACCTGAAAGGAAAACACAACACATGAACAGGCATTGATCAGCAGAACACAACATGTACATAGGATACCACCATTACTATGTCAGAGTTCCCATCACACTGCAGGGCAAGGCAACTATCAACAACAACGCCCCCCTCCCTCACAAATGACCATGACCCACTGAACAACTGCACCTGGGTCATGGAGCCTCCAAATCTCAATTCCACCTGGCCACAGGATCACCTATACTCTTCGTCACCATCTCCCACCTTGTGTGTAAAAAGATGCCTGAACCCTCGGAATCCACACTCATTTCCAAAATCATAAAATCCAAGGCATAAAAACGAACCCGAACAGCCTCCAGTAGATGACTTGATGTAGCAGTACAAAGGCCAAGTACTACCACAATCATGCAACAACCAAGGTAGCACAGCAAAACAATGTCACGACAGGATGTGAGACATGTGTGGTACATGACATAGGATGATGCACCATGAATGGATGTGTACTGTCACAGGTCCCCTGTACAGGCGCGGGAGTGTCACGAAACAACTACCCCCACCATTTCCCGGGTGCCTGCAAGGTCAAACTCACACAGGCCCCTGAGACCCTGGTGGGGAATGAGGTTCAGGGATATGCAGTCGGGACAGGTGTTGACACACTGGATGACTGGAATGAGTGGCAGGAGAGGGGACGAGGAATGACACATGAAACTAGGGAATGCACGAAAATGTACAACCTGCATGAACACACACACAATCCAAACAAACTTGGACATCATTGTCATGGCCTTCTGTAGTCCAGGCTCAGGAGTGGTACGAACCAACCACCCCCTCTAGGGTTTTGGCTCCTGCAAGTTCGGGGCTTACACAGGCATCCGCAACCCCAGTGGGGAAAAGGGTCAGGGAACGTTGCTTGGATAGGCACGGGAAGCAGGAACACCGGGTAGAGGGTACAGGTTTCATAATTGCATAGGATCACGGGTGATTAGGGAGAAAAAAAACATACCAATTTGAACCACACAGACATCCATGCATCAGTACTCTCCCCAGCAAGCCTATGCAGAGCAGTTCGTAAGAAAAACAACAAGACACTTAGCTCTGGTTTTGAGTGCTGGCCTCCTGCCTGCGCACTCTCAGGTCTGGTTACAGGAGCACTGGAATGCTGCAAAGAGAGCCACAGTCAACAACCTGTACGTGCCAATTACACAAAAACACAACACCAAACATGCCCCATAGCAACAAACTACTCTACAAACAGACAATCTGTGGTTGATGCTTCGTACCCATATATAACATCACCCCTGTGACGGGTCATACACAGTCAATGCAGTAAGGCAGCCGCTGGTGGGTGCGTGGCAAATGGAACACCAATGTGTCACAATTCACACAACATGCAATGTTCCCTGGGTAAGCAGACAGACCCATGTAGCAAGCCATGACTACAGAGCAAGTTGCGTACCACCATGACCGGAACAAAGTTGGCAGTGCATTTATCATGAAGTACGTGGAAAAGACATGCACTGCACCCGAGTATGTCCCTTGCTGTATGTCCCTGTGAGCTGCCCCTTTCCATGTCTCGGAAGGCTACATGGTTGATACAAGTGCCTCAATGGACCTTGGTGTACCGGAGGGTAATGTGCCACTGCCCCTGCATGTGTCCCAGACAACCCTACTATCAACAGCCATCAGTCCACAAACACATCTGAGCTGCATTGTGTGCTTCAACGCCAATATTCGTCTAAGCTCACCCTCAGTGCTGTGACTAAGCCTGCATGTGCAACTCGCCTGGTGCAAGCTTTGCTGTGTCGTGGCCCCCCTGTGCATGCTCACCTTGCCTGGAGTTCCTTGGAACATGTCAGCAGTTCTAGGATGTGGGTCTGCAATCACTGTGCCTCTGCTTGTGCACACATGTGCATGTGGGCACCAACAAACGGGTCCAGAATTCCGTCGTCCAATGGGCCATGTCTGCTGGCAAAGGTGCTCTGGAGGCTCATCCCCCTGCAGAAAGGGCATGAAACACATGATTAATGCTTCAAAGTCATCTGTGTGTGTCTCATCAGGCATCTCATTACTTGACCATGTCAGAGAGTCACATCACAAATCACACCATCAGTCCGTCTTTCACCTCCAAAGTGTGGAACACTATCTACAGCATGAATTGCAACAAGCACATGTACAGGAAAGATATGAAACATACTACACAATGCATAGCAATCAATGTCCACATTAATCATGACACACCCCATCTAGCAAAAGCTGAACAGTGGACAATGACACCTAAATCATCCCCACTAGGGGTGTCAACACAAGTCACACAGCACCAGACATGCCACAGATATGACAGTTCAATGCCCTTGTGTAAAATGCTGTAACACCGAACCATCCTTGCGAGCCCATGGATAAGGGAGGCAGGAGTGGCATATGTGAGTAAAGGACCCCAAGCAGCAAACACATACACAAGACAAGCATGAAGGGCCCAGCTGAAACAGACAGTGGATGCCTTCAAAAGCCACAAAGCACCGCACCGTCACATGAAAGCACAATAGACTAGCAATTTTAAATCAACTATTAACTAATTACAAAAACTATGGAAAACCTACATTACCTATTTAAACTAACTATCAAACAGAAACTTAACTAACTAAACTAAAAGAAAAATCAAAAATGGCCACATAAGACCCGGGGGGGAGGGGAGGCACCCATGAGGGGGGAGGTACAGGGTGCTGCTCAACATCCACATGCGATGATGCTGAGCCAAAAAAAATTCCTCCATGGGCTCAAAGCCTGCACAGCACGACCTATGTGGGAGATAGATGGTCGTCCGAGTCTGGCTCATCCTGGAAAGGAGGACGTGGCACAGTAGCCTGGCCACGCCTAGCCGCAGCCTGCCCCTCGTCGGCAGCAAGTCTGCCGGACGGGTGAGCCTGGTTCTGTGTGGCGATGTGACGTAGGTCTGCATGCAGAACCTCACGTGATACACGTGCTTCCTCTTGCAAGGTAGCACGTGTAACACGGAGTTCCTCCTGCAAGGCCTGGCTGGACAACCGCTGCACCTCCCGGCAAGCCTGTAGCTCAGCCGAGATGGTACGCTCGAGCTGTGCAAACCTCTCCTCTGCCTGCTGCCTCTGGGACATCATAAGGACACCCAGAGTGGATCTGAGGGAAGCATACTCCTCCCTCAGGGAATCCATGTGCGCCTCTGCGTGAGCTGCAATTGCTTGACGCAGAGACGACATTTCAGCCTGGCGTGCCCTGTCTGAGGCCGCCATGCCCAGCCTGAGCGAGCGAGCCGTGGACCGTGCCGCCTGCTGCTGGAGAAGCACCTGCCTGGCAGTGGGGAGCACAGATCGGGCCACACGCTCCATGCTCTCAGCGATGTTCTCCATTGCTGCCCCCTGCCGTTCGGAATTGGCAGTCATGTCTTGCTCCCACTCAGTATACAGCAGTTGTGCGCGGCGACCGCGTTGCCGGGCTTGACCCCTGCGGGACCCAAGGACCGGGGGTCCTCGCTGTGTTGGCACCGCCTGCGGCTGCACGACTACATGCCCCCGTCGACGTGATGTCCCAGGCACATCAGTGACTGGTGTGGAGGGTGACCCTGCGTCCCAATCCACCACGGGCGGAGGAACCAAGACTGTCTGATCCCTCAGTTCAGGTGTCGCAGACAGAGGAGTGTCCACATCAGAATCACTCACCCCTGACACATGGACTTGATGCTCAGCCAACTCAACATGGACGTCAGAGTCGTCATCAAGGCTGGACTCATAGGCAGCCAGAGACAAGATGGACTGCAGCACTTGGGGGTTTTCGTGGCCTACCACCCCACGACCCCCACTAGTGTTGGGCTGATGTGGCATTACCAACCCTGTGTCTGGCATGACAACACCATCCTCTGCCTCCATTGCGTCATCACCTGAAAAATAGAGAGATAAAGGTCAATACACATTTCAGAAGCACACGACACACACACACACCGACAGCAAAGGCATCCGGCAGACATGTGACACACAACATATGACCTGGCATGCATGCTGGATCTACTTTGAATAGCTTCTGTGATCAGACCTGTTGAAAGGTGGCAGTTTCCATGGAAGTGGGTCTATGCAGTGCAGAAAATGTGTACGCCACTCACTACCTACATGTACAAGCACTACATGGTGTGTGCCAGGAAATGTGAAGGCAGTGCAATGTCAAATACAGACATCACGTGCATTGTGCATTCAATGTGTACCATGTCTAGAAGCCAAGCACCCCTCCACCCCAGTACCAAAGCAGGGATGCCTAGCATGGTATCAAAAGGCTGACCATACACCTGTGTATTGACAGGCAGTGTTGACTGGCATCAACGGCTTCAAATTACAACACTGCAAATGATGCTGGGACAGTGGGCAGGACACATGATGGAAACTCCGGAGGCCGCCCACGTGTGAAGTAGACACAACAAGAGTTGGACAGAGTCATTGGCCATTGAACAGGCTGAGGCCTGTGAGCCACACAGATTGTCAGAGCGTAAGCATGTGTGCAACGCAGGACTGAGCCACAGTTGACATGGGAAGGCTGATGAGATGGCAGGCAATGTATGTAACCAAGGACTTATATTACAGTGATCATCCAGTCAAGGACACATAGGGGCATGCGTGCAATGCACATGGAGCATGAATGGTCACTCATGTCCCTGCGGGACATCTGACCCATGCACAGTACAAGTGAGATACCCTGCATCGAGTACTAAGGCTGTACCACACGGCATATGTCTGGCAGATTCTACGCTGGAAGTTAGCATCTACACAGGACACATGAACAAGAAAGTACACATTGGCAAGATTGAAGCAGACCAGTGCAAAGGTGGAACTGGGGTGCAGAGTGGCTGAGGAGGGGCAAGGGAGCATGCCTACATGGAGTCCCGCATGCAGGCAGAGGAGACATGCATGACGGTAGCATTGCATTACTTACACATCAGAACCATGTACACATCACATGTAGCAGCAATCATGCACAACACATCCCACAAGTGCAACACACACGTCCTCAACAAACACGCATCAACACTCACTGGACTGGGCATCAAAGTCCAGCTTCTCTCCCACTCCTTCAACCAATTCAGGTGGTATGAACTCCGCAACGAGAGCCTCATGCGGAGTGAGTTCTTCCTCCTCTGGTGCAGGCCCACCGCCAGTCACCAGAGTCAAGTTGTAATTTGAGGCACGCTTGGCCTTAGTGCTGCGCTTGATGTCATTCCAACGCTTTTTGCACTCCAGCGCCGTGCGCACCTCATGGCCGAATGAACTGACATGTTCCGCAACATGCTTCCAGTGGGTGTCACGCTGGGCAGCCGTAGTCTGACTATTGGCACCCACTAGCATGTCACGGCTGTGGCCCCGCACGTAGTCCACGAGGAAGTCCAGTTCCTGCTTACAGAAAGGCTTCTTCCTTGACGGGCAGGAGGTTGTGGCTGTGTGTGGGGTCCCAGCCTGTGCTGCAGGTGCAACCTTCCTCCTCTTGGACTGTGGCGCAGACCCTGGCTGGCTAATGCCGCCCTGACCAGTATGGCCAGTGGGTTCGGTGGATTGAGCCAAGGGAGTGGCAGGTGGAGGGATGACCAAAGGCCTGACTTGTGTCAGTGGCAGCTGGGTGCCCACTAATGGACCCTGCGCAGCAACATCAGCTGTGGCAGGGTCTTTGACCGCAACGGTCCTGGTTTGCAGACTCACAACCGGGGTGCTGTTGGGTGCATATGCCCCGGCACTTGCCAACACCCGGCTGTTCGGGGCAGAAGATGACATGACTGCCCCAGGGACACGTGTCTTGGTCTGAGCAGCCCGGCCTGCCCCTATGGTTTCCCCCCTGGCCTGTTGGAGATCTACCAAGGGCTTTTTAAGTGCCAACGCAGCCTGCACTGGCAGACCCTGAGCCTGGGTGGCGGTGTCCACAGCTGCACCTTCAGCTACCACTACCCTTGTGCCCGTGGCAGTCGATGGAACGGACTGCCGGGTCATATGGGTGCCAGTGCCAGATGCAGGAGCTGCATCCCCCGGAACCACAGGGGGTGGTGGCATGGCTGCACCGACACATGGCACAACATTGTGCTCAAGTGGCGCACCCCTGCCTCTTCCCCCTCTGTGGCTGCCATGGACACCCTGGAGTCCCCCTACTCCCTGGTCACCACGGCCACGTCCCCGACCACGCCCGCCACGAGGAGTACGCCCAGCTGAGGCGCCCCTCACCTTTGGTGGCCTCCCAACCATGGCACAGATGTAGTAGTGCTGGCACAGATGGAGTGGTGCCAATGGGAGGTGTACACCACAATTGACCTGGGCAATTGGGGTGAAGGGGGTGGGAAGCAAGATGTTAACAGCTCCCCTGCACCTGCAAGGCTGTATGTGACCCTGGTGATGTGGTGACGGGTCACGCAACGCTCAGGCACCCCAAAACTGCAGTAAAACCGTGCACGCAACCCTGCAGCCTATGTGCGTGGATTCAACCTCCCGCAGTACGCGGTGGCACCCAGTAACAGGAAGAACGCGTACGCGTGGGACACGCAGGCTACTATGACATCGAAAATGGGTGCGATACACAGGGGCACCCGCAGTGGGAAAAAGAGCGTGTGTGACTCACCGTCTGACTAGCGCGATGCAGAAAAACACGCGTAGCCAATACCCCCGCCAAAAGAAGAGATACGTCCTTGATAGCTGTGAAGTTGTGATGGCGCGCGAAACAACAGGAAGCAGCAACACACGTCGGTCTCCTCTCCACGAAAGGCACGTACAGCGAACTGCTGGGCCCGCTCACCTTTAACCCGCGTCACGTCACTTACGCGTATGGGCCCTTTCCTCGTATTACACGCGGACGTGCTGTTTTTCACACGCGCTTACGCGCATGGGCCCTTTCCTCGTATTACACGCGGACGTGCAGTTTTTCACATGCGCTTACGCGCATGGGCCCTTTCCTCGTATTACACGCAGACGTGCAGTTTTTCACACGCGCTTACGCACATGGGCCCTTTCCTCGTATTACACGCGGACGTGCAGTTTTTCACATGCGCTTACGCGCATGGGCCCTTTCCTCGTATTACACGCGGACGTGCAGTTTTTCACGCGCGCTGAAATGCCCATGCACGTCTGTACGCGTCACGTCACAGACGCGCTCACGCGCTAGGGGCCTTTGGTCCAATGAAAATGCGTATGCGTGCAGACGCGCTTACGCGCTAAGGGCCCTTCCTCGAATTACACGCTGACGTGCAGATTTTTCACGTGCCAAATCACTCCGTCTCAAGCTGGCCACACGTAAGCACACGGAAGACCACGCTCCTTCCCAGAAGGCTGAACTACTGCCCCCCAGACCCCCGAGCACGCTCCCACCTGCCATCTGCTGCTGCCTGACTGCCTGCTGCCCACGTGCCCTGCCATTTGCTGCCTGCACATCAGCCAGGGGTGCTGTTGCTGTGACCACCCCTGCTGGAACCGAAGACTCCTGACTGGAATTCCATCGCTCCACAGCCCAGCCCCAGGACCCAGTTGCCCACCCACTCCTGCCTCTGGGGTTGTCATGTCGGGGCAAACACCATCTGGGACCACTGACAACCCCCGGCCAGAGAGGCAGAGGGGCACCAGCTTCAGTGCCACCGAAGTTGGTGTCCTGGTGGAGCAAGTCCTGGGGCAGTATGATGCCCTCTTCGGAAGTTCCCGCGCCGACAAGGAAGGACGGACTCGGATCTGGACTGACATCGTGACTGCCATCAACGTGGAGGGGGTGGCAGTCCGCGACTTACAACACGTCAAGAAGCGCTGGGAGGACTTCAGGTCCAGGACCCTGAACAAGGCCCGGCGCCTCTTGAAGGCAGCGGATGCCAAGGGGCGCCGGGGCCACTTGTCGGAAGAACAGATGAGGGTCCTGGAACGCATATCCCCAGCGCTCCACGTCCAGGTCCTTGAGAAGCAGACCCGTCTGGAGTCGAGCAGTGAGTGTACATGCATCCTGATTGTGATAAGTGCGTTTGGTGATTATTCAGTAGTGTGCAGGTTGCACATCTGTTTGTATGGGGTTGAGTATGGGTGGGGGTGTACAGGGCCGTGGGGCTGACACATGCGAGGGCTGTAATGTGTGAGTCATGGATGGTGCTTGTGTGTGTAGGCTTGCATGCCAAATGCAGTTGTGTGGGCACACATGTTTGGATGAATGTGTATGTAAGTAGACATGTCCGTGATGTCACGCATGTATGTTGTTTTTGGCTGCATGTATCAGCACTGTGTGCATGTGCATGTGTGTGTATTTGACAAGGGTGCAACAGTGATGCAACATGGATGCATGTGACAGCGGTATGTGGAAGCCTGATTGGCAGATGTGACATGGATGCCCGTCTGAACACTGCAACACTTGGCAGAGGTGTACACATGCATGCAAGTGTGGTGGTGTGTGTACATGTGTGGTGCACTTCCTGTGTTGCATGTGATGTCTGGCTCACCTTTGGCTGCTCATGCTGTTGTATGTGTATGGATGGTGGTGGCAGTTGCGATATGGCTGTGGTATGGCTCATGTGTGCGAGTTGTAATGACATGTGTGTTGGGGATTGTGATGACATGTCTGAGGTTTGCAAATGCCACTCATGTACAACTGTCGTGTGTGTATGTGTCCATTGTACAGTGCCCTGATGCCTGTGTTTTGTTTCTCCCTGTCTGCAGCGTCAACTGATGAAGAGGGTGGAGAAGGTGGTGTGGAGCACAGCGGCGGGGATCCCACCGCCAGCCGGAGACGCAAGGCCCGGCTCCCCTTCCATGTTGTCATCTCGTCGGGGAGTGAGGAGTCCGGTGCCACGTCCCAGGCTGCAGCTGCCGGGGGGAGGTCCAAGAGGCGAAGGTTGGAGTTGGACTCCTCGGCAGCAGAAGGGGCAGCTGGGACCCCACAGGGCCCAACAGGGGAAGTTGGCACGGAGTCATCCAGGTTGGTGGTGGGTTTGGTGGAGGAGGAGGCCGTGCAAGCACCGGAGACGGGGTCTGGAGGTGGGGATCCCACTGGTGCTAGTGGTGCAGTGCAGGACCAGGGACAGGAGGCAGCACAGGCCGCCGCGGAGGTGCCTGTGTGCAATCCTGTCCCTGATCCTGTCCCTGCATCATCTTGCACCAGCAGGGATGCCTACGTCCAGACCCGTTTTCAGGCAGCGGATGAGCTCACGTCAACTGGCCTTCCTCTGCCTGCGGACATGGCTATCCAGGTCCGGGTTGAGCCTGTCCTGGCTGGTGTGGCGTTGCGTCAACGGGCCATGCGAGGTGACCTGCAGTCTTTTCATGAAGAGACTGCACGTCATCTCGAATGGCTCGTTGACCACGTCAGCCTGCTGGGACAGGTCACCCAGGCCGGATTCCTCCGTCTGATGGGGCTTGCTCCGACCCCCTCCTCAACTGGACCCCCTACACGCCAGTCGTCCTCTGTGCCATCTTCCCACCCATCAGTCACCTGGGTGCCCTGTGGAGCTGCCTCTGACGGTGCGGCCAGGCTGGTGGAGGAGGCATCCCTGCCACAGTCGGGAGTCGGACGTCCAGCAGGGGTGGCCACATCAACAACTGCACCCCAGCCGGCGGAGGATGTGCAGGCAGCAGGAGGCAGTGCACGTACAGAGGCACAGGAGCAGCAGCAACGTGGTGGGAGCCATGAAGGCTCGGGGCCTTCAACATCGGAGGGGCAGGCATCGGCCGGAGGGCAGGAGGACCCAGGACAGAGAGTGTCTTCCGTGTGGCAGCGGTTGGGCCACGCCATAGATGCGGAGCGGCAGCGGGCGGAAGAGGCACGGCTCACAATGGTCAGGGCGGAGAACTCCATGCGGAGGGCCCTGAGGCGGGCCGAGTGCCTCGAGGCAATCCGCAGGGGTTTGGAGGTGGAGACGTCGACGGCCCTGCGGACCCTCGGGGCCATGAAGGAGGACTGCCTCCGGGACATTGAGGGGGAGTTCGATGATGCCCTGGCCCGGGACATCCACAAGTGAGCCGTGAAACTAGCCCGCAGCCCTTGTACATAGTTATGTAGGTAGTGTTAGGTTTCATTTTTGTTTTTATTTTATTTGGACCTTTCGGACATTGGCCACATTTTTGTATATAGTTTATTTTATTAGTTAGTGTAGTTAGATAGGTTTCCTTTATTTTGTTGTGATAATGGACCCTGGCTTGTTCCCATGTACATAGTTCACATTTGGATTGTATTTGTTTTTCACTTTTTGACCATGGAGCAATGGCTTTCTTTTTTATTTCCCATTGGATTTTGTTTTGTGGACATTGACTTTGGACAACATTACTTTGGAATTTTATTTTTGGTTGTGCTTTTTTTAACGGACATGCTTCTTTTCATTTTTGTACATTCACGTTTCTGTTCATTTTTTTTTCTATTTATGTTTCCTTTAATACATATTTTTTTGGGTGAAATTCAATGTGTGGTATCTCATTGGTTGGTGTTTTGAGATTCACTGACACCCATTGGGTGTATGTGAGGGAAATGTGTTTGTTTCGGAACTTGCAATTGGTGTTCTGTGATGTAATTGCAAATTATGAGGGGGTGGATGCAATACTCGTGTGGGTGTTTTGCATTTGGAGGCTGACCATAGGGACCAGGGATCTAGATTGTGATGACATGTTGGCTGGGGAACATGAGTTGGACATGGGTGGGGGCCTGGTGGAGGCTGACCCTGGTGACTGGGGGGGTTGGGGTGCTGGGAGACATGGGTGGGGGCCTGGTGGTGGGTGCCCCTGCACTGCTGGGGGGTGGGGGTGGTGGGAGACATGGGTGGGGGCCTGGTGGAGGCTGCCCCTGGTGGCTGGGGGGTGGGGGAGGTGGGAGACATGGGTGGAGGCCTTGTGGTGGCTGCCCCTGCACTGCTGGGGGGTGGGGGTGGTGGGAGACATGGGTGGGGGCCTGGTGGCAGGTGCCCCACAGTGCTGTGGGGTGAGGGTGGTGGGGAACATGAGTTGGACATGGGTGGGGGCCTGGTGGAGGCTGCCCCTGGTGGCTGGGGGGTGGGGGTGGTGGGAGACATGGGTGGGAGCCTGGTGGAGGCTGCCCCTGGTGGCTGGGGGGTGGGGGTGCTGGGAGACATGGGTGGGGGCCTGGTGGTGGGTGCCCCTGCACTGCTGGGGGGTGGGGGTGATGGGAGACATGGGTGGGGGCCTGGTGGTGGCTGCCCCTGCACTGCTGGGGGGTGGGGGTGATGGGAGACATGGGTGGGGGCCTGGTGGAGGCTGCCCCTGGTGGCTGGGGGGTGGGGGTGGTGGGAGACATGGGTGGGGGCCTGGTGGAGGCTGCCCCTGGTTGCTGGGAGGTGGGGGTGGTGGGAGACATGGGTGGGGGCCTGGTGGTGGGTGCCCCTGCACTGCTGGGGGGTGGGAGTGGTGGGAGACATGGGTGGGGGCCTGGTGGAGGCTGCCCCTGTTGGCTGGGGGTTGGGGGTGCTGGGAGACATGGGTGGGGGCCTGGTGGTGGGTGCCCCTGCACTGCTGGGGGGTGGGGGTGGTGGGAGACATGGGTGGAGGCCTGGTTGAGGCTGCCCCTGGTGGCTGGGGGGTGGGAGACATGGGTGGGGGCCTGGTGGTGGGTGCCCCTGAACTGCTGGGGGGTGGGGGTGGTGGGAGACATGGGTGGGGGCCTGGTGGAGGCTGCCCCTGGTGGCTGGGGGGTGGGGGTGCTGGGAGACATGGGTGGGGGCCTGGTGATGGCTGCCCCTGCACTGCTGGGGGGTGGGGGTGGTGGGGAACATGCGTTGGACATGGGTCGGGGCCTGGTGGCAGGTGCCCCACAGTGCTGGGGGGTGGGGGTGGTGGGGAACATGAGTTGGACATGGGTGGGGGCCTGCTGGCAGGTGCCCCACAGTGCTGGGGGGTGGGGGTGGTGGGGAACATGAGTTGGACATGGGTGGGGGCCTGGTGGAGGCTGCCCCTGAAGGCTGGGGGGTCAGGGTGGTGGGAGACATGGGTGGGGGCCTGGTGGAGGCTGCCCCTGCACTGCTGGGCGGTGGGGGTGGTGGGAGACATGGGTGGGGGCCTGGTGGAGGCTGCCCCTGGTGGCCGGGGGGTGGGGGTGGTGGGAGACATGGGTGGGGGCCTGGTGGTGGGTGCCTCTGCACTGCTGGGGGGTGGGGGTGGTGGGAGACATGGGTGGGGGGCCTGGTGGAGGCTGCCCCTGGTGGCTGGGGGTGGGGGTGCTGGGAGACATGGGTGGAGGCCTGGTTGTGGGTGCCCCTGCACTGCTGGGGGTTGGGGGTGGTGGGAGACATGGGTGGGGGCCTGGTGGAGGCTGCCCCTGGTGGCTGGGTGGTGGGGGTGATGGGAGACATGGGTGGGGGCCTGGTGGTGGCTGCCCCTGCACTGCTGGGGGTGGGGGTGCTGGGAGACATGGGTGGGGGTCTGGTGGTGGGTGCCCCTGCACTGCTGGGGGGTGGGGGTGGTGGGGAACATGAGTTGGACATGGGTGGGGGCCTGGTGGAGGGTGCCCCTGTACTGCTGGGGGGTGGGGGTGGTGGGAGACATGGGTGGGGGCCTGGTGGCAGGTGCTCCACAGTGCTGGGGGGTGGGGGTGGTGGGGAACATGAGTTGGACATGGGTGGGGGCCTGCTGGCAGGTGCCCCACAGTGCTGGGGGGTGGGGGTGCTGGGAGACATGGGTGGGGGCCTGGTGGAGGCTGCCCCTGGTGACTGGGGGGTGGGGTGCTGGGAGACATGGGTGGGGGCCTGGTGGAGGCTGCCCCTGGTGACTGGGGGGTTGGGGGTGGTGGGAGACATGGGTGGGGGCCTGGTGGTGGGTGCCCCTGCACTGCTGGGGGGTGGGGGTGGTGGGAGACATGGGTGGGGGCATGGTGGGGGCATGGTGGAGGCTGCCCCTGGTGGCTGGGGGGTGGGGGTGGTGGGAGACATGGGTGGGGGCCTTCTGGCAGGTGCCCCACAGTGCTGGGCGGTGGGGGGGGTGGGAGACATGGGTGGGGGCCTGGTGGAGGGTGCCCCACAGTGCTGGGGGGTGGGGGTGGTGGGGAACATGAGTTGGACATGGGTGGGGGCCTGGTGGCAGGTGCCCCACAGTGCTGAGGGGTGGGGGTGGTGGGGAACATGAGTTGGACATGGGTGGGGGCCTGCTGGCAGGTGCCCCACAGTGCTGGGGGGTGGGGGGATGGGAACATGATTTGGACATGGGTGGGGGCCTGGTGGAGGGTGCCCCTGTACTGCTGGGGGGGTGGTGGGAGACATGGGTGGGGGCCTGGTGGAGGGTGCCCCTGGTGGCTGGGGGTGCAGGGGGACATGCGTTGGTGGGCAGTAGTGCAAGTTGACATGTGGGTTGGCTGGGGGGCATGGCCATGGTGGATGGGGTGACTGCAGGACATGTGCAGGGTAGGCCCCTGTGCAATTCACGTGTGGTGCTCCCCGCGCACCCCTGTAATACACGTAGCCTGCTGAAATCGCGTGTGGCACTTCCGCGCACCCCTGAGATACGCGTACCCTGCTCGCACGGGCCCAATCGCGTGTGGTAATTCCCGCGCACCCCTGAAATGCACGTACCATGCTGAAATCGCGTGTGGAACGTCCCCCGTACCCTGAAATACACGTACCCTGCTGAAATCACGTGTGGAACTTCTCGCGCACCCCTGGAATACACGTACCCTGCGGAAATCGCGTGTGGAACTTCCCGCGCCCCCCGAAATACACGTACCCCGCTCAATCGCGTGTGTGACTTCCCGCGCGCACCCGAAATACACGTACCCCGCTCAATCGCGTGTGTAACTTCCCGCGCGCCCACGAAATACACGTACCCCGCTCAATCGCGTGTGTAACTTCCCGCGCGCCCCCGAAATACACGTACCCCGCTCAATCGCGTGTGTGACTTCCCGCGTGCCCCCGAAATACACGTACCCCGCTCAATCGCGTGTGTAACTTCCCGCGTGCCCCCGAAATACACGTACCCCGCTCAATCGCGTGTGTAACTTCCCGCGCGCCCACGAAATACACGTACCCCGCTCGCACAGGCCCAATTGCTGTATGTTGCCACTTTTGTGATGCGCTGGGACTCTACCGCCTGCCTTCGTGTGGCGGACGTGTTTCTGCTTGTGCGTGTCTTTGGCTGTGCGTGGCTTTGCCCTATTCGATTCCATGAATACGTGTGGTTCGAGTGCGTGTGGGCGTTCTGTCTGCTTCCCTGCAGTGCATCCCCAGTTACGCCCTTATTTTCGCGCGTTGTTCCCCATTCCGAGCGTTACGCCCCGTGTCCCGCCAACTTTCTGGTGTATGCGCCGTGGTTGTGCGCTTTTACTGTGCGCGTCGCGCACGCCTTTCGGGATGTTGCAGTCACTTGTGCGCCATGCACGGGTTTGGCGCACATCCCGAGGTGTACACGCGCAGGGACTTCCATGTTTTTTTCCGCTTGCGCCTGCTTGCGCCTGCTTGCGCTGAGATTTTCGGCGCACGTTTGTTCCATGAATCGGCCCCTAAATCTAGGATTTCGCTTTGAAAGCGACCTGAAACCTCAAACGTTTATCTCCCCCAGTGCTGTGGGTCCCAGCTCCTGAACACCTGTACAATCTTTGCCCACCCCACCTTACACTCTCCAAAATAACTCACTGCCACACTGACTCTCCTTGTCAGACTCCACCCTCAACTCCTTTACTTCTTACAACATGGCACTCAGTGGTAGTAGTGTACAAAGAAAAGTAGTGGAACTATGAGCCGGGTGGGCCGCAGCTCGCAACCGATTTTTCAAGGGTTGCAGCCATGCATGCTGTTTGACAGACAATTGATTTGAAACAGATTTCGTTTTAGCTGTAACTACTATTGGGAGGTAAAGTGCACACATGTGCTTTAAACTTAACAAAGAACAGTTCCGGAATGGTGAAAATGATTGCAAAAATTAGTGGAACCTTTAACAGTAAAAAAATAAATGTAGTGAAATTTGGCTCCCACCAATCCTGCACACTTAGACCGCTGGTGGTACTTGACTTTACTACCCATACACTCTACAAGCTCCTTTGATCCTCTCCCCCTCCCACCAACCTCAAGTGGTGTGACAAAACATGCCAATACAACGCAAAAGAGGCGAAGGGTAGGTAAGAATGTTGGGATCATACCCTTGTACAGTCTACAAATAAGTCAATGAGGATCCCAACAACACTATACTGTTTCTTGAAGTCATATAACACTGATCAACTCACATTTGTGCAGATAGGTACCAACCATTGCCCCCATTCAATGTGACTTTTAATCCCAGTGGGTATCAGCAATCTATAGATAGCCACATTATCTAGGCACTCAATTTAATTAACCTTAACATTTAATATGAAATATTGTATTACATTTCCATTTTAAAATCGCATATAAAACATAATTCCATTTACAATAAAGTCATTAAAGTGACATGTGCAATCCAGTATCTATTGCAGGATACCATATTTATAAAAAGCATTTCATAAAGAGAACATTGGTACGTTTTCTACTTCCCTCACCATAACGTTATTGACTGCTCGTCAGTACTTGCTCAATCAAAGATATACTCAACTAGTATAGAACGTACATCTTTTGACAGATACTTGTACACAGGTCCTAATAGACAATAATGCCCAATTCATAAACACTGTTCACCGGAACAGCGGTCAGAACCCAACATGTTTCGTTCAACTAATGTTCAAAAATAACTCAAAGAACTTCTTCAGGGGAGATTAATATATAATGCCAAGGATACTTCTCGACATTCATTAAATCAATACTGAATGTACAACATTGAAAGTTCTGGAGATGACTTTGTTTTTATCGTGAACGCATTCCACTAACTTTTTCACTAGTTTAGAAAAGCGTCAGATCAAGGACCCTCACAAGTAGACAAAAATATCAGTGTCTAGTTGTCCCTTCTTCATTGGTTGGTTGCCATAAATGAAGTGCGTACATACTTTTTATCATCAGGGCCCATTTGAAGCTGAATTGTGTACGTTATCAGATCCAACATTTCTCTTTATTAAAAATCCTTCCTGTGTTTAAATCTATGAGTTATCCCCATATGTGGCTGAATCTATCCCATACTCCCATACTACTCGCCGCTCAAATGCTACTCTCAAGATACCTACCCAGCCTTGTCATCTATGCCCACCCTGTGCTGTCCCCGCATCATTATGCTCCACCAGAGCAGAGGCTATTCTACCATTGATAAACCATACGAAACACCTTTTCTCGGAGAAGTGGGGGGACTCATATGTTTATAGTTCTATCAACACACAAAATAATCCCCAACCAATGTCACCACTGGATTGCATATCTGTAAATATGGTAATAACTGAGGATTGTAATGTCAGTTTTGTACCGTCCTCACGTTCCTAGATCATTCCTTACACCCAATTGGTTTAGCATACTTCAAACTGTGTCATGGCTATGTATAGCACCCAGCAATTGCATTACTTCATCCATCAATATGCGCTTTCTGCAGTGCTTCTTGAGGATGCACTTTTAATTTTAATTTAATAAACAAAAATAGAAATCTAGTTATTTGAAACAAAATTGTTCATATTTTAGACACCTCAAAACATCTTACTCCCTCAATTAGTCAAATTAACATTGTAAATTAAACACTAGAGGGGTTTGTGCCAGTAAACAGAAACTCCTTAAGGAAACGTTAGTAAAGTGAGAGAAACATATTTATTCCATGCCAGTATAATTTTGATCAAATTTATATTTGCACGTTGAACTCTGGCACTGTCAATGATAAAGCACACCATCACAGCTCACATTGTTTACTTTACCAATAAACCCAAACAAGGAACATTGAGAAACAGTAAGACCAAAAGTGACTCGTAGAAGCTGGATGAATTAGAAGTATTCAATACACCACATCTATCTCTTTGAATGACAAACTCGACAGTGAATTGATTGATGTATGTTTCAGAGAAGGAATAACGAGGTAATTGAGTATTTAAATCAGGCAGAAGGCTTGTGGACAAGTACTGCAATACAAACCCCAATATACATTGAAAACCTCCTTCTCTGAATACTAGTATATAATATATATATTATGAGGTGGTGGGCGGTCGCCGGCCGATAGTTAAGGAGAGCCGGACCTCCATAGGAAACCCGAAAAATGAATTGCTTATAACTTTTGACTCGTGTGACGGATGTGGTCGAAATTACAAAAACAATTAGGTATGGCCGGACCCCCACAGACTGCAGAATTTTAGGAATTACTTGTAAAAAATAGTTCTTTAAAAGAAAAAGAATATATAAACAAAGTTGGGGCCTTCTCCCCATTCATTTTCCCATAGGCAGAAAAGGTACATTTTTGTTCTAACGCACAGCCCACAACGCTGGATTGTTTTTGGACCAGGTGCAAACAACTTGGGCGCAAAGTGTTGACCTGAGTCTTTTTTCCATCCATTAGTTATTTTAAAAAATAGATACCTATATCGCCGGTAACTTGCCATGAAAGCGGGGGTTTGTAAAAGAAACAGCACTATGTTTTGTTTCTCTCAATGCGAGAGATAGCTCCGGGAATACCCGAGAATATCAGAAAATGAAATGCAGACAAAAGCCATTTCCTGGTGAGAGGAAAGTTGGGGGGTCTAGGGAATGAATTTGCAACAGAAAACTTTTCTGTAATCGCCGCTACATCTGCAAATACCTGATATCTCAAACCAAACAGTGTCACAGAAACACGTGAGTTTTGGGGGGAATGGGAGAGGGCAGGGGAGGTCAGTTGGACATCTGGGAATTGGGGGTGCTGGCACAGATGAGGGGTCAGTTGTTGAAGCCCTAGGGGGGCAGGGAAATTTATTGTCACAGTTTTCCCTGATTCCCGTGGGTATACGGAACATAAAATAATAACCATGGGTATAACTGAGAGTATTTGTAGTTCATAGCTGTGAAAAATATATATATTTACAGCTACATTGGAATCAGGGGTGAAAAATCACTGGCCATGGACACAACAGGCATCCGGGGATCCAATCCTTGCAGAATCATGGACTAACCATGCTTAGCTTCAAAGCAAGAAAGGGAGTACATGTTACAAGATCACATAAAGCAACATGACAAGAGGGGCTCCTTTCTTGCTTTGAAGCTAAGCAGGGTTGGTCCCGGTTTCTGCAAGGATCGGAGACAGTCCACAGTCCTGGATGCCATGTGTTTTCTTAATTTAAAATTCTCATAACACACTAACTAAACACACTGCATCCACAGTATTCTTTTTGAACTGTGCGACTGTCAGTCCTTTCAAGTATTGTTTCCAAAGGTCAAGCTGTCATGCGGCCCACATGAAAAGAGCTTCTATCTCTGGGTAAGGAGCAGGGAATACGTGGAGAATTGCAAATCCAGCTTGCACATGTGAGCAAACTAGAATAACCTTTTGTTATATATATTGAAGGTAAAAACTAAGTTGTAGGCACGTTACGGTGAGCAATACATTGTGAAAAAACCTTTGAAATGTAAGGAAATAACATTAGTTGCAGGGATATTAAGGTGAGAACTTAACACAACAAACCCCTGAAATTCAGCGAAAGCACCTTAACTTTGCACCACTTCTTGCACAGCCTATTATAATTATAAATTATTATTGTTCTTTTACAACGTGCTTACTACCAATAAGTGATTTCTAAGTGCAGATTGGTATTCAAACCTGTGCTGCGCTGCATTTGTCTTGTTTCCAAGGCTAACAAGTTGCCCCTAAACTATCCTTACTCCCCAACCACAATGATGACATCTCTTTATAAAAGTACACATACAAAGTGTCACTCAAATATATAAGTCGCTATAGAACTATTGAAGGTGGTCATTTCCCCAAAATACAAGTCCCAACTGAGAATAAATTGACACACCACAGTAGGAAATGAGACCAGGAAAAAGATTGCAAGTTGAATAAAGTTTTACAAAGTAAATGATGCATGCAGATGACTCTACTGCTCTGAGAGCGCTCTCCCAACAATACAGAAACAACATATCTTTATGCACAAATGTCATCATCATCGACAAACAGTATAGGGGATGAATAGCGCAAGCCCATTGGTGCATTGGAATGATACAGTATAGTCCATACTGGGTTGGTGCAGTTTGATTGGTCAGTGTGGAGCTGTTGCTTCTCACGGCACGTGGGTCAGCTGGGCTCATCTGGGAGGGTGAAGATCAGGTTGGACCCACACGATGTGATTGTCCTAACTAATCTAAACTGCACAGTAACATTGACATGCTAAGAGTATGCAGGGTCACTTTTAAATTGCGAGCAAACAGATTACACATTCTTAACCTAGGCCTTTGTGGGGCGGTGATTCAGGGGTCCTGTTTGCCAGGCGGCTTATCTAAAAGTTTTGATCTAAGATGTATTCGCCATGGTGCCTCATGGTTCAAACAAATGGATTGAAAGGTATTAGTCCAAGAGGAATATTTGATCACACAGGATTAGTTATATTGGGGGCAATCTAGGGTGGTCCGTGGGGAAGGGTCTCACCAACTGCTACAAGAAAGGAGAATAGAGGGGCAAAAGGTTGTGCAGGAAACAAGTTCTAAAGGTGGGGACGAAAGAGCAGAAGCCGGTTTGTGGAGACGGATGAATACAAACAAGTCAAGATTCTCCCAGTCACTCACAGGGCAATGAGCTCAGAGGAAAAGAAAGAATACTGTTTTCTATTTGCAACAATTCGCACCTGGGCTTCCGTGAGAACTGAGATGGTGTGGTGCAGACAGGGGAGGAGGTAGTGGGGGCTGTCAGAGCTAGCTGTGCGCGGCGCTGGGCAAGGGGAGACAAGGCTTCTTAGAGATCAATGTGTGGCTTAGTAAAAAGATGGAGCCTGTAATGGCATAAAATGGGGTCTGAGTGTGTCATCCAATGGCTTCTTTATATTGTCGTCAGTGAAAGACAAGGGGGCATCTCCCAACGATGGGATGAGCAAATAGACTTATTTCATGTGAGGGGGCATACAGACCCTTCCTCCTTTACAATATGTTAGGCAAAATGTGTACACTTATGGCATTATTACCCCTCATTTTGACTGGGAAACTAAAATTACCATAATGCATTTCATCATAAGGCACGTCTCTAAGTGCAATACTTTCAAGGGCTGACAGTAGCACGGTTTAAAAAAATAATAATGCAAATGCCGTGTGTCTTCCATAGCAGCCGGTACAGCACTACAGATACTGATGGCTATCTGTAGTCTTTTTAATAATGTATTTATAGCTGTGAATATCGGAACAACAGCCAGAAATAAAATGCTTTCTTGGTCCCTCAGACCGTCACCAAGTTCTCCCCTCATCTGTGCTGGTTCCCCCCTACATCCCAGATGGCCTACTCACCTCCACTGCCCTCTCCCATTACCCTGCAACACACATTGTTTCTGTGATGCAATTTGCTTTGAGATGTTGGCTATTCCTCGCAAATAGCCGAGGTTACAGAAATGTTTTGTGTTGCAAACCCAATCCCTATACCCCCTCTAACTCCCACATTTCACTTGGTGTCTTCTAGCCAGCCTCCACCTCTAAACTGATGGCATTTTCATGTTTTTTGACCTGCACATAGCTTTTTCCTATACTTCTCATTTTTCGATATCCTAGGCTAAAGCCACGGCTCTCTCTCGCATTGAGGAAAAAAAGATGGCAGCCATTTCATTTCTAAAACCCCCCAGTTTTGGCATTTACCCAAGATACAGCTATCTCTTTTTGAGATGGGGGCACACCCTTCTCATCAAATATTTAAAAAGCTACTGCACGGAATAACGGCAAACCACAAAAAGGCTTTTTTTCAACAGTACATGCCCAAGTTGTTTCGCACCTGGTCTGAATCCATCTAGTGGTTTGGGATGCACCATCTGGCGAAAATTGACCTTGATTGTCTGCGGGAAAATGAATGAGAATTAGGCCACAACATTCTTTTATTTTGTCTTCGTCTTCTCAATATCTTTTCAATTTTTTTAATTAATCTTTACAAAACTTTGCAGAATGGGCCTAAGCATGCCTAACAAATGTCACAATTTTAGTCAAATACATCAGACAAGTAAAAAGTTATAACAATAGAATTTTTCTAGATTCAGACTCACATTAACTATATATATATAATATGCTGCAATATGGTTAAAAGATCTTCTATGCTCCCAGTGCACTCTGAGAGACCATCTTTCTGCCTTTTGCTGAATTGCTTTCTGGTATTTGTAGTCTCCCAGTCAATGCCACAATTGGACACTTTTTACCTAACATAGTACTGTGAGGATTTATATACTTGAATGACACTGCTGTTTGTGTACTTTTCAAGGCATCTCTATAAAGCAGAGTATTATTGAAGGCCAGAAATGGGAGTGAGGAAGGGAAATGTGAGGAAAAAGTAAGTTATGAGTATTTGCCCAGGATGTGGCAAGATAGGTTGCAATCCTGGACACTAGTGCAGTTATTTTCCCCTGATTGTGGCTGCTCTTCAGAGCACAATTAAAGGACACATGTGGGTGGCAGCGTAACTTTTTTCAGAGGGTGGATGCAACTTCTTTTTTTTTGTTTAGGTTACCAAGCTTGCTCCAGTATTTGGCCCAGGATTTTAGCCAGGTTGTCATGTTTCCAGTACAGACGCTATCCCGCAATAAAACAAGTTGTCTCATATTGGGATTTTGTTTTCCAGGGAATATTTCACTACAGATTGCTGGGTTTAAAAGGTGAGCACCTTGTTCAGTTTTCTGGTGTTCATTACTTTTTTTTATAAGTCCAATGCTATTATGTCTTCTGCACTGTCTTCTAAGGGGAAGGTCAATTGAACTACATTTGTATATTTCACTTTAAGATATATGTTCACTTTCTGTGTGTATACGTGTGTATACGTGTGTATACGTACCTGGGCAAATGTTATTCTTACAGCCAGTAAGTTCTTTCCCTTTTCTGTGCTGTTTAAATGTGGTCAATTGGGGTTGTCCGATGTATCACAACATCCACCAAGAGACCAGCCAATAAACAATGGGCTTGAAGCACACTCAAATAATTTAATCTCACTGTGCTTTGCCTACATCTTTCATACATAACAATACCACTGTCTAAACGGGTAAAAATCAGTTTGTGATTGATAAACGTCTTTGATGAGTTATATGTGTTTTAAAATATACAGTGGGCATGGGCAAAGGCCATGGCTAGTGGTCTGGGAGTTTTCTAAATTGGACTATTGGCACGGCCGAAGGCCATACCCACTTGCCCTGGCCAAAGGCACCACTGAAAAATACACTCAGAACTCCAGAATTCGGATACAAAAATGTGAAGAGTTTATTAGATATAATAAAACAATGCCCATATGGCAACAAGAAAGGAGAACTAAAGTAACACGTTTCAGACCCTATATGTTTATTGAACTTGAGCAAAGGCAGCCGAAGTTCTGCGAAACCGCACTCCAAGTGTCCCATAAAATCGAGGCTCAGTAGCCAAGATAAGACACCATTCTAATTGGCAGAAAATTAGCTTGTCCGCATGACGCGTTCCGTAATGCACTGGTTGCTTGTTCACATCTGACAATACCAAAAAACGTACTTTCTTTTATCCAAATGTATTGCTATTGGTAACCAAACAGTCATCTGGTTGTGTTTCCGAAATCAAAAAAGTATCAAACTCTAACTGTGTTGATGGCAGCCATGTTGGAAAGACACATAGTTTGTTGATATCTTTCCCCAGCAATAAGTAGTTGGCATTGTGTCAATGCATCACCAGCATAGTGGTAAATCAAAATGATACTGAGTTGTGCAGGATTAAACATTGAATATGTATACAACATATACAACAGTACATTATTTACTGTTGTAGGTAGGGGTTGGGGGAACATTCCATGAAATAGTGGAAATGTGCAGAATCCATTTGGATGTTGCTCTACCCACGAGGGCTAGATTCTGTGATTTGTTTTCTTTCTTCTGATGAGTGATGTAGCTACAGGGCAGAAATGGACCAGAAAGTCCTACATTTAGGACATTCAGAGTGTCTGAGGAGTTATGACCACAAGGTAGGGTGTAAGACATGTATTCCTAGACAATCAGAGAGCATAGGGTATCACCGGTCCCTTGGATCTCTTTAGCCAGAATGTTCCAGCTTCTCTTACTGAGAAGAATGAAATTCATTTTGACCCATACGAAAGGCTGCAGACACACCAATCATGTTTCCACAACACCTGTTGAAATCTATTAGGCATATGACCATCAATCCCACAATTCCCCTGTGCAGTGCAGCTGGCCAGTGTACAGATAACACTAGTTATTATGGACTATTATACGTAACAGCCTACCTTTCGTATGTTTTAGAGAAGATTGTGTGCACTCTCTTATGAAGATGGGAACTATCTATACATTTCTTAAATCATGCTCTTAAAGCCGATTCATTTAATATAACATTCCATGCTTTATCCTTGTTTCATGAAGGCAACAATAGAATTCCTACATGCCAGTTTATCACCCTATATGCAAGTACTTGAGGATATGCAATGGCAGACATTTTGATATTATTGTTCTGCAAAGCAGCGTCAGAATACTATTTGTGAGGGCAGTATAGCCTGAGCTTTTTTATTTTAATTATACAAATCTGCTAACAATACTTTTTCTGAAAGTGGGATCTACCAATCATTACCCACTTTGATAATGCCCCGTGCCAAAGAGCATAATGCTCTCAGTTACCTTGCTGGAACAGTCTATTGATATTCCATAGTAGCTGCATTGCAGTGGCAACAGGGCAGATGCAAAGATCACATGTGCATTCCTGAACAAGGCTGCTGGAACCCTGGTTTCCAACAGACAGGGCTCGTTTGCTAACTGCAAGCACTCCTGGTTCAAAATATTGCAACTCTGTGCCCTAGAAGCCTGGTGGCATTTGGTAAAACGTAATATGATTCATGCCTGGTTTTGACACGATGGCTGCTGTGATTACATGATTATACAGCCTGAAGCAGTACATGTAATGTTATTGGCAGATTGATGGACACTGACTCAGTCATGACAGAGCCTTGTGTTTGTTAAGCTGTCTGGACTGGCTGGACCAACAGCAACAATATGGGCCCCACTCAGAAATGTCTCCCTTTGATCACCCGAGAAGGCTTGTCACATCTGCCAGCTGGAAATTCTCAAATCTCTTTGATGTAGGGAAACAGAGCAAGAGGTTAGTTTTAGAGTAGCTCAGTAGAATGCTAGGCCACAGAAAGGCTCCATCTTCTTGGATTTTGGAGGAATTTGAAACTTCCTGTTTCCCCTTAACTGGGAACCGAATGGGGCCACCCTGGAAAACATATTACACATGTTCAGCAAGCCCAACCCTTTTCCTATGAGAATATTTTTTTAAAATAGTTTACCACACAAAATAGGCTCAGGGTGCAGAGGTCCACCTACAGAGTTCCCTATAGGCCAGTCCATCCTTGCTTGTAGGCAAATCATACTGGGTATGACATCAGAAGGCAAAGGGCATATGTTACACTAGCCTAGATTGGACCCTTAACAACAACCTTCATATGGAACAATACCATGTGGTGTTTTGCCTATATAAGGTGCATACTCTCTCCTCGGTTGATTAAACTCTGGACAATTTTTCAAGAATACTTCATCTGGCACTCTGTTAGGGATACTTCCTACTCCAAATCCCTCTGCCATAGAGGTGAAGATAGAGAGCTCCAAGGAAGAGGCAAGCTCTTCTCCCTAACCATCCAAAATGAATGTTTGGAGCAGCTAGGGTGGACCAAGGTTTGTCTGATGACTCAAATTAAGATCCAACTCAATGGAGCTGAAGGTTCCCTGCAGGTACTCCATGGAGAACTTCCATGGATGGAAGTAAAGAATCAAGGACTTCCCTTGTCCCTTGACTGGATCTCCCAGCAACACAAAAGCCCTACGGCAGCCCAAAGTCTGTTTTCTGCATATAGACACTTTTTCAAGCCAGCTTAACTGTGCTCTACTCCATTTGAGCAACTACAGGACCAGCAATGCTGCCTTTTTCAGCCTAATCAGTTCAAATTACTTCCCTGCTTTTGGAGCCATCTTGACTCTGACTATACCCATTGAAGCTGTTGTCCCATCTCAAATTGATTGCCTGCTTGAGTCTGTGGAAGTCAACGACTTGCTGCATTTCCACCGCTGACTCGATCCAAAGGCAGTATAACCTTGACTTGACTCAAAAGCCTACTCGACCAGCTACAAGCCATCGACTCAATCAGTCTTGCATGCTGACTCAATCCATTTGATGCCATTGACTCATCCCTTTAGGAAAGCATGACTCGACCACCTGGACACTGGCTCGACTGCAGCATTGAGCCAGACGCCTGACTCAATGCTGTTGATACCCAAAGAGTAGAGAATTGTAGGTATTTGACATTTTTCTATCCCTGTCACCCACCATCATAGGGCATAGTGACTTGAAGTTGCCCTTCTTTACCTTTTTAAAGGCATCTTTATTCATTTTGACACATGCTCCCAGAATCATCGTCCATGCACCCCTCTGTCTACAAACCCATAATCCCACTTTATTCCAAAAACATGCTTTCTCTGAGTTTTCCCTTAAAGGGGTGGAACATTAGTGTTTTTACTACTTGTGCACATTTTGTAAACTTTTTTCAAGGTCTATTTTAAACTTGGTAGTCCGCAGACAGTCACGAGGTCCGCAACGGTTCCTCTGAAGGGACCCACCCACTACTTTTAGACATTCTCATTCTGGCAGACTAGGAGAGAGCATCTTTTCAGAGCTACTTCCAGGAGACTTCCAGGAGTGCAAGAATGGCACCTGTCATGATGATCCCACCTTCCCAGGGGCCACCAGCACCACCATCACGACATGGAGGACCTTGACAGGGGAACAAGCACGATGATGCGGAGGAGGATGACAAGAAACAGGAAGATGAGGGAGAGGAAGTTCTTACCTCCAGCACTGAGAGAACTTTGGGTGTGGTGATCCTTTAAAACCATTGAGGGTGTAGAAAAAGCTTGGGCTTCCAAGGTTCAATGCATTGAGTGTAGGGTTGTACTCAGTCGTGGACAACCTGAGTAGTACTCTTTTGTGACCACCTTCATGCGACACCACAGGTACTCTGAGAAAGGCTGTTAACTTCTCAGGGAGAAGTAGGTTATCTTCCTCTACCCCATCATACTTAACTGCTCCTTCCACTGAACAGGCTACTCCTGTGGGGCAGAGAATCCCACTCGCTGCCTTGCATGCCATACAGAACACTGTTGACCCATACCTTTCAAAAGTCACAGTACTCTGTTTGTTCTATGACATACCAATTTGCAGAGGGGAGCAGTTTCAGAGTGCTTTCAAGGCTGCAGTCAAGGAGCACGAGAAACACTGCCACCTACCCTAAATTTAAGGGATGCCTAACATCTTCCCCTAACCACCTGCCCCTCCATATCTGTGGTTGTTGCCCCTTACCTACCTTCCCTCCTAACCTTACCTCCTAGCCTCTCCTACAAAAAACAAAATTATAAAAGAAATAAAAGCCAGAAAGACAAAAAAAAGGTTTCTTTAGGATCCAACTTTCACAGTTAAAAAATAAATATAACAATCATAGGACCTTTTGCAGTCTGCATAGTCCATGCACAGTATGAAAGTCGGCAGACATCTGAAAAATTCCAGCCATGGAGTGGGGGACTTAAAATCAATTATCTTGTTTTTCGTTGAGAAATGGTGCCTCTAAAAATAATCTTTTTTTTTTAAAGTAAGGGTTTTATTTACTATACACACAAATGTTCTTCTGAACTTAATTATTTTTTCTAACTTTCACAAAAGCTACTTCTAATTTTCTATCTGTTTTTGGTTTTTATTAACTAGAACTACTAAAAAACATTAACAACATATTTCACGAGTCCACAAAAATGTTTTCAATGCATTTTGGATATTAAAAAGAAAAATCTGATTTCCGACATCAGTCAAATGCACTGCACGTCCTCAAAAAATATTTACACCATCCAACTTTATAGTTGCCCTTCCTAAACCAAATAAAAAAGCACTTAAACCTTTATTGACATGCTGTCTAGTTTCTTCCAGTTCAGAACAAATCAAGTTTGGGCGGTTCCATATTTGACTTCTATGGTTTTAAAAAATATATATCTTTGCACCTGAAATCAGTTCCATTAGACTTTGCAACATGTCCTTCATGGCAAACTACAGACCAGAGCCCAAACTGCAGCCTTCACAATGCACAATAATAATATCTGGACATTTAAAGTGAGCCATACTCTCACAGAATTGTAAAAAGTTGGCAACTTTAATCCACAATCTGCGTACCATGAATCTTCCACTTCTTCAAATTCAATAGTAGAAAAAATACCACGAGATTCAGTATAAACCTTCAATCAATGGATCCAAGAATCTCCCACCATCCACACACTATGATTCTTCACAGCCAAAGTCACTGCCATCTTCACTACACACAAAAAATAAAAGACTTGCTATCCTGTGTTCCTATACACTTCAACTCCTCCTCCACAACCACAACTTGGGTAGCTAGGTCCCAGTGTCATCTTTCCATGCCAGTCAACCTTAAAAAGACCCAGATGGTACATGTGGGTCTGTGCCCTACCATGGTGTCCGTGAACACCGTCACAACCACCACAATAAAATTAAACCATATAACAAGTAACTACAATGCACCTTCAAATAACGAGACTCACCCGACCCTCCCCACTCCCAAAGACATCCGTGGACATTAAAATTGACTGCAGACTCGGTGACACCGGCAACGCTTTTATTCACCTCTTTCGACCATCAAATTACCCAAAATCTGTTTTCCAGAACTTTTTCTCACTGCACTGTCAACAGTCAGCGGTGATGTCCACGGATTCAGTGGCACCTGCAAACATTTTCCACCTATATAAACAGCTCCATATCAACTTTATTCCAAATCCCAACTTTTCAAGGCCCTCTTTCAGCCACCAAATAACCCCAAATGAGGTTTGCCACTTTTTCCTCACCACGCTATCCGCGGACACCGGCGGCTGCCAGCGGATCCATCATGGTGACCTTTCCCAAAAATATGGCGCAGCTCAATTTTTAAACATTCAATCTGCGGTGCGTATGATGTCCATGGACATTACAGTGCTCCCTTATTGGTCGAGGTGTGTCCATGGACTCTGAATCAGGCAATAAGTCAGTGGACCAGACCCAGATTCACTAATTTCATTTGAACTCCTTTTTGGCCATTTTTTTAAAAAAAAGCTGCTGAATGGATTTACACCAAATTTACAAAAGCACACTGTCTGAACCAAGCTGCCGCTGCTACCACAAATTTGGTAAAAATTCATCCAACAATTTGAGCTGTAGGCGAAAGTGACATTATTCTTCCATTGTGTCCATGTGGATTTCCACACATTTTGGGACTCCCCTTATAACTTTGTTCCCCCTAGTCGAAACCACACCAAAATCATTGAGAGGTGGCCATATACTTTTTTTGCAAAGTTTGATGAGCATTCATCTGGGGGGAAAAGTTATAAACCACCCAAAATGTGTTCTTTCAATGAGTTGAGCAACATAACCATAACTACTTGGCTACTACCGCAGGGTCTGTAATAAAAGGGAGATTTGTGGATTTGTGTGTGTGTCTGCTCTAAATGTTTAGCATTCTTCCCAACATGCTGGAAACCTGATATTTGGCACGTGGGTAGGTTCCATGGTGTAGAGAATTTAAAAAGTATAAACTATAAATTGTTCTAATTTTTGCAGTCTGCATAGCTTGGATGTATGTGTGTGTCCCAAATATCCAGCATTTTTCTCAACATACTACAAACCTGAAATTTGTCATGTGGGTAGGTTCCATGATTTGGACAATGTGGAAAGTAGAAAATATAAATTTTATTTTTAAGTGGTCTGCAATGCTTGGATATGTGTGTGTCTGTTTGAAATGTTCAGTATACTTCCCAAAATGCTACAAACCTGATATTTGGCATGTGGGTAGGTTCCATGGTGCAGACAATGCAACAAATATAAAATATACCCTTTTCAGATTTTATTTTTTAAACGGTCTTCAATGCTTGCCTCTGCGATATGGCTCTTCATGCCCTTGTTCTGGCGTAGTTCTACGTTCATTGTTCTTAAAGTTCAACATTTCTTGAAAACTTCAGAAGTTCATTTTTCCTAAACTTCCCACACTATCATCATTCTAGCTGACATAAGCGACACTCACTTTTGAAGTCATGCAGGGGACACAATGCAGTGCTTTTGTTTTAATGCGGGTGACAGGAAACGGTGCACATCTCTTCAATTGTGTCTGCAATGACGGTGTCCGTTACATCACAGCAATTCTCTCATGAAAATTACAGAAACTTTATACGTTCATCAACTTTATGGAAGTTGCATACGTTCATCAACTTTATGGAAGTTGATGAACGTATGCCATCTCAACAGTATGAAGCTTACATACTTCAGCCGTATACATACGGGTACATAATTTCAAGCTTGCCACGCTTAAGCCCTACACGTTCAGCATTTACGTTGAGATCCCTGCTGCGTCGTCTGTAGATTGGGACAACAATAATGTTGCTGCACAATCTCAACGCACCAACTCAAAGTAGCTGGAACCAATTTACAGGATTCATGCTTTTCTCATCGTCATCTTTATATGGGATGTCCCAAAGTTGTAAAACAGAGACAATGGGCCTCATCATAAGCATAGCGTTCCGGGAACTACAGTACTGGTAAGCATGCCTGTACTGTAGTTACCGGACCGTCATACTACGAGCTGAGCTCGTGGGCACCTGTCAGCCCGCCAGGTCTGGCCTGGCGGGCAGAGCAGCACCCGTGAGTGCAACATGTCGGATGCACAGGCACCATTTATAATGGTGCCTATGCATCCGGCTTCCCCAATCCAATTGAGCCCTATGGGGCTCAAATGGGAATGGGGACTGACAGGCACCGGCACCCAGCAATGCAGGAATTACCAGGTTCGGCAATGTCAGAATTACCCGGTAATTCCTCATTGATCGGTGCCAGTTAAAATGCAACTGCAGCATGCTTATAATGCTTATAATAAGGCCCAATTTGTTCACACTAGCTCCTACAGAAAAGACTAGCAATATTGTCTACAAAGAAACATTGGTTTTGTTCATTAAATAAACTTCAAACTAGGACTGAAGTAGGAATTTATGTGCGAAGCACGGGTACACCTGCTAGTTTCTTTATATATAGAATGGACATTTGTGGATATATGTGTGTGCCTGTCCGAAATATTCACCATACTTCCCAACATTCTACAAACCTGACATCTGGCATGTGGGTAGGAAGGATCCATGGTGTAGACAATGTAAAAAGTATAACAAATATTTTTCAAATTGTTTTTAAGTTGTTTTTTTAAGTGGTCTGCAATGCTTAGATGTGTGTGTGTGTGTGTGTGTGTGTGTGTGTGTTCAAAATATTCAGCATACTTCCCAACATGCTACAAACCTGAAATTTTGCTGTGGGTAAGTTCCATGGTGTAGCCAATGTAAAAAGTATAAATATACCAGTGTCTATTCTTTTTTTTGTGTGTAGGATGTATTGTGCTAAGCATGGGTACAACTGCTAGTTTCATCATGTTAATGTTAATGTTAAATGATATTTGTACCATGCACTATCACCACCGAAGTGGTCCCCTGGCACTCTGGTGGCTCTGAAAAAGGGAAGTGGGGGCTGAGTTAGTGGGAATAAGCTGGAAAAGTAACAAGAGAGCAGCAATGTGCTGTTAGTGGCCTCAGCCCAATAACTCTGTTGGCTGGGCTTGGGGTGTTTCCGGTCAGTAGTCGTCATGTGCTGTTGTGGGAGTCTATGTGTGGTTTGTTTTGTTGTTGCAGTGTAAAGAAGTTTGTGTGGATTGTTGTGTTGTAGGCTTGTGGTTGTGTTTGGTTAGAGTTTGAGAGGTGTATGCAGAGCAGTGAGCTTGTTAGTGGATTGGTTAATTGGCATTGCTGTCTGCAAGCAAGGTGCTAAACTTCTGCATTCTCTCCCTTTCACACAATGCATCCACTCAGATTCATAACCTTGTCCAAGTTCAGCCCCTGGCCACCTACGTGATACCTGGCTGTATGCGGGGCAGGCAGGCGTTTGTGCGTCCCTTCAAATCTGGCCCAGAGAGCATATCCAATCCAGACCATGCGTTCCATTGTTCAGCCAAGGCTATTCCATCCATATGTGGTGGCTGGTCGGCATTCATCATCTATTTCAGTTGCTCATAAAAGCTACCGCTACCAGCCCCTTCTAAACGTGAAATGCCAACGCTTGCAATTACGTCCAGGGGCGGCACCTGCCTTCATTCACAACTCCATCTGGGCAATGCCAATGCCAATGTCCACAACTTAGTTCAGTGTGACAAGTGCTAACATTCACACAACTCGATACAAGTATGATACCTGGTAGCAATTATGGAGCGGGTGAGGTTTTTGGCTGGAGTTGGCCAGGGATGCTGAATTTTGTCCTCATGGGTGTCGCTTGTGTACTATTGGACCTAGCATCGTCTCTCTTGTTGTAATAGGAGTTTTCTTTAGACGGTTCTGGATGTTGTCAGTATCCTCCTAAATGTTGTCATCCTTTTCTTTGTGTTTCCCATTCGATTGTTTAGTTTTTACAGTTTGAATCTGTGATGTTGAAGAGCCAGGTTTTTAATAATTTTTTGAATTGTAGGATGTCTTTGATGTTTCTTATTTCTTTTGGGTTGTTGTTCCAGGTTTTTGCAGCTAAGTGGGATAAGGAGGAGCTCCCAAGATTTTTCTTAATGTATGGGTTTTGTTCCAGGAGGATTTTGTTGCTTGATCTGAGGAGTCTTGTTGGCTTGTAGATTTTTATTTTCTTTTGTAGGAATTCAGCTCCTTGTGTGTTATGCACACTGTTTTGAAGGTGACGCAATGTTTATCATATAATAATAACATTTAAAACAGACACACACATATCCACAAATGTTCCTGTTATATTTAGAGATATACATATCAGACACATATAGGAGGATATGAGTTGTAGTGTGGCTACAGGATGAGTGGATTTTAACTCGTCCCCCACAATGCTCTTTACAGTGATTCAATTCAAAGCCATGTCAAAATAAGTCCTTGACCAATCCGTTGACTCTCCTGTGCTGTGTCTGTTTAGGTAGAACTCAAAAGCCGAGTTTCACTAGAGGCTTTAGGGGCTCCAAGCATCCCAAGTTAAACAATAAAAATAAATGCCATTAAGAGATTTAAAAAAGTTAAGTTAATTATGATAATAATGTAATGTTATTAATAAATAACCATTTACATTATTTACAGTCATAGCATTTGAAAAAGGAACATCAGTGTATTTATATATTTCAAATAAAGTCAGCCATTATAATTGAAGTCAATGGTGGCCCCAGTGGACAAAGGAAAACAAATATTCCAAGTATGAGTGCCTTTTCAGCTGAACTGACATCAAGTGGATCATAGGTTAAAGAGGCTGGTCTGGTTTTGGGGGAATGGACCCAGTAACGCCCACTGCCTACTGTCTAAGAATAGCTTGTATAGTTAATTCATAATGTCAGGCCTCATTCCAAGTTTGCCGGTATCCTGGCAAACATATCTACTGTTTCCAGCACCTGATATCTTGGTAATACTGGGATATTGCAGGTGGCATAACCACTGTTAAATCCCCATTCCCATCTTATAGGACTCCATGGGGGATGTGGCAGTAATTCTGGCAACAATAATACAGTGCCGAAAATACTATGGCCCTCATTAGGACCCTGGCGCTAAGGGGTTTGCGCCAGCGTTAGCTGCGCCGACCCCTTACCGCCAACTACGAGTTCCCATAGCGCCATGGTCATTTTTCCGCCCGCTTTTTGCGGGCGTAAAAATCCATGGCGCTATGGGACCTCGGTGTTAATTACGCCACCGTAGTGTACGGTGGCGTAATTAACACCTTCCCCACTCCCATTGAGCCCTATGGGGCCGAAATGGGAATGGGGAAGGGTAAATGGGTCAATGGGGACTTACCGCCCCGCCGACCTCGGAATGGGGCGGTAAGTCCGCCATCCGCCATGGCGTAAAGGGACTTTGCGCCATGGCGGAAAAGTCCGCCGATGGCGGAAAAAATCCGCCAGGGTCGTAATGAGGGCCTATTTGTTTTATGCCAGTGGGGGCCTGAGTTACCTCCAGCTCTTGGCTGGAGGTAATTCAGGTTACCCCCACCGCCATACTTGTACTCTTTACTCTGTACTCTGTCGGTCTGGTAAAGTGACAGTATATGTAAATACTGGCACTTTTTTACCAGACCAGCAAGTTCATAATGAGGCTGAGGTAGAGTACACACACCCGGATAAGAACTTCAATGCCTAGGCCACTCCATTTGTTAGAGGTGGAAATGAAGCGACTAGGTGATTGTTGTGGCTTTTGTTGATCAGCACTTGTGGTGTACTGACCTACGAGCTCATTATATTTAGAGGCAAGTTAAGGTAACATGATATTGCTGTAGCTTGGTTTGACTGAATAGTGTTAGAAAATGCTCTGAGTGGAAATGGGCCCATTCTGGAGAGCAACCTCTAGAGTCACTTTGCGGTCCACCTATGAACTTTCTGAAAATGTGAAACCCATGGAGCTAAGCCACTAGACATATATGATGGCCCAAAGAGACTCTCACAAGCTTTAAAAAGTTACTTTTTTTAAATATTGGTTCTCATTGGGTCGTCTTGTCATGTTGTCACAATTAATACGTATGGAGGAATAACAAAATGGCCATTGATGTTTTTTCACATACTTTGAAAGTCAACCTGTCATTGCATCTACGAGTAGGGACACTATCACTAACATTTGTGTTGCTCCTCTTGTCCCTTATCCTTTATTGGCAATTTGTGTGAGGTGCAGTTTTCACCTTTCAGTTGATCTCTACTCATCCTGTGGATATGTCAACAGTATCATTCTCTTCATGTTCTAATGTTTCATTTCAGAAAAGCAGGAACCTTCTAAGAACATGGTTTGCGACTGTCTGAAGGGCACTAGCCTCACAGTCCCTGTTGAATTAGTAAGACAGCAGACTACTGGCATGTATCTTGGAAAGTGGGTACAGGGGTTCTAGTTTTTTTTTTTTTTTCTGGTAGACGGAGTTGCCATGAGAGTGCTGCAAACATTTGATCCACCAACTTGCCATTTTATTTAAAAATTGCCCTATGTGATGTGTGTACTTGGAAACCCTTTATCTAGCTAATAAATACAATGTGTTGCTAAGATGATGTCCAATTCAGCATTGTGGCATGCTAATTGTCTCAATGGATTTACTTTCAGTAACGTTGAACTTAATCCCACACCTATTTTCAAAGTGGTGCTGGCTAAAAACTGAATTGCTCACAAGGGGTCCTCACTGCCTGTCGTGTCTTTATCAACAGGTTGTTGTTCTCTAGAAGGAAATACAGTAGGTTTTCAAACCCACAGAGAAGTAGCAAGAAGTCTATGATGTATGCATGATTGGAAAACATATACAAATCATGTAATTCACACCAACCCTCCATCTGTTGGGGAGTGCCAGAACATGTAATCTTCATAGAGATGGTTATTTCTGCATTGGTACGTGTACAAATAATGACAATGGCTTGTATCTTCAAACCCTTCAAAGATCACTCTTCAAAAATACATCATTCAAATTCAAGGGCTGGATTCAGTTTTCCCTCTATGCCTCAAAATGCAAACAATTATTGGATTGCAGCAAAGAGTTGTACATATTGGTTTTCAATCCTTTTAGGAGGCTGAAGATGGGAAGTGTTGTTGGTCTCCACATGCTGATGCACTAAAGCTACTGAAGTGCAAAGTGGCAAATCGCCCTTTTTACATAAAAGATGTGTTTATTTCACTTGTACATTTTATTATTTGATTAACATCTGATGAAGAAGTCAATCATCCTTCCCAAGCTTATGCATTTTACAATCACAACATAATAGTTTAAGTTACTCCAATAAAAGATGTCGAAACCTGGATTTTATTTGCATAAAAACAGCTTGGAATTGTGAGGAAATTCTGGGAATGAACAAGTAGGATTTGTGTGGAAAACCATGGACTTAAAAAAGCTTGAACTTTCTCTTTAAACATTTGAGAGTTAGAAATGTGGACTCGGAAAGTGTCATTTTGCAGCGTTTTCTCAAAAGACATACATTTACATTTAAAAAGTCTTGTATCCAGACTCATAGTCACCATCTATTTAGTACAAAATTAGTGGCACCATTTTTGTTCATAAAATACTCACAACATGTCAAGGTTTCTATGGAAACAGTGTAACCTTATTTTACTGAGCAAAATCAAAATGTTGCTAAGTAATTCCATGTATCTGTTTTTTTTATTTTTCATTTCATGGTTAAACAGACATTACAAAATAAACGAAAAACAACAGAAAATGAAGTTTAAGAAAACAAAAGATTACATCTGAAAGAAATTGACTACCTAAAGGAAGGCTGATATGAAGGAGGCTGGAAGGAAGGAAGCGGGATAACCAATTTAATGTACACCACTCATGAAGCACTGGGCTTTCATTTAGCAAAAGAAAAGGCATGCTTTGATCTTGTTCCACTTCAGGAAGTAGGTGTACCTTTGAGTTTGACTAAAACCCAGTATAGAAAAATATAAGTGCTTTCCTAATCTTTTGCCAATATCTGATTCATTAAAGACTTCCTGGATTATCCAGGCTTTTCAATGCAATGACAATCATTTCATACAGAGCAAAACTATACGTTTTTCTATTACTTTGCATATTCATAGTGCTTTTCACTGCAGACCTGAACTTGAGGTGAAATTCCAGTGATGGATACAAGGTAGTGTTGTGAAATGTGTGCATTGTTAAAAGAATTGGCCTATGTTTCTCCCAAATTAGAGGCAGAAGGGTTTATTGCTTTCATCATTTAAACCTACTATAATGCTGATGGTGTTTTGTAAACCTGTCTTAAATGCTCCAGTGATAGAACATTTTGCTACACTAGTATTGGGTTTGATAAAGATATGAATACAATATCAGCTTTCAACCTGATATGTAATTTTTGTTTTAGCCATGCTTAGGCATGATGAATGAGTGACATCTCAAGCGTGTAGCCTTTAGGGAAGTGCACAGTGAAATGCATTGAAATATATTCAGGCAGTGAGCATATATTAACAATTATGAACAGAGTTTCTCATTCAGTTTGAATATATAGGCTTTGCACAACACTTATCTATTGTTTTGGAATGCACAGGTCCATTACAATAAAAAAAACCTCTAGTCTGCACTTCCATGGTATGTGAAGAGTTCCAATTGTTTCCACTTGTTTTGGTAAATAGTTCCAAATGTTCCCATAAATAATAATAATGTCCTAAAGACTACAATGGACTACAAAACCTGATGGGGTTTTGAGATAATTCATCAACTTGCCATAAAGCAAGTTGCTAAGGCCTTGAGTAAGAGATAATTTGGCAGGATGCTTCAGAGCAACTTTCTAAGGACTGATAAAATGGCAAGTTGCCAAGGAGAGGTGACAGCATAAATTTAAAACAATCTGATCCTATAAAAAGCTTACTTATGTGAGGGGAGGGCAGACTCAGGCAGAGAGAGTTGTTTGCAGAGCTGGACGTGGCAGACCAGAGGCTGGAGGACCCATATAGTGGACTGGGACCACTGTCTCCATGCAAGCCTAAAAATAAGGGAGGGGGATTATGCCTCCTCTTTTCTCTCTGGATTTCTAAGCACCCAAAATTGCATTTTTTTTAGACTCAAATGTCTTTTCTTTTTGCTTTTGGAGACAAACTATGGTTTTGGACTGAGCTGCATAGAGAAACATTCCAATGGTAATCAGCTCACCACCTATGGGCTCATTTTATTCTTAATTCGATGCTGTTGTAACAAGCGATTTAACATCCGACAAACCGGCTTCATCAAAAACACAGGAACCAACGTCAACCTGTTTATATTAAACATTCTTAAACAGAAAGCTCTTCTCAAGAAACGTCCCAACTATGCTGCATTTATCAATCTACATGCGGCATTTGACTTGGTCAATAGACAAAAACTTTGGCAAAAACGAAAAATGTGGAACTTTCAATCGGAAATTATGGAGCCTATTAAACAACTTTACAGCAATACCACCATCAGAATTAGGCTTTTCATGATGGAATGTTATCCTCTCCGATTGCTACTAACAACGGGCTGAAGCAGAGATGCCTCCTGGCAGCCAAACTCTTCAATTTGTATACCTCAGATATTCTGGAGGAACAGCAGTTTCGAACAGCTAATCCACCAAAACTCAATGCCACTCCTGTTCCACACTTACTGTACGCAGATGACATTGTGATCCTAGACCAAACCCTTTGGGCTTACAAAGAAGCCTTACCCAGATGGTGAAATATATGAAACATAATGATCTAGAGATCAACATAAACGAAACAAAGATCATGTCTCTGACAACTATCAGACAAACCAAGCAGGAAACAACATCATTCTTAATGGACAATAAAAAGCTACAATGGCAAAAAACAATCAAATATCTGGGAATCGTCTTGAACCATTCTGACATAGAGAAAGATTGGATTACACAGCTTCAAACTAAGACATCCTCCTTGGCCCAGCAAGGATCCATAATACACTTTAAATACGAAGTATTTGCTTAAACCACTCAAAACATTTTACCGACAAAAGGTGAGTGCCATCATTACTTACGGGAGTGAAACTTTGATTAATATTTATCAAGCTACAACGGACACCCTAGAAGGAATCTTCTGGCGGAAAATTTCCCAACTCATTCCCCGCTGTAAGAATTTGGCACGAGATAGCCACCCAATCTCTCAAATCCATAGTAATCTGGAAAAAAATCGACCTATACAGGAAAATTATCAACACCGATGACATCCCGGCTCTCGACATCCTCCGCAATAGAGAGAAATCAATGACAGATACAGTGCTTAATGAGTGGAAATCTATGATAGACCAAATAATGAGGGAGAATGATATAACCATGGGGACCCTTGTTATTCGCCCACAATTAGCAAAAAAACGATTGCTACACAATTACTGCATACAGACAATTACCTCTAAGAACAACTAAAAATGAATATTAGCTGTGATCTTGACATCAGACCCATCAACCAGCTCCCTGCTTACTTATCTTTATCAGAGATTAATTTCTCAGATTTCGCCTTAACCTTTTACCTACACACACTCTCCAAATCAAGACAATTGCCTAAATACATGGAATTATGTTGTTTTTGTGAACAAGAAGACACAGTTGAAACACTATTCCACATCTTTGTGGAATGCCCTAAATGAACTGAAAACATAAATCTGTTTAGAGATAGAATCACAAATCCTGGACCCCCCAGAGAAACACAGGAGAGATGGGCTGTTAGCAGGAGCAAATAAAAATCTTATAATCACTATTATTAATTTCTGGAAAAATATAACTGGAAACCAATAAACATTGAACACCCCCTAAAACCTTTGCATTCAGCATGAATGAAAACATATTTTTGCTGCCACAAGCTCCTTGATCATGATCCGATAAATCATTTGAATGTTACTTTTATCTACTGACTTATTTTGTATGTAAATAATGTAGGATAACGCATAAAGGGAAACACTTTTTCTTTATTTTCACTGTAAATAATGCAAGATAAAGTATAAATGAAACGTTTTGTAATGAAACTATATCATTTTAGTAAAAAATTAAAAAATTAAAAACACAAGAGCTCACCCATGATATTAGGTCGTATCATTGACAGAGAGCATCCTTATTTTCGATACCAAATCTCTGCAAGATTGGACAATCCGGCAGCGTGAGATGCCATGAATTATATGCCCAGTAATTCTATAGCGGGTGTGACTGATGTGCAACAGCTAGATGAAACCGCCCAGGTTACTTCTCAATGTATGAACTCAACCTTAATAGATTATGCCTGAATGCTAAAACTGCCAAACAGTCCTACTTCCATAAAAATGCTCTGTGCCTAAACATCAGTTTTAATGATTTCTGCCTTGGTATGGAACCGAATCACTGACATGTATCAATTAGGCACAGCTTGAAACATTCTCTGATGCCCAGTCTACAGACAAACCAACAACTGCCAGGTGAGATGGTCTCCTGTTGGAAGTACTACTAGATGCTGCATGATAAAACATGCACATGAAACACTGAATACTAGCCAATGTGTACTTTCCTTTAAAGGCCTTTTGGAATCAGAAAAAGTAATTACTATTATACAGTTGTCAATTCACATGTATGACCTTATTAGCACACAGACTGCAAGGTGAAAATATATTATTAATTCAGAAACTCTCTGGGCATATATTTGGCAGAATGAAGATTGGTTTCAAAGTAAAGGTGCTGGCATTTTACATATTTCCCATACACTACTTGTGCCCGCTTGAGCACCTCTCAAGTCCATCACGCAGCCATTGACCAACTAACTACATCTAGTGCCATGCTTCGTTTCCCATACACTACTTGTGCCCGCTTGAGCACCTCTCAAGTCCATCACGCAGCCATTGACCAACTAACTACATCTAGTGCCATGCTTCGTTGGTTCAAGATATTGCCTGCACAGTGGTGTAACACACCACATATTGGATGCTAGGTACAGATGCATATAAATTGGCATGGCCTTGAAGGATTGTGTTGTGGTATGCATAGTGTTAGAGCTTCAGCCAATATCCTTGTTTATCATTTACAAGTTCCCCTGTCAGAGAATCTGGCATTAACATAGCCAAGGAATGCCTTTGCTCTTCCGCTGGCCAATGTTCACACTTCATACACAAGTGATGAGGGGTCTTATGTAGCTCCAGCGAGACGCGAAAAGGATGACTTTCTACAAAAAAAAGCAAATCATTTCTTTTGCAATTAATATTTTCTATTTAGGCAGCAAGGTCGGGCATGAGAGCAACTATTGAGAAGGTGTTGTCAAGAAACAAACTGCTATTAGGCCCGAGGAGAACATCTTTTGAAAAATAAAAAAATATATATTTTTCGTGCAATAAGTAATGTTATACTAATCTAATTGGATATTCAAAAATATCAAAGAGTGATTTAACATGTTTAAAGAACAGTCTACAAACACTGTAGACCCTAGTTATACTGGTGTTAATCACTTGAATGGTAGATTTTGATATTAAAAAGGATCAAGCCATCCTTATTCAATTTCATTATTATCAGTGATTTCTCTATATAATGATATTATATGGCATTTATAACGAGCGTGTACACAAGTGTTTCTGTGATATGATATGATATGATATTTGTATCGTGCTCATACTGCAGTGAGCGGGGTGTTGTGGGGTACAACCCCCCCAGACCCCTGCCAAATGAAGAAAAAAAAGCTGGGTGCTGCGGGGGTGTCCCCTGCAATACCCCACTCACTAGGCCATACAGTATAGTGAGCAGGGTGTTGCGGGGGACAACCCCAAAGCACACCCGAAAAAATAAAAATGAAAAAAAACAGGGGCTGTGGGGGTTTCCCCCACAACACCACGCTCACTATACTTTACAGTACATAATAGCGAGCGGGGGTTGCGGGGGAAACCCCTTCAGCTTCCAAAATAAAAAGGACCCTGCGGCGCCGGTTCCCGATCACGGAAGTGAAAGGGAACCGGTGCCGCAGGGACACTGCGTGAAGGATAGGTAGGGTTTGGTAATGTTGGGGGGGTGTTAAAGGTGTGGGTGGGAGTGTGTCATTGGTGTGTTGTGGGTGTGGGTGGAGGTGTGGGCTTGTAGGGGTTTTAAGTGCGTGTTCGCATGAGAAATGCACAAACCTTTTGTGGTTCGCACATTTCTCATGCAAACTTTTTCGTCGCAGACTTTTCCGCGACAGACAAATCACACCGATCCGGAGAAACACATGGTGCTCTGAGATGTTCAGTCTGGATTACATCCCTTTAATGAAACTATAGTAGGCATACTTTATGTTTATGAGAAGCTACTGTGATACCCAACATCTTTAATGCTGCAAGATTTGTTGATAGACTTTGAGACTACAGAGCACAGCATTCTTCTGGCTCACTTGGGACTGGTGGTAGGGATTACAGGCAGGGCACTGTCACAGAGTTGCTTGTTCCTCACTGAGAGAGGTCAGCATGCCCAAATGGGAAGATATTTCTCTCTGGCATTACCCCTAACTTTTTGAGTGCCTCACAGCTCATCACTATGCTCACTTACTATTACAATCTATTTGATCACCCTGGCTCAGCCCATCCAGATCTACAGCCTGCAATGTCAGATGTACACTTACAATACTGAGATCCTACTGGGCCTCCATGATGATGCCAATAGACACGTTCCTGAGATAAGCTAAGAGTTGAATGCAATGCTAGTTGCTCTTTTCAAATGGGGATATGCTGGAGATTTCTTTCCTTGGTTTTTTCAATTTTGAGTCTCTGCCCTTGGCTGGCATGTTGGGGCAGGTGCCTAAGCCTGCTGGTTCACTAGGACATCCTGGGGAAGTTTTGAGGAAGACCTACCTTTTGAAGCTCGGTTGTAGGATGTGGTTATGAACATGTATTATCAATGATTTACTTTGTCCAGGATCTGTCCCAGGTTGTGTCAGTGTCTTATAGAAAGTTGCTGCTGCAAGCAGTGACCTTATCAACTAGTCATCATTGTGCTGTAAGATATCTTAAAATGTCTACGACGCTCCAAGTTAAGCTGCAGGCATTTCAAAACAGAGCTGTTTAAATTTTGTATGGTCTGAACAAATATCACCATGTATTGTACAGTATTTAATTGTGGTTGTCATTTATACAACTCCTTTTACTGTTATTAAGGTCTCAATATGTTAGTGGTGGGAATGCCTTTGGGGACCGAAGTCCAGAGTGCTGTCGATCATGGAGTAGGATTAGAGTGCGTGTGTACATTTGGCCATTGTAAGACGTAGGAGGGTTGGTAAGGCTCTGATAAAAAATCCCATGAGTTCAGGTATGCGAATGGGTGCTGAGAGAGAGCTGAGGAGAAAGTGAGAGTGCAAGAGACTTGTTATGTGTCCAGATGGCCTCAATTTGTCATAGGTCTTCGCTGCATACTAATGGCAGAGGTGTTGTGGCATAGTCTGGCGTAAGTAGGCAGAACAACTATGTGACCTGCAAGACCGTATGTGTAATAAATGTTACTGTATTCTGATTTGTGCGTGTAGCCATGCCTGCTGCCGGTGTCCACCTGAGTGGGGCGTTTGTACATACCTAGAAACTCAGATGACGATTTGTTTTAGATGTACCTGTTTGCTCAGGTAGTGTTATACTCGGACAATTCATACTGCTGCGATAAGTAGTTAGCGACATAGGCGAGTCTTCACAAATTACCACTAGTACCAAGGACGGGAGCAGAGAGAAGCTATCCTGACAGGTCTTTAAGTGCAGAAGGGGAAATCCTAATACATCTTATAAGTCCAAATAAATAGTCTGTCCTCAAAGGACTACAAGGGTCAATGGCTGGATCTTCTTATGATCTTCAAAGTGCTGGGGACAGGACATCATCATAAAAACATGCGTAAATGGACAGGCTAATGACCACCCCCAACAATCCTTCCAAGTGCATCACATTTCCTACCCCCAAAATCCATCTAAGTGCAACTCATTTTCTAACCTAAAAAACCCATCTAAGTGTGTCACATTTCCTATCCCCAAAATCCATCTAAGTGCAACTCATTTTCTGACCTAAAAAATCCATCTAAGTGTGTCACATTTCCTACCCCCAAAATCCATCTAAGTGCAACTCATTTTCTAACCTAAAAAATCCATCTAAGTGTGTCACATTTCCTACCCCCAAAATCCATCTAAGTGCAACTCAATTCGTAACCTCAAAAGTCCATCTAAGTGCATCACATTTCCTACCCACAGCAATACATCCGAGTGCAACATATTTCCTACCCCCAAAGATCCATCCAGTAACACTGGACAAAAATTCTAGCCACATAGTGAAGTACCTGATAAAACTGGACCACTTTGGTAAAAAAAAAACAACGGGCCCACACCGGCATGTTGGGCCTGCACCTTGGGTATTGCCCAATTGCTCTGTAAGCCTACCCTAACATACCCTTCTGGCCATTTTGGTCTGGCAGCCCACAGGACTGCAGTGCTCTCATGCCTCAGCCTGGCTGTGGGGCGGTATGGTAGTAGAGTGTTCCGATTGTGCCCTATTGAAGGGTCGTTTTGGTCTGCCTCCCAGTTAATGGCATGTTTCACTGTAACTCAGTATGACCTGAAGCTGTACCCGCAAAATCTAGAGATTTTTAAACTAGACAGAAGCTGCCCTGGGACCACTGGCTCTGTAGTAACGATTTATTGCACAACGCCATCTGTGAAAAAGGAGCTGGGCCTCGTGCGCCCCTGCTCGCTTGAGCTCTGCTGGGAAGAGGCTGCTGCCTCCAAGCGTTTCATCACCAGCAACATTCTTCAACTGATACCATTACGCCGATGTGACCGCCCAGCGGCAGCCCGGTCTACTGATGGGTGCACTCTGTGCCTCCCGTTTAAATAATGGCGGGAATAATATCATGACAGCTGTATGCACTATAATCGGTGGGCTCTTTTTCCAATAACTTTATGCACACACTTTTATATTGGCTGAATGTTATTGTGCAGAGGTTCTCTGGGAATGTCTATAGCAGTACAGGCAACTCACTCTTTATGCAAAGCAACAAGATTCCAAGCATGGCGGACACATCTAAACTACGCTTAAAGGAAAGCACATCAAGCAGGAATTGGTTCTGTGTAGCTCAGTTGTGTGCAGAGGTTATTGCGCACGAACGCCAAAGCCAAAGTCTTCTGTGAGCTGTTCATAGCATTAACGATGACACTGAAAACAGGAGTAAACTTTGGTCGTTTGTACTGTCAGACATATTGATGGGCTTGCGTGCATTCTTCTAATGACCCTTATATACGCAGGAGTAAGCAGCATAAAACGGCGTCCCCCAGGAACTGTCAGCTCAACCACTGCGTGTAATGTGTAGCCAGAAGCTCAGAGACTATAACAAGTTATTGCTGCAAACCACAAACTAAAATGTTCCCAGCAGGGTGTGAAGTGTGCAAACATTAGGCTCTGACAGTCAGAATATAATTATGCTCCTTCAGACCTGAATCTGTTGCAGGGATTACACATTCAGGCAATGTGTATTAACCATGAAGGCCCTTTGGCAGTCAATGGCCTAGTAAGATAGTCACTAAATGCTTGTTTTGCATCGTGCTCCCTGTTCATGTTCATGGAGTGCACTGAGCTCACATAGCATATTCCACGAGAGTCTAAGAAAACAACTTAATGCTATAAACACCATCCTGCAGCACGTCTTTATGAAGAACTCGATGGTAAAGGGCAAAGACTTCAATGGCCATCCCTCATGTACCTTACTGATATTACATTGAATCATGACTAATGTGCTCACCTTATGTGACATCCTGGTGGGCTGGTCACCATCTAGGAATTATGCAAATCAAAAAACCATTGCAAAAGGCCGCGTTGTACAGGCACAAAACCAACCGGGTACATCATAGTGCAAAATGTTGCTTTGGACAGTATTTAAAAAAAAAGGTTATCTGTGCACACGCAATACCATTGACGTCATGCCTATATGGCAATTGTGCTGCTCAATGTAATGCGGAAGCATTGTTCACCCATCACTTTCGGAATGCATAGAACAAGTCCTTCCAACCTTTGTGGGGGTGCACAGAATCTTGTGAAGTCCCAAAATGGATCCACCCTCTGTGAGCCCTTATTGCCCCACACACACATATGAGGTTCAGGTATCAACAATGGAAATGTCAGCATGTGTCCTACCACACTGACATCATTTTCCGAATTAACTTCCACCCAACAGTGTCAATTTTTTGAATTTGGTAGGTCTCCGGAAGTGTTGTGTCATTGCACGCTTCTTCCCAGAAAGGTGAATGAATACCTGAGAGGAATTGGGACTTTCTGGCAGTACTACATTTCCTCAATCATATGAGTGTCAGGTGTTTACACTACCTTTTGTTGGGGTCTCTGTGTATTTGATTACTTCTTTAATGGGAACACGAGTTTTCACAAAGGGTTTCCCTCTTTTACATGAGGAACTTCGCCATGGACATTAGGGAATTATTCCTGGTAGAAGAGAAGTTTCTAAGTTGCCTACCCACTGTTTCAGAAAGGTTGCCTACAAAAAGCATTACCAATACGTCCAACTCTCCGTTCAAGTATCACATTACAATGTAAACAGATGGCGTACACTTGAAAACACTAGATACTTACAGAGGTTTATGTGTGTGGAAACATTCATATGGCATGGCTCTCTAATTACTCATGTTATCTCAGTATACAACAAAACATTTTGTTATATAATAATATGCTTTACTATGGCAAACCAGGTGCAGTATTGTTTCTAGATATCTGTAAAATACATTTTCAGAGAGTTGACAGAGACATTATGGCTGACCCACTTATCAGTCATTGGTTTCTGGATAGTGCTGAGTCTTATCATACATCTTCCTATTAGTGTGGTGTATAAAAACTGCGATCTTGCAGGTTGGGTGATGTAATTGGGTTGCCCTTAGTGGCCGGTGCTAAAATCCAATCCATTGTGTATTGAACAGAGGAGATGCATGGGGGATCCTGCAGTCTTTACAGTCCGTCACTAGCTATTGCTCCCTAATTAGTCCTTTGTATGGATAAGAGATTAGGGAACTGGTGAACTAGGTCTTGCCGGGTAATTGCAACTAAGATGGTAGGTCAGAGTCAGTGAGGATTAAGGTCCAGGGCAAGGAGAACATTTGGAGCGCAGAACAACTCACTAAATTTGGTGGCTATAATAGAACCCTTTTCTACTCAGGGAAGTGTGAGGATAAGATGGAGAGTCCAGTCATCCCTAGAAGCCCCATGCCAGTAGAATAGATATTCCCTTTATAATGAGACCAACAGATGTGTTGCTAGGGTATAATAGGAGGCATGAACACTGGAAGCCGGGAGAAACAGGAGACATTGAACAACGGAGAGCAGGGAGTCTGGACTGGGAAGAAGGAGGTATAGACGGGGGGAGGAGCAATGAATCTCAAGATGAGTCTTTAGGAAGAGGAAACAATTGAAAGATCTGGGTGGGGAGGTGGAATTCGAGATGACTGAGGATGAGAGAGATAAACATGAGGTGGCAGAAGTAAGTTAATAGGTTGAGGTGGGAAGAAGGAGTGAGAGAAGAAGGAACCAAAGAGGTGAACAATGTAGAGTACTATCATCTGGTGTAAAATGGCACACGTTGCAAATAATAAGCAGAGTGAAAAGAAGGAGACTTGAGAAGAAGGAAGCAGAGAGGAGGAGAAGAACCTGGCACTTTAAAACATTGTGGAGGAAATTGCCAATGATATCCAGAGGGGGAAGAAGGGTTTCGCCCAATAGACAGGAAAGTGAAGAGTGGGCTGGTCAGGAAATAATAGCCTGTGAAAAATCATAGCCTGCTAGAAGAGATAGAACCCAAGTGGTCACCAACAGCTTGCTACCGTGTTAACCCTAATAACCTCAGGGCCACCCATGAAATTGCAAAGGCACACTAAGTGGCATATGCCTGGACATCATCCAGACAATGCACATGCACCAAGGGTGGTGATGTTGGCATTTCTTACAGCCACATAATGGCATCCTTTCCTTAGCTAGGAAAGACAAGCAAGCCTCAACAGTTGCTAACAAAAATAATGGACTGTGGGGCCCTTAAAACTGTAAGGATTTTGAATCATGTCTGTCCCACTAGGAAAGAGTTGTCTCTGGCAATTGCAATTCCTTGTATCTGGCCCAACCCAAGTGCGTGATTAAACGGCTGCAGCAGCCACAAAATCTGCCCACTCGGGTTGCCACATGCACTCCTTTTGGAGCTCACATTTCTCCTGTGCTTCAGACTCTCCATTGGCTTCCGGTGGCCCAGAGGGTGGAGTTTTAGTCTCTGTGTATAGTTCATCGTGCCCTCCATAATCAGGGAGCGGAATACCTCCAAGCCAATTTTATTTGCTACTATCCCGCCCACAACCTTTGTTCAGCCACTGCCGAACAACTTGTTGTGCCAAGACACAATAGGTACCGGGTTGGCGTGCAGGCTTTTTCCATCGCCGCAGCAGCTATGTGGAATAATCTCCCAATTGTCATCAAGAAAACCTGTAACTATTAGGAGTTTAGAAGATGGGTTAAAACCCATTTATTTTGATCCACTGAGACGTCTGCTTCTCTCTCTCCATAGTGCCATGATGCCTTTGGGCAACTGTGCGCTATATAAGAAATGGTAACATAACATAACATAAGGGAGAGGAGGACAATGTCACAGACAGGGTCATACTGAATAGAATCATTAGTGTTTTGTGTTTTTTTACCTTCTGTCCTCAGAGGTCCCAAAACCCTTATTCTTCATTGAACCCTAACAGTGGGCTTCAAGTTCTTCTGTTGATCTCCCTTACTGTGATAGTGCACCCATAAAAAGACAAACATATATAATGAAGGCAATTTAATGATAGGAATTGCCATTTCTTACACGTGTTTGGGCTGCCTACACAGAGCACCCTCACTAGCCACGTGTGTAGCAATAGTGCAGATTCTTCAGGTGAATTCAGAAAGGACAGAGACCTCCTGAGGAGCAGAAGAATACACACTACTTGGTATCAATTTTCAATATTAATATAGACCTTGTAAGCAGATCCTCTATTTTCCTTACTTTTTTATTTTTTAGCATACACTTTCACACACTAGTCTCAGTTATCATCTGTCACACTCTGATACCTCAGACTATCCAACAAAGATAGAAAAGTACATTTCAGGTGAAATTAGTTGTTTCACATCCCTTTAATTTCCTCCAAAATATCCTTAGATCTGTACTCCTCACCTTAATGTAGATGTTTCATATTTACTAACCCACACAATCATATCATCCTACCACCTTTTAAGCTTGCTGGGACCAGATTACAGAGAATTCAGAGCAGCACAAGTGCAATATTGCCTAGAATTATCAATAGGCAAAGCTTGCCCTAGTTCAAAAACACTGGGGTCTTTTTTGAAAACTTAGCTCCAAGTCAAGTGAAATTTTGCATGATGTCAGCATGTTCTCAAAACCTGGCAAGAGCAAAAAACATACACTTTCAGTGCTTTTTTTAATCAGGGCAAAACTTGCTCTATCTCTATTACCATTCCATATTAGCCCTAGGGCAAATTTTGACCTGGTGCAAAAATGCATTGAAAGGGCTAGGTTTTTACCCGAAGGAAATCTTTGGCTAATATAATGAAATATTGCCCTTATCATGGTGCAAAGTTTTACTAATAAGGCCCTACTGCTAATACCATGAAACATTGCTAGTGTACAACTGGAAAGTGTCTGTAATGTGGCCAACATTGCAATCAAATTCTTGCAGAAACATGTTTGATTATTTTGCTTAATGGTTAGATTGCCGTATACAAACACCTTTTATCAACCATTTGCTAAATTGGTGGTCTGAATTTAACAGGAAGAGCTTCACCTTCATAATATACTCTTCTTTCCATTGATGCTGAGGAAAAATAATCATGCAGGAGGGCCTGTGTACCTGGATACCTCTCAGCCTATAAACAGCAGCATACAAAGTAAAGGCCGGGGATACATCTGCAACTCTGGAGAGACAAAGTCATGCCTTTTTCCACATATGCATGTATAAGCAAGGGTATCATGGTGTTTTAATTATTGCCCCAATGGTCCCCTTTGCGTATCTTTTCAGAATGTATTTATTTAAAATTGTTCTATATTGTGAGCCAGGCAACTGGTGCATCGGAGCGCTTCACAATGTCACAAATATAATCAACATGTAAGTTACAAAACAAAAGAGCCAATACTATACAATAAAACTGAAAGCGAATATTGACTAAAACCCTTTTATGATCTTTAAATAATCAGTGATCGGGGGGCGTGGCCAGCGCGCGGACGATGCGGACGTGAGCCGAGTGAGCTCCCGCAAGCGCCAAAATAATCCTGCATTTTCATCCTGATTCCTGGGGATTTCGTGCAAAATAAACACCGCGACCGAGCCCATAAAGCTGCGGGCTCGGATTGACGCAGGTGGTGGCACCTGCCTGCCCAGACGACGGAGATAAATCCACACTTTTGCTGAGGCCCGGCAGCGGAGCTACGCGACCAAGATGGCCGCCGGTGTCTGGGGACGGACTTCCTCCGCCTGATCGAGAGGCCCGAGATGACCTGACACGGCGGGGCACGGGACAGAACATGAGGCGGACGCCCGGGACCGCTCTTCCTCCACCGCCGAACCTGAGATTATTCACCGGCTGAATCCCGCTGACACCCGGAAGACGCCCAAACGGATCCGATCCGTGAGATAAGTGCGGGGGAAAATGGCGGCCCTCCTGAGGTCCCGGTGGTGTGCGGCTCCTGCCTCCTGACTCATTTCCACTTTGGGACACCACGCAGCGACTGCAACCACGTTAGAAGTAAATGATCGAGCCCTGCCCGCTGAGGACTGTACCGTACCAGCGAAGGGGGGACCGCCACCCACTTGGATGAACAGCTAGAAGCGCCGGAGGTCCACGCGTATTGTGGAGGCCCACTAAAGGGCGCTGGGCCTCAAAGTACTCTCGTCATATAAAGAGGCTTTTGGAACTCATACCCCCTCACTTGACTCGCTGCACGGCCACCATCCCATATACCGGGGGGTACGATCACTCCAACGGCGTACATACAATAATTCCAGCCCCGTCGTAGCAGATACCCCACTACTCCCGAGAACATGGGGAAGGACAGGCAGAAGAAACCATCTACACAGAGCAGCATGGACCAGTTTGCCGTCGCCACCACCCCGGCGGACCCTGCAACACGACCAAACTCCCCCACGGGAGATGAATCCCTCTCCTTACGGGACGTAATGGCGGCCATCGCCAACTCTCGCTCCGCCATGGAGACCAAAATAGACAGCATGGCGGCGGATGTCTCCTTCCTACGCCACGATCTGCAGAAGCTGACTTCCAGAACAGGAGTCTTGGAACACCGCATCTCTGAAGCAGAGGACAGCATTGGCGGGATCAACCGTCAGCTATCCCAAGCCTTAAACCGCCTGAAAGCCTTGGAGGCGAGAGTGGATGATGGAGAGGGAAGGTCCCGCCGCAACAACTTTCGCATCCTGGGCCTGCCGGAGGGGGAAGAGGGACAATGCACGGAATTGTTCCTGGAGCAGTGGCTCGTGGACATCTTCGAACCCCAATCCTTCTCAAAATTCTTTTCGGTGGATAGGGCTCATAGAATACCTTCGGGCAAACCGCTCCCGGGCGCTCCGCCCCGGACTATCATCGCTCGCTTGCTCAACTACCGCGACAGGGATGCCCTTCTGCAATTGTCACGCTCGCAGGTGACGATCACCCATAACGGCTCCCGAATCGCCTTCTTCCCGGACTATACCCGAGAAGTGCAGAGGACACGACAATCCTTTGAACCACTCAAGAAACAACTTGCTCAGATGAACGTGAAATACGGCCTGCTCTTCCCGGCCCAACTTAAGATCTATCATAAAGGCACTACTGTCCACTTCACCGACCCACAAGACGCCTGGAAATGGGCAGAGGCTCACATAGAGGGCAATTGGACTGCAAGACCAAGGAGACCGAGAGGACGACCCCGACCCGGGCCGAGGCGGGCCTCCCCGAGGAGACACCCAGAACGGGGGGGACAGGAGATCCCGGAGCCACCGGCACAACCAGAAAAGGAATGAACTAACTATAGTCCCCTATGAGGACCTTAGAACACTGCTGGGACACACGAGGGTGTACCGACCGTGCCTCAGATACCGACGCGCAATCTACCCACCATGGAAGAAGTCGACGATGGGCGCAAGGTGGGAACTCTGGGGAAAGGTCTGAACTCTCCCCTGGTTAGACCTCTCTTTCCCCCCTGCCCCCCTTCTCTTTTTTCTTGCTGGTTTCGACCCTATCTAAGGGTCTGGTTTTTGAGCTGACACCTTAAGTTGAAGGATCAGCATGTTTGGGCGACAGGTACTTCGTGTTGGGGTGGAGTATGGGGTGGGGGTGTGTTGGGAAAGTTTTAAAAAATTTTGTTGGTTGATTCAGGACTGCCACTTGCTCATGGGCTGAACTACTCACTGTCCCCTGTTAGGGGCGTCTTGCACTGTTCCACGAGGCAACCCTGCTTCCTTAGTACAGGCGAAGAATACACTGCCATCTCTTATGAATCGCTATACCCTGAATATCCCCATCATACGCAGTAAATCTCCTCTACACAAACTCACACATCCCTCATGCAGCACACTAAGTCCTTGAAACTCCTTACTTGGAATGTGAATGGGATGGGGTCAGGAATTAAACGGCGCCTTATCATGCAATTCCTAAATAGACATTCCCCTGATGTGGCCCTCGATACGGAAACCCACCTGGCTGGGGTAAACTGTGCCTTTTTCCAAAGAACTAACTATCGCCTTGCCTTTCATGCGGGATACACAATGGGCTCCAGGGGCACCCTTATTCTGATACATAAACGTATACCACGTATTCAGCATACCATAGAACAAGATCCCAGGGGCCGATACGTGTTCATCCTGGGAGCGATCTGGGGTCCAAAGGTGGCAATTGTCTCGATCTATTCTCCACCGGGTCTGGAACAGGAATTACTGGATGACCTCACCACCTTTTTAGGTAAACATCACCCTGACATATACATCCTAGGGGGGGATTTCAATGACACCATGAATAACAACACTGACCGCTCCCACCTCCGAATACGTAACCCAGATACCCCTACCAAATTAGCCAACTTTACATCTGCCCTTGGGTTCCGGGATGTATGGAGGGAGCTACACCCCGATGTTAGGGAATACTCATTCCACTCTGGTGCCCATGGTTCTATGTCCAGACTGGATTATTTTCTTCTATCGCACACTGACCTTTATAGGGCAATGTCCGCAGAACTGCTCCCTCGGGGCATCTTCGACCATTCACCGCTTTCGATGGAAATATGTATGCAGGGCGCCCTCCCACCCAGAAGGTGAGACTTAATAGCTACTACCTGGGGTTCCCGGAGCTGATAGATCGCCTAGAGGAAATATCCGCCGAATACTTCGACATTAATGAAGAATCGGTAGATAACCCGGTGACAGTATGGGAGGCATACAAAGCAGTGCTTAGGGGCGAAATCCTCTCCTGGACGACACATAAAAGGAACACCCGGCTCCAAAAGATACTAGAGGCCGAGAAGGAAGTGAGCGACAGGGAGGCTAAACATATTTCCGACCCCACACCTGGCACCCATCGTTCCCTTCAACCCGCCCAAGAGCGTCTTCGGAACAGAGCGATGGATGACGCTAAGCAGGCCCACTGGCAGGCTAAAGCGAGAATATACGAACTAAGGGACAAAGCGGGCAAAATGCTCGCCTGGCTGCAGAAGAGAGACGAAGGACACCGCCATGTCCGGGAAATAGTCACACCACAGGGTGACAGCTATCACTCTGACGCTGAGATTGCTGAGGCCTTCTCGATGTTCTACGCAGGCTTGTACCGAGCCCCAGCCTCTCCACTAGACCCATCCCTCTTAGTCAAGCTATCGTTGCCGACGCTCTCCGTGCAGCTGAGGGAGCATCTGGACTCCGCCGTATCAGAGGCTGAGATTTCAGAGGCACTATCTCAGCTCCAGTCGGGGAAAACACCGGGCCTGAACGGATTCGCCGTTGAAACCTGGCAAAAGCTGGGAGCAGACAAAATGGCGGCCCCCCTGCACAGAATGTTTCTTGCCGCCCGGGAACAAGGGACTCTCCCACCAGACTTATGTAAAGCGACCATCGTGGTCATACCCAAACCTGACAAACCTCCACACAAATGTGCTTCCTACAGACCTATATCATTGATTAATGGAGAGGCCAAGGTCCTCGCAAAACTCCTGGCGAACCGGTTACAACTGGTTACATCCACCCTGATTCACCCAGACCAATGCGGATTTCTGCCCCACAAATCGACCCGGATGAATCTACGCCGTCTCCATTTGGCAATGGAGAGGTCTCCGATTATAATCGGACCTTTGGCCCTGCTGGCAATCGATTTTGAAAAAGCATTCGATTCAATTCGATGGGATAGCCTTTGGGAGATTATGCGCCGTATGGGATTCAGGGAAGTCTTTATAGGATGGGTACAATTACTCTATACTAACATCCAAGCGGAGGTAAGGGTAAATGGATGGTCCTCTCGATCCTTCCCCTTGGGCCGAGGTACGCGGCAAGGATGCCCGCTCTCCCCCTTTTGTTTGCCTTTGCAATCGAACCACTCGCTATTTGGCTTTGCCAAAACACAGCCTGGACGGGGTTTAGTTGGCCAGAGGGCTATGAGGACCGTACATCTCTTTACGCAGACGACCTCCTTATATACCTGGGAGACCCGCCTTGATCCTGTCCCATCGTAACACAGTTGCTCATCCGCTTTGGTAAATTTTGCGGACTCAGAATCAATTGGGATAAATCAGTTTTCTTCCCTGTGAAGGGTGGAGAGCAGGCCATCCCCCAGGAGTGCCCGTACCGAGTTGAACGACAAGGCTTTCGATACCTGGGAATCTGGATATCCGGGGACCTGACAAGCTATGTAGAACACAATCTCCGACCGATCACAGACCGGTTCATTATCGATGTCCAACACTGGAAACTTCTCCCCCTGACCCTTATGGGTAGAGCGGCACTCTTTAAAATGATGACCCTTCCTAGATACCTCTATGTCCTTCAAAATGCCCCACACAGAATTCCAGACTCAGAGTTTCACCTAGCAGAGACATTTCTTAGGGACCTTATATGGGGGGGAGGTCAACCACGAATAGCGTTAACCACCCTTCAGAGATCGATCTGGGAGGGGGGAGTGGGAGTCCCCCATCTCCAAACCTACTATTGGGCATCACAATTGGCTGTGGTTAACGATCTGCTTCACGGGAATCAGGACCTATCTCACATACGCGCTGAGATGGCCACTATACAGAATGCAGACCCGCTGACCATCCTTTATCAACCCCTCCCGAGAACCCCCCACCCACAACTACAACGCACCTCACTATGGTCTGGAGACAGGCACACCGGTTCGTTGGGTGGGATAATAAAGTTACCATTGCGCAACCTCTCTGGCAAAATAATAATCTAGCTGCGTCCCGTGAACTAGAGCCATGGCCCAACTGGATGAAAGCAGGGGTCACGCGTGTGGGGGATATGCTCACAAATGGGAAACTGGCCTCATTTGAAGATCTACAGTCACACTTCCAGATCCCAAATACGGAACGGTATCACTACATACAACTAGCCCACGCTTTAGGAACCCACTTAACAGCTGACACAAGGCTACCGGACTACACCCCCATAGAGCGCAACATCCTACCAGCGAATATCCCCACCAAATGCACTTCCATCTTATATAGCGCCATATCCTCCTTTGCTACCCCCGAACTGAATGAGCTCAAGGCGAAATGGGAAGCGGATGTGGGAGAAATAGATCTGGAGGACTGGATACAAGTCCTCATGCACCCTCGAGAAATTGCTATCTCCTCTAGGCTCCGACTGGTGCAGTTGAAGATACTGCACCGGGTATACTACCCTAGGACGCGACTATATGGCTGAAAAGGGCCCCAAACTGTCTCCGCTGCGGGGAGGAGGAGGGAACCTTCTTTCACATCTTGTGGGCATGTCCCCGGATACAAGCCTTTTGGAATGCATGCTGTGGGGAGCTCTCCAGGGTCCTGGGCCGGACCATACCACTGGACCCAAAAGCCCTACTCCTGGGAATACCTAATGAAATCGAAGCTAACAAGTGGGAGAGATTGCTTTTACACATGGCAGCAGGGCTGATCAAGCGTAATATAGCGCAGAAATGGGGAGCCCCTGACCCCCCGACAATGGAGCAATGGAAACTGGATATGGATGTGTGCGCCATGATGGAGCATAGGATCTATTTGGCAAGGGGTTGTCCCAACAAAGCCTCGAAAATTTGGGATAGGTGGGAAGAAGAAGCGATCTAAGACTCCCTCCTGCATGCTGGGGAGCGTGCAATGGGTATTTTGTACTACACGCCGATTTATGTACTAAGGAAGACTCTTGACCACAGCTGATATGTGTACTGCCTTTGTTGATTGAGACTGACCATGATAGTCCTTATGCTGATTTGTTTTTGTGATTGTTGTAATACTATGATAATAATAAAATACTTTATTAAAAAAAAAAATCAGTGATCACCCGGAAGATCACTCAGCAGAGCATTCCATGTGGAAACCGCAGCTCCTGAAAAAACATAATTTCTTGATGGAAGCCAATTTAAAATAACTGACTTCCAGCAACAAAGAGGTTTGACTTCTAAGACCTCTTAAGCCCCATGAGATCTTTAGTTTCTCTGCCAAGTACCTATGGGTTTGCCGCTGAATAGCTTTATAAGTAATGCATAGCAATTTAAAAACAATCCTGGCTTCTAAAGGAAGCTACTGTAAAGAGAGCAGAATCACGGTCATATGATCAAATGGCTGTGCTCCCAGCACCAAATGGCACTGCATCATTAAAGACAGCTTTGAAAGGACACGATGATGCACGTGGAATGCTGGGAAGAATAACCTTGCCATAGCAGAATAGCACAGCTACATCTGTAATTACTCACCAAAAAAGTAAGAGCCTTTTCTTTGGAGGATATAGAACAACGTGGGTAAATGCATATTTGACAGCATTAATTTTGTCCCTAATGTAAGTGAATATGCTCTCATTCCCTGCAATCTAATTGTATGACATCCAAAATCTTATATAAATTGACAGTAAAAATTCCATTCAAACAGTAAAGGACTTCACTTCCTTCTTATCACAATGTATACCCCAATGAGGGGAGGGCCTTCTAAATCTCTAAAATGGTAACACATATTATTTTTCTCATTTCGATCTATGGCCTGAGGTACACACAAATGTCAAGATAGTCCACAGAAAGGTATCACCTGTTCATAGCTTCTCTGTAATAGACAAAATGATATGATATATGATATGATAAGGCATTTATAATGCGCTTATAGGGAAGTGTTTCAAGGCGCGACGAGGCAAGGGAGGGGAAACAGAGGGAAGACAGAGACAATGAGACTACTAAATCAGGTGACATTGAGATTGCGCAAGCGCAGGGGACGCAAGTGCAAATGTCCTCTGTGTAGATCTTAAGTGTACAGTGATGCTTCTTACCTTAAATAAAAATGGCACCTGTTTGATAATACAAACACGTAGTGTCTCTATGGACAAATTTAAAAAGGGGAGATAATTTGCATACTTGACAAGCCCCCTTCTCTAAACTAAACAGCACACATATTATCCCATTCTAAAAAATTGCAAATTAATCTGAGTAAAGGTTATTAAATAATATATACATTATCCTCAAAGCTAAATGTTTGAACTCCTTTGATTGCTAAATATAATCAGGTGCAGAGTCTCCACCCTCATCAACAATTTTAGATCAGCTTTTGACAAAACCAGTTGATGTAAGAACAAAGCACATGGCAATACTCTAAGTTGGTTCTAAAAAATGTTGGCAAGATTTTGCTGTTAGCTTTTAAAAGAGGGTGAGTCTATAGTTCTCAAACTTTGAGTGCCTATGGCCTGGATTAGGAATTAGTGTAATCAAGGCCCTTCTCGTGTTTTCAGTTAAGTTCTGAACACCAATAAAGTATTAAGCAAAGTGGTAAGTAAAATAGCAAGAGTGTACCCAAAACCTAGTAATCACCAAAAGGAGACCCTGCAAGTCATGGGTCTGAAACCTTTGGCTTTCCAGATTTTCTGGGTTACAACTCCTATCATCATCCGTAACCAACATAATCAATTGCCTGATATTATGGGGCTTGTAGTACCTGTTCTGTTTCTTTAACCACATCGACAGCATCATATATCACTAAAGGGTTTTCCTTTAACAAAGTTTATTTATCATCCCACAAGAAGTTTATTAGTCTTGCAACACTACCAGCACTTGAAAGCACGCATCCTCTGACCTTGGTTCCGATAACAATGTGTACCTTGTCTTGATTATCTTAGTCTGCAACCATTTTCAAACATTGTATCAATTTTTGCCTGACTGCATTATTTTTCTCAAATTTCATGTTGCTTTTTTTTCTATTTTGAAATCTGGATGAGCCCTAGACTTCCTCAAAAACCGATGCTATCCTATTTTTCCATTCTTTTGTACAACATACATCAGATGTTACCCCTTGAAATCCGATTAGAATCCTTCCTGATTTACCCCTTGACACATCATTTCAAACATATCTACAAGATTGTCCAATATCTAAAAGATCATGTATTTATAAGTACGAGGAAAACTCTTTAACTGGAAATGCAATATTCTCTGCATGTCATTCAGATTATTTAGGGCAATTATGATATTATGTTCCATGCAAGGCATTTTGCAAGATACCCTTACTGAATACGATGTATCCAATTGGTCGGACCCTTAAATGTGGCGGTAATAGTAATAGCGTTGCCGCTGCATTTAAGGGTTGCAGCCCAACTCGCGATGGGGCCCTTTATACGATCGTAGATTATCCCTGTGTTTAATCCAGTCTTAATCAAATAATAACTTCTTGACCTTACCTGGATTGCGGTCTAAATATTCCACAGAGATATATCAGCAATCCCATTCAACACAGAATTCACCCAAATGTTAAGGACCACACACTTACACTGATTGAGCAGTGCATTAAATTGAGTAAAAAGAGGGGATATTGGTGGAAACAGTATAGATTTGAAAAGTAGTATGTTTACTTTTACATGGCACGTAATGAACGCTGATGTTAAACCCACTCCAGTTTTACCAAGTTTTCAATTTGCCTAAATTATGAAAAAAACCTTCCTATTTAAATACTATAACTACATTTAATTTAGTAACTTTATTTGTCTGTTTAATTTATTCACTTTTAATGCAATATTTTTTACTTCACCACCAAAACTTCAAATCATTTACTGCTACTCACACCATGTGCTAATAACCTTACATACATCTGGAGAGGTCATAATTGCTTGGGAGAATGACCCTTCCACAACCTATAGACCCTGGCTTGGCCTCAGACCATAACTTGGTGGCAGGTCATTATCCCATGATAATGAACCCTCCCTAAATTGATAAGGCTACATTATTTTTTTAAACAGCCATGAAAGAGTATACTTAAAATGGAAGCATAGAAACTTAGAAACTGCATCGATCTTGTTTTTTTTAATATTAAAACAACAATGTTCACTTCATAAAAACTATAAACATGCAACTTTAAATTATGCTGCATGCCTTTTGGATGGAATTTCTCATGGTTAAACAGACTGAATAATAACACATTAAACACACATTTTCTCTCGTGTGTTACTATGGGGTGGCAGAAGAGCTTAAAGTGCTTTAACATTTGCAATGCTCTGAGTCATAGGCACAAATATGTCAACATTGCTCAGTTTGGTTCCATTTCCCAATAGGAAGCACTCTCAATCAATATCTTGCAAGAATGATTCTGGGTGTATAATACCAGATCTATGACAAATAAGCCATTGATCCGTGGTCAGATGAAACTGGTAATTACGTTTCAACTGTTGTCTGGGGTTCTTCTGCAGCAGGACTCTCATTTTGTAGCCGTTGACTCATTTCACCTCAGGCTGCATATGTAGCCATGTCAGGCATCGTTTCTGAACGTGTCCAATCAAAGGATCGAATGAAAAGGATCGAATGACAAAAGGTTCGAGTCAAAAGGACTGAAAAAAAAGGTTGAATGCCTTTTTTTAAATGTATATTTTTTTGTTGGCTTCCGTATAGGTCTTTTACACCAAAAACGGGGGTTTGGGCGGGGACCCCCCCCAAAAAAAAGAAAATAAAAGAAAAAATGCAACCCTTTTTTCGGTCCTTTTGACTCGAAACTTTTGTCATTTGATCCTTTTAATTCGATCCTGTGACCTATAACCATTTCTGAAATATGGAACTACTTCTCAACTTTTAGATAGGCAAGATTCAACTCAGTTATAGGGCTGTGGTCTGATGTCTGCCCCAGGTACATGCCATTTGACTTACTTATGTCGATGAACAGTTTCGTCAGAGAAAGGTGTTTAGTTTGGGTTTCTAAGAGTTTATATTGTGCAACTGGGGTTCTTGCAATCAGGACCTGTGTATGATAAAATAGGCATGCACGTAGGTTCTATAATTTGGAGAACATGGGTTAATCCGCTTTAGAACCATGGCCAATGAATTGACAAACAGACACATCTTTGTTGCACACCATGGTCTAAACTAAAAGAAACAGGTCATTTGCTAGAAGAACCACTCCTTATCCGAAGCTGGGTTTCTGTGTACAGCTCAATGTGTGAAAATAGGGGAGGGATTCCTATTTCTGAATATCAGTTCCATATACACACAAACAAAACAGAGGTGAGGCCCAAAAATGTAGGATGCGTGTGATAACCCCCTCCTGTGACATATTTTGCAGTGATGAACTGTAAATTCAGGCCCCTATCTCACCCAAAACCAAAGTGGACATTAGAAGAAATCTTCTAAATTGGTATTGATAATTTTGCCAAAGAGTTTGGCAGAACAGTCAACTAAGGACTTCCAATTTCATCTTTGGATATTATACCATATAACACAACAAATAACAGAATTGAAAGAGCGTAGTCAAAGGGGGCACAAAGTGTGAGTGGGAATTACACAAGAGGGCATAAGCGTCTATGCCCAGCGAGAGTGCACAGAACAGACTCTGCCTCCTTTAACCAAAACCCAGCTCATGTGATATCAGGGTATAATTGTTTGAATAGTCTCCATGTCTGTCAGTGCCTGCCTTACCATTATTCAAAATGTATATAAACAGTGTATCAGAAGTATTTTACTAGCTCACAAAATGTTCCAACTAAGTGTGGGTAAGAATATGCAAGTCAAGTTCAAATTTATTTTTTAATAAAGTAAATATCCATAACACCTTTAGGAACATATCAGTAGAGCCCAAAGGTGAAAGAAGAACTGTAACATGTTAACAGAGTTATTAATGAAAACATCAGAGTGCTAATATAACGAAATAATCTGAATAAGCAATCACTCCAATTCCTCATTCTAATTGCCCTGTATATTGCAGGTTAGACATGTCCAAAAATGCCCCAAGAATATGCCGGAACCAGAACACAGGTGTAAGTTAATTCAATCTGGCACTTCACCTAAGTAAACGCCTAGCGTGTAATGCACAACTGACATCCTTATTTATTAGTGTCTACAAGTTATTTTATTCTGAACGATGTACCACTCATATCACACCCCTCTCTTGGAACCCCCCCACCCCGTCACACTGAACCAGGAATCAGGCTGGTTTGTAAAGTTAAAATATTTATTTGTGTCGTTACAATATAATCACAATATAATTAATGGGTATACAATGATAACCAATGGTGTGATGTAACACTAAGCAATCTATTTAATCATAAGGAGTAATATTTTGCAAAACAATTCAGCACAGAAATAATACGTTTGTGTGTGTTCAGATCAAATAGCAGTATGGTTACTATTTCCCCCTGCACACCCCTCAACCCCCCAACAGGCAATGTAAAGATATAGGAGGAGAGAAACAGGTTCCAGGAATGGCAAAATTCAAACAATATATCAATCCCATTTTCTCCCCAAGCAACGCAAGAGAGAAACCGAATTGATTGGCAAACTGTCTAAATGGTTTTAAAGTGATCTTGAGAAAGGTTTGGGTAAAACACTAAATATGGTTTAAATTGCTGAAATTGTTTAAATTCTTATGGGAGCCGCTTTAGATAGTTGCAGAAAAACACTAGCAATGATTTGATACTAATAAGCAATGTGAAAACTTCAAACTGAGGTCAGGTGCAATCAAAAGCTGTTTCACACGTGTAATATTTTGGCAAAACAAAAATTCACGGCAAACGTTTCCGTGCGCGGTAATCACGATCGCGGAAAGTTTGTTTCTAGCATACAAATTGAGGAAGTTATGGGTGTTTTAGTGGAGGTCGTTTTTCTGAGATAGGCGCAAAAATGGGAAAACAAGGATGCACTTTTAAAAAACAAATGGGATTTCTTATGCTAGATTATGACTATAGAAAAAGAGAATGCCACACATGAATCTCCACAGTCCTGGCCACAGACCCTTCATGTGATGGATACTCACTTTCTTTCTGGGATTCAATTTATTTATTCACAATACTAATGATTTATGGTTTTAGAAAACAAATGAGAGAAACTTAGTGCAAGAAAACGCTCTAACTATTCAAAAATACTCCTAACTCCTGAATATGAGAGAGGATGGGTTTAAGACAGGGATTACTATGGACAGTACATATGCTAGTGACACAGTTCTATCTATAGATACTCACTATATGGGTTTCAAACGGAACCATCAGGGATTCTGGTCAGGGATTCCGGTTCTGGGACAGACTGCTGTGCACACCGGATTGAACTGGGTCTGCAACGTTTCTGGTCACAGCTCGGCACAGGACTGGATCGGGTCTGCAATGGTTCTTTGGTCACAGCGAAGCACAATGGGATTGGATCTTTTGGTTCTGGCAATAATTCTTTTTAGCATGAAAGCAGTTACAGCACAGTCCGGCTGTTTCTTTTGTTCCCCTTTGGTTTTATGGGATTCTTTCTGGTTATGGAAATTCAAGGCCTACTTGAAAATGGTTCAACTAATGGAATGGGCCTTTCTGCTTGCCAAGTTTCTGGAGTCAGGAGCAAGGAAAATAGATGGTTCTCTCACAGTGTGCCCCACCAGCAATCGGTTAGTGGGTGAATCAGGGTGTGTCTTTCTAAGTCCTCAGCTGTCTCTATTTATGCTTATGATAAATGGTGTGTGTGCTGGTTTATCCTAAGCGCGCTTCTTAGGCAGGCAATTGGGTGGAGTCTCTTCTCTCCCTTGATTGGAGGAGAAAACAGGGTGTCACCATGATGATGTGGGTTTATGAGTCAGATAATCCTCCCCTGTCCCTTTGAACATAAAATCTACTTTTGGTACAATACATATTTACATATGTGCAATCTTTATAACAACAACATATATAGATTACATATTTTATGTAGCAGGTACTCCTCCAAACCTTGTCGCTGTAGGATCTTGTGTCTGCTTTTGACAGAATTTTGCCTTTTTTTCCGGAACACAATATCCAGTTTATCAGAATATTTGTACAAATATGCGCATTAAATATGGGCATAAGAGTATGAAGTTTCATGCTTTTGGCATAAATACATTTGGGGTAAAACCATATTTTCTGCTACTGCTTCCCAGAACATCTCAAAGAGTTCTGGATTCTCTCAAAACGTGCATCCAGAAATCACATTAACAATGCTGTTATTTCTATAATTTTCACAATTTTACACAGTAATTTATCAGTCTTTTTAAAAATGTGCTTTTGGCCTTTGTTAAGCAGCACATGGTGGTTTGTCTCCGCCTCCTTCTTCTCCTGGCAGCTCAGAAGCAGTCTCTACCCACCTTGAGCTGGTGGAAGTCCATTGTCCCCTTCCCCTGCAGCCCCGAATTCTCCTCCCCTAATCTCATCATCACAGAGGCATGATTTCTTGGTGGAATGAACCAGAAGCGAAATGCCTGGCCTCTCTGGGGGAAGCTGTTGGACTGGTTTGATTGCTTTTAGGCAGTCTTAAATTCAATGTCATTCTGTACGTATTTTTTCTTGGTTTAAAACAAACTTGTAATTTCAAAACAAGCAGCTAGAACACTTATTCCAGCTTGGAAACCAAGGGTTTTAACAGTTACAACCTAGGTAATTCTCAATAACAGGTCACTTAGTTTTCAGACATTAGATTTCAGTTGTACAAGTTGAAATTCTATCATGCAATCTACTGACAGCTGTTATACAGGCGGCCATGGGTACTGCGCCAAGATTTTGACAGATTTCACAGGCAGGCACATTTTTGCTGTGAATGTTTTGATGACAAATTCAGCTTTTCAGGACATTGTCTGTTCATAATGATTTCTTGAACTACGTGAATTGTAGCACCCAGCAAGAATATTGGCTATTTGATGGTGTTTTGTACCAGCATTCTGCAGATTCAGCAACCAAGAAAAAGATTTTAAAACAAGATTCTGGATTTCTTTCAGCAAAGCACTGCTTTTCATGCAGGCTCTATTTTTACTTGTGGGCAGCCCAGTGACATGTTTCAGGAGTGAGATCTCCGTTCCACCACTGACAACATGAATGGTAGATATGGTAGATTTGGCAGCCATCTTTTCGGGTTACAACTCGCGATTTCCATAGATTTTGGCACTCACAAGGGTTTTGCTGCCATTTTGATAATTCGGGCACCATCTGCACACAGGGATGCGGCAGGGCAGAGCGTAAGTGGGTTAATACATCCCACAAAGCCCCCCTCACAAATTTAATTTGACTGCCCGTCAAGGGGAAGTCGGGAGATTGGGATGCCATTCTTTCTTTTTGGTCCAAGTGGAAAAATGTGCCTGCTTCTCCCATCAGTGCTGGATCGATAGGTTCTCCTCACCGGTTCGGGATGTGAGTCTGGAGATATACTCCGGGCCCCTTGGGTCTTTCCTTCCTGTCCCGAGTGGTCCTCCTTGGTACTTAGAATCCATGGTTTCAGTACTATGATGACAGAACAGAGCATGGTTATGGACATTTCCCTACCACTATTCATGTAGTGAGGCAGATGCATACATTTGACATTCAATTGGCAATCGTTCCCGCCTGTAATTATTACTGATTTTAACAGTTGGACTGGTTTTTAATAGTTGTAATTTTCTAGGGATCCGGAATGTCCCCTTCTGGGTTTCCAGGTGGCTCCTTTAGTTGCCGCAGAGTATGCCTAGGATGGCAACACTTCAGCTGGTTGATGTGGCCCCTCTTGTCATCCCCTTCTCGCAAACTGCCTTTGGGTATACCGATTTTGTAGAGGGTCATGGGATGGTCACCTCTCCTCCATTTCTGAAATTCCATTAATCACTAGGGTCCAAATTAATATCAAGTTGGATGAGGAGGTCCCGGCTCATATAAAAAGCAGACGGGACACATCACACAACCCAACAAGTCTTGATTATGCTTTTGATATTCCTAGAGATTTTAATCATACAACTGCTAAGCAGAGGATGTTTGGAGCTGGGTGGTTCCAGATCCCTTAACCATTGCTGCACTGACTCTATGGAGGGTAGGGTCTGGTCTTTTGGGAGTTTGTTGAATAGTGCTTTGCTAATGAAGCTTTCTTTGCTATTGAAGTCAACTCGGGCGAGGACAGACTCCTTCCTGTATTTAACTGAATCGGGAGGAAGCACAGTTCCCCCTTTTTCAGAATGTCAGCTAAGTTCTGTGCTGGTTTGATGTCAATTTTGGCTATGAACTTGGGGTTTTCCAATTGTGCATCACTGTAAAATTTCAATGTATCTCCCTCCAGGGTGGAATGCCACTTGAGACTGGAAGCGAGACTGATTTGTAGAAATGGAGAAGGGTTCACCTCACCGTTGGGTGGTCCCATAGCTATGACGGTGACGTGGGGTGCATCATTGTACTGAAAGTAGAACCTGACTAGGTCCGGTTTTTTCTCAACCATGTGGCATGTACCATTTAGACTCGCATGGTTGACGCTTTGCTTTAATTTAATTGGCCCGTGGGTCTGGGTCCAGAGGACCTTGTTCATACAATCTATGAGGGGAGACAGTCTGCGGAGGATGTCATTCCCTAATAGACAGGGGGTTTCCTCTGGCACCACAACCAAGACCGGGTGCTTCATTTTGTGTCACCCAATTTTAATTCCCAGCTCTGCAGACCCTTCAACAGGAATTTCCTTCCCATCAAAGTTCTGGGGCTGTCCAGGAAGAGGGCTGAGGGGAATTTGGTATTTTTCCCCCTTCCCGAATTAAGCTGCTCAAAGACCCTTTTCGACAGCAAGGTGGCTTGAGATCCAGTGTCCACCAGTACTGGAATTGCGCATTGCCCTTGCACCTGGACGGAGGCGTAGAATCTACCTTCCTTCTCCTTCAAGGGGCAAAGGTAATGGGTACTCTGGGCAAGCTTAATGGTCAATATGCTTATTTTTGACTCTGACAACGGGGTGGTTGGGTCAGGAGATGGTGTCAGAGTGGGAGAATCTAGCACAGGAGTCTCACACACCACTATTTGGGGAGTCACAGGCTCCCCTTATTCTGTTTCTGGGCTGTCCCCCCATTTCTGGAGGCAGTCAACAGAAGTGGTTGGTGAGGTTTGGGGTTCCTCTTGGGATGGTTCTGTGTTGCTCCCCCCTTATAGGAGGTGGTCCCCAGAATGGAATGTGATACTTTGGGTATCTGAGCACACAATATCATGCTCAGTGATTTCAGGAGTCTCAGGCTACTCCCTTTCTGATTCAGAGCTGTCCCCCCCTTGTTGGAGACAGTCCTCAGAGTGGCTTTGGGGAGCTAGGGACTCTTCTTCCTCTGATTCTGGGCCGCCCCCCCCTTGTTGGAGGCAGTCCCCAGAATAGTTTTGTGCATGATCGTGTGTGGGATCTTGGGGATCTGTAAAGAAAACAGGATAGTTGAATATGGAGGGAGTTTTGGGTTCCCCTGGTTCTGATTCTTGGCTGCCCCCCCTTTTTGGAGGCAGTCACCAGGATGGGTTTGATCCAGAGGATTTTCGTGCTGGTGATTCTGGGGTTTGATGATGGGTGGTTCTAACTCGGTTCCCACATCTACCCAGTCTTGATTTGGATCCTTTGGGACCCATTTTTCTTTGGGAGGAGTTCCCCCACCCCTGAAGGTGAAGATCCTTTTCCCAGAATCCTCTGAGGATCCTTCTCCTTCAAACTGGAAGATGTGTACTTCCTCCTCAAAATGGGTCTTTTTGGGCTCTTTATTTCTCCTACCTGCCTTCTTCTCCCTGGGTGGCAGACTTTCAGGGGCAGGAGATTTTGGTTCTGGTTCCTGGGTTTCCAGGGGTATTCTACAAGTGGGGAAGGAAGCTTCCTCCAAGGCTTTACACCCCCCTTCCCCTTGTGCCTCCTCCCTGGTCCCCCACCATTGCTCTGGAGCACCAGATCCTGGATTTGAGGCATTCTGATCCGCCAATCTCATCTGAGGGTTCTGTTGAGCCCTCTTCATGCAACTCATTTCCTGTGCCATGTTCTGGACCAGGCACTCTAGTTGTGACACCCGCTCTGGCTGGTACGTGGTTCTCATGTCTCCCCAGGGTTCATCCCGGGAAGGGTAGCTATCCCTTCTCACAAAATACCCTGGGTTAGGGAAGTTTGGGTACCACTCCACCCTTGACCTCCCCTCTCCCGGATTGGGCAGTCTAGGCTCAGGAAAGTGGGGAAATAAGGATGGGTTGTTTTGGGGGTTAAAGTTTGGCGAGTACCTAGGAAGGAAATATTGTCCGGCATTTGGGGGATTACTGCCCTCCGGAGAAAGTGAGGAGGGAAGTTCCCTGGGTTTCATGCTGTCTGGTTGGATCCTTTCCCCTCTTTACCCCCTTGGGCTGGAGGAGTCCACACATAACCCAGGATGGGTCTATTTCCCTTGTAGCATGGGCTGATGTAGTCAGGGAGTTAGGGGTCCCATTTGTGGGGTTGCCTCCCTGGCTCCCTGTTTGTGTTTGGCCCGAGGGCCTTCTGGGTTTGGGGTTGTTTGGATTCTGTGCGGCAAGGTTTTTAGGCCCCCCATCTCCAGATCTAAAATGGGGGCAACCTTCACCTCCGCCACTTTAGCAGGAGCAGGGGTGTTAGTTGTTTTGGGGTTTTTGGTCCTATTTTTGTTTTCCAATGGCTTCTGTACCTCACTAGCTGAGTCATACTATGCTTAGGGAGAGCATGAAAGAAGGTGTTCACAAATTCTTTGCTGTCAGTGCGCACCCTTCTTGTGGTTTGTGTAAAGGCGCGTTTCAACTCCTGAACAAATTCTTGTGGGGCCTGGTCTTCCCCACATTGTAAGTTGTAGGCTGCCTTGCGAACCTCTTGAGGGTTCGTGTGAATGGAAAAATGTTTCAGGATGGCCACCCTGTAGGCGGACCATCTGGAATGATTCTGATACTTCAGCCCTGCAAAAAGCTGGAGTACTCAGGAGAAAATGTCCACTTCACATGCTGTATACAGCTTTGCTGTCCTTCAGATGGAAAGTGTCCATCATCTGTTCAAATAGCTCAAGGTGCTCCCAATCCAAATATTTAGCATTCTTGTGGTAGGGCATAATTACAATCCTAATGGCTTTTATTTGTTTCAGGGGATCCTTGAGCAAGGCCCCTTTGACTCTGTTGGCATTTTTAGTGCAACTTAGTGCAAGAAAACGCTCTGACAATTCAAAAATACTCCTAACACTACCGGTTCTGAATACAAGAGAGGATGGGTTTAAGACCCAGTCCAATCTGGGTCTGCAATGGTTCTGGTCACAGCTCGGCACAGGACTGGATCGGGTCTGCAATGGTTCTCTGGTCACAGCACAACACGACGGGATTGGATCTTTTGGTTCTGGTAATAATTATTTTAGCAGGAAAGCAGTTACAGCACAGCCCGGCTGTTTCTTTTGTTCCCCTTAGGTTTTGTGGGATTCTGTCTGGTTCTGGAAATTCAAGGCATAGTTGAAAATGGTTCAACTAATGGAATCAGCCTTTCTGCTTGCCAAGTTTCTGGAGTCAGGAGCAACGAAAATAGATGGTTCTCTCGCAGGTTGCTCCGGCAGCAATCGGTTAGTGGGTGAATCTGTGTGTGTCTTACTAAGTCCTCAGCTGTCTCTATTTATGCTTATGATAAAGGGGGTGTGTGCTGGTGTATCCTAAGCGCGCCTCTTAAGCAGGCGATTGGCTGGAGAAAACAGGGTGTCACCATGATGATGTGGGTTTATGAGTCAGAGAATTCTCCCCTTGTCCCTTTGAACATAAAATCTACTTTTGGTACAAGACATATTTACATGTGTTCAATCTTTATAACAACAACATATATCGATTAAATATTTTGTGTAGCAGATACTCCTCCAAACCTCGTCACTGTAGGATCTTGTGTCTGCTTTTGACAGAATTTTGCCCTTTTTGTCCGGAACACAATATTCTGTTTATCAGAAATTTTTTACAAATATCCGCATTGAATATGGGCATAAGAGTATGAAGTTTCGTGCTTTTGGCATAAATACATTTGGGGTAAAACCATATTTTCCGCTACTACTTCCCAAAATATCTCAGAGTTCTGGCATCTCTCAAAACGTGCATCCAGAAATTACATTAACAATGCTGTTTTTTCTATAATTTTCACAATTGTACACAGTCATTTATCAGTCTTTTTAAAAATGTGCTTTTCTTAAACAGCAAATGGTGGTTTGTCTCCGCCTCCTTCATCTCCTGGCAGCTCAGAAGCAGTCTCCACCCATTTCCTTCTGGGAGAGGCCATTTATGACCCTTCTTAATTAGCATCTCCTTGAGCTGGAGGAAGTCCATTGTCCCTGCAGCACCAAATTCTCCTCCCCTAATCTAATCATCACAGAGGTGTGATTTCGTGGTGGAGTGAAGCAGAAGGGAGATGCCTGGCCTCTGTGGGGGAAGCTGTTGGAGTGGTTCGATTGCTTTTAGGAAGTCTTAAATTCAATGTCATTCTGTTACTTTTTTTCTTGGTTTAAAACAAACTTGTGATTTCAAAACAAGCAGCTAGAACACTGTTTCCAGCTTCTAAACCATGGGATTTAACAGTTACAACCTAGGTTAGTCTCACTAGCAGGTCACTTAGTTTTCAGACATTAGATTTCAGTTGTACAAGTTTAAATGCTATCATGCAATCTACTGACAGCTGTCATACAGGCAACCACAGGTACTGCGCCCAGATTTTGACAGATTTCACAGTCAGGCACATTTTTGCTGTGAATGTTTTGATTACAATTTTAGCTTTTCAGGACATTGTCTGTTCATAATGATTTCTTGAATTACGTGAATTGTAGCACCCTGCAAGAATATTGGACTTTTTGAATTTTTCCTGAGAGATATAGGGGAGCAGTTTTGATGAGGCATCTATGTGTTATTGACAAGGTTTTGAATACTATCCTTTCCTCGCACTGGGAACCAGTGAAAATGTTTTCTCATAGCAGAGATGTATTCTTTTCTTTGAATGTTGAGCACTGCTCTAAGTGCGTTATTTTGGATCACTGCATTTTATTTATGTTAGAGGAGGAGGTCATTATTGAGCACAGCCAACATTTGTGTGTTCTTACATTCACAATATGTGCATTATTGAACAGAGCAAACCAAAGTGTGTTCTTAAAACAGCACTACTATTTTTGTTTGATCCAGTGAATATGCGTGTGTGGTTACAGCAGCCATACTGTCATTATTGAACACAGCAAATTTGAATGTGTTCTTTTAGCCGCAATATAGGCTTTATTGGGCACAGCATATTTTCACATTATTACAGTGGTAATACTGTCATACTTTGGCACAGTCAGCATGAGCGTAACACATTACTTTGGCACTACATTATTATTGGACACAGAATACGAGTGGAATATATTCCTACAGTGGCTATACTGGCATTATTCGAAACAGGCAGCAAACACGTGTCCTGAGAGTGACAATACTGGTATATAATAGCCTAACCAACATGCAAGAGTATTCTTACAGACATAATAAGTTACATATCCATGAGTAGAATCTTACAGTTGTAATAGTGGCACATACTGGCCCAGCCAACATGAAAATGTGTACTTAAAGTGGCACTGTTTAATATGTCGCTATTGGTCAGAGAGCATATGTATGTCCTTAGAGTGGCAATAGTGGCCTTCCTTAAAGGATTGTTAACATGAGACTGTTCTTTCAGTGGCCATACTTGCATATATTGGCACAGGCAGCATGCATATTTCTGGAAGATCAAGGGCTTATATTTTTGACATCATGAATTGTGTTTTATAGCGTAAATGCTTGCACATACGGTGAGAAAATGCATTTAATGTGATTTAATGTTATTGTTTAAAGCACAGTCCCAGCCTGACAGCAGCGGTGCACAGTACAGGGCGTGGGTCGCATGCATTAGGGTTGGCATATTTTAACAGTAGCAAGCTACTGTGCAATCTATGCATCAGTCTGTGTGTCCATTGGGATTAGTCTTTGATCAGTTGTTGTTGAAAAAGCCACATTTTCAGAGATTTGCTCAATTGGAGAATTGGAGAATTTGGGGGCATTGCAAGCCAATGCCGGGATATAGGTCCAGAGGGTGGATGCGTGACAAGAACATTATTGTTTGTGGATCCTCTCTTTGTGGACAAGTTGTGATTCGAGCTGGTTCTGCAATTTGCAATGTGAGGACTGTGTGTCACCAGATATGGGGTGCTCAGTCACCATCTATGCTGGTGGAGCATGTTTCACCAGATAAGTGGAGCAGAGTTCAGCCACCAGGTACGCTGGTATGCTATCCGTGGCTGCTTAGCAGATGATACGTGCCGTCTTGAGCAGTAGCATGGCCTGAATAGGAGGCGAATGTAGTTAGAGTAGTGATTCAGTCAGATTTCCATGCACCCATAATACGACGTGCTGCAGCCTGGAAGGCTTATTTCAGGGGGGAGCAAAGTGAGTGGCTGGGAGCATCATCAGGAAAGCATCAAGAAAAATGCTTTGGAAAATGTACCTGGTTACCTGTTGGTGGCCTGGCATATATTGTATTTTTTCACGTGTTGAATCTAAAAATTTGATTTCAAATTATGTGGCCATTTACCACATTTTTCAAAAAAAAGTGTATAGTGCATGCTGTTTTAACCAATTATTTAAACTAATTTCTCAAAGAGAAAACCACCCTAAACACCCCATGGGTGCTGAGAGCTCCTTCTCTGTGCTTGTGATGCATGCTCATTAGTGGGAATTATTTACGTTCTTCTAATGAAATACATTATCAGCCTTGGCTGGTTCTCGGTGATCCGCAGCTCAGCAACCAAGAAGCCATCTGTGCTGACAGTTCCAGAATCCTCTCTTCTCCGTATTTTTCTACTAGCGACTGTCTTGATCTTTGCATTTTTAAGAGCCCATACATATTATTATTTGGCTCCAACAAAAATACTTCTTTTTCTGTTATTGTGTGAATAATGCACTTGAATAGCTCACTCATTGGAAGCAACAGTGTACAGCTTCATCTACTAACTGGAATCTGTTTACTGGAGTCACCCCTCATGAAGTAGCCAAGTGAAATATCAACTTGTCTTTCAATTAAAATGCAGAATGGTTCTTTTCTAAAAATAAGCAAAACATGATATTATGCCTCACAATTTTGACTTGCACATTTTTCTACAATATTTTTGTCTGGATTTTGTGAAAACAACATTTCATTCTTATAAAGTGCATCATGCCAGACTCCTCCAGCTTCTAAACTCTTTAATAACTGGTGTTATTACCACATTTCTAAAGGTCAGCCACGCCTTGTATCTTGCAAGCGCTCTGCTCCACATACTTGCCACACGTTATTCATGCAATATCAACCTAATTCAGATCCACAATTACGAGTGTTCGTTAGACACTTTATGATCAGGGGTTTGCCTGTTGACGTTACCTTTTCATATGTCTATGGACCTAATTCACAGAGCGTTTTCCAATGGGGGTTTTGACATTCTAAAACACTTCTGTGAATCAGGTTCTTAGACTTAGGCAAAGAAGAACATTAGGTTTTTTTCGCAGGTAGAGGGTGATGTGTAAGGGAGAAGGTAGGGGGAAAGTGTGATAATGGGAGCAGGCTAAGAGTAAGTACAGCCAGTGCTAGGAGGCCGGGGGGGGCTGTAAGGGTTACAGGTACACCCCCTAAGTGCACAGTAGACCAGGAGGCAGTGCAAGAAGGACTGGTCCTGGAGGGGCCTAGTACCCAGTGAGTCTTTGAGGGAACCGAGCAACCAGTCGTTGAGCCGCATCCAGAACTTCAGGTGGTCTGGCTCAAGTCTGAGTGGGACAGGGAGGCCATTCCAGAGGGAGGCACGTGCAGAGGAGATAGAACTACTCCACACTCTCTGCTTGGAGAAGCATCTGACCCTCAGAGAGTTGGAGGTAGCTGAGCGAAAGGCTGTAGAAGGTTTTTCGGCTGAGAGTGTTGGATGTAGTGTGGGCCCCAACCACAGAAATCCTTGTGTGTGATTCACAGGGTCTTGAACTTGATCCTTGCAGCCACCGGGAGAGAGTGAAGAGATTTCAAGGCTGGAGAGATATGGTCCCTGGGCTTGAGGCCAAGGGTAAGTCTTGCAGTCCTATTCTGGATTAGATGTAAGGTGACAAGAGTAGAGGTAGGCAGATAGAGAAATAGACTGTTGCAGTAGTCCAGTCTCGAGAGAACCGGGGCTATGGAGACAGTGAGCTTTTGGGGGAAAGTGAGAAAAGGTAGAATACCCCGGAGGAGGTGAAGCTGAAAGTGGGCCTTCTTGGCAAGGTCTGTGATGTGAGGAGAGAAGGCGAGCGTGGGGTCGAAGATGATACCAAGGTGTTGTGCCTCACAGGAAGGCAAAGGTAAAGGGCTCAAGGAGAGTGGCCAGAGTGAGAGAGGGAAAGGGGAGCAGGGGTCCCAATGAGACGGTTCTCCGTTTTACTGACACTAAGGCAGAGATCATTGGAGGTGCACCAATCCTGAATCACGGATAGACAGTCAGGAATGAGCGAAGGATGAGAGGAGACTGAGGGAAGCCTGAAAGAGAGCTGAGTGTCATCTGCATAACACTGATAGTTAAAGAGAAGGTGGAGATCAGGTGGGCCAAAGGGGCCAGATAGACAAAGAAGAGGCAGGGTGAGAGGATAGAGCCATCTGGGACACCACAAGTGGAGATCGATGTGGTGGAGAGAAACAATCCAAGTTGGACCTGGGGGGGTCGGTCCAGGAGGAAGGAGGTCAGCCACACCTGGGCCTGAGCCATAATGTGCAGGTTCTCGCAGAGTTGATTGATCTGGGTCGCATGATTGACCAGATCAAAAGCAGAAGCAAAGTCAAGGAGGATGAGGACAGAGGGAGAGCTGGAGTCAATATTTATAGAGCAGATCTTCACAGGTGTTCAGGAGAGCAGTTTCTGTGTCTCTGGCTGCTTTTTAGTCAGACTGATGGTCATGGAACAGATTCAGTGTGGAGAGTAAGCTTGGAGATAGCCAGTTTTTCCCGATGTTTGCTCAGGAAAGGAGTGATAGAAATGACACTATATTTAGGCGGACAGGTAGGATTGGCAGAAGGCTTTTTTAGGAGGGGTTACACAAGGGAGTGCTTGAGGAGGGAGGGGAAAGAACCAGTTGCAAAGAGTGATTGCAGAAATCTGCCAAGGCTGGAGTGAGGGTGGCAATGTGTTAGAGAGAATTCTCCAGAATGGCTAATTTCCCTTAACTGTTGTGCCCCTCGGCAGCTTTGTTGGATTTGTAGTTTTTTCTTTTTCACCTGGTAAGAGAGTGAGCCCTTTTCCCCACTCTTACATGTGTTTTGCTGTATGTTATACATTTTGTGCTCATGGACTATGGAGTCTCGCCCACCCCATAGACATCATCTTTTTACTGTGTGTCACACAACACCTTTAGTGCAGTGACACAGGGTTATCTTTTCAGACTGCCCACTTTAAACTCCATTTTCTTGGACTGACTACTGTCTCCCAGAACATGTAAAGTTACCATTGACTTTACTCGTCTTTTTGAATGTATAGACCAAGTACAACCTATCTTCCAATAGAGTACTGGAGGGGTTAATAGTTATCCCCTTTTGTCTGATTCTCATGGGACATTAGTATGTTCCCCTTTCTTTAAGATTTGGCTGGTGGCAGTGGTATCTACCATTTTTATTCTACCGCAGAGTATGAGAATAGCCTTCAGTACAATTAGAGGCTATGGTGGTAGCCTCAAACTCAAACCTGGTAACCCACTTTTAATTTAACTTGGTTGCAGTCAAGTTGTTTCGACATATATTTTAGTAAAGGTCTTTCTAGTGTTTTACTCTGCGTGCCAAATCAGGTTTGGTTCCTTTGTTCGCCGTCCTTTGGCGGGCTTCTGCACAGAAGCCCTCCTTAGGCGCCTGAGTGTCTGGGTGGGCAGGATGTGAGGGAAGGGTTTGAGGCCCCCTGCACATGGTCTCCAGGCTGTGTGAATGGGGTATTTGTTGCATGCAAAGCCAATCTCTGGGACTGGAAGGCAGAGTCAACACCTGAACGAGAGAACCAACGAGAAGCTGAAGGAAGACGACTGCTGCAACTACTGAACACCTGGTAAAGCCATACTGCAGGTCCGAATCACCTGAAACTTCGACGACAGAGGAGATCTGCAAGGAATCTCCTCCCCTTGAGCTTGGTGGGAACAACCATCTCGCCAAACACCAGACACCGGTCCTCATCCTGGTCGAATGTGCTGTGCATCGCTGCAGTAGATCGGATAGCCAGTGGGAAGAGAACCAGTTTGTGTTTTAAGGAGCGCACCTTTTATTTGTTGTTTTACTCCGCTGCTGCTTTCTTTCCATGGGCAGTGCAGGACCCTCCAGCCATCCTCCTTCTTGTCACCACATCGGAAGCTTCAGGAACCGTGAGCCTGCAGGAAATTCCAGGAACAACTGCCTCAGCTACAGCATTCTTCTTCTTTTAAGGTACTGTGCAAATTTGGTCGTTCATTCCGGCCGACCGCAGTGAAAGTGTGGGAAATCTTTCGCCTCTCCGAAGGCTTGCCCTTCTCTTCTCCTTTAAGTAACTTTTACTCCAACCAACTTCGTTTTGAACTCTTGGCAAAGACTTAACCACAAACCTCTTTTAACTGTGTGGTCCTCTGCAAAGACTCTGAACCATTAACATTGGCCCAGACCTATTGACTTGAAACCTAGTTGTAGTAGCCTTTTCTAGATTGCCCTGCCTAGGACTTTTTGGTGCTGTTGAGTTTTGATAACCTTGTCTTTTTTCCCTTTTAAATTGCTGGAGTGCCATTTTACTCACATTCATTTTGGGCTTAACTTGTCAAGAATTGATTGGGTGTTGTTATAGTATAATAAGACTGTGATTTTCTGCTGCTTTATGATAGTGAACTTTTTTATAACTGATGGTGTAAACATATTTATATTCTTTTACTCAGAAACCTTGAATCAGTGTTTGTTTGAACCATAGTCATTTCTGTCCTTTGTGTAACCTCTTGTACTGCTCACTTTACTCTTGAGATAAGTCTGGCTGCTCAGCCATCGCTACCACTTTACTGTGTAGTACAGGCTTGTAGCAAAGGTGAAATTGTACTTACACTTGTAGTCTTAATTGTGTGTGGTGTTCCCAAAGGGTACTGCATATGATTCTGCCTAACACAATGTTGTCCTTGATGGTCTGGAAGACCAGGGGAGCACCTGTTTGGATAACACTTTCATAGATCGGACTTGTCTAGAAACATCACCAGGTGTTATCAGAGAGAAGGAGGAAAAAGGAAGAGAAGAGGGAGAGGCGGCCAAGGCAATCCTGAGAGAACTAGAGTGAGAGGAAGAGGTAAGTGAGGACAAGATGTCCTGAATTTTAGTGGTGAAATGAGAGGCCAGAGCCATACAGAGGGCCCGGGAAGGAACAGCAGAGGTGGAGACTGCAGTAGGATTGGCCAGCTCTTCGCATAGTTTAAATTGTTTGGCCGTGTTGTCAGAGGCCGCAGAGACGCAGGCTTGAAAATGAACCCTCTCTTGGAGAGGACAGAGAGTCTGAAGTACCTTTGGAGCAGGGAGCAGGCCAGTTTGTCAGAGGATGCTCCTGAAGCCCTCCACTTCCTCTCAGCCACCCTGCACTTGCATTTCAGGAAGGTGAGGTCAGAGTCATGCCAAGCGTTTCACTTGGAGGTTGGCTTCAGACAGATTCTTTTGACAGGACAAGGATGTCCAAAGTGTTGGAGATAGAAAGATGCAGGTTAGAGAGGGCTGTGTCAGAGTGTGAGTCAGTCACCGGAGTAGGAGGAGCAGAGGAAGTAGAGACAAAGGCAAACACTGACACTCACTTCATGGACCGAATGATTGAGAAGGAAGGTGGCAGTGATGGGGTAGGCTTTGCCTGTGAGAAAAGAAGTTTCAGGTTGGAGTAGAGCAGAAAGTGGTCAGTCAAAGAGAGAGGAGTGGTGAGAGGGTTAGAGAGGGGGATGTCTGAGGAGAAGAAAACATACAAGATGTGTCAAGCAGAGTTTGTCAGACCAGAGGGTAGAATGGAAGGGCAGAGAGTGTTGCAAAGTTTGCAGAAGAGCACAGAGGTGGGATTAGAAGCATCCAGGTGGATGTTGAGGGTCTCTGAGGAGGAGAAGTTGAGAGGAAGAGGCAAGGAGAGAAGAGGAGAGGTATGCGCATTCTAAGAGAAAGAGGGCACCCTGGCCAGGTGGCCTGTATATGGTGGCCACAGTCAGAGAGAGGTCAGCAGAAATAGAGAGCCTGCAGCCCAGGTATTCGAAGGAGGAGTAGGCCTACATAGAAATGACAGAATCAGGGACCTACTCTGGAAAGATCAGGGCCTCTCCACCTCTGGGTCAGTTGGTTCTGGACTTGGAAAGGATCTTGTAGCCCTCAGAGAGGAGAGTGTCAAAACATTTCACAAAGCTGATCGTGAATCAAGTCTTGGTGACAGCGAGGTCATCCAAGTCAAGGTCTTCGAGGAGATCGCAGATGTCAGAGGAGTGTTTAACAGCAGAGTGAGCATTGAGAGTAGCAAATGTTAGGAAAGATTTCATATTTGAATGTAATTTTCCCTCCATATGTCAACCCCCAAACTTTTTGCTGCTGTTTAAACGCCTGTAACTAAACTTTGCCAGAGAAGCACAGCCCTCAGCTGCACTCCTCTGGGCTTTCACTCACTTTTTATGGGGAAACTGGCATGTCCTTAAGAGAGTCAGTACTAGGAGACTTTGTTTCCCTTAATCCTTTCCTCATGTTGTAGCTTTTGTGCAACATGTAACAAGAGTGCAATGTAACTTACTTTACCGCACCCTTGGGTCTCTAGTCTTTCCAATGGCCCTAGAAACTCTCGCTGGACTTGTTATGAACTGTGCAGATGTGTCAGGGACAGGACTGGTGGCAGCTATCATTTATCGTATGTTTTGGACCCTTTTTTTGTCATGTTATCCGCACTTACTGCGTTTGGCACGAATAATTGGCCTGGCTCCCAAAATGGCCATGCCACGCGGTTCTTTGTCCTGTACTTTGGCCATCTTGTCCCTTCACCTTGCCCAGGTTGAGTCGACCCAGGTCAGTCCTTATTTGGTAATGCACTTTCCCGCGAAACCCAACGCTTTTGCAGGCTTCTGCATGCCTTGTGTGTGTGCTTCCAGGATGTTGGCTGGGATGTCTGTTTCCAATACACATGCTGTGTGCCAGAGAGTCTGGAGTGTCTTGAATGCCTGGGACCACCGCAGTCATGATTGGTTCATGTATGGAATGAGTGTTTATGAGCAGATCTCCCGTTGGGTCCTCTCCGTTTTGGCACAAAGGGAACTTTGGATAAGAGGAGGCTGAAAACACCATTACCATGTCGATCTCCTGAGTTCACACCGAACAAGGGATAAGGAGCCAAGTATCCTGCAACAAGAAGATTAGTCGAGGAACCGCTGGTGACCCGCTGGAACATTTAGCACCCTGAGCCCGCTGTCGTCCTGCAAGACCCTTCTGCATCTGATCGTCCTAGAAGGTCTGCGAAGGCACTTTGACCCATTGGAATAGTGGGACCAACTATTCTCGGCACCTTCATCAAACCCTGCAAGTAAGCCTCTTTGGAAGAGTCCCTGGGCCAACCAGTGGGCTGACCAGCTTACACGGGACGTTTGTTCTGTCACCGCCGCCGTTTCGGGGAAGCCCTCGAAACTTGGCCTACTGCTAGCTCTGTTTCCACGGCACCCTCACACTGAATTCTGTACACTTGGCATTCCCAGGTCTGAAGTGAGACGAGTGCGTCCGGACCAGAGTACACGCGGTTGCCATGTTGCCCTGCTGTGGTAATGACCTGTGCACGTTCGCTGCATTTGTGACCCCCTCGACCCTGAATACTGCTACCTCGGAATCTACACAGTGTCGAGACGTCCTGATTGTCGCATATGAACCTGCCAGCAACGTGAACTGAACTGGCGAAGTCTGGGTCTGCCTGCGTCGGGGACCGGTGAGTAGTCCATACCCCAACCGGTGGCCACTCGTGGAGGAGCCCATTTCTTTTCTACCGCTGTTGCGAAATGGTGACTCTATCCCGCACTCTCAAACTGCCTCTGCCCGCAAGTGGAGGTCCTGCTTGAATAGTGGGGACTTGTTCTTCATCGACCGCATCCACCTTCCTGAGCTGCTAGAGACCCTTGAAGAGACCCTATTTTGTCCATTGGCACCAGTGTGTGCAGGTACTATTGAGCATAAGACTGCTCTCTTCGTAGGGCCTGGACTGCCTCTTCGTTAGGTGCTTTTCTGATGTTGAACTGGGTCTAAAGATTACTTGCACTGCCTGTCTTCCTCCCCATCTAGGTGGTCTACATATTCCGTGCTGTTAACTCCTTAGACACCTCGGTCTTGTACATATATTGTATTGATTGTGATGTGTTGGTTTACTTTAGTATTACTCTGACTCTTTGCTATGGTCTACTTTACAAAGGCTGTGTAATAAATGTGCATATATTCTTAATATAACACCTTTCTGGAGTAATGTGTAAGTGTCCTTGCTTTGTGTGCTCATTGAGGTCTTTCAATCACCCTTACCCCTCTTGAGACTTAGGGGCCGATTCATGGAACAAACATGCGCCGAAAATTCCAGCGCAAGCAGGCGCAAGGTGGCGCAAGCATGAGAAAGCGAGTGCACGCGCACACGCGCAATTCAAGGAAGGCGCTGCGCTACTTTCCCACTGGTTGTGCACCAAATCCATGCATGGCGCACGTGGGCACACACGTCATCCAACTCCGTGCGCTTCGCGCACAGCAAAAATGCACATAGCGCAGCACACACAACAAAATTGGGAGGAACAGTGGGCGTAACACGCGGAATGGGGAATAACGCATGAAAAAGAAGGCGTAACTGGGGAAGTACTGCAGGGAACTACACGGAACGCCCACACGCACACGAACAACCCGTATTCATGTATTCGAATACGGGAAACCTGTGCACAGCAAAAGATGCGCACAGGCGTCAACATGTCCGCCACACGAAGGCAGGCGGAAGCGTCCCCGCCCACAGCATAAAAGTGTGCGCTAACAACAAACACGTATACACAGCTACGATGAATGCCCCATTTGTCGCAGCACTGATCGTGGGACACCGCAGGAGGAGGAGAATAGCCAGGGCACACATTTTTTCACCACGGACAAGCCTTTTTGGGATGCCTGATGACCAGGTCTATGGCAGGTATAGGTTTCCACCCCATATCATCCTAGACCTGGTCAGGGAGTGGGAAGATGACCTAACATCCCCAGCCTCTGCTCCCAAGCATTGAGCCCCTTGGAGAAGGTGCTCAATGTCCTGCATTTCTTGGCCACTGGTTCTATTCAGCAGACTACTGCCATAGTGGGGGGGTTCTCACAGGCCACGCAGTCACGCTGCCTACACCAGGTATTGGCAATCATGACAGCGTGCCCCTCAGTCTGCAGGCACATATACATGCCCAGAACACCCGCAGAAAGGCAGGCCATTGTCCAGGACTTTTACAGGGTGGCACACTTCCCCAAATTGCTTGGTACCATAGATTGCACTCATGCGGCCCTACTTCCACCTAGGGCCACTGAGCACATCTACCGAAACCGCAAGCCCTGGCATTCCATCAATGTACAGGTGGTATGCGATGCAAAGGGAATCATCACCTCTGTCTATGCAAACTACCATGGCTGCACCCATGACAGTTTCATATACAGAATGTCCGCCCTGAGCCGGGCCCTGGAAGCTGGGCAGCATGGCGACACATGGCTCCTAGGTGAATACAAATGCACGTGCACATGCATGCATGTCACACACACACACAAATACACAAACCCCAATAATCACAACCATTATCACCTTTCCAGGGGACAGTGCCTACCCTCTGAGCAACCACATGATGACGCCAATTCGGAACCCCACCACACCACCCCAGGTAAGATAAAACGCGGCCCATATTGCAACCGGGGTCATAGTGGAGCGCACATTCGGAGTGCTCAAGTCACGCTTCCGCTCCCTTGACCGCTCTGGTGGGCAGCTACTCTATGCACCCCCAGTAGTGTGCAGGATCATTGTGGGAGCATGTGTCCTGAACAATGTTGCAACACGGCAGGGTGTACCAGTGGACATGGTGGTACCCCCACATCCCCAATCACAGGCACAGGCGCTGCCCATGGGAGGGGATAGGGCACATGGCGAGGAAGCCCGGACCCAGCTTGTGGCCAGATTTTTCACTAACTCCCAACCCTGCGCAGTGCACACAGGCCTGGCACATACCAGGTGACAATCGATGATGAAAAAGAGACAGTCAACTGTCACAACCTTACCATCCTGATGTTGTTGCCATGGAATTGCCACATTGTGTGCATCCCTAGCTACTTAAACACAAGCAATCCTGTGTGACCAAAAGGCACACATGCAAGGTGTGAATCACACAGACCTGCAAAACAGGACATGACTATCACTGGCATGTCACTCAAACCCTCCCAAACGACAACATGACATGGCAAGCAATAGCCATACACCAACACAGTACCAAAAAGGTACACATTGCCATGTGAAAAATGTAAATGGGCATCAGACAATGATGCCTTACATGGAATCAGATGAAATGACTGACCAACAACCTCCCACCCAAAATAAGTCATACCCAAATGCATTCCAAAAGTTGTATTTTAAACATAACAATGAATGCCTGTCCACATGCAAAATGTGCATTGCAAAATCAACACTGCAGCTACTGTGTACTGTGTCCACCTGCTGCAACACACTGCTCAGCGCACAGCACAGTGAACAGACATTGTGTGTGATTCCCACCCTGAGCATCACAGCTAAGCGACATTGAAAAACCAAAATAGGTATGTATAGGATCCACAAATGGTCATAGAACATGTGCTGCAGGGACACAGTGGGCACCAGAAGGCAAACAGAGTGTACACGTGGACATGGAAGGGTGGTTGTACATGTAGTGGATCAAAGTGTGAGTGGTGAGGTCAGTAGGGACATGCACTCAACATATGCATGTGAAATCAAGTGACCGTCAGTGTCCTCTACACATCACATGTGAACATTCACCATGTGTATACCCCAGCATGTCAAATCACAACTATCCCCTCACACCTCAAAGGTAAACACAACACATGAACAGGCATTGATCAGCAGAATATATCATGTAAATAGGAAAGCACAATCACAATTTCAGGGTGCCCATCACACTGCAGGGCAAGGCAACTATCAACAACACAACACCCCCCCTCACAAATCACCATGACCCACTGAACAGCTGCATCTGGGTTATTCATCCGACATCCTTGAATTCCACCTGGCCCAAGGATCACCCTTACCCTTTGTCACCATCTTCCACCTTGTGTGTAAAAAGTTGCCAGCACCCTCAGAGTCCACCTAGATTTGCAAAAGCACAAAATCCAACAGAACTCAAAGCAGGACAACACAGAAGCCAAGCAAATAGCCTGCAGGCAGTAAAACAAACCAGAACAGCCTCCAGTAGATGACTTGAAGTAGCAGTACGCCACAAAGGCCAAGTACTACCACAATGATGGTAACAACCAAGGTAGCACAGTAAAACAATGTCACAACAGGATTTGAACCATGTGTGGCACATAACATAGAATGATGCACCACAAACGGATGTCTACTGTCACAGCTCCCGTGTACAGGCGCAGGAGTGGCACGAAACAACCACCCCCACCGTGGTCTGGGTGCCTGCAAGGTCTAACTCACACATGCCTCTGAGACTCTGGTGGGGAAGGAGGGTCAGGGATATGCAGTCGGGACAGGCATTGGCATACTGGATAACCGGAATGAGGGGCAGGAGAGGGGAGTAGGATTGACACGGGAAAGTAGGGAATGCACCAAAATGTAGTACACACATTAACACATACACAATTAGATCAAACTTGTTCATATGCACATAGCACCAAATTACTCAAATGTAAGTCAAAGAGAAACCTATCTCTGGGGTGAGTGCTGGCCTCCTGCCTGCGCACTCTCAGGTCCGGTAACAGGAGCATTTCAATGCTGCAAAGAGAGCCACAGTTAATAATCTGTGTGTGCCCAAAACACACAAACACACCACCAAATATGCCCCAAAGTAACAAAATACACTACAAACAGACAAACTTGTGTGGATGCTTCATACCCATACGTAACATTACCCCTCTGATGGTTCATACACAGTCAATGCATTAAGTCAGGCACTGGTGGGTGCGTGGCAAATGGAACACCAATATGTCACGATTCACACAACATGCAATGTTCCCTGTGTAAGCAGACAGACGCATATAGCAAGGTCTGACTTCAGAACAAGTCCTGTACCACCATGACCAAAATAAAGTAGCCAGTGCATGTATCAATTTCTACTTGGAAATGAAATGCACTGCACCCGAGTCTGTCCTTTGCTGTCTGTCCCTGTGAGCTGCTTCATTCCATGTCTCGGAACGCTACATGGCTAATACAAGTGCCTCGATGGACCATGGTGGACCGGAGGGTATGTGCCACTGCCCCTGCAGGTGCTCCAGACAACTTTCACATCAACTAGCCATCAGTCCACTAACACATCTGAGCTGTATTGTGCGCTTCTACACCAATATTTGCCAAGTTCACCGTCAGTGCTGCTACTAAGCATGCATGTTCAACTGGCCAGGTGGAAGGTTTGCTGTGTTGTGACCCCCCTGTGCTTCTCACCTTGCCTGGAGTCCATTGAAAGACGTCATCGATTTTCGGATGTATGATCGCAATCCCTGTGCCTCTGCTTGTGCACACATGTGCATGTCGGCAGCACCAAACGTGTCCTGATTCCAGACGTCCAATGGCCCATGTCTGCTGGCAAAGGTGGTCTTCAGGCTCATCCCCCTGCAGAAAGTGCATGAAACACATGATTAATGCTTAATATTCATCTGTGTGTGTCTCTTCAGGCATTACATGACTAGACCATGTCAGAGACGTACATCAGAAATCACACCATCAGTCCGTCTTTCACAGCAACAGTGTGGAACACACTATCTACGGCATGATTTGCAACAAGCACATGTTCATTAAAGATAAGAAACAAAATACACAATGCATAGCAATGAATGTACACATGAATCATTAAACACCCCATCTAGCAAAAGAAGAGCAGTGGACAATTACACCCCAATCATCCCCACTAGGGGTGTTAACACAAGTTCCACAGCAGCAGACATGCCACAGATATGACAGTCCATTGCCCTTGTGTAATAGGCTGTTACACCGAACCATCCTTGCAAGCCCATGGATAAGGGAAGCAGGAGTGGCATATGTGAACAAGGACCCCAAGCAGCAAACACATACACAAGACAAGCTTGCAGGGCCCAGCTGGAACAGACAGTGGATGCTTTCAAAAGCCACAAAGCACCACACCGTCCCATGAAAGCACAATAGACTAGCAATTTTAAACTATATTAACTAATTACACTAACTATGAAAAACCTACTTTACCTATTTAAACTAACTATCAAACAGAAACTTAACTAACTAAACTAAAAGAAAAATCAAAAATGGCCACATATGACCCAGGGGGGGAGGCACCCAGGAGGGGAGAGGTACAGGGTGCTGCTCAACACCCACATGCGATGATGCTGAGGAAAAAAAAAAACTCCATGGGCTCAATGCCTGCACAGCCCGACCTATGTGGGAGATAGATTGTCATCCGAGTCTGGCTCTTCCTGGAAAGGAGGTCGTGGCACAGGAACATGACCACACCTAGCCGCAGCTTGCCCCTCATCAGCAGCAGGTCTGCCTGACGGGTGAGCCTGGTTCTGTGTGGTGATGACATGTAGGTCTGCATGCAGAACCTCCCGTGATACACATGCTTCCTCTTGCAAGGTAGCACGTGTAACACAGAGTTCCTCCTGCAAGGCCTAGCTTGACAACCGCTGCACCTCACGGCAAGCATGTAGCTCAGCCGAGATGGTACGATCAAGCTGTACAAACCTCTCCTCTGCCCGCTCCCTCTGGGACATCAGAAGAACACCCAGAGTGGATCTGAGGGAAGCATACTCCTCCCTCAGGGCCTTCATGTGTGCCTCTGCATGAGCAGCAATTGCTTGATGCAGAGATGACATTTCAGCCTGGCGTGCCCTGTCTGAGGCCGCCATGCCCAGCCTGAGCGAGCGGGCCATGGACCGTGCTGCCTGCTGCTGGAGAAGCACCTGCCTAGCAGGGGGAAGCACAGATTGGGCCACACACTCCATGCTCTCAGCGATGTTCTCCATTGCTGCCCCCTGCCGTTCAGAATTGGCAGTCATGTCTTACTCCCACTATATAATATATATACTATATAATATACTGTGGTTGTGCGCGGCGACCACGTTGCTGGGCTTGACCCCTGCGGGACCCAAGGACCGGGTGTCTTCATTGTGTTGGCACCGCCCACGGCTGCACGACTACATGCCCCCGTCGACGTGATGTCCCAGGCACATCAGTGACTGGTGTGGAGGGTGACCCTGCATCCCGATCCACCACGGGCGGAGGTTCCAAGACTGTCTGACCCCTCAGTGCAGGTGTCGCGGACAGAGGATTGTCCACATCAGAATCACTCACCCCTGACATATGGACCTGATGCTCATCCAACTCGACATGGTCGTCAGAGTGTTCTTCAGGGCTGGACTCATAGGCAGCCAGAGAAAAGATGGACTGTAGCACTTGGGGGGGTTTGTGGCCTACCACCCCACTACCCCCACTTGTGCTGGGTTGATGTAGTGATAACAACCCTGTGCCTGGCATGACAACACCATTCTTCCGGCTCCATTCCGTAATCATCTGAAAAATAGAGAGAAAAAAGGTCACTACACATGTTAGAAGCACACAACACACACACACACCGACACCAAACACATCAGGCAGACATGTGAAACACAAAATAGAACCTGGCATGCATGCTGGGTCAACTTGAAATTGCTTCTTCGATCAGAGCTGTTGAAAGGTGGCAGTTTGCATTGAAGTGGGTCTATGCAGTGCAGCAAATATGTATGTCACTCACTACCTACATGTACAAGGACTTCATGGTGTGTGTCAGAAAATGTGAAGGCAGTGCAAGGTCAACTTCAGGCATCACGTGCAATGTGCATTCAATCGGTAGCATATCTACAAGCAAAGCACCCCTCCACCAAAGTGCAAAAGCAGGGATGCCTAGCATGGTATCAAAAGGCTGACCATAGACCTGTGTATTGACAGACAGTGTTGACTAGCATCAACTGCTTCATGTGAATCAAGTGACAACACTGCAAATGATGATGGGACAGTAAGCAGGACACATGCTGAAACCTCTGGAGTCCACCAACGTGTGAAGAAGACACTACATCAGTTGGACAGAGTCATTGTCCATTAAACAGGCTGAGGCCTGTGACCCACACAGATTGTCAGACCCTAAACATGTGTGCAACGCAGTACTGAGCCACAGTTGACATGGGAAGGCAGATGAAATGCCATGCAATTTGGGTCATCATGGACTTGTGTAACAGTGATCATCCAGTCATGGACACATATGGGCATGCGTCAAATGCACATGGAGCTCATGCTCATGTCCCTGCGGGGCATCTGACCTCTGCACAGTCCAAGTGAGACACCCTGCATCAAGTACTAAGGATGCACCACAATGGATATGTCTGGCAGATTGGCCGCTGGATGTTAGAATGTACACAGGAGGCATGACCAGGGAAGTAACCGAGGGCAATATTGTAGCAGACCAGTGCTAAGATGGAATTGGGGTGCAGAGCAGGGGGTTGAGGGGCAGGGGAGCATGCCTACATTGGCTACCCCCTTGCAGGCAGAGGACACATGCACGTCAGTCATACTATGCATAGTTCCTGGGCTGAGAGGAAGCTCACCCCACGCTACATGCATAAGTGCCAGTGAGCTGGAACATGGACCGGAAGGGCATACTGGTAACCAGCATGTGACTAGGGTGCAAAGGTGGTGATGTGGATAGTCCCCGTCTGCTCTACATGTCCACCATCCAGCAGAGTAGACATGCATCAGGGCAGAATTGCATTACTCGCACATCATAACCATGTATACCTGACATGTAGTGGCAGTCATGCACAACACATCACAGAAGTAAAGCACACACGTCCTCGACAAACACGCATCAACACTCACTGGACTGGGCATCAAAGTCCAGCATCTCTCCCACTCCTTCGACCGATTCAGATGGTATGAACTCCGCAACGAGTGACTCATGCGGAGTGAGGTCTTCCTCCTCCGGTGCAGGCCCACCGCCAGTCACCAGAGTCAAGTTGTAATTTGAGGCACGCGTAGCCTTAGCGCTGAATTTGAGGTCATTCCAACGCTTTTTGCACTCTTGCGCCGTGCGCACCTCATGGCCGAATGCACTCACATGTTCCGCAACTTGCTTCCAGTGGGTATCACGGTGGATAGCCGTAGTCTGACAATTAGCACCCACTAGCATGTCACGGCTGTGGTCCCGCACGTAGCCCATGAGGAAGTCCAGTTCCTGGTTGCAGAAAGGCTTCTTCTTCGACGTGCAGGAGGTTGTGGCTGTGTGTGGGGTCCCAGCCTATGCTGCAGGTGCAACCTTCCTTCTCTTGGATTGTGGCACAGACCCTGGCTGGCTGATGCCGCCCTGATCAGTATGGCCAGTGGGACCGGTGGATTGAGCCAAGGGAGTGGCAGGTGGAGGGACGACCAAAGGGCTGACTTGTGTCAGTGGCAGCTGGTTGCCCTCTAATGGACCCTGCGCATCAACATCTGCTGTGGCAGGGTCATTGACCGCGACTATCCTGGTTGGCAGACTCACAACCGGGGTGTTGTTGGCTGCATCTGCCCCTGCAATTGCCAACTGTTCAGGGCAGCAGATGACATTACTGCCCCAGGGACACGTGTCTTGGTCAGGGCAGCCCTGCATGGCCTTACGGTTTCCCTCCGGGCCTGTTGGAAATCTTCCAAGGGCTTTTCAATTGCCAACGCAGCCTGCGCTGGCAGACCCCAAACCTGGGTGGTGGTGTCCACAGCTGCACCTGCAGCTACCACTACCCTTGGGCCCATGGCAGTCGATGAAACGGACTCCCGGGTCACACGGGCGCCAGTGCCAGATGCAGAATCTGCATCTCCCAGAACCACAGGGGGTGGTGGCATGACTGCACCAACACATGGCACAACATTGTGCTCAAGTGGCGCACCCCTGCCCCTTCCCCCTCTGCGGCCACCCTGGACATCCTGGAGACCCCGACTCCCTGGACACCCCGGCCACATCCCTGACCATGCCCGCCACGAGGAGTACGCCCAGCTGAGGCACCCCTCACCTTTGGTGGCCTCCCAACCATGGCACAGATGGAGTAGTGCCTGCAAAGATGGAGTAGTGCCAATGGGAGGTATACACCACAATTGACCTGGGTAATTGGGGTGAAGGGGGTGGGATGCAAGATGTTAACAGCCCCCCTGCACCTGCAAGGCTGTATGTGACCCCGGTGATGTTGTGACGGGTCACGCTATGCTCAAGCACCCCAAAACTGCAGTAAAACCGTGCACGCAATCCTGCAGCCTACGTGCGTGGAATCAACCTCCCGCAGTACGCGGTGGCACCCAGTAACACGAAAAACACGTACACGTGGGACACGCAGGCTACTATGACCTTGAAAACGGGTACCCACAGTGGGAAAAATAGCATGCGCGACTCACCGTCTGACTAGCGTGATAATGAAAAACACACGTAGCCAAAAACCCCCCCAAAAGAAGAGATACGTCCGCGATCGCTGTGAAGATGTGATGGCGTGCGAAACAACACGAAGCAGCTACACACGTCTATCTCCACAAAAGGCACGTACAGCAAACTGCTGGCCCCACTCACCTTTAACCCGTACTGTGGGAAACGCCCGTGCGCGTCACGTCACTTACGCATGTAGGCCCTTTCCTCGGATTACACTCATTCACATGCGGACGTGCAGTGCAGTTTTTTCACACACGCTGAACTACTATGCCCACGTAATGAGGGAAACGCCCACGCACGTAACGTCAGAGAAGCGCTTACGTGCTAAGGGCCTTTGGTCCAATGAAAACGCGTACGTGTGCTGACGTGCTTACGCGCCAAGGGACTTTCCTCCAATTACACGATGACGTGCAATTGTTTCATGTGCCAAATCACTACGTATCAAGCTGGCCACGCAACAACACACGGAAGACCACGCTCAAGCCCAGAAGGCTGAATTACTGCCCCCCCAGAGCCCCGAGCACGCTCCCACCTGCCATCTGCTGCTGCTTGACTGCCTGCTGCCCACGTGCCCTGCCATTTGCTTCCTGCACGTCAGCCAGGGGTGCAGTTGCTGTGACCACCCCTGCTGGAACCGAAGACTCCCGACTGGGATTCCATCGCTCCACAGCCCAGCCCCAGGACCCATTTGCCCACCCACTCCTGCCTCTGGGGTTGCCATGTCGGGCACAACACCATATGGCACCACTGGCAACCCCCAGCCAGAGAGGCAGAGGGCCACCAGCTTCAGTGCCAGGGAAGTTGGTGTCCTGGTGGAGCAAGTCCTGGGGCAGTATGATTCCCTCTTTGGAAGTTTGCACGCTGACTATGAAGGACGGACCAGGATCTGGATGGACATCGGGACTGCCATCAACGCGGGGGGGGTGGCAGTCCGCGACTTACATCATGTCAAGAAGTGCTGGGAGGACTTCAGGTCCAGGACCCTCAACAAGGCGCAGCGCCTCTCGAAGGCAGTGGATGCCAAGGGGCGCCGGGCCCAGCTGTTGGACCACCAAATGAGGGTCCTGGAACGCATATGCCCAGCGCTCTACGTCCAGATCCTTGAGAGGCAGACCCTTCTGGAGTTGAGTGGTAAGTGTACATGAATGGTGATTGGACGCTGTGCGTGTCGTGGTGTGCAGGTTGCACATGTGTTTTTGTAGGGCCATGTAGGGATGTGTATGAACATGGGCGTGAGGCTGCCACATGTGAGTCCTCTCAGGTGTGAGACACATTGATGGTGTATGTGTTGGTAAGCATGCTGGGCAAATGCAGGTGTGGCAGCACACATGTTTGAATTTCTGTGTATGTACATTGGCATGGTTGTGGCATGGATGGTGGTTCATAATGCATGTATCTGCACTGTGTACATGTGCATGTATGTGTATTTGAAAAGTGTGCAACTGTGATGCAACATGGATGCATGTGATGTTTCATGTGATGTCAGGCTCACCTTTGGCTGTACATGCTGTGGTATGTGTATGGCTGGTGCTGCCTGGTGCAATATTGCTGTGGAAATGCTCATGTGTGTGAGTTAAAATGACATGTGTGTCGTGGAGTGTGATGCCGTGTCTGAAGTTTGACAATGCCACTCATGTACAACTGTCATGTGTGTATCAGTCCAATGTACTGTGCCCTGATGCCTGTGTTTTATCTCTCCCTGTCTGCAGCGTCGACTGATGAAGAGGGCGGAGAGGGTGCTGTGGAGCACAGCGGCAGGGATCGCACCACCAGCCGGAGACGCAAGGCCAGCTCCCCTCCCAGAATGTCATCTCATCGGGAAGTGAAGAGTCCAGTGCCGCATCCCAGTCTGCAGCTGCCGAGGGTAGGTCCAAGAGGCGGAGGTCGGAGGTGGACTCCTCGGCAGCAGAAGGGGTAGCTGAGATCCCACAGGGTCCGACGGAGGAAGATGGCATGGAGTCATCCAGGTTGGTGGGGGGTTTGGTGGAGGAGGAGGCCGTGGAAGGGACACACAGTGGGTCTGGAGGTGGGGATTCCACTGCTGCTAGTGGTGCAGTGCAGGACCAGGGACAGGAGGCAGCACAGGCCGCTGCGGAGGTGCCTGTGTGCAATCATGTCCCTGATCCTGTCACTGCATCATCTGGCACCAGCAGGGATGCCTACGTCCAGACCCGTTTTCAGGGAGGGGATGAGCTCACAACAACTGGCCTTCCTCTCTCTGCGGACATGGCTATCCGGGACCGTGTTGAGCCTGTCCTGGCCAGGATAGCGTTGCGTCAACGGGGCATGCGAGTTGACGTGCGGTCTTTTCGTGAAGAGACTGCACGTCATCTCGGGTGCCTCTTTGACTGCGTTGACCTGCTGGGATGGGTAACCAGTGCTGGATTCCTCCGTGTGCTGGACCTTCTTGTGACCCCCTCCTCACCTGAACCCCCTACGCACCAGTCGTCCTCCATGCCATCTTCCTACCCATGTATTACCTGGGTACCCTGTGGAGCTGCCTCTGACCCTGCGGCCAGGCTGGTGGAGGACACATCCCTGCCACAGTCGGGAGTCGGACATCCAGCAGGGGTGGCCACCTCAACAACTGCACACCAGCCGGAGGAGGATGTGCAGGCAGCAAGAGCCAGGGCACAGGCAGAGGCACAGCAGCAGCAGCAACAAGGTGGGAGCCATGATGGCTCAGGGCCTTCAACATCGGAGGGGCAGGCATCAGCCAGAGGGCAGGAGGACCCAGGACTGGAAGTGTCTTCCGTGTGGCCGCGATTAGGCCATGCTATAGATGTGGAGCGGCAGCAGGCAGAAGAGGCACAGCTCACAATGGTCAGGGCGGAGAACTCCATGCGTAGGGCTCTGAGGCGGGCCGAGTGCCTCGAGGCAATTCGCAGGGACCTGGAGGTCCACCTGTCATCGTCCCTGCGAACCCTTGGGGCCATGGAAGAGGACCGCCTCCGGGACATCGAGCAAGAGTTCGATGATGCCCTGGCCCGGGAAATCGGGAAGTGAGCCGTCGCACTAGCCCGCTGCCATTGTACATAGTTTTTAGAGTTAGGTTTCCTTTTCCTTTTATTTGTGGTCAATGGACAATGCCACACACATTTGTATATAGTTCTATTTTTAGGTAGTTTCTTAGGTAGGTTTCATTTGTTTGGTTGGTTCTCATGGACCCTTTACATAGTTGGACAATGGATTGATTTGATGTGTTTTTTTGATTTTGCACATGGAATCATGGAATTTTCTTTTGGACAATGGATTGTGAATAGTTTGATCATGGATTAATATGATTTTTTTTTCATTATGGACCTGAAGCAATGGATTTTATTTTTTTACATTTCCTTTGGATTTGCGTTGGTGGAGGGAGAGTTTGGACTTTTTTTCTTTCAAATTTTTTTGGATTGGTTATAATTTTCATACACTCATCTTTTGCACATGCTTTTCATTTCATGTTTGGTATTTTTGTGTGATTTCATTTCATTTATTTATTTTTGTACATAATACTTTTTCATATTTTATTTCCATGTGTGGGATTTGCTCATTGGGTTGATGCATGTGAAAATGTGGGTTTACACAATCAATGCCAACAAGTGTATCTGTGTGACGGACATGTGTTGATGTACATTGTTGACTTTTGTCAGTGTGGGGTGGATTGGGAAATCATTGCGTCTCAAGAATGGGGTGGCGTGATGTGGTTTATTGGTGTAGAAGTGGGCCATGATTGTGCTTCTTTATTTTGTGTAGGGGGGGCATGAGTGGGGGCCTGCTGGCAGGTGCCCCTGACTGCTGGGGGGTGGGAGTGCAGGGGGACATGAGTGGGGGCCTGCTGGCAGGTGCCCCTGACTGCTGGGGGCTGGGTGCAGGGGGACATGAGTGGGACATGAGTGGGGGCCTGCTGGCAGGTGCCCCTGACTGCTGGGGGGCGGGGGTGCAGGGGGTCATGAGTGGGGGCCTGCTGGCAGGTGCCCCTGACTGCTGGGGGGTGGGGGTACAGGGGGACATGAGTGGGACATGAGTGGGGGCCTGCTGGCAGGAGCCCCTGACTGCTGGGGGTGGGGCTGCTGGGGGACATGAGTGAGGGCCTGCTGGCAGGTGCCCCTGACTGCTGGGGGGTGGGGGTCCAGGGGGACATGAGTGGGGGTCTTCTGGCAGGTGCCCCTGACTGCTGGGGGGTGGGGGTGCAGGGGGACATGAGTGGGACATGAGTGGGGGCCTGCTGGCAGGTGCCCCTGACTGCTGGGGGTGGGGGTGCAGGGGGACATGAGTGGGGGCCTGCTGGCAGGTGCCCCTGCTGCTGGGGGGTGGGGGTGCAGGGGGACATGAGTGGGACATGAGTGGGGGCCTGCTGGCAGGTGCCCCTGACTGCTGGGGGCTGGGGCTGCTGGGGAACATGAGTGGGGGCCTGCTGGCAGGTGCCCCTGACAGCTGGGGGGTGGGGGTGCAGGGGGACATGAGTGGGGGCCTGCTGGCAGGTGCCCCTGACTGCTGGTGGGTGGGGGTTCAGGGGGGCATGAGTGGGGGCCTGCTGGCAGGTGCCCCTGACTGCTGGGGGGTGGGGATGCTGGGGGACATGAGTTGGTGATCACTAGTGGAAGGTGACATGTGTGCTGGCTGGGGGGCATGGCCAGGGGTGCAGGGTAGTCCCCTGTGTTGTGGGTTGCCTGCAGGGGCCGTGAATGGGGTGGAGGGCACACCTCAGAGGACCCACACTGCCAATTCTCGTGTGGGACTCCCCGTGCACCCCACTGGATACACGAACCCGCTCTGACAGCGGAATCGCGTTTGAAAGTTCACGCGAACCCCAGTAATACACGTACCCCACTCGCACAGGGCCCTTTCTTGTGTGAAAATTCCCGCAAACCCCAGTAATACACATACCCCACTCACACAGGGCCAATCGTGTGTAAAACTTCCCACGAACCCCAGTAATACACGTACCCCACTCGCACAGGGCCAATCGCGTGTGAAACTTCCTGCAAACCCCAGTAATACACGTACCCCACTCGCACAGGGCTCTTCGCTTGTGAAACTTCCCGCGAACCCCAGTAATACACGTACCCCACTCGCACAGGGCCCTTCGCGTGTGATACTTCCCATGAACCCCAGTAATACACATGCCCCACTCGCACAAGGGCCTTCGTGTGTGAAACTTCCCGCCAACCCCAGTAATACATGTGCCCCACTCGCACAGGGCCCTTCGCATGTGAAACTTCCCACGCACCCCTGAAATACACGTACCCGCGTGTGAAACTTCCTGCACACCCCCGAAATACATGTACCCCACTCGCACAGGGCATTTCTCGTGTGAAACTTCCCGCGCACCCCTGAAATACATATACCCTGCTCTGATCACGTGTGAAACTTCACGTGCACCCCCGAAATACACGTACCCTGCTCCGATCGTGGTGAAACTTCCCGCAAACCCCAGTAATACACGTCCCCCACTCGCACAGGGCCTATCGTGTGTGAAACTTCCCACACACCCCCGAAATACACGTACCCTGCTCCGATTGCGTGTGAAACTTCGCACGCACCCCCGAAATACACGAACCCTGCTCCGATCCCGTCTGAAACTTCCCGCGAACCCCAGTAATACATGTACCCCACTCGCACAGGGCCTATCGCGTGTGAAACTTCCCGCGCACCCCCAAAATACATGTACCATGCTCAGATCGCGTGTGAAACTTCACGCGCACCCCCGAAATACACGTACCCTGCTCCGATCACGTGTCAAAATTCCCACAAACCCCAGTAATACACATTCCCCGCTTGCCATGTGCTGTGTGGCGGCCCTGTATACTGGTCCAGGGTTAGCGCAGCCCTTTGTGCTGGATTGGGGATTTTGATGGCTTTTCCTTGCGCGAGGGGCATTCTTGGGGGCGTAACTGGCGCTGCTGCAGGGTCGCTGCACCACTCTGCGCCACGGCTGGTTTTGGTAGCTGAAATCCATGAAAACGCTGTGCGCGGAAATGGATTTTAGCGCACGCGGCAAGCGCTGACAATTGCACGCACACACTGTGCGCCAGCCGCGTGCTCCACTTGTGCACTTAATTCTATGAATTACCCCCTTAGTCTTGACCGCCGCCATCGCTACCCTGATTGGTCTAGCTTGTCCAGAGGTTACCCTGTTCCAAGAAACTAGGCTGGCCTTCTGAACCTCTGCCCCTCCAGGTCCGAGTTCAGAAATCCTTCTTAACAAATTGGTGTACAGCGGTGGGATAGGACTGAAGGTATCGAGTGTTGCATACTAGTGTAGGCATTTCAAGCTATTTCTAACAGGACACATAGTGAATTGTTGTAGTACAACTTTTGAAATGCCATTGTCCTATCTAACAGTATGGAAACAAGTACCTTGTTAACTTTAAATGCTTCTACATCTGAAACATTGAAAAAGATGTGTGCTGAGAGAGGTGTCTCCTCTCGGGGCACAAAAATGGAAATGATCCAAAGAATCATGGCCTGGCAAGAAGCTCAGCTTAGTGCAATAGTTACAGAGGACAGTGCAGAAGGAGGTTGGGCTGCTCTCACTAGTAGAACTGATAGTTCTGCTGCTGCACTGGTCCACAGTAACCATGAGGACATGGAGGATGTAATGTCTAATGTTTCCTCTGTCAGTGCTGATGGGGAGGCCATACTCGAATTCAAGAATCAAGAGCTGCTGTTTAGGCAGAAGGAGCTTGAGTTCAACATGGCCAAACTAAAGATAGAGCAGGCAGGAAAAAAAAAGACAGGGATCACCAGTTGGAACTGGCCAAGCAACAAGTTGCCAATGGGTCCAAGGTTCCTGGACATGGGTCTGGGGCCTCCTCTCATTCAAGGTTTCCAAAAGATCTGCTCAGTGCATATGAGGAAAAGAATGACATTATGGACTGGCTGAATACATTTGAGTATGCATGTGAAGTTCAACAAGTTGACAATGCTGATAAAATTGCCTGCCCCATTCTGGCTGCAGTGCCATTATAGAAATGTCGAAAGATGATAGAGCAGATTTTGCAATGTTGAAGCAAACTCTCATCTTAAAGTTTGGAAAGACTCCTGCCCAATACTTAAAAATATTCAGAGAGTATAAGAAAAAATAAGGTGGTACTTGGGTATCTTATGTAACTGAATACTTAAAGACTTGACTTGCTGGGTCGAAGGTTACAAGGTTTCTACCTTTGAAGGTATGATAAGTCTTGTCATGCTGGAACATATTTTTGCATCTTCTTCCCCTGAGCTTAAGCAGCATTTGGCAGATTCAAAGGAGATAGATCCTAAGAAGCTAGCCATTGCAGCATATTTATGGGTGTCACATCGAGTGTCCCATAAGGACAAGACTCATCCTGGTAAGCAGGAGGAAGGGAAAAGGTCCCAAGATAAGAAGGGTGGAGAAACTGATAAATCTTCTTCCCAAAAAGGCCACAAAAAGAAAAATAAAGATAAGACACAAGAGAACTCACAGGGTAGTGGAGGTCAGCCTCCGAAACAGAACTCTGGCTATAATAAGCCTCCCTATGTGAACAGACCCAATGGATCTTGTTTTGCTTGTGGAGCAACTGAGCACATGAAGGAGGATCCCAGATGTAAGGTCAAAACCTCGGGGTCCACTCTGCTAATCTGGCCTTCTCCTCCCCAGTGGGATAGAAGCTGAGGTAGTTTTAGTTTCCCTGGGTTCCTGGGAGCCTAAAGTCTCAGAGGCTCATGCTAGGATTCCAGATAACACCAAGCACTACTTTAAAGAAAGGGGGCCTCATTACGAGGTATGCCAGTAGCCATGCCGCTATTGGCGGCATGGCTGCCGGCAAAACCGCATCCGTGTCCATGTCCTCGGAATGAGGACTTACTGGACCATTCGAGTTCAGATGGCCCGGTAATTCCTCACTCGAGGACACGGACACGGTTCATCCCCATTCCCATTTCAGCCCCCATAGGGCTGAATGGGAATGGGAGAGGGAGCAAACAACGGGCCATAACGAGATGGCCCGTTGTTTGCTCCCTCTTCCCCTCGCGGGACCCGGTATGCACGCCTGGTTTTCCCAGGCGTGCTTAACGTGTCCCGCGAGGGGACCTCGTAATGTGGCGGAACGGGTTGAATGGCGCCGCAGCCTTTTACGGCGCCGTTTAACCCATTCCGTCAGGGTCGTAATGAGGCCCAGTGTGCTGATCAATGGAGTAGATACTCCAGCTCTTAGGGATAGTGGGTGCAGTCGGACTGTAGTGGATTCTACTTTGGTAGACCCAGAGGAAGTTGCCAGAGCTACTCTGATTCCCACTAAGTTGGCTGACGGCCCACCCTCCATGTTCCCAGTAATACCTGGAAATCTTACTATCAATGGTACAGCTGTCTGGATTCCAGTGAGCATACAGAGGAGTTTCCCGGGAAATGTCTTGCTGGGAAATGATCTCAGAGCTTTAGGGCTTGTGGGAGATACAGCTGACAGACCCTGGACAAGGTCTCAAACAAGGGCTGCACTGGCCAAGACCAATGCCCTGCCCCAGCCAAAGGGGAAACCCAAGGCTAAAGGAGTAAGAAAATCAAAAAGAGGGAAAGAGAATATTCCCCCAAATTCACCCACCACTGAGGTGGAGGTAGTTGGTCAATCACCCGGACCTGATGAGGAGGTGGTGCTGCCGGAAGTGTTTGACCCCAATGACCATCCTGAACTAAAGGATTTGTTAGTAGAAGGTGGTCCTGACAGGGAAGGGAAGAATTCAGTAAAGGCCAGCGTGAGTGCCCATCTCTGGAAGGCCTAAGGAGACAGGCCTGCTCCCAGCTTGAGGGCGAACCTCCTGGGATGCATTGGATTTATTGGGAAGTTGGCCTCCTGTATAGTGAGCCCACAGAGTCTATAGAAGGAGACCATAGGAGGTTGGTGGTTCGCCTTGCTGTACGACCCTTCCTCCTGCAGCTGGCACATGAAGTGCCCCTTGCTGGTCACCTTGGCATTAAGAGGACCAACCAAAGGTTATCCATGCACTTTTACTGGCCCAAGATGGGGGTGCAAATAGAAAGTCACTGCAGCAGTTGTGCCACCTGCCAGTTATCTGGTAAGAGTGGTTCAAAAATCCAAGCTCCATTTTTACCACTACCAGTTGTGGGGGTACCATTTGAGAGGGTAGGGATCGACATTGTTGGTCCCCTTAACCCCCTAACATCCTCAGGCATTAGGTTTATCCTGGTGCTGGTTGACCATGCCACCAGATATCCTGAGGCCATCCCATTGAAAACTGTGACTGCCAAGTCAGTTGCAAAAGCTTTACTGGGCATCTTTACTAGGGTTGGCTTCCCTAAAGACGTTATATCTGACAGAGGCAGCAACTTTATGTCTAAGTATATGCAGGCTATGTGGAAAGAATGTGGGGTCACCTATAAGTTTTCCTCCGCATACCACACCCAGACCAATGGTCTGGTGGAAAGGTTTAACAGAACCTTAAAAAGCATGATTGGGGCTCTGGAAGAACCTCAAAGAAGAAAATGGGATCTTCTATTGCCATGCTTACTGTTTGCCTACAGAGAGGTACCACAAGAGGGTGTTGGCTTCAGCCCCTTTGAACTTCTGTTTGGTGAACCTGTGCGGGGACACTTAGCCATAGTCAAGGGGGGATGGGAGATGCCCACTCCCCCTATTACTACCAACGTAGTAGACTATGTGTTAGGGCTCAGAAAAAGGATGGTACTTCTGATGGGTCAGGCTAGTGACAAGTTGAAGGCAGGACAAGCTCTGGTGAAACATTGGTATGACCAGAAAGCTTCCCTCATCAATTTCACACCTGGTCAGCAAGCCCTGATCATGAATCCCATAAGGCCTAGAGCTTTACAGAACAAGTGGTCGGGCCCTTACACAGTGGTGGAGCCCCTGGGTGAGGTCAACTATTTAGTGGACCTTGGAAGGCCTAGACAGGCCCCAACAGTGTGCCATGTAAATAGGCTGAAGGCTTTCATCCCAAGAGTTGAAACCGCAGCACTGCTATTGGCTTCAGATGTTGAGGAGGAGGAGTCTGAACCTCTACCTGACCTTTTTCAAAGCAGTCCTTCAGATAGATCCTTTGAGGGTGTCCGAGTGGCCCCTCACCTGACTTCCGATCAGCAGACTGAGGTGAAAAGTTTGCTTAGGCAATTTTCCCCCCTGTTTTCACAGTCCCCTGGTTTGACACCTTGGTGCAAACATAACATAGACACAGGAGACAGTGTACCTACCAAACGTAGGGGATACAGGATGTCAGACAAAGTACAGTCTTACATTAAGACAGAGGTCAACAAGATGTTGGATCTTGGGGTGATTGAACCCTCCAGTAGTCCTTGGTCCAGCCCTGTGGTTTTGGTTACAAAAGCAGGTACTTCTGAATTGACGTTCTGTGTGGATTACAGGGCTCTGAATGCTGTCACCAAGACAGATGCACACACCTTGCCTCAAACAGATCAGCTGGTGGATACCTTAGGTGCCTCCAAGTACCTCTGCACGTTTGACCTCTCTGCAGGCTATTGGCAAATAGCCCTTGCAGAACATGCCAAGGAGAAGACAGCGTTCTCAACTCCAGAGGGTCTTTACCAGTTCAGGGTAATGCCTTTTGGGTTGAAGAATGCACCTGCCATTTTCCAGAGGCTTGTGAATCATGTGTTGAATGGGTTGGATGAATTCACTCTTGCATATCTGGATGATATAGCAGTTTTCAGTGCCACCTGGAAGACCATGTGAAACACTTTGGGATTGTGTTACAGGCTCTTCAGAAGGCCCACTTGACCATAAAGGCCAGTAAATGCCAGATTGGACAAGGCTCAGTGGTTTACCTTGGACATGAAGTAGGTGGAGGGAGGATACAACCTCTACCCAGTAAAGTACAAGCATTACAAGACTGGCCTACCCCCACTACACAGACCCAAGTGAGAGCCTTCTTAGGACTCACTGAGTATTACAGAAATTTCATGGCAGACTATGGCACCATAGCTGCCCCTCTGACTGCTCGCACCACTCCAAAGAAACCCAAGAAGGTAACTTGGACTGAAGAGTGTGAGGAGGCCTTCAATGGCTTAAAAGACTCCTTGTGCCAGGCCCCTGTTCTCAGGGCCCCTCATTACCAAAGACCTTTTATTGTGCAGACAGATGCCTCTGACACTGGGATAGGAGCTGTACTATCACAATTAGATGAGAAGGGTAAGGAACACCCTATTGGCTTCATTAATCGCCAGTTTAAGGACAGAGAGCTCAGATGGTCCACAGCAGAGAACAAATGTTTCTCTGTTGTGTGGGCCCTTAGGAAGTTGAGGCCCTACCTCTATGGGACCCACTTCACTGTGAAAACTGACTAAAAGCCCTTAAAGTGGCTAATGAACATGAAGGGAGAAAATCCAAAGTTGCTTAGGTGGTCCATAAATCTGCAAGACTTCGACTTCACTATTGAGCATAGACCACGTGTCCAACATAGCAATGCTGATGGGTTGTCCAGAATGTTTATCCGACCCGAACAAGAAACTTATCCAGGGGTGGATTAGTTCTCCCTGTCCTTAGTCTGGGAAGGGTGAGTGTTAGAAAAGATTTCATATTTGATTGTAATTTTCCCTGCATGTGTCAACCCCCAAACTTTTTGCTGCTGTTTAAACGCCTGTAACTAAACTTTGCCAGAGAAGCACAGCCCTCAGGTACACTCCTCTGGTCTTTCGCTCACTTTTTATGGGGAAACTGGCATGCCCTTAAGACAGTCAGTACTGGGAGACTTTGTTTAACTTAGTCCTTTCCTCATGTTGCAGCTTTTGTGCAACATGTAACAAGAGTACAATGTAACTTACTTTACCGCACCCTTGGGTCTCTAGTCTTTCCAAAGGCCCTAGAAACTCTCGATGGACTTGTTATGAACTGTGCAGATGTGTCAGGGACAGGACTGGTGGCAGCTATCATTTATCTTATGTTTTGAACATTTTTTTGCCATGTTAACCGCGCTTACCGCGTTTGGCACGAATAGGTTGCCTGGATCCCAAAATGGCCATTCCACGAGGTTCTTTGTCCTGTCCTTTGGCCATCTTGCCCCTTCACCTTCCCCAGGTCGAGTTGACCCGGGTCAGTCCTTATTTGGTCATGCACTTTCCTGCAAAACCCAACGCTTTCACAGGCTTCTGCATGCCATGTGTGTGTACCTCCAGGATGTGGGCTGGGATGTCTGTTCCCAATACATATCCTGGGTGCCAGAGAGTCTGGAGTGTCTTGAATGCCTGGGACCACCTTCGTCCATGATTGGTACATGTATGGAGTGAGTGTTTGTGAGCAGATCTCTCATTGGGTCCTCTCCGTTTTGGCGTGAAGGGAACTATGGATAAGAGGAGGCTGAAACACCACTACCATGTCGATCTCCTGAGTTCACACCGAACAAGGGATAAGGAGCCAACTATCCTGCAACAAGAAGCCGAGTCGAGGAACCGCTGGTGACCCACTGGAAGGTTTGGCACCCTGAGCCCGCTGTCGTCCTGCCAGACCCCTCTGCATCTGATCATCCTAGAAGGTCTGCGAAGGCGCTTCAACCCATTGGAATAGTGGGACCAACTATTCTCGGCACCTTCATCAAACCCTGCAAGTAAGCCCCTTTGGAAGTGTCCCTGGGCCAACCGATGGGATGACCAGCTTACACGGGACGTTTGCTCTGTCACCGCCGCCGTTTTAGGGAAGCCCTCGAAACTTGGCCTACTGCTAGCTCTGCGTCCACGGCACCCTCACACCGAATTTCGTACACTTGGCATTCCCAGGTCTGAAGTGAGACGAGTGCGCCCGGACCAGAGTACACGCGGTTGCCATGTTGCCCTGCTGTGGTAACGACCTGTGCACGTTCGGTGCATTTGTGACCCCCTCGACCCTGAATCCTGCTACAGCGGAATCTACACGGTGTCGAGACATCCTGATTGTCGCATCCGAAACTGCCAGCAACGTGAACTGAACTGGCGAAGTCTGGGTCTGCCTCCGTCGGGGACCGGTGAGTAGTCCATACCCCAATCACTGGCTCCTCATGCAAGAGACCATTTCTTTTCTACTGTTGTTACGAAATAGTGACTCTATCCCGCACTCTCAACCTGCCTCTGCCCGCAAGTGGAGGTCCTGCTTGAATAGTGGGGACTTGTTCTTCATCGACTGCATCCACCTTCCTGAGCTGCTAGAGACCCTTGAAGAGACCCTATTTTGTTCATTGGTACCAGCGCATGCAGGTGCTATTGAGCATAAGGCTCCTCTCTTCGTAGGGCCTGGACTGCCTCTTAGTTAGGTGCATTTCTGATATTGAACTGGGTCTAAAGATTACTTGCACTGCCTGTCTTCCTCCCCATCTAGGTGGTCTACATATTCTGTGCTGTTAACTCCTTAGACCCCTCAGTCTTGTATATATATTGTATTGATTGTAATGTGTTGGTTTACTTTAGTATTACTGTGACTCTTTGCTATGGTCTACTTTACAAAGGCCTTGTAATAAATGTGTATATATTCTTAATATAACACCTCTCTGGAGTAATTTGTAAGTGTCCTTGCTTTGTGTGCTCATTGAGGTCTTACAGTCACCCTCAGCCCTCTTGAGACTTAGTCTTGACTGCCGCCATCACTACCCTGATTGGTCTGGCTTGTCCAGAGGTTACCCTGTTCCAAGAAACTAGGCTGGCCTTCTAAACCACTGCCCCTCCAGGTCCGAGTTCAGAAATCCTTCTTAACAGTGATGTGGAGCAGAGTCAGCAGACAGAGGTTGGGTTGAGAGCTCTGGACCATGATGGTACTATTTAGATAGAAATTGATGAAGGCTTTGGAGGACTGCAAGGGGGCCAAGAGGACCTCCCACTATGTGCCACCATTAATGGGAGAGGAGGAGAGAGGAGATAGAAGAGAGACCATATGAAGGGTCCATAGGTCTGACAAGGGAACAACAAAGAGGATGTCGTGAATGACTGTCTGGAGAAAGCGCTGATGTGGGTATCAGCGATAGAAAGATCTAGATTGGAGACCAGGATATCCCTCTTGATCTCTTTTTTTCCATACTTAGTAAGAGGGATAGGCTACGAGATAGAGAAGCAGTTGGAGAAGATGGAGGAAATCGAGAGCACCATCGAGGGTGTGATGGGGAAGTTTGAGGAAGTGAGAGAGATATAGAGGGAGAGGATCATACCCCAGCACAGCTCAATGCAAGATGCAAAGAAAAAGGAGGGAGGTCACAAAGTATGGAACAAAGCAAGAAGAACCAAGGCAGTTGAACAACACAGCACAAACAGTAACCACAATGGAGTGGGAACCAAGAGAGTTAATAGAAGTACACACAAGTCCAGGCAATTTAATTGAGAGCAGTATTGGCTGCTCCACTGCCCGCACCTTTCTTACCTTTTGGTCGCTGCTGGTGGAAGACTGTGCAGCGTACTCTCAGTCTACACTGGTATCCCTTCATCTCCAAACACCTGTGGCACACAAAACTGTAGCCTTGTCCTGCACAGGCTTTGCTGCAGAAGGTCCGATCCTCTGTTCTTAAAGGGTACGCTGTGTGGACGTAGTGCAACGTGCAACTTTTCAGACAGCCAGCGTCTTCTATGGTACTTCAGAGCACAACATAATGGCCTTGTCCTGCTCTAGACTTTCAGATCACTTTCTTTGAGGCATCCCTGGACACATGAACATGGAAACGTGAAGCCCCTTGGCTGTGAGGGTTCAACAGTGCTGCTACATTAAACACAGTTCTTCTAGTATTGGAGGTGGATCTGACATTATTGAACATTCCAATATTATAGTCTTACAGATCACAAAGAGAGCAGAAACCCATTGTTCTCTAAATTGTAGCACTTGGTGACTATATGGCATGGTGGTGCTCTACGTTGTACTATCAGTGCAGGTGTACTTAGGAACCTGCAAGAGAAGTGGGGAACTGATTGCCCCCAAAGATGCAGAAAGTGCTGTAGCAACCTGTAGGGTGGAAGGTTGACAAGAGACAGGCCACGCCGCTTGTTGAGCATACGTTAGTTCTTGGTCTATAGTGGGATGTATGGAGTCAAGTAGGTGTAACATCTTCAAGGGTAAAGCTAGTGGCCAGTGTATTACACTGTCTCCACCTGAAGTGAATGTCAGCAGCAAACTTCAGGTTCCTCCTTGGTACTGCAACATAGATTGATGATGAACACAATGCAAAAATAAGAATTAATACATAACCAGTTTTAATTAGAAGAAAAACTACTTAAGTTAATGCTAACCATTTAAAATCCAATTACTGGGTACATTAAAAGGCAGTGATAGCCGACCTTTAGTTACCCATACATAGGAACCCCTCAAAGTTCTATTGTTAATAACCTTTGTTTCGGATAACGAATTTGATGGAAATTTCGAAAGCGATTAAGGACTCATCCCCACACCCCCATTCCCTGAGACTGCAAAGTTTCGTAAACATTTGTTAAAAGATAAAAAAAAAGTTATTGTTATGTGAACAAAATAATTTCTCCAAAAAGAAGGCCAATGTTTGCCAAAGAGCACAGCCCAAACCGCTGGATGGATTTGGACCAGGTCTGAAATAACTTGGGAACAAACCGTTGCATGGTTTGGGGTTATTCCGTGCAGTAGTTATTTAAATATTTAATGGAGAATAGGGTGCCCCTTCACAAAAATAGATAGCTTTATCTCAACGATTTATCCAAAACAAGGATACTTTAGAAATGAAATGGCCACCATCATGTTGTTCTCTCAATGCGAGAGATATTCAAGGTTATAGCAGAGGATATGGGAAAATGAAACGCAGGAAAACATGTATTTGAAGGTCAAAACACATGCAAATACCATCAGGCTAGAGGAGAGGGAGGGGCTGGCTAGAGGGAACCAAGTGAAATTTGGGAGTTGGAGGGTATCTAGGGATGCAAAGCCTTCTGCGGTCTCAGCTATAGCATCCAATAACCACCATCTCAAAGCAAACTGCATCACAGAAACAGTGTGTTTTGTGGGAGGAGGCTATCTGGGCAATGCTGGCACCAATGAGGGGGGGATTTAGGGAGGGCCTGGGGGGCAGGAACGCATTTTCTCCCTGACGTTTTGCTGATATTTGTGGTTATCAAAGACTATGTGTGGTTTTCAGTGCCCACGGTTACAGTGTATTTACATTTTTCTAATGATATTCTTACAGCTATAGTGACGGGGTGAAAAATCACTAGTCATGGCCTACGAGTGCTACCCATCGATGCAATAGCTAGGACAGACCCTGCTTAGCTTCAAAGTGAGGAAGGGGCCAGCCTCCTCAGGACATGTTCACAATAAATGAACCAAACTTTCAAGACCATGTAGAGAGATGGCCGGCCCTTTCCTTGTTTTGAAGCTAAGCAGTGTCATTACTGCTATGAAGCTAAGCAGGGTTAGTCCCATTTACTGCATGGATGGGCGATCAAATGGGCATCCAAATTATTTTATTTTTTTAAACTGTGCTACTGTCAGTCCTTGAAAGTTTTGCACTCAGAGATAATTTTTTGCCTTTTGCTGAATTGCATTCTGGTATTTGTAGTCTCCCAGTCAATAATAATTTAAAAAAAATAGAAATGTTTACAGCAACGGTGGGTTTCCCATCCCAGCAGTAACTGAGATGAATCCTGCTTAGATTCAAAGCAAGGAAGGGGTCTGCCCCCTAAAGCCATGTTAGCCTAATAAAAGAGAACACCTAGAGAAAGATGGCCTAAGTGGGCTGGAATCTTCCTTGCTTTGAAACTAAGCAGGGTTGGTCCTGGTTACTGCATGGATGTGAGACAGTCCGCAGTCCCCAGTCCTGAATGCTGTGTGTTTTCTTAGTTTTAAATATCTCATAACACATGACATCCACATTATTTTTTTTAAACCATGCTACTGTCATACTTCAAAGGTTTTGCATTCAGAGAACAATTTTTTGACTTTTGCGGAATTGCATTCTGGTAGTTGTAGTCTCACAGGCAAGATGGGGGGAATAATGCCACAATTGTACACTTTTTGCCTAACATAGTTCAGTAAGGATTTATATTTTGGAGTGACACTATGGTATGTGTACTTTTCAAGTTAGACTTATAAAGCAGAGTATTGTTGAAAGCCAGACATGGGGGTGAGGAAGGTTAATGATGAGTGGACAAGTAAGTCATGAGCATTTGCCCACAATGTGGCAAGAGAGTTTGCAATCTTGGACACTGGTGGATTTATTTTCCCCTGATTGTCGCTGCTTTTCAGGGCACCAGTAAAGGACACATGTGGTTGGACAGGGAAACTTTTTTTCAAAGGGCAGATATAACACCTTGGGTTTTTATGAGGTTGGCAAACTTGAACAAATTTCTGGCTACCAGGATTTTACTCCGCTTGCCATGTTCCCAGTGCAGACGTTTATTCACAAGACCACAAGCACTTGTTTCTTATTGGAATTTTGTTTTCCATGGAATATTTCACTACAGATTGCTGGGTTTGAAAGGTGAACACCTTTCATACTTTGCCAGAATATTTATTGGAACATTTCCTCTCTCAGGTTACTTTTCTGGTGTTCATTAATTTTTGTAAAATTCCAATGTTATTTTGTCTTGCACACTTTCGTCTAAGGAGTCTGTCTATTGAACTGCATTTGTATATTTCACTTTAAGATATATGTTCACTTACTGTGCATATGTTCATGGGTGCCAGCTTTTGATTTTGGCTAGGGGGGCAAAAGTACCTGGGCATATGTTATTTTTGCAGCAGGTCATTGTTTTCCCCTTACGTGCTGCTTAAATGTGGTTAGCTGGGGTCGTCCGATGTATGACAACAGTCACCAGCAGACAGGCCATAAAACAAGGGGCTTGTAGCACGCTGCTTAACCAAAGTGTGTGATCCTCAGAAAATAATGTAATCACACGGGGCATTAACTAAAACATTGGGAGTTCTCAAAGCCTGCATTATTTTATTCATAATAGATATTTTTTACAGCTACAGTTATATTGGGGGTGATAAGTCAGTGGTGATCTGTTTCTCCCATCCATGCAGTAACCGCTGTCTAGTCAAATGGTCAAAAACAAAGGATCGAATGACCATTTGATCGAAAGTCAAATGGTCGAAAAAAAAGGTCAAATTTTGTATTTATTTATTTATATATATATATTTTTAGTTTAGGTTGGTAAAAAAAATGTTTTTTAATAAAGAAAGGGGGGTTGCGGGGGAACCCCCCCATAAAAAAAAAAAAATCAACCATTTCTTCGACCATTTGACTGTCGATGAAATGGCATTCGATCATTTGGTTTTCGACCAACTGACCTACAACTGCAGTAACCATAACCTTCCCTAGCTTCAAAGTCAGGAAGAGGCCAGCCCCCTCAGGCCACGGTGCCTAATAAGAGAGGCAAAGTTACAACACCACTTAGAGCAACATGGCCTATGTGCGTATATTCATGGGAGCCAGCTTTTGATTTTCGCTATGGGTGCAGAAAGTACGTGGGCATTTGTTATTCTTGCAGCCAGTCATTTTTTTCACATTTCTGTGGTGCTTAAATATGGTTATTTGGGGTCATCAGATATATAACAACAGTCACCAGGAGACCAGCCATAAAACAAGGGGCTTGGAGCATGGGACATGTCATTTCGACACGGCCAGTTAGGCACAATACATTATGATGCCGACTGTTTCGCTGCAGGTCTCCATTTGGTGTGCTTAGTTAGACGCAGCCAATTGGGTGCAGGGACCTCTCGGTGCCAGGATGTTTTGGCACGAGAGGTCGCAATTGGAGTGCCATGAACCTGATGGCAGTTTGCATTTTGTACCTCTAGGCGCAAGGATGTTTTGGCTCTATAGGTCGCAAATGGAATGAACCTGCAGGCACTTTGCATTTTGTAATATGGATTTAACGTGAAAAACATTTATTTACTGCAACATTATAAAACAGGATGGGACATGTATTACACCATCACAAAGGAGTGTGTGAGTCCCTCTACGGAGAACGAACATGGGTCAAATACCCTGTTCTATTGAATTTCTTCAACTCAGGAGGCTCTCCAACCATGTTTTAGCTCACTGCACCCTTCATAGAGGAGAAGTATTCATTTGCATATCAGTCTTTGTCCCATATTAAAAATGAAACAAACATATTTACTGCAACATTATAACACAGAATGGAACGTGCATTACACCGTCCCTGGACAATATTATACAATTGAAAAAACAAAATTGCCTCTTAAAAAAATATATAGTCCTCGTAGCATCGGGCCTGATGTCTTCAATTGGCCTGTACCCAGCCATTTAAGGTGGCTTCTCCCACTGTGACCCAACTGCGAACATCGACAGCACAAAACTTTGCAGTCAGTTAGGTCTGGTGTGGGCAGCAGTAGGGGAAGTTGGTCACGTTGGAGCTTGCGGTTGGTGTGATGGTGGAGGTGGATGGTGTGTAGGTTGATGCTATGGCATATGTTCAATTACATACATAGTTCAGCCAATGGGCTTTTATGTTGTCGTGTTCATGGGCCTTGCAATAGTCACCGTCCACATTGTCCCAGTCAAGTGCTGTATTTGAACCAAAGAACCCAAACTTTGAGATTGCACATTTGACAGTGTACCTTTTTTTCAGAACTTGCACTGCACTTGTTCTACCTCTTTTAGGGAGTGGTGCTTCCCCAACATGAAGTATCTCCAACTGTCTGCATTTTTTTTTCATGCCACATAATATTTTGGTGAGATGGATTCAGAATTCAAATGACCTAATCGCTGCTACTGTTGTGTTAATGCATGGTGGACAATGCCTAACTTGGGAGGAACATGTAATACAATAAAAAAAGACATGACAAAAAGGAATATGCCACTAGACATAACAATATAAAAAAAAAAGAAAATAACTAACAAAATAATGAATTGACAAACAGAACAACTGACAGGACAAAGGAAAGAGATAAATGGACCCGACTGGCTGCCAATGTACACGTGGCTATAAGTCATGTGTAGGCATGTAAGCTTGGTGTGCAATACAATTGGCAAGTGGTGTATGTCTGGGTACCGCATAGCAGTGTCAATGTACCACGCTGCTTGATTAGGCTTTCTCATTGATGTGGCTATATAATGCTTGGAATACGATTGGTCGTTACATTTTGAAAACGGCGGGTGTAAGTAGACAACAGTCCTCTCCAGTCCCTTATTTTCACTTTCCACAGCTTAAAAAAACATATTTTACTTTTTTTTGTCCTCCTCTGATTCTACACTACATAACTCTTCCTTCAACAACTTACAGATCCCCTACTGCCATTCAAACCAAACAAATAGAGGTGCAGGAGAAATAATGAATATAGCCAAGTTACATGTCTTGTATATATTGATATATGCCATACATCCCTTGTTATTTGGAAGATGATCCTTCAGAATTCCTTTTTACTTTGCATTTTGGGACTTGTAGTACAGGACACCTGACGGACAAAACAAAAGTACAAGTCACAAAATGGAACAACAAAAAACAAGAGCTGGATGGGCAAATTTCGAATTACATGGAGACATGCAAACACACACATACACACAACACTGCAAACTCACACTCAATGTCTCACAATGCACACATACAGACACAGGTGCACATGCGTGCGCACACACTAACACTCACCTTCACGGATCAAATTCACACTGCACACAAAATCCCACACACACAAGTTCACACCATGTACACAAACAAGCTCACACCAAGCACACACACATTCCATGCACACCCTCTCAGATGACATTCACACCCTCACACCACACACTGCCGCTTACAAAGCACATATGTTCAAAAAGAGGACTACATGCATTATTGAACAGAAAAAATGAAATAAAAAAAATCACATTAATGCTGAATGCTTCCATTGAAGAACCCTGCCCTGCAGGAGTTTGAGTCACATCACTTTACGATTATGCTACAATTATGTCATTGTTTGTATTCTCACAAGTTTCATACTGCCTTTTATCATTGAGCATATTAAATTATAGGCTAAGTATAAAATGTATGCCCTGTAAAGCACCAAGCCATTGTGACCTAGTGGTTAAATGCTGGGCCTTCAACTCTGGCAAACCAGCGTTCAAGGTTGCATGTTTCTATATTTTTTATTTAAGTAATTTAATTTATTTAAAAGAAAAGCAACGCAACTGGGAGGTGGTGAGGTTTGTTGCAGTGCAGTCTTCCGATTTTATTTGGCATGAGGGCGTTTAGAAGTGGCTGCAGCGTCAGCCACATCTATACATCCGTTTTGCCAAAATAACGGCACTATAATGGCTTTTGCACCAAAAAGGGTGTGCTAAAATGGGCGCTGCGGCGGAAAGGCTGTGCCAAATCTGCATGTGACAAAATGCCACTGCCAAAACGGGTTGTACCGCTTAGAGCACACTGCTTAACCAAAGTGTGTGGTCCACGGCAAATACTTTAATCTCACTGCAGATTGCCTAAAATGGAATAACAGAACCTTTGACATTCAAGAAAAAAACTGTAGTTGCAGGGATGTTAAGGTGAGAACTTAACGCAACAAAACCTCTGAAATTCAGCTAAGCCCACCTTAACTTCATGCCCCCTGTTGTGCAGCCTATGACCACAATGATGGTATCACAGATCACATCCCTGATGACATCACTAAATACATGTTGTATGAGAACACTGATGACCTTACAAATCACGTCACTGATGCCATCACTTGTGACAACACTAATTACATTGAATATAACTGATTGCAATAATACTAGAATTAGACATAACGTAATTTATAAGTTAGCTCATGAAAAGTTTGATTACCTTAATAACAATTTAGGCCGAGGAATTGGCCATGGCAAAGGCTGTGGTCACTGGCCAGCACCAAAGGCCATAGCTAGTGGTCGGCCAGTGTTACAAATTATTATAATTGTTTATTTTTAACACTCTTGATGCCCAGAACTTTCTTAGCGCGGACCCGGAGATTGAACCTGTGCGGCTCCACATTGTCTTGTTTCCAAGGCGAACACGTTGCCCCTGAGCTATCCTCCCAAAATATCAAAGTGCATGGTTAAAAGCCATGCCTAGTAGCCCATCACTGTTTTAGAATATGCAGTGGTCAGTGAAAGCTGTAGTCAGTGGCAATGGGTAAAGGCCATAGCTAGTGCCCATTAATATGTTAGAAAAAACAGTCACCACAGCCAAAGGGCGAGCCCACTGGCTACTATTGTGTTGAAGATCATGGCTAGTGGCTAATTATAGAATATATTATAATCAGTGTGGAAGGCCATAGCTAGTGGCTGTTTAGCGTTGTTTAATACATCTTAATGCTTATTGCATTTTATTATTTTAAAATATACAGTGGACCTGGCCAAAAGATGTACAAACTGATCAATGTCAAAGGCCATGGCTAGTGGTCCATTTATATCTTAGAATATATAGTGGGCAGAGCCAAAGGTTGTGCCCACTGGTCAGTGTTTTTCTAAAGCCGTTGTCTTATATTTTGGCCATGCACACAGACCATGGCTGTTACTGTTGTAATGTAATTAGTGATGTCATCTGTGATGTGATCTGTGATGTCATCATTGTGGTCATAGTCTGTGCAACAGGGCACAATACCCCAGCAAACTCTTCGAAAAAGGTGTGGACAGTTTAACCAATAAATAACAATAAAAGGCATCTGCTGGCAGACATAAATTGTGATGGCCACCAATACATATTATAATTAAACAAACTTGTCAAGATAGCATGACATTATAAGTGGGTAAACATATAAAGCCTACTGAGTCTAAACAATTTGTAGCATCAGCAGATAATAAATGCATACAATTAAGTTTCTATTTTTTTCTATGGAGAGGGACTTGTGATTTATGACTGTCACAATCTGCTGATTGCAGTAAAACACTATAATGCCAGTCCAATGTTCCTACATGTCAATCAAAAGTCACCTTCAGGAGTGCTATGCTCCCCATCTTCTGCCTCAGCTCAATGGCCAAAGACACCTACTGAGAGCCCACAGCGCATGGTATGTGAGTATCATCAAAAATGAATCTAGGCATGTCATCATTTCTGGGGTGTATGAAGCAATCTCAAGCGCAAGGGTGGGCCCAGCATATTACACAGCACACCCCAAATGGTCATTTCATTTTTTTTTACAGCGTTTTATGGGGTTGGGTCAATCCTCATTTACATATATCTTTCCCCTTTTGTAACTACTTGGCATGCAAAGAACAATGGTCTGGAGGGTTGCCCAGAGCAATGCCAGAGGTTAAGATTAATTCTAAACCTTCCAGCCATCACCTCTTTTGTTTTGCGGACAGCCTACAAAAACAGCAACAATAACTGAGCACCCCCAACAGCCAGTAAGAGGTGAGCCTTCATCTAGTTGTGCACTCTCTACTACAACTGGTTCCAGTACAGGGGCACCGCAGGTAGGGCATGCGACTCCCTCTACAACCTGGTTAGAATTTCACTTGAACTCACTTCCTTGTAGGAAGCTCACTGCTTTCCATAAAAATCTGATTTACTATAACATTATGATATTACATTGTTTTGTGATCAAAATTACATTGCTCCACCCTGTAAATGAATACATACAATCCTGTGGCAATTCCTTCCATATCCTGCATGTTTCAAAGTGTATGGGAATGGAAGAGCATCGGTAATGGGCTTGCAGCTACACAGATGGTGGATGTGTATTTGAGAGACACGTGCCAGCTTGGCAATGACAATAACCAACTGCAGAATTGGTTCTCCAAGCAATTGTGGCCAGAAGCACTTGTCTGTGCATACATTGACATCCTAAGCGACCCCGAGATGGTGTAGAGTCAGACTTAATTTTAGTGTTGCTGGTGCTATTGTCTCTGACCACAGGTCTCTGTAACGTATGTAGGACAAATCACATTCATATCTCATTCGACAATAGCCAAATGCTGCTGCTTTCAGAAGCACAGCTACATGATCCTTCAAAGATGGCAGTAGGTCATAGTTGAGTCAGAAGATGACCTGATGTACCCCAGTGGACAAGGCAGCCTTGGCAGTGGAGAGTTAGTGGAGGATAATGTGGTTTCCATTGATAGTGCTAGCTCAGGCTTTGGATATTAATTTATATTTTGGTGGTGATGGACGGTCATGTCAGAGCTGGTGATAAACAACAATTGTGATGTTGCACTCGCCCAGAGTCTGATGTACCAAGAATGCTGCATTCTGTGTTTCTGAGAATAATGTAGCTGTACATGATCAATTTACCACAACAGAGTCATTCACACACTCTCTGCATTCTTGAATATTGACTTCACTTTCCCATCTTCCAAACGAAACAGCTTCTGGAGCGGTCTCAACCATCATCTGGAGACCCTCAGTGCACGCTGGGCACCTGCAGCTGAAGGTATGGCTCCCCCTGGCTACAATGACCCTACGATTGACAGCAACATCTGTTTGAGCCCCCCACCCTCCTCTGCCCCCTGTGATGGTGTGTTGAGTCCCCCACCCTCCTCTGCCCCATGATGGTGTTTTGAGACCCCTCTTCCCCTCTGTTCCCCGTGATGGTGTGTTGATCCCCCTCCACCCTCTGACACCGAGAGGGTGTGTTGAGCCCACACAATGCACTGTGCCCTGTGATGGTGTGTTTGAGCCCCCAACGCCCCTCTGGTCCCCTGTGCTGTTCCTCTGTGCCCCCCCTTCTGTTATTTTGGACTCCGGCAACTCTATTCACTCTCCCCTCTCGTTTCTCCACCTCTCTCCACCCACCCCTCTTGTCCCCCTTGTTGTCCTTGTGCCCCCCCACCGTCCCTGGTTGGCTTGAGATGTCTGCCGATTTGTACTTCCCTCTCTTGCTGCTCCCCTTACCCTCTCCCCCTCTCATCACTGTATCCTTAGCACTTATGCATTTCAGATATGTCGCCCGACCTGTTTGTTAGCTGCTTGCTTGTCTCCCCCCCATTTGTTCTCTCCTACATTTCTCCCTCCAGCACTATGTGAAATGTCGTCTGGCCTAGTATGATAGTTGCTTGTTTTGTTCTTCTCCGTCTCCCTTTCTCCAATCCCCTCTAGCCCCCGTTCTCTTATGAAATTCGTGCACTACCCCAATTGTCATCAGATGTAGTAATGTAGCTGATTGTCCGTCTCATTCCCCCTCCCGCCCTCCTCCCCTCCTCATCATTGTCTATAGCACTTGCAGTATCTGAAATGTCGCCAGCCTGATTATGATGGTTACTTTGTCACATTCTGAATGTACCAAGGACTTGTGATAAATGTCACTGTATTTTCCTATGTTCCCTCCCTCCCCTGAAGCGCTTTGAAACATATTGTGAATAGGTGCTATATAAATAAACGATCAATCAATCAAACTCACATGTTACGTCCCTCCTGTCTCACAGAGGTCAGGGTACACATTCAATGTTCACATCTCTCCAGACTTGCAGGGGTAAGGGCATACGCTGGATTTTTATGCCTCTCCAGTCTCACTAAGGTGAGGGCACACACTCACATTGTATAAATCTCATGTCTTGCAGGGGTGAAGGCCCAGCCTGAATTTTTTTGTACCTTTTCACTGTTTTACAGGGCTGACAGCACAGTCTGAATGAGTATGTCTCTCCTGTCTTTTAAGCCCAAGAGTGGGGGCAAACACTGCATTTTTACATCTCCCTGTCTCCCAGCGCTTGGAGCACAGACTCAATTTTTTATGTCTCGCCTTTCTCACCAGGGTATCGGCACAGCCTCAATTATTGCATCTCTCTTATGTTACAGAAGAGATGGACATGCTCAATAGTTTACATCTCTCCTCTCTCGCACCATTGATGGCACAGACTCAAATTGAACATCTTTCCTGGCACACAACGGTAAGGGCACCGATTCCTTTTTTGCATCTTTCCTGTCTTACCTGTGTGAAGGCACATATTCAAATTGCATGTTTCTACTTTGTCACAGGGGCGAGGGAACAACATCATTTTCATGTCTCCCATGTCTTGCAGGAGTGGGGACACACACTGAATGTTTACAACTCTCCTGTCTTGGGGGTGAGAGCACAAACTGAATTTATACGTCTCTCTCAGGAGACATGAGCCTCACTAGGGAGTAGTCGCTTGATGAATCATTTTCAATAATTGCTTTTTAAAATGTTTTTATTTATATAGCGCAGAAACAGCCTGTCGGCATTGTGGCGCTGTTACAGAGTTAATAGGCTCCTTAGTTACAGCTACATAAAACAAGCATAAAGAAACCATACCAGTAGGTGAAATGGTTACAGTGGAACTGGAGTTAGTTACAGTGGTACAGGCAGAGGTCGAAGTGGGCGGGAGCAGTCGAGAGTGGTGCTCCTGTACTTTTTATTTATCAGTTTCACTGTTCCTATACTTTTATTTTAAAAAGAAACTGTTCTGGAACAGTTTAGTTTTAAAATAAAAGTTTAGGAAGAAGTTGGAGCTTGCACTTCAGTGCACTGCACTGAACATTCCCTTAAATAATAGGTGTGTTTGTTTGGGGGTTTGGACTGTGTGTGGGAGGGGGCACAGCAATGGGGTTTGTGGAGAGTGGGGCAGACCGGCAGAGAACATAGCTCCACTACTTCTTTTCGTACACTTCGACCACTGGGTACAGAACATAAAATGTGAACTATACACAGTTCATTTGGTTACAGGGGTGTGTAAGGAACAAAGCAGGGGTGCAGGGGCTAGTTAAACAGCCAGGTTTTGAATGCTTTAAGGAATGCAGTGCGGGATGGTTCATTTCTGAGGGTGAGTGGCGGGAATTCCATTGTCTAGCAGCAATGAAAGGGAAGTTAGCACCTCTTGCTTTGGCTCGTCTGACTCTGGGGATTTGAGTTGATAATGAGCTAAGCACCTTCGCATGGTGGTACTCGTTAAACATCATTGCAATTGTAGCACACGGTAGACTCTCAAGCACTGCAACCTTTTAGTTTGTGTTGTTTTAGGAACGATTACTGACCTATTAGCTGGCTGTCACACTACACAAGTGAGCGGTGCACCACATATTGAAAAGCGGACAGAGAGACTACAGTCTCATTAAGTGTCATATGACTCCTATCCTATCGTATCCTTAATCAACTGTGTTTCTTATATTTACACTCAATTGAATGTTTATTCTCTTCAACACCGAAACAAAACAAATTGAATCAAATCTCATGTGTCATTGTTGTATTTTAGTATGAAAAGGTGACAGGAATATTTACAAATGTGTAGACTTCGCCTTACAGATTCTGTATACAGGACCAGATACATAAAAACAAATTCACATGCTACATTTTTCAGTAACTATTTCAAAAAAGGTAGCAGGCGCTCCTCTCCAGAAAGAACATGGCATGATAACCTGTTCTGAGATGAGAGTTTGCAGCACACACTTTTTGCTCACTGTACCTTTCACAGATGGGAAATATCCATTTGCATATCAGTCTTTGTCCCGCCCACATGGGCAGTCCAGCACCGAAATGCTATCGCAATTCCTCTCTAAACAAGAGTACCAACAGCAACCCCATACACATGTTTCAGCCTTGTTGGGCCTCATCAGTGAGGTGAAGCTGTGCCTCTCTGAGCACACTGAGCAGGGAGTCCATGTCTGGTTGCCCCCAGGTAACTCAGGGTGACCAACCCCAAGTTCCTTGCAAATATTTCAAAAAAGTTAGCAGGCGCTCCTCTCCAGAAAGAGCATGGCATGATAACCTGTTCTGAGATGAGAGTTTGCAGCACACACTTTTTGCTCACTGTACCTTTCACATATGGGAAATATCCATTTGCAGATCAGTCTTTGTCCCGCCCACATGGACAGTCCAGCACCAAAATGCTATGGCAATTCCTCTCTAAACAAGAGTATCAACAGCAACCCCATACACGTGTTTCAGCCTTGCTAAGCCTCATCAGTGAGGTGAAGCTGTGCCTCTCTGAGTACAGTGAGCAGAAGGTCCACGTCTGGTTGCCCGCAGGTAACTCAGGGTGACCAACACCAAGTTCCTTGCAAATATTTCAAAAAAGGTTGCAGGCGCTCCTCTCCAGAAAGAACATGGCATGATAACCTGTTCTGAGATGAGAGTTTGCAGCACACACTTTTTGCTCACTGTACCTTTCACAGATGGGAAATATCCATTTGCATATCAGTCTTTGTCCCGCCCACATGGGCAGTCCAGCACTGAAATGCTATGGCAATTCCTCTCTAAACAAGAGTACCAACAGCAACCCCATACACACTTTTCAGCCTTGTTGGGCCTCATTAGTGAGGTGAAGCTGTGCCACTCTGAGCACAGTGAGCAGGGAGTCCACGTCTGGTTGACCCCAGGTAACTCAGGGTGACCAACGACAAGTTCCTTGCAAATATTTAAAAAAAGGTTGCAGGCACTCCTCTCCAGAAAGAACATGGCATGATAACCTGTTCTGAGATGAGAGTTTGCAGCACACGCTTTTTGCTCACTGTACCTTTCACAGATGGGAAATATACATTTGCATATCCGTCTTTGTCCCACCCACATGGGCAGTCCAGCACTGAAATGCTATGGCAATTCCTCTCTGAACAAGAGTGCCAACAGCAACCCCATACACGTGTTTCAGCCTTGTTGGGCCTCATTAGTGAGGTGAAGCTGTGCCTCTCTGAGCACAGTGAGCAGGGAGTCCACGTCTGGTTGCCCCCAAGTAACTCAGGGTGACCAACCCCAAGATCATTGCAAATATTTCAAAAAAGGTAGCAGTAACTACAGCAGTCATTTAAATGAAAAATGGCAAGGGTTGAAAAGCAGCCATTCAAAAACGAACTACGCAGTCCATCTGTGTTCATACTGATTCAGTGCAATCCAAATACTAACAATAACATAATAACATTAACAATAACACACATTTATATAATTAAAAATACAACAGAAGATAATGACGCACAACAACGGTTCCCTTGGAATCACGATCCATTTTAGCAGAATTATTTCTTCCATCATTCATTTTTCTTTTGTTTCAGAAGTTTGTTAATCTCCCTTTTGCCCATTCCAACATACTTTGTGAAACGTTCATACTGGTTAAGGCCAGGCAGTAGCATTAGTAAACTCACAATAAGGTGGGTAAGGAGGAGATTGTGTACCTTCTGTCCTAACAAAGCCACCACCATAAGCGTATTGATATTTGTCATGAAGTACATTTTAGGCTTTTCTTCCTTCAAAGACAAAAGAAGATTCCACCATCCAACAATTCTTCCGCGAGTTTCAACAAGGCTGTTACACATCTCATGAAACCTTTGCTGCTGTTCAGTGGTCCACTTATTGGACCCAAAGATTTTAGGTGCAAGGGTGTGGACAATTTAATCTGCCAAACATAGCAGCATTATAAAAGACGAAATACCCGACAGGACTGACGGGTCCAGAGAGTAAATCATTAGGAAAACTGAAGAAATTGCTCCGATCACAGCATCTGAACAACAAGGTTTTTTCACAACGAAAAACTCTATCAGAAACCAAGATGACTCCTCCCCATCCTTGCAGATGCTCTTCGATGTGTGCTGTCTCTGCGGCCAGCAGGGTGGTGCTACTGTTATCACCCTCTGCCATCATTCCTTTGCGAAATCTGACTGCAACCAAAGAACCTCGAAGTGACACTGTTTTTTATTTTACTTTCACATTTTGAACTTTTTTTGGGAATGTTTTTAAGGGCAGAAAACAGAAAGCATAGATATACCTATCCAGAATATAAAACATACATACAAAGGTCTCCTGTCCCATGCCATCACAGCAACACTTTCAGCATTTTTAAATGTGCTTTGTTTGGTGCTTCTGAAAATGATTCTGTGCACTGGCCATAACCGCCTCATGCACCAATTCACCTGGGCTGAAGGTGTGCCTGACAATAGGCAACATGGACTGATTTGCCAGACATTTCTGTCCATGGCACTGCCACGTGGGACATTGAACTAGGTTTCCACATTCCCTGGAATGCCACCAGGGATTGGCTTTCCTTCGATCGGTAGGTACCATCCTGTCATTGAATGTGCAGGACACACTCACTGGTGTGAGTTGTCTGCACTTCCAACAATGGCATCACTGTTGTCCTGATGAAGTCAATGCTGCTGACTCATCATCATTACTGGTGAGGAGTTGTGGTGGGTGGAACTTGTCATACATATCCCAGTGCTAGTGTCCAAGTTGTTTGGGAGGGCCGTACTACCAATTGAATTGGCGGCAGAGATCTTATCCCTCGAAATGGACTGTAACCCCAGTCATAAGGTGCGGCCCATGATTCTAAAACCAATTCAGTAACCCTAAAGTAATCTGAGGCCAAAGAGGTGGTGGGAAAGAGGCAGCAGCCTTCTCAACCACCATGTTTCTGGGACTTCCTAGAACCCTCACTGGGCTTCATGCCTCCTCCAGACCCCTGCAGTACTGGCTATGCAAATGGCTCATGCTTCTCTCCTGCCTGTCGATCAGTGTCACTGCCATTCCCACAATAACGCCCATTAACATGCCCATCACCTCCAATCCCAACAGCAACTTCTGCAAAAGCAATATCTGCTGTAGGGGGCATTTTGTCTGCCCTGCTCATCCAAGAATTCTCAAAAACTGTTCCTCCCCCTTTTTTGATTCCAAGTAGGAGGATAGGTGATTCACATCCACGGGATACAGAGTGCTGTACTCCAGTTGCACAGAAAACACTACATCAAATTCCTCCCACTGAATCCCTGCCATTTTCCCAACAAAAGAACAGAGGTTCTCCAAAACAAATGTGTTTTTTAATTTGCTCTAAGAAAGGAAATAATGGAGGTTTGTCAACTAAAATATCATCAAAACAAAAAAGTAAACTGGTTGCCGAAGTAATTTGGCTTTCAAAATTAGAAAAGGATTCCCCATTACGGGTCCAGCGAAAACCCTGCTGGTGCTACTGGCGGGTTGCTGCCGGACCCGTAAATAATTTACTGGTGCCAGACTTCCCGGTGCCACACGGCTACTACAAGTCCCACAGCCGGGAAGTCAGGCACCAGTAATTTTGATAATCCCCATTCCCATAGAGTCCTATGGGCCTCTATGGGAGTGGGACACGAGTACATCGGCACCATTAACAACGGTGCCGGTGCTCCCATGACAAGACTGCCTCCCGTGACAAGTCTGCCTACCGTTGCCACTGCGCCCGGCAGGGTCAGACCTGTCGGGCACAGTAGCTCCTGCAGGCATACTTGTAGTTTGCCCGTCTGGAAACAAGGGTGCCGGTGAGCATACTGGCACCCTTGTTTCCGGCCCGGGAACCTTATAATGAGGCCCTATATCTTCTTAGGAAAATCCCATTTCATTTAGTTAAGGCTACCTTGCTGTCCTTCTTCAGTACAAGGAAAGGAGAAGATTTATGCCCCAACACTTGAAAAATTCACTTGCCTTGGTGGTCGATAATGTTAACCATCTTGAAAAGGGTGAGAAAACAGAAGCCTTATAGAATTTCTATTTCCCCTCATATGAGGCAATCGAGTTAATGAGAGATGGCATGCAAAGTATGCTGTCTTCATTTCTATTGTGCAACTAACAAGACCAGTATCCTATGTTCCAATCCTTCCTTTGCAAGGGTATTTGCCACCACAGGTAGCTACCTGGGAGTTCAACTGGGGGGAACTGATAAATGGAATCAATCTGCACCCCAATGGAGCACCCCAGAATCCCCAGAGCAAACTGATGTTCTCTACAGACAGCCACAGCATCTGTGTGCTGTGAAGGGAGGATTGAGATCCATCTTGGTCTGTGTGCATGCCAAGCCTTTGTATAGGCTTTACCTATAGGTAAGGGTGCTGTGGCTGATCACACTTTGATATTGCATTTCCAGTTGTGCCATTGGTTAAAATCTGCATTGTCACAAATCCCCACCTAGCAGGTGCCAAGACTAGATACATCTTTCAATCTAGGAGTAGCACCTCCACCAGAGAATGACACAGAGGGCTGTGTAGCGAGACAGACAGCAGAAAGCTGTGTAGCGAGAGAGTAGTATTGTGGTACTGTTTCTGTAAGCATAGGTGAAGCTACTCTTCCCTTTGCTCAGCAGTAAGTCTGCTTTCTCTATGACAAAATGTGACACTTTTTGTGGCTCCACACTAGCTCCAAAAATAATACAAGTTGGACACTCAAAAAATAATCCATATATGACATTAATTTGTCTTTTCAAATTATGTTGCAAAATTTCTGTTACTTTTTGTTACTTTGTTCTAGTCCAGTGAGAACCCTTTTAGTGAAATGTCAAAGAGCGACACATTTGGAAGAGTTATCCAGTTCTAACTACCTTTGATATTTTGGAGGTTCGGGTTACGTCATCTGAGCCAGGTCAAACACTCAGCAATGTATAAAGGGAACAGGCATCACCCACCTTTAATCAGTAGCTGGTATATTTTATTTCAGGCAGAACGTTTCTGGTAGGTGAAGTCACAGTGAAGGAAGTATAGTTACAATTGGCAATTGATTTAGAGGTGTGGAATTCGAGTATAATACATTACAACCCCAGTTACTTCCTTGAATGTGACACATAAGTGACTAAGACTAGCCTTGGCCTGACATTCAAAAAAGGAAATCTTAGTGGTTAGCTTGAGTGTGATACAAGTGAAACCTGTTATACGAGAGCAGAAAGACCCAGTAAATAGCGTTAGGTTCCTACACAAAAAGTGTTTTTTTGTGACTGGGGAGAAGGTCCTAGACACTAGCTGGAATGTGGTACACCTGTGTGACTTTATCTAAAGCAGCAGAAACTATCAGCTACTAGTTTGTGTGTGATACAGACACGTGACTTTCTCTAAGCAAGATGGAAACCCCAGTCACTCACTTGAATGTGCGTTTTACTAGGATGGTTGAAAGGCCAAATGACTAGCTCAATTTTGACACAGACATATTGTTTTAGGGAGGATAAAACTCCATTGGCTAGCTAGAATGTCATGGATGACAGACATGCATGAGTGTCAGAAGAAGCAAAAAATCCAAGTAACTAGATTGAGTGTGAAACACACATGTGACTGTGGTTATATAACCCACTACCAGTGGGTAACATAGCTATTAGGAAGCAGAACATCTCACTCACTAGTATGAATGCAGCATGCAAATCTGACTTTTTCCTCAGGTAGCAAGACATTCAAATGACAAACCTGTATGTGATATGCATTAAATTTGATGTCGGGGCAGTAAATCACAGTGGGAAGTTTTAGTTCCATTTACATGAAGGAACATACAAGTCAAAAGACTGGCCTGATTTTGAAGCATGACCATTACTTGTGTTCCTTACGGAGGTAAAATCCTCTTCCATCAAGACAGCGTCAGATGAACGGACAAAATGTCAACTCAGCAGATGAGGAATTGCAAGCTAAAAGTATAGGTCATGTGTTAGGTGATGCTAGTGACATTGAGACCTGTCGTGCTGGCAGTGAGTCAAAGGTGTTTTACGAAATCACCCAAACCCACATGGAGAAGAGCCATTCTCGCAAACAAATTGAATGTTGCACCCACACAAGAGTAACGCCCTCAACCATGTATTTGCTCTCCCACACCAGGGAGCCTCTGAAACCTTTCTACCTTGTCTTCCTAGATAATTGTATTCTCCTCAGTTCTCCCTTCAGCACTTGATGTCCCTGCCTTCACCTCAGCTGTACCATATTCCCCTCCTGATGGTGAAACATCTTTCCTTTTTTTTACTGTCACCACTTGGTCTGCTCCTCATTCACTACCTACTGTGGCCTCCTCCAGCTGTGACTACCACTTTTGCCAGCTGATGTGTATACCCCCCTACTCTGTATCCCTTGTTCCCCCTGATGTTACTGCCTGTTCTGTGCCACTTATAGCTTCTGATGTTATCACCTACTCCCCTCTTGGGTATGACCGCCTCTTTCTGAACCGTTGATTTTACCGTCGTCCTCTTGCTATCACCTCTTTCTGGACACTCTCTCCTTCTGATATTATCTGCTCAGCTGGCACTGTCTCTTCTTCTCATATTACAGCCTCCACTTTCATGTTCTCACCTTCAAATGTTGATACCTTTTTCTGCAAATCCTCCCATTCTAATGTTACTACCTCTTCCTTCTTCCTCTTGGCTGTCACCAACTCCTTTTACTCTTGACCATCTGGGCGCTAGTAGATAGGAAGTTGGTTACATGGGTACATACATACAAGGGTGCATAATATACAAGTCATTTGATTCCAACTGTGAATTGGTATAAAACATGAGTACAATAAGAGTGATCAAGTCATACATGAACAAATGAGGACAAGTATGGGTGGGCACGGTGCAAGAGGCTAATGTGGAGATAAGGTTAGTTCTTATTGAGTAGCCAGGTGTTAGCACATCTTCTGAATTTTTTCGAATACTTGGATAGTTTTTACAACCTGTGGTAGAGTGTTCCATCTTGGGTGGCTAGGACAGGGAAGCTGGAGCCACCAGCTCTTTTGAAGTTGTATCTCGGTACTAAGAGGCAGGAAGATTTAGAGGATCTCCTGGTGCGGGTGGATGATCTTAAGTTGAATTTGGCATTCAGGTAGGTTGCGGCTCTGTGGTTCAATGCTTTGTGTGTGAGGCATAACGTTTTCAGATTGATTTTATCTTGAATAGAGAGCCATTTGTAGAGTTTTCTAGTTGTTCAGGATGGACTTATTAGCACCGAGGTAAAGACCGTTGCAGTAGTCCAATTTAGATTGTATAAGTGCTCTGGCTATTATAAGACAGCTGTTGGGTGATAATAAGGGTCTGCACGTCCTGCTCAGCTTACCTGTGTAGGCGGTAGCTGAGGCAGTCATATTTACGTGTTTAGTAAATTTGGAATTTGCGTCGAAGTAAAAACCTAAGGTTTTTACATCTTTAGCGATGGGTATATTGTTCCAGTCTATGCAAATGCTGGTGAAGTTTGGACTGAGTTTCTGTATGTTGGTCTGTGATCCAACCAGTAGTATCTCAGTCTTATCATCATTCAGGCAGAGGCCGTGAAGGGCCATCCATGCCTGGACGATGGTGTAGATGCCATTCATCCTGGCTACGTGTATATCGCAGTTACCAGGTAAGGTTAGGAGTATCTGGGTGTCATCTGCGTAATTGGTGTATGTGACACCCAGAAGGTCCAGTTTATCAAATAGGGGCTTTGTAAAGATATTATACAAAGTGGGCAAGACACATGAACCTTGTGGTACGCCGCAAGTGATGGGAATGGGGTCAGCCGCTGCCAAAGGTGTGAAGACCCGCATGGTCCTATTATCAAGGAATGATTGAATCCACTTAATAGCTGAACTCGAGAAATGGGCAGCCGATGCAAGGTGGTCACAAAGTACCTTGTGGTCTACCAAGTCAAAGGCCGCCGACAAGTCAAGGAGGAGTAGGATGGTCACTCTACCTTTATCTTTTATTTCGTTAATCTGGCTTTTGAGATCAACAAGGGCAGTTTCTGTTCCATGTTGCGGTCTGAAGCCAGATTGTCGTGATCCAAGAAGTTTGTTAGTTTCAAGATAGTCTTGGATTTGCAAATATGCAACCCTAGCTAATACTTTTAAGAGAAAGGGGACCGTTGTAATTGGTCTATAGCTTGTGGGTATTGAGGGATCTAACATTTGTTTCTTGAGTAATGGGAGCACCCAGGATTCCTTTAGGTTACAGGGTACAGAGTTAATGGAAAATGAGGAGTTAATTAATTTGGTGATAAAAGGGGCCAAATCTCTGGCCGCATCTTTTATTATCTGTGCTGGGCAGCTATTACCTTTGCAGTTGGACAGTTTTAGTGAGCTTATCATTTTTTGTTTCTCTGGTACTGTTACATTAGTGAAATTAAAGCCTGAATCAGTGTTAATAGGGGCAGTAGAGATCGAACTTAAAGGATTGCCTGTGATTATTTGGAATCATTTGTTGGCTATTTTAGTCTGGAGACCAGTGATTGTATTGGTGAGTGCATTTTGTATGCTGTTGCACCAGGGTTTATCCTTCAGGCAGGAGTCTGCAGGTGTGTTAGGGTTTTCCAACTCTCTTAAGATGTTGAACAGTTCTTTAGAGCTGGAGCTTGCTTGATTCATCCCATCATTGAATGTTTCTGTCTTTGTATAGATAATCTCATTTTTGTAGTTAGCAGTGATGTTTGCTAGGTTGGTTTTGTTCTCAATGGAATGGGTGTTTTTCCAGAGCATTTCCAACTTCCTTTTTTCTGAGTGTAATAGTTTAAGTTCAGGGGTAAACCAATAATTCAGATGTGCTCTGGGTTTTCAGCTGCACATTTTTAATGTGGCGATAGTATCTAATGCTTTGATCATAGATTCATTGTAAATATCTACCATCTGGTTTGGGTCACGCATGGGAGGTATGGCATTGAGTATAGGGGTGACTAGAGGTAGGATAGCCTCAGCTGTGATATTGCGTTTGTTTCTGGTAAGGCAACGACGTGCAACAGGACTTTTTATCAACTCTAGGTTGTTGATGTTAAGCTTAAAATAGAGGAGATAGTGGTCGGTCCATGTTAAGTGTAAAGATTAATTTACTGTTATATTGCAATTTAGGTCCGCTAACCAGTCGAGAGTCCTACCTTTCTCATAGGTTGGGTGTGTGATTTTTTGTAGGAAGCTCTGTTCTGACAAGGCATTAGCTACAGAAGTGGCAGGTGTATTGTTAGGATCATTGTAGCTGAGGTTGAAGTCACCAAGGATAATGCTTTGCGCCGTAAGTTTAGTATTGTCTCCTGCTATAGCAGAGATGTCTTCTTCAAATGATCTTAATGGATCAATGGGCCTGTATATAATTTGGAAGGTGATAGTACTTTTAGGTGAAGTTTGGAATTTAATAGATAGGAGTTTGCATGAGGTGACTGGTGGTGAGGTGACTATCCTCATGTCTAGTGTAGATATAAATATAATAGCGGTACCTGCTCCTATAGAGTTAGGTCTATCAGCTCTGAGAATAGAGTAATTTTCAGGAACTGCTAGTACGATAGATGGGCCAGATGTGTCATGCAGCCAGGTTTCCGTTACTGCAAGGAAGTCGATATTGTTAGATAAAATAGTGTCTGCGATCTCAGTTGCATGGGCCACAAGGGACCTGGAGTTTAATAGAGCCCATTTTATGGGGTACTTCTGAGTAGAGGGGGTGTTCTTATTGGCTGGGTTCACTTTTAGCTTACAGTGATGTCTTTTGTGGTTCACTTTTTGGTCGGTGTGTACTGCGGGTGGTATACTAATAGTCTTAGGATTATGTCTATCTGGTTGGCTATAGCCCGTAAAGAGCCTAACTCTTAGTCTGTTGTTTCTGTCAATGGTGTTTGGGTGGAAGTTGGGTATGCCTGTAGGTATGTTAAGTGTAGTGTTGTCATTGATACAGGTAGTGGGAGTTGTAATATTAATCCAAGAAGAGGCTGAATCTAGGGGTAGGATGGAATAGTGTGGGCCTAATACTTGAGTCCCGACTGAAGGTACTCAGTGAAGGTAGGAATGGTGTGGGCCTAATACTTGGGTCCCGACTGAGGGTACTCAGTACAGGTAGTAAGGGTGTGGGCTTGATCATGGGGTGAGAGTAGCGGTTGAGCTATGGTTGGCATCCAGTGGATACACCATCAGGACAATGTTACATGACAAAGTACCAAGCCAGGTAGTGTAGAGTAACAATGGGAGGAGACAGAGTATGCTGACCATGGTGTGTGGATTATGGTTTATCACCATGGGGAAGTATTATGTACCGATAACCAATTATGGTTGGTGGGAGGCCACGTGTGGCTGGTCTGCAGTAATAGGCTGATTCGAAATGTCAACCATTGCCAATAAGGATAAACAAATTTAGGCAACGGGACGGTCAGGTACAAGTAGAGGTAATAATTGCAAACTGACATAGTACGTTTGGTATAGAATGAAGCAACCTACAATTGTGTATACAATAATCAGCAGTGAAACATAACCAACAGTAAGCCTTGGTAGGGCTAAACAGCAAATGGGGCAACTTCAGTAGCAATGGTAGGTACAGTAATCAACAGTGGAGGTACAGTAACCTACTAGAAATAAGCCTTAGTCGGGCTGGGCGAGCTAAATGGGCCAAATTTAGAAGGCAATAGTGGACACAATAATCATCAAGCATCACTGGGTCAGTAAGACAAAGGTAATCCATTATTGGCAGTGGGCATAGGTATAGTATTATTGGCAGTGGGCATAGGTATAGTTGGAGTGGGGATAGGCTAGATGTAGAGTATTAGCAATGGTTGCGAGCAAGCAAAAATGACTGAATAAATCCTAACAACATGGTACACATATGGTCAAACATAGCATAGGCCGGTACAGTCCAATAAATGGTACAGTTGGTGGAGGGAGGTCAAAATGTGCATATGGGCATCAGACTATAAATGTGTGCAGTAGTGCAGGAAGCTCTTAACAGTGGTATTAGAGCGTTAGACAATAGTCAACTCAGTGCACTGATGAGATGAGGATATCTCGCAGGTTAGTTCAAAGAATGGAGTATTACTGTGGCGTGCGGTGGAGCACTGTAGTTACACTTTGCCTTCGACAGCCACCGGGGTTAGAGGACGTTGGTCTAGTGCCAGTGTTTGCCTTGGTGAAGAGCCAAACCTCTCAGTGATCGTGAGAGTAGCTACCCGCGTATTAGTCCACCAATCTTATTAAGTAGATGTTTCTCCGGCTCCTGCAGCAAACAGGGGCAAACAGGGCCATATGATGGCCTTGGGTATGGCCGGCTCTTCCTCCTGCAACCGGCGGGAAGCATAGCCTCGCTTTCATGCCGCATCACGCCCAACATTTTGGATTAAGGCAAAGTCGGCTTGTGTGGCTCCGGACAGTAATGCAGGTAGGTAAAAGCGATTTTTAGCAGAAATAGGGCAAATTAGTGCTCAGGTATGGCACAGCAGGTGATTCTCACCGAAAAGGGGCATGAAGGTTGTGTGGATCCCTTGTCGCCTACGTTGCAGATGTTAAGGCAGACTCTGGATCTCAATGTGCAGCGGCCAGAAGGTGGGGGCTCCTGCCCTCTTCCTCGCCGGACGGGCTGTCTGTTGTAACCTCTCCAAAATCCTTTGACTTTTCAGGCTCTGCTTCCTCCATCTCTCTCTCTCCAATCACTGAAAAAATTGTGCTTTCTGTTCCTCTAATCCACACTGCCTGAGTGGGGCCTTTGAGATTTATAGTCCCTTTCCCCCTTCACCCCTGTGCACTCTGACAAATGGACTGCACATGTGGTCTTTAATTAGGACAGTGCATACACTTGGGGCTACATTTCACATTCTCATACTAGGCACTACTTAACATTCATTTCCCCTCCTTGAAATTCTCTGACACAGCCTGTACAAAGGTCAGGTCTTCTGTTCCTCCAGGGTGTACATTGAAAGAGGAGAAAACACCTTAGTAAGGTGTTTACACTCCTTCTTAAAGATGCAAGTGGGTGTGTGTGTGTTTGTGAATGCTGGTATTCGATTTCTCTGCTAAACAACCCTGAAATTGATTGATATTTTATTTCCATTGCGCTCGTACGCAAGTGTTTCAGAGCACAACAAGGCAAGGGAGGGGACTAGGGGAGAACAAAACAATGATCTTACTAGGCCCAGTGACATTGAGAATGCGCAAGTGCATGGGAGAGGGGGAGGGGTAAAGTGCATGGAAGGAGGGAGAAGTGGAAAGTGCAAAGCAGAGGAGAAACAGATAAATAACAATACATAAATAATAAAGGCAACAAACAGTAGTAATGCAGCCAGCCATTTGCAAGTGCTAGGTTTAAGGCAGCAGACAGGGTAGGTCTGATTAGTGCAGGAAGAAAGATGGGGGGCTTTATGGGTACAGATACAGACCCCAGTGCAAGGGGTGGCCAGGAGGCAGTGCGGGAGGGTGGCAGGGTGACGGGTACCTGGGCCCGAAGGACAGGGGGTGGTCAGGTGCACAGTGCAAAGAGAGAACATATCAGCAGGGGAGAGGGGGAGCGAAGGCAGAAGAAAAGAGGATGGTCTTGAGGTGCTTCCGGAACCAGAGATGGTTCTCCTCAAGTTTTAGAGTGGCAGGGAGGCTGTTCCAGAGGGAGGCCCCAGTCGAAGACAGACAAAATCACACACTGGATATGTTGTGGGGCACTCTCGCAATGTAGCACCTTTTTTATCCAGCATCACAGCCTGGTTGGCCTCTCATTTACTTCTGTGCTCCCAGGGCTGTTGCTGCCCCAAGTATCACAGCCGACAAATGCTCTGTTCTCCGAGCCTCCCCTTCGGTCTGGCAGCGAACCCACTGAAAACAACCTGGCTTGCCGCAGCCCTCCCCCCAGCATCAGGTACTTCATCACTGCTGTACGTTGCTGTTCAATTGAGGTTTTATGGTGTGGAATATTTTATCCACGCCATTGCGCCACACTGCACCCCTTTGCCAATGGTGAAAGAAAACTGCCAAACATCATTTGTGATGTCATCTTTGATGTCCTGGGTGTTAGTGTTAGCAGTGCACGGTGGTGGCGCGAGTTATGGTTGCTTAGTTTACCATAACTGGCGAATTTCAAGGGCTTTTCGGTTTTACTTGGAACCATAATGTCACTTTAACAAAGTGTTTTCACTGAATTTCATAGGTTTTTAGTAGCACAACTTAACCATAACGTCCCTTTAACAAAGTTTTTTCACTGAATTTCATAGGTTTTTAGTAGCAAAGCTTAACAATAGTAACTTTGACTTTATGTACATGTAATATGGAACATACTGAACCACTTCTACTGAATGTAATGTCCGCAAACATTTTTGATGTCCCGGACATAATCGACAGTACCACTACCTAAAAACTCTGGGGGGGGTATATTTAATTGTTATAGTATAACATGATAACATTTAAAAAATAAAGTAGTACACTTATATATTATATGTAGTAATACGTAAGAAATGTAACCCATATATGTACCGCACTAACCATTCATTTAAATACAATATGTTCTAAAATGGAATATACCAAGAGAAGATAAATTGGCTTCTAACATAATTACCTCACAGACACTCCACAACTAAGAGCAAGACCAGACCGACAGAGTACTCAGAACATATCTTACCTGAAATAGTAAGTGTACATCATTTTACTCATATCTTTATAAACTTTCTGTATTAGATTAAAAAATATATATTACATATTTTCTTTTTCTCACAGAAATGTCTAGTACTCTGGAATGGCTAGAGGAGCACTTCCGACATGACGAAATGTCAGAAAATAGTGAAGCTAATGGTACACACTTTACAATATAAACCATTTAATTGTTATTATTTTATATATATTTAACATATATATTTCTTTTTGTACAGAGCTTACCAAAATAGAAAATATGTCTGAAGAAACTGTTATGGAAAACACGCTTGACAGCTTAAAAGAAAAAAATGATTTATTATTTAGCAATTTTAATAATTTGAAAACTTTTGTTGAGGATCATTTTAAAACAAAAACCTCATACCATTGTCCCACATGTAATTGTCCCCCCTCACCATATCCCAGTCAATTATACCCAAACCCTCTCCATAATCCAAAACGTTTTGATGAGATTTCCATCCCTTCTTCACCTGATACCAATCATGTTGAAACCCCTCATTCTCCTGTTATTGTTTCTGTTTCAGCCTCACCTTCTCTGTCATAAATGATTAATATATGTGAAATAAAGTAAAATTTTTATATTGTGTTGTAATTACTTTTTTTAGAACAATGTAGATGTCCGCGGACAGCGCAGGTGTTCTGAAATGTTCGTAAATAAACAAACATGGAGGTGTCCTGGAGAACACTATACCTGTCCGTATTGTTCGCTAGCAAGTTGAAGCTGTTCTAAGAACCCAATTGGTGTCCTGAAATGTTCGTAATTAAACAAAAATGAAGGTGTCCCAAAGAACACTATACCTGTCCGTACTGTTCGCTAGCAAGTTGAAACTGTTCTAAGAACACAAGCGGTGTCCTGAAATGTTCGTAATTAAACGGAAATGGAGGTGTCCTAAAGAACACTATACTTGTCCGTACTGTTCGGTAGCAAGTTCAAACTGTTCTAAGAACACAATTGATGTCCTGAAAAGTTTGTAATCAAACGAAAATGGAAGCGCCCTAAAGAACACTATATCTGTCCGTAGTGTTCGCTAGCAAGTTTAAACTGTTCTAGACCACACACGATGTCCAGAAATGTTTGTTTGATGTGTGACGCACTTTTAATTAATTCAGGACCCAAACACTGTCCGTAGAACATCAACGCGCATGCGCAAACCAATGTCCGAAAATTTGGTGTCCTGCGGACAGGAGCTTCCTTCGCGGACATGTTCGCAAAGGGATCATGTGACCGTGCCCATGCTGATCACGTGTTCTGAATGCGGACACTGTTCGTGTCCCCGAACAATTTAAAAGTACATTTTCGAGTAATCCACAATATTTTTCCATAAAAACTCATCATGGCACAAGTCCCACATAGTAATCCTGAGTTTCTACATATCTTTTGAAACTTTTTTAACCCTTTTTTGTGTCCGATCTGTCCGCGCTAGAGATTATTCTCATTGTGTTTCTGGCTATTCTTCAGAGCACAGCTATTTCTCCAGCAACTTGCTGATTACACCATCGAGATGGCATCCCTCGCTGCAGAACTGCCACCTGGTGCAGCACCTGCTTCAGCACCACCCCCGCCCCCTCCACCACCACCACCTTCCGAAGGGCCTGAAGAGGGGAACATAAGTGAGGATGGCCATGCACCCAACACTCTATGCCCTGGCCACAACCACGGCAGCATATCACACCCATAGAGTAAAACATTTCAACTATGGCCTATGGAAACTTTTAATGTCCGTGGACATTACCAGTGTTCTTAGAACACTTTCAATTTGCCAGCGTACAATACGGACAGCGTCTTCAGAACACCCCCTACGAACATTTCAGGACAACGCGAGAGTTCTTAGAACACTTTCAACTTGCCATCGAACAATACGGACAGCGTCTTCAGGACACCCCCTACGAACATTTCAGGACACCGCAAGAGTTCTTAGAACACTTTCAACTGGACAACGAACAATACGGACAGCGTCCTCAGGACACCCCCTACGAACATTTCAGGACAACGAGTGTGTTCTTAGAACACACCCCCAATTTGTTTATGTGCGAACATTTCAGGACAACGCAAGAGTTCTTATAACACTTTCAACTTGACAACAAACAATACGGACAGCGTCCTCAGAACTCCCCCATTTTGTTTATTTGCGAACATTTCAGGACACCCCGAGTCTTCTTAAAACACTTTCAACTTGCCATCGAACAATACGGACAGCGTCTTCAGGACACCGCCTGCGAACATTTCAGGACACCACGAGAGTTCTTAGAACACTTTCAACTCGACAACGAACAAGACGGACAGCGTCCTCAGGACACCCCCTACGAACATTTCCGGACAATGCGTGTGTTCTTAGAACACACCCCCATTTTGTTTATTTGTGAACATTTCAGGACACCGAGACAGTTCTTAGAACACTTTCAACTTGCCATCGAACAATACGGACAGCATCTTCAGGACAACCCCTACGAACATTTCAGGACACCGAGACAGTTCTTAGAACACTTTCAACTTGCCATCAAATAATACGGACAGCGTCTTCAGTACACCCCCTACGAACATTTCAGGACACCGCGAGAGTTCTTAGAACACTTCAGGACAACGCGTGTGTTCTTAGAGCACACCCCCATTTTGTTTATGTGCAAACATTTCAGGACAACGCGAGAGTTCTTAGAACAATTTCAACTTGACAATGAACAATACGGACAGCGTCCTCAGAACACCCCCATTTTGTTTATTTGCAAACATTTCAGGACACCCCGAGTATTCTTAGAACACTTTCAACTTGCCATCGAACAATACGGACAGCGTCTTCCGGACACCCCCTACGAACATTTCAGGACAACGCGAGAGTTCTTAGAACACTTTCAACTTGACAACAAACAATACGGACAGCGTCATCAGAACACCCCCATTTTGTTTATTTGCGAACATTTCAGGACACCCCGAGTGTTCTTAGAACACATTCAACTTGCCACAGAACAATACGGACAGCGTCCCCAGTACACCCCCATTTTGTTTATTTGCGAACATTTCAGGACACCCCGAGGGTTCTTAAAACACATTCAACTTGCCACAGAACAATACGGACAGCGTCCCCAGAACACCCCCATTTTGTTTATTTGCGAACATTTCAGGTCACCGCGAGTGTTCTTAGAACCGTTTCAGCTTGCTTACGAACAAAACGGACACATATTGTGTCTTCACAACACCCCCCATTCAGTTTACTTAGAACATTTCAGAACACCCGTGATGTCCGCAGACAAATCGAACACAAAAAGAACGTCTACCACATAAAAAAGCACAACATTTAACCTATCTCATACCCTCCCATCCTCCCCAAACACTTCTACACACCAACACACTCAACTAAATACACATTTTGAACAAACGTTCACTGCGCTGTCCGCGGACGTCCACGAATCCAAGATGGCGGGCGCTACCGAAAATCTGACGCGCTTCACGCTTAACACCATCCAATCAGCGAACACGCTATATGTCCGCGGACATGACGTAAGCCACTCAGCCAATCAGGACACTGTCCGCGGAGCGAACAGGGAAGTGTGTCCGCGGACCGAACACAGATATCACTAATTGTTTTTGACCTACTTTTTGGGCATTTAAAAAAAAAAAAACTACTGGAAGGATTTTCACCAAATTTGCAAAAGCACGCTTTCGGGACAAGCCGCTGCTCCTGGTCCAAATTTGGTGAAAATCCGTCCAGCGGTTTGGGCTGCAGGCACGAGCAAATTTTTTTTTGAATTCAGTCTATGGGAAAAAAAGAAATTTTGGGACCCCCCCCTATAACTTTCCCCCCCTGGACAAATCCTCACCAAACTTTGCAAAAGAATTCAGAGTGGGCCATATACTTTTTTTGCCAAGTATAGTGTGGATTCGTCCAGGGGGAGTGAAGTTATAAGCCACCCAAAAAGTGTTCTTCCTATGGAAACACCAACTTAACCATAACTACATGGCCACTACCGTGGTCATGTAATATATATATATATATATATATATATATATATATATATATATATATATATATATATATATATATATTTATATATTCAGTTAAAAACTTTGTTAAAGGGACGTTATGGTTAAGTTGCGCTACTAAAAACCTATGAAATTCAGTGAAAAAACGTTGTTAAAGGGACATTATGGTTCAAAGTAAAACCGAAAACCCCCTGAAATTCGGCAGTTATGGTAAGATAAGCAACCATAACTCGCACCACCGTGCACTGCTAACACTAGCACCCAGGACATCAAAGATGACATCACAAATGTCATTGATGACATCACTGATGACATCACATGGCTGGCTCTCTTTTTTTCCTTTACTGACATATCTAAGCCACATAGTTTTCTTCAGTAACAGTCAGGAAGTAAAAATTGAAAAGGTACTATATTTGTAGACTTAGGGTCAAGTCAAATCATTTGAAACATATACATAGCGGAAGACACAGGCTTCAAAGAGAGCAATCCTTTCTGTGCATGAAGATAATCGTTAGGGTTATCAGCACTTTCTCATAGTTTTATTTTTATTACTCTACCTTCCCTGTATATGCTCATATTTGTATGCATTATACTCACTCTCCTTTCCTTTGAGTGCAGTCACATCATGTGATACACATACATATGGTAAGTAGAAGCTTTGAAACAGAGCAATAGTGTCTCTGCATAAAGACAATCAGTTAGGTTATGAACTCTTTCTGCTACTACTTCTGATTTTTTGTTTACTTCTTTGTCCCTGTATATACTCATATTTGTATGTGTTGTTGTCTCTTTGTGTTTTGTCTGTAATAATTATGTATTAAGTGGGTTTTATTATCTACTTATTACATGTTTCACAGTACGCACAACTCTAATAAGAAAGCAGTTATCATTTCACTATTCAACATGGCAAGATTATGAATATGGCACCTTCATCATGTATGCTGCACACACTGCCTATGTTTCTGCATGAGTAGCTAAGTATACTGTATAGAACTTCATAATAGAATGCTATTTATATCAATGCATTGCTTAATGCACTAATTAGCTCATGATATTTATCCCAATGATCCTTGACAGTTTTTGGTCAGCATTATAAGAATCCCTTGTACAGAGTTTTTATGAAAAGTAAATGCACATGTGATGTCATCAGTGATGTCATCAATGACATTTGTGATGTCATCTTTGATGTCCTGGGTGTTAGTGTTAGCAGTGCACGGTGGCGCGAGTTATTATTGCTTATCTTACCATAACTGCCGAATTTCAGGGTTTTTTAGGTTTTACTTTGAACCATAACGTCCCTTTAACAAAGTTTTTTGCCTGAATTTCATAGGTTTTTAGTAGCGCAACTTAACCATAACGTCCCTTTAACAAAATTTTTTTACTGAATTTCATAGGTTTTTAGTAGCGCAACTTAAACATAACGTCCCTTAAACAAAGTTTTTTTACTGAATTTCATAGGCTTTTAGTAGCGAAACTTAACCATGACGTCCCTTTAACAAAGTTTTTTTACTGAATTTCATAGGTTTTTAGTAGCGCAACTTATCCATAACGTCCCTTTAACAAAGTTTTTTTTACTGAATTTCATAGTTTTTTTATTAGTGCAACGTAACCATAACGTCCTTTTCAATGGAGGAAGACCACTGGCATCCTAGGTTCTCAAAGGGGGAACCCGGGGTGGTAAAAAAAAGATTTTTCTTCCCAAACCGGGACGCCGCAGGCAGGCATCCCGGTGTAGGAAGGAAAATCTTTTACTAAGATGGACACCAGGGAAAGGGAAGGCAGGATGTATAAAGAGAACACAACAGGCCATCGGCGGGGGATCGGGAAGACCAGGAGAGAGACACGGGGCATGAGCAGGGGGTGGAAAGAAGGGAGACACGGGGCATGATCGGGAAAGAAGGGAAACACGGGGCATGAGCAGTGGTTGGGGGGAAAAAGGGAGACACGGGGCATGAGCGGGAAAGAAGGGAGACACGGGGCATGAGTGGGGAGTGGGGGGAAGAAGGGAGACACGGGGCATGAGTGGGGGGTGGGGGTGTACAGGGGAGACACGGGCCATGAGCGGGGGGAAAAGGAGGGAGACAGACACGGAGCATGAGCGGGGGTGGGGGTGAACAGGAGAGACACGGGGCATGAGCGGGGGTAGGGCAAGGTGGGGCCCCCACCCCCGCTCATGCCCCGTGTCTGCCCTGTTCCAACAGTGCAGACACAGGGCATGAGCGGGGGGTAGGGCGGGAAGAAGGGAGACACGGGGCATGAGTGGGGAGTGGGGGGGAGACATGGGGCATGAGCGGGTGGTGGGGGGGAAGAAGGGAGACACGGGGCATGAGCAGGGGGTGGGTGGAACAAGAGGTCAACAAGGGGCATCATAGGAGGGGGGACAAGAGGAAGACAAGGGACATGAACGGGGGGGTGGGAGAACAGGAGACAGACACAGGGCATGAGCGGGGAGGGTGGGGTGCAACAAGAGAGAGACACGGGGCATGAGCGGGTGGGGGGAACAGGAGACAGACAGGGGGCATGAGCGGGTGGGGGGAATAGGAGACAGACACGGGGCATGAGCGGGGGGTGGGGTGCAACAGGAGACAGACACGGGGCATGAGCGGGGGGTGGGGGGCAACAGGAGAGAGACACTGGGCATGAGTGGGGGGTGGGGGGTACAGGAGACAGACACGGGGCATGAGCGGGGGGTGGGGGGAACAGAAGAAAGACACGGGGCATGAGCGGGGGGCAACAGGAGAGACACAGGGCATGAGCGGGGGGTGGGGGGGTACAGGAGACAGACACGGGGCATGAGCGGGGGGTGGGGGGAACAGAAGAAAGTCACGGGGCATGAGCAGGGGGTGGGGGGCAACAGGAGAGACACAGGGCATGAGCGGGGGGTGGGGGGGTACAGGAGACAGACACGGGGCATGAGCAGGGGGAGGGGGCAACAGGAGAGAGACAAGACACGGGGCATGAGCGGGTGGGGGAACATGAGACAGACACAGGGCATGAGTGGGGGACCAACAGGAGAGAGACACGGGGCATGAGCTGGTGGGGGGAACAGGAGACAGACACGGGGCATGAGCGGGGGGTGGGGGGCAACAGGAGAGAGACGTGGGGGGTGGGGGCAACAGGAGACAGACACAGGGCATGAGAAGGGGGGCGGGGGAACAGGAGACAGACACTGGGCATGAGAGGGGCGTGGGGGGAACAACAGACACGGGGCATGAGCTGGGGGTGGGGAGAACAGGAGACAGACACGGGGCATGAGCGGGGGGGGGTGGGGGCAACAGGAGACAGACACGGGGCATGAGCCGCGTGGGGTGTGGGGAGAACAGGAGACAGACTCGGGGCATGAGCGGGGGGGTGGGGGGCAACAAGAGAGAGACACAGGGCATGAGTGGGTGGGGGAACAGGAGACAGACACGGGGCATGAGTGGGTGGGAGGAACAGGAGACAGACACGGGGCAAGAGCGGGGGAAAAGGAGGGAGACAGACACGGAGCATGAGCGGGGGTGAACAGGAGAAACACGGGCCATGAGCGGGGGTAGGGCAGGTGGGGCCCCCACCCCCGCTCATGCCCCGTGTCTGCCCTGTTCCAACAGTGCAGACACGGGGCATGAGCAGGGGGTGGGGGGGAAGAAGGGAGACATGGGGCACGAGCGGGGAGTGGGGGGGGAGGAAGACATGGGGCATGAGCGGGGGTGGGGGGGAAGAAGGGAGACACGGGGCATGAGTGGGGGGTGGGTGGAACAAGAGGTCAACAAGGGGCATCATAGGAGGGGGGACAAGAGGAAGACATGGGGCATGAGCAGGGGGTGGGAGGGAACAGGAGGAAGACACAGGGCATCAGTGAGGAGTGGAGGGACGGGAGCAAGACAAGGGGCATGAGTGGGGGGTGGGGGGAACAAGAGGTCAACAGGGGGCATCATAGGAGGGGGGACAAGAGGAAGACACGGGGCATGAGCGGTGGTGGGGGGCAACAGGAGAGAGACACAGGGCATGAGCGGGGGGTACAGGAGACAGACACGGGGCATGAGTGGGCGGTGGGAGAACAGGAGACAGACACGGGGCATGAGCGGGGGGGTGGGGTTCAACAAGACAGAGACACGGGGCATGAGCGGGTGGGGGGAACAGGTGACAGACAGGGGGCATGAGTGGGTGGGGGGAACAGGAGACAGACATGGGGCATGAGCGGGGGGGTGGAGTGCAACAGGAGACAGACACGGGGCATGAGCGGGGGTGGGGGCAACAGGAGAGAGACACTGGGCATGAGCGGATGGGGGAACAGGAGACAGACACAGGGCATGAGCGGGGGGGCAACAGGAGAGAGACACGGGGCATGAGCTGGTGGGGGGAACAGGAGACAGACACGGGGCATGAGCGGGGGGTGGGGGCTACAGGAGACAGACACAGGGCATGAGCGGGGGCTGGGGGGCAACAGGAGAGAGACGCAGGGGGTGGGGGCAACAGGAGACAGACAGAGGGCATGAGCAGGGGGTGGGGAGAACAGGAGACAGACACAGGGCATGAGCGGGGGGGAACAGGAGACAGACACGGGGCATGAGTGGGTGGGAGGAACAGGAGACAGACACGGGGCATGAGCGGGGGAAAAGGAGGGAGACAGACACGGATCATGAACAGGGGTAAACAGGAGAGACATGGGGCATGAGCGGGGGTAGGGCAAGGTGGGGCCCCCACCCCCGCTCATGCCCCGTGTCTGCCCTGTTCCAACAGTGCAGACACGGGGCATGAGCGGGTGGTGGGGGGGAAGAAGGGAGACACGGGGCACGAGCAGGGAGTGGGGGGAAAGGAAGACATGGGGCTTGAGCGGGGGTGGGGGGGGAGAAGGGAGACACGGGGCATGAGTGGGGGATGGGTGGAACAAGAGGTCAACAAGGGGCATCATAGGAGGGGGGACAAGAGGAAGACACAGGGCATGAGCAGGGGGTGGGAGGGAACAGGAGGAAGACACAGGGCATCAGTGAGGAGTGGGGGGACGGGAGGAAGACAAGGGGCATGTGCGGGGGGTGGGGGGAACAAGAGGTCAACAAGGGGCATCATAGGAGGGGGGACAAGAGGAAGACACGGGGCATGAGCGGTGGTGGGGGGCAACAGGAGAGAGACACAGGGCATGAGCGGGGGGTGGGGAGTACAGGAGACAGACACAGGGCATGAGCGGAGGGTGGGGGGCAACAGGAGAGAGACATGGGGCATGAGCGGGGGTGGGGGGCAACAGGAGACAGACACGGGGCATGAGTAGGGGGTGGGGCCAACAGGAGAGAGACACGGGCATGAGCAGGGGGGTGGGAAGAACAGGAGACAGACATGGGGCATGAGCAGGGGGTGGGGGGAACAGGAGACAGATACGGGGCATGAGCGGGGGGTGGGGAGAACAGGAGACAGACACGGGGCATGAGCGGAGGGTGGGGGGCAACAGGAGAGAGACATGGGGCATGAGCGGGGGGTGGGGGGCAATAGGAGACAGACACGGGGCATGATCGGGAGGTGGGGGGCAACAGGAGAGAGGCACGGGGCATGAGCGGGGGGTGGGGGGTACAGGAGATAGACACGGGGTATGGGTGGGGGCAACAGCAGACAGACAGGGGGCATGAGCGGGGGGTGGGTGGGTACAGGAGACAGACACGGGGCATGAGCAGGGGGTGGGGGGCAACAGGAGAGAGAAACAGGTCATGAGCGGGTGGGGGCAACAGGAGAGACAGGCACGGGGCATGCGCAGGGGGTGGGGGGGTACAGGAGAGACACGGGGCATGAGCGGAGGGTGGGGGGTACAGCAGACAGACACAGGCATGAGCAGGGGGTGGGGGCAACAGGAGAGAGACACAGGGCATGAGCAGGTGGGGGAACAGGAGACAGACACAGGGCATGAGCGGGGGGGGCAACAGGAGAGAGACTCAGGGCATGAGCAGGTGGGGGAACAGGAGACAGACACGGGGCATGAGCAGGGGGTGGAGGGCAACAGGAGAGAGACGGGGGGGTGGGGGGAACAGGAGACAGACATGGGGCATGAGCGGGAGGTGGAGGGAACAACAGAGACAGACACAGGGCATGAGCGGGGGGTGGGGTCAACAGGAGACAGACAAGGGGCATGAGCGGCGGTGGGGGGCAACAGTAGACAGACACGGGGCATGAGCGGGGGGTGGGGGGAACAGGAGACAGACACGGGGCATGAGCTGGGCGTGGGCGGACAGGAGACAGACACATGGCATGAGCGGGGCGTGGTGGGAACAACAGACACGGGGCATGAGCGGGGGGTGGGAGGAACAGGAGACAGACACGGGGCATGAGCGGGGGGTGGGGAGAATAGGAGACAGACACGGGGCATGAGCGGGGAGTGGGGGGCAACAAGAGAGAGACACGGGGCGGGCATGAGCGGGTGGGGGAACAGGAGACAGACACAGGACATGAGCGGGGGGTGGGGGGCAACAGGAGACAGACACGGGGCATGAGCGGGGGGGTAGGGGGCAACAGGAGACCGACACAGGGCATGAGCGGGGGGTGGGGGGAAGAGAAGACAGACACGGGGCATGAGCGGGGGTAACAGAAGACAGACATGGGGCATGACAGACACGGGGCATGAGCAGGGGGTGGGGGGGCAACAGGAGACATACACGGGGCATGAGCGGGGGTGGGGAGGTGGGAGAGAGACACACGGGGCATGAGCGGGGGGTGGGGGGAGGGAGAGACACACGGGGCATGAGCGGGGGGTAGGGGGGAGAGAGACACGGGGCATGAGCGGGGGCTGGGGGAGGGGAGAGTCACATGGGGCATGAGCGGGGGGTGAGGGGAGGGGAGAGACACTCAGGGCATGAGCAGGGGCGGGCTCGAGGGGGAGAGACACAAGGGGCATGAGCGGGGGGTGGGCGGGACAGGGTCAGAGACACACTTGGCATGAGCAGGGGGTGGGCGGGACGGGGAGAGACACACGGGGCATGCGCGGGGGATGGGTGGGACGGGGAGAGACACACGAGGCATGAGCAGGGGTGGGGGAACAGGAGACAGACACGGGGCATGAGTGGGGGTTGGGAGAACAGGAGACAGACACGGGGCATGAGCGGGGGGGTGGGGTGCAACAAGAGAGAGACACGGGGCATGAGCGGGTGGGGGGAACAGGTGACAGACAGGGGGCATGAGTGGGTGGGGGAACAGGAGACAGACACGGGGCATGAGCGGGGGGGTGGGGTGCAACAGGAGACAGACACGGGGCATGAGCGGGGGGTGGGGGTCAACAGGAGAGACACAGGGCATGAGCGGGGGGTGGGAGGGTACACGAGACAGACACGGGGCATGACATGGGGTGGGGGCAACAGGAGAGAGGCACGGGGCATGAGCGGGTGGGGGAACAGGAGACAGACACAGGGCATGAGCGGGGGGGCAACAGGAGAGAGACACGGGGCATGAGCTGGTGGGGGGAACAGGAGACAGACAGGGAGCATGAGCGGGGGTGGGGGCTACATGAGACAGAAACAGGGCATGAGCAGGGGATGGGGGCAACAGGAGAGAGACGCGGGGGGTGGGGGCAACAGGGGACAGACACTGGGCATGAGCAGAGGGCGGGGGAACAGGAGACAGACATGGGACATGAGCGGGGCGTGGGGGGAACAACAGACACGGGGCATGAGCTGGGGGTTGGGAGAACAGGAGACAGACACGGGGCATGAGCGGGGGGTGGGGGCAACAGGAGACAGACATGGGGCATGAGCAGGGGGTGGGAGGAACAGGAGACAGACACGGGGCATGAGCGGCGAGGGGTGTGGGGAGAACAGGAGACAGACACGGGGCATGAGTGGGTGGGGGGAACAGGAGACAGACACGGGGCATGAGTGGGTGGGAGGAACAGGAGACAGACACGGGGCATGAGCGGGGGAAAAGGAGGGAGACAGACACGGAGCATGAGCAGGGTTAAACAGGAGAGACATGGGGCATGAGCGGGGGTAGGGCAAGGTGGGGCCCCCACCCCCGCTCATGCCCCGTGTCTGCCCTGTTCCAACAGTGCAGACACGGGGCATGAGCGTGGGGTGGGGGGAAGAAGGGAGACACGGGGCATGAGTGGGGGGTGGGTGGAACAAGAGGTCAACAAGGGGCATCATAGGAGGGGGGACAAGAGGAAGACACGGGGCATGAGCAGGGGGTGGGAGGGAACAGGAGACAGACACGGGGCATGATCGGGGGCAGCAGGAGAGAGACACGGGGCATGAGTGGGCGGTGGGGGGTTACAGGAGACAGACACGGGGCATGGGTGGGGGGCAACAGCAGACAGACACGGGGCATGAGCAGGGGGTGGGGGGTACAGGGGACAGACACGGGGCATGAGCAGGGGGTGGGGGGCAACAGGAGAGAGAAACAGGTCATGAGCGGGTGGGGGGAACAGGAGACAGGCACGGGGCATGAGTAGGGGTTGGGGGATACAGGAGAGACACATGGCATGAGCGGGGGGTGGGGGTACAGGAGACAGACACGGGCATGAGCAGGGGGTGGGGGAAACAGGAGAGAGACACAGGGCATGAGCGGGTGGGGGAACAGGAGACAGACACAGGGCATGAGCGGGGGGGCAACAGGAGACAGACAAGGGGCATGAGCGGGGGTAGGGGGGTACAGGAGACAGACACGGGGCATGAGCAGGGGGTGGAGGGAAACAGGAGAGAGACGCGGGGGTGGGGGAACAGGAGACAGACATGGGGCATGAGCGGGGGTGGGGGGAACAACAGAGACAGACACAGGGCATGAGCAGGGGGTGGGGTCAACAGGAAACAGACACGGGGCACGAGCGGGGCTGGGGGGCAACAGGAGACAGACACGGGGCATGAGCAGGGGGTGGAGGGAACAGGAGACAGACACGGGGCATGAGCAGGGCGTGGGGGGACAGGAGACAGACACAGGCCATGAGCGGGGCGTGGGGGGAACAACAGACACGGGGCATGAGCGGGGGGTGGGGAGAACAGGAAACAGACACGGGGCATGAGCGGGGGGTGGGGTCAACAGGAGACAGACATGGGGCATGAGCGGGGGTGGGAGGAACAGGAGACAGACACGGGGCATGAGCAGGGGGGGCAACAAGAGAGAGACACGGGGTGGGCATGAGTGGGTGGGGGGAACAGGAGACAGACACGGGGCATGAGCGGGTGGGGGGAACAGGAGACAGACACAGGACATGAGCAGGGGGTGGGGGGAAACAGAAGACAGACACGGGGCATGAGCGGGGGGTGGGGAGAACAGGAGACAGACACGGGGCATGAGCGGGGGGGTAGGGGGCAACAGGAGACTGACACGGGGCATGAGCGGGGGGTGGGGGGAAGAGAAGACAGACATGGGGCATGAGCAGGGGGAACAGAAGACAGACACGGGGCAGGGGGTGGGGGGGCAACAGGAGACAGACACGGGGCATGAGCGGTGGTGGGGAGGAGGGAGAGAGACACACGGGGCATGAGCGGGGGGTGGGGGGAGGGGAGGGAGAGACACACGGGACAAGAGCGGGGGGTAGGGGGGAGGGAGAGAGACACGGGGCATGAGCGGGGGCTGGTGGGGAGGGGTGAGACACACGGGGCATGAGCGGGGGGTGAGGGGAGGGGAGAGACACACGGGGCATGAACGGGGGCGGGCTGGAGGGGGAGAGACACACGGGGCATGAGCGGGGGGTGGGCGGGACGGGGTCAGAGACACACGGGGCATGAGCGGGGGGTGGGCAGGACGGGGAGAGACACATGGGGCATGACCGGGGGATGGGTGGGATGGGGAGAGACACGGGGCATGAGCAGGGGGTGGGGGAACAGGAGACAGACACGTGGCATGAGCGGGGGGGTGGGGGGCAACAAGAGAGAGACACGGGGCAGGCATGAGCGGGTGGGGGAACAGGAGACAGACACGGGGCATGAGCGGGTGAGGGGAACAGGAGACAGACACAGGACATGAGCAGGGAGCAACAGGAGACAGACACAGGGCATGAGCGGTGGGTGGGGAGAACAGAAGACAGACACGGGCATGAGCGGGGGGTAGGGGGCAACAAGAAACCGACATGGGGGATGAGTGGAGGGTGGGGGGAAGAGGAAACAGACAGGGGGCATGAGCGGGGGGAACAGAAGACAGACACGGGGCATGAGCAGGGGGAACAGAAGACAGACACGGGGCATGAGCAGGGGGTGGGGGCAAAAGGAGACAGACATGGGGCATGAGCGGGTGTGGGGAGGAGGGGGAGAGACACACGGGGCGTGAGCAGGGGTGGGGGGAGGGAGAGACACATGGGGCATGAGCAGGGGGCCAGGGGGAGGGGAGAGACACACGGGGCATGAGCGGGGGTTGGGCTGGAGGGGGAAAGACACATGGGGCGTGGGAGTGGGGGGTGGGCGGGACGTGGAGAGACACACGGGGCATGAGCGGGGGTGGGCGGGACGGGGAGAGACACACGGGGCATGAGTGGGGGGTGGGTGGGACGGGTAGAGACACATGGGGCATGAGCGGGGGTGGGCGGGAGGGGGAGAGACACACGTAGCATGAGCGGGGGTGGGCGGGAGGGGGAGAGACACACGGGGCATGAGCGGGGGTGGGGGGGAGGGAGAGAGATGCACGGGGCATGAGCGGGGGGTGGGGGGGAGGGAGCAAGACACACGGGGCATGAGCGGGGTTGGGGGGAGGTAGAGAGACACACGGGGCATGAGCGGAGGGTGGGGGGAGGTACAGCGACACACGGGGCATGAGCTGGGGTGGGGGGAGGGAGAGAGACACACAGGGCATGAGCGGGGGATGGGCGTGAGGGGGAGAGACATACGGGGCATGAGCGGGCGATGGGCGGGAGGGGTAGAGAAACACGGGGAATGAGCGGGAGGTGGGCGAGAGGAGGAGAGACACAACGGGCATGAGCGGGGGTGGGGGTGGGGGGGAGAGAGACACACGGGGCGTGAGCGGGGGTGGGCGGGAGGGGAGAGACACACGGGGCATGAGCGGGGGGTGGGCGGTACGTGGAGAGACACACGGGGCATGAGCGGGGGGCGGGCGGGACGGGGAGAGACACACGGGGCATGAGCCGGGGGTGGGTGGGACGGGGAGAGACACATGGGGCATGAGCGGGGTTGGGCGGGAGGGGGAGAGACACACGTAGCATGAGCGGGGGTGGGCGGGAGGGAGAGAGACACACTGGGCATGAGCGGGGGAGGGGGGGAGGGAGAGAGACGCACGGGGCATGAGCGGGGGGTGGGGGGGAGGGAGCAAGACACACGGGGCATGAGCGGGGGTGGGGGGAGGTAGAGAGACACACGGGGCATGAGCGGGGGGTGGGGGGAGGTAGAGCGACACACGGGGCATGAGCGGGGGTGGGGGAGGGAGAGAGACACACAGGGCAGGAGCGGGGGATGGCCGGGCGGGGGAGAGACACACGGGGCATGAGTGGGCGGTGGGCGGGAGGGGTAGAGACACACGGGGAATGAGCGGGAGGTGGGCAAGAGGAGGAGAGACACACGGGGCATGAGCGGGGGTGGGGGGGAGGGAGAGAGACACACGGGGCGTGAGCGGGGGTGGGCGGGAGGGCAGAGACTCACGGGGCATGAGCAGGGGTGGGGGGAGGGAAAGAGACACACAGGGCATGAGCGGGGGTGGGGGAGGGAGAGTGACACACGGGGCTTGAGCTGGGGGTGGGGGGAAGGGTGCAAGACACACGGGGCATGAGCGGGGGTGAGGGTAGGGTGAGAGACACACAGGGCATGAGCAGGAGGTGGGGGGGGGAGCGACACACGGGGCATGAGCGGGGGTGGGGGGAGGGAGAGAGACACACAGGGCATGAGCGGGGGATGGGCGGGAGGGGGAGAGACACCCGGGGCATGAGTGGTGGGTGGGCGGGAGGGGTAGAGACACACGGGGAATGAGCGGGCATGGGGGGGAGGGAGAGAGACACACGGGGCGTGAGCGGGGGGTGGGCGGGAGGAGAGAGACACAGGGGGCATGAGCGGGTGTGGGGGGGAGGGAGAGAGACACACGGGGCATGAGATGGGGTGGGCGGGAGGGGGAGAGACACACGGGGCATGAGCAGGGGTGGGGGAGGGAGAGAGACACATGGGGCTTGAGCGGGGGTGGGGGGAGGTAGAGAGACATGGGGCATGAGCGGGGGCTGGGGGGAGGGAGAGAGACACACGGGGCATGAGCGGGGGTGGGGGGAGGTCGATAGACACATGCGGCATGAGCATTGGTGGGGGAGGGAGAGAGACACACGGGGCATGAACGGGGGTGGGGGGAGAGAGACACACGGGGCATGAGCGGGGGGTGAGCAGGAGGGGGAGAGACACATGGGGCATGAGCGGGGGGTGGAGGGGAGGGAGAGAGAGACACACGGGGCATGAGCGGGGGTGGGGGGAGAGACACACGGGGCATGAGCAGGGGTGGGGGGAGACACACGGGGCATGAGCGGGGGGTGGGGGGAGGGAGAGAGACACACGGGGCATGAGAGGGGGGTGGGGGGAGGCAGAGAGACACAGGGGGCATGAGCGGGGGGTGGGCAGGAGGGGGAGAGACACACAGGGCATGAGCGGGGGTGGGGGGAGGGAGAGAGACACACGGGGCATGAGCGGGGGTGAGGGAGGGAGAGAGAGACATGAGGCATGAGCGGGGGTCGGCGGTCGGGGGAGAGACACACGGGGCATGAGCGGGGGTGTGGGGGAGGGAGAGAGACACACGGGGCATGAACAGGGGGAGGGGGAGGGATAGAGACACACGGGGCATGAGCGGGGGTGGGGCAGAGGGAGAGAGACACACGGGGCATGGGCGGGAGGGGGAGAGACACACGGGGCCTGAGCGGGGGTGGGGGGGAGGGAGAGAGACACACGGGGCATGAGCGGGGGGTGGGCAGGAGGGGGAGAGACACACGGGGCATGAGAGGGGTGGGGGGAGGGAGAGAGACACACAGGGCATGAGCGGGGGGTTGGGGGGAGGTAGAGAGACACACGGGGCAAGAGCAGGGGTGGGGGGGAGAGACACACGGGGCATGAGCGGGGGGTGGGGAGAGGGAGAGAGACACACGGGGCATGAGCGGGGGTGGGGGGGGTTGAGACACACGGGGCATGAGCGGGGGCGTGGGGGAGGGGGAGAGACACACGGGGCATGAACGGGGGTGGGGGAGGGAGAGAGAAACACAGGGCATGAGCGGGGGGGGAGAGAGACAGACAGGGCATGGGCGGGAGGGGGAGAGACACACAGGGCATGAACGGGGGTGGGGGGAGAGAAACACACGGGGCATGAGTGGGGGGTGAGCAGGAGGGGGAGAGACACATGGGGCATGAGCGGGGGGTGGAGGGGAGGGAGAGAGAGACACACGGGGCATGAGCGGGGGTGGGGGGAGAGACACACGGGGCATGAGCAGGGGTGGGGGGAGACACACGGGGCATGAGCGGGGGTGGGGGGAGGGAGAGAGACACACGGGGCATGAGAGGGGGGTGGGGGGAGGGAGAGAGACATACAGGGCATGAGCAGGGGGTGGGGGGAAGGAGAGAGACACACGGCGTTCGTGTGCAGGTGGCAGATCCCGCTCCTTGGCCCTCCGCTGGCCATCGTGTGCCGATGGCGTGAGCGGGGTGGCTGGAGGGAGAGAGACACACAGGGCATGAGCGGGGGATGGGCGGGAGGGGGAGAGACACCCGGGGCATGAGCGGTCGGTGGGCGGGCGGGTAGAGACACACAGGGAATGAGCGGGCATGGGGGGGAGGGAGAGAGACACACGGGCGTGAGCGGGGGGTGGGCGGGAGGGGAGAGACACACGGGGCATGAGCAGGTGTGGGGGGGAGGGAGAGAGACACACGGGGCATGAGATGGGGTGGGCGGGAGGGGGAGAGACACACGGGGCGTGAGCAGGGGTGGGGGAGGGAGAGAGACACATGGGGCTTGAGCGGGGGTGGGGGGAGGGAGAGAGACATGGGGCATGAGTGGGGGCTGGGGGGAGGGAGAGAGACACACGGGGCATGAGCGGGGGTGGGGGGAGGGAGATAGACACATGGGGCATGAGCGTTGGTGGGGGAGGGAGAGAGACACACGGGGCATGAGCGGGGGGGTGGGCGGGAGGGGGAGGGACACATGGGGCATGGGCAGGGGGTGGGCGGGGAGGTGAAGAGACACACGGGGCTTGAGCGGGGGTGTGGAGGGAGGCAGAGAGACACAGGGGGCATGAGCGGGGGGTGGGCGGGAGGGGGAGAGACACACAGGGCATGAGCGGGGGTGGGGGGAGGGAGCGAGACACACGGGGCATGAGCGGGGTTGAGGGAGGGAGAGAGACACATGAGGCATGAGCGGGGGTGGGCGGTCGGGGGAGAGACACACGGGGCATGAGCGGGGGTGTGGGGGAGGGAGAGAGACACACGGGGCATGAACGGGGGGTGGGGGGGGGGGATAGAGACACACGGGGCATGAGCGGGGGTGGGGCAGAGGGAGAGAGACACACGGGGCATGGGCGGGAGGGGGAGAGACACACGGGGCCTGAGCGGGGGTGGGGGGGAGGGAGAGAGACACACGGGGCATGAGCGGGGGGTGGGCAGGAGGGGGAGAGACACACGGGGCATGAGAGGGGTGGGGGGAGGGAGAGAGACACACAGGGCATGAGCGGGGGGTTGGGGGGAGGTAGAGAGACACACGGGGCAAGAGCGGGGGTGGGGGGGGAGAGACACACGGGGCATGAGCGGGGGTGTGGGGGAGGGAGAGAGACACACGGGGCATGAACGGGGTGGGGGGAGGGAGAGAGAAACACAGGGCATGAGCGGGGGGAGAGAGATAGACGGGGCATGGGCGGGAGGGGGAGAGACACACAGGGCATGAGCGGGGGTGGGGGGGGAGAGACACATGGGGCATGAGCGGGGGGTGAGCAGGAGGGGGAGAGACACATGGGGCATGAGCGGGGGTGGGGGGAGGGAGAGAGACACACGGGGCATGAGCGGGGGTGGAGGGGAGGGAGAGAGACACACGGGGCATGAGCGGGGGTGGGGGGAGAGACACACGGGGCATGAGCAGGGGTGGGGGGAGACACACGGGGCATGAGCGGGTGTGGGGGGAGGGAGAGAGACACACGGGGCATAAGAGGGGGGTGGGGGGAGGGAGAGAGACACACAGGGCATGAGCAGGGGGTGGGGGGAAGGAGAGAGACACACGGCGTTCGTGTGCAGGTGGCAGATCCCGCTCCTTGGCCCTCCCCTGGCCATCGTGTGCCGATGGCGTGAGCGGGGTGGCTGGAGGAACAGGGAAGACATGGAGCATGAGTGGGGGTGGGGGGGACAAGAAGGACATACGGGGTATGAGCGGGGGTGGGAGGAACAGGAGACAGGTGGGGGCGGACTTACTGTGCAGGCGGCAGATCCCGCTCCTGCTGACAAAGCCTCTCATGCGAGGAACAAAGATGGTGGGCGTCTCTGAAGCCAGACGCACTGCACGCTTTCACCGCATCCAATGAGAGAGCACGTCAGATGTCTGCGGACATCACGCAAGCTGCTTGCCCAATCACTGTCCTGTCCGCGGAGTGAACAGGGAAGTGTGTCCGCGAAGCGAACACAGATATCACTAATTTTTTTCACTTACATTTTTGTCATTTTATTAAAAACTACTGGACGGATTTACACCAAATAAAGCAAAGCCAAGCCGCCGCTCCTGCCGCAAATTTGGTGTAAATCCGTCCAGCGGTCTAGGCTGTTGGCGTGAGCAAAAACATTTTTCCCATTATGTCTATGGGAAAAAACTAAAGTTTTGGGACCCCCCCTATAACTTTTCCCCCCCCTGGACGAATCCTCACCAAACTTTGCAAATTCAGAGTGGGCCATATACTTTTTTTTGCAAAGTTTGGTGAGGATTCGTCCATGGGGAGCGAAGTTATAAGCCGCCCAAAAAGTGCTCTTCCTATGGAAACACCAACTTAACCATAACTACATGGCCACTACCGTGGCCATGTAATATATATATATATTTATATATATATATTTTCAGTGAAATAACTTTGTTAAAGGGACGTTATGGTTCCAAGTAAAACCGAAAAACCCTTGAAATTCGCCTGTTATGGTAAGCTAAGCAACCATAACTCGCGCCACCACCGTGCACTGCTAAGACTAACACCCACGACATCAAAGATGACATCACAAATGTCATTGATGACATCACTGATGACATCACACGTGTATGTACTTTTCATGAAATATGTGTACATGGGATTCTTATTATAATGTTGCAAAAAAAGTGTCAAGGATCATTGCAATAAATATACCCTAATTAGTGCATTGAACGATGCATTGATATGCATAGCATTCAATTATGGGGTACTAAGCTACTCATGCAGATACATAACATTGTGTGCAGCGTACAAGATGAAGGTATAATATTCGTAATGTTAATATGTTGAATCATGAAATGATAATTGTTTTCTTAATAGATTTTTGTGTACTGTGAAATATGTAATAAGTAGCTAATAAAACACACGTATTACATAATTGCATTACTATAGACAAAACACAAAGACACAAGAGCACATACCAATATGGGTATATACAGGGAAAGTGAAGTTAGCAAAAAAGCACAAGAAGTAGCAGAAACAATTCATAACTTAACTGATTATTTTCATGCAAATAAATAATTGCTCTGTTTCAAAGCTGCTATTTACCCTATGTATATGTATCACTTGATGTGATTGGACCCTAAGGAAAGTAATGAGAGTACAATGTATACAAATATGACCATATACAGGGAAAGTACAGCCATAAAAAAACAACAGAACTGTCAAAAAGTGCTCATAAGTCTATTGATTATCTTTATGCACAAAAAGGATTGCTGTCTTTCAAGCTTGTGTCTTTCCGTATGTATATGTTTCACATGATGTGACTGGACTCTAAGGGAATTACTGTAAGAACATACTTGAAGTATACATCTACAAATAAAATAAAAGTTTTAGTTTCTGACTGTTACTGAAGGAAAACATGTGGCCTAGATATGTCAGCAAAAGAAAAAAGAGTGAGCCAGACATGTGATGTCATCAGTGATGTCATCAATGACATTTGTGATGTCATGTTTGATGTCGTGGGTGTTAGTCTTAGCAGTGCACGGTGGTGGCGTGAGTTATGGTTGCTTAGCTTACCATAACTGGCGAATTTCAAGGGTTTTTCGGTTTTACTTGGAACCATAACGTCCCTTTAACAAAGTTGTTTCACTGAATTTCATAGGTTTTTAGTAGCGCAACTTAACCATAACGTCCCTTTACCAAAGTTTGTTCACTGAATTTCATAGTTTTTTAGTAGCGCAACTTAACCATAACGTCCCTTTAGCACATTTTATTCACTGAATTTCATAGGTTTTTAGTAGCGCAACTTAACCATAACGTCCCTTTAACAAAGTTATTTCATTGAATTTCATAGGTTTTTATTAGTGCAACGTCACCGTAACATCCTTTTTAATAGATGAAGACCACTGGCATCTTAGGTCTTCAAAGTGGGAACCCTGGGTGGTAAAAAAAAAAACTGATTTTCCATCCCACACCGGGACGCCTGCGGCGTCCCGGTGTAGGAAGGAAAATCTTTTACCAAGATGGCCACCATGGGAAGGGAACGCGGGGAGTATGAAGAGAACACAACAGGGCATGAGATGGGGGTGTGGGGGGTGGGCATGAGCGAGGGGTGGGGGGGAACAGGGCATACGGGACATGAGCAGGGGGTGGGGGGGAACGGAGGTAAACACGGGGCATGAGCGGGGGTTGGGGGAACATGAGAGAGACACGGGGCATGAGCAGGGGGTGGGGGGAACAGGGGAGACACGGGGCATGAGCGGGGGTAGGGAGGAATACAAGGGAGACAGGGGGCATGAGCGGGGGTGGGGGGAACAGGGGAGACACAGGGCATGAGTGGCGGGTGGGGGAAAAGGAGGGAGACACGGGGCATGAGTGGGGGGTGGGGGCAACAGGGGAGACACGGGGCATGAGCAGGGGGTGGGGGCAACAGGGGAGACACGGGGCATGAGCAGGGGTAGGGGGAAAGGAGGGAGACACGGGGCATGAGCAGAGGTCGGGGGGAACAGGGGAGACAAGGGGCATGAGCGAGGGGTGGGAGAACAGGGAAAACATGGGGCATGAGCAGGGGGTGGGAGGGAACAGGGGAGACATGGAGCATGAGCGGAGGGTGGGGGGAAAAGGAGAGAGACATGGGGAATGAGCGGGGGGTGGGATGGAACAGGGGAGACACGGGGCATGAGCAGGGGGTGGGGGTAACAGGGGTTACAGGGCATGAGCAGGGGGTGGGGGGAACAGGGGAGACAGGGCATTAGTGGGGGGGGAACAGGGCATGAGTGGGGGGTGGGGCGGAACAGGGCACACACAGGGGATGAGCAGGGGGTGGGGGAACTGGAGAAGGACACGGGGCATGAGCGGAGGGTGGGGGCAAAAGGGGAGACACAGGGCATGAGCAGGGGTTAGGGGAAAGGAGGGAGAAACGGGGCATAAGCAGGGGGTGGGGTAGAACAGGGGAGACAAGGGGCATGAAGTAGGGGTGGGGAGAACAGGGAAAACACAGGGCATGAGCAGTGGGTGGGGGGAACAGGGGAGACACGGAGCATGAGCAGAGGGTGGGGGGGAAAAGGAGAGAGGCACGGGGCATGAGCAAGGGGTGGGGTGGAACAGGGGAGACAGGGCATGCACAGGGGGTGGGAGGAACAGTCAAAACACGGGGCATGAGCAGGGGGTGGGGGGAACGGGAGGGAGACACGGGGCATGATTGGGGGGTGGGGGGAACAGCGCAGACACAGGGCATGAGAGGGGGTGGGGGAAAGGATGGAGACACGGGGCATGAGCGGGGGGTGGGAGGGAAAGGAGGGAGACACGGGGCATGAGCGGGGGGTGGGGGAACAGGGGAGACACGGGGCATGAGCGGGGGGTGGGGGCAACAGGAGAGACACAGGGCAGGAGCAGGGGGTGGGGTGGAACAGGGGAGACAAGGGGCATGAGCGAGGGGTGGGGAGAACAGGGAAAATACGGGGCATGAGCAGGGGGTTGGGGGGAAGGAGAGAGACACGGGGCATGAGCGGAGGGTGGGGTGGAACAGGCAAAACACGGGGCATGAGCAGGGGGCGGGGGGGAACAGGAGGGAGACTTGGGGCATGAGTGGGGGGTAGGGGGAACAGGGCAGACATGGGGCATGAGTGAGGGGTTGGGGGGAAAAGGATGGAGACACGGGGCATGAGCGGGGGGTGGGGGGTAACACAAGGGAGACACGGGGCATGAGCGTGGGGTGGGAGGTAACACAAGGGAGAAACGGGGCATGAGCAGGGGGTGGGGGTAACAAAAGGGAGACACGGGGCATGAGCGGGGAGTGGGGGTAACAGGGGAGACGGGGCATGAGCGGGGGGTGGGGGAAACAGGGCACACACGGGGCATGAGCGGGGGGCGGGGGGAAACAGGGCATATTGGGCATGAGCAGGGGGTGGGGGGGAACGGAGGTAGACACGGGGCATGAGGGGGGGTTGGGGTAACATGAGAGAGACACGGGGCATGAGCAGGGGGTGGGGGGAACAGGGGAGACACGGGGCATGAGCGGGGGTAGGGAGGAATACAAGGGAGACAGAGGGCATGAGCGGGGGTGCGGGGAAAAGGAGGGAGACACGGGGCATGAGTGGGGGGGTGAGGGCAACAGGGGAGACACAGGGCATGAGCGGGGGGTGGGGGCAACAGGGGAGACACGGGGCATGAGCAGGGGTAGGGGGAAAGGAAGGAGACACAGGGCATGAGCAGGGGTCGGGGGAACAGGGGAGACAAGGGGCATGAGCGAGGGGTGGGAGAACAGGGAAAACATGGGGCATGAGCAGGGGATGGGAGGGAACAGGGGAGCAGGGGAGACATGGAGCATGAGCGGAGGGTGGGGGGAAAAGGAGAGAGACACGGGGAATGAGCGGGGGTGGGATGGAAAAGGATGGAGACACGGGGCATGAGCGGGGGTGGGAGGGGAAAGGAGGGAGACATGGGGCATGAGCGGGGGTGGGGGGTAACACAAGGGAGACACGGGGCATGAGCATGGGGTGGGAGGTAACACAAGGGAGAAACGGGGCATGAGCAGGGGGTGGGGGTAACAAAAGGGAGACACGGGGCATGTGCGGGGAGTGGAGGGTAACAGGGGAGACAGGGCATGAGCGGGGGGTGGGGGGAAACAGGGCACACATGGGGCATGAGCACGGGGTGGGGGGGAACAGGGCACACACAGGGCATGAGCGGGGTGGGGGGAACAGGGCACACACGGGGCATGAGCGGGGGGTGGGGGAACAGGAGAGAGACACAGGGCATGAGCGGGGGTTGGGGGGAGGAGGGAGACACAGGGCATGAACAGGGGGTGGGGGAACAGGGGAGACACAGGGCATGAGCGGGGGGTGGGGGAACAGGTGAGACACGGGGCATGAGCGGGGGGGAATGGGGGAGACACGGGGCATGAGCGGGGGGTGGGGGGTAACACAGGAAACACGGGGCATGAGCAGGGGGTGGGGGGCTACACAAGGGGGACACGGGACATGAGCGGGGGGTGGGGGGTAACACAAGGGAGACACAGGCATGAGTGGGGGTGGGGGGTAACACAAAGGAGACACGGGGCATGAGCTGGGGGTGGGGGGTAACAGAGGAGACATGGGGCATGAGTGGGGGGTGGGGGGTAACACAAGGGAGACACGGGGCATGAGCAGGGGTGGGGGGTAACACAAGGGAGACACGGGGCATGAGCGCGGAGGGTGGGGGTAACACAAGGGAGACACAGGGCATGAGCGCGGGGGGTGGGGGGAACAGGGCACACATGGGGCGTTAGCGGGGGTGGGGGGAGAAGGGAGGGGGACACGGGGCATGAGCGGGGGTGGGGGGAGGAGGGAGACACGGGGCATGAGCGGGGGGTGGGGGGAACAGGGGAGGCATGTGTGAGGGGGTGGGGGGAACAGGGCAGACACGGGGCATGAGCGAGGGGGTGGGGTAACACAAAGGGACACGGGGCATGAGCAGGGGGTGGGGGTAACACAAGGGAGACACAGGGCATGAGCAGGGGTCGGGGTAACACAAGGGAGACACGGGGCATGAGCGAGGGGTGGGGGAACAGGGGAGACACAGTGCATGCGCGGGGGGTGGGGGAGTAGCACAAGGGAGACATGGGGCATGAGTGGGGGTGGGGGTAACATAAGGGAGACACGGGGCATGAGTGGGGGTTGGGGGTAACACAAGGAAGACACGGGGCATGAGGGGGGCTGGGGAGTAACACAAGGGAGACACAGGCCATGAGCGGGGAGTAGGGGGTAACACAAGGGAGACACGGGGCATGAGCGGGGGGGTGGGTGGTAACACAAGGGAGACATGGGGCATGAGTGGGGGGTAACAAGGGAGACATGGGGCATGAGCGGATGGGGCATGAGCGGTGGGTGGGGGGAACAGGGGCGGCATGGGCGGGGGGGGTGGAGGGAACAGGGCAGACACGGGTCATGAGCGGGGGGAACACGAGGGAGACACGGGCCATGAGCGGGGGGCAGGGGGGACATGGGAGACAAGGGGCATGAGCAGAGGTTGGGGGAGAACAGGGGAGATACGGGGCATGAGCAGGGGTGGGTTGAAGGGGAGGGCGACACGGGGCATGAGCAGGGGTGGGGGGAAGGGGAGAGACACTCGGGGCATGAGCGGGGGGTGGGGGGGAAAGGAGGTTGACACGGGGCATGAGCTGGGGGGGAAGGAGCGAGACACGGGGAATGAGCAGGGGTGGGGGGAAGGAGGGAGACATGGGCATGAGCAGGGGATGGGGGAACAGGGGAGACATGGGGCATGAGTGGGGGGTGGGGGGTAACACAGGAGACATGGGGTATGAGCGGGGGCTGGGGGGTAACACAAGGGAGACACGGGCATGAGCAGGGGTGGGGGTAACACAAGGGAGACACGGCATGAGCGGGGGTGGGGGGTAACACAAGGGAGACACGGGGCATGAGCAGGGGGGTGGGGGGTAACAGGGGAGACACAGGGCATGGGCAGGGGGTGGGGGGTAACGCAAGGGAGACACGGGGCATGAGCCAGGGGTGGGGGGTAACACAAGGGAGACACAGGTAATGAGCGGGGGGTAACACAAGGGAGACATGGGGCATGAGCAGGGGGGGTAACTAGGGAGACACGGGGCATGAGCGGGGGGTGGGGGTAACAGGGGAGACAGGGCATGAGCGGGGGTGCGGGGGAACAGGGCACACACGGGGCATGAGCGGGGGAGGGGGGAACAGGGGAAGTCCCTTTAACTAATTTTTTTCACAGAATTTCTTAGGTTTTTAGTAGTGCAACTTAACCATAACGTCCCTTTAACAAAGTTTTTTCACTGAATTTCATAGGTTTTTAGTAGTGCAACTTAACAATAATGACTTTGACTTTATATACATGTCATATGGAACTGACTGAATCTCTTCTACTGTACTTGATGTCCGCAAATTCATTTAATGTTTGCGGACATGTTCGAAGAACAGTACCACTACCTAAAAACTCTGGGGGGGTATATTTGATTGTTATATCATAACATAGGAACATTTAACAAATTCAAAAAGGAGCACACAAACACATTGGCCCTCATTACGACCCAGGCGTTGGACCATGGTGCTAATAGCACCATGGTCCATGCCGGTAACTTACCGACTCCGCCATGGCGGAATGGGGAATTACCGCCCCATTCCGAGGTTGGCGGGGCAGTAATTTCCCATGCCACCATGGCCCTTCCCCATTCCCTTTTTTGCCCCATAGGGCTCAATGGGAATGGGGAAGGCGCTAAGTACGGTGCCGCAAATTGCGGCACTGTACTTAGTACCAAGGTCCCTTTGCGGGTTGGTTTTTTAACGCCTGCTAAAAGCAGGCATTAAAGTGCCACCCGCAAAGGGACCTCGTAATCAGGCGTTAAGGGTTTAACGGCGCCGCCACCTTTTACGGCGCTGTTAACCACTTAACGCCTGGGTTGTAATAAGGGCCATTATATGTACTAATATATAAGAAATGTAACCCATATATACAACACACTAACCATTCATTTAAATGCACTATGTTCTAAAATGGAATACACCACAAGAAGATAAATTGGCTTCCAACATAATTACCTCACAAACACGACAGAAATGAGAACAAGAGCAGACCCACTGAGTACATAGGACATATCTTACCTGAAATAGTAAGTGTACTTAATTTTATTCATATATTTATAAACTTTCTGTATTAGATAAAACAATATATTATCTTTTTTTTTCTCACAGAAATGTCTAGTACTCTGGAATGGCTAGAGGAACATTTCCCACATGAAGAAATGTCACAAGATAGTGAAACTAATGCTAAACACTTTACAATATAAACCATTTAATTATTATTATTTTGCATATATTTAACATATATATATATATTTTTTTTTTGTACAGAGCATACCAAAATAGAAAATACTTCAGAAAAACCTGTTATGGATAACACTTTTGACAGTATAGAAGAAACAATTGATTTATTGTTGACTAATTTTAATAATTTGAAAACTTTTGTGGAAGATCATTTTAAACCAAAAACCTTGTACTATTGCCCCACATGTACTTGTCCCTCCTCACCATATCCCAGTCAATTATCCCCAAACCCTCTCCATAACCCAAAACGTTTTGATGAGACTTCCATCCCTTCTTCACCTAATAACAATCATGTTGAAACCCCTAATTCTCCTGTTTTTGTTTCTGTTTCTGCCTCACCTTCTCTGTCATAAATTATTAATATATGTTAAATAAAGTTTAATTTTTATATTGTGTTGTAAATAGTTTTTTTTTTAAAAACAATGTAGGTGTCCGCGGACAGTGCATGTGTTCTGAAATGTTCGCAAATTAAGGAAAATGGAAGTGTCCTGAAGAACATTATACCTGTTCGTACTGTTCACTAACAAGTTTAAACTGTTCTAAGAACACACGCGGTGTCCTGAAATGTTCGTAAAAAAAAAAAATTAAACTGTCCTAAAGAACACTATATCTGTCCGTAGGGTTCGCTATCAAGTTTAAACTGTTCTAATAACACAATTGGTGTCCTGAAATGTTCGTACGTAAATGAAAATGGAGGTGTCCTGAAGAAAACTATACCTCTTTGTAGTGTTCGCTAGCAAGATGAAACTATTCTAAGAACACACGCGGTGTCCTGAAATGTTTGTAAAAAAAAAAATTAAAGTGTCCCAAAGAACACTATATCTGTCCGTAGTGTTCGCTATCAAGTTTAAACTGTTCTAAGAACACAATTGGTGTCCTGAAATGTTCGTACATAAACGAAAATGGATTTGTCCTGAAGAACACTATACCTGTTCGTAGTGTTGGCTAGCAAGTTCAAACTGTTCTAAGAACACACGCGGTGTCCTGAATTGTTCGTAATTAAACGCAAATGGAGGTGTCTTAAAGAACACTATACCTGTCCGTACTGTTCGCTAGCAAGTTGAAACTGTACTAAGAACACAATTGGTGTCCTGAAATGTTTGTACATAAACGAAATTAGACGTGTCCTGAAGAACACTATGGGCCTCATTACACTGTAGGCGGAGAACCATGGCGCAGTTAGCGCCATGGTTCATGCCGGTAAAATACCGGCACCGCCTTGGTGGAGAGGGGAATTACCGCCCCATTCCAAGGTTGGCGGGGCGGTAATTCCCCCTTCCACCATTGCCCTTCCCCATTCCCATTTTTGCCCCATAGGGCATAAAGGGAAAGGGGAAGGTGCTAATTACGGCACCTCAAATTGCGGTACCGTAATTAGCTCCCTGGGTCCCTTTGCAGGTTGGGTTTTAACGCCTGCAAAAAGCAGACGTTAAATTCCCCAACCCGCAAAGGGACCTCGTAGTAAGGCGGTAAGGATTTACTGGTACCGGTAAAATACTGGTACCGGTAAACCTTTACCGCCTACCGTTTAATGAGGCCCTACATCTGTCCTTACTGTTCCCTAGAAAGTTTAAACTGTTCTAAGAACACACGCAGTGTCCTGAAATGTTTGGTTCACGTGTGACGCATTTTTAATTACTTCAGGACCCGAACAATGTCCGTAGAACATCAACGCGCATGTGCTTACCAATCTCCGTGCATTTGGTGTCCTGCGGACATGCGCTTCCTTCGTGGACTTGTTCGCGAACGGATCATATGACCGTGCCCACGCTAATCGCGTGTTCTGAATGCGGACACTGTTTGTGTCCCCGAACAATTTAAAAGTAAATTTTCAATTAATCCGTAATATTTTTCAATAAAATCTCACCATGGCACAAGTCCCACATAGTAATCCTGAGTTTCTACATACCTTTTGAAACTTTTCAAACTTTATTTTGTGTCCGATCTGTCCACGCCCTAGAGCTTATTCTCATTGTGTTTCTGGCTATTCTTCAGAACACAGCGATTTTTGCTGCCACCTGCAGATTACACCATCATCGAGATGGCATCCATGGCTGAACTACTGCCACCTGGTGCTGCACCTGCTTCAGCACCACTCCCACCCCCTCGACCACCACCACCTCCCCAAGGGCCTGAAGAGGGGAACAGGAGTGAGGATGCAGAGGCGGAAGAAGAGGATGATGAGAATGAGATAGAGGAAATCCCTACTACACGCACTAGGCGTGAGTCTTGGGTGTGGCGGTTATTTACCATTCATGGGAATGGTCCTAAGGCTCGTGCGAACCATGTTACCTGCAATGAGTGCAAAATGATACTCAGTCGCGGGAAGCACGGTAAGTACAGCTTTGGGACCACTACTATGAAGCGACGCATGGGGTCATTTCACTCTGGGGCTATTCGCAGGGTTGTACCTTGCGAAGAAAGTAGCAGGTTGATTTCCTCTACTTCATCCTCTGTTTCTGATCCTGTCACCACAAGGACCACAAGGAATACAGAATATCAAAAATCCCAAAAAAAATTAAGGCTCTTTTCAGAGCCGCCTTTAACAGTTAAAAAATAGAAGTGAAAATAAATGAAGCAGGGCCCTTTGTATTGTTTAGAAGTCCGCGGACAGTTCGCAAACATTTAAAAAATTGGGTTGCATCCCTATCACAAACATTGCAATTTTCTCTGGGAGGAAGTGGTGGCTCTGAAAAGAGCCTTTGGGAGGTGTTTGTAAGTCAAAAATTATAAATGCTTAACACCTACTTCAAAATGGATGTTGTAATTCCAAAAAAGGTTGCAATGCATTTTGTACATTTCTCAGAAAAATTTGATTGCCACCATAAGTAAGATGGACTCCATCTCTGCGAAAAATGTTTGTACTATGAAACAGAATATTTTCATTGTGAAAAGAAGACATGCCAAAATCTTTTAGAAAGGCACAAACAGCGTTATTAACATTGCGCCTTGCTTTTTCCATTTGTGGACCAAATGAAGAAGAACGAAGCCACATTTGTCTCTGCACAATCCGTGATAATATCACTTGAGAATTAGGAAACATGTCCATAACCTTCCCAAGTCCTTCTTTCATAGCAAATTGCAAAAAAAAATCCAGTCACATGTCCTAAACTGTTCCCTCCGCAATGAATTACAATTATGTCTGGATGTTGCTCTTGTCTCCAAAGTAGCACAGAGAGGTAGCAAGTCCAACCACTTCATTCCACGTACTCCATGTCAGTGTACTTCCACATGTGGGAATCCAAAATCTACAGCTACTCCACAGCTTTTTGCAGGCACCTTCAACCAATATATCCATGAATCTCCCAAAATCCATACAATCTTTTTCCTAAAACACACAGACATAGCTATCTGTTGTTTTCTCAGCAAAAACAGTATATGAGAAACTCTATTCTGGCACAACACACCCACTAAACTTTCCTGACCAATCCCTTTCAGTACTCATTCTCATTTGCATGAATTCTGAACCCAAAAAACCCCGGATGTAACTCCTGATGTCCGCGAACTACCGCCATGTCCGCGGACATATCGTAACATGAACAGCCCTTCTACCATTTCCACTTCACTCTCTCTGCCATTCCCTCATTGGATGTAGCTAAGAAGTCACATGACCATGCACCAATCACATTCAAGACCTCTACATCTAACTGCATCATCATAGATCAACACTGCAAATGTACTGTGAATCTCTCTGAGTACAAGTGTCATATCATTGGCACGCACCATCTACCAGAAATACTGTACAAGTCTCCAAGATTTCTACTTGCAGTTCCATGCATATCCATATGCATGAACACAAATTTCAGGTATGCATATTTTCTGTACAGTAGATGAACACATTTTCAAACAGACGTTTAGCTTGTATAATCTGTAAAATGAATTTACTGTATTTTTTACAATTTCCTATAATCAACTATCACTTATAAACCTTTATACTATTTACTTTCTTTATACACACGTACACTCAAATCATGTTAAACTAACATTTTTTAAATGAAATTTATAGACTACATATATTCAAACAAAATTGCATGCAAGCACAATCTATGTTTAAATCTTAAAAAAATACTTATACAATTTCATATTTTTTTGTTTTTATTTATTTATTTACTTAATTACTTTAATTTAGACATGATATTGAGGTGCTATTACCTAGAACAGCTTAGTTACAGAGATAGTGCTATTCACTGGTATATTATAAATTTCACAAGACATAGTAAAGATATTTTTTTGCTACAGTTAGTCATTCAATACAATTTGTTCATTAAGAACATATCATATGTACTAAACTGATGCAATGTATCTTATGTGAATAAATTAGTGTAATGGTTTTGAAGAAGGCGCTGAGGATTTCAATTAATAAAATCAATATCGAAATTAAAAACAGTGCTATATAAAAAAAAAGTTACTAATTTGAATCTTTTACAATTGCAGTGAAGACCAGTCTCCTGAAAAGAAGCAGCCAAATTCGAAAAAACAAAGAAGAACTACGAAGTTACCTGTTAATTTAAGAAAAAAAGTAAGTAGAATATCACCATAATATTTATGTATTATTACTCAAACATACTGTAAAGTTAATACAAGCTATTTCTGTGCCTAAAAATAGAGATTGTGTACCATTTTGTCCAAAAATCTCCATGTCTTAAACAGCGATTTACAGCCAGAATGGCCCACAAATTCCTATTTTTGGACACACAAATTACCCAACTGAATCGCTACAATTTTCATATTATAGAACAAACAACTGTTTTAATTGTATACATTAGATTTACTATTTGTACTTTTCCACACCACTAGCTTACTTTTATTTTGTCATCTGAACCTCAGTTTAGTAACACATAATTTCAAGAATACCTATCCCTACTAGTTGTAGTTCCCAATGCACAATCACACACCATTACATACATCTTTATCATCTTACTCAAACACTCATGCACACAGCACACATACATTGCAGAACACCCCAACCCACACCTTCTTTATTTTTTTCAACAGACCCTAAAGAATGCCTACCAAAAGTCAAGTCCGTAGAAAGCAACACAGAAGTAGAGCAAATGAAAATAAAAGTGTCCAACATAAGCATCCATCTCTAGCAGCATTTGTAAAAAAAGTTGAAACAAAACAGCTAATACAGTCATTTAGTGAAACACAAGAAGTTTCAAGTACAAACACTTTGCCTCCTCTATCAAAATGTAAAACAAACCAAAAAACAATTAACAGAAAATCAGCTATCACTATAGATAAAACTACTTCTTTACATTTTAATATAGTGCAAAGTAAGCATACCAAGAAAAGTATTTTAGCCAAAATGTACCGTCACAAAATCCTTCAAAATCTTATAAAAACAGGAGAGAAATCAGGTTCAATGCTTAAAACCTATCGTAGGAAATTAATCTTAGAAGCGTTGATGGACAGTGCAATTCTTCTCAAAAGAATGTTATTTATTTTATTGTTTAACAAAATGAAACCACTAACAAAACTAATAACTAAATTACACAAAAGACTTCTCAATAAGCGAAATGTCAACGGAAAGAACTTCTTAAGTATCTGCGGAGGTGAATGGAATCACACTACGAGCACAGAACCATATTTTAATGAAGAAGCATACAAACAAAAGCAAACAAATACAATTGCCATACATAGCAGTGGTCGAGGTTATGAAAAAGTGAATAATACCATAATGGAACAAGAAGTACTCCTTACAAAAATATGCCCTGAAAACTTAGAATTACCCCTACATTCAACTGAATAAGAATGTCTAGTTTACAAATGGCCATGCACGTCAATGTGTAACATTCCCAAACAATGTTTCAAATCTTTACACCAATTCCTCAATAAATATGTAAAAAGCAAAGACAAAATCAAAATTAAATTACTGCAAAATATGGATACCTGTCCAGTGCGCAAGTAAACAGGACTACAAGGAAATTCATTGGCCTGCATTACAGGACCTACTTGTAAAACCATTTTCCATGATATCAAAAGAATATCAACACATCATTCAACTATAAGAAATCTAGTCTATAAACTGTACTATGCTAAAAGTCCTGCTTTAGCACTAGCACATTTAAATAACATCCTTCTACATGGTACAGCAAAAGACCTACTTGAAGAAATTGACTATATCCAGAAAAAATATTTTCGAAGTGAAAGCCATTTACAGAATGAAATAGCTTTAAACCAGTTAAGCAACAATTCTACACATGGCAACCTTTTGCTAAACACATACAAAAAAGAAATACTAAAATTTAAAAGTACATCGGCTGAAGTACCAAACCATGTATGTGTATGTTGCCGTAGAACTTTTTATAAAAGGAACACAAAAACTGTAGACCTATCATACAAAATAGAAGACCATGAAGATTCTAAATGGTTTGCATTAGCTCTCTACCTTGTAGCAGAAAACAAATACGAAATAACTGAGCCCTTAATACTTTGCAGTTACTGCACTACAAAACTTGACAACAACCAAACTCCTTCACGTGCTATCACAAATAATTTGGAATTATACCCAGTACCAAAACCCCTACAACAACTTAATTTATATGAGAGCATCATATTCAAACAGTACACCCATTTCAAGCAATAATACGCCTTCAACCAAGAACAGCAAAATTACCTCCCTCTGAATTGGTAAAAGGCATTCGTAGAAAAGTAGTTTATTTACCATTAGATCTAAAAGAAAATGTGCATACTCTAGGAGTGCAACGTCCAATGCAGCAATCTTTAATTATCTTAGTAAATGGAGTACCTACAAAAGACAAAAAAATATGGCAACAGCTGGTAGATTTACATAAAGTTAGACAAGCCTTCCAATATCTTAAAGAGAACAATGAATATTACAAAGAAATGAATATTGAAGAAAACTTGAAAGACACAACTGAAATAATTCAAGAAACACAAGAAGCTGGTCAATTTGAGATACTAGATCCTGCTACAATATCAAATACTTTAGACCATTATACAATTCATCCTTTGCACTCTAATGACACCATAGAAGATGTACTGGAAACGTACCAAATGCGTCAAACAAAAGGATCGCCAATCAGCATATGGGAAAAAAGTATAGAAGCACGTGCTTTTCCTCTACTCTTTCCTACTGGCAAAGGAGGAAGGTATGATGATAGACCTATTCAAATATCAGCTTCAGAATACCGCTCATTACGTATATACATATTCCACCTACTTTTTGAAAGTGAACTAGCAACTTTATGTTACGGAGTTGCACACATATTAAAATCAGGATCACACTTTCAAAATATGACAGCTACACAATTATTACAAAAGGTGCAACAAAAGGATGAGGTTTTACAATCAAATATTACAAATCTATTAGCAAATATGCGTGGTACTAAAGAGTACTGGTTTCAACGTCATGGAGATGTACGTTGTATGATCAGAAACCTTGGCCCACCCACTTGGTTTGTTACATTAAGTTGTGCAGAATATGCATGGGAAGATGTACATGATTTCCTACGCATATCAAATAAAAACAAAACAAACATAGATATACTAACACCTGGAGAACTTTGTTCTTTGGATTCTGTTAATGTTTCAAGATATTTTCACCATCGCTTCATTGCTATGCTACTATTTATTTGTAATAAAACTGTTCCTCCCCTTGGAGAAGTGCAACACTTCTTTTGGAGAAAAGAATACCAAGCCAGAGGGGCACCACATATCCACATGCTTTTATGGATTAGAGATGCTTCTAAATTTGGTCAAGACAGTGATGCCACTGTTTTACAGTTTATTGAAAAATATGTCACTTGTGAAATTCCATCAGAAGCCACAAACAGTGATCTTCATGCACAAATTTTAGAATTTCAAAGACACAAATGTGGAAAATATTGTCTTCGCAAATACAAAAACAAAGGGAAATACTACACCAAGTGCCGATTTGGTTTCCCTAGACCAGTTACAAATACAGGTCAAGTGAACAACCTCTTGTCTTCAGTTAGACATAGTGTTATCGGTAAGTCACCTAAAAATACATATTACATAAAAAGAAAAGAAGAAGAAAAATATATGATTGATTATAATGCAATCATTGTCCACTTATGGAATGCAAACATAGATGTGCAGTACATTGCAGACAATTCTACTGCAGTTGCACGATATGTCACAGCATACTTAACTAAAGCAGAAAAAACAGAGCTCCAAGACCTCTGGAATGACCTGTCATCAGATAAAACAGTGTCTCAGAAATTATACAGCTTGGGCTTAAAAATGCTCACCCATAGAGAATGTGGATCATATGAAGCAGCTGATAGTTTAACTGGTACTGCATTGTATGGTAAATCTGAAAATATAGTATGGCTAAGTCTTGGTCCAGCTAAATCTAGAAAAAGAGTTCTAAAATCATATGAAGATATAGAAACAATAGCCAAATGTGATCCCAACAGCCAAGACATTTAAAAAAAACAATTTATTGGACACATACTACCCAACCAGAAGTAATAATTTGGAAAACATGTGTCTATACCACATAGCTCAAAACTACACATACAAAATAATATGAAACCTGATGAAAAAAAAAGGTAACTATAGAGTGACAAACTGTAAAGGCAGCTTAGTTAAACTCACTAAACCAAATTTAATTAATCATATCAATTGTCATGAAAGACTCCCCAACATAAAGAAGTATATTACATGTCCCTGCTACAACTCTTCAAACCATGGAGAAAAGGAGAACAAATACTAGATAACTATGACTCAAATGAGGATGCTTTCAAAGCAAATGAAAGCACTATAACTGATGTAAACTTTACACAGTACAAAACAATGTTGCACAATGAACAGCAACACGAAGAAGAACTCCAAGCCCAACTAGATAAGGACACTCCTGACAGTAGTCAACCTTTTGTAACAGGAAGCCAAGAACCACTGGGAGAACCACTAATAATAAATGAGGCAGAATTAGCTATGATAGAAGTAGAAAACACCATGTGTCAGTATGAAGATAAAGAAGACTTAACTATACTACAATCAAAACTAAACATTGAGCAATGTAGCATTTTTCAAGAAGTAACAAAACAAATTGCATGTGGTGTACAACATGAAAATAAAGAATGTTCCTGCTGTAATTATAAACCTATACTACTGTACGTCAGTGGTGAAGCTGGTTCTGGCAAAACATTCCTAATCAAAATCATTAGTAAGTTCCTTCAACAATTGACAAAGAACAAACTGTAAGCTGTTGTCACTGCCCCCACAGGTTTATCTGCCTACAACATAGGTAGTGTTACATTACACCGATTACTACTATTACCAGTGGAACACCAGAACAAATTAGACTATTACAAACTTTCTGCAGAAGCTGCAATGGAACTACGCAGAGTATTGAAACAAATGAAAATGCTACTTATAGATGAAGTGAGCATGGTCTCCAACCTGATGTTAGCTTTGATTCATCTCAGATTACAAGAAGTACTCAAAACAGACTATGAAGAGCTGTTTGCAGGAAAACACATTATTGTTTTCAGAGATCTTCAATTGACACCAGTAAAAGGTGAGCCTATTTTTAAAACATCAGGACACAAACTATGCCATAAAACTGTTGGCAGCATTGGAAATGTCAACCTTTGGCAACATTTCCAATACAGAGAATTAACAGAAAACATGCGGCAATCTGCAGATCTCACTTATGCCAACATTTTAAAAAGTATTAGAGTTGGTATACTTTCTAAAGAAGCAGAAGCAATATTGAAAACCCGGCACATTAATGCACTTTATGGTGATAATGCATGTGCTACAGATGTTATGGAACAATTAGACCACAAAAATGTCAATTGTATGGCCTTAATGCCAACTCTTGCAATCAGTTTCAAATTCAATCAAATCATGCTACGTAAAGAAATGCAACCAATCATGGAAATTAGCGCCACAGACAAACTAGATTTACATGGTATGACACTACCCATGTGTGACCAAGCCACAACAAGACTAAATAGTTTAGAAAAATCAATCTCAAACGCAGCAGGCTTAGAAAAGGTATTAAAATTATCCTTAAATTGCGGAGTAATGCTTAAACGTAACCTTGACGTGGACCAAGGACTAGTTAATGGAGCACTAGGTACATGTGTTGGCTTTCAAACATAGCCACCCGACAACAAAATTCAGTTTGTCAATATACTCTTTGACAAACTTTCAGAAGTAAAAAGGATAAGGCGCTCAACAGCTAGATTCCTTCTATTCAAAGATATGTATGTACTCAGAGAACTTTTTTCTCTAACTCTTGCATACGCAGTCACGATTCATAAATCACAAGGTCTTACCCTAGACAAAGCAATGATAGATATTGGTAACACAGTCTTTAAAGAAGGCATGAGCTACGTAGCACTATCACGCTTATGTACACTTGACGGTCTATTTCTAATCAACTTTGATGCAAGTAAAATAAACGCTGATATTCCTTGCAGTTTAGAATACAATAGACTTCGCTCACTATAGACCCCACCTAAACACATATTCTGTTCCACAAAAAGTAAAACGTTATAAAAGAAAAATAAATCAAACAGAAATGCAATAGGATGTCACTGCAAATCCTCCAAAGAGAGTAAAAGAAACTAATACTTCATCAAGTACCACAAGCAAAAATGAATCAATTAGGGAAAGTAAACCAGGTACTTCTTTAAAGAAGGAAGACAAACTCCAAAAAAAGCAGTTAGATACAGAACTACCTGGAGCATTTAAATTCTCAAATATAGTTGGTGTAAATTGCTACGCAAATGTAGCAATGAATATTCTATTTCAATTACCACCCATTGTTGACAACATTTACTTACATAGTACAGACCCATTGTGTTTGCAAATGTTAGTACTTCACAAAAATGCAGCAAACAATCCTGACAACACGTATAGTGTTTATGGAATAAGACAACAATTGGACTACTGTGCTGGAATGGTGAAATTCACTATAAACTCACAGGAAGATCCACAAGAATGTCTAATGTAATCAAAAACAACTGCAAGCTGACTGGATTCACACATGGTCAAATATCACTTGGTAAGAAAACCTTCACAACAATAGGTATAATCTACCACGCAGGAGCCACAACCAATTCAGGGCACTACACGGCATATATAAAAAAGAAATGTGGATGGTTTGAATGTAATGATAGTACCATTACTCTATAGCAGAGATTACCAGCAAATCTTACAAACGCTTATTTGATGTTCTTAAAACCAAAATTTGATAACTGAACTGTATTTAAACCCTAAGTAAACCTGTGTTAAAAAAAATATAAACTGTTAGAATACTCCAAAAGCTATCTAAATGCGCAAAGATTCTACAACAACTAATCAGATAAATGAATACCACTAAATTAAACCAAAAAATACTCAGTTACAATACGCCAATTGGTATCTAACTGTCCCAAAATTTAACAATATCCAAATAGATAAATCAATACCACTAAAATATATCAAAAGAATAGACAGTTAGAATACGCCAATTGGTATCTAACTGCTCCAAAATGTTATAATATCCAAACAAATAAATAAAACAACATTTTATTTGGCAGAAAAGGATTATTGTGACATACAGGCGCCCTGACAGTTAAATATGTTGAGCAAGGGCTACAGATTGAGGCAAAGGTTGAGGGCAACCTGCCAACGTTGCCAACGGTATGTGAATGAGACAGAAGGTTGTTTGTCTGATATCTGCGCACAAAGACACAATTCAACTACAATTAGCATAAAGTTTAATTGGAGATTTCTTGAACAGCCTTTGAAGAATTCTTAAACAGCCTGACACGTGTTTCGAGCTAAGGGGCTCATCATCAGAGGCTGGTGATTTTATACATGATTATACAAGGATCCAAATCATCAAATCAGAACAAGAATCAACAAAATTAAACACTGTGGGTTGGCATTGTTATACCAACACCCACAGTTTCAAGCAAAGGGTACATGTGTGGCAGCACCCGCAAAGTGTTAAATCACAAAAATCAACAAAGACAACGGACAAACATAATATACCGCCATTTGAGAGCATAGATAAAATTATAAACAATTAATCAGGTTGGCCATGCACCCAAGACTCTATGCCCTGGCCACAACCACCGCAGCATATCACATCCATAGAGTCAAACATTTCAACTATGGTCTATGGAAACTTTTAATGTCCGCTGACATTATGAGTGTTCTTAGAACACTTTCAATTTGCCAGCGAACAATACGGACAGCGTTTTCAGGATACCCCCTACGAACATTTCAGAACAACGCGATAGTTCTTAGAACACTTTCAACTTGACAACAAACAATACGGACAGTGTCCTCAGAACACCCCCATTTTGTTTATTTGCGAACATTTCAGGACACCGCAAGTGTTCTAAGAACACATTCAACTTGCCATCAAACAATACGAACAGCATCTTCAGGACACCCCCTACGAACATTTCAGAACAACGCGAGAGTTCTTAGAACACATTCAACTTGACAAAGAACAATACGGACAACGTCCTCAGGACACCCCCATTTTGTTTATTTGCGAACATTTCAGGACACCGCGAGTGTTCTTAGAACACATTCAACTTGCCAGTGAAGAATACGGACTACGCCTTCAGGACACCCCCTACGAACATTCCAGGACACCGCAAGTGTTCTTAGAAACATCTTCAGAACACCCCCATTTTGTTTATTTGCGAACATTTCAGGACACTGTGAGTGTTCTTAGAAGACATTCAACTTGACAGAGAACAATACGGACAGCGTCCTCAGGACACCCCCTACGAACATTCCCCAGACACCGCAAGTGTTCTTAGAACACATTCAACTTGACAGAGAACAATACGGACAGCGTCCTCAGGACACCCCCATTTTGTTTATTTGCGAACATTTCAGGACACTGCGAGTGTTCTTAGAAGCGTCTTCAGAACACCACCATCTTTTTTATTTGCGAACATTTCAGAACACCGCGAGTGTTCTTAGAACACATTCAACTTGACAGAGAACAATACGGACAGTGTCCTCAGGACACCCCCATTTTGTTTATTTGCGAACATTTCAGGACACCGCGAGTGTTCTTAGAACACATTCAACTTGCCAGCCACAACCCCCCTTTCATATTTGCGAACATTTCAGGACACAGCGAGTGTTCGACAACGTCTTCAGAACACCCCCATTTTGTGTATGTGCGAACATTTCAGGACACCGCGAGTGTTCTTAGAACACATTCAACTTGACAAAGAACAATACGGACAGCGTCCTCAGGACACCCCCACTTTGTTTTTTTGCGACATTTCAGGACACCGCGAGTGTTCTTAGAACAGTTTCAGCTTGCTTGCGAACAAAAAGGACATATATTGAGTTCTCAGAACACCCCCCATTCAGTTTATTTAGAACATTTCAGAACACCCGTGATGTCCGCAGACAAATCGAACACAAAAAGAATGTCTAACACATAAAAAACAAACTTTCATCCTATCTCATACACTCCCACCCTCCCCAAACACTCCTGCACACCAACACACTCTACTAAATACAAATTTTGAACAAAGTTTCACCGCGCTGTCCGCGGACATTCTTGAATCAAAGACGGCGGGCGTTACCAAAAATCTGACGCGCTTCACGCTCCACGCCGTCCAATCAGCGAACACGTCGCATGTCCGCGGACATCACACAAGCCAATTGGCCAATCAGGACACTGTCCGCCGAGCAAAAAGGGAAGTGTGTCTGCGGACCGAACACAGATATCACTAATTTTTTTTGACCTACTTTTTGGTCATTTTAAAAAAAACTACTCGACGGATTTTCACCAAATTTGCTGAAGCACACTTTTGGGACCAAGCCGCTGCTCCTGGTCCAAATTTGGTGAAAATCCGTCCATCGGTTTGGGCTGTAGACGCAAGCAAAAAGAAATTCCCATTCAGTCTATGGGAAAAAGAAAAGTTTTCGGACCCCCCCTATAACTTTGCCCCCTCTGGACGAATCCTCACCAACCTTTGCAAAACAATTCCGAGTGACCCAAATACTTTTTTTGCAAAGTTTGGTGAGGATTCGCCCAGGGAGAGCGAAGTTATAAGCCGCCCAAAAAGTGCTCTTCCTATGGAAACACCAACTTAACCATAACTACATGGCCACTACGGTGGCTATATATATATATATATATATATATATATATATATATATATATATATATATATGTTGAAAAAAAGAGGAGAGGGGCGCACTCCAGTTCCCTGCACAGTAAACCTTCCACTTAGTGAGGATTCTGCTGCAAGGACTTCTGGTAGCTGTAGTCATCAGGTTAGCAAGGAACAGAGTCTGTTCCTTGCTAACCTGATGACTACAGCTACCAGAAGTCCTTGCAGCAGAATCCTCACTAAGTGGTAACACCTGCACTTGCTGTGAGCTGCAAGTTAAGACAGCCTCCCTGATGACGTGTATTGGCACAGAAACCGGTCGGAGGAGAACACCTGTGGCTGGGAAGGTTTACTGTGCAGGGAACTGGAGTGCGCCCCTCTCCTCTTTTTTTCAACACATTTGTAAGTTTTCTGAAGGGTGGAATCTTCAGAAATCTAATAGGGTGCTGCACCGGGGTAATTTATGCCCAACTTTGGAGTGCCTCACTGTAGGCTACTCCCCCCCCTTTCCCCACTGTGGGATTGGGTGTGAGTCTGTTCCTTGCTAACCTGATGACTACAGCTACCAGAAGTCCTTGCAGCAGAATCCTCACTAAGTGGTAACACCTGCACTTGCTGTGAGCTGCAAGTTAAGACAGCCTCCCTGATGACGTGTATTGGCACAGAAACCGGTCGGAGGAGAACACCTGTGGCTGGGAAGGTTTACTGTGCAGGGAACTGGAGTGCGCCCCTCTCCTCTTTTTTTCAACACATTTGTAAGTTTTCTGAAGGGTGGAATCTTCAGAAATCTAATAGGGTGCTGCACCGGGGTAATTTATGCCCAACTTTGGAGTGCCTCACTGTAGGCTACTCCCCCCCCTTTCCCCACTGTGGGATTGGGTGTGAGTCTGTTCCTTGCTAACCTGATGACTACAGCTACCAGAAGTCCTTGCAGCAGAATCCTCACTAAGTGGTAACACCTGCACTTGCTGTGAGCTGCAAGTTAAGACAGCCTCCCTGATGACGTGTATTGGCACAGAAACCGGTCGGAGGAGAACACCTGTGGCTGGGAAGGTTTACTGTGCAGGGAACTGGAGTGCGCCCCTCTCCTCTTTTTTTCAACACATTTGTAAGTTTTCTGAAGGGTGGAATCTTCAGAAATCTAATAGGGTGCTGCACTGGGGTAATTTATGCCCAACTTTGGAGTGCCTCACTGTAGGCTACTCCCCCCCCTTTCCCCACTGTGGGATTGGGTGTGAGTCTGTTCCTTGCTAACCTGATGACTACAGCTACCAGAAGTCCTTGCAGCAGAATCCTCACTAAGTGGTAACACCTGCACTTGCTGTGAGCTGCAAGTTAAGACAGCCTCCCTGATGACGTGTATTGGCACAGAAACCGGTCGGAGGAGAACACCTGTGGCTGGGAAGGTTTACTGTGCAGGGAACTGGAGTGCGCCCCTCTCCTCTTTTTTTCAACACATTTGTAAGTTTTCTGAAGGGTGGAATCTTCAGAAATCTAATAGGGTGCTGCACCGGGGTAATTTATGCCCAACTTTGGAGTGCCTCACTGTAGGCTACTCCCCCCCCTTTCCCCACTGTGGGATTGGGTGTGAGTCTGTTCCTTGCTAACCTGATGACTACAGCTACCAGAAGTCCTTGCAGCAGAATCCTCACTAAGTGGTAACACCTGCACTTGCTGTGAGCTGCAAGTTAAGACAGCCTCCCTGATGACGTGTATTGGCACAGAAACCGGTCGGAGGAGAACACCTGTGGCTGGGAAGGTTTACTGTGCAGGGAACTGGAGTGCGCCCCTCTCCTCTTTTTTTCAACACATTTGTAAGTTTTCTGAAGGGTGGAATCTTCAGAAATCTAATAGGGTGCTGCACCGGGGTAATTTATGCCCAACTTTGGAGTGCCTCACTGTAGGCTACTCCCCCCCCTTTCCCCCCCCTTTCCCCACTGTGGGATTGGGTGTGAGTCTGTTCCTTGCTAACCTGATGACTACAGCTACCAGAAGTCCTTGCAGCAGAATCCTCACTAAGTGGTAACACCTGCACTTGCTGTGAGCCGCAAGTTAAGACAGCCTCCCTGATGACGTGTATTGGCACAGAAACCGGTCGGAGGAGAACACCTGTGGCTGGGAAGGTTTACTGTGCAGGGAACTGGAGTGCGCCCCTCTCCTCTTTTTTTCAACACATTTGTAAGTTTTCTGAAGGGTGGAATCTTCAGAAATCTAATAGGGTGCTGCACCGGGGTAATTTATGCCCAACTTTGGAGTGCCTCACTGTAGGCTACTCCCCCCCCCTTTCCCCACTGTGGGATTGGGTGTGAGTCTGTTCCTTGCTAACCTGATGACTACAGCTACCAGAAGTCCTTGCAGCAGAATCCTCACTAAGTGGTAACACCTGCACTTGCTGTGAGCTGCAAGTTAAGACAGCCTCCCTGATGACGTGTATTGGCACAGAAACCGGTCGGAGGAGAACACCTGTGGCTGGGAAGGTTTACTGTGCAGGGAACTGGAGTGCGCCCCTCTCCTCTTTTTTTCAACACATTTGTAAGTTTTCTGAAGGGTGGAATCTTCAGAAATCTAATAGGGTGCTGCACTGGGGTAATTTATGCCCAACTTTGGAGTGCCTCACTGTAGGCTACTCCCCCCCCTTTCCCCACTGTGGGATTGGGTGTGAGTCTGTTCCTTGCTAACCTGATGACTACAGCTACCAGAAGTCCTTGCAGCAGAATCCTCACTAAGTGGTAACACCTGCACTTGCTGTGAGCTGCAAGTTAAGACAGCCTCCCTGATGACGTGTATTGGCACAGAAACCGGTCGGAGGAGAACACCTGTGGCTGGGAAGGTTTACTGTGCAGGGAACTGGAGTGCGCCCCTCTCCTCTTTTTTTCAACACATTTGTAAGTTTTCTGAAGGGTGGAATCTTCAGAAATCTAATAGGGTGCTGCACCGGGGTAATTTATGCCCAACTTTGGAGTGCCTCACTGTAGGCTACTCCCCCCCCTTTCCCCACTGTGGGATTGGGTGTGAGTCTGTTCCTTGCTAACCTGATGACTACAGCTACCAGAAGTCCTTGCAGCAGAATCCTCACTAAGTGGTAACACCTGCACTTGCTGTGAGCTGCAAGTTAAGACAGCCTCCCTGATGACGTGTATTGGCACAGAAACCGGTCGGAGGAGAACACCTGTGGCTGGGAAGGTTTACTGTGCAGGGAACTGGAGTGCGCCCCTCTCCTCTTTTTTTCAACACATTTGTAAGTTTTCTGAAGGGTGGAATCTTCAGAAATCTAATAGGGTGCTGCACCGGGGTAATTTATGCCCAACTTTGGAGTGCCTCACTGTAGGCTACTCCCCCCCCTTTCCCCCCCCTTTCCCCACTGTGGGATTGGGTGTGAGTCTGTTCCTTGCTAACCTGATGACTACAGCTACCAGAAGTCCTTGCAGCAGAATCCTCACTAAGTGGTAACACCTGCACTTGCTGTGAGCTGCAAGTTAAGACAGCCTCCCTGATGACGTGTATTGGCACAGAAACCGGTCGGAGGAGAACACCTGTGGCTGGGAAGGTTTACTGTGCAGGGAACTGGAGTGCGCCCCTCTCCTCTTTTTTTCAACACATTTGTAAGTTTTCTGAAGGGTGGAATCTTCAGAAATCTAATAGGGTGCTGCACCGGGGTAATTTATGCCCAACTTTGGAGTGCCTCACTGTAGGCTACTCCCCCCCCCTTTCCCCACTGTGGGATTGGGTGTGAGTCTGTTCCTTGCTAACCTGATGACTACAGCTACCAGAAGTCCTTGCAGCAGAATCCTCACTAAGTGGTAACACCTGCACTTGCTGTGAGCTGCAAGTTAAGACAGCCTCCCTGATGACGTGTATTGGCACAGAAACCGGTCGGAGGAGAACACCTGTGGCTGGGAAGGTTTACTGTGCAGGGAACTGGAGTGCGCCCCTCTCCTCTTTTTTTCAACACATTTGTAAGTTTTCTGAAGGGTGGAATCTTCAGAAATCTAATAGGGTGCTGCACCGGGGTAATTTATGCCCAACTTTGGAGTGCCTCACTGTAGGCTACTCCCCCCCCTTTCCCCACTGTGGGATTGGGTGTGAGTCTGTTCCTTGCTAACCTGATGACTACAGCTACCAGAAGTCCTTGCAGCAGAATCCTCACTAAGTGGTAACACCTGCACTTGCTGTGAGCTGCAAGTTAAGACAGCCTCCCTGATGACGTGTATTGGCACAGAAACCGGTCGGAGGAGAACACCTGTGGCTGGGAAGGTTTACTGTGCAGGGAACTGGAGTGCGCCCCTCTCCTCTTTTTTTCAACACATTTGTAAGTTTTCTGAAGGGTGGAATCTTCAGAAATCTAATAGGGTGCTGCACCGGGGTAATTTATGCCCAACTTTGGAGTGCCTCACTGTAGGCTACTCCCCCCCCTTTCCCCACTGTGGGATTGGGTGTGAGTCTGTTCCTTGCTAACCTGATGACTACAGCTACCAGAAGTCCTTGCAGCAGAATCCTCACTAAGTGGTAACACCTGCACTTGCTGTGAGCTGCAAGTTAAGACAGCCTCCCTGATGACGTGTATTGGCACAGAAACCGGTCGGAGGAGAACACCTGTGGCTGGGAAGGTTTACTGTGCAGGGAACTGGAGTGCGCCCCTCTCCTCTTTTTTTCAACACATTTGTAAGTTTTCTGAAGGGTGGAATCTTCAGAAATCTAATAGGGTGCTGCACCGGGGTAATTTATGCCCAACTTTGGAGTGCCTCACTGTAGGCTACTCCCCCCCCTTTCCCCACTGTGGGATTGGGTGTGAGTCTGTTCCTTGCTAACCTGATGACTACAGCTACCAGAAGTCCTTGCAGCAGAATCCTCACTAAGTGGTAACACCTGCACTTGCTGTGAGCTGCAAGTTAAGACAGCCTCCCTGATGACGTGTATTGGCACAGAAACCGGTCGGAGGAGAACACCTGTGGCTGGGAAGGTTTACTGTGCAGGGAACTGGAGTGCGCCCCTCTCCTCTTTTTTTCAACATATATATATATATATATATATATATATATATATATATGGGGCAGCAATCACCTAACAGTGATTTATATAACCATTTATTTAATATTCAATTCGCACATAAGTGTAATATATATATATATTACACTTATGTGCGATTTGAATGTGCGATTCACACATAAGTGTAATATATATATATATATATATATATTACACTTATGTGCGATTTAAATATTAAATAAATAAAATAAATATTTACCTTTACAAACTAGCCTGATTCCTGGTTCAGTGTGACCTAGGGGGTATTTTGAGACGGGTGTGATATGCGTGGTATATCATTCAGAATATTGAATTTATAGGCAAAAATAAATAAGAGCCTCATCGCATGCGACATACTAGGCGAGACCTGGATGTGTTCCTGATTGAAATCCCTTACAATGGTAAGCGCCTACCATGCACTGACCGTAACATCTCTGCTTCTTGGGGTATTGCAGCCCATGCCTCTCTGGGTTACCACCTGCCGTGTGTAAGCCATGCTCTCCATTCAAAGGAGATGGCAAGCATCTCCAAGACTCATACGGATGTTTTGTTACTTGCCTGCAGTTGAAATGTTTGGTTCTCACTGCTACTGCCTCTTCTGTTTCCATCCACCACTTCGCCTGCTTTCTCTCTGCCATCTGCCTTCACAACTTCTCCAATGACTTTTCTTTCAGTTTCCACTGCCGCCATGTCCTAATCTACTACTACCACTCATGCTACTGCTTCTGCTAGTACTTCCGATTGTATTGTCTTGTCTGTTTTCCGTTTTTATTGGAGGAACAATTTCAGTAGTTAACCAAGAACTAGAATATTGCTAGGACTTCACTCCTGCATCCATGCAGGGCCTCCTCGTCCCAGTACTATATCCCCCCATTATTGGGGTTATTTTATCCAAGTGCCTTGGTTGGTGTGATATGTGATTGTTTTGTTTCCAACAAAAAGGGACGTTATACTTAGATTCATCACAACACACATGAGATGAGCTCCGCTCAGGCCCCTAACTTGGGTGGCGGGCCATTACCCACAGGGTGGGCCCCTCACCTCGGGGCATATCACCCCATTCAAGCTCCCAAACTGTGGCCCAGCCTCAACTGAACTATTTGCCATACCGGTTGCAACAATTGGACAATGTTAGGAAAAATTCCATGTGCGTAGTAGCCTTCCATCGTACCACATCTAGTTCAATGAAAAACCTTTCAGCCCCACCCATTTAATTGAATGCCATTGTCAATCTAAGGCCATTTCAAGAAACCTGCATACAACGAATTGCATATAAATCGCACCAAAAGCATCTTTCAAATTAACAGCGACTATTTACCTAATCTTTCAATTAAAGGAATATGGCATAAAAAAAAGAGTAAACGAGAAGGTATTCAAGCATTGAAGAAGGATGAGGCAAAGGGGAAAAAAAGGTCTGTGGGGTCATTGTTGGTAGTAATAGCAGAATTCTTCCCTTTCAGGTTGAACTCAATTTCAGAAAATAGCAGTTATTTTCTACAAATGACATTCTGTTCATTATCTGACATTATGGGGCTTGTTACTTGTGCATTATTGTGTACACAGGATCCTGTCACCAAATGTTCCTCATTTGCACAACAGAGTGCAAAATGGGAGTGTGAAAAGCATAGCTCTCAACTCACACGCTTTTGGGTGTCTCACCCGCCAAAAACAAAATCGGGTGATTTCACCCGCCTTTGTGACACAAATGGTGGAGAGCTATGGAAAAGACAGTGTACATGTATGTGTGCACGGCAGTCAGCCTTTACTGTGGATTGCTGTGGAGTCTGCCTCGTGTTTGCTGGTGTAAAAAGCAGGCAGACCCTATAAGAATCCACAGCATTTGAACCAGCATGAAAATCCATGTCAGCGCAAATACTGTAGTATTTGTATGGCTGAGAGGAAAGGGGCGGCAGAATCATAAGTTACGATTCACCCCACCTCTCTGCTATACAAATGAATGAAAATGAGTTGTAACAGGAATCTAGTGAGTACAAGATTTATGCAAGGCTTTTACAAATAATATCCCCATTACGGCTCATTTAAAACAAATGCTTATGAGGCCATTCTCAAACTATGAGTAACTCCTGGAGAGAGACTGTTGTAATTTGCACACAAAGAAAAAACAGGTAGTACATTCTGACTGACACTTCTATATCCAGGTGTAAATCAGACTTCTGGCAACTTCCTTGTGAATCGAAAAGTCCCTCTGCCTTTCCGTAAATCGGGTGTAAGTAAGACTTACCCTCATTATGTGTTTGCTGGTCTGGAAAAAAGTGCTGGTAACAACAGATACCGGCACCTTTTAAGGATCGGCAAACTACAAATCTGCCGCTAGGGGCAGTGAACTACCTGCAGGCCTGACCTACTGGTAGTTCTGACACCTACTGGCAGATTTTTCACTAAAGCACTGGCACCATTACAAACAGTGCCGGTAGCAGCGGCGGGTTACCGGCAGAAACGTAATGACTCTCAGTAGTTTCCCTGTGAATCAGTTCATAATTATTTATGACATGTAACAAATAGAAAGGTTCTGTGATCTTAAGGTGCATAATATAAATGTTCATCTTGTATTTATGTTGATTGTTGATGTGAAAATGATGCACGTTTTTACAAAAATCATGATTTCATGTCTTCATATGTCTTTTGCAAAAAACTGAAGAGACTAAAAAGGTTGGGTACTGTCAGTCAAAAATAATTTAAAAAAAAGCACAAACGAATCTTCTCTAGATGTAGGGACAGTCAATCAACACCTGTGAAATCCAATATTCGCTGAATGGCATCTTCTGCTAACAAAACATACACCTGACACTGGCATCCGTAATTGCAAGTGATCCCTGAGTTGATCACAATTGTTTGTTTCTACCTTAGAGCGTTCACAAGTTGCACAGGTGAACTTGATGTCTTTTCTTTGAGCTATAGTATGTAATAAAAAAAACAGAGCTGGCTGCCCCAGCTTCCCATGAAGCTGCCCCAGCTTCCCATGAAGAGTGACATTAAACACCTATTCGCTGGTGTGAAAAGTTGTGTTTGCTCAATTTAAAAGAACTCAAACAGCACATGTATTGCAGGGAGGTAACCTTGACCTCTTTACACGAGAAGTTGTTATCTTCCGTTCTCAACAAACAATCAAGCTCTGCTCTGATCAGAAATGCTCTTTTCAAGCTAATGAAGTTGGCAGACCCTGTGCTCTCTGTGTTAACTGTGTGGCAAAAAAACGGAGTAAATGTGCTGGGAACAGTTTCGTAACCGGAACGCGTTTGACTCTTTGGAACACAGAGCTCCTGTATGGGACTGCTATTAACATGATTGCATTACTTTCTGCGTATTGCAAAAGGAACCATGCAGGGATGTTTTTATTTTGTGGTTAAATGCTCAATATATTTTATGAGTGAGATGCTGTAATGTTCCTCCCATGTCATGTTTTAGTTACTGCATTTCACCTGGTGGTTTACTAAATATAATGAAAGAGTTAATTAATCTAAAATCTACTACAGAACTAGCAATTAGGGCTGCACAAACACATGTTGGTGACACCTGAACTTCACAATTTGCTGAGAGGTTTGGTGCTCAGAGTGATGTAGGTTTTTTAAGCATGGGAGAAAATTAGTAACAGTTTTTGGTTCAGCCAAAGTACGAATATCTCACAAAATGTGTCATTGCTCATTGCAGTTAACACCTACAAGCTCACACAGGAAATAGTGCATCAATTACAGGAGAAGGTTGGGAGACACCAGCTGAATGGGAAGCGCTAATGTTGACCTTGTAATTCTGATGAATTCCAGCGACCAGCTCTGTCAGTAATGGAATAGAAGTGGACACGTGGGATGACATCACTTCCGTATACCTTGGAAGTGTGTTACTTTTCTGCCAATTTAATGCATAGGAAGCCAAATCCCAAGTAGCCTATTGCTTCTCTCACTTGGCAGTGTTATATGAAGAGGGAGTTCTGGCGGTCCCGAGAACGCCCCTCCGCATTTATTTTTGGAGAATAACCAAAATTGTGATACACATCTCTGCATGAAGAAAGAAGTAACTGGGTACTTATGAAGAAGTTCCACACTGTATAAAAAGGATACGTTACCCATATGTACATATTCCACTTCCTTTACACTTGTAAGTTCAGATGCAGTTCACTCAAACCACTGGCCCATCCACACACCAGCCAACTCTCTTCCAACTGACACTTTCAGAACACTCAATGAATCCACTGACCAACATTCCACACTAACATTCCATTCACCAATGCATTACCCTGACAAGCACATTAGTACAGCCCTCCTTTCGTGCATCACCAAATGTATCATACTGTTTATAATACTACCACCTCCTCTTCCGTACACACAGCCCACTATAGCAAACCAAACAACCACCAGGCACATGAAAACAGAATCACAACCAACACACCGTCACAAAACTGGAAAATAGCATGATCTAAACAACAACAAGCACACTACACCTTGGAGGATGTGCACAAACCGGCCACATGAGACACACACAACCGGTAAAACACACCAGCTGAAGGCGTCAAATGTGCAATAGACATAAACCAGTCCCCAGTGCTATGACCGGATATGAACCCTCTTGACACCAATCCCTCTATAATAAACTATGATGTTCCCAATCTCAACATTGAAAAAGATGTACCATTGTCCTCATTAAAGATACGGTGTGCCTCATTACGAGGTTAGCAGTAACCTACTGGTGCCTTTGGCCAGTTGCCACCAAATCCGTAACACTGTTTCTGCTGCAGGAGATCCCAGTGCCACCAGGACATTACAAGTCCGAAAATGTAAGTCCCCATTCCCGTGGATTCCCATGGGACTCCATGAGAATGGGGACTCGGAAAACCATGACGACATTGTTACCACAGTCCATTGCCATACCATGACTGCTAATGAGAATTTTGAACAACAGTTAATCACCACGCAACCAAAACTATGCAACCAAAACCATGCAACCAAAACCATCATAACAACTTGAGCCCAAATGGAAACCTCAATGAATGCGGTAATATCCCAAAACTGTAACCAACAGTGACAACTAATGAACCCCAATGGAGACCTAACCATAAGCCCAAATCCACAAAACGGTCCCAAAACTCATAACTCCTGAGCCAATATGGCAACCTAACCATGCACCCAAAACTGTAACGAACAGTTATAACTAAATTAACCTGAGCCATAACAGTCCACCCAACCACCTGAAGTACCAGCAGCACAAAACCGTACACCACCACCACAAACAAGCATACACGCCCTTCTGCGTCCACTTGGCATTCTGATAACTGACAGCCCCCTGCAATGTGCAACTGTACCACAGCACATGACACTCTGAGTCTGCACAGCATTCAGAAAATGACAGCCACCATACCAAAATATGCAGTCATAATACACATAAAACACTCACAACATAACTACCAGTACAAAACAATATAACAAAAAATCCAAAATTACAAATGCGCTTCACCGCACCCACATGTCTCAATGTACAGCCATAAAAAATCCAGATAACAACTGGATGCCAGAGGACCTCCATGCACTCCTTAAAATAACCAGATTCACCCAGATCTACCCCGCAACCTCATGTCCCAAAACAATGATACAATTCTCCTGATATGTGATGCCCGTCTCAACCCCATAGCTTCCCTGAAATGATGCCAAAGCATATAACACACCATCAATAAATACAGGCCTTGCAACCTAGCATCAACCCCAAACAAACCCTGGGAAGAAACAACCTCAAACCTAAACAATATTGAGACCACCAGAAAATACAACAGCATTTGACATAACACAGACCCCCTTAAAACACCTGACCTGTTAGAAAGATAAGCACATATGATCAAGGCTGTTGCTCACTTTCATTCCGCCTGACAACTGCAAAGCCGAAACTGTTACCCGACACCTCATTTTGAGAGACCGTCCTTTTCCTCTTCACGTAAACTGATGTCAAAAAGAACACCTGTCCCTCTGATAACAAACGCCGTTTGGCAGTAGATACTTCCAGTTCACAAAATTCCTTCCTACACCTCCTTAGATCCCCAAAGACCAGACAAACAAACTCCTGCAACCACAATCTCCTTGTCACGCGTAAAACCCACATGCGGTTTCCTGAAACTATTGTTGCCGCATGTAAGAAAACAGCATACGACTCTTCTGGCTGTGTGTAATCCTCTACACGCGAACTCCTGCAACCGCAATCTCCTTGTCACGTGTAAAGCCCACACGTGGTTTTCTGAGACTATTGTTGTCGTGTGTAAGAAAACAACGTACGACTCTTCTGGCTGCATGTAATCCTCTACACGCGAACTCCTGCAACCGTGTTCTCCTTGTCGCGTGTAAAACCCACACACAGTTTCCTTAAACTACTGTTGCTGCATGCATGTAAGAAAACAACATGCGGCTCTCCTGGCTGCGTGTACAATTTCTGCGTGTAAAATACACACGTGGTTTCCTGGAACTATTGGAGCTGCGTGTAAGAAAACAAACGTGTGGCTCTCCCGGCTGCCTGTACTGTTGCCGTGTGTAAAATCCACATGCAGTTTTTCTGGAATTCAAATGTGCTACGTTCTGATTAAATCCTGTTGCCTGTGACGAAACAACAGGCAGATTTCTAACGTATCCGTCTTCATTTCTACAAGGAAAAGGAAGTACTGCTGACAACTGTTAATTAAGAAGGTGATTGTGCACAGTACTTTGGATGCTATCCTGTGGTGCACCAACGCGGTATCTAGCGTGACCCTCGTGCCGTTCAGGATAAGTTTCCTTTACTAACCTTCCCTCCTTTTTTGATTGGTTCTATTTGGATTTCTTCAGAGACTGGTTGTCAGAGATAACCGTTATCAGCATTCAGGTTAGTGCTGTCCAATTAGTTGAAATATTCATGAGAATTTATGTTGGGATATATCTTCATTACATTCCTCCCGCCGACTGGTTAGCTTAGTCATACAGTGGCATCATTTGGAAGGTCTATTCTGACTTCACTACCTTCAAGCTGTTTCCATCTTCAAGGATCCGGAAGACCCTACCAATTGTATCCTTTATGGTGTATGGAAGGATAGGTCTGTGAGAACCCCCTCCCCTGCATTGCCCACCTACTTGAGACTCATGACTCCTCGGCAGCCCCCATGCACCTGGGCCCGGGAGGCAGGGCGGCTGCGGATCGACAAGTGAGGCTGCATGGCCAATAGCCTGGCATAACCTAGACACCATTTTGTAATAAACAGGACTCCATTTTAAGCGTGCTGAACCCATGCCCATGCAGAATAGATGATGTACAGAGCTGTAGCTCGCCCCCCACTTGACTGCACATGGAGCGGCCTGCACTTCCCCCAACATCCACCCCATGGCAGAGCCGCTGAAAGCCCCTTCTCACAAGCAACTGGGCACAAACAAGTAACAAAACAAACACTGTATCATTTACCTTCCGCAGTACATCATTGCCCTAGAAGTGACCAGACTTGTAGTTGGAGTCTGGAAAAGAACAAACTCCATCCCTCCCAAATTGCCCCCGACCACGCGCCTAACCCCTGTACAAGTAATATATGGTGTACCTGACCCCCCTGTCCAGTTCCCCAGATGAAGCGTTGACCATACATACCAAGCCCTTGAGTTTCTCAGCTTAATCCTTGTTGCTAAAGAATGTGCAGTAATGTATGGTAAATATGCAGTGCAGACTACTTATATTAAAGCAAAGTTACCTCATGTACCTTCAAGATGCCCCCCCCATGTTCTGAGGCCCAGCGTACAACTACTTGATATATTCGATCTGTGCCAACCAATGTTTTGCTGCTATTGTGAAAAAGGATAGTTGAAAAAACAATATATAAAACGCTGTGTATGATGTAACGACAGATGACGCATTACATGTAAGCTACGTAGGGTATCGAAGCAGATTGTAGTATAAGTGAAACGCCAAATTAATATGCTGCTCTTATGCTCTTGAAGGTATGATTCAACCTGATACTACCTCATGTTTTATTTGTCCACCTCTCTCACGAATAACACGTATTAAGATTGACCAATGTTATGAATTGTATGTGATATTGTTATTGTTATGAACTTAGTAATATAGACAATGTAAACAACAAAATATATGCACTTTCCCCAACACTACCGGCTTTAGCATTCGTCCCCTCCAAATGGTATAGTGTGCAGCCCCGTGAACAGAGTTGCTTAGAAATACAAGGCCATCTCCACCCGCTCCCCGCCAAGGCCCGCATGGGCTCGCTGGCGAGCGAGCAGCACAGCCTCACCTCCCCACATTCCTGTGGACCCACTTCTTACCTCCCCCATGACAGAGACTTCCTTGGCCAGGCCAAATGAATTGGCCACCTGTTCCTAAATCCTACCGCCTTTGAGGTGCCAGCTTGGTGCTCCCATTGACCCAATGGTATCCCAGTTCACTCCAAATCCAACAGACCACAAAGGCAGTTATCCGTCCTCGTGCAAGCATCCCTCGCAGTCATCCTTTACTGCATCAAACAGAGTAAAATGATGAAGACAGTCTGACCCATGCCCCCTGATAAGACACCTGGTCCCGCGAGACTGGACCCCCTGCTACTGCCAATTTTATTATGATGTATAGAAACAGCCTGGTATTGCATATTGTTTTCCTATGTCCCCACGTAGGTATTAGGTTAATGTGTTAGAAGTTTTAAATAACAACTTGGTATAAGTGAATGTGATGAATGGGTATGAAAGGCCACAGGGCAAGTTTCTAGAACTATCGTGGTAAATCTTCACTGACCGCCAGCGCTCACGAGCACCATCCCGATGAGCCCAGCTGACCCGATCACGTCGCGATGCCACCACGTGGACCTCCGTCAATCATGAAGCACTGAACCTATAGCTAGACATCACCATCCAATCCCCAAGACTCTGTGGCCCCTATAGCTTACCTCATGCATGACGTGTATTTGTAATATAACTGACTGTCTTTGCTATGGTCAGACGGAGCGCTCTCTGAGTTTTCAGAGTCCTTTGCATGCCCTATTTGATTTAGATAAAAACCTTTTAACTTCACCCGCACTTGGTTGTGGTCTCATTCCCCCCTGGGGTGTGTCCTTTATTGCCTCTCATACAGGGGGGCCTTCTACCTCATTGGGGGATGCTTACCTTCAATGGTTATACCTGTATCCTTTACTGGTTAGATACGTGGTTGATTTATGACACCATTAGAGCTCCGATTGCATGTCACCTCTCTACCGAGGAAAACCTTTGTACTGACTCATGGTCTCTGCTGCTCACACACTTGCCGCAACAATAATTACATACTTTTGTTCTCCTCCTCGGTTCCCGGTAGCGTGCCCGTCTACTCCTTGATAACCCCGAACAGCGCTGCACTTCGCAGGCACTGCTCGCTTCTGTGGGACTGGCTGCCTAACTTTCAGTTGGCATACAGTACTGGCCAAACAGCTAGCAACTTCCCCCCCTGGCTCACACCATTGAAGGTCTTGTACTGGCCAACACATCTGGTGCTCACCCCCAACCCCCCGTACATTCTTCTTTGGTATCTTTTCCTGAGCTGACCCACCAACTTTGCATTCTCCTTCAGCCCCCTTGCCCTACATGTTCGATGTGGATGTTTACATGCTTGGGGGAAGTGGCTGTGGAGATGTTGCTGCTCCCCCACCACATCTTCGTAAATCCATTACCTTCCATCGTCCCCATGGACAGAAGAATGCAGACCACCTCATCTTCAAATGACATAACCGGGTATGTATGAAGAAGTTCCACAGTGAGTTCCAAAGGTAAGTTACACATGTGTGTTTATTCCTGTTCCTTTACGTGTTCAGCTGTTGTTCAAACAAACCACACAAACCACTGGCCCATACACACACCTGCCAGCTGTCTTCCAACAGAGACTCTCAGAACACTCACTCAATGCACTGACCAACATTCCACACTAACATTCCATTTGCACCTACATTACAAGCAAATTAGTACAAAGAAGATTTGCCATGAGCAATATTTCATGCAAGCCTAAGTGGACCTTTTCCTTAAAATCATGATCAGCCAAATGTCTACCACTTGTGCCAGACCACACTTACTTGAATTCCCTTCAGGGTGGGTGGTAGGTGACACATGCAAGATCAACATCAGGCTACATAAAAGTCACATGTGGTTGGAGTCCATGATTAGTCTTGTAGGCAGAGGATGCTTGTGGCTAGGGAATTAGAGGTAGCAAGAGACCGAACTTTACTTTGAGCTACATTAGTGTAGTGGATGTAGAGGTAAAACATTGAACTTGGTTTTGTCAGATATATTTTCTGGAGGAGATACACATAATCTTGTGGTCTTTACACAATGATAGCCACTGGACTTATTACACTTATATGTGACAGTATCATTTTTTTCTCAGCAACTTATCTACGATGCTGAGCTATAGCCAAACAGGTCAACTGCAAACATTTTATAGTGTGCACAGGTGATTGGACACACACACACAATACATTTGTAAACTCACTTACTAGGATAACCAACAGCTCACTTCAGATGTTACCTCCTGCGGTAAAATGAATTACCACCTATACTAAAACAAGGCTAGTCCCTGCAAACACTCAGTTTCTGTGCTAATGATTGCAGACATGCAATACAATTCAACTCAAGATAATAATTTCCTGATTATTTTATGTACAAGAATATTTGGAGTTATTCAGATAAAACATTTCATGCGGTATGAGCTTTGTGTACAAAAGAAAACATGGAAGATTATGTTACATTACACAGTTCGTTCTCTTCAATAGGCTCCCTCAGTCTTATCTTACCAATGTCCTTGTACATGAACAAATGGCAGCAGATGCAGGTTGAGAGAGAAAACAGAAAAGAAAAAAATACAACAGCAAAGCAATATTTTTTTAATGAATTTCCAACTGTGTCCGTTTCAAACATTTATGACATTATACTTGAAAGCAATCTGCTGACCCTGACTAGCTATCAAAGATGCAGCCATGCAGCCAAACCTCACTTATGACTCATATTCACCTTAGAAGTTGGTGAGGTTTCTGCGCTACCAGCTCTGGAAAAAAAACCTTTTCTTGTCTTGCCACCGATAAGAAATATCACAACCTTATCAGCTCTTCAGCACTGCCTCAGCTGGCAAAAGCACCTCAGACTGCCTGTCACAGCCCAGCACCCGGGCAGCCCACAAGCAGGATACGACTTGGATGCCAGTGGATCTCTGCTTCCCCAGTGATTGCTGCACTTCTCCTTGCCAGCCAGCCTGCCAGTCTAAACTCATACCCTCTCTCTGCTACTTTTAAAGGCTACTCTTGTCACTCAAAAAGGAACTGCCTCTTTTCCTGAACATGCCCCCATCAGACGACCTGCTCAGTATTTTTCAAACACCTGCTAAACTATAAATGTATCATCTCTCTCTTCCTTTTTTTCTTCCAGCGAAAACACAATGGCCTTTCAACTGGTCACATTCCATCTTCGCAGTTTGTGCCATGCTGACTGAAATCACACAGCCAGTAACTGCTTGTACGTTTAATGAAACCAGTCAGCTCATAATTCATTGCAGAAAAGCATTTTAAATTTGGATTCACAACATTTATTCCCATGTAAACTAATTTTCACTCCATATTAAGGATAAGGAATTCAGTTTGTTAAAAGGGAGATTAAATGAGTATGTTAATATATTAGTTTCACATTCGGTGCAAATTCAGTCACATAGAAATTGTCTTGAAATTAACTAATTGAGCACATGCTCCCTGCAATGATGTGTGCATTTCCATCTGATGCACGCGCTGTCCATTTATGATGTTTTCATTTTCTACATCTACCCGATAACACTACATATGTCTGAACCACTTTACTTCACTATGTTAGATATCCCGACAGTTTTAGTTGAGGGAGAGGCAAACATTTTAAATAAAGTACAAGAGGAGGAAATCCCAAGTTCAATGGGGGCAGAAGAATGCATTCCGTGGTTCGAAATTAGTGTGCTATGCACCAACCATTTTGTGATCACTAGGCAGTGGAACGTTCAGTTAGGTTTGGGAGATTTGGGGCACGATTTGGTAGTTGGTGGTCATTTTGATAAGGAATGGAAGTTGTGAATATTCTTGACACTTAATGCTGTTTTCTTATGGTTGAAGCATTTATTTCACAACAGAAACAGACGTAGCATGTGTACAGTCCAAATCATACCTGTTATATGTACTTGCTTTCAGATATCTGTAAGACATTGTGATTGATTAACTCCATTTTTGTTGCAATCAGTTTGAAGTTATATTCCTCCAGCATAAATGTGCCTAGGTTAGGGTGCTGGGGGTTTGCAGTGGTACATTTGCTGCTTTGTTTATGGTTTTCAGTGCAGCTTTCCCACATTGGGAGCATGTATAGCTCCTGTACGATGGCTTTTGGTGCTATGCTATGCGAGAGATATCTCTAAAGGTACACAATGCAAATGCTACTACTGATCCTGATTGTGACAGAATATAGAATTCAGTTTGTAAAACTCCACTCAAATTTACAACTTCGACTGTGAAAATATTAAGGAATGCCACATCACTTCACTGGAAGTCAGTCCCAGCATGATCCAATAGTTCCTTAAATCTACCCCAGAACAACGGGATGTTTGCATCCATTTTATGACCCGCAAAGTGTGATTTTAGCACGTCACATTACAATCAGGGCAGATTTATGTTGTAAGTGCCAAAATTGTGCACTTGGGCACTACTCTGTTGGTGGCATCTGTCACTGCTGAGGGATCAACATCCAACTCTGTAAACTGGATCGGGTTTAAACATAAATATCCCCAAGGTTTGGATCGAACTGAATAAAAGAATGCAGAGGGGATCAAAATAACCAAAGGCAGAGGGGGTTCAAAACAACAAAAGGCAGTAGTGATTCAAGATAGGTTTAGAACTGTACTCCATCCCGCTTTTCACTGGATTTCCACCACTGACATACATGAAAAAAGCATTCATTGTCAAAGGGGTTTTATGTGCCTCTTTTATGGTTGATGTATGCCTTTAAGCTGCTTTTGTTGTAATCAGGATGCTGACATCCCTCCAAGCTGGTCCTTTCCACCAGCTTAATATATGTGGTCTGTTTATGCTTCCATGCCACACCTAGGTCCAATTCCTACACATCTCACTGGATCCAGGGAGCTTTAGGCTTGTGTTAGGGAATTCTGGAGAGTGATTCTGTCACCTTTGTAGCAAGCACATGTTCAACAGGTGCTCCCTCTGTAGGGCCTCTCCTCAGTCTCCTGGGCTGATCCTTTAGATGATGTATCCCCTCTATCTTATTTCTCTTTTCACCCCATGCAACACAATGATTGGGGCAACTTCATCCTAGCACCCAATTTGTTGTTTTCTTCCCGCAGTGATTGATGCTGACTTCTAAACAATTTCTGCGTTCTACCTCAGTTATTGTACACTTCTCCAGGTCTTTCCCATTTGTGCCATTTTCTATTTTTCCTTAGTTTCCATCGCCACATATTGTTCTTCTGTTTTCTTTTACTCTGCAATGATATTTCTCCTTTTACTCCTCCTCTCCACTCCAAAGTGTTATCATCTCCTTGCATTTTCACGTCTTTCTCGGCTCCTCCTAGCTCCCTTTCTTGATTTAACCCCCACCTCTGAGTTTTCTCTAGTTGCTTCTTCCCAAGCCTCCTTCATTGCATTGTGTTTCTCTTCCCCTGTAGAGTTGCCTGATCTTTTCCTCCACTTCTATCAATTTCTAGCAGTCTCCCTCATCCTCCTCCTGTACCTGCTCATAGACTTGCTCTCTTTACTTGCTGCCCTCAACCAGAGAAGTCCTTCTTCCAATGCCCTCCATCCCAATGTGACACTGTGCTTTACCCTCCTGCAGTCATGCTCTGTAGGCCTACAAATGATCAATGACTGAAAGGGAGTGACTGTTGAAATTCAAATTCATGCTAGGACGTTGGTGTATTTGGAAGAAAAGAGTGAAGGATTAAGAAGGGCATCTGCCATTTTGCCCATTATAGTGCTTTGGAAAATGGTGAAGGCCACTGAGTTGTCTGTGGTTTGGCATCATTCAGTGCAGCATGTGTGAGACCCTGCAATACTACTTCTGAGCTCCTCCTCACCACACCATAATAGTTGCTATTTGTTGTAATCTACAAAGCCATTATTTGATTTGTGTTAGTTGGGCACAGTGGGAGTTCATTTTCATATAACTGCATGTGAGTCTTGCTCATGTTAGTTTATTTACTGTGGCACAAGCTCACCGTCCAACAGACTTAAGTAAATGATGCAGTGATGTAGTCCTGGGCACATGAGCTATGCGGGTTGACAATGGACAGGATAATCCTTTGCCAATTTACCAGGGGTTATTTAGGCCGAGACTTTAATACGTGAAAGTAGTGGCACAAACTGCACCCTCCTGGGTCTTCTGACTTCCCAATGGATTAGAAGGTCATATTCCTAAGTGTGAGTTGGTGGGTGTTACAAATGTTACCTGCAGACAAAGTTGCTGCTACATGTGAATTAACAAATGGCTCCTTCCTGTTGCCTTAAAACAAAATGGGTTTCCCTTAAATATTACATGGTGTCTGTGGCGACCTCCCTCCTGTTAATTTCTTCTCAAGTTGCCCCCACCCCCCATCCCCGTTTTGGGACTCATGCCTCTTTGGTTTTAGGGTCATCTATGGTTTGACAAACACCTATTATTTCCCTGAATGCCAAAGGGTTGGGAGTCCAACCTTTTCCTTCTCCAGTCTCCTCTTCACATAGCTGGTGGTAGCTCCCAGCACCCATGCTTCCTATATCCCTCACAGTTAGCCCACAATATGCAACTTTATAGCAGCACAGAACTTGGACATGGTTTGCAAAACAGTCACATTACATAGTCAATTCCAGTACATAGTCCTCTCCTTCGATGTTGTTTTTCTTTCAAATCCTGCATTTCTAAAATCGCTTGGGTTTACGGACAATCAACTGACCATCATTGATGGTGTTATGAACATTGTGAAATCATCTGTCCATTACAACTGCTATGCTGCACTAAGCATTGCACCACTGAGGTTGATTTCTGTATTTTAGCAACGATACACTTGTTGGTAATGGTTCGCCAGCCATTCATAGACCAGTGTAAATCCAGGGCCTTTAACCAGGTCTGTGGTAGTGGTATTGGATGATAGAGCCCGCTGCTGCTGGCGTAATCACTATAAGCACTGCCCAACTATAACACTTAGCATCTGGTGTGTTCCTTTGTGCCATTGCCAGAAGATTGGCTCTGCTGGTCAAGGAAGAACCTTTGTATGTTTCCCAGGAAACAAGTTGTTGTGTATCTCAGGAAGGGAAGAAAATGGGTTATCACCAGAGGTGTGCCATTGACTTTCTCTATGAGCACACTTTTACATTGTAGATATTCCTAAACAGACAGGTTGTCCGAGACATTAAAGGAAATAATGGCAATTGTTGGATTAGAAGTAACTTGCCATGTAATCTTTGGGTGACTAATGTCTGGTGAACCAGGCCACAATTAGACATATGTCTTGCCAGAGAAGAGAGCAGAGCAGAATGACCTGGTCAACACTTTCAGGTTGCGCCCTTCAGTACAAATCATGCCGGATGTTAAAACAGCTTTAATAATGAGGTAAAATGGGAGCATTTGCAAAGTCATAAAGAAAAGCTGGCAAGTAGGCATTTTTCACCTTCTGAGTTTGTGGCTGTTTGGAAAGATTATCCCATTTGGAATATATTAGCTGATACAGTATTACAATCTGTGTTCTACGTTTTCTTAGAAAAAACAAGTTGTGTTCTTATGTTGTTTAATGATCCCACAATGATCCATGCCCAATATTCTGGAAGGATTCACTGGGACCCTGTCAAGATGTACCTTGCCTGGCCCATTAGGGTATGTATAGTGGTGATTCATCGGGTGAGCCCCAGTGCCTGCTTCAGTAGGGGGTAGGGGCAGTAGGGTCCAACATTATCAGGCCTAGCGTGGGAGAATGTCTCATGGATTCCATCTGTATTAGCGGCCCATCAAATAATAGTATAAATCCACTAAATCCAGAGGCATAGTCAACTACCACGATCCGTGTTCCAGGTAGCCATTGAAGAGACTGAACTAAAGCTAATATATGGTCTCTGCAGCCAATAAATGAGGCAATGCAAGATAATGCAAGAATCTTCTAGAATGTGCAGATAGTAGAGGTAGGATCTGGCAACTGTCCTACCCTACTCTACCATTGATTCGTGGAGTCTTGGAAGATTCCCATGTTGCCGCAGACGTTTGCAAACAGAACAAGCATTGTACCCAGGACTGGTGGCCAAATGTTTGATGACCACTTAATGTGAATTTCACATGTGATGACTTGACATCTTGCTCTGAATGAGAGTATCTCCCCTTCAAAGCGAAGATTACAATATTCTTAACAATACCAAAGATGCCTCCTATTTGTCACGAAATTTGTCTGACCAATCTAAGAACTCTGCTCAGAGACAAATCTGTTCAGTATAAAAGTAAAATGTATCCATCTGTCAAAAATATTTTAATAAAATATAGAACGATCCTCATGAGTGTCTGTTAGTCTATATATTCTCTACTTCCTGTACAGCATACACCATGTTTTCTTAGATGTTCCTGCTTTAAAAGGAGGAAGTAGACATTTCACATGGGCACATTTTATTGTTTACAAATAATATTCATTTTTAGCACAAACACTGGTCTTTGTTTTGAATGATTTGCAAGAATATCAAGTTGGTATATTTTGATCAAATATCTATTAAAAAAACAATCTATTTTTCCTGCCTGGGGACCACTCCGGTTGTGACGGTGCTGGGTACAAATTCCTTTAAAATTAACATTAACATTTAACCATCTTAATCAACACAACAAGCATATAGGTTGTACATTTCCTTAACAAAATAGATCCACACTTCATGAATCCATTATTCACAAACATACTATACAATGGTGTTACAATAGTATTGAATGTGTATGTATTTTTAATGAATTTGCTCATTAAAAATTGTCTGTCTGTTTGTAAACTATTTGGCTAAATGTGTAGTGTTGCACAAACGTTTGCTGCCGTGTATTGTTTCAACACCGAACAGGTAGATATAACCTAAATCATTCTGCTAATTGACTGTTATGCTATGGTATTGGTTTCATTAAAAAATGAAATGCAGGCCTCTGTCTATGAGCTTACAATTTAGGTCTTGGGACCTTAAACCAACATGCTTAAAATGATCCTTTTGTCTCTGTACTTAGTGTTCCGTGTACTCAAAACATAGTTTCCCAAATGCTTACTTGTATTTGTACTAATCTTAGAGTACCTGAATATTGAATTGGAATTCTACTCTCTAAAATGCTTTCTATGTCTCACGAGGTATTCTCAAAATGCTTTCCTTGTCTCTCTAGGAGCTCTCAAAATGCTTCTTTCTCTTTGAATACTGTTATGTTAGGTTTTCTTATACCGTACACGTTACCATTGGCAAACACCCTAGGTGTTCATGTGGTTCTGTAAGAGAGTGGGTTGGGTAGTTATTGAGGGAAGAGGGAGTAGGATAGAGGTACATTGTTAACTTAATTTAAATAATGTGTGTACTTCTAAAAACTAATTCTAAAGACTTGTTTTTAATTTAGCTTTGCTTGATTCTGGCTGGTCATACCCGTATCTTCAGTTGCAAACAGCTCGCATCTTGATGGAGTTTATATCTGCTGGGCACTCTCTTCGTCCTTCTTGGGACTCTCAGCCTCCAGAATAGGTGTTTCAGCTATTCTCTTCTGCTCCCATCTGCTTGGCTGTAATAAACCACCTTATCCTTATTTGGTTTGTTTTGAGGCTCATATCTCAAGTTATCGTATGCCCATTATATATTATTTTGAGCGCTAATTGAATGCAATCGAAAGTGCAAATTGCTGGATTTTGCAGAACCTCCCTGGATGCATTTGTTGTTCCAGGGTCCTGTTTGCTTTTGGTTATGTCATTCGTTAAAAAGTCCCAATCTAATTGGGTTCTTATCCTTCCTTTGCTAACTGGGTACTTATCAATTTTCAATCTTCTTGGTCTAATTGCTTCATGAGTTTAGAGAAGCACATTTTTTTTCTAAAAAGGGGTTTCCTGATTTTGCATTAATGCCTTTTAGGCCTTTCAATTGTTGAAAATTAAATGTTGTCTTTTTCATCATAAATCAAGCATAAAAGTTTCTAAGTACTTTAGAAAATTCATATATGTATGAATTGAATGCATAGCTAGAGAAATGTGGATTCGATAAAGTTATAGCTACTTGAGGCCTTCTGTTGGTGCCATAGCATTGATATATGCAGCTATAGGGAACACACAGTCTTAGTATATTATTGTATATATAAACTCTACTGATTAAACTGGCTCTTGCCAACTTGTACATGTGGGTATGCATACTAGGTGTCACTTGTATACTGTACATCATTCTACTCACCCTGCCATCCTTGTATGTCTCTGCACCTGGACAAAATGCTGAAAGTTGTGATTTCAAAACTTATTTTTACAGTAGAAAAGGCCTGACATAATACACACGCATTTGTAATAAGTCTCTCATTTTTAATAGATTTATGTGACCAGGTAGGTTGACAAAACATAATCACCTTCTGTAAGGGATTACATTTGAGGTGACGCTGGCCCATCCATGAACCAGCTGTTTGAATACTCTAATGGAATTTGTCAACCTGACCTCCAGAGATTCCCTCAAATGCATGTAGATAACCTGGGTTTATTCTGCACACACATAAAAATTGAGACCAGATTAGCGGATAAGGTCTGCCAAAGGGTACATATACAGATTGAATAGGATTGGTTTGAGTTAGGAACCCTCTAGTACGGCACAGGCAATGGACATATGGGCCTACTCAAAGGCTAAATGCCCACTTGTGGAAGCGAACGGGCTCTTTTAATCACCTGCCAGGCCTTCTGCTAACCTCCTACACTAACATCCTCAACTTCTACTACACAGCCCACACAATGCAGCCTAAAAGATACTGAAACTTCTAACAACACAACACAACCTGGAGACGATGCAAATGCCATCAATGAGTTGTATTATTTCCAGTGACATAATATCAAAATAAGTTGCATGTTTCCTTGCTAAGTGAAGCAATGCATATCCAAGAATCCAGAATCATTTGTATAAGTGTTTATTTCTGCAAATGAAGTCCCTCCTGTCAAAAATAAATCCAACTCTGTACAGGTGAGCAGCCGTATGTATACAATACATTGGAATGTGTAGTGTCCGCATTACTGGAGATCAGGTAAGATGCTCGAGACTGATTTGTATAAAAGTAGATGAGCTTTATTGTTAGTTACAGGGCAAGCTTAGATGATTGGGGACAGGGGCTAAGTAATGTACATCTGGTAGGTAAGCTCTCCCATCCTGAAGATCCCAACTGTAGGATTCAGAGCCTTGATGACACATAAGATTCTAAATAACCTATTGATATTCCACTATCTGCACAGTGTGCACCCAGTGCAGACAACCAACCTAGATATTACAGAATGTTCTACCATTCTAAGTTACCCTGGAAACTCCATAACAAATTGACTTTGCATTTACCAACAGATTATCTACAGGATAAAAAAAAAAAACATGCAGGATCATTGCAACATATGTTACAGATGTGTCTGTATAATTCTTAATTCCCAAAATGAAAGATTTATTTTTAACCAAACATTTACGGATTACAGCCTTCTGATCCATATATTTTCAGAATACAGCCAACACGTGTTTCGACACAAGGTCTTCTGAAGGCTGTTATTTAGATATTATTATATATATTGTGTAACAACATTAAAAGAAAATCTAATGACATACCATGTTCATGGTTTGTAAGCAGGCAGGTAAGTCAGAGAAAAGAATCAAACAAAATAATAGGACAGGCAGATATTAAAGGTTAAATAGTGAAAAGCTGTGGGCTAGTTATCATGTAAATCATTTACCTTAATTCAACTCATCTAGTACTATGGGTGACAGGTGTCAGGCAATCAAAACCTCTGGTGTGGATTTGGTGAGGCACCCAAATTCCCTGCAGCAGTGAAAGCCACTGTTTGTTCTACATGCATTGTTCCCTTGGGTATCTTAATGTATTTGTGATAATGGTGATAGTCACTCTCACATTTCAGTACTCCTGTTGGTCTGCATGCCCAGACCTTATCACCTAGGTCAACCATGGTGAGTGCAGCTTTAAATGCATTGCCATTTAACCTTTTGACAACTTAATTCTTAACTCTTACCCTTTCTCTTAACTCCATCTCATCCCATTTGACATATTCCATTCTCCCTAGCCACGGAGGACCTGCTGAGGTGGCAGCCTTTCTTCTGCGAGAACCTCAAATGGTAAGAAACCTGTGGTTTTTTGTGGAGCCAATCTATATGCCAACACCATTTCCTCAATGTCCTTCCCAATGCTTGCCCTCTTGCAATGCCATGTGCACACATTGCATAACAGTGTGATTATATCTTTCCACATTATCATTGTTGGAAGGATGAAAAAGTGCAGTGTTTTGGTGTTCTACACCTACATTCGTCAGGTTTTGCATTAATCTTGATGTAAATTGAACTCCATTGTCCATTAACATCTTTTTTGGAATATTGTAACTCTGAAACACATTGTCCATAAATTGCACAGCCACCCTGGAATCAGCCTCACTTATACATTTAATTGCAACCCACTTGGAAAGTATGTCTACTAATACTAGTACACATGTCTTGGTTCCTTTGCTGGTCAATGCCCCCTAAATGTCAAGGGCTACATACTCACAAGGGGACTGTTGAAGGTCTATTTGTTTGAGTGGTTGAATGCATGTTTTGTGCACCTTATCAGATGCTGCTCATATGGTGCACACTTTGATCATCTCTTCTACATCTGTGCTCAACCCTGACCACCAATTGTCAGCACAAAGTCAACCCTTGGTTTTGGAAACTCTCAAGTGACTAGCATGTGTGATTTCTATTAATCTCTTACTTACCCCTCTTGGTGGCAGAATACAACCCACCCTTACAACATGATAGCCTTCTATGCCTAGATCATCCCTTACCATGTGCAATTTACTTAGACCTATCTCGGGAGTCCATTCTGCCCAATAGTTTAATACCAATTCTTTAACCTTGGACAGTTCTTGGTCTTCATCTAGAGCACTGTACCATTCATCTTGCACAATGGCATCCTCACTAACAAAAACAACTTTGTCACTAGTTAACTCAGTGTCTTCCTCATTTGCATCGACAGAATATCTAGATAAATAATCTGCAATAAAATTTTCTTTGTCAGCAATATTTTTGATTTCAAAGTTCCTGCACTGAGGTTACCCAATTAATAATTTGTGTGGATACCCCTGCTAATCCTTTGGAGGTGAAGACTGCAACAAGGGGCTTGGGATCAGTCAAGACAGAGAATGTTCTACCCCACAAGAACTTTTTACATTTTTTAACTGCACAAACTAACGACAAACCTTATTTTTCAATGACAGAGTATCTGCATTCCAAATCGTTCAGAGATCTCGATGCAAACGGCACAATGTGATTACCACTCTTATCTTTTTGCATAAGGACTGCACCCAGTCCAGTGCCGCTGGCTTCTGTCATCCCTATAGTTTCTTTGGAAATGTCACAGAGGCTCCAGTATTGGAGCATTGCATATTGCCTGCTTGATGTCCTGAAATTCATGTTCACACTCGCCTAACCATACAAATGTAGTTCTCTTGTTTCAGAGTGGTCTAATCATGCTTCATTTAATTATGATTTTTTATAAACTTGGGATAGCACCAACCCTAAAAACAACATCAACTCGTTAATCTTTGGGACACATAGCGTGTATTATTGCTTTAAATAAGCCTTCTCTGGGTGATATACGATCAGATGACAAGCTGTTTTCCAGAAAATTAATCTCAGAAGCCATTTTGCTCCTTTTTCAGCAGAGGGCAAACTGTCCCTAGAACTTAGTGCTTGTTACTGTAGTGTATTGGTGTTTCATATTAAGTTGATTTCTACTAGTGAATGTTTTCTAAATGATTGTGTAAATAAATGCATACGTATTTTTTACCAAGAAACCTTGAGTGTAAATATCTACTTAAATCACTGTGATTGTGATACTTCTGTGAAACTTCAACTACTGCTCACATTCCCTATTGGGATAAGCCTGACTGCTCAGCTCGCTACCAAAAAGTGTGTGGTGCAGATTTATACCAAAGGTTGGTTTTTTGCTTACACCTGTAGTCCTAAATGTGTGTGGTGTTCTCAGAGGCTACTTCATGCAATTCTGCCTAACACTGGTGTACAGTGGTGAGGATAAAGTATAATTGTTACATTGAGTGTGCTACTCTTACCTTTTGTTCAAAATAACCTTCACAAGGCTAAGCTCCACTAGAGTATCAATTGTTTTATAATGCCTAATATGAATAACTACAAACAGGATGCCCTAGTCATTCGTATAGTAGATCATCTGAAGGAAATGTGTAAAGTTAGGAACCTTGCTGTTAAAGGAAAGAAACATGAATTGATTGAAAAATTGTTGGAACACCAAAGATTGAGAAATTGGGCTGTAACCCTTAATGTCTCACCAAATGTGGATACTGTTGATGAGGAAAATGATGATGAAGAGTCTAACTCTAATATTGTTGAAGAGGCAGATGAGTCAGAGGGGTCGCAGGATGTGAGCCCTACTGCCCCTCTACTTGCATTTGGGCCTCAAGCTTTAGCCACAGGGACCCTACCAGGTCCAGTACTGAGTCCAGAATTTGTCTCTCTTGAAAAGATTATGCTTGAGTTAGAATTTAAAAGGCTCCAAATGCAAACTGAAAGTAAACATCAAGAATTCAGGCTCAGAGAAATGGAATTGAATCATGCAATTGAAATGAAGAAATTGTCTCTTGAAAATGGTTCTCTCCCAGAGTCTTCTAGGTCGTGCAGTCCTAAGAGGGCTGGCATTCCTAAAGAAGCTGTGAGTATGTATGAGGTGAGACTTGATATTTTGGATTTGTTGGCTGCTTTTCAGTATAACTATGGGATTCAGAGTTTCACTGGGAATCAGTTGATTCCCTGGCTTTTGTCTAGGCTCCCCCATGTTGCAACTGATGCTGTAATGGAGGAAGGGGAACTTGAAAGATTGGAGTATGAAAATGTTAAGCTAGCTTTAATATCTATATTTGGGAAAACACCGTCCCAGTACCTTACGAGGTTTAGGACCCTCAAAAGCATGATGGTACCCCTTGGGCTACCTGGGTGTGTGAATGTTTCAAAAACTTAGATGGTTGGGAAAGGGTTACAGAGTTAACACTTTTGAAGGAATGAGAAATCTATTTTTGGTAGAATCTATATTGTTGATGCCTGCTCTCCTGAGCTGAGACAGCACTTGGATGACTCTAAGAAACTTGATCCCAAAAAGTTGGCAAGAGCAGCTGACTCATGGGTAGCCAACAGGGCCACTCATAAGGATTCTGTGGCCACTCACAAAAAGGATGAGGGGAAGCAGCACAGAGATGAGAATACAGATAATTCTAAGTCCTACCAACCAGAAGAGGCCCCAAACCACATGAGGGTAGATCCCATGGAAAACCTGGTAGGTCTAGTGAATCCCCTGGTGTCCAACCAGTGGGAGGTCAGCAGAAACCCCCATTCCAGAGAGCATTTGGTAAATGCTATGTCTGTGGGTCTGTAGACCACTTGAAAGGAGATCCCAGATGCCAGGGTAAACCTGCAAGGGTCTGCACTGCCTCCTTAGCCTTCTCCCCATAGGAAGAAGTACACATGGTTAGTGCCCACTTTCACCTATTGGCTCAAGAACCCTTGGGTTTTCACACCACTGTATCCTTAGAGTCCATTGGTCTGGGTAAGAAACAGAATATGGATATGTACAACTCCATTCCAGAGAACTCTAGAGGGTATTATATGGACAGTGTTCTTGTGAATGGCCAGGAAACCCCTGCCATGAGAGACACTGGGGCCAGCAGTACAGTTGTGGATGAAAGCTTTTTCAGGCCTGAAGATGTTGCTAAGGTACCCAAGGGTTCCACTAGATTTGCTGGAGGCCCTGTCGAATTGGTTCCAATTCTACCAGCTCTCATTCTGTGTAACAATATGACAGTGATGATTCCTGTCAGTTTTCATAATGAGGTGCCTGGGAGAGTCCTGTTGGGGAATTATTTAAAAACTCTAGGAGTAGTGTCCAGGAACCCCAGGCCTCCCAGTCAGAGGAAACAGAACCAATCCAAATTGGTTAGAGAGGCAACCTTAAGAGACCACTCTGAGCCCGTAGGAACCTCTACAGAGACTCACACTCTCAGTCCTTGTGTTAGTAAGGTGGCCTCTAACCAAGGCAAATCTGAGGCTAGAATAGTAGGGAAATGGGAGCCCTAACCAAGCTCCATCATTGCCCATCCAATTGTAAAGTCTTTGACTCCACGTGCTTCTGAGAAAGTGGTGGACAGACAAATTGGATCCCTCTCTATTGCTGTGAGAACTGGTAATTCTCAAAGCTGGTGGAAAACCAGGAGAAATAGGTCTAAGGCTAAAAAACGTAAGACTGTTGGAACTTCTACTGAAGAAGACTGCAGTATAAATCCTAGTGTTAGGAGGGGAACTTCTAAAACAGGAAAGGCCAGATCTCAGAGGAAGTGGAAACATGCACCTTGCTTGACCACAGCCCTTCCAACCAAGATGCCTGAGACCCCACCTGCTCTTGTGAGAGAGGTGGTGAGGAACCATGGAGGCCCCTCTAGGTCTAAGGGATTCCTTTCTAAAGGCCCCTTGAAAAAGCCTATTGTAGGTTTATAGGTTGTCACAGCTTCTGAGGGACTGTTAGAGCAGATCCCCTATAAATCAAAAAAGAAAGATCTACCAAACAAGGTGTGTAGGTCATAGAGCTTGCAAATGGAAACACCTGATAAAAAGTGTGATAGCAAGGGTTACAAAAGGGTGCTGGTGTACTCAGCATGCTATTTAACTTACCTGCAACAGGTGATCCATCCTGGTGGGATTAGATTCTCCTTTCCCTTATTCTGGGGGGGGGTAGTGGGCTGATGAGTGTTAGGGAGAGTTCTCAAAATGTTCTCATTCATCTCTACCTTAGGAAACCCTCAGCTCTTTTGTTGAACTTTGGGACTCTGTACTTTTTTATTCTGTTTGTTTTCTGTGTTTGTTAATTTTGGTTATGGTGTTTTAGACAACTCCATATGCATCATCTTTTTTATTTGTGTCAAACAGCACCCTCAGTCTAGTGGCACAGGGATGTGTGGGACCCAAAGTGTTAAATACCTTCTCTGGGATAAACTACTGTTCCCCAGAGAATGTAAAGTGAAATTGACTTTACTAGGCTTTTCTAAATTCATAGACCCAGCACACACCATCTTACAATGGAGTGCTGGAGGGGTTACCTAGTATTCCCTTGTCTAAACACTCTTGTAGCAGTCAAATACTACCATTTCCTATTGAAATGGCTGGTGGTAGTTGTTTTATAAAGGACTACCATGATTTTTCCCCATCGCGAACACCGGTAGCTAAAAATCGGGGCCGCCATGTTTTTCAATATGGCGCCCAAGACCCCTCTGTAAAAACAGACTCTGGTCATCTTTTTTCACCATTTGATTGTGGAAAGGTCCTTCTGGTGTCTAACTCTGCGCGCCAAACCATGTTTGGTCCCTTTGTTCATGAGCCTTTGGCGGGCTTCAGGACTGAAGTCTGCCCTTGGTGCCTGAGTGTCTGGGGTGGGCAGGAAGTGAGGGAGGTTTCCCCAAAACTCTCTGTGCTTAGTCTCCTAGAAGGCCCAAATGCACACTGGCATGATTGTGTTTGTCCAGAAATTACCCTATAGTATGTATAGTACATATATTATGTTGGCCAGAAACCAATTGCATCATGTACCATACATCGTTAGCACAGAATTTTCAATGTATTGAGGATAACCAGAGGGCGCCCATTTTTTGAAATATCCGCCATTTGTTTTTTTTCTTCTGTAAAACTGCTTTGCAAAATGCATTCTATACTTCAAGCTCATGCACAGCGCGAGGCCACAGCCTGAATGTTGAAAGACCAACACAGACAGGAATGTCAGATGATACAGAAATACATTGTTTTCCTCCCTCACTACTTCCTTGGAGGCCAGCAGAAACTGCATCTAATCAGCGGCGGCCCGGGTGCCGGCCTGTCTCGCAAACTCTTTCGCGGAGAATGGTATTTTCTGCCTCAGAACTGTCTGACCCTTGGTACATGAATAGAAATGCACAGATAACGTGCTAAAGAATGTCTCTCTCCCACGAACATGATAGCCTTGCTGTACTAAGAGCTCTATGTTCTCCATAACAAAGAACTGTCTCTGCTAATGTTGCTAGAATAAGTATATTTAGACTGAATAAGGACTTGTCCTAACGTGTCATAATTGTCATGATTGTCAATCATCAAACGCTAGCCTAAAAGATACATTATGGGCGGTTTGTATTGCCTTCTAAAAGATTGGATGTCATATATAAATATTGCTGCTTGAGCGTTGCTCGTGCTCTTGCGTCTCACAAGGTCTGGGTACACACGCTGTGAGATGTTAGACTCCAGTCGGACGACTGAGAATACTTTGAAATAAACCAGACTTGTTTGGAAAAGCGAACCTCGTGTCTGTCATGTCACTAGCATATGGTGATTGTGCCTTAGTTTACATATTAGGGGTCTTTACGGCCTAGCAAATATGGCGGCCAAATGGGGACCCTCCCCCTTTTGCTCCATCATATACGTTCAGTTTGAAGAAGGCAAAAACGAGTCGAGAACGAAGCCATCGAGCCGGGATCAAAAGGTGTTTGGGGTGCCCCTGTAGAAGTGATGAGAGACTCCTTTGCAGATCTGTACACAGCCAATCCCTGATCGATGAGCAGTGCCCAGAGAGCATCGAGGCAAGGGTCCTGAAACGAGGCAGATTGAGCCAGACATGCAGTCACGACGATTCTTGGTTGCGTCTGTATACGGACAAATTGCATCCTGAGTAACAAATTGATTGATCAGGTGAGTCGTGCCACGATTTTTAAAATGTCCTGATATTGATCAAGTGTTGCTCTTGCAAGATCAAACGCCCAGGGTAAAAGAATGGTAAGGATTAATTATGCCTGGGAAATTGTCTTCCTGTCTAGTGGGATTTTTCCACTGCGGTAGACAATCTTTGGAAACTGGCCAGATCGGGCCACCCGCGTGGTCACCGGCATTTGAAATGTATGTGAAGTATGGCATAGGGGCAATAATGTTTAATGTGATTTGGCATATGCAAACCAGACATGTAGAAGACTTGCAGTGGCCTACTAATGGGAGCTTTGAATTAGAACATATAGAACACCTACAATCAGTATTGCTATGCAAGAAGGCCGACCAGCGGTGTTTTATGTCATAAGAGATTGGAGGAAGGAAGCTAATTTCCGTTTGAGGAATAGAGAGAACCATGCTCGCAGACATAAAACGAATGCAGAAAAAGCGTTAGAGCTTGATCAGCATCACCAGACAGAGGACCTTAGGAGACTGGAAATAGCTTTCCAATTAGGTGTACAGAAAATAAACCCAAAATAAGAGTTGCATACATCCCTCCAATCAGATTTGCATACATCAGACGAGTTAATAAACAAAATCTTGAATGAGCAAAGAAATGAATCTCAAAGTAGTACTGACCCAGTAGCACCTCCTCCATATGTACCTCCCATTCCCATAGTTCCATCAGCCCCATCTCCTCCCCCTGTGACACCATTTCCTCCACCTCCTTCTGAGCATGAGTTAGCTGCCATTGGTGGCAGTTCTACAGAGATGGGGCCTGCGCAAGGAAGCGGTAGAGTGATTCATAGCACGGTTAGCAATGATAGGAAAGAAGAGCTAAGAACTAGGGCAGAAACGTATATTGAAGGTGGCAATGAAGCAGCCATGCAAAGTTCTATATCTGATTATAGAGGCCTTGGTGAACAGCAGGAATTATTGGAATGCATGGGGGATTATCTTGCTGAAAAAATTGAGTGATTTAATGGACACATTGGCACAGCAAGGGTTGCGTGATTTGGTTGTTCTTTCTCGTTTGCGGGATAATGCGTCGAAAGTACGAGAACTTGTAGGCTGAATGTTTGAGTTTAAGTATGAGCTTGATCAATTGCTTAGAGAAATAAGGAAGAAAGATAAACAGCATATGTCATATGTCCAGCGATTCTGTCCACCATTGAAACCTGTTAGTGAAGAGATGAGGATCTGTACGCTAGATGCGCTTAGATGGATTACAAATGCCGCCATTTCCCCAATTGAAGTGCATGATACGTTCAGTCAGTATACACCAGAAATGCAGATAAAGGTATTTCAAGATGAATGTATGAAGAAAATGACATGTTGTCCCGCTGATTTAATCACAATTTACAAAAAAGAGCATTTTCACCTGAAACTGGGGTGACAGCTTTTTCTCTTGATTTAGCTTTGTTGCTTAGTAAACAAGCAAATGTAGAAACACCTAGTTTGCAACTACCCATGAGGGAAGTGCCCCCCACGTTCGTCCTGAAAGTAGAAATTGCTGCCACTGGAACGGTTGCAGCGCGAACGATAGAAGCTCATTATTTCGAACAGTTTGTGCATGTCCCTTTTTCTAGACAAGAGGTAAATAATATGAAGCAGATGATCTCTGATATTAGGAAGAATCTGTCAGGATTCTATAAAGAAATTGAATCTGTTTTGAATTCCTCTGTTTTTACATTGAGTGACATTGATTTATTGTTTCCCGTGATTCTTCCAGTAGATATATGGAAACAGGTTAGAAATGTAAATGATGCAACGATGTTAGGTGACACATGGGAGAATTTGACTAGAATTGATGGTGAGAGAAAGGCTGGAGAAAATCATGTTGGCCTTACCCACGCAAATAGTACAGAGATTGAAAACTTTGGTACCCGAAAAGAGAATAGTTTGGGATAAATGATCTGCTTGTTTACAGGGCAAAGATGAAGGAGCAACTGATTACTTTAATCGATTTGAAGAAGTATTTGCACCACCACCTAGGGCCTCTCGGGCCATGAAGGGACGCCCTTCAGAGCAGGAAGAGGCTTCAACCCAAGACATGGCACAGGTGACTGGTCCACAGAGGAGGAAGTGCTTCACTTATGAGGAGCTCCAGATCCTCCTTGACTGTCTGACAGATCACTACCTTGAGATGTGCAAGTATGCTTGGAGCACCCATACACCGGCACAACAGATGGTGCATTGGCAGCGGGGAACATGCCAGATAAATGCTGGTGGTGTGCAGATGCACACTGCTGAACAGGTCCAGAAGTGGTGTAATGATCTCACACGTAGGACCAAGCAAAAGTTCAGTGTCAACGTGGCCTCTGCACTAGCCACTGGAGGTTGCCGCAAGAGGAAGAGCAGCTGACAATGCTTGAAGAGGTCACAAGTCAGTTCAATTCCCTTGAGCAGGTGCAAGGCGTGGGAGGCCGGGAGAACTGAGGACATGTCTGGTGAGTGGGATTTCTTATGCATCGTCTGTTCTGTCAATCATGTAATACACACGGTATATGTCTAGTGGTACATCTGTCCGCAATTGTGAAATATTCTTGAGTGAAGCATGTTTGGTATAATGTATAGTCTCATGTCACATGGGCTTCCATCAGGGAGTATCCTGTGTGATGGACATGTCTGGTACATATCTGTTTGAAGGTACACATCACTGACTGATGGCCTACACAGAAGTGGCAACACATGCATGCAGGATATCAATGTCAACAACATGTGCAATTTGCCAGACCCCATGACATGCAGTAGCAGAGTACATTGTATGAGATGCCTGCCATTGCCTGACAGTGTCATCCAAAACCATGAGTATTGGTCACTCACTCATGGCCATTCATCGACTGACATTTCATATGACAATGCCATGTGAATGGCAATGTCTTCTCACCTACTGTCAATTTACAATGCATTTTCCTGACTCATGCTAGGCATACATCAGGGAACCCAAGCTGATGTGGAGCCACACACAGGGTGCTGGGAGACCGGATGATCACATTGATGTGAAAATGCACATGGTAACAGCCATATGTGTGGTCACTTTGCTATTAAACACTGGGAGCACTGCACTGAGAGGTATGTGATTCTTACAGAACACATCTTAGCTGCACACATATCATCACATGCATTGTATATGGGCTACACTCCACACAACGATGCAATGGGCCATGCTGTCCTGGCCAGGGAGCATGATTGCATTCAGCTGACATGTGACAGTTGTTGTGTTGTTGTTTGGATGCAGTGGCTGCCAATTCGGAGGGAAGGCATGTATGATGAGACCCGATGCAACCACAGGAGCATTTTCCAGAGGATTTGACAGTTTGCTAACCGAGGCATGAAGCATACGTTTTGAAGGTACAAGATGGTTGTACAGTATAAAAGTGTAAATTGGCTGGACATGGTTGTCCCCTTCTCAGTTTACATCTTGTTTTGTGTGTCATGCTTTCATGGCTGTAGCATCTGTGGACTCGGGTGGCTCACTGACGCCATGTAATGGCCTTCACCATTACAATGCTCCATGTGCAGTTCTTATCCCTGGGTTGTGTGCTGACATGACAGTTGCATGGACCATCAGTCAATGTGTATGCCACTTCTGTATGTCAATGTGTCCACTGATGGCACAGACTGGACTGTGGGGTGCCGCATGGAAGCAGAGCCATACATCCATGGCTTACTGCTCATAGTGTGGTACATCACATTGTCAGTTGCTTGTGTGACCTGCCATTTTGTGTCTGTCTTTACTGTGATGAACATGTGCATTCTGTTAGGAAGAACATGTCTCAAAGTGTAATCTTTTGCCCATGTGCAGGTGAGGATGCACCAGATGCAGAGGAGGAAGACCAGTTGGTATATCAGACAGCAAGTGGAGACCATCACTGTCACAGGCTTCTTTCTTTGTCACCCGTTTTTCCTTTCTTGTGGTCTTCTTGGGAGCACCTTCCTTCTTCCTCAATGTTCGAGACTTGTACAGGTAGGGGTGGATTCCAGCGTGAGGTAAGCTGACTGCCTTAAGCAGGATAGCGTTCAGTATCCAGGAATGTTCAGCGACGGGATCTAGGAAGGAGGAGGGGCAGGTGTCCTATGCTCAGAGAGTGCCCAGAAGACCACGAACTGAGCACAAAATGGGATCCGGGATAAGGGGAGATAAGGCTAGCAGAACAAATGCAGGAATCAGAAGGGGGTTCCGGGAAGGAGAGAAAAGTGGGTAAGGAACTGGAAAATAGTACAGGTCAAGAACTCGATACACACGCCTAACAACTCCAAGCAGTTGCGTTGAGACACGCAGAGCTGCGGGGGCGTGCCTGTTTATTAGGAAGCAGAGCGTTGTGCGTAAAGACTAGAGCGCAGAGTTTCTGGGCCGTCGGCCATGGTGGAAGAATCACTGACCTCATGTTGCAGTGCATCACGGGCCACGAAGTCCAGAAGGGCCGGTATCGGTGGTTCATGACAATCACAATGAAAACCCACTGGTGCTCCAGACCATAATCAGTCATGCTACGGCCCCATCACACTCTTCTATTTCAGCTGATTTGGATGCAGAAATGGAAGTGTGCCTCACAGAGGAGGAAAGTGAGTGCCCCAATGGGCAGGTCAGATGGGGCCATTGAGTCTGCTGCTGTGCAGCTGCCTTCAAAAGGCCAATCAGTGGTGGTACCCGTGTCCACAGTGGTTATGGCTGCAAGGCCACCGTCCCATAAATTAGCATCAGGTTCTGGGGCTGATGTTCAATGGAGGGTTGCAGACCTGAAACCAACTACAGGGGCACCGCAGCAATGGGCCTGGTCCTTTGCATCTGCCCGCTGTGGTCCCTGCATATGTGGTGGTTGTGTGAAGGTTGGAGAGACAGTTTGGGAGCTGCAAATGTTGCGTGCCACCATCCGACATGGCAATGTGTTGGACAGAATTGCAGAGGGCATGGATAAAGTGGCCAAGAACATGACCCTACCAGAGGCCTGGGAAGCACAACAGCTGCAGTTCAAGCGGTCCTCAATCCACGCCCACAGACTCGGAATGGAAGCCAACCTCAAGGGCGAACAGGCTGATCTTAGGTGTCTTTAGCAGTCCCTGCATGCAGATATTCAGGCACATACAGAGGCCCTGAGGCATGCAATGGAGGCGTCTCTGCAGGATGCATCGTCAACAGATGCAGAGCTTGAGGACTGCCCTGCATGGTGAACTCTCTGCCACACGGACACTGCTCCACAAGGAGTTGGATGCCTTGAGGCAGACGCTGTCCCAGCAACTCAATGCATCATGAGTGAGTGTGCATGCAGACTGTTGCCATTTGTGAGGAAGCACATCGAGACCTCAACACCACTGGTGTGCTGGTGCATGCTTCTCTGTCCGGGCCTTGGCAATGCATAGATAGGATCCACCACAACATCCAACCCAAGGTCAACCCGCAGGCTGAGGGGCCCAGCACACCCACACCTCCTAAACTACTGTTGCTGTGATGTCTGTGAGCCCATGGAGTTTTTTTGGTGTCTTTTTTCCCCTCATGTGGATATTGACATGCAGCCTCTCCCTTAACCCCTCCAGGAAGCCCCCACCTGCCCCAGTCCAGGATGACCCTTTTTTGACGGGCGTGGTCTGTTTCTTTGTTCCTCCTTGATGGGGATGGAAATTACATTTTTTTTTCATATGCACTTGTCTGGGATGGATGTATGTGTTGTTTTATTCACCCAATCCAAGATGGGCACAGTTTCTTTTTTTTTGTTATTTCCTTGAGAGATGTGGTGTTGTCCTCTCAAATGAATGATGAGTGCAGTAGTGGACATGCAGCCATGCACAGTACTGTCAATTGACCTTGTTGTCTTGAGGACGACAGGATGGCATGTACAGGTAACAATGGGTTGGTGGAATTTTAACACATATGTGTTATATTCATTCTTAATGACGATGGCTGGTGAAATACAACGTCCCATGCTGTTGCAGTGATCCTGATTCATCCGGTGACTGCACTCCATGAGAGGTCCTTCCTGCACCCGTTCACTTCCCTAGTCCCCATGCCCTCTGGCAGGCACTGGACCTTCTTTCACGATTTTGGAGGGTTAGATTTGTAGGTGATGAGGGAATCAGATCATGCCAGCTCTGTCTGCAGGGAAGCATGTGCACTATCTCTTGTGTTGTGTCTGGATTTTTTTGCATGCATACCAAATGTGTGCAAGCTCAGGGTGTAATGCTTGAGTCACGGTAAATGCCACTGTAGATATGTGACTGTAAACATCCATGTGTGTGTATGTGCATTTACACTAAGATGCGTGTGCTTTGGTTTTGAGGATGCACATTCACAATTGATTAGATTGATGTAAGGGAATGTGTAGCAATGTCACACTGTAGCGAATGGCAGTATTACCAACAATCGGCATGTACATGCCAACTGAGAACATGCATTCTCTGTGCATCTGTACTCTGTGGTTTTTGGTTATCCAACACTTGCCTCACTGACCGTGAAGATGTCTCCCTACTGTCACCCTTCTACTAGCCCGTCCCCATGTTTTATATGTGGCTATGCAGCTGCAGTCACTGTCCACTGTATTATTTGACCTGTGCCACTGCCCATTCCAATAACTTATCCGGTCATATGACCTGCCCTTTCACATTTAAAACACACAATCATTGTCAGGTCTACTCACCCTCAGCTGCTCTGCTTCTTGGCATTGCCTCTGGTGACTCAGTTCTGGCCATTTGTGTTCATTGACTCCACAAGACAGGTTTGTCAAGGTTGCTGCATGTAGGCTTTTACACGTATGGACATGTGTACACCTAACGGACTGTTCCTTTGTTCCACAATCAAGTCACTTGCACACTTGCAGTACATTTTTCTTTTCAGTATGTTATCTACACCTGGATGTGTTGCATGATTTTTTGTTTTCTTTACTTGATCAGATCCAGCACTTTGTGATGTCGTCCATTTACATTGTTGTTTTACAGCAGGGGTTTGTTGTTGGTGCAGGGTGTTAGGCAGAATTATATGCAGTACCGTTTGGGAACACCACACACAATTAGGAGTACAAGTGACAGTACAAATTCACCATTGGCACAAGCCTGTACTACACAGTAAAGTGGTAGCGATGGCTGAGCAGCCAGACTTATCTCAAGAGTAAAGTGAGCAGTATCAATAGTTACACAAAGGACAGCAATTACTATGATTCAAACAAACACTGACTCAAGGTTTCTGAGTAAAAGAATATGCATTTATTTACGCATCAGTTATTAAACATTTCACTATTATTAAACAATAGAAAAATCATGTTATCAATACACTACACCACACCCAAATACATTCTGGACAAGTTAGGCTCAAAAAGAAGTGTGAGCAAAATGGCACTCCAGCAATTTAAAAGGGAGGGAAAGACAAAGTTAGACAGAATTTGAGCAGCACCAACAAGTAAGTAAGCAGGGCAATCTAGAAAAAGGAACTACAATGAGGAAATCAAATTAAAGGGGCCTGGCCCAAAGTCAATGGACCAAAGTCTTTGCAGAGGATCACACAGTTCAGAGTAGTTTGCGGTTAAGTCTTTGCCAAGAGTGCAGAACGAAGTTGGTCGGACAAAAAGTTACTTTAAAGAATGAAGAAGGACAAGCCCTCGGATTGGCAAAAGATTTCACACACTTTCCCCGCGGCTGGAGGAAATGAACAACCGAGTTAGCACAGTACCTTTAAAGCAGAAGAATGCTGTAGCTGAGAAAGACGTTCCTGGCAGCTCCTGCAGGCTCACGCTCCTGAAGCGACTGTCGGGCTGACAAGAAGGAGGAAGACTGGAGGGTCTTGCACTGCCCAGGGAAGAAACCAGCAGCAGAGCAAAGTGACAAATAAAAGGTGGACTCCTTAAAACGCAAGCAGGGTCCGTTCCTCCTGGCAATCCAGTTCACTGTAACTCTGTACAGCAAATTCGACCAGAGAAGGGAGGCCTGGCGAGCAGTTTGGGCAACTGGTTGTTCCCACCAGCTCAAGGGGAGAAGATTCCTTACAGATCGTCCCTGTCATTGAAGTTCAAAGATTCAGACCAGCAGCAGGGCTTCACCGGGAGGTTCAGTCGTGGTAGAGGTCCTTGTCTGTTAGCCTCTCTTCGGTTCTCTCAATCCAGTGGCGACTCTGCCTTTTCAGCCCCAGAGACCTGCTTTTTATGCAGTTTTCCCCCATTCACCCAGCCTGGCTGTCAATCACAAAGCAGAGTTTCTGTCCCGCCAGGACATTCAGGTGCCTAAGGAGGGCTTCTGTGCTGAGGCCCGCGAAAGGCCGGTGAAAAAAGGAACCAAATCTGGTTTGGCACGAAAAAGACTTTTACAAAATGAAATGGTGAATAAACCCAGGCAGAACCGTATAAAAATGTATATGGTCTAGCGGGTTTAAGTTTGAGGCTACCAAGATAGCCTAAAACAATACCAAGGCTATTTAAAATAACCACAGTAGGAAAAATAGGGTAGTTACCGCTGCCACCAGCCAAATCTTAATGAAAAGGGAACAAAACAATGTTCCATGAGAAACAGACAAAAAGGGATAAGTATTAACCGTTTCCAGAACTCTATGTAAGATCGTTTGTACTGGGTCTGTGAGTTTAAAAAGACTAATAAAGTCAATGGCAACTTTACATGTTCTGAGAGACAGTAGTCAGTCTCATAAAATTGAGTCGGAGTTGGGAAGTCTGAAAAAGACAACCCTTTGTCACTGCACTGAAGGTGCTTTGTAACAAACAGTAAAAAGATGATGCCTATGGAATAGGTGGGACTCCACAGTCTATGAACACAAATGTGTTAAACACACACAGCAAAACACATGTAAGAGTGGGAAAAAAGGCTCACACTCTTACCAGGTGAAAATAATAAATCCTAGAAATCCAGCAAAGCTGTTGAGGGACTCAGTCGGTAAGGGAAAATAGCCATTCTGGAGATTTCTCCCTAACACAGGGTATGGTTATGTGGTTGTAGGCACTTATTTGCAGGGATGTTGCATATATGACTGTTTCTGCTTATCATGCCATGGTGGGTAGTGCACGTTGTTGCTTTAATGTGCAGCTGCTGATTTGCTTTCACAAGTCTCCTTTCTTTTCAGGTCTGCCCTTCTCCATGACCCACTGTTGTCTTTCAACACCGACTACATGTGCTACTTTTCCATGTATGTGCCTTTGAGGCACTCTTACGAGGCATCTTCTTTCACAAGTGTTATAGTGTCTCTGTCTTCCTCTCTTGGCCACCTTCTCTCTTCCTTCGCACACTGTGATTTCAGGCACATCGATTCTGATCTACCCACCAGCCAGTCTCCTCATTGCACTACTTTTCACCTGTCCCTCTCTCTCTCTCTACACTCCACTGCTAGGCAATCATTACTCTGTGTCCTGTCTCCATCTTGCCCTCTGTCATCCTTCTAATCAGCTACCACACCTGTACTTCCACTCCCGGGACATCACCTCCTCACTTGGTGTCATTTTCCTTCCATCCATCCATGGTTAACCAAATGGCACTCATGGGACCTGGCAGCGGGTGTGCCGGACTTGTATGCCTGCAATCAATGTCCCCACTTGGGCACACATCTCAGGGCTAAGTGACACCTGTATCCAGAGTTTATTTTGGGCTGTGCTGTGTTTTCAGTCTGTCTACTTTGCTGACTGTGATTTCCTTGTTGGTCTCAGTTGCTATGGTGTTATTGATGGTTGATCACACTTGGTAGTTTGTAGTTCGAGATTTTGACACTGTGTGGTCCATGCCTACTTCCTCGTTCCATGCGGGAGTTGACATGCCTGTTTAGTATCTTTACGTTACGTTCATGCAATGCATGTCTTTGCAAGTTCCAAATGTCTCTCCAGGTGGGATGCAGAGGATGGGAGCCAGGTGTGTACCTTGTGCATGTGAGTCCATGGCAGTCAGTGTGCAACTTGTGTTGACATTGGTGGCAGGGATTCTGGCACTGTGTGTGTTTATTTTTCATTTACTTGTACTGGGGTGAGTGGGTCCAGCTAAACGGGTGCATGTGACATATGATGTTGGCAGGCTGGTGTGTCGTCTATGCATGCTGTTTCATATGGACAATCAGGGTGGCACTGGGTGCAGGGGGATTGTTTTGAGGGGGTTGTGACTGTAGGGGCTTTTTTGGTGAGTTATCATAAGGGTGGCAGGTCCAGGTGTATGTGTGCAGGGATACATGGTAATGTGAGTGATGGGGAGTGTTTCCTTGCAGGTTCTGCATGTATCTTGCCTGCCATGTGCCATCCATTTCACTGAGATATTCTAGTCATGTCTATCCATGCATGCAGTCCACTCTTGGTCCTTCTGCCCCTTCTGGGAGTGCTGTTACAAGACAGATCCACAAACAGCACAGCATTGCATTGAGGGCCATTTGGGAGATGCCATGTCCACCACAGACACCAGGCACATGCCAGTGGCCAGGTGTTGTTGTTTCCCATGGTGGACCTGTAAAACAGCAGATATGTTGCAGCCTGTTGACAGCTGCTCAGTGCATCACCATGCTCCCTTCAGTTCCATGCACATTGTTCCCCATTCAATGCAGTCGCTATGAAGTATGCCTTCCCTTCCTCTTGCGTGTTGAATGCTCTCTTTTGTGTAGCAGGGTTCTTGGCCTCAGTTTATGATTCATTTATCATGTCTGCTTCTCTCTTTCATGCCAGTCACCTGTCTTCCCTGCCTTCCTGTATGACTGCTGCCTCTGTGAACAGATTCCTTCTGCCAGATCCTGTCTTCAATGCAATTGATGAAACATTTGCATCCCATCATCTTGTGCTTTGCATCATCGGCTCCTCTGCCAGTGTTTACTGCAGTACCCCGCTGACACATACATCAGGAGATGACATATTGTGGCATTGGGAGTGCTTCCAGGGAGATCCTGGGTTTCCAACCTCGCAGTGATCTCTTTTTGGGAATCCTCTCAGTGTCATACTGACTGTGTCCGATCTGAGTGTTCACAATGTCCCATCACCATGACAAGAAGTAAGTGGAACCTGGTCTTTCACTGAATGGATATATGGGTGGCTGACATTGTCGGTGTTGTGAGTGGGTAAGGTGTCACTGTGTGGGTTATTTTTATTGCATTTTGGTGAGGTGGGTGGATCTGGCTGCATTGGTGCACGGACACATGGTGATAGTTGTCTGGTGAGTTATTTTTTGCATGTGTTGAACGTCAATTAGGGGGTCACATATTGGTGTGTACTTGGATGGCTGGATCTGTTGCATGCCCTGAACTTATGTTTTGTTTCTCTACACAGGCATTCTGCTGGAGGAATGTGTTTCCTGAAATTGAAGGCGACGTTGCTGTTGTGTGCGTGTACAAGACAGATCGTCTTATTTTGGTGGTTTGCAGGCCTACAGAGGGGTACATCCGTGGATTCCAGGTTGCAGCTCGTGCAGGCTCGCAAGGTGAAAGATGTGAGGCGAGATGTGCATCTTTAATGCAATGGATTTGCACTTATCAAAGTCTGCATGACTATTTTGATGTAAAGGTGTATTGTGTGCATACTTGTTTGTAGGGAATGGGTAGGCTACTCAACCTGTATTGTGTTGGTTGGTAATTTCCATTTTGTACTGTGCCTTCCTACTTGTGTTCTTGTGTATGTAATTTGTGGTCTACATGCAGTATAGTGGTTGGCGTACATTTCACAGTGGTCATGGACTTTATTGTTCGTGTTGTGTGCTTTTGAGTGTAATACAAGGCCACTGTTGTTTCCAATTGCTATCACTGGGTTGATATTTTGTGCACAGCCGTGCAGATATAAGCCACTTTCAATCCATGCTAATTGGTACATTCTCATGTCAAATTTGAATGGGAGTACAGATACTCCCAAAAAAGTGTATTTATGCAACAAGGATTGTGGAATCTTGCACCCCTGCTTTCACCCTCAGAACGACATGGATATGTTTGTCCCAGCGGTGCACATGGTTCTACAGGTGTCCATTGTTATTTCAACTGCCGTTATGTAAGATGTTCACATGTCTCTTTTGATGTGCATATATGACTAGTTGCAAAGGAACGTATCTTTCAAAATGTAAATTTCAGATTTTATGTTTGTATATATTTTTACTCACTTCTGCATTACTCTCATTGTGTACTGGGCTTACATTTTTTCTCCATCATTTTGTAATTGGGAGTACAATACTCCCACTTGCAAGTCTTAGCTGGAGCACTGTTTGTACATGTTATTTTATGTCTCATGATTGCACACATTTTGCCCCGCCCAGGCACACTATCTCAGGGTGCAGTTGTGGACACAGAGGATCGGCCACAAAGCCTCATTGAATGTCACCTTTGTTGTGGCCTCACTGTTTGTTCTCCCAGGGGCTTCATTTTAGTTGAAGTATATTTGCACCAGCTGGGTGCATGCAGCCGCTCCACATGGTTTTTAGCCTGCCAAGAGACTGGGTTTTCCCTGTGGCTGAGGCCGGTGTCCCACCTGTATTTCCACTGTAACACCATGACATGTGGCTACATCATGCACTGCACATGCGGCTGCAAATAATTTACAGACTTATGGTGGGGCATATAGCAATATCCCACCAGAGTGGTCAACGTAGCATAAACGTGGTTTTAGTACCCCAAATGTGTGCTCCACTGTGGCCCTAGTGCCTACATGTACACCGACCCTCTACAATATGTTTACGCTACCTCTCTTCAATGATCTTTATGGTCACGGCATAGCATTCACTAACTAAGCCGATGATAGGCAAGTGCTACTCCCGCTCACCGGCTCCTACGAACAAGACGCAGCAACACTCAGCAAGACATATGCCCTCATCCAGGCCTGGATGGCGGCTAATTGTCTCTGTCTCAATGGAGACAAGACCGAAATACTACTAGTGGGTCCCAAACAAATCCTCAACAAGTTGAATAGTAAATTCTCATCATTCTACATTGACAACATTACCACATCGGATGCAGCCAAAACTCTGGGAGTATACCTGAACTCCACTCTAACGATGTCAAGACTAGTTAGCGCCATCGCCTTATCAGCTGCTCTAACTACCCAGATTAATAACGCTGTCAAACCCTATCTCTCCCCCAAAAACTGCTTGTCCATAACCAGGGCGATGGTGGAGGCCAGGCTTGACTACTGTAACATCCTGCTCCTTGGCACCTCATCCAAGAACTTGAAGAAACTCCAAACTACACAAAATAACGCACTCAGAGCAGCCCTCAGCAATCCTAAGAGAGAGCACACATCCCAAGCCAGAAGGGACACCCATTGGTTCCCTGTGAAAGAGTGCATTCTTTTTAAAACTCTCTCCATCACACACTCCTGTCTGTCTAACAGGGCACCTTCCTACCTCTCTGAATCCATACACTGTTCACATCAGAAAGACCCACGCGGACCCAGCACTGCAACCAAATGGCAGTCCTGACCTTTACTACCACCAGCACTCAGAAAAGAGACCTCCCTCTCAGTGTTCCGCAAGTCACTTAAATCTCAACTCTTCCAATAACCACTGCCACATAGACACACCCCCGCTTTAGCTGTGAGAACCGAATGCCTTTGCTAATACTAACGCATTGCATATATGAGAACGCACGCTGTAAACTATCTGTAAAATATGTTTTGTATGCATACTGTTGTCCCCCTAAGCAAATATCCTGTAACAGCGCCACAATGCCCAAGAGCCGGAGTGTGCTTTATAAATGCAAATAAATAAATGTGCTGAATTGTATCGTAACTTATCTGGTGTAGCCAGATTCCAGAACTGCATCATCATGAATATTGACAGCGGGTAGGCACAGTCACCAGCAATGGTGAACATGGTTGCATTTGTCAATTATTGTCATGGTATGTTGTTCAGTGTGTGACATTCATGCCTCTGCATGCCAGTTCATACTCACTGACAAGCCATGTGTTGCCATATTTTTCAGATGCCAGGCCCCGGTGCAGTGGTGACTGGCGGTAGATGAAGCTACAGTACATGTGGGAAGTGTGCTACTGCATAAACTTCCTTGCACACTCTCTGCCTTTCCTCCAGTGTTTGCAGCATATATATGTGTCTGCATACACACGCACGTGCTGTTGTACATGCCAATACCTGGTGGAGACAGCGGGATTGTGTGGCCTGCGATATCCCACCAACTATTGCTGTTGTTCGCTGGAAGGAACCAGTTGCAATGAAATCGAGTGCAGTCAGCACTTTCTCAAGGGGTTTAAGGGCCTGGGAGCAGATGATGGGTGATCTAGGTCACGTTCCCACTCCCTGACAAGGTCTAGGATTACATGGGTGGAACTGGTACCTTGCATATAGCTAGTCATCAGGCATCCCAAAAAGCGTGGTATGTTGTGCAAAAATCCGGACCCTGGGACTCCTCCGGTGTCCATGGACGATAGCTCCTGCTATTGCTGGGTTCATCGTTGCCGTGACATTGGTTTGGTTTGCATTGCATGCTTTTTATGGCTTGGTTTCTATGCACGTTCAACTGTAAGCATGCTATCATGTGGCGGATGGATCAAAGGGTTTGCGTGTGCCTTTTCCCGATGTGAGGATCCGCGTTGGAATCCATGAATACGGTTGGGATTGCGATGAAAAGGGCGTGTAATACCTTGTGGGTGGACCGTCCCTCAACACCCCCACTTTTTCTCTTGTTCTTCCTCATTCTGCATGTTCCACCCCTATTTGGGTCTCTGCGTAGGCCCAGCCCACACTCTGCAAGGAGTCTCACGCAAGGCGCTCAACCTCTCGCAGAAATGTGCCGAACCTGCACAGAGTCCCCACAATTCCCAGAAGAGTCCTGCAAAGTCGATTCCATTAATCGACAAACAAGTTTTATATTGCCTTGGTTTTATCTTATTTATACATTTAATTGTCTTTTCTGTGTATTTGTATTACTTTTATGACCTATCACTGGTCGAAATAAAATATTGATTGATGGTTTTGCATGCAGAATGTCACGCAAAGTCCTGATTCTCCCTGCAACTTATTCCATGAATCAGGGCCCTAGTGTACAATTGTTTTAACAGTATATGCACAGACTAAGTCTGACGGTATAACACTAAGCTTGTCAGAAGTAGATCGGGATGGTGGACTATGCTTTAACACCTTCAAGATCTCTCAGAGTTTAACACCACTGAGCAGGCTCATGGCCCTTAAGCAGAGAACATAATCAGACATTTCCTATGACCTTGCATTCTGTGAGAGCACATCTTTTTTTTAAAAAATGTCCCCTGTCATTGTGCATTACGCAAAGGAAAAAGACCACCCTTAAAAACTGCAAAATCTTCTTGACACATTGCACAGGTGATAGATTTTCTACTTTGAGGCCATCCTGTGAGGTAAATGGAGATTTCATGGTAGCTGGTCTTTCCATCTAAAGGGTTTCCATTGAAACCATTTCCAATGATATGATATGATATGATATGGCATTTGTAACGCGCCTATACACTAGTGTTTCAAAGCGCGACGAGGCAGGGAGGGGAACAAGGGGAAGACAGACAACAATCCTACTAGGCCAGGTGTCATTTAGATCGCGCAAGTGCAGGGGTAGGGGGGACGGAAAAGTGCAAGGAGAAGGGGAGGGGGGGAAGTGCAGTACAGGGTAAGTAGAATAAAAAAATAAATAATAGGGCCCGCTGGTGGCAAGTGCAAGGTAAGTGCAGACAAGTGCTGGGGAGGGGGGGCTGTAGGGATACAGAGACAGTCCCGCAGTGCCGGGGTTTCCAGGGAGGCAGTTCAAGTGGAGAGTGGCTGGGCCAAGGACCGAGGTCGGAGAGAGTGGCCCAGTTGCAGATTCAGTGCAGTTACAGTGAAGAATTTAGCAGGGGAGAGGGAGAGAGAAAGCAGAAGCAAAGCGGAAGGTTTTGAGGTGCTTCCGGAACCAGAGATGGTTCTCCTCAAGTTTCAGGGAGGCAGGAAGGCTGTTCCAGAGGGAGACCCTGCCGCGGAGAGAGATCTACCCCCAGCTCGTTGCTTCGAGAAGCGGCTGACCCTGAGGGAGTTGGAGAAGGATGAGCGAAGGGCTCGAGAAGGAAGATATTTAGGAAGAGAGAGTTGAAGGTATTTAGGCCCCAGGTCCCAGAAGGCCTTGTGGACAATGCAGAGGGTTTTGAACGTAATCCTCGCAGCCACTGGGAGCCAGTGTAGAGATTTCAGTCCTGGAGAGATACAGTCCCTGGGCTTGAGGCAAAGGACAAGTCTCGAAGTCCTGTTCTGGATGAGTTGCAGAGGGTGGAGAGTGGAGGCAGGCAGATTAAGATAGAGGCTGTTACAGTAGTCCAGCTTCGAGAGAACCAGGGCTTGGGAGACAGTGAGCTTCTGGGGGAAGGAGAGGAAGGGAAGAATACCTCTGAGGAGGTGTACCTGGTAGTGTGACTTCTTAGAGACGTCAGATATATGAGGAGAGAAAGAGAGTGTGGATTCGAAGATGACCCCGAGGTTTTTTGCCTTGCAAGTAGGAGCAGGAAGAGGGCCAAGAGAGGCTGGCCAGAGAGCTGCAGGGAAGGAGGGAGTGGGTGTGCCGATGAGTAGAATCTCAGTCTTACTGGCATTAAGGCAGAGGTCATTGGCGGCACACCATTCCTGGATAGCAGACAGACAGTTAGAGATGAGGGAAGGAGAGGAGGAGGCCGAGGGTAGCCTGAAAATGAGCTGGGTATCGTCTGCATAGCACTGAAAGTTGGGGCAGAGACCGGCGATGCAGTGAGCAAGGAGTGCCAGATGCTGGTTGAAAAGCCAGGGAGAGAGATTAGATCCCTGGTGGACAACACAGATAGAGAAAAAGATGTCAGAGAGGAAGGACCCCAGTTGGACCTGGAAGGGACGATTGGAAAGGAAAGAGGTCAGCCACGCCAGAGCCTGACCAGTGATACCCAGGTTATCACGGAGACGGTTGATCAGGATGGCATGGTTCACAGTGTCAAAGGCAGAAGAGAGATCGAGCAGAATGAGAACACACGGAGTGTTGGAGTCGAGGTTCGAGAGCAGGTCCTCACGGATGTTCAGGAGAGCAGTTTCCGTGCTTCCGGCAGCTCTGAAGCCAGATTGATGGTCATGAAGACTACCGACAGATTCAGCATGGAGGTTAAGCTGGGAGATGACCAGTTTCTCCAGGAGCTTGCCCAGGAAGGGAGTGATGGAGATTGGGCGATAGTTAGTCGGGCAGGAGGGGTCTGAAGAGGGTTTCTTAAGAAGAGGGTGCACAAGGGAGTGCTTAAGGGGGGATGGGAAGACTCCAGAGGCGAAGGAGTGGTTGCAAAAGTCATCCAGGGCAGGAGCCAGGGAGTCGATGTGGTCCTTGATAGTTTTGGAGGAACAGGGTTGAACCTGACTATGAAAGTCTCGTTTAGACGAGACTTTCATAGATCAGACTTGTCTGGAAACCTCGTCAGCAGAGAAAAGGGGAAAGGCAGAGAAGGAGGGAGGAGGGGTGGCTGCAGAAGGGCCGGAGGAAGAGCCAGGAAGAGAGGGAGGGAGGTGATAGGAGGAGAGTGAGGACAGGATGTCCTGAGTTTTAGAGATGAAGTGAGAGGCCAGTGCAGTGCAGAGGGCCTGGGAGGGGACAGGAGAGGTAGAGACTGCAGCAGGGTTGGCAAGCTCCTTGCAGATTTTAAAGAATTCGGCCGAATTGTTAGATGCCGCAGAGATGCGGGATTGGATAAGGGCTCTCTTCTTGGTGAGAACGGAGAGACGGTATTGCCTTTGGAGCAGGCGGCAGGCCAGTTTGTCGGAGGATGAACATGAAGCACGCCATTTCCTCTCTGCCACCCTGCACTTGCGTTTTAGGGTGACGAGATCCGAGTCATACCAGGAGTTACATTTGGCTTTGGGCTTCAGGCGGATTCTCATGACAGGGGCAAGGATATCAAGAGTATCGGAAATAGCAGAGTGGAGCGTGGAGAGGGCTGTGTCAGGGTGGGAGTCAGCCGAAGGGGGAGGGGGTTTCGAGAAAGTGGCAGCGAAAGCCTCAACTGACACGCGCTTCATGGGTCGGATGACCGAGAAGGTGGGTCTCAGTGATGAGGGTGACTTTGCCTGTGGGGTAGGGAGGGTGAGGTGGGAGGATAGGAGAAAGTGATCACTCCAGGAGAGAGGAGTGGAGAGAGGGACGGAGAGGGGAAGGTCAGAAGAGATCAGAGCATCAAGAGTGTGCCCTGCAGAATGAGTAGGCCCAGACGGGAGAATAGAGAGTGAGAGAGAGTCGCAGAGGTCACGAAAGTGTCCAGAGGGGGGACAGGAGGCATCCAGGTGGATGTTGAAGTCACCAAGAAAGAGGAGTTTAGTGGTTGAGGATAGGAGTGAGGAGGAGAGGTCAGCCCACTCAGTGAGGAAGGAGGAAATTTGACCAGGTGGCCGATAGATAGTAGCCACGGTAAGGGAATGGCTAGGAGAGAGAGAGAGTCGGCAGACAAGACATTCAAAAGAGGAGTAGGTCTGCGTAGGAGTGACAGTGGCAGGAATCCACTCAGGGAAGATAAGGGCCACACCCCCCGTGAACTGTTGGGCCTGGGCATGGAGAGGATCTTGTAACCGTCAGGTAGGAGAGTGTCAAAGCTGGTGACAGAGCTGGCCGTGAACCATGTCTCAGTGAGACCGAGGACGTCAAGGTCCAGTTCCTCAAGAAGGCGACAGATATCAGAGGAATGTTTGGTGACAGAGCGAGAGTTGAGAGTGGCAATGTGGAGAAGGTTGCCATCCTTGAAGGACTTCCGGGGAGGGGTACAGATCAGAGGTATGCCCTGCGGAGGTGAAGAAGAAGGAGGTGAAGAAGGAGCAAGAGAGGGGGCAGGGAGGGAGGGTAGAGGCAAGGTAGCCGAGGACAGAGAGGGGGGCAGCAGGAGAGGAAAGGAAGTTGATGAGGCGTGGGAAGCGTCTATCAAAGAGATGAAGGTTGGCCTGAGGGCCTTGGACCAAGACGGTCCCAATAGCGTAGACATTAATGATGGCCTTAGAGGAGTGGAAGGGGGCCAAGAGGACATCCCAACGGGTGCCACCATTAATGGGAGAAGAGGAGAAAGGAGAGAGCACAGAGACCATATGAAGGGTCCATAAGTCAGGCGAAGGCACGAAAAAGAGGATGTCAGTGAGAGTTTCCTTGGAGCAGGCACTAGTGTAGGTGTCAGCAATAGGGAGGCCTGGGTTGGAGACCAGGATGTCCTTTTTAAACTTTGTCCTACCAGATTTAGTGATGAGAGCAGGATAGTCAATAGAGAAGCAGTTAGAGAAGACAGGCGAGATAGAGAGCACCATGGAATAGGAGGGAGTGGTGGGGGAAGACAGACGAGACGAGAGCACGTGGACAGGAAGTGAGCGGCAAGCCCAAGTTTACCACATTTCAGAGAACAGTAAATGCGTATTAGGTACCCAGTGGAGAGGCCACCTAAGTTTGAGAATCCTGCGAGGGGAGAAAAACCCTAGTTTACCATATTTCAGAGAACAACAGTAAATGCGTATTAGGTACCCAGTGGAGAGGCCACGTAAGTTTGAGAATCCTGCGAGGGGAGAAAAACCCTAGTTTACCATATTTCAGAGAACAATAGTAAATGCGTATTAGGTACCCAGTGGAGAGGCCACCTAAGTTTGAGAATCCTGTGAGGGGAGAAAACCCCTAGTTTACCACATTTCAGAGAACAACAGTAAATGCGTATTAGGTACCCAGTGGAGAGGCCACCTAAGTTTGAGAATCCTGCGAGGGTAGAAAAACCCTAATTTACCACAATTAGCAGGGCACAATGAAAATTTTGCATCAAATTTTTTATCATCAAATGCATTTTTTTTGCATCAAATGCATATTTGGATGAGGTAAAGGGTTACTTTCCATTGGGGTGGGGACCTAAGGGTAAAAAACGGGGAGTTGGGGCGACCCTCTAAAAAAATGAAAACAATGAAAAAGAACGCATTCCATGCAAAAAAAATTCTATGCAAAATTTTAGTTGGAAAGGGTTTCGATGGAAATCATTTCGATGGAAAGACCATAAATCAGATTTCTTGTGTCTACTATGACTTCCTGTTTTCACTGTGGGACAGGTTCTGACATTCCATGTGTCCCATAGTGGTCGCTAGAGAAATCTGTACATGTCCTTAGCCATCATAGAGCTACAAAGTATCCTTTCAGTTTTAGACCGCTACTGGCCTCATAATGACCTCCATGTCCCCAACACAGTTTCGGCAATGTTTACTTTCAAGGCAACCTCTCAAGTGTTACACACATTGCAGCCTAATCCACATGTAATATTTTGTGTAGAATATAATTATTCACCGTTAGTAATTCTTCTTCTTATAAAGGCTTTCGGTTAATGTTCTTACAATTAAAAGATATACAGTCAATCATTCAATGACTTTACTTCAGCCCTGAGACCATAAAAGTCCAGCATGACACAAATAAATCGCCAACAATAACGCATTGAACATTCCATCAATTTTGTAAATACATCATGTTCAGTGCCTCTATGGCCTGCTTGTGACCCTAGAGGAGCATGCTTCCATTAGTGACTCCTGCACCCGGGCAAAACAGGCCAACAATCACCGCACTCGCCACAGTGGTTTAGCCCACAGTTGGTTACCCAATGTCCATTTTGCCCATGGGCCTGTGTTTGTGCCAGAGAGCACAGGCCAGCGGCGGCTATTTTTGTGATGGGCATCAATATTTCCCCTGGAGTACGCTCTGACCTCAATCACGGTGTTATGTGGGGCATGAGATCTCCTGGCAAAACCCAGTATAATTTTCCCCATGCTTGGCTCCCTGAAGTCCATTTGAACATAGTCATGGGTGCTTTCCACCTGGTAGGGGAGCCTCGTACACCTTAAGATCTTCGCCCGTGTTACGAACAGGCAGCCCCGCACAGTCCGGATTCAGTGGATGCGCTATTCACAAGGGCTTCCCTGGGTTCAATCAAGTTTGAAGGCAGTTTTGGAACCCTGTGTCGATATTGAACGGAAGATAGCAAAGGGGCAACGGGCTGGTCTTGGAAGCAAGACCACGCAGAGCAACAGAGATTCGAATCCGGGAATTGCGCTTAGAGGCCGAACTCGTGCATTATAAAAAAAAAATTAAATAAATAAATAACATATCTTGACCCTCCCCTGTCCGGCAATATCCCCTTGCTGCAGTTGGCAATATGATTCAATGGCACATAGCCCACTCTGCTAGATTACTTTCCCATAGTGGCATTTAGTCTAGTGCCACCTTCTCCCTTACTGCAGTAATCTGCGAAGGTGGATGTGGAGCAGACTTCTGTATACTCGAGGAGAAGTCTCACCCCTCCCCCCACCCTTTGGCTATTGTGGCCAGAGGCACGTTGTCAAATGGGGGACTTTTTTTTTTACAGCTCTGACTGTGGCCACTTGCGGACCACGGGCATAACAGGGTTGGGGTTTACATTGGTAGGAGAGGGGACAGGGTTAAGAAAAGTTACAGTCGGCAAAATAATTAAGACTCCCTTTTTGCCCTCGTGGGGGGTCCTCGGTCATCCATCCCATCCTGGCAGCATTGGATGTCTTTACTGGTCGGGGAGGGGAGGCTGAGGAGAGGTGTGGCCGAAGAGATTAATGCCAGGTTGAAAGCCACCATTTAGCCCTGTAGGCTCAGCCAACAACAGGGCATTTCCCCTGTTGATTGTCTTTCAAGATCCCATGAATTCAGGGGCATTATTGGCGAGTTGTCGGGCTGGGTGGAAAACTTTTTAGTGGGTGATTGAGTGAAGGTCTTTCGGATTCCACAGTCAGTGGAGATAATTTTCAAGACTTAGTTATGTTAAACGCTCCCCCTGCCTGTCCGCTCGCCTCCATTCGAGAAGTCCTTCTGTGAGTGACGTCTGTTAAGTAGAACATTTTCCAAAATGGCTAATTTCCCGTACATACTGAGTCCCTCAGCAGCTTTGCTGGATTTCTAGGATTTATTTTTTTCGCCTGGTAAGAGTGTGAGCCTTTTTTCCCACTCTTACATGTGCTTTGCTGTGTGTGTTTAACATTTTTGAGTTCATAGACTGTGGAGCTTCACCTGCTCCACAGGTATCATCTTTTTACTTTTAATGCAGTGACACAGGGTTGTCTTTTTTAGACTTCCCAACTCTGACTCCATTTTCTGGGACTGACTACTGTCTCCCAGAACATGTAAAGTTGCCATTGACTTTATTAGTCTTTTTAAATTCACAGACCCAGTACAAACTATCTTACATAGAGCTCTGGAAAGGGTTAATAGTTATCCCCTTTTGTCTGTTTCTCATGGAACATATTTAGTTGCCTTTTCATTAAGATTTGGCTGATGGCAGTGGTAACTATTCTATTTTTTCTACCACGGTTATTTGAAATAGCCTTGGTATTGTTTTAGGCTATCTTAGTAGCCTCAAACTTAAACCCGCTGAACCATATTTACTTTTATACGGTTCCGGCCGGGTTTAGTCGCCATTTCTTTTTGTAAAAGTCTTTCTCGTGTTTTACTCTATGCGCCAAACCAGGTTTGGTTCCTTTGTTCGCCGTCATTTGGCGGGCTTCTACACAGAAGCCCTCCTTAGGCGCCTGAATGTCTGAGGGGGACAGGATGTGAGGGAGGGGTTTGAGACTCCCGGCACAGGGTCTCCTTTGAGACCCATGTCACACTCTGGTATGATTGGCTGTGGTGACTGTCCCGGCGGGACAGCCACCCTGCTGTGTGATTGACAGCCAGGCTGTGTGAATGGGGGAAAACTGCATAAAAAGCAGGTCTCTGCGACTGAGAAGGCAGAGTTGCCACTGGATCGAGAGTACCGAAGAGATGCTGACAGAAGAGGACCTCTACCATGAATGAACCACCAGGTGAAGCCCTGCTGCGGGTCCGAATCTTCAAACTTCGATGACAGGAAAGATCTGCAAGGAATCTCCTCCCCTTGAGCTGGTGGGAACAACCAATTTGCCAAACTGCAAGCCAGGCCTCCCTCCTCTGGTCGAATTTGCTGTGCAGAGCTACAGTGAACCGTATAGCCAGAAGGATCGAACCCTGCTTGGGTTTTAAGGAGCGCATCTTTTATTCATTGCTTTTCTCTGCTGCTGGTTTCTTCCCTGGGCAGTGCAGGACCCTCCAGTCTTCCTATTTCGTGTCAGTCCGACAGTCGCTTCAGGATCCGTGAGCCTGCAGGACCTGCCAGGAACATCCGCCTCAGCTACAGCATTCTTCTTTATTTAAGGTCATTAGTTCGTCCGACCGCGGTAAAAGTGCTTGAAAGATTTTGCCAATCCGAGGGCTTGTCCTCAATATTCTTTAAAGTACCTTTTCATCCGACCAACTTCGTTTTGAACTCTTGGCAAAGACTTAACCGCGAACTACTCTGAACTGTGCGATCCTCTGTATAGACTCTGGTCCATTAACTTTGAGCAAGGCCTCTTGATTTGATATCCTCACTGTAGTTACTTTTTCTAGATTGCCCAGCTGACTTACTTGTTGGTGCTCAACTTTTGTCTAAATGTATCTTTCCCTCCCTTTTAAATTATATGGAGTGCCATTTTGCTCACACTTCATTTTGAGCTTAACTTGTCCAGAATCTATTGGGTGCGGTGTAGTGTATTAAGATTGTGGTTTTTCAACTGCTTGATGATAGTGAAATGTTTTATAACTGATGTGTAAATAAATGTATATTCTTTTACTTAGAAACCTTGAGTCAGTGTTTGTTTGAACCATGGTAATTGCTGTCCTTTGTGTAACTACTGGTACTGCTCACTTTACTCTTGAAATAAGTCTGGCTGCTCAGCCATCGCTACCACTTTACTGTGTAGTATAGGCTTGCACCAAAGGTGAATTTGTACTGTCATTGCAGTCTTAATTGTGTGTGATGTTCCCAAAGGGTACTGCATATGATTCTGCCTAACATTGTGTCACAACGCGACCCTGGACACTGTGGAAAAGATGGAGGCTTACTTAGGTACCTTGCGGTCCTTACCGTTCTAGTCTTTTTGGTCCTTTTCCTTTAAAAGGTAGCCACGCCCATAACGCTGTGCGTTGCAACTCGCATTGTCAGCCTTTTGCTAACTACGCTTGCAGTGCCGCTCCTTGAGCTTGGACTTTTGTTACCATCTACCTAGTACTCAGCCCGCTTCAGCTTTCCCTATTTCTCGGCTCTTTCCTGTTGTACGGGGTTTCCGTACCTTAAAGCTTTCCTTTGCGCCCCTTTGCGATTGCACTCCGGCTTGTGTTCTCTTCCTCCCTGGCGCTTGATCCCTTACTCCTGTTCACCCGCTTTTGCTCCCGCTCGCTCTCCTGTACTATCTCTCTCTCTTCCCCTTCCTTGCTCGCTCCCGCTTTTGTTCGCTCTTTCTCTCTCCCTCTCTCACTCGTACCTGCAGTATCGCCTGACTGCTCTTGTGCAGCCTCCGCTTTGCTTTCCTTGGTCTATCTCCCTGGCGTTTGTCTCCTTACTCTTGTTCACCCGCCTTTTGCTTCCGCTCGCTCTCCCTTACTATTCCCCTCTCTCTCTCTTCATTGCTCGCTTCCGCTTCTGTTCGCTCTCTCGTTCTCCTCTCTCTCTCTCTCTCTCTCTCCTGTACCAGCCTTCCCTCTCTTCCTCTCTCACTTACATGCAGTATTGCCTTACCTTCCCTCTTGACTGCTCGTGTGCAGTCTCCGCTGCAGGTTTCCTTGTTGCAATTCTTGTCTGGTGATACTTGGATTCAAGTACCATTGCAGCATACCATTCACCGGCCTCTTCCACTTCTGACCCACTCCCTGCCAGCAAGGACTCGCCATCTAACAGGGTTTTTTCTGCCATCACTGGCTTTTTCTCTGGCGTAACGGGACTGGCTCCCCTGGGTCCACCTGACAGCTTGTTCCCACCACTGTCAGGGTGGCCTCAAGTGGACCTCGTCCCTATCTCTACGAGCGTAAGAAGGACAAAAAGGGAAGGAAGAGCACCAAGACGGACGAAGAACCGCAGGAGATCAAAAAGGAGGGGAGAAGAAGACCGAAGACATCTACCCAGGAGGATTCCTCTAAGGAGTCAGGTGAGGAGTTTCCAGGGGTGGTAGTTTCCGATTCTGACACATTGTCCCTTTGTCCTCTCACCCAATTGTGAATATACTTTCCAGAAATCAAGTCCCACAAGACGCCCTACGTCTTTTCTGCTCTATGCAAGTCCAGGCAACCTCCATCTGTACGCACCGAACACTCTGCGGGGAACGAACACCCACACCCTTGACCCCTGCAGTCATATACAGATACATATTCATTGTTTGTCCTTTTAAATACATATAAAACATGACATTTCCCAAAAGGAGGAGATGTCTATGTAACGCAAAACAATAAACCGTGGCATATCAAACGACAAATACAATTTTTAAAAATTAGAGAAAATGACAAAAAATAATAGTACACTGTGAACAAGCAGGGATTTGTATTGAGACACTGCATGAAAATATTCTTAATAGAATGACAACATTGTGTTTTTCCTTGGACGATTATGTAAGTGTCATCCAGCACCCATAGTCTGCCTAGATGTATTATTCAATAGTTACTAGTCAAAAATAATGAACATATTCGGATTCACTTTTCAGCTACCCGTGGGGCCTTCAGCATCATTGGATTTTCGTGCTGAATATAGCGCACCCATACAGTTTTAATGAGGAGTTTGTCCTGGGCTTGCTTTGTCAACACTCGCTAACCCGCTTTCTTCCCTTAAGCAAGGGGAAGGCGGAGTAACATTTTTCAAATTAGTTTTCTTCTTTATAAAAACGCCCCAATGCCTAGGAATTGGTGAATCCTTCTCCATCACTGCACTAACTCTCCCTCTAGAATTAATGAAGGTGTGGGCTTGATGCCTAGGGGCAATGGGCATAAATGGATGTCTGTTAGTCATTAATTTGATTTGAATAAAACATGTTCCTACACACACACACAGCCTACTTATATACAGAGAAAGTGCAGCAATAAAGACATACACAAAGGAAAAGATCATGGATCCGTTCCTTTAACCAGCAAGGGCTGGTTCATGCAAATTGCAAGAGTGCAAAGCAAATGTGCACCAAGTATCTAGTGCTAAATGGCTCATTAGCCTTGAAAAGTTGCATCAAATGTGCGTGTCACTTATGCATGATGTCCCCTTTCTCGGAAATACATATAGACACCCCCACAGCATTGTGCGTCAACCACCCCAACCAATCCATATCACTGGCATGGTTCTGTGCTTTGTATGATTAACTTTTAACATGATCATTTTGGTTGTGCACTTTTGTTCGACCAGAGTTGGACGAGTTTTGGTAATTTCTTATTTTAGGGGGTGCCAATATTCCCCGTGCATACCACATGCCCCAACCTGCGCACCCTGCAGCTCCCACCCATTACTTACCTACCCCCACATACACATACATATACCTGTAAAAAATAACGGTTCAAATTCTGGTCCAACAGAAGTGCACGACCAAAATGAAAACGTTTAAAAGTAAGTTGATCACAATTGGTCTACTGGCAGTGAATTACAAAATGCTACAGAAGAGGACAATACCACGTGGCAGTAAAATCTTTGCTGCTGGGATGCCGATGTTGACAAAAATATTGCTGGAGGTAAATGCATTAACTCTGACAATATGAGTATATGTACACTTTTGGGATACGTCAAGATAAGGGGTGGATTTCAGAGGCAGACCCAGAACAACTCCCAGCCTTGTATGACCTGGAATCACAGTTGGCACACCCCTTGAACCCGAACGGCAGCCCCTTCATATTGGCCAAGCCATCCCTACAAGGGATTGGACCGATTAACTTTACATGTGCAGCAGTCCGGTCCTGCAGGTGATGTATGGGAGACTCACCATAGCCCTACCACCATTACTCAATCCCTTTGGTTTAACGATAGGGTACAAATGCATGTCAAGCCCTTACATTGGCCCAAATGGAGGGAGAAAAGTGTTCTATTTATGAATCAGATCTGGTCGGCTTCTGCAAAACCCCACTTCCCCTTGATGTAGGAATTATATGACTAGCTGATGGTGAATTCTTGAGACGTATTCAACTACCCAGATGTATGCATAACATGTTGCGCAATGAGAGAGCTACCGCAAGATCCTGGAGAAAAAATAAACCCAACCAAGGCGGCCGGCATCTACAGCATCCTCAACCAAAAAAATGAAACAAACCAAAACAGCAGGACAGAACTGGCTTTTGCAGAAGATTGTGAAGTCAATGTACCAGAAAAAAGTGGCCAATAATATGGCAGACAATCAGGTGTATTTTGCTTACTGCATCAATTACACAAACACTCTTTATGTTATATAACAGAGCCCTCTTCACACATTTCCCGACTAGACAATGGCAGAAATGGCCCAGAAGTATGTTGTGTTGGTGTTAGGACAGTTTTTCTGAAGTCCAACTAAGGGCATAGTAAAACCATTCAATTGAGACAGCACAAGACTCCACTCTTAGTATAAGGCTGTGTATGGGAGGAAAGGTCTTCAAGGCCCCCTCCTCTCCATTCCAACCCACTTGCAGATTTTGATACGTCCAGCGGCCACCCATGCACATGTGTCCAGGGATGCGGGATGGCTGCGGGACGACCCATATGGATGCACACCTTGACCAAAAGGCTGATCCCAAACCACATTTTGCACCACGATCTGACTCCATTTTGTACATAGTACCACAGGCCTCATGGACAGAGGATGCCTGCAGAGCTACAGCTCTCCCCTCAAGATCGCGCACAGCGAGCCAGTCACCTCCCTCACCCTTTCCCCTGTGTGTCCCAGCAGTAGGCCTGTTCCCATGAGAGAATAGGGATGAACAAGCTACAAGACAAACACTGTATCTTCCACCTTCCTCAGTTCATCGCTGACCTGCGAATGACCGTGCAAAGGCTTGGGTTTGAGGAAAACAATTAATCTCCACAAACATGTCCCGTCCCTTTGCAGAGCCAACATTTATGACACACACTGTGATAACCCCCCAACCTTGCTCTCCTTTTAAAGTACCAGATACATACCCCACATCTATGGGCCACTCTGTTACACCCACACTGATAATCCCTCTGTAAAGGTTATAAATCCCCTCCTGTAGTTGTGTATTAAGGGGCTGATCCTCTGAAATGAAACAAGAAAATCTTTGCCTATTTTTACTATGCATAAAGTTATCAGTCATATGTCTAGACCCCATACTGTTGAGCGAATCTTACTCTTTGCCAAATATTCACACCGATTTATGATATGTTAATGTACTTGTTCGGGATGATGCAAGGTACACAATCCAGATACTCACTGGCTTTCCAATATGTGTATGTTCACAAACATGTTCAACTAGCATACTGTTCTAAATGTGTACAATGCAAAACAGTAAAGCCACAAAGATATTGTCAACATAATTTATTTTGTAAACATGATATTCATGATAAACATAAAACGTGTAACCTATGTTATAATCAGAGCACGCATAGTATTCATTGTACCTGCACCCACACAGACCTAGGTCTACCCCGCATCCTAATGATTCGTATGCAATGCTGCAAAGTGGACAGGCAGCAGGTCACAGGGCCTTCTCTCTACTCTCCTGCAGCGCCGCACACTCAGTTCCCACCATCCTCCCCCTCATGCTGGGCTGATGGCTAAAGGCCCTTTTTTCTCAATGACGTTTCTGATGCTACAAATGTAACCTCTCACCCTTCCGCTGAGCCTGCACCAAGTAGCCGCCCTCCCTTTAGCCTCCAGACTCGTGATGCCACTATGAACTTTTTGTGCACCCCCAGATTCTAGTTAAAGAAATATGGTCAAAAGCCCCTCACCTCAATGCCTTTTGAAGTAACATCACATGCCCCCCAGCCGTGAACCACCCAAGCTCACCCCAGACCCATGTACCCCTGTGTGGCAATATATGTCTCTCATGATAACAAGCAATAAATAGTTGTCTTAGAAGATGTAAGAAAATAGTAGATGAGTGTGACAACATAATCTTATGAATACGTTTGCCACCTGAACCTATGTATTCTTACATTTATTGTTCAGGTCAAATGGTTAGTAATATATCTCTCATGTGTTAAACTAGATAGATGACGGTTAGAGTATGTATGGCCACAAGGGTAAATGTTAAGTAGGGTAAAATGTAACAGCCCAAATGTCATATGACCCTGCGCTCCACCCCGAAGAGCCCAGCTAATCTGTGCACCTCACACTGGCACCACGTGGACTTCCACCAATCCTGGAGCAGCATCCTTAAACATTGTATAATGTCTAGTCAGTGCCACCCAATCCCAACGACTTATGTGCCCCATATAGCTTACCTCAGTGATGACGATATTTTGTAATGAATATGAATGTTTTTCTATTGTCTGGCAGAGCGCTCTTGGAGGTTGCAGAGTTCTCTGCTTGTTATATCTTATTTTGGATAAACTTTACTTTTTATCTTCACCCGCACTTGGTCGTGGTCTCATTCCCCCCAGGGGTGTGTCCATTATCGATTCTCATTGGGGAGTTCCTATTGCATTTTGGGGGAGGCTCACTTTCAGCTGTACCACAGAGTAGTTGGTAGTGTAGACAGAGCAGCCAGGCGTATCTTATGAGGGGGAGAGGGCTGTAGGAATGTACAACAAACTTAGAGTATACCAATGGTTCAACAGAAACACTTACAACCACAAGTATTATAAAGAATAAAGGTTTATTATCAATACAAGTTAGGGCAAGATACATCTTGGGGGGTAAGTACTTGGTCATAGAATTATAAACACAATATAAAAACCCAACACAATGCTTGAAGGTATGCAGACCAAAGCATAAACCTTGTTCAGAAAATGAACAATATTTCTAGGCAAGTCAGACCTTATCAAACACATTTAGTATAGGACACACCTATTCATGGGGAGTAAAAACATAAGTTACTTTCTGATTACTTTCAGTAATACAAGGGTAGTAGACCATAGCAGTTTCTAAGTAACACTGAGTTATGGAATCACTTGGTAAACCAACCTCAAAGTATAATTTTCTGAATAGTGGACCACTCATTTAAGGAACAGTAGAAACCTATGACCACATTCAGGATAACACACAGTTTTACTAGGTGAGTAAGGCCATTTGGTGTAATATACAATTACAGTTGCCTTTCAGCTCAGTGGAACACAGGCTAAGGTAAGCAAGAACTCCTTACACAAATCTAGGATTTCATCAGGCAGACCAAGGTCAGCTACACTGACAGAACCCTTTTTTAAAGAATGGCACACAGTTATTTTAGGCAAGTAAAACCGTAATGTTGTAATGTACTATTACTGTTTCTTTTGAGGTCAGTGGGACACAGACTAAGGTAAGCAGTAACTTTCTAACTTATTTTAAGTTGGCCCAAGGCAGACGAAGGTAAGTAAAACCCATATACTTTTTAAATGATCTATCAGCAACTTAAAAGTAGGTATAAACCTAAGACTGTGTTAGCATCTGTATAAAACAGACCAGGGAAAGCAAGCCCAATGTTACACTTTAAGAATTACTCTATGTTATTCTAGGTAGCTAAAACCCAAGGTAGACTTAGTTTAGACACGCTATACAGCAGGTCAGGGGAAGCCCGTTGGTGAACGAACACACTAGTATTATGGAAGAACAAAGTTAAGTGAAGCCAACAGTATTACTTTTGGGAAGAGGCACCAGGAATTCACAGTTGAGTAAAATAACCTTAAATATACTTTTCAGAATGGCACAACACGTATTCAAGGTAAATAAGAATGTTTGTAACTGCTCACTCTCAGAGTTACAGTTACCAACCAACTCATTTACAAGCAAGAACATTTATAAACACTGGTTCTCTTTTCTAGGCAACAGACCCAATCCTTAGAATGTCTTTCCCTTATTCTTGGAGTATGAGTGTTCTCAGTGGCAGAAGGGGGATACTAGGTCTCCAGTATCCACCAGACAATTCAGGAAGGCACAGAAGTAGCAAACATCAGAGTACCTAAGGAATACTGTTCAAACAGGTAAGTATTACACTTAGAGAGGTTGAAATGGTCCAGGGACGTCTGAGAAAACACCGGAGGAGATTTCCAGTAGTGTGTATCGGTGAATTGGATGAGAGGACTCCCAATCACAAGAAACACCCCAAAGCTACACAGGAATCACAATGGCTTAAGGTAGGTAAATACCCCAGCCAACACAGTACCTCAGCATGGAAGAAGAGCTGCAGCAGTGGAGACTTCGGGATCTGTAGCCAAAAACCTGGTTGTAGGATCCCTTTGTCATGAAGGCAGAAGAACGCACATCGGAGGAAATTTGCAGCAAGGATCGAAGAGGAAGGCTCCAGGCAAGAGTTTCTTCATGGCTGGATGCATCTCTGTGGATTTGTGCCTTTTTCAGGAGCCAGAAGAAGACACAATGTTGCTGTTGGGATTTGTGTCGTAAATCTGGTCTAGAGCTCTGGTGAGTGTATGTCAAGGACTGTAATCACCTCTCTGAAGGTCCAGCAGGATGCCACCAAAGATTCTGCTTGATTTAGATTTTGGAAGAACATGATGTTAAGCATAATCATATGCAGTACCCTTTGGGAACACCACACACAATTAAGACTACAATTGACAGTACAAATTCACCTTTGGCACAAGCCTGTACTACACAGTAAAGTGGTAGCGATGGCTGAGCAGTGAAGTGGGAGAATGGAAGACCAGGCTCCCGTCCTTCACCTCTCGCGCTTGGCCTAGAGGGTCACGGCCCAGACACCCGCCGCGAGAAGAGTTTGTCCAGTTACCAGACGACCAGGTACCCTGGTACAGGAACATACGGATGTGTCCACCTGCCTGCCCAGCAGCCCGCACTGGCCATGCCGACACCTGCGGCTCGGATCAGCTAGACTAAAAACCACACGTCGTTAGAGATGCCATGACGACCTAGACGACGGGAAGCACATCTGTACAAATATACACACTTAACATTTCCACACCAATCTACACGAAGAACATACTCAGTGCTCTGACGTGGGCGACAGGCATATTCACGGACGTGCATCTTTATTATTTTCACATAGGCTTTCAGAGTGCAGAAACGCAAGACGCATCATGAACTCATCTATAACGCTTGCTCACGCTTCCCTTGAAACCCGTTACCACCATGAGAGGTATAATGGAAACACGATATTGGTCATGGAAATATATGCCACTATAATCTAAAGCACCCGTGCACGAAATGGATCACTTATGCACCAGGCCCAAGTAGGCCCCAAGCAAGAGTTCCGTGGACATTAACAAAGCAAAAGTCAGGTTGCTGATCCTGCAGAATGAGCCTGGTGGAGCAACCAGCCAAGGTCGCAATGTTGCAAACCCACATCCAAGAACAAATCATCAAAGGCACGGTGTTGCAACCTCGCACTCCGCGTACCAACGTTAAAATCATATCTACAAATTAAACCAGACACACAGTGGAAAAACAATATTAATTGTGCAGAATTCTGCCTCAAACACGGTCCCGCCTCACGTGACCAAGCCGAACCTGACGAGATGCCAAAACCCAGGAGAGAAAGGGCGTCTGGGTCCCTCACTACGAGACACAGGCCGGGACACTTGAAAGGCTCAATGGACACCTGCTACAGTGGGAACGGTCAGCTCCCACCTATGAATAAATCCTCACATTGTCTGCATGTACCCATATTGAAACATTGTTGCAAACGCAGGTACACCGAGAGCTGGGAACAACGGTGGTCCCAGGCTGGGGAGCTCACGGATGCACCAATCAGAACATGGGGCTCTTATCTCAGACGTCAGTAACATTAGCCAATCCTCAGGGGTCTTCATGTAACAATTCTTATGTATCTAATTGTAGGGACAACCCAGATATACCACCTGACTACACCTTGTCCACTAATATCTTTCTCTATATGTGTGCTATACTAACCCTACCACTCGAACACCCAATTAAGAGTGGCGATAGGTTTTTTGTTAACTTTCTGAAGTGACGCAAGTAGCGCGTCATAATACAGTAAAAAGGGCCTGCGAGCCCCACGATTGTGTGTGTGTCAGGACGAACGCGTGCGCTCCTTGACCCATCCCTGCCGTTTTGCATAAATAAACAGCAGAGTCGCCTTGCTCCTTGTGTGCGTCTCATACTCTATCTCACACCTGGGATATACGGGAGGAGTTGGGGCCTCCCTGCCCGGAGGTCTGCGGACGGCCCGGCCGACCCCGGCAGAATTTCCCCCCGACAAGTTGGAGGCACTGCTGAGATCTGTTTAAGATCAACTTTTATTTTTAGTTTTCCAGGCACTCCCGTTGCGGGGAGGCCCGGTGGCGCGGCCCCCTCTGCCGTTGCCCCCTTCTGAGGACTACAGGACCATCGCGGAGCCGCGAGAAGACCGGACAGCGCAATCCGGATATTGGCCCTCGGGAGCCGGTTGAGAAGTATCCCGCCCGCGGTCGGCGAGTGTCCAGACGTGGTCCAGACGAGGGGAGGTGGCGAGCCGCTTGGAGGGTGCACGCAGTCGAGCGGCCCTGCATCGAGAGAACTTGGTGAGCATGACACGCACAACAAGCAATGCGAAATTGTGAGGGAGGGGGAGGAAGTAAATAAGGGAGGGGGGAGGTATTGTAGAGATGTGCGGCGAAGGTTTAACTGAGTGTTGCAAATGGAATGAATGGTAGCGAAACGAGTGCGAGAACAGTGGGCTAACGTTACGCGAAAGAGGGGGGCGGGGCACGAAAACATCACGTGCAGCCGCTCGTAACAAGTGAGCTAACGTTACGCGAAAGAGGGGGGCGGGGCACGAAAACATCACGTGCAGCCACTCGTAAGACACTGATGGTCTAAATTGCGATTAAGTGTGAGGATGGGTGTGTGTGGTTTCCTACGACTTGACATTTATTGATCAATGAGTAGATGAGGTTCCCTATTGTTCGAGCAAGAAACTCGATAGGTAGATGACGTTTCCCTGTGGCCGGTAGCTAGTCACATAGTTGCCCAAAACGGAAGATAATTGGCTGGTTAAGCCCTCCTGTTGAGGGGCGTATCACACGCGAGGCGACGCAGCGTGCGCAGTCCGGTTATAATATTGATGAGATTACCTTGTTCCAGGAGAGACAGGAAGACAGCTGTAGGGTTAGCGGGGTAGATTGTAAGTGTATTTTGAACTTAAAAAACCATAACAAGAATATACCAGTAGCTCGAAGAAATCGGTGACGTCACCAGTAGGGATTTAATAGGATATAGCGAGCACAAGGAATTTTGGGTTTTAGAGTGGTGGGGAAAAGAAGCATGATAAAGGAGTTGGTACGGAGATAAACTATAAACCAGTGGATCGAAAGAAGAAGGGTAAAGGGGCGTGGCTGCGCACGGAGAACGCCGGCCACGGCAAGTGTAAAAGGGGGAGGAGAAAGGAGAAACAGGACGACTGTATAAGATCATCGTAAGGGGTACGCAGCCGCAGGGGGCTGCGTGCGCTTCGGCCGCAGGGGGCCGTAGGGGAAGGAATATAATATAATATCATATCTATTATTATTGCATAATTTGTCAAAGGATTATCGTAAGTCCCCACACTTGCGGGGCGAGGTAAGCAATACAAGGTTGTATATTGTAAACTGATAAGTAAGGGGAAGGGTAACACGGGGAGTGAAATTATGTCATACGGGAGAGGGTCGGGAGGGTGGGGGAACACCCTCACTACCCCACTACAGCACATATGCACCACACTGCCACCACATAGGGAGAAGTTAATTAAGTACAGCATAGAGTGGACCCAGGGGACAGACAATAAAATGTTAACACCATGGCCGCCTAATGGCAGTTTCGATCCATATGCCCAACATTCACTACTAAACCATCTGCACAATACATACAAGGGGAAGAAGTTAGCAAACCATGTGGAGGTGTTTAACTTATGGAGGATGTTCCAGGGGTCTCGACCAGGACCAAATGGAATGTTCACTATGGGGGAAACACCGGAAGAAGAGGAGATTAAGAAAGAAGGAACGGGTGGGGAAAAGGAGTGCGAAAGCACAAAGAATACGGGGATCGAAAGACAGGGAGGAGAAAAGATTAATAAATCAGACGACATAAAAAAGGAACCGAGCAGTGAGATAGTCATAACACCGGGTGTGAAAACAGAGGGAGGAGGGTTGTACCCTTTAAGAGAATTAGGAGAAATAGGACAGTTAAGGGCGGCTGAAGGATACTCAAACCCGGCATACAGCCCTCCACCATATGTGGCTCATGGGAAGATACCAATGGGGGACAAGAGGATTACAGAAGAGCAGACTGTAGAGATAGGAAACGATGAGTGGGTAGCTGCACAGATATTGTTGAAATTACGAGGCTCACTAACTGGAGAAGAAAGGGAGGCGGTAAAGAGAACAAACGAGGATAGTGCCAGAGAGAGTGAAATGAGGGGAGAGGAGCTACTACGGAAGAAGGAAGAGATTTTGGAGGGAAGATTAGCAGAACTAAGGGATGAGCAGAATGAACTGGTTAAACAACTTGAGCGGGAGGAAAGAGAGAGAGTGAGGAAAAGGAAAGAAGGTAAGGACGAATTGGAAAAATTAAGGGAACGAAGTGAGGAGCAAAAGAGAGAAGCTGAAAGGGTAAAAGGAGCAGCAGATAGGATATCAAGAGTAGTGCTGAGAGAGAAGAAGAAGGAAGAAGAAGAAAAGGAGAAAGAAATGGAAATATGGAGGAGGAGGATAATATCAGAGGCAACTAAGAAATATGAAGAGGGGAAGGTAATAGAGAGTATAGTAGAAAGAGAAAGGGTGAAATGGGAAAGGAAGAAAGAGGATGAAAGGATATTGGAACAGATGAGCAACGAAGTAATGGAGGAATTGAAAAGGAAAAGGGAGGAAAATAGTAGGGAAATGAAGGAGAGGAGTGAAGGAGGAATTGAAGAGAGGGGTTGGGAGAGTGAAAGATGGGGAGATGTATATAAGAATAGAGAGGTAGCAACAACATCAGCACTAAGGGGAACAGTTGGTAACAACGGAAAGGGAGAAAGAGACCTAATAGACTTAAAAACAGTAACAATAAAAGGAAAAAAGGCAGAGTGGGGGGTGCCATTTATGAATGATTTTTGCAGTGAGGAGGAAGGAGAAGTGGAGAAGGATGGAAGGAAGAGTGAAAGGGAAAGCTTAGATAAACTATACCTCACTAGAACAAACATAGATTCGCCCTGGATGAGTAGAAGATGGGAGGAGCTGGAGAGAAGTAAGGAGGAAGTGAAAAGAATAAGGGAAACACAAACCAATGAAACCACGCCACCCACATCACCACCGCGCTCTCCCACGCCACGCCCTACATGTTCAACCACCGCGCGCTCTCTGCACAGAATAAAGCTCGCGCCCTTCATGAATGAACTTACACCTTATGCATGTCGGCTTAGGGACCTCCCTAGTCGCAGGCAAGACAGACAAATAAACATACCTATATTGAACACAGGAAATGATGGAAAAAGGGGAAAGGAAGAAGAGGGAGGTAGGAGCAGAGGTAGTAAGGAAGAATTTGAAGTAGTAAAAGAAATGGGGGAAGAGGAGGGGTGTGAAGACTCAACATTATGGAGCGTAAAGGGTGACGCAAGACAGAATTTAATGCCACTGCTAGAGAGAGGAGGGGCTAGACCACAGTATGTACCTTGGAAACATACGGATAAGGAAAATATAAAATGTAGGCTCCCATCACTAAGTGGAGGTGCGGGTAAGTGGATATATGAAATGGAAAAACACACCGCAGGACAGAAACTAGCAGTAGGAGACGTGAAGGGCCTGTTAATATCAATATTAGGGGATAGAGCGGATGACATTTGGAAAAGAGCGGGATTCCATGGGGTAACAATAACGAACACATCGCATGATGGGGCACCATTTGCAAACTGCAGACATGCGCTATGGCAGGCACTGAGGGTACAGTACCCAGACACATCAGACATAGGAGCCATTACTTCCCGTAAGATGGGTGAAAATGAGGATCCTGTTGATTATATCCAGGATATTCAAGAGAAGTGGCGCATGGAAACTAGAGAACAATGGGACAAAACACCAGCCATATTTTATCATATACTAGTACAAGGGCTCCCAGAAGGAGTTCAAAAACAACTAAAGAAAGTAGTGGGGATGGAAGCAAAACCATGGCCAGAAATACAACTGACTATAGTACATCACTGCAGAACATGGCAAGGAAAAATGAAACAAAAGGAAGAGGATAGGAAAACAGAAGAGGCCAAATTAGTACAGAAAAAACTTACTAAATACACAATGGAAGGGGCACTAATAACTACGCCCACACCAATGGCCCAAAGCCCAACGCAAGTAGTGGCTGCACAAGATCCCGCTCAAATAGCGCCTCCACAAGGGGTAATAGAGCAAGTGCCGCCTCTGCAATTACACGCACCAAACATGGGAGGAGGGTACCCAATGCAAGGAACTGGGTATTATAGTTATAACAGAGGGAGAGGAGGGTTTATGAGAGGGAGAGGATATGGATATAATACCCAACAACAGGCTGGGGGACTCAGAAATAACTACCCAACAGGGCAACCCGTATACCAAGACAACACAGGGAGCTTCCCATGGCAAAACAGGGAACCACCCGTGTGTTGGAGCTGCGGACTATTAGGGCACATGTCACGTACATGTAGGGTCAGGCCAGGAACACCAGCATGGAATGAACAAGCACAACCTAGGACATCACAAGAACAGCAGGGCATACAACAGCAGCAGATGTCACAACAAGGGAGTGGCCAACCACAACAACCACAACAGCCACAAACCTATTCACGGCCACAACAACAAATAACACAGTATCTGCCACCGCCACAACAACAAGTAGCGTTAATACAACCACCACCACAAAATGAACGAACACAATTGGGTGGGGTGACGGTGTTGGGACACAACCCTTACACAGGGAATGGCCAATCATTGTACCCCCAATAGGCCAGCCCACAGACGGCCTTGGTGTGTCCCATCCTGTCAGTAACACCTAATAGTGCGGAGGAACCACGCATAGAGGTAACGATAGGTGACAAAAAATTATCATTTCTTGTTGACACCGGGGCAACCCGGTCTTGCATAAGGGAAGGTAAATTTAAGATGTCAGGCGAAGCCATGAACACCCAAGGATTTTCTGGGGCAAAAGGGTTGGTTCCATTCACTGATAACGTTCCGTTATCTATTGGAGATTATGATCTGTCAGTTCCACTTTTGTATTATAGTGCCTCACCAGTAAATATACTGGGGAGGGACATAATGAACAGGTTGAACATGACGATCTCCTTTACAGAGGATGGCATAATTTGCTCTACTCCAGGGATTAACATGCTCGCAGCACGACAGATTTTGCAAGCATACTGTGGACAGACAGCGATTAGGGCGGAGCCAGTAGATGGCGAGATATTCCAATATGGCACAGACATGGCATTTGCATGGATGCCAGGGATAGAAGGGAAAATATGGAGGAGACCAGCAGCCTATCTATTCCGACCAGAAACACCAGCTAATGAACTAGAAGGGAAGGTGTTTGTAGTGGACATTGAGAGCATTATTGCAACGGCTGATTATGTTGCTGTGCACGCCCAAGATAAAGAAGGGAGAGCATGGAGGGCGGTGATAGCACTAGCAGAAGGATGTAGGCTGACCCAGGTGTCAGATGAAGAGCTGTTCTCAGAAGAAAAGGAAGAAAATGAAATGGTGTTCATGATGAGTGTAGAAATATGGCTAAGAGTGGCTCACAGACAAGTAGCACAGAAAATTGCAATGGCACTTGAGGCACCCGCAGGCACCCCAGTCCCATTTTTTAAGGAGGATATGTCAAAGGTGCCCAAATCATTATGGACTATTAGCCCTTATGACGTAGGATGCATAAAAAGCATAGGGGGTGTAAGGATAAAATTGAAAAAGGGTGCCATACTACCAAGAGTGAAACAGTACCCATTGTCAAAAGAGGCAGATGAGGGCATATATGAAACCATAACGGCCCTTATAAACAATGGCATATTGGTCCCCTCAGAATCACCATGTAACACAGCTGTGTACCCGGTGCGCAAGGCTAAAGGGGGGTCTTGGCGCTTCATACAGGACCTCAGACCCTTGAACAACATAGTAGAAGCAGAGTATCCAGTAACAGCAAACCCGGCCACAATATTGTGTGGCATTCCGGCAGAAGCATCACGATTTACAGTGATTGACCTTAAAAATGCTTTTTTCTCAATACCATTACACCCAGACTCACAAGATTTGACAAGCTTTACTTACCGAAATACAAAGTGGAAACATACCAGATTACCACAGGGGTATTGTGAATCACCCTCAATTTTCAATAGAGTAATACAGATGGATTTGGGTAACGTTGAGGTGGAAAGCACAGTGTTACAGTATGTGGATGACATAATAATTTGTAGTACAAACGAAAGTATATGTAGAGAGGACTCCTTAAAAATGTTGACGATACTGGCAGAAAAGGGGTACAAGGTAGACATGGAAAAGATACAATACTGTCAGGAACAGGTACTTTACATTGGCCAACTGATATCCCAACATGGAAGAAGGATTGCACCACAAAGAGCACAGGCCATCTCAAGCACTCCCGTGCCACAGACTGTGAGAGAACTGCAGCAATTTCTGGGGCTGTGCAACTACTGTAGAGCATGGGTATTTGATTACAGCTCATACATAGGACCCCTGCTTGAGGGTTTGAAGGAAGCAAATAAAGGGGAGAAAAAGTTGGGATGGACTATGGAAATGAGGGAGGCATTTGACGAATTAAAAGACGCAATATCAACTGCTCCAGTACTGGTATCCCCAGACTATGAGCGGCGCTTCTTTATATTTTCACATTGCGACTCAGCAGTGATGAAAGCAGTGTTGGCCCAAAAAACTAGCATGGGCTATAAACCAGTAGCATTTTACAGCGGTCACTTAGACCCTATAATGTTAGGCCACTTCTCTTGTGAACAAGGTCTCGCTGCAGCTGCTTTTGCAGTAGAAAAAGCATCAGCAATAACTATGGGGTGTCCAACTACACTATTTGTGGAACATGCACTATTTGCGATATTGAATAAACCTAAGTCCACATTAACGACACAGAGGGCATCAGGTTATGAGATTATTTTGTCTAAAGCTGAACTAGCAATTGTTAGATGTAGCACGGTTAACCCTGCAAGGTTCCTAGCAGAAGTAATTGAAGAGGGAGATTACGCCCACGACTGCACCCAAGTAACTGAACTATACTCATGTACTAGGAAAGTTGAAGAAAACGCACTAGAGGGAGGTGAGCTTTTGTTTATTGATGGGTCATCAACTATTGATCAAGGAGATGGGATACGAAGGACTGGGGCAGCAGTAGTAAAAATGATGGAGGCGCCGGTGTGTGTGGCTATGAAGTGTGTACAATTACCACAGCATTACTCTGCTCAAGCGGCGGAACTCGTTGCACTCATATTGGCATTAAAGGAAAGTTTTAATAAAAGAGTAACTATATATTCCGACAGTGCATATGTTACATCCACTGTCCACTCAGGGCTATCAAAATGGAGAAGAAGAGGGTTTAGGAGAGCTGATGGCACTCCAGTACAACATGCCCTCTTGTTGGCTGAACTAATTGAAGTAATAAACGATCCCCAAGAACTAGCCCTAGTAAAATGCACCGCACACACCAATGGAGAAGACTACGTCTCAAAAGGAAATGCAGCAGCAGACGCACATGCGAAATATGCTGCATATTTTGGTGAGATATGGAACCCCACAGACTCACAGAGAGGGAGAGGGAGGGGAATAGCTAGGGAGATGTTAATAAGAGAAGGGTACACCCATCTCCCAGCCACACAGATTATGGAACTACAAGCGGCTGCACCAATGGCCGAAAAAGAAGTATGGGTGAAAAGAGGATGCACAATGTCACCAACCGACGCACTATGGCGCCAGGGTGGCACTGGGAAAGTTGTAATACCGTTGACACTGTTAAATACCGCCTTGAGCCAATTACACCACCCTGCCCATACAGGCAAGGAAATAATTGCAGCACGAATTCGAGAAGATTGGTTTTGTCCCGAGTTAACCTCCCATGTGTCAAATTTTATCAGCAATTGCCTAACATGTCAACAGTTTACGGCCGGTCATACTCTAAAAGTGATAAGAGGTACCATACCCCGGCCAGAAGGACCTTTTCGGCACCTTCACATTGACTATGTTGATATGATCAACATCTGTCAAGGCAATAGGTATATGATTGTAGTAGTATGCCCATTTTCTAGATGGATTGAAGCAGGGCCCTGTTCACACCCTGATGCGTTTAGAGCAGCCAAATTCATAGTAAGGGAGGTCTTCCCCAGATGGGGAGTGTGCGAGGTGCTAAGATCAGACAATGGCCCCCATTTCGCAAATGAAATGTTCCAGCATATCACATCCCTGCTGAACATTAAACACAAATTTGCATGTGCATACCACCCACAGGCTAATGGTGTATGTGAACGCCTGAATGGCCTATTGAAGGAGGCAATTGCTAAAATACAACAAACAACAAAGAAAAGTTGGTTGTATTGCCTTCCGTTAGCATTGTTTGAACTCAGAAACAGGCCAGGGTCCGACCACCACCTCACCCCTCACGAAGTGGTTACTGGACGTCAAATGCGCCTTCCCCTAACACCAACGTCAAGGGCATTCACCGATAACGAAAGTTCAGCGAATGTGTTAGGTGATGAAATGTATCAATATGTGTCTTCTTTGATTACTAGTGTCGTGTTTGTGTCTCAACAGCTCGAGCGCACACGGGGCGGGTCTACCAGCAATCAAGAAAAAGACGAAAGTACGGAATTGGGAAAGGAGAACTCGTGCAAACTTGCCAAAGGTGACCACGTACTACTTCGCAATTTCAATAGAAGGTGGCACGAGAAGAGGTTCACTGGCCCCCATCTGGTAGAGGACGTATCAACAAGAGCAGTAAAACTAAAGGATAAGCGTGCCTGGAACCACCTACATGACGTAAAGATCTACAAACTGCAGACCCGCCCCAGCGCCAACGCCAGATCCATTGGAAGAACAGCAACAACATCGCCGACAGCGGAAGAAAGTTCCACCACAGACGACGACCCAATTGTTCCCTCGGAGACAATAACTGACGAAGAAGGGGGTGACCCCCATACTGCCCACCCCATGGTCACACGCTCAAAGAGTAAAAATACTTCCGCCATCTGAGCGCAAACCCCCCCCCATTGACTGCTAAGTACAGTGGTAACTAAAACTGAAGGACATTGCTTGCACCAATACACATGTAAACACGTGAATGTTCTTTTTTTTTCTCTCGCACATACAGGAACTGCGTAATATTGTATTGTTAAGAAAAGCTAATTAACAAATTCAGTGTGCAGGTGTAGATGGTGCTGCCAGACGATAACTACCCAGAAGAATTGTCACACCAATTTGTATACGAAATAAAGAGGCCAACATACTTAAAAAGGAGAAGGGTACGTGTATACTACACAGCCTTCCTCCTGGCCATAGAATATCACATGCCCCACCTCCACCCATACTTGCCAGTCCTAAGAGACCCATCACTTAGAGTAGCGTGGGAGCAGCTCTTCGCCTGGGCACTGAATGACTACTTGATAGGGAGAGCTTAAAGGTAACAAAACTAACATCTAATAACCAGCACTTTTGAGAATTTTCAGGCGGGCAACTATAACGTCGCAAGAATAAGCTGCCAGGACCGCAGCAAGGTAAGAGCAAAATGCCGGTGAAATTAGCATATGTAATAAAAATAATAGGGATTTTTATGATCACCGGGTTCTTGGCTGCTTCTGTCTGGCAGTACAGCTATGCTATTGATTTTATTGCTGTACCCAAACTTAATATACCCCCGTCCCCTGCTGCAACAGGAGTTACGTCAGGTGGTAATAGTAACATTGCACCCAAGCAAAATAGAGTTAAACGCAGCACATACTCAGACAATAAAGGTATTGATAATTATGTACAAGATTCAGCACACGTCACAAACAACATATGGTACCAGCACATGACCCGCATTGGTAAGCAGACAACTGAGGATAGCTGTTACGTTTGCTCATTAATACCATACGCCATGAGCGCTTCACGAACATTTGTTGCCACAGAAATAGATGAAAAAACAGCACAGTGCATAATATATTTGGCCCTGTTCCAAACGAAAGGAAGATTTCAAGGAACAGTAGTGCACATGACATGGAAAACACGAGACTCATACCCATATGAAAACAACTTCCTCAAGACCTATCTGAGTTATCACAAGACCAGTTTACATGCTGAAGCATTCAGGTACATAACAAGTGGCCCTGCAAAAGGAGAAACAAAGAAGGTAACACTGCAGTATCTACCATGTGATTGGTACGCCACTGAAGTTCCGGGTAAACAAGGATGCTGGGAGAGGCCACTACTGACGATAACAGGAAAGGTGTTCCTGGGCAACAGCTGGGAGATAGGAGTGATTGGCAGCAACATGGTAACAAAAGAAACTATCTCAACTATCGAGACACACAATCATCGATGTTGGACGACGTGGATCAAATATGTACCAATGCTCACGTGGGTAGAAGAAGATGAAGACCCGATAACTATACTACCATTGACTGCGCCCAAAGTATGCTACCAGCATAAAGGAGAGGTGGACGTAGGATATAACACCAATTGTGCAAGCCTGATGGAGTTACCTGAGGGGGGAGCGGGAACAGCAGTAATAATGGACCATTATTGGGCCTGTGGAGAAAAGGCATATCATACACTGCCTCCCCTGTGGAATGGTGTGTGCACAATGGTACACGTCAACGTACCATCACTAGTGGTACCTAAGAAGCATGTCGATGTGGCGAAATTTCCTAAAATGGATGAAGGAGATAAGAGAAGAAAGAGATCTGCACCACTTCAGAAGGAGCAAGGAAACAGGACCAACAGCAATGATACTGTCCTAAATAGGAGAAAAAGACAAGGAGAGCCGTTGACAGGAAATTACCTGTGGGGAAGGTCGGAAACGGAACTAACATCAATACCGCCAGAACACAGACTTTTCAGCAGAGCAGCAATGTTCTTCTCCTCAATAATACATCCGGGACTGCAGGCATACGCAAACGCAAAATGGCTCCAAATAACCAGGTGGGAACTAATGATGACCATCAATTCAACAGTAAATGGGTTCAACGCAATTAAAGAGGAGCTGCGAGCTGTCAGGATGGTAGCACTCCAGAACAGATATGTATTGGACCTTCTCACAGCAATGGAAGGAGGAGTTTGTGCAAAGATAGGACAATCTTGCTGCACGTTCATACCTGCCAACGATGCTGACAATGGTACACTGACAGAAGCAGTTTCACAACTGGCCCAGATGCACTCCAAAATGATGGACGAAAGTAACGGTGTAAACAGGGATAAGAGCTGGTTTTCACTATTATGGTCATGGATGCCATCTTGGCTGTCAGATGGACTGAAAATAATAGTGGGATGTGCTATTTTGGCTGGAGCTGCCCTGATCATAATTAGATTTTGGAAGGCCCGGAAGGCACGCACGACTGACGAATTGCTGGAAATGGTGGGAATGCACCCCTTAATGCCAACAGATGACGGCCAGCATACAGGTGTGATAATACAAGAAAGGGAGAAGTTGCGCACCCAAATCATCACCAATCATCTAGACCCACCATCAGTGAAGATCGAGAATCCAAGGAACCCCAGGAGCTACATAGGAAGATGGGTATACTGTACTCCTGGAGGAACATGTGAATACATGTATTGGTCATTTGAAGATCATGTGAACCATTATGGACATCTCGGAGGGATAACTAAGATATGGAGAGTAAGAGGAGATAACGAGAAGGATATGTTTGTGGTCGACAAGTCGACCAGAGGGGGGACTGAAGTGGGAGAATGGAAGACCAGGCTCCCGTCCTTCACCTCTCGCGCTTGGCCTAGAGGGTCACGGCCCAGACACCCGCCGCGAGAAGAGTTTGTCCAGTTACCAGACGACCAGGTACCCTGGTACAGGAACATACGGATGTGTCCACCTGCCTGCCCAGCAGCCCGCACTGGCCATGCCGACACCTGCGGCTCGGATCAGCTAGACTAAAAACCACACGTCGTTAGAGATGCCATGACGACCTAGACGACGGGAAGCACATCTGTACAAATATACACACTTAACATTTCCACACCAATCTACACGAAGAACATACTCAGTGCTCTGACGTGGGCGACAGGCATATTCACGGACGTGCATCTTTATTATTTTCACATAGGCTTTCAGAGTGCAGAAACGCAAGACGCATCATGAACTCATCTATAACGCTTGCTCACGCTTCCCTTGAAACCCGTTACCACCATGAGAGGTATAATGGAAACACGATATTGGTCATGGAAATATATGCCACTATAATCTAAAGCACCCGTGCACGAAATGGATCACTTATGCACCAGGCCCAAGTAGGCCCCAAGCAAGAGTTCCGTGGACATTAACAAAGCAAAAGTCAGGTTGCTGATCCTGCAGAATGAGCCTGGTGGAGCAACCAGCCAAGGTCGCAATGTTGCAAACCCACATCCAAGAACAAATCATCAAAGGCACGGTGTTGCAACCTCGCACTCCGCGTACCAACGTTAAAATCATATCTACAAATTAAACCAGACACACAGTGGAAAAACAATATTAATTGTGCAGAATTCTGCCTCAAACACGGTCCCGCCTCACGTGACCAAGCCGAACCTGACGAGATGCCAAAACCCAGGAGAGAAAGGGCGTCTGGGTCCCTCACTACGAGACACAGGCCGGGACACTTGAAAGGCTCAATGGACACCTGCTACAGTGGGAACGGTCAGCTCCCACCTATGAATAAATCCTCACATTGTCTGCATGTACCCATATTGAAACATTGTTGCAAACGCAGGTACACCGAGAGCTGGGAACAACGGTGGTCCCAGGCTGGGGAGCTCACGGATGCACCAATCAGAACATGGGGCTCTTATCTCAGACGTCAGTAACATTAGCCAATCCTCAGGGGTCTTCATGTAACAATTCTTATGTATCTAATTGTAGGGACAACCCAGATATACCACCTGACTACACCTTGTCCACTAATATCTTTCTCTATATGTGTGCTATACTAACCCTACCACTCGAACACCCAATTAAGAGTGGCGATAGGTTTTTTGTTAACTTTCTGAAGTGACGCAAGTAGCGCGTCATAATACAGTAAAAAGGGCCTGCGAGCCCCACGATTGTGTGTGTGTCAGGACGAACGCGTGCGCTCCTTGACCCATCCCTGCCGTTTTGCATAAATAAACAGCAGAGTCGCCTTGCTCCTTGTGTGCGTCTCATACTCTATCTCACACCTGGGATATACGGGAGGAGTTGGGGCCTCCCTGCCCGGAGGTCTGCGGACGGCCCGGCCGACCCCGGCAGAATTTCCCCCCGACAGCAGTCAGACTTATCTCAAGAGTAAAGTGTGCAGTATCAATAGTTACACAAAGGACAGCAATTACTATGGTTCAAACAAACACTGACTCAAGGTTTCTGAGTAAAAGAATATACAATTATAAAACAGTTCACTATTATCAAGTAGTTGAAAAATCACAATCTTAATGCACCACACCAGACCCAATAGATTCTGGACAGGTTAAGCTCAAAGTGAAGTGTGAGCAAAATGGCACTTCAGCTATTTAAAAGGGAGGGAAAGACAAAGTTAACCAAAAGTTGAGCAGCACCAATAAGTAAGTAAGCAGGGCAATCTAGAAAAAGGAACTACAGTGAGGAAATCAAATCAAGAGGCCTTAGCCAAAGTCAATGGACCAAAGACTATGCAGAGGATCACACAGTTCAGTGTAGTTCGCGGTAAGTCTTTGCCAAGAGCTCTGAAGGAAGCTGATCAGACGAAAAGTTACTTTAAATAGTAGAGGAGGTCAAGCTCTCGGATTGGCAAACACTTTCAAGCACTTTTACCGCGGTCGGACAAAACGGGCGACTGAATTTGAACAGTACCTTAAATGAAGAAGAAGGCTGTAGCTGAGGCGGACATTCCTGACATATCCTGCAGGCTCACGGTTCCTGAAGCAACTGTCAGACTGACACGAAGTAGGAAGATTGGAGGGTCCTGCACTGCCCAGGTAAGAAACCAGCAGCAGAGCAAAGCAACAAATAAAAGGTGTGCTCCTCAAAACCCAAGCAGGGTCCGTTCCTCCTGGCTCTCCGGTTCACTGTAGCTGTGCACAGCAAATTCGACCAGAGGAGGGAGGACTGGCGTGCAGTTTGGTGAACTGGTTGGTCCCACCAGCTCAAGGGGAGAAGATTCCTTGCAGATCTTCCCTGTCATTGAAGTTTGAAGATTCAGACCCGCGGCAGAGCTTCACAAGGAGGTGCAGTTGTGGTAGAGGTCCTTTTCTGTCAGCTTCTCATCGGTTCTCTCGATCCAGTGGCGATTCTGCCTTCGCAGTCCCAGAGACCTGCTTTTTTTGCAGTTTTCCCCCATTCACACAGGCTGGCTGTCAATCATACAGCAGGGTGGCTGTCCCAGCGGGTCAGTCACCTCAGCCAATCATACCAGAGGGCCACATGGGTCTCCTAGGAGACCCTGAGCAGGGAGTATCAAACCCCTCCCTCACATCCTGTCCTCCTCAGAAATTCAGGCGCCTAAGGCGGGCTTCTGTGAAGAAGCCCGCCAAAGGACGGCGGACAAAGGAACCAAAACCTGGTTTGCCGTGCAGAGTAAAACACGAGAAAGTCTTTTACAAAAAGAAATGGTGAATAAACCCAGCCGGAACCATATAAAAATTAATGTGGTCTACCGGGTTTAAGTTCAAGGCTACTAAGATAGCCTAACACAATGCCAAGGCTATATAAAATAACCGCGGTAGGAAAAAAAGGGTAGTTAACACTCCCACCCGCCAAATCTTAATGAAAAGGGAATGAAACAATGTTCCATGAGAGACAGACACAAAGGGATAACTATTAACCCTTTCCAGTACTCTATGTAAGAAATTGTGTACTGGGTCTGTGATTTAAAAAAATTAATAAAGTCAATGCCAACTTTACATGTTTCTGGGAGACAGTAGTCAGTCCCAGAACATGGAATGAGAGTTGGGAAGTCTGAAAAAAACAACCTTGTGTCACTGCACTAAAGGTGCTGTGTAACACACAGTAAAAAGATGATGCCTGTGGAGTAGGTGAAGCTCCACAGTCTATGAACACAACAAAGTTAATCACACATAGCAAAACACATGTAAGAGTGGGAAAAAAAGGCTCACACTCTTACCAGGTGAAGAAAATAAACCCTAGAAATCCAGCAAAGCTGCTGAGGGACTCAATAGGTAAGGGAAATTAGCCATTTTGGAGAATTCTCGCTAACGAATGAACCCCATGATGGCTTGAGTTCCCAGGTTACTGGGGTATTGCAGCCCCACAAGATTGCAGCACAACCTGGGATGGCTCACAATGCAGGTCTTTTGAGGCTAGTGGATCACACTACGCACTAGGTCAGGGTTGTCGTTTTTGGAGTCCCCAGGTTGCTTGGAAGGAAAGGTAACAGCAAGTTCCGGATGTGCAACATTCAAACTTAGGGGGTTAGCAGTTGTTTCAGGACAGCCAGCCTCCCAGTTTGAATGGGATTCTCGCATGCAGGCTGATAGACAAAGGGCTGCAGAGTTTTGGACTCCTCCCTCGCTTCATGCCTTCACAATAACTCTGGAGCCTGGGCAGGCTTGAACGAGATATCTGCCAAAGATACAAATCACACAAAGGAATTTCCTGCCCTTCAGGTCAGGGGAAAGGCCAGGAAGGGACAAGAAGCACGGAAATGGCAAAAAAGAAGACAGGCAATTTTTGGTAAAATGGGCTCCCATGGGAGCCTTTACCACAGCTGTGAAAATAGCCCATGGTAAAGGTGCACTGACTTTGTAAAAAGATTCACTGCCACCAGCCATTTAAGGTAAGCTTGTCCCTGTAACATAATTCTTACAGTGCTAGTGAGAAAAGGGATACATTGGATCTCCCCAGCACTCCACATAAGGTGGGGTGTGCTTGTTTCACCTAACAATATGTAGAAGGGATAGAAAAATAATTTCTACCCTTGGAAACTATAATTCTCTCACAAGGTAAGATAAAGTAAAAGGGGAGCCCCAAGGCCAACCCTGTAACAATAAAAAGGTATACAACAATAGTTGCCCAAGAGGATACAATTGAAAGGGCACTATGGAGAGTCTTAAAAATGACTCCCATACAAAGAGTAAACGGATGTGTGAGTGTGGAAAAAGGTGCCCACTTACTGTGGTATAGGGACAAATAATTTATCAGTGCAGGAAAAAGTTCTGGGCTTCTCATGAGTCAGGTAGATTCAGCCCTAAAGTTCAAATGTTACCTAAAACTTGGTCATGCAAAAAGCAAAAGGACATCTTGAAACATATGATGTTCTTCTGCAGTGCCCAAAGTCCTTTTGGGGATGCGGTTTGGTCGAAGATACAGTGTCCATCTGCGACAACTTCATCCCATTCTCACAGAAGATGTGTTGTTGGGCATCGCACACCCCTCATTCTGCTAAGCAGTGTCCCAAGGGAGGTTACTTGATTGCGATTCAGGTAACAACACTGAACTGGAAGAGCTCTCCCGTCTGCAAGTAATGAAATGGTGGTATCAGGTGGCCTACCCTAATCATATGGACACATGTATATTCAGGAAAAAACTCTAGTCTAAGCAATGCAGCGTGGCAACATTTTGAAGAGTTCCTCGACCCTGGATGCTGATATGTCCCGGGAGAGATGAAGGTAGGGAGAAAGCATGCCTACCGTTCTATGCTAGTGTTCATGCGAATGTGGAGAGTACATCTTCTTGCAAATACCGCCAAAGACCCTCATATGCACCATTTCTAATGCTGCTTAGCGAGTATCCATTACCCATATGTATGGCACTTGAATGCACATAATCAATCAATCAATAAAGTTCATTTCGGAAATAAAAATACTTTCCATAAACACATAAAATCATACAACACAATACATAACAACACAAATATGGAAATACACAGAAGATTGCATAATTATAAGATCCATCCCTGAGACGACCCTAACGAATCTTATCTTCTACAGATATTTAAATGGCAATCTTATCAACAATATAAAACAGACATAATAGAAACATTACGATGTCAATTAAACTTTCTTTTTGTGCAGTTCAGGCTTCAAGTATGTTAAAAGTGCTCATCCTCCCTTTGAGTAATCAGCCCACAAAAGATGGATTAGTGCTGGATGAAATTGTACTAGATCTATTTCTCACAATATTGGTATTACGGTTGCATATTTTCTCTCTCTGAACAAAAAAATTTAAAGTGATCCATATCCTCTATTAGCGCGTTACATATCAGACATTTTTGGTTTGTGATGGTACTATTGCCTTTCCATAGTGCCGTAATTTGGGGAAGGCAATTGAACTGAGCTTTGATTAGTGGGATTCTCTGAGTTGGATTGCCTGCCCACAATAAATATGCTTGAATACTAGCTTCTGTTATAATAGCATGTCTGCTGTTAAATCATTTTAAACGCTCCAGTGCTTCTCTTTTTTCTTGACTCTGGGCTATGGACCTTTTCTAAATTCGTAGCAGCCAATGTGTCAGGTGCATTAAAATACAAGACGGTATCGGTTGCATTAAGCCTAGTTTTTATAAACTTTAACCAAGGTATATTGATATCAGAGTCCTTTGTGACTAAAAACCTAATGAGATCCTGTGTAAGATTAGCTATTTCATTCCTGCAGAGGCGCAGTCAATAGAGTAGCGTTTGTGTAGAAGATGTATCATTACTGTCTTAAATGTCTCCCCCTAGGCTAGTCTCCTGGATGAGCCACACTTATGCTTCTCCTTCGGGTCCTTGTCCTGGTAAAACCCTTGGGGATGATTTTGACGTTAATAATTAATAATAATAATCTGGCATTTATATAGCTACAAACCCTCAGGTATCTGAGGGCTGCTTATCATTACCCACAGTGTGTGGTGCTCATTTATCGAGCTCGGAAGGATGAAAGGCTGAGTTTGGCCCTGCTGGGACTCGAACCTGTGTTAGCTGGCTCCGCACGGATGTCAAAGCGAGCTACTCGCTGTGCCACTTGACCGGCTGTACTCACCGCTTTTGCAATAACGTGGAGGCGTGATTGTGTCCTGCTAGCTAGAGGAACCATAGCACTCCTTGTCAATCATGGGTGACATGTGAATAACCGCCTCAATGGTACTGTATTTATCCGCCTCTTTTAACACCAGTGACAATGACATTGAGGCTCTTTTGTGTTGAGGCGCTTTTCTCTGAAGTGTTGGGTATGCCAAGGTTTCTAGCTCTCCTCCCTCGCCTATTTTGTTTGACATGTTTGTCTAGCCTTATTCCTGCCTTAGCCCCTCATTTGACATCACGTTTTATTCCTATTTGACCTCGAATTGTGATAAGGGGTCATTGGCCAACAACCTTTGGTTATTGTTAGAAAGGTGGGTGAGCACACACTCACACCTCCTCATGCTGAACTTTTGCAAAACTGGGGTTATCTGGTTGGACAGATAACTTGAGTCTGATTCCTAAGACCTTCTGCCATGGCACCCCTTTTCTCCTCTGTACCCGTGCTAAACCTCCATGGGTTGTGGTTGGACAATCTCTTGTGTATCTTGCATTATTAATTGGTTGCCTCTTGCTTCCATCATTTGAGCACCCAATGGGAAGTGTTTTCCTTTCTGACCCAAGAATCCCAGACAGCCATAGTCTGCCACTATTTCCTCTTGCTTTCCTTACTTCAATTCCCTATATTTAACATACCCATTTTACCTGGCTAGAAGCCTACAGATGGTCCAAAAACATGGCCTCTTGATGGGGCACAGGCCGCTTTGAACACTGCTCCAGATAAGATGTTTAAGTGGGAGTATTTTACCGCCCATTTTTAGTTTCAGCTATTAGGTGGTGCTGAAAGCACTACCTTTAAGCCGAAACTATTGTCTTTAAAATAAGAGCTTTAACATGAGAGCTTTAAATAAGGGCTTTGAATGAGGGCCTGTAATGCTTTTCCAATGGAGATTATACTTCAACAGGGATACAGTGCTGTTAGACTATTGAATCCCTCTCATTCCCTGCCCGTATGTTATCTGTGTAGGTTACGGTTTTTCTTCTGTGCATGCATGTCAATGGCTTCCAACAAAGCATATTTAACAAAAATTAAAACAAATTTGACGAGTAATATTGCAAAGATATGCAACACAGACCGAGACGGCTGTTTTATTTGCCATCCATGTATTTTTTGTGTTGTCTCTCTTCTACCTGTGATGGTTTCTCTTCAACTTGTTGATACTATTTACTTTCAATAAAGCTTATTTAAAAAAAAAAGCATACATGACATCGTTGGTGAGTAGGTCCTCAAGCTCTGCCCCCTGTTCGGGAGTCCTTGCCTGCCACCAGTGGGAGGCCTGGAGCGCTTGATACCAACATGAGCCAGGAGTCCCCACATAGCGCACCGAGGCCATTAATATCCGACACAGGGACCGGAAAGTGGGGCTGGGTCAGGATAGTTTTTTGTCGCGCTGGCTGCTGCGCCTCCCGTTGTTTCTTCCATTCCAGCCCAAGGATGCTGAAAATCAAGGTCTTCTGTGGGAGAAATGTGAGCAGATGCCCTGCTGCACATCCATGTCCCAGACATGAGTTGCATGTCTGAACACAGAAGAGTGGCATGAGGCACTGTACATCCACAGACATAACCATGGCAGAGGTTTAGCCCCGAGGGGGCCTCACATGATATGATATCATATGGCATTTATAACGCACCTATACACAAGTGTTTCAAGGTGCGACGAGACAATAGAAGGGGAACAGAGGGATGACAGACAACGATCCTACCAGACCAGGTGTCATTTAGATTGCACAAGTGCGTGGGAAGGGGGAGGGGACAGTGCAGTACATGGGAATAATTGAATAAATAACAGTAAGTAAAAGTAAGGCCAGTAGGTGGCAAGTGCAGGGGTAAGTGCAGGCATCAGGTGTCAAGTGCTGGTAGTGGGACTGTACGGATACAGAAAACAGTCACCAAGTGTGGGGGTTGCCAGGAAGGCAGTGCAGGTGTGCAACTGGCGGGGGAGGGGACCCAGGCACTGAGTTCAGAGGGTTGCCAGGTAGCCAGTGCAGTTTCAGTCAGGAAGTCAGCAGGGAAGACAAGGAGAAAAAGCAGAAGCAAAGAGGAAGATTTTGAGGTGCTTCCGGAACCAGAGATGATTCTCCTCAAGTTTCAGGGAGGCACGGAGGCTATTCCAGAGGGAAGCCCCAGCTGAGGAAAGAGATCTCCCACCAACTCGTTGCTTAGAGAAGCGACTGACCCTGAGGGAGTTGGAGGCGGATGAGCGAAGAGCTCGAGAAGGGAGATGTTTAGGAAGAGAGACATTTGAAGGTATTGAGGCCCCAAGCCCCAGAAGGCCTTGTGGAAATGTCACGATGCATCCACTGGTCGCTTTCCAGCCGTCTCTAAAGTGGGGGCTCATAGTTTCCATCTCAGCTGAGGAAAGAGATCTCCCACCAACTCGTTGCTTAGAGAAGCGACTGACCCTGAGGGAGTTGGAGGCGGATGAGCGAAGAGCTCGAGAAGGGAGATGTTTAGGAAGAGACATTTGAAGGTATTGAGGCCCCAAACCCCAGAAGGCCTTGTGGAAATGTCACGATGCATCCGCTGGTCGCTTTCCAGCCGTCCCTAAAGTGGGGGCTCACAGTTTCCATCTCAGGTGGGATAAGAGGTTTCCCCTCATGCCCTGGGAGCAGCAATGTGTCAGGAGAGAATTGCAGAGGTAGGTGGGAGGGGAATAAAGCCTGAATTCACCCACTGGGTGCAAGACATTAGCAGATAGCTGCTATGAGTCACGTTTGGGAGCTGCGACTGGCAGAGCTTTGCGTTATAGTGTGCACCTGACCCTGGTTAGGCAAGGCAGAGCTGAAGCTACAAAGGGAGGCTGGCATGACAGAACCCATGTGGCACTTCCCTGACTGAACGATGGATACAGGTAGGTTATCCTTATACCTCTCTCCTACCATTAAGAATTGAAGTTCTTCCACTGTGTGACCATTATATTTCTTAACAGCTTAGCCAGATATTACATTGCGTTCTTGTTATACAAGCTGATGACGTTTGAGGTCAACAATATTAAAAATATCAAAGGTTATGTCTTAGGAATGCTAAAGGGGATAGACCTGATCAACACGTGATATCACACCCTCCCAGTACAGACATACCAGGGGGCATGCAGTAGAGAAGAGGGAAAAGCTACCACAAATTTTAATCTGACACAGTGCACACCCAGAACTCTTTGTATAAGTGAACTGATTTCTCCCACATGTGGAACAATACTGCTTTGTGGACGTTGTGGGCAGTGCTGTGTTAGCTTGTAGGTGTTGTTTGGTTACTTGCCCACCCATTGACTGCCCAGGGCCATGCTAATCCCAATGGCCATTCTCACCCAGATCCTACCCCTTCCTGCCTAAAACACCTACTCAAGTGTACTCTTTGAGCTCATTTTATTTAAGCCCTACCATCAAACGTTGCACTCGAAGTGCCTGCCAGTGTTTTTTCAAAGCAGTCTTCTGAGAGTTAATGACTTAATTGGAGTTGTAAACATGCTAGTGGCGTACGTTTTGGCTTGTGTATAAGGCATTTGCGAGGAACTGCTATTAGATGCCCAGGTACTTGCACCATTTTGAATCTTCTACCATCAATGGCCAGTTAATACCACTATGGCAGTGTTGCGTATGACGATTGCTCATGCAAGTAGGGAAAATTAATGCATTTTGCTTTGGCTGCCCACACACAAACCATGTATGTGCAAAAGCCATTGCACGTGCAATCCACCCATCATACAACCCGTGCATGTGTGGCGGTCGGTCGGGTTGTAGTGTCTATTTTACAAGAGGATGAACGTCTTAACCAGGTCTGCCTTCATCTACTCGATTTATAAGCACTATGTGTGATCTTCACTATTAAAAACAAGCATTGGCAAAGCCAACAGGTTTTGCCTACCTGTAAGTATTAGACATTTGCCAGGCACTGCTATAAGATGCCCATGTGCTTGCACTATGTTGTATCTGCTACCTTCAGTTGTAGTTAATACCACTACGGAAGGGCCTAGCAAGTGCCTTTCACATGCCTACACAAAAGCCCAAACCGTTTGCATTGCCAATGGTTGTACCATATCTTTGCTTTACTGTTGCAACAAATACTGTTCCTGAATCACAGTTGTTCCAATAAATTCTGTAATGAAACTTTTATGTAATTCAAAACTTGAAAATTACTAAAATGATTTAACAAAAAAAACATTGACATTATTAGCATTGATTCTGGCAATTCCCATTATAGGACATAATATCGCCCAAAATTGGCTAAAGGCATTTTCTAGAGCCCAGTCACTCTAAGTTGGCCATAAATAGGTAAAAACCATTACCAAATGATTTAGTGAAAAATAAGTGTCACGTGGAAAGAACAAATGTAGGTAATGATGAAGGAAAGGCTTGTTCTGTGGAGAACCTATTTGTGGTGTCAAGCAATAGACCCTCCCCTGTAACAAAGGCTCCCCCATGAGACTATATTCTGAAATAAAGACCCTGCAGGATAATTTATTCTGAGATGGAATATCCCCTGAGAAATGTTTTCTCCCTCTTGACAAGACCTGCATTTCCCCCCAATTTATATCCTCGGTTCTCTGGCATTTTTAAAAACATGTTCACTTTTCTCCTAGGGAGATAATTGGAAAATTCCAGTCAGAAACGGGAAGTCTCTATAGTCAAATATGTATGTATTGATTTTTATGTTTTTATTTATTTAATGTGATTTAGTTTTAGCATACAACTTTACACGTAAAAGAAATAAAAGATGTACACAGAAAAAGACAATGCATATAAATTGAACATAAGAACAAAGCTTTAGATTACATTACATTACTCTACTCATTATTTCATAATTATATTCATCCTACATTTCCTATTCTTATTCTTTTTCCTAATATCAGTACATTGACTAGAAAAATCGAAATTAAAATACATATTTAATCTCCCAAAGCACTTAAGAATCTAACATAAATGGTTTAAAAGGAAATAATTGGCCATATTAATTAATAACAATCATCTTCATTATCATCATATATTCAAATATTGTCGGGCGTCCCCAAAGAAGTAAAGACTCTGCAGCGGAATAAACACTCACCATTGAAGGGAAAATAATGCACTGGAATACAATCTCCCCCTTAATTTGGGAGAATCTGTTGCAGAATAAATTCTTACCCTTTAAGGGGAGTCTTTGTTGCAGTCTAAGCTCACATCCTTGAAGGGAGACATTCTGTACCAGAACACCTTCCTCCCTTCATGGGGAAGACTCTGCAATAGAATGTAACTCTCATGCTTGAAGTGGAGACTCTGTATCAGAATAAACTTGCCCTGTTGATGAGGGAGCCACTATTGAAGAATAAACTATTCCCCTTGAAGGGGAGATTATGTATTAAAATACACACTACTCCATGAAGAGGGAAAGGTTTTGCCAGAATAAACTCTGCCCCTGGGAGGGGAGACTCTTTAGCAGTCTACACTGTTCTGCTTGATGGGGGAGATGGCATAGCAGAATAAACTCTCTCCCTTAAAGAGATTATTGGAATAAATGATCCTCCATGAAGAATAAAAGTATTCCTTCCCTTTGATGGGTGAGTGTTTGCAGCAGAATAAACGCTTGCCCTTAAAGGGGAGACTGCATATAAAAATAAATGATCCTGTTCGAGGGAGACACTCAGTAGCAAAGTAAATGCTTCCCCTTCAAAGGGTATATCCTATATGAGAATAAAACTAGTCCTTGAAAAGGGAAACTGTATCAAAATAAAGTCCCACACTTCATTGGAGAGCCTCTGTATCAAAATAAACTATGCCCCTTGAACGGGAAGAATCTGCAGTAGAATATACTCTCCTCTTGAAGGGGAGACCCTGTGTCAGAATAAGCTCTCTCCTTGATGGGGGAACATCTGTAGAAGAATACATTCTCGTCCATGTAGTGAGAGGCACAGTAGCAGAACAAAGTCTCACATATGTGGGGGAGACTACGTAGCAGAATAAACTCTCCATGGAGGAAGAAGCTGTAGCAGAATAAACTCTCCCCATTGACCATGGAAACATTGTAGAAGAATAAACTGTCCCCTAGATAGGGGCCACTGTCATGCTGCGGCAGTGGATGTGCTGGAATCAATGGAAATTGCAGTAGCACAAACTTCCCCAACTTTGCTTAGCGGTCTAGCCTTCCTCAACATGGCCGCCATTTCTATTTCAATGGGCTTCTTGCAGAGCCCATTGCGTTGTATCCATCCATTAGAACCTGCCAGCTGCTCGTACACTGCTCCCGTTGTACAAGCCGTATTTCTCTCTTTTCTGTGTTCTTTGGCAGTCTGCCTTTCCGCCTTTGTCATCGTCTCTCTTCTGTCTCTTGTAACTCCTCTCCGTTGCTCTAACGGCTTTTCAATTCGTACCCTTTTTGATTCCATTTGCTTTCCCTGTCTTTGTTTACTTCCCTCTTTCTACTTTGCTGACTTTACTTTCGTTTTCTAACTGTCCACTCCACTTTCACTATCTTGCTAGTTTTTACCCCGTAACCTGTTTCTGCATTATGTTGTATTCTTACTATCCTCAAATCCCTGCCTCTCTTTCTCGACCGGCCGAGTCTTCCCTCCTTGCTGTGAAGCTCACATGCTCTTCTTTCTACTCTCATTTGCCACGCTATCTGGCGGTAGTATTTTCTGTTCTGAATACATCCTTTCCCTATCGTTTTTGCCCTAGTGTGCAACAGCTTACTCTAACTCCTTCCTCCCGGTCGTTGACTTCTTTCACTTACTCACCCATCTTTTTCTTTTACTAGTTAAGCCCTCTTGAATCGCCTAGGCTGTGGGGGGAGGGGGAGTTATTTCTTTCTGTCTCCAGTTCAGAGCCCCTCAGTTTGCTTATCGGTCCTCAGAAGAGTGAAGAGGACCGCAACTGTGATTTCAGCAGGAGTGTGACTACACTCTTCAAACCATACTATCATTGGACTGCAGAAAAGACCAGAGGATTTTTCCAACATCCTGTAGCTACATTCAAGTCTCTTACTTGTCAGTAACTACAGGGTTTTTTGTGCCTTGGAGGCTTGTTCCCTGGAATTTGGGGGCTTGCTCCTCAGGGTTCCCCTTGACCTAAGTACCTTTATGGGCCAAGGTGGCCTCCGAGGGAGCTTGCCCCGATCTACACCAAAAGAAGGAAAAGAAGCCCAAAGAATTAAGGAAGCCATGCAGAAAGAAAGATTCCGAAGCCCAAGAGAGCACTTTGGAAGACTCAGGTGATGAGGAGGAACGGGGGGGATCAACAGGTTGTGACAGCCACCATGAAGCAGAATAAAGCCTTTGACTTGATGGCGGAGACTCTGTATTATAATAGGCTCTAGTTGTTGATGGGGAGACTTGTTAGCAGAATAAACTCTCCCCATTGAAGGGGAGACTCGGTATCAGAATATACTCTCCAACACGAAGGGGGAGACTCTGTAGTATAATACAGTCTCCCCCTTGATGGCAGAGAATATATGGCCGAATACACTCTCCCCCTTGAAGGAGAGACTCTGCATCCGAATAAACTATCTTCTTGGTAGGGGAGACTCTGCAGCAGAATAAACTCTTACACTTAATGGGTGAGACATTGTTTCAGACAAAACTCCCCCCTTTAAGGGGAGACTCTGTATTAGAATAAGCTCTCCCTTCTTGATGGAATGAACCTCTGTAGCAGAATAAATACTCCTCCATGGAGGCAGATACACTGTAGCAGAACAAAGTCTCATGCATGTGGGAAAGAGTGTAGCATATTAAACTCTCCACCCTGAATGGGAGATTCTGTATCAGAGGAAACTCTCTAACCTAAAGTGGTAGTGGATTCAACTCTACCCCATGAATGGAAGACTAAGTATCAGAATAAAATCTCCTCCTTGAAAGGGGAGACTCAGTATCAGAATATAACTATCTGCGTTGATAAGGACATTCTCTAGCACAATGCACTCTCCTCCTGGATGGGAGCCACCATGATGCAGAATAAAGCATTCTACTTTATGGGGGAGACTCTGTATCATAATAAACTCTCTGCATTGATGGGGAGACTGACTCTGTAGCAGGATAAAATCTCCTCAATTCTGGCTGGCAAGAGATGATGGTCATATTTAGCTATCTCTTTGACCTCAATTAGGCAGTATTCAACTGTTTCATTTCAGCCTGAACATATTCTGACAGACGCTTTCACATGGGAGTACACTGTGGCACCAGCCAATACCCCTGACATATCTCTTGTTCCCCCTGGCATGTCCTTTGTGATGCCTGGACCAAGGATTCTGGTGGCAGTACCAATATCTGAAATTAAAGAGAGCTCTTCTGATTACTTATTCAGGATCTGAAGGCATGCAGCGGTTTTGACCGAATTTTATAGTCATACTAAGTAATGGCTTCAATATGCAGCACCATGGCATAAGCCCAAGTATCGCTTGTAAGAGTGATATGGCTGCTTACAGTTGCATGTTTCCCCTGCTCCTTTGCAAGTATTATGAGAAGACCAGTATTGTTCTGGCTTGATGTGTTGCTCCTGTCTTCTCACGACTTTTCTGGTGATATACATTGCAGTTGTAATTTATTAATACATTTTGTTACAGTTTTATGTTTACACCATTGCTGTCTACTGTGAGAAACATGGGGGTCTTGCCACGTCCACTCCTGCTGGATCCACACAGTAGCCCCCTTGTTCTTATGATAACCAGTTTAACCATCTCCTGACCTTTTTAGGTCATTACAAGGCAATTCCCCTTTATTCTCCTCCCTGGGTACATAACAGTACTGAGACAAGGAAGAAACAACTAAGAGTTATGAATAGTTGTCCCGGCTGGAAGGTTCCGCTAACTCCCGTTCCTCCCCACTCTCCTCACCTGATTCAAAATCGTTTGGTTGCAGTTGCCTGTGAGAGAGGTAGTCCTTCTCCTTTTTGTGTAGAACGTATCTGTCTCGAGAGGAAGCCACAGTTAGCGCTAAAGTATAGCAAACCTGGGGCCCCCTTCCCGAGACCAGACAGTGCGAAGGGAAAAAGCCTGTTCAGGCAGAAAAAACCCTCCGAGGAGTGAAGCAGCTTGAGAGGATCCAGAGCAAGCAGTTGTAGTGGCGTTCTTGAGGCAGGTAGCTGATGGGAGCAGGCAAAACCGGACATCCAAAGTAGAGAAGGAACCGGAGAGAAAGAGAGCCACCGGAAAGAGTGCCAGCGGAGACAACTACTCCGGAGCAACAGAAACCAAGGCAGCTGAATGACAGCGCAGCCGAAGGTAAGGCAGAGAAGGGGGGCACAGGGGACCGCGCACCGTAAGAGGAAACAAGCCGGAAGGTAAAGAGAAAGCGTGAAGAAGAGGCAAGGCAGGGAAAGTGAGAGAGAAGGAAAGGCAGTCCGAGGGAGGCAGACCGAAGGTACAGAGAAGTGACCGTGGCAGTCGAGGCTGGAAAAACTAGCGTGTAAACCCAAAGAAGCGAGCTAGCGCAGTGAAGGGGGTTGCAACGCAGCGATCGCTGGGAGAGGAGGAAAGAAATACTTCCCAGCGGCGCCATGTTGGAAAACAACTAGACCGTAGGGTGCGTAAAGGAGGAATCACGTAGCGGAACCTCCGCTCGCCCTTCCAGCGCGTAACCGCCAACACGGATATAAACGCCAAACAGGACGGCGAATGACAGTATGCCCCCTCCTAGAGCATAGGACCCCCGGCTTAAAGGGGAAGCGGGCATGAAACTGAGCCAACAATCGAGGGGCATGAATGTTGGAAGCCGGTTCCCACGAGTCCTCCGACCTAGGGTAACCCTTCCAGGACACCAAATACACCAACCTACCATGGTAGTGGCGGGAGTCACGTAAAGTGGAGACTTCATACTCCATAGAGGAATCCAACTGAGGAAAAGGCTGGTTGGGAACAGCTCTCTGGTGGACATCCGGAATGAAAGGTTTGAGAAGAGAGGCATGGAAGACAGGATGAATGCGGCTGAGGTAAGAAAGTAGTTTAAGTCGAAAGGTAACAGGATTTATTTTGGAAAGAATGGGAAAAGGACCCAAAAAGCGAGGAGAGAGTTTAGAAGGGTGATCCCATTGCGGCAAGAATCTGGTGGACAGTCAGACCTTGTCCCCTTCCTTCCATTCAGGGCAAGGCCTACGATGTTTGTCCGCTTGGGTTTTGTCGTATTGACGACTCTTCTCCAAGCTCCTTCTGGCATTGACGTGTGCATCGGAAATAGACCGCAGAACCTCTTCAGTCGTCGGGGAATTGGTGGGCGACGGAATGAAGGGAAGAAGAGATCTTGGGTGTACCCCATAGGTGCAAAAGAAAGGAGAGAGTCCAATGGGTGTATGAAATGAGTTATTATAGGTAAACTCCGCCGTAGGAAGCAAAGAAACCCAATTGTCCTGAAGACGATTGCTGTAGCATCTGAGGTACTGTTCCAATGTGGCGTTAAGGCGCTCATTTTGACCGTTAGTCTGTGGGTGGAAACCAGAAGACAGGGCACGTTCCATACCAAGGCGAGAACAAAGAGCCTTCCCAAACTTCGAAACAAATTGGCTGCCACGATCAGAGATGATCTTGTCAGGGAGACCATGAAGACGAAAAATATCCTGGGCGAAAACCTCAGCCATCTCAGTTGCGGTAGGCAGACCAGGCAATGGGGAAAAGTGAGCCAGTTTGGTCATGGTGTCAACTGTAACCATAATATATGTGCAGGAGTTGGAAACAGGAAGTTCTACGATGAAATCAGTAGAAATCAATCCCCAAGGGCGAGAGGGTACCTCAGGTTGGGTGAGAAGACCCAAGGGTTTGCCAGTTATGGACTTAGTCATGGCACAAACCGGGCAACTGAGTATGTATTCCTCTACATCCTTCTTGAGTTCCGGCCAAAAAAAAGAACGAGTGATAGATTCTGTGGTATTAAGCTTTCCACGATGACCTGCAGTGAGTGAATCATGACACCAATTTATGATCTTGACACGTAGTGGACCGGAAGGTATGTATAACCGATGGTTGAGGTATAGCAAACCCTCCTTCTTGGTGTAGGATGTCTCTCCTCTGGGTAGCGGAACAGTACCTTCCGAAGCAACACCAGCTCGAACCTCTTCCAAAAAGGTTTTGGCAACCGAACATCGGCTCTGGGGTATGTCTTTTCTCCTCACATTTGGGACCCTTCCGAGAGAGCGCATCCGCAAGCGTATTGTTGGTACCAGGCAGGTAAGTAATTTGCAGATCATATTGGGCAAAGAAATATGCCCAACGGGCCTGCCTGGAGTTGACACACTCCATATTCTGCAGAACCTTGAGATTCTTATGGTCCGTTCTGATGATAATGGTCTGCCTTGCTCCCATCAGTAGATGTCGCCAAGTCTCACATGCTTGTTTAATGGCCAGCAATTCTTTTTCCAGTACGGAGTAGTTGAGTTGGCTGGGGGTCAACGTCTTAGAGAGGTAGCAAATGGGGTGCTCCCGTTCCTCGAACACTTGTAGCAGAACAGCTCCAATGGCCATGGCCGAGGCGTCAGTCTCGACGATGAACTGTCTGCTCTGGTCAGGATGGCGCAAAATGGCAGCAGTACAAAAGAGGTTCTTGAGATCGTGAAAACTCTGTTCTGCTTTGGAAGTCCAGCGAAAGGGATTTTTGACCTTCTTGAGTAAAGAAGTAATGGGGAGGACTGCTTCAGAGAAGTTTGGGATGAATGAGCGGTAGCAATTAGAGAGCCCGAGAAACCTTTGGACCTCTTTGATCGATGTCGGGGAAGGCCAGTCCAGAATAGCAGCTACCTTGCTGGGATCCATGGAGATACCTCTTTCAGAAAAGTGATACCCTAGATAGGGCACTGAAGTAGCAGCAAAAACACACTTCTCTGGTTTGACAAGAAGTTGGTTGTCTTTAAGCCTTTCCAGAACTTGTTGGACATGGGTTTTGTGATCCTCTAGATTGCTGGAATATATCAGGATGTCGTCCAGGTATATGATCATGGAGACAGAAAATAAGTCTGAAAACATCCGATCCATAAACCGTTGAAAAACAGCAGGAGCATTAACCAAACCAAAGGGCATGACTCGGTACTCAAATAAGCCTAAAGTAGTGCGAAAAGCGGTCTTCCATTCATCTCCTTTGGCGATGCCTAACAAATGATATGCATTTCTGAGGTCTAATTTGGTGAACCAACGTGCACCTTGAACAGCTTCAATGATCTCATGTATTAATGGCATGGGATACCGATCCCGGATGGTAACCTTGTTGAGGCCCCGGTAATCGATACAAGGGCGCAAGTCAGTAGAGTCCCTCTTCTTGACAAAGAACAAAGAAGCTCCGACAGGAAACTTGGAAGGTTGAATGAGCCCATTCTGAACATTGGCATCAAGATAATCTCTTAGAACCTTTCTTTCTGCTTGAGTTAAAGAGAACATCCTACAGAAGGGAACCAAAGCATTTGGCTCTAAGTCTATGGTACAATCTTCTGGCCTATGGGGAGGTATGGTCGCTGGCTTTCTTTCGACAAACACCTCCAAGTAAGGGGAACAGTACAGAGGTAGAGCATGAACCCCAGCCAGCTGTTTGGTAGACCCTGTAACAATCTGAGGAAGACCGTCGTCAGAAAAACAGTTGAGCTTGCAGTAGGGGGAACATAATTGTAGTTGATTGTCCGTCCAATTAACATGAGGGTTATGCTTTCTGAGCCATGTGATGCCAAGAATAACCGGAAAATGGGCAGCTCGAATAATGTCGAACCGGATTGTCTCAGAATGTTGAAATATGGTAACCGATAGATCCTCGGTGGTGTGAGTAATGGGTCCTGAAGAGAGAGGAGAACCGTCGACCCCTTCTACCTTTTGATCTTCTTTGGGCGGCAGGGTGCGGAGACCCATTCTTTTGGTCCAGATGATGTCGACAAAGTTTCCGGCGGCCCTGCAGTCCAGAAGTGCAAGGCACTCAACTGCTCTGCCGTTGACCTTTATAATAACAGGTAGAACCATAAGCCTGGAATCCTCAGGGATGTAAGGAGTTGAAATTGAGAGAGAAACATAGGGACTGGTGGATGAATCGGAAGTCCCTCGGAACTAGGTCCCTACTGGCGCCGAGGGAAACCGTTTCCCTGACGTTTCTGAGGAAGTTCAGTACATTCCTTGAGGAGATGTTGATCCGACCCACAATAGGCACATAGACCTTTCTCCTTCCTTCTTCTTCTTTCAGCCGCGGAAAGAGGTCCTCTAGTAGATCCAATCTGCATGGGTTCGTCTGAAGTATGGGAAGGAGAGGAGGAGACGGTGGAGGATGAGGCGGAATCGGAAAAATGAACAGTAGTTTGTTGTTTTCGGCGTTCTGACCGTCGCTCCTGCAGTCTATATATTCAATTTGTAAGGCTGCGGAAAGCAAATCCGGAAAAGAAGGCGGCCTGGATGCTCTGGCGAGTTCGTCCTTAATTTCCTCCTTGAGGCCTTGTCGGAATATGGCAAATTGTGCCTGTTCAGACCACCCAGCACCCGAAGCCAATCTCTTGAACTCTGAAATGTACGATAGAACATCTGAAGACCCTTGACGGATATCCAACAGGTCCTCACAGGCGGTGTAAGTCAGTTCGGGCCTCTCAAAGGTTTGCTTCAACAGGGTCTGAAAACCAGCAAAATCGTGTAAAATGGGATTAGCCCCGGTAACCAGCGGAGTAACCCATGCCAGGGCATTGCCGGTCATGTTCGATATCATGAACCCGATCTTAGTCTGGTCGGTGGCAAACAGCGGGGGCCTGAAAGTAAAATATACTAAGCAGGCCTCCAAAAACTCTTTTACTTTTTTAGGAGTTCCATCGAACTTTCCTGCCGAAAGAGCCATGACAGGAAGTTCTGGCGATTGTGGTTCGCGGGCAGTAATCATCTGTTTCAAGACCACATTCTCTGCCTTAACAGTTTGTAACTCTTGGGACATTCCCTGGATGGCCTTCCATAGTTCTTGAATCTGCTCTTCTGCCGACATTTCTTCTGATTGGCGTTGCAATCTGTCCCGGCTGGAAGGTTCCGCTAACTTCCGTTCCTCCCCACTCTCCTCACCTGATTCAAAATCCTCTGGTTGCAGTTGCCTGTGAGAGAGGTAGTCCTTCTCCTTTTTGTGTAGAACGTATCTGTCTCGAGAGGAAGCCACAGTGAGCGCTAAAGTATAGCAAACCTAGGGCCCCCTTCCCAAGACCAGACAGTGTGAAGGGAAAAAGCCTGTTCAGGCAGAAAAAACCCTCTGAGGAGTGAAGCGGCTTGAGAGGATCCAGAGCAAGCAGTTGTAGTGGCGTTCTTGAGGCAGGTAGCTGATGGGAGCAGGCGAAGCCGGACATCCAAAGTAGAGAAGGAACCGGAGAGATAGAGAGCCACCGGAAAGAGTACCAGTGGAGACAACTACTCCGGAGCAACAGAAACCAAGGCAGCTGAATGACAGCGCAGCCGTAGGTAAGGCAGAGAAGGCGGGCGCGGGGGACCGCGCACCGTAAGAGGAAACAAGCCGGAAGGTAAAGAGAAAGCGGGAAGAAGAGGCAAGGCAGGGAAAGTGAGAGAGAAGGAAAGGCAGTCCGAGGGAGGCGGACCGAAGGTACAGAGAAGTGACCGTGGCGGTCGATGCTGGAAAAACTAGCATGTAAACCCAAAGAAGCGAGCTAGCGCAGTGAAGGGGGTTGCAACGCGGCGATCGCTGGGAGAGGAGGAAAGAAATACTTCCGAGCGGCGCCATTTTGGAAAACCACTAGACCGTAGGGTGCGTAAAGGAGGAATCACGTAGCGGAACCTCCGCTCGCCCTTCCAGCGCGTAACCGCCAACGCGGATATAAACGCCAAACAGGACTGCGAATGACAATAGTACACACTTTCCCCACTCCAGTACTGAGACGAGTAAGAAGCAAATGAGAGCAATAGACACCACTTACTCTCACCACTTTGGTACTGGGACAAAGAAGTTGCATGAAGGTGAGACATGTCCATGCAAGGAGAGCCAGGCAGTATTAATTGATGATATACACCTGCAGCACATTAAAGGACCACAGGTGTATAAGAAGTGAAAGACTGAAGCACTATTGGAAGCAGAGAAAGAGGAAGGTACAACAGAAAGAGATATGTGGGTGTGAGATAAGCCAGATGCCGAGAAGCTGACAAGAACCCAGGGAATCCTGCTGGTGTGATTGTGCAGGACTGAGATGCCACAGATAGTGTGTCTTGCTCAGTAGGACATTTGTAATGCTCTTATTATGACTACAATATACATTCAAGTGATAATTGGAAATTAACATTGTAACATTTTAAAAAGAAACATTTTACAGTATTTGTACATTTAAATAATGTGCTTTTATTGATAAATCCTTCGTCAAAATGCACAGCCCCTCCCCTGAAGATATCTGTTTTTATTCCTCTGATTGCCCAGCTGTCAGCAACGGCTGAGGTGGCTCTAGAAAATGCACAACTCATTACACAACTCTTCTTTCACCCACAAAGAACAGTCAGACATATAGAGTGAAACAGAGTGGGAGACGCAGATAATGAGTGAGCGATGAAGAGGGAGTTAGAAAGAAAGAATAACACAGGGAGACAGAATGGCCATCTGGTAATGGCGGGATAGTCTGACTTTTTATAGTTTTTAAGAATAACATTATTTGAGTATTGAGTAATTATGTCTCTGAAAACAAGCTCTGCTAATCAGATTCACTAGTGTATGCGGTGCCTGGCTGTGACTTTCTCCTGGCATATATATCACCTGTTCTGCTATTAAAATAAATGAAAAAAGATAGGTGTTTCTAAAATACATACACTGTATTCCATTTCATATATTAAGCACCACTACCACCCTTTGCGTTATTCAACCAACATCCATTTAATCAACACATGTGTTGAATTCATAAGCAAACATACCATTGGAAAACAAAGAATACATACATTATGATTAAGCCAATCACCAGCCAATCATCTCTCTGAAATTCCCATCATTCAAACTATATAAAATACGTTTTGTAAATTACACAAAGTGATTCAAAAAATTCATGTTAATATATCACAAAATTAATAACAACATCTACTTCAGAAGACTGAAATGTTTCAACCTTGTGTGCCTGTTTCATTTTGCCGCACCATATTCTTCAGGGTCCATAACAAGAAATTATTTAAATTTTCAAAATGGTATATATGTCATATTGCAGAAAGATTCCTCAAGTTAATTTCAACATAACACATCTTTTTACTAAACACCACATCTTTGGCTTATTATTTGATTTAGACAAAATACAAAACAATAGCGAGAATAAATCTTCATCTGTTGACTAGTTTGTGGAAGACAAAAATTACTAATGTTAGAAGAGTGTACAATGTATTAAAACATGCTTTCTATTCAACAGTCATATATCATGATATCATTTCGTCAGAGATGAATCCTTCTCCATAAAAATGAAATGCCTGTGTACGATCAGGTGTGGGTGGACGTTGCAGTTCCAAGTTTGCATTAGAGACTGCTTCAGAGAAGGTGGCTTCTTAGCTCGTTTATCCTTTTTTGCTGTATATTAATGCGCTAACCAATTAACTCTGTAATTCAGGGTCTGACATAACTAGTCTAGGAAACTAAACCATACCAGTCTTTTGATAGCCCAAATGTCTGGATTACTCCAAATACTCATTTTAAGCAAAATGTAGACCATAATATGAATGTGTTGAAGTCAACTTGATGATATCTACCCCAGGCCCCAAGAGAAGATTAGCTAGCCCTCCAACCTTTGTTGTAAATGGTGACCTATGAATACTATCAATGAATATGATTATTCAGAGATTACATTCTCCCTTATTCTTAATGGGGCTTTCCACTATGAGAAACAGCTTTCAAAAATATGGCAAGCAATTGAGGGAACACTAGATTAATTAGACTTTTTACGTGTTATCTTCTGGAATTGATCCTCAAGGTATAAAAGGTAACATTGAAAGTGATCTCAACGAATAGAGCTGGGATTTGGGCCCATTCTAATATGGCTAATGGGTAGATTGAAGAAAATGCAATTCTTAAGAATTAATTGTGTTTCCCATCTGCAGTTCCTAACTTAGCGGTCCATCCTGAATTGGGGTTATTGTGTATAGAAGGCAAACTCCAACTCAAACCTATGTACACTTTGGTTCAAAATATGGGCAAATAAAAAAGTCACACTGACCCAAAACATGTTATCTTATGATTTACCTATGACGACAACCCCACTCAAACCTCCTGCATACATTTTATAAAGCATATGTTAAACAGGATGAATGCAAACACTTTTTTACAAACCAAAACTTGTATCCCCTACTCATGTGGATAATTATGTAAGGAAAATATGAAATAATCAATTTATCTAAGGAGGGAAGATAGTGAGATTATGAAATCAACAAATCATTTGCATGAAACATTCTTAACTGATCAGATCTCTAAGTATCACACTTTCTCTAATTGCTCTTGCGAATGCTCACTTATCACCAGAGCAAGATTCAATATGCTCCCTTTCAGAGTGATCACTGAAAAATGGACTATGGGCCTCATTCCGAGGCTAGCGGCAAGGGTGCCGGTTCCGTTAACCCCTTACCGCCGCATTATGAGGTCCTTTAGCAGGTCCCGTTAAGGCGGGTGGTTTTACCAGGCGCCCTTAGTGGGAGCCGCTGAAGGACCAGGGAGATAACAACGGGCCCGTTATTAACGGGCCCGTTGTTAGCTCCCTCCCCATTCCCATTGAACCCTATGGGGGCTCGAATGAGAATGGGGATGGGTTTCCTGAATGGGGAAATACCGGGTCTGGCCCGGTATTTCCCCATTCAGGGAACCTGGACCCGGTAAGAGTTATGGGGTAGCCATGGCACTAATAGCACCATGGCTACCTCCATGCTCGTAATGACCCCCTATGACTTATGCATACTTTAATCACAGTTTGCTTGCATGACTGAGGACTTATTGCATTTTGCATTTTTCTTTCCTGATTATGTGTCTATCAGAAGAAATGTGGTAGTCCCTCTGCTGAGGAATTTGAATTGTGCCCAATGTGGACTGGCTATGTATTATCTAATTTTAGCAGAAACACTGTTGATAGCATGGACACTGTTGACATATCTCAGGGCAGCCTTGAAACGTAGAGAAATCCTTATTGCAAATGAATCAGTTTTATGAATTGAAAATGAATGTTGTTCTTCTTTTTTCTTATTTCTCAGTGATGTTTTTCCTGTACACATATCCATAAAATGTGTACAATAAAAACACCACTCAGACATAAGAAAAAGAAGAATAATGAATATTAATCTGAAATAAACTTACTATTGTTATCATTTCTGAATAGGAAAGCCAAAACCTATTTTTTTCGTGTTGTTAAAAATATGTCATAGTTTTGGAATTATTTTCAGGTTTTTTGATCCATCAATCATGGGTCTAAAAGATAAATGAAAGCAAATCAGTTTATGCCTGCATATATATTTATACCCTTGCTCAATCATTGTACACCTGGGGAGAAACCCCTTACTTATTTTGATCTGATCTTGTTCCTACATAGAAAGTATGCATCTGAATACTGAAAATACCAATTTTCCCTGTTCACATTATTTTTCAATATACTCTAAAATAACATAGATTTAAACACTCTTTAATGGGAACCAAGTGGGGCATAATCATGCACCCAGGTCCTTCCATAATATGTGGTGTCGCAGGTGCTAGTACTCACCACCCTTGTGTGTTGAATTGTAACAAACCCATTGGGGTGAAACATGTTGTCTTCGGTTTATTGGTGTGGTTGACTTGATCTTGCCAATACTCTTTTGTCAAATCCATGGCAGAAAGGTATACCACATCCCCAGTCTATCAATAACATCATCTTCCCTAGGCAATGAATATCTATCAACTTGTAATATTTCATTAATCTTCCCAAAGTCAATGCAAAGACTCCAGGTGTCATCAGGCTTAGCAACCTGTACAATAGGATAGGACTAAGGCCTCTGGGAGGGTTCTATAATTTCAGCCTTAAACAAAGCTACCAATTCTTCCTGTATGATATTTGTCCTGCTTTCCAGGATCATACATCAGGGGATTTTTGTAGAAGATCCAGCCGTTCTTGTTTTTGGTTTTGGGCCAAATCTTGAGGTATTAGTGTGTTGGTATAATTTTCATCATTTAACAAACTGGATAAGAGCACTGAAGTGTGTTTAATTGGGTTTGTTTTCTTTCCACTCTTTTAGAAGATTAACATCATGGATGTGAGTTTACATTTTTCTATCAGGTTGAGAAATTCGGTAATTGGAAGGTCATGTTTGCTCTATGATCTTATAAGGACCATGCCATCTGGAAAGCATTTTGTTTTCAGAAGAAGTAAGTAAAACCAATACGTTTTACCTACTGAAAAAGATTGTCTTCCTGTTTTTATCATAGTATTCTGTATGATGTCCTTGAGACTTAGACATATCAGCCTGTTCTATAGTGTAAACTGTGGCCATATGTTCTTTTAATATGGGAGCAGTCTGAGGTACAGGTAGAGTAGCGTTCTCTCTCACTTTTCAAGTTTCACACAGCATATCTAACACTTATCACGTTTCTCTTGCGTATAAGAGTTCGAATAAGGATACTCCAGTAGAGGACTGGGCTGTATTCCTAATGTCAAATAGGGCCATGGCTATCATGATAACCCAATTGTTCCCATTTACCTCTACACATATCTTTAAGATATGCTTCAGTGTTTGATTAAACCGTTCCACCAACCCATCAGATTGGGGATGGTAAATAGCAGTATGTAAAGCTTTGATCTGGAGAATATCTTTAACCTCTGCTATATGTTTACTCATAAATGTAGATCCTTGGTGTGGCAATTTTTTTGGGGGAAATCCATTTCAAGAAAAGAAAGGACGTACATGTTTCATGATTTCTTAGGAGGTATTAATTTCTTAATGGAACAGCTTCTTGGTAACAGGTGGCATATTCTAGTATCACCAAGATATATTGGTTTCCTAATTTTGAAGTTTCCAGAGGGCATTCTATATCCATAACTATTCAAGTAAATGGGACATCTATAATTGGCAAAGGTCGGAATGGAACGTCAGACGGAATATGGGTATTTTTCTTCTGACACAAGTCACAGGTGCTGAAAAAGTCCTTTATATCAGCATAGAGTCAGGGCCAAAATAATCTGTTTAAAATCTGAGCCTGAGTTTCCGCAGTTCCCAAATGGCCCCCTGTTAAATGAGAGTGAGCAATCTTCAGCACAATATTTGTATGAGATTTGGTACCATTATTTGTGATCTAAGTAATCCTTCGGGTCCCAAATCTCCTCAATATAACAGCCCCGATTGTAGAAAAAAACATCCAGTTTTCTCTGGCTTCCTCTTCTCATAATATTTACAAAAAAGGTTCAGCAAGTAAAGGGTCATTTTGTTTATTTATTTATTTATTTATACTACTTATTTATTTTGAAATGTGTATAGCACACCCAACCCAGAGGCATCTAGCCACTGAAAAACCTTTTTTTTGTGCAAAAGCTATTTCTGGGATCACCTCCTTTTCTTCTTCACAACAGGAATAGGGGGTTATTACTGGGTTAGGCAGCAAGATTATATTGGCTTCTCCAAAACCTTGAGTTTTCCTTTCAGTTTTATCAGTTGTCTCTGTTTCCTGAGGTTTTACAAAGAGAGCCTTCTCTAATATCCCCTGAGCTATTATTTCCCCAGCTTTGATTTGGTAGGGATTTTTCCCTCTATTCTGTATCAATACTTTGATATCTCCCCTATAATCAGGATCAGGCTAGGTCTGATTTAGAGGAGAGTCTGATGGAGGTATTAGGGGGAAATGAGAACCAGGCCAACAGACATTAATTTCCCAGGGGTTGTAACAATTAACCTCTAATATATATATATATATATATATATATATATATATATATATATATATATATATATATATGTATATATCAAAACCTACAGACTGCTCATTAGCAATGGTGGGGTTAGAGGCCCTCCTACTAAGTTTTCAAAATGTAAGGTTTTCCCAATTTTTTTCATTTGATTCCGATATCACTCTTCACACCATATGTGAGGGTGGGTCAGAGATGCGAGACAGACACAGAAGTAAGGTTTTCTCAAAGTTTGCCATTCATTTATATTAAACATTTCTGAGAAATGACTCACTTTCCCCAACCTAACAGAGGAATCCCAGCCTAGCAAACTAGAACTAAAGAAAACTGACTTAGTGTTCACAATACTTCTGGCCCTCACACTAATAAATACAATAATATTATACAAGGGGAATATGGCTCACTTCAATTTTAACAAAAATAGTTTTGCAATTCAAACTTAAATATTTCTTGAAAGCACTCATTGTGCCCATGGCTGTATTCCATTCCCCTGGATCAATTCATGAATACTTAAATTAAAATTCTGTTCCAACAAAGTCTGTTCAGAAAAATAGAAAGGTATTTTCCAACCACAGAGTTTTCCTTGAATAAATAACAAAATTGCCTTTTTACCACAATTGTCTAGCAGTTCAAACAACACTATGTCTTTCACATTATCCTTTATCAAGGATAATTGACTTCTTTCCAACACACAGGTCCTAAACCTAAATCCAAGTGATCTGTTATCATATAAACTTCTTCTTGTCCCAATATGATTCTTTTGCCAGGATAGCAAACAGCAACTTGCTTTATTGATGCTATGATTTGAATAAATCATAAAAGTATGTTTTTCCTTTACAAAGACTCTTTCCACAACTTTTTTTGCCACCAGCTTATCAAATTACCAATTTCTTTCCTGGTCCACTCACCTGCCAGGACCAAATACTAAAGGCCCATTCCTGGTATACTTGCAGGCCTGGAAGAAAACTCCTACCACTAGCTTCAAACTTGTTTGTTAAATCCAGTATTTTACACACAAGTTTTTCAGCATAGTTTCATAATGTAGTGTTTGCTGGCAATGTGAGATACAAGGTTCTCATACGCCTTGGTTGTGCTATTAAAATTTCCTCAATACCACTTGGCTTTTGGTAATGCTGGATATAAACAGTTACCAGGGTTTGTCTTCATTTGCCAGATCTGTATTTTATTGGTGATAGACAATGATGGTTAGAAACTTCCCCCACTGGCACGTTGCCCAACGTCTCTTTATAGCTTCTTGGCTGTAGCCAGCACTTGTTACAACCTTTCTCTTCTTGGTGTCTACACAAAGTCTGATAACAGCCTTTTGGCTGTAGGCAATTCTGGTTACCACCTTTCTCTTCTTGGTAATTGTACTAAGCCTTATAACAGCCTTTTGACTGTGAGCTGTACTGGTCCCAACTTTTCTGCTCTAGGGGTTCCCGAAAGACCTTCTTCTTTGCCACTCATTTTCATTTGTTCTCTTTAAGTGATATTCATGCACTATACTCTGCTTGGATTCATTCAAATGCTTTCCTCTTTTCCACTTATTTTCATATGTTCTCATTAATTGATATTCATTCAATATATTCTTCTCAATTCTTTTAATATTCGGTATTCAAAAACATTGTGACAATGTTCTTTCACAGTGAAACCCCAGCACACTTATCAGCACTTTGAGGCAGCTCCTTTCAGTTGTCAGGTCTTGCGGGGGTACGTCAGACGTTCCTCTGTCCCTGCTCGCACGCGTCTCAGGCAAACAATGCGGTGGTCTCCAGGAGCAATGAAAGCCCAGTTGATCTTCTGTGGCTTCTTCAGTCTGCTTTGTTTTGCTTCGATAATGCTTTTCCTTGCAGCTGGGCTTCTCTGTAATACACTGTCTTCCGCTGTGCATACTCTGCAATTCTTTGGATTTTCGCCAGTTGTGGTGACTACTGCTGGCAAGCTTCTCTCCTTGGTTGCACTTGCACCAAGGATGCCCAGACCTTTTTTTTTCTATGCCTCCAACACAGATCCTAACTGCTTCTTCCTAAGCTACAACTTCACCATAACATGACCATGACTCCTCCAGCTGACTCTCATCCATTTAACTATCCTGCTACAGTGCTCTTATTGACAATGACTAGACTGCACCTTTGGATATTCACATTTCTCAGTTTCCATGCCCCCTGAGCTCCTCTTCCTATTTCCAGAACATTTGGCATTATGGGAGTTCTTAAGTTCTTAAGAAAATGATTGGTACTAAGTTGTTCAACTTTACAGTAAGCCATTGTCAATTCTGGAATTACAGGGGAATGGTGAGGTAAATAAATCCTTTCTGTATCGCGACTTGAGTGTCCTCCCCTGTGACTCTCCCTTGTAATTCCACCGCCAGGGTCAGGATCAGGAAGCAGCTGCCTTTCCCTGGACATGGGTGACAAGGCCCACATCAGGTCTCCAGTGATGATATTGCTGGATTCATCACAGCACTTAGATGGTTTGAAGGGAAGCACGGTGGAACTGCTCAAAGGTAGAATGGCATTTTGTGAGGCAGTTCAATGGAATTGGGTAACGTAGGAGGTGTGGCCTCAGACAGAGATGCAGGAGTATTAAATTGGTGGAAAAGCATTGGGGGGAGGGTGTTTGAAAAGGAGACAGGGAGAAAATGAGAATTATATAAGGTTTGATGAGTATTAGTAAATTATATGTGAAAGTATTACATTGTGGGATACCCCAATAATACATCTGTGCAAGGCATTACCCTGGTACAAGGACAATATCCTTACGTAACACACATAGTGGGTTTGAGATTCAGCAGGAAACATGTTTAGGCCCTGGCCGCAAAAAGCCACTCATTCAAAGACAATACTGCAACACGTGTGTACCTACTTACATGCTGGCCATAAGGGAAAACAGTTACAAAACAGCTTAGGTGTACTGGAATTATTGAAAATGTATTCGGACAACATGTAGAACCAATTACAAAGAAATTCATGCATAATCAGCATGACACCCACGGCTCCTCCACCCCAGAGCGAAGAACATTCTTCAACCGCACAGGCATTTTTTCCATTGCATGTCTTATAAGCAACAACAGGATATACTAACACTGCATATGCACCTCAAGCCCATAGCAGTGAAGACATTGTAAGCAGAGAGAAAATAACTAAACAATGGGCTGTGTCCAAACATGTAGAGTATGACGTGTGCCGCAAGTTACACTTTAGGCTGACAGAAGGACAGGAACAGGTTCCAAAAGAGAGAGGCAGGAAAAAGGACAATATGATGACAGCTATAGTATCCAACAAATGGGTCAGAGGACAAATAATGCTCAAGCTGAATGGAAAGGCAATATATGATTCTAAGAGAAGGCAAATGACGTTAGAGGTAGGCAGGATAAAGAAGTAGAGAAAAGAATGGAAGAAGCATGAGAAAGGGAGCAAAGAAGGGAACAGAATCTGAAGGAAAAAGGAATGATGAAGAGAGAGAGAGGGGGAAAGAACAAAAGGCAAAAGGAGAGAAGGAGAGGAGACTAGATGAATAATGGAGAAGATAAAGAGCAAAACAGAAAGAAAGGAAGAGAAAGTGAGAGCCAGAAAGAACAGGGAGAGGTGCTGAAAGAAAGTGGATGAGATTAGTACAGGGTATACCATTTCGACAGAGAAAGAGGACAGAGGCAGGAATAAGCAAAGAAAAGAGAGAAGCAGTGAGATAAAGACATGGAATGATAAAGGAGCTTAGAGAAATGCTGCAAGGAATTTTATGCCATTATGCACAGTCATATGGGGTTGGATCTGGAGGAAAAAGACATTATGAGAAGGAGAAGGCACAGTTTAGACAGGAAGAGAAAGGAGGGTATTGGGGCAATGGAAAGGTGGAGAGTGGGACAGTCGAAGTAAGACAGGAATATAAAAAAGGATGCGATGAGCAGAACATACAGGACCAATCCCCTTAGGAGATTCCATTTTGAGGACAGAGATGGTGCAGAAAGGAATGATACAATGTTTAAAGATGAAGATGATGAAGGAAGTGAGGGGGAGGCAGCACGAGGCCCATCCACATGTACCCACATAGGGAGAGGGGTAGCATGGGAAGAAATGGAGGAAAAAGCAATAAGGCTAGAACCCATTGAGTATTCACAGCATCTGAAGTGATGCTTAGAGAGCTTAGAAAAACGGACCCAGAATTTGGCTGAATTGAGACATGTACCAGGACAAAAGAGAGTTAGCTTGTCAGATGTGGTGACAAAGACAAGAGGCACAGCTGCACTGGGAATGGAAATAGTGCTGAGCCATTTCCCACTGCTCAAGACGGGGGAGGACTAGCACAATACATTCCATGGACACAGGCTCACACAAATAACCTGATTAATTAGCTACAACTGCTCACAGCTGGGGTGGGAACATGATCTATGAATTAGAGACAGTAATCACTGGAATGACTCTAGCAGTAGGTGACATAACGAGTTTGTTAGCTGCTATTGCGCGAGCAATCGGAAGACATTTGGAAATGGGCAGGCTGTCCTGCAGTCACCACTCAAAACACACATCATGATGGGGCACCTTTTAACAATTGTAGAGCAGAGGTGTGGAAGGCATTGAGAATACAATATCCAGATACATCAGACATGGGGGCAATTATGACATGTAAAATAGGAGCAGAGAAAAACCCCATGGCTTGCATACATGACATTCAAGAGAAGTGGAGATTAGAGACACAGGAACTGTGGGACAAAAATACCACAGTTCTTCATCACATTTTGAGCCAGGGACTCCCCGAGGAGGTACAGAGGCAATTGCATAAAATTGTGGGTATAGAGGCCAAGCCATGACCAGAGATACAGTTAAATATTGTTAATCACTGGTGAGGTAAGGACGATAGAAGAAGCGGAGCTAGTGCAAAAGAAAGTATCAAAACTGACAATGGAAGGGGCCATGTTATCAAACGCGGGAGAAAACAAAGTCGTTCAGGAAGCACAGTGAATGCAGCTAGCTCCCAATGGAAATGTTGCAGGGAGGGGGGAATGTAACTGTAGAGGAGGTACCAATATGAAGAGGAGGTGCCGACAACTGAATGCAGTAGGGGGCAGCTCCACCACTTAAACTAGGCATAGACATCCATGAGGGGTGATCAAGGCCTTCAAATATGCTTAAAAACTTGAATGTTTTAAATTGTGTTGTGTTTATAAAATCATAAATGTGTTAAATGCTTTAAATCATGAACAATGTATTGAGAAGGGCAGAATATAGAAATGTACTATAAAAAAGTCAGGTAGAAAATAATCAAGTGTTTAAATATGACCAGACATAAAAGAATTCATTATTTTGTATACTAGCCACCCTTTTAATTCCAAACCTTGCGTTTAATAGCAAATATAATGTATTTAATGAAGCAGATCACTGTAGACAGTGGTGGCATGAGTCAGCCTCCTCTGCGGAAAAATGTTCAAGGCCACAGAGCCCAAATCTTGCCAATGTTCCCTGCGGAATCAGATAAAAGCCTGAGATCAGACAGACAACGATGCCGTGTATGAGTTTCTTAAGCAAAAGGACACAACTTCATGACCAAATAAGGGTAGCTGAACCGGGAAATCCAGTAGCAAGTGCCTAAAAGTATCTCAAATTGAAGGTGAAGCATAAGAATGTCTAATCACCGGGTGTGGGAGTAAAGTCAATGGAGAGATTTGCTCTGACATGTATTACAAGAAGGTGGGGGCTTAATGACTCTCTTTTTAAGAATGCTATTTAAACCGCTCTGTTTTCAGCACGGGAGCGGAGTTCTTGTATTTGACAACAATGCGGTATGTGTGTCAGTCTGGCGTGAATAAAATCTGACGTCCCTGAAAAAGCTGTCTCCATCTCATGGTATGCTCTCCGAGTATTTTTCTGAGTGTCGAGAGCCCTGTAGGGCTAGCAGAGGTGCAGAGGAGTAAGATGGGGGTAAGAGGACCTCGAGAACACATTGCGAGCCAGTCCAAGAGGGATAGGATGATGAACGACTGTCTCTTCAAGCCCAAATGAACCTGGACAGTCAAGATTAAGATGAGCTATACTGTTCTGCCCAAAATAAGAGGGGAGTAAAGGGAATGGGAAATAAGATGGGGATAGGGCAGTCTGCAGCTGACCTAGCCGATAGAAAAGAAGGGACAGGGAGGCAGAACAGTATGACAGAAGGGGACTATATTTTTTGGCAACTTTTCAGGGAAAAATAATGTCAGAGTCCAGATTTGGAAAAAAAGACAAGAAATTCAAAAAGGAGCAAAAACTCTGAGGGTCTTACAGGCCTGATAGCATGACAGAGGGCCTTGCCATCTGAGGATAGGGGAGGCAATTGTTGGGATACCCCAATGGCAAATGTTGGGGTACCCCCCAGAAAATGTTGGGCTACACCCCCAGAAATTATTGGGGTATCCCCATGGAAAATGTTGGGGTACCGCCCTGAAAATGCCTGGGTACCCCCCCAGAAATTATTGGGGTACACATTTATTAGGGGGCCATTTTTTGAAATCATTAGGAGACCACTTTTAGAAAAGAATTTTTCAGTTAAAGTTTTAACAGCTTTCTAGAAACAACACAGCCCTTTAAAAGGTAACGGAGGGAGGTGGGATATGAACTAAAATAACATCAGAGTAAGTGTATAATGTATATATAAGGGGAAAAATATACGGGAAGGATACCCGAGCTAGAAGATACGCCCAGATACCTGCGCTTTAATATAGCGCTAGAAGAAGCCTGCATTCAAAGTCCTGAAAAGATAGGAGACCAGAATCGATGAAAGAGGATATCTGAAAGGGATGGGCTTAGATTCCATGTAGGAATAATGATAGGGGCATACGATTTATAAGGCTAGCTGAGTCTGTCTGATGTTGTTATATGTCATGTTGTTTGTTTGAGTTTGTTTTATGTGTCATATGGTTTGTGTGCACTGTATGATATTGTTTATGACAAAAAATGTATTTTCAAGATGATCTAAAGAACTTGGCTTTTAGCCAAAATTGTAAAGTGCTCAACATTAAAAAATGTTCAGATAATTCAAGGTGAACAAAATTGTGGTGGCCCCACTTCAAAAGCGCCACGCATGTCTGAAATAAATGAAAAAGAACTGTTCCCCCTTTAAGCCATTGTAAATATATTAAGGCCAACAACTACGGAGAAACATTTTTGACTTCCTAACACTAGGCAAGATAATTAATGAATCACGTCTGGGCCAAGCATGTCTGAAATAAATGAAAAAGAACTGTTCCCCCTTTAAGCCATTGCAAATAAATTAAGGCCAACAACTACGGGGTTACATTTTTGACTTACTAACACTAGGCAATATAACTAATGAATAACATCAAGAACAATAGAGGTTAGCTTGCAAATAACTGATTTACAATGATTCAGAGAACACTGCCGTACATGAGCATGCTGAAACTGTGCACATTTGAAAGACAGAATGAGCGGTCAGGACATTTAGAAACTTTGTGCGAACAGAGAATTGTGTTGGATTTACAGTGATTTATGGGCAAGGAACTGTGGAAATGTGAAGCATGTAATGTGAAATGGTGGATGGGAGGTGCTTTCTAGCGATAGGTGTGGTACTGGAGAAGTCAGCTGGATGTGTGCAGTCAAGTGGGTGGACACTCAGACTGGGTTCTGGCTGTGTTAGGCTTGAGGAAAGCCTATGTGAGCATTTAGGCTGGAAAATGCTCTGCTAGTTGTGTTTTATATGTTGCATTTTTTGTAAATATAAAGTGCATTATATGAAAAATGAATTTGTTGCAGAGGATGAGTTACATGTAAGGTGAGCAATATGTAAACATAGGATACACAGAGACACATGGAAATAAAAGGTGTCAACCTAAAAATAAGGAATACTTTTGCTAAACAGAAGAATGAATGTGTTCACAGTAGGACAGCCTCATAGGGTGACCTGATGTGTTTAAAAGTGTTAAGTGGCAGTAGGGTTTGGAGTTAAAGGAGAAATATGGTAAAAATAAAAAATAAATGTGGTGGTCTAATGATAGCCATTGGGACTGTGTGTCCATAGAGCAATACAGAAAAAAGGATGAATGAATATTAAAAAGGCTGAGGAAGGCTTTTTTAGAGTACACATGTGGTCTTGTTTTAGCAGTTTTTGAGGAGAATGTGTTAGCCCTGGTATAGTTGCAATAGGCACTTACCAGTGGTGGTTATTTGAATCTGTAAGGCGCACATCAGCCCAGGGGCATTGTGGCACTGGTATAGAAGGTTCAATGGTACAGGTACAGGAATATATTGAACAAGGGAAAAATCAGCACATGGTGATTGGGTCCAGTCTGAACAACTATGGCGAATTTCCTGCTATGGCTGATATTTAAGTGATGTTGTTTGCAGCACCTGTGTCTCTGAATCACTGCGTCTGATCAGTGCTTAAAATAAATTGAAAATAACAACAGAGATAGTTTGGTGCGCTCCAAAAGTTTGTTTTGAATTGTATTTTATTAAATGGTATTTTGTTTGTGTGCGCTTTGTATTGCATTCATACAGAGAATTTAATGCTTAACTTTCATAAATTATTCTATGTTCCATTCAATACGAAAATAAATTCTTGCAGTTCAACAACCTTTCAAGGCAATGTTTTTTATAACAACTGAAATTCTTGCAATTCAAAATGCCATTTCGTTTGCAATGAAACCTTGATATCCCCTCTTCACGTGTTTCTCCATCCCTTCGGATGGTTCATCAGGAGGGTTGTAGTGGTCTGGTTTGATGTATGTTAGTTTCAAAAGAATAATTTAAAAAAATATATATAATTTACCTGCAAATTAAGGGAACAAGAGTATTAGGCTAAGTTGCTTTTTCTACCTTTGGCTCCATTACAAGTTAAATAGTAATCAAGGTTTGATTGACAAAAAATTGCATTGTGAATTTAAAAGGTTTTTTAGTCTTTTATGTTTTTTTTTTTAGGCCTTGGTTGCTGGCATGGAGGTAATTCTTTGACAAATAGTGAAAAACTTTTCGATTCCGAACTAACAGCTGAGAGTCTGTTAGTATAGGATTTAGATGGTTGAGGAAAGGATTTAATGACAAAGCCTAAAAGCATAATGATGTTGTTTAGGTTATCAAGGAAAGCGTGGTTTGTTTATTTTGATACATGCACCATTTAAATATGGGCAAAATTCTGAATGGCATGAAAAAGGCAGAAGGCCGATGAGACTGATTGGGAAAAATCTAAAGGATTTTATTAATGTGGCAAAAGCGCAGTAATATAGACAGCTGTGTGACTTGTGGAAAAATGATGAACATATTTAATAAATTTAGGTGCAGGCCATGAACATTTATGAACAAGAGGAGGAGACAGATGACCTCCATGTAATTAGAGGTAGCCATAAAGTAGAGAAGCATGGCGAATGATCAAGGAGCAAACAAAATGAAATAAGAATCATGAAGGACAGTAATGGTTCAGAGAAAAAGATTTAGGTTAAACGTCACAGATGATGGTATACCTAGACAGGGCTTAATGGAATATAAAGTGGTACTTTCCTTAAAGCATCACACAGTAAAAAGAAAGGGAGCATGTTCTAGTATACATGACAAAAATGAAATGAGTACTCAATATACATGAAAGACGATTAGGAAAAGGATTAAAAAATGTTAGCTAGACCTTGGGCCTTTTTTGCACAGGACCAGAAAAATGAATTGGAAAAAGATGAAAATGATTGATTATCTTAAATAAAAAATGAATAAAAGAGAAATTGAGGAAGGGAACGATTGTACAAATGAATAAAGGGATAGGGAATAAACCCAGAAGCATAAAACGGGTAAAAAATCTAAAAACTTTGATAAAAAAATAGCACTAATAAGGTTTCCTGGCTAACAGTAAAAAAGAGCACAGGGCAATATCAGTGACCATGAAGACAGAGAAAAGGAGTATGGTTGACCAAAAATTGGGTCAACCAAACAAGGAAAATTGTACACAAAGCCAATTTAAGAAAATATACTGAGGTAAGTAAAAAACATTTTTTTGAGTGCCTGTAACAATTTTGATTTATGTTGCAGATAACAGTCATGGATCTTGCGCGGAAGCATGAGAAATTTCCGCATGGCCTTAATTAGGGAGAAAAAGAAAAAGGTAAGTACTGGTTCGCGCTAAAAGGGTGTGGACACACAGTTGATCAGCACTAAAAGTAAGAGGATCCAGGTGAGTAACAGGAAAAGAGGTAGAAAGAGACACAATGTCTTCAAGTGTGCATCTGTTTTTCCCAAGATAGGTGCAATCAAGTGTGGAAAGAGTAGAAAATAGATGACAGCATGGCCATTTCAGACAACCGCAGAAGACAGAAGTCAAATTGAAGGCGTGTAATTATTTTGTGATCATAATGCCGAAGAATGTTGATTTGACAGTGGTATACAATTATTTAGAATAGGCAAACACTGTCGTGTTCGATAAAAAATGGAGGCACATAGTAAGAATTGGTGCCATAGTCTCGAAAAACAGGGATAGACTAGTTAAAGTTAGGCAGGGAGGGTGTGCAGCGAAAGGCCTCTGTTTGTCTCAGCAGGATGAAAGTAAAGCACAAGTGCTGCTGAGCTGACGAAGAACGTGCAGATAACCTGGAAGAACGTGCAGCTAAGATGAACAGAGAACAAAGTCTAAACATTGAGTATTATAATAAGTATTGAAAAAGTAGTTATTTATGTGCACCAAAAAATAAGGGAGGGCCTGTGCATACAAAGGGCTGAAGGAAAATAGACCATGATCCAGAAATCTTTTTTTGTTAGCAGAAAAAGGAGGGAGGGGTTTAAGTTAGGAAGAAAACTTGACTCCATTGCCAGTCCCCAAATTACTTTTGTCTCTATTTTGATTTCCTACAGACAACGGGGATCCCCAAGAACATCTTCATCTACTACGGATGTGCCTAGAAGACTTTCTTTAATTGTTATTTTCATTTCCTTAGGGTTGTATGTGTCACCCTCAGGATAAAAATGTATCCCACAATGGACAAATAGTGTAAAGCATGATATTGAAAACTAACCCAGGTTCCAGCCGGCTGACACAGTGTAAATGATGTGGGTGTCGCTTGTCTAGGAGGCATGAATGACCCATAAAATGTTTTTCATTAAAACATTTTCTAGGAGGTAGGGTAAGATTGCTAGAATATGCAAGCAAAGTTTTTTTTTTTAAGGGGATGGGTTGGTAGGATATTATAAAAGACGTGTAATTTTACAAAAGAAACTCATTCAGCTTTCGTATTACAGGTATACCTTGAGGAACCTATGTGGAGCAGCAAAGGTTGATCGTAAACTGAGCGAGGTCATCAAGGAACCCATCCAGTGCCCAGAACTAGCCACATTTGCTAAAACCTGCAGAAACTCCCCAATTTGTGTGTCTCCAGTGCAAATGCAAGTGTTCCATGCCCACATGGCTAATGTGCAAAAAATTTAATTTTTGTGAAAAAGAAAAAAGGCAATGGACTCCTGGCTTGAGCATCAAAAAGGTCTGGGAGACTGGCTGCGAAACCACTCAAAAAAAAAGGACAAAGGCTACAGGACATGGACGGTCCACAGATGCCAAACAGAGATGTGGAAGATTCATCAACAGAAAGAGAATAAAAAAAAAAATGAACTCTCACATGTTGGAACAACTGTGTGGATATGCATGATTGGAGCAAATATGATGTCTTGAGAGGGGAGTAGCAGGAAAGAATGTGGACGATAAGCCACGATATGGCTAAAATGTATGATGGGACTGTTGGGTTGCCTCAAGTTAATGACTATCTCTCAAAAAATGCATGAACGGCCATAACCTTTTCTGAAACATATAGTTAGTTTAAAGTACATCAAGAAATGGAGGTGGAGTTCAAATAAAAGAAGATAAAGGATGTTTAGGAACACATGTTTTGTTTTAAGAAGAATAATGTGTTAGTATTTGACAAATTGTAGGATTGTGATAGAATATTTTTTAGATAACTATCAAGGAGGGTGGACATGGGCTTGGTTGAAAGTAGTTGATTAACAACCAAGAACTTTCAGGATGGAGAAATGTAGAGGAGGTACTGATATGAAGAGGCGGTACCGACAACTTAATGCAGTAGGGGGAAGCCCCCCTAGCCCCACTTAAACTAGGCATAGAAATCTCTGTGGGGTGATCTAGGCCTTCAAATATGCTTAAAGACATGAGTGTTTTAAATTGTGTTGTGTTTATAAAATCATAAATGTGTTAAATGCTTTAAATCATGATAGATCTATTGAGCAGAATATAGAAATATACTGTAAAAAAAAGTCAGGTAGAAAATAATCAAGTCTTTAAATATGACCAGACATAAAACAATTCATTATTTTGTATGCTAGTCACCCTTTTAATTCCAAACCTTGCCTTTAATAGCAACTAGAATGTTTTTAATGAAGCAGATCTCTGCAGAAAGTGGTGGCATGAGTCAGCCACCTGTGGAAACATTTTCAAGGCCACAGAGCCCAAATCTTGCCAATGTTCCATGCAGAAACAGATAAAAGCCTGAGACAAGCCAGACAATAATGCCGTGTCTGAGTTTCTTAAGCAAAAGGACACAGTTGCATCACCAAATAAGGGTAGCTGAACCGGGAACTCCAGTAGCAAGTGCCAAAATGTATCTCAAATTGAAGGTCAAGCATAAGAATGACTAATCACCTTGTGTGGGAGTAATGTCAATGGAGAGCTTTGCTCTGACACGTATTAAAGAAGGTGGGGACTTTACTCTTGTTCTCAGAATGCAATTTATACCGCTCCCTCTTCATCAAGGGAGCGGAGTTCTTGTATTTGACAAGGATGCAGTATGTGTGTCAGTCTAGCGTGAATAAAACCTGACGTCAATGAAAAAGCTGTCTCCGTCTCATGGTATGCTGTCTGAGCATTTTTCTGAGTGTCGAGAGCCCGGCAGAGCTAGCAGAGGGGCAGAGGAGCAAGATGGTGGTCTGAGGACCTCGTGAACATAACTATTACCGCCATGTCAAGGGTTTGCACCTAGAGGTAGAGGGTTTGGATTTCAAACTCAGCAAGGAGGAAGGTTTAAACGGAGGGCCACCATGATTTAGAGGACATCCCCAATAGTGTTGGACAGGCAGTAAGATGGGGCACATTTTGTGTCAATGCAGAGGCAGGGGAGACATGGAACATAATTGGCAGTAGGTAGCCTCAAGATAGGGGTCATCATATCCCCCACTATACAGTTCACAGACACCAGCGTATTATGCCCAAGATCACATGCAGTATTAGGCACAAGCGCCACAAATGCAGCAAACACAGCAGGGCATGCCACTCAAAATGTAGCAAGGTCCAATGCAGACACAGCAGGACCCAGATCAAACCAAGCAAGCTCAATTAAAGATACCAGCACCTACATAGCAAAACACAAAGACATCATGGACCACATATGTATTACTATAGGCATCTACACCTAGAATAGCAGATGTGACAGCAGTGTGAGGGATCCCTTTTACATGAACAGGACTGAATATGGATCCAAAATAGGAAAGCCCACAGACAGACTTCATGTGTCCCATCCTATCTGTTACACCAGATCCACAGGAAGAGCCACGCGTCAGAATGAGAGTAGGTGACAACATGTGTGCCTTCCTACTCAGCCTTGTGTCAGGGAGGGAAATTCCCAATAACAGATCTATCCATGGATGCATTGGGTTTTTCTGTGGCAAATACAACATTTCCTTTTAAAGACAGCTCACCCATAACGATTGAAGAGCACATTTTAGCTATACCATTGTTATATTACGCCAGACACCAGTGAATATATTACCCAAAACAGATTTGTGCCCAATAGCAGACCAGGTCACATTCAGGCTGGCTCTGTGCTGTCTCAGGCTGTGGACAACCAGGGGCCTTGAATGCTATCGGGGCGCCCTGATCTACTTATTGGTTCAGGAGGGGGAGGAGCCACCGTGGGGTGCCCATGTGATTCAGACATTCGGGAGGTTCCGAATCCCAGGTATGTGGGCCAAACCCAATACATTGGTTAGAGCATCAAGGACAAAGGTCAAAGATGCCATCTTACTTGAATCCCGGAGAACCATGGGTGTGACATGTGCCATCATTTAAGCCAGGAGAGAAGTTATCTCAAAACCAAAGGGAATTATGTGTATGAGGAATACTTGGATGTCATCACCCCAGCTTATGCAAGATCCTTCTTTTATCTAGAATTCAGAATGGACACTGTTAAGCTAGCTGGATTCACTTGCACATGGGCAACAGGTAACACAAGGACATGTCCACTGTGCAAACTAGGCGAATACACGGTTGTACACTACTACTTTTTTGCAACAAACTACAGTCCCTCCGACTTGAAACCCGTTCTTAGGGCAAGAGAAATCGTTAGTATTGTAGATGTGATGGACTGCTGTAAACTCAAATCTGAAATTTTGGTAGTGAACCTTGTAGCTAAATACATACATCGTACTTGGATGCTTAGAGAGAGCCTGGTTAAGGCCTAGGGTATTACCTTAGAATAGACTCTGGCAGCTATGTAGTCAATGAAAAAAAAATAGATATAACTGCACTTGATATTGCACTTTTTCTCCTTTGTTTAGAGAATGTTTAATTGAAATGTATTTTGAATAAAGATGGTTTGGTTAAAAGCCCATGAACTATACCAATATAATTGCAATTGGCATAGCACTTTTATCTTTTGCACAGAAAACGTGTTTATTGTATTTTCATTGTGATCTGCTTTTTTGAGATTTTCAGATTATGTAGTTCCTTTTTTAATACACATTTTACCTATGATGAACTAATATGAATTATTGCATCATTGAAAATGTGTTTCATGTAAATGATGGTTTATGGCTCATGTCGAATAACTTTGATGATGATGATGAATATATCAGGGAGAGATTTGATAAGTAAATTAAACATGACCATGTCATTTACTGACAAAGGGATAATATGTCCCACTCTAGGGATTCATTAAGTTAATGTGCAAGCGTTTCTAACTACATTTTATGGTCAGAAGTGTAAGGAACTCATTGTGGCAACAGTAAAGACAGACATAAGTGACCACAATTCAAGGGTGTTTATTTAATCAGTATGCAGGTTGGAAAACACCCATTCTAAACCTAAATCTAAGATGGTAGCAAGCTTTGACCATCAAATGAAAACTAAGGCAGTCCTTGTGGTGTCTTGTCAAAATAAAAGGCCTATACTTTACTATACGAAGAAAAACATATTGCCAATCCTTACAACTAAATATAGAAAGAGTGTGGGACAAGGGTTTCAATGAAGAATTAAGTGTTTACAAATAATAAGTCAGCATGTGATTGCCAGGGGTCTCCCTTTCCCTGTGTTTTGGGCACGGGATAAGGCACGTCTCCTGAGCACAGGACACACTCGAGCTCTCCCAGCAGGAGCCAACAGTTTTGGACCAGCTATCAGGTTCTTTGATGGTTAGGGCTCTTTTCAACAAAGGTATCTTGTCTTTGAAGACCCGATGCTTTCCAATGAAAAGAATACAAGTTTTTTCCTTGTAGCTTTCAGTGTGATGATTTCTTGGCCCTGGGTCCCCCTGTTCCAGGCACCAATCCCTCTCGAATCTCAGCCTCCCTTCGCTGGGTTCACTATGGCTTTCCTAGTATTTACAAATCTTAATGTCTTTTTAAACAGTTCTCCGTGGACATCCTTTGCCGGGTTCACTTTTGTCAACACACTGTTTCTTGGGACTTTAGACTTCACCCCTCTTTATTGGCATCCCTCCGCCGGGTTCACTCTTGCATTTTACAATTCCTTTTCCTTTGTCTTGATTTGGGATTCACTTCCAATGATTTGTCAGTCAAAGACTTTCGACTGTACTGGATTTGACTCGACCCCTGTATGAACACTTTGACCTGTCTTGGAAGCTCTTCTACGGCCTTCTTGTGTTAACAGTTTCATTCAACATTGGATCAACCAGAATCTCTTGAGTGAGCACCCAAGTGGCGCCTCTCCCCTCTGCAGATGGTTTTCCCTTCACAATTCACAGTTCTTCGAACTTTGCCACTTTGCAACTTTCATACAACACAGTTTGATTTCTTTATCGGTCCTCCACTCGACTCACTGGCTGTGATGAACTGTTTGGCCTTCTTTGTATCTAGAATCAAAGCCGGTACCACAGTAGCAGGAGCCTCCCTTGGTCCTGTTTATAAGCGTATGCATGTTCTGTGTACCATTCACATCTGCTGCAACACATTTGAGCTATTGTCCGCAGTCTTACAATTCCTTCTATGGTGGTCTAATGGGCCTGGTGTCATGGCCACAGGCCCCAGAACACAAAAACCAGACCATCTAGTGATGGGGCAATGGGTCACTTGACTCACTTATGTCCCTTTGGGACCTATAAACACAGGGGCCCTGGCACATTTGGCACCAGGCTCATTCAGAGATGTGAGCAGGAACACTTTATTTCAGTGCAGGAGTGCTTTTAATTTTTTTCAGTGCAGGAGTGCTTTTATTTTACAAGAACGTTTCAGGAGCTGAAAGCCTTTATTCTAGAGAACATACTAATGTGCTGACTCATCGGGTGTGGCTCCCTAGGCCTGGTATTCATGTCCTGACTCATCAGGTGTGGCAGGGTGTGGCAGGCAGGCTGAACCTGGTGGGCGTGGCTTCAGAAGCTCAGCTATATAAGCTGTTCCGGCCTTAAGGCCAGTGCTTCGCGTTACTGTGCACTTGAGTGCAACGTGACGCTCACCGCCACTTGGACCAGTTTATTTACCTTTCAAACCAGGTGTTCTCCCGCATACTCACCTCCAGGAAAACTCTGCATACAAGAACTCGGACCTTGTGAAGAAGAAGAAAGACAAGGTTAGAACATCCGTCCTAGGGTAGCGCCGCATTTGAACCTTGCGCGCCCCCTAGTTAACAACTTACCAGCTTCTGTACCGCTGCAGCTGCGTTCCCCATTCCTTCCGGCTGTCACCTCCAGCTCCACAGTTCTGCGGGGCTGGCAACCCCACCTGTAAGGGAAGAAAGCAAAAGAGCAAACATCAAAAGTGGAACGGACAGCAATACAAGACAACAAACTTTACAATACAACAAAAACAGACGAGGAAAGACGAAGGCAAACAGGAACACTTACCTGAAGTAAAGTGGTTCAGTCGCAGCAGGACTGGACTACCACGTGCAAGGGACCAGTGAAGGAATTCGGTCAGATCATACAAGCGCCCCTGCCAGAAGCAGCAGGACGGAGTGCTCACAAAATTAATCAACAGGTGAACTTTCCAGGGAGAGCGCATCCCAACGGTACCACGCTTTGGGGGGAGGGGACTGGAAGGGGATCAGGCGCACAAGCTGGCATACTCACGCCCCCTATTCTCCACGCAGGAGCAGTCCCGAGCAGCATCACCTATTACCACCAGTCACCACATAAGCGCAGAGGGTGAAGTCGGACCCGAGGGACCTCACCCCCAGGAGGGCTGCAACCGTGCTCCAACACCTCCACAGAGACCAGCTAAGTGTGACACCTGGCTTGTAAAGGCAATGTCGCTTCTCTCCTTGTCACCCTCTCGGTTTGCACCGTCTTTCTCTTCCTCTTGAACTGCTCTGCCTAGATTGCTGTCTTGTTGCGTGGTCTGCCTTGCTCATACTGTGCTCTTGTGCTTCATCTTTTGTCCCTGTGGGGAAGGAAAAGGGCCATCAGGTGTGTGTGGTTCTGGTCAATTGCCTGACTTTCCCTGACCCTGGTATTGGGACATGTCAGGTAAATGGCTCCAGTGTTATTTCATAGTCTTTCATGTTGTGTGAAAGTGTTCATGTTGGAAAGGGGGGGCAGTGGTTAGTATTGTCCTACGTGGTAGGATGGGGAAAGGTGTTGAAAGAAGTGAGATACCACATCTCACCTGTCAGTGTCCCTCTACCACTCACTGAGGTCTCCCCATCCAGATGATCCTCCCTCACTGGTCCAACCCCATGAAGTGGATCCATGTCCTGGCCACCTGGATGACAGATCATGGGGACTAACTAGGGAGACACCTTCAGGTTTCTCACAAAAGGCACAGAGGGGGTGCTTCTCAATCGGGAAGTGTTCTTTTATGAACTACACATACTGCTAGCATGCTCCCAAGAATCCAGGATAATATATTGAGGTTACTAGCAGAGTTTATATTTCGCCCAGAGGTAGCAACTGACCAGGAAGAAGGGCAGATATTTGTGGTTGAGCTAGAAGCAGCCATAGTAAGGGAAGACAGAGTAATCCCACATGGGATAGATGATGAAGGAGTGAATTGGTGCATGATGATACTGTTTGGTAAGGCACACAGGTTGACTGATGTGCCTTACAAAATGTTAATTAAAGATGGAGACTCGGATGGCAAAGTACTGTTTAATATTTGTCCACATATCAGCTGCAAAATGAGATTCCCCAGAGAATGACATTAGTGAAGAAGGTCCTGTTGTTTTTACGGAAGATTTGGTGTATGTTCCAAGCTCACTATGGACCAACAGTCCATCTGACGTTGGACCTTTAAAAGAAGTAGAGCTTGTTAAAATTAATCTGAAGAAAGTTCTATTTTGCCATGAGTAAAACAGTATCCCATGTCAAAGGTAGTGGAGAGGGGCATCTATGAAACCATTGCCGCCTTAGTGCGACAGGGAATGTTAGTGCCTTCAGAGTGAACATGGAACATGGCTTTGTACCCGTGTACCCAGTGAAAAAAGCAACAGAGGGGTCATGGAGATTAAAACAAGATTTATACCCCCTTAACAATATTGGTGAGTCAGAATTCCCATTAGTGCCAGACCCAATCATGATATTATGAGACATCCTACTGAAAGTGATTGATATTAAAAGAGCTTTCCTTTCAATTCCCCTAAATCAGGAGCCCATTATTTGCCATTGTTCACTCACCATGGAATTAAACTGAAATATAGGGGTATTGCAAATCACTGTGAGTCTTCAACTGAGTGTTACAGATGGACTTGGGAAATGTACAACTTGACAGTGCAGTCATCCAGTAAGTGGATAACACATTGGTATGTAGCCCCACAGAGGAAGAATGCAGGAGAGACTGAGTGAAACTGATGACAGTATGTGTAGAGAAATGATATAAAGCGGACAAAGAGAAAATCCAATATTGTCAGGAAGAAGTCCTATGTGTAACACAGCTGATTTCAAAAGACAGAAGGAAGGTAACATCTGAGAGAGAGGAAGTAATAATGGAAACATGCAGGCTAGAGATAATGAAATAATTACAGCAATTCCTAGACCTTTTAAGTGTTGTAGAACATGGGTAATTGACTATAGTACATGTATCAGGCCACTTTTAAAAGGACTGTAAGAAGCAAGTAAGACACAATTATCATAACATCGACAGGTGAAATGATAAATGCCTTTCATGAGTCGAAACCACCAATCAGCACAGCTCCTGTATTAGGGATCCCCGATTATAATGACGATTTCAATTTTTTCCCCATTCAAATGGAGTAGTAAAGATAGCTGTTCTTGCACAGAAAACTACCATGGGACACATCCCATTATCATTTTATAGTGGGATTTTAGACTCAGTAATGTAGGCCACTATACATGTGAGCAAGCATTAGTAGCAGCAGCTTTCACAATCAGGAAGTCTGCCAACATAATGATTCACTGTGCAGTGACATTACAATGCTTTAATCAGGCAGAATGGATGCCCTTTCCAATATTTCATTAATCTCGGTAAAATGGGTTTTAAGTTACAAAATCCATAATATTTTCCTTATACTCAAAATAAGATCTATATTTTGGGGGTGTATCCCTTGTTTTAAATAACTTTTAGGATGGTCCATTCTAAATAATTTTCATTTTATGCTACGTGTACAAAATGTGCTACCATCAGTATATGCATGACATTTTCTTGATTCTTGATCTATCTTCACTCATGTGTTTGTTCATGCATCCTGTTGATTCCAACATATATTCTATTGCATCAACATGTTATGACATGCATATTTGTTGCCTTACAAATCATGGCATTATTTTAATGTCATTTGGGAATAGGGCAGATTCAAGAATGACATGGGAATTTCTTTCAGATATTAGAACAGAAAGTTTGAATGCGCAGGAGTTGATTTTTTTTAAAATTATTATTAGTTAGTAATGGAAAGATATGCCAGTTGGGGCCTGAACTACCAGCAGGTAACCCTGTCGGTAGTTCACACCCTCTTCCAGTAGATTTGTAGTTTGCCGGTCCGGAAAAGCTGCCGGTAACCCCTGATACCACTGCTCTTTTCCCAGCCGGCAAACTTGTAATGAGGGCCAATATGTTTTCTTTGTTCCGTTTCACTTACAGTGCAATTTCTTATTTCAAAGCCTCTACCTGATTTTTTAATTGTTAAAGTTACATAAACTTTCTGATGATAGCTTTCTTCCTTAAAGAATCTTTCAGTATGAAAAGTGTGCAAAAACTCATCATTGAAGATTGTGCAAAGCTTTTTGAGTGTCACCTGTTGAAAGGGTTCACAATTCTGCGGAAGCTCACTTGTTAACTACTTCAACCACTTCAAGTGATTCAAAACAAAAATGTAAATTTTGATTTAGGTTGAAAGCTTTCTGAATGTAAGTTTCCAATTTCATTTTATCTACCTTCTTTTGTTTTACTTTTTGCCACATATTTGAAATATATATATGCTAACACATTCTTCCACACCACCATTTTTTTGCCCATCTGCACCATTGTAAAAGGTATCCAGCCATATGCAAATCAGTCAGATACTGAGACCAATGGTTGCATCCTAGCCCAAACTGCTAGGCCAGGTTCCCTCTGCACAGAAACACAAACAACCACAGACATGTTTAGGCCTTGTTGGGCCTCCTCAGTGAGGTGCAGCTTGGTTTCCTGTGGCGCACCACTGGATTATGTTTAAGGCTTCCGGTTTTGTGGTAGTTATACATTTTTCTGCCATTTCCGTCTGTAGTTATCCATATTTATTTTTTGCCTTTTTTTCTGTTTTTATCCACATTTATTTATGTCATATAAAAAGATCATTCCCAACCAGTATTTTTCTGCATTTATTGTAATATAAAATGCATTTATTAAAACAAATGTTTAGCCATATAGGAAAGAAATGCTAGCTCCATATTTTCAATAACAACAAACGGTTGCTCCTGTGACTGTTGCTGCCTTAAGATGTATGCTGTCAGGAATTTAAAGAACTTTAATGCTATATTTATCCAATTTTTACACTTGCCATGCTGCCAATCTGCAATGCAATTGGCATGTGATGAGTGACATGATAGAGAACCAGAACAGAAAAACCTGTTATTCCGTTTTATTCCATTTTTATAAATAAATACAGACCAAAAGTATATTGATTTCCGTCTGTAATTATCTGTAAAAAATCAATTAAAACAGAAAGCTGGTGCCTTAATTATATTCTAGGGTTTTCTTTCATTTTTTGTGTTACTTCTTCATTGATTTTAATCTGAATACAACTCTGTGTCAAGCAGATAGTTTAGAAAATCCAGAAACACCACAGGGATAACCAAGTTCCCTGAGTGAGCCAGAGGAGGAAATCTTGTTAATAGAAAAAAAGAGATTGTCCTTGTCTGTATTCGTAACATCAGAGGGAGTAGAAGTTCCTGAGAACTCCATTTCACCCAGTACAATCTGTCTAAATTAATAAAATGGAGGCCCTACTAGAACGCCTGGTGGCACACCAAATACAAGATGACTCTAGATTCCAAGAGGTAATAGATAGAATAACTGCTAGCAAACAAAGGCAGATCTTCCCCTGTGGTATTCTATAACCCTGTAGGGAGGGAGAGGACCTTGGAAATGTTTTCCCACCAATTTCCTTGGAGCAAAGAAGTTACAATTTGATATTTTGTTCCTTTATTGTGGGTGGCAATCTTCAGCCCTCATATCAAACCCTAATCCCCTTTGGGATCACTCCCTTTAAACATGGGTTGCTACAAAGAGTGGGACAGATGAAAAGATTTTACCAGCAGAACTTACAAGCGATTCAGGTGAACCCCAATGAAACACCTTTAGGATTAGGTGCTCGAATACAGAACACACTGTCCCAGTGGCTGGGGAAAAATACCTTGACGGAGTTGATGGAGGAAATAGCCCTCCAGAAACTGAATATTAGCTTAGCATCCTCCATACAAAGGGCACTGTTACAGCTCAGTAAACCCACTATGAACACAAACCACCCTGGATCATGCCGAAGCCTTCAAACAACTAAAAGATGTGCATAAAAATCAAGAAGGGTGTTCAGAGTCAAAAATAACCTTCTGAAATCCACCTCCTAACAAATCCCGGGGTAATCTTAGAGAAAGCCTCCCCAAAAACCCCATCAAATCTGTGAGATAAGGGGATAGAGAGTTGAGAAAAGAGATGAAAAAATATATCTTCTCATGACGGAACGTGGAATGAGGAAACCAGAAGAGGGGAACATGACGAGAACACCATTATTATCTTGTTTCTCGTGTGGTGAGAAAGAAAGTCTAGCAAGGAATGCCCACAGAATAAAACATAGGAACCTATGGAGATAGGTTGGATGCTGGGAGGAGAATGGGAAAATACAGAACCCCAAGAGGCCCCAAACATTGAAACAATGAATAACTGTTTCTCTATCCATTCTGTTTAATAAACATGAACCTGTCATAGTAAATGGAGTTCAAGTAACAGTTTTAGTAGATTCAAGAAGCAAACACACAGCGATGAGGGAAGACTGTAGGGTATTTTGTGGAGATTTGGGGCCTGACGGTATTTTATTACCGCCGAAAAATAACTTAGCAATAATCACTCCTTGTATTCAGATTGGGCCATGTGCAACAATAATACAGTGGACATGCATTATTTCAGCACCCAGACATGCATATTTGGTATGCGTGGTTGATATGCGTGGTTGGTGGTATTTTGGTGAGCATAATTCCCTTGTTTTATTTGTGGCCCCAATGTCCAGAATCCCTTATCTTTGCTTAGATTTTTCGTGTAATCACTAGAGAGACCTCAGACCTACATTTTAGGAATACCACATTTTCAGTGTTAGTGTTAGTGTGCCACCATGGGCGATCTCACTGACTTATTTACGACAGAGAGCTATATGTGGTAATTTTGTGGTAATTTCCACTACCTTATATACGGTAGGGAACTATGTTCAGAGAGTCCCTCTTCCCGTTGGCTCATGTACCTCCAACGAGCTATGCTACAAACAATCACTCTCAACTGTCCATACTGAATATGATCATGCACACATCTGTCTTAAAATGACAATTGCATTGTTTAAAAATCTCCCCTCATCATCAGCACTGTATTGGTAAATATAAAATACACCACCCGTCTGCTTTCAAATATTTTTCTGTATTATAAAAGTTGCATTTAAATACGATCTCACTCTTTACAGAAATAAATAAAATAGCACAGTAACAGCATTGTCTGTGATACACCGAAAAAAGAGTGGCGGAGAACAGAACACAATTTGCAACATTAACATGTGATTAAGGCACCGGAATCTCCTTTCCTACTCTGACTGAATATTCTCGTACACAATCAGCTCCCACACTTATGTAATTACCTTATCTGTTCGGCCGAGTTTTCTTCAGCTGTTTTCTTTCTGAATGTGGCTCCCTTGAAGATTAACCCCAGTGAAAAGGAGCGCCTTTCCTTCTCAAACCGGGGTCATTGCCTGGAACTCTCAGCTTTTTCAGCAGAAATGCTCCAACCAGGAAAAAATAGGTCCTTCTCCCAGCTCTCCAAATCTCCACTCCCCTCCTTCCTCCTCAAACTCCCCCCAGCAAAATTCTGATCACTCCCTCTAGCATGATACTTGCTATGACGCTGCTCCAATCAGAATCAATCATGCCATCTCCTCCTTCTCTACACAATGGCTCATTTTTATAGTAATACTTTGTAACCAACTGATTTCCTGTTCTTTCGAGCTCTTTTGCTTCCTGTAGTTATCTGGACAGGGCAGCAGAGAAAACGAAAAAAAAAAAAAATGGATGTGCGTTTAAAAGTTCACTTTCAGAATAGGCCTATTTCTGCAGTGGAGACACATTTTTATTAGTGGATTATGTTAACTTCAGTTTCATTAGTCAGGTTAGTTATGAGTAATGTTAGTTATTAATTTTCAAATGTGTCTCTCGCACCATAGGCATTTCAGGTGAAAAATAGTGTGCATTTTTGAATGTGCACGTGTGCTTTTAACTGTAAAAATAGATTTGCATCTTATATGTTAAAATCGTTTTTGACTGAATAGCCTGTCTTTCCTTGTTAATCTGGTAACACATATAGCAATGCACCGCACCCTTGTGGTGGTGCTGCATAAAAAAGAAATTGCTACCTGTGCAGTAGTGCTGTACTCTGTGCTGTAACACGCCAAATATCCTTACATACCCTCCTTTTGTTTTTAGAACTTGGCTACAATCCAAGCCAATTCCTAAAAACAACTTGTTCTTTCTTTTTTCTTTTAAAATGCATGTGTATTGGGATATCTTTCTCTTCCTGACGTAGCTAGTAAAATCAGTAACATTTTCATTTTTACTGATAGCACAATCAACCATCCACCCATGATTAGCACCAGGATAGCCAAACCCACTATTGAGCATTCCCCCCAGGTTTCCCAATTAAATCTTTCCACTTCTATTATGCCCAGATTACTAATTGTAATATTGTTTTTTCTCAAATTCATTTTTATAACATGTCTTTCTTTGTGATTCAATAAATATTCCACATCCGGATCTATTGGAAAAGTATCCCTTTGAAAAAAATCGATATTTTCCACTTGGCTTTCCCAAACATCATTTGTTACATGAAACAATGTTAATCCCCCAATTGACACAATTGCATCCTTTGGAACCTGTAAATAAAAAACATTATATTTCACCTGTTTAACCACGTATGTTCCATGGTTTAAATGTACTACCGTCATGTTCTTTAAGCAGGTGCTGACCAACCATTTACCTCTGACCATCTTAGCCTGTGCCATTTCTTCACTCCCCATATTACTAATAATCACTTCACATCCCTCTGATATACTTGGGTCAGATTTCAAACCACAAATAGCATCTGTGGCATCAGGAACAAACGGTTTACCTGGACACATATAATTTTGTTCTTTAAATGTTACACATGTTTCCAGGTTTGGTATTAAATAAACTTCAGGTTCCCATGACTGAAATGCCACCACTTCTGGAATCTTAATCTTAATGAATTTGTCCTCTTGCCAAAATCCCACGTTGTGTACCCACTTCGTTTGATAAATAAGTTCAGGGGCTACATATGGGATGCATAGCAAAAATCCGATCTCTAGTCTTTCCAAGTCCACATATAACGGCATTGCATTGCCCATTTCGAATGCAATTTTTACCTGTATTATGTCAATTTCCCTCCTGGTCAATCTTTCTATCATTTGACGAATGATATCCTGCGAAACAAAATACAATGGAATATGTCCTTGAATCAATTGTGAAACTGCAGTTTGAACTTCTCTCATATAATTTGTCAATAGTCTATCAACAGGACTCATTATGTTCAATATTTCATTTAAAGTTCTGTCATGCTTAAGTATTATTTTAGTCGCCCGTTGCATTACATCCCCTTGTTCATTTAGAATGATTGCAGTTTCATTTATGAATCTTACTTGTTCATCCAGTCCCCCTCTAATTCCATCTAATGTTTTTTGTATTATTTCTAGGTCAATACTCAGTTGTTGTGCTTTAGTACTCAGTGTTCCTACCGAAATAGAATTGGCTGTTGATATTGTGGTACCTATTATTGCTCCAACTATAGACATTACCATTCATATCGCGAGCATCACCGCACCTCTCTTTCCTCTCTTCTTCTTAATGTCTGCTGAATTCACGAATGTTTTTTCCAATTGCATTAATATATCTCTTATTGACTGCTTAGTGTCCTCTTTTCTTATTTCAGCCACTCTTTAGTCTGTTCAATCTTAATTCCGGTATTGTTCAAGTGTTTTTCAATCAAAATCTCAGGATTTAATGGTATGTATATATTTTGGAAAATCATCCTTCTATCACTCATGATGAATCCTGGTGCCTCTTCCACCGCAATACCAGATGCTGGTCCAGGTTCAATGACAACCTGTGCTTCTGAATTCTTGAAGATCCATCCAAATATCATCATCATTAACCATATCATCGGTATCATCTTCAATGCTGATCATTTTGCAGCCTTGGTCTTCACCCCTCTTTGGGGCTTTCTCGGAATCCGTCCACATGGGCTCCAGGACTCCATCGTCTCCCGTGGGCTCTGATCCCGGAACCACCGACCAAATAATGTTAATTTTCTTATCAAAATAGAAAATAAACAAATTAAGTACATAGCACAATATTAACTTCACCCTTTTGCCAAAAATAAAACATGCTTGGTAAAAATATTTCATTTTTTTTTTCTCTTTTTTTTTTTTTTTTTAAATTAAACACAAGTTAAAAAAAAAACAAGCAGATATAAAACAGTATTCAATATTTAACACATTTTCTCTCTGCACACCAACCATGAGCTTCCGTTATATGTGCATTTATTTATTTATTTATTTATTTATTTTATATTATACATTTTTACATATACTACGGTGTTTATGTGCCATCATAACAATCAACGTTTTAACTCCTTTGTCACTGCCTCCTGATTGCACCCATTTATTTTCTCTTTTTGTGTTCAAGGGACTTTATCTGTTTCTACATGCTCAAGCTGCCTGATCTCATGTCTGGGATGGCATGGTTTGATTTGATTTACATGGACAAACTGCTCTATTGCTGTTTCACCTTCATTTTTCAAAATTTTATAAACTACAGGAGAGACCTTATCTATAATTCGAAATGGCCCCTGCCAGGCTGCTAGAAATTTAGAATTTTTCTGTTTACTTTTTCCAAAATGAAACTTGTACACCTGATCCCCTACACTGTATTCCTTTACTGATGTCTTTTTATCATAATACGATTTTGCACTGTCAGCAGCTCTTTCCAGATTTCTCTGCACAAAAGCAAATGCATGTTGCAAATGCCTCCTCAGTTCATCAATATATTCATGAACTGTGGATGCACTCACAAGGGTTTGCTCATGTGTTCTGTATAGTAGGTGTTGTGGTAACACCATTTTCCTACCTGTTAAGACCTCATGGGGGCTAACACCTGTTGCTTTGGCAGGAGTCGACCTGATTGCCATCAAAACCAACGGTAAACGTAAATCCCAGCTGGAACCTGCTTCTGCCACAAATTTCTTTAAAATATCCACAACAGACCTATTGCTTCTTTCAACTGTACCTGAAGACGCCGCCCGATATGCGATATGTAGTTTCCTTTTCACACCTATTATTTGCCATACCTTACTCATTAGAGTACTTGTGAAATGACTTCCTCTGTCTGACTCAATTCTTTGTGGCAACCCAAACCTTGAGAACACATGGTTCACCAACAATGTGGCTGCTGTTTGCGCACTACAATCTGGTGCAGGAATGCATTCAATCCACTTCGACATCAAACATACCACACTCAAAATATAACAGTGTCCCCTGCTCGACCTTTTTAAAGGACCTACATAGTCTATTGGCAAATCTGACCATGGGAGAGTTAGGCCTCTTTTCATCAAGGGTGCTCTATGCATTGCTGAAGCAGGTTTAAATTGGGCGCATACTAGACATCCTCTAGTATATAATTCCACATCTTGGGACATATGTGGCCAGTAAGCATAATCTTTTAGTATTTCTAATGTTTTTTGTGATCCTCTATGGCCTGCGGTTATGGCATCATGTGCATGGTGTAGCACTAGTCCTCTGAATGAAAGGGGTACTACCCACTGTATTTGTCCTGTTATGGACTCTCTAATCATGAGTCCATCCTGTAATCTAATTCGTGTTTTGTTCTTTAATAGCACCCTCAACTCTTCTTTTCCCATACAATCATTTTCTGTTAAAGGATTTTGTTCGGGGTCTATCAAATGATTATAATAGATTCCCAAAATTTGATCATTCTTTTGTGCCTCAATCAAATCTTGGTCTGGTGTGTCATGACTCCACTGCACCACCGGTTGATCTACCTCCTTTGGTGCTTTACAACGTGTGACTGCATCAATTTGTATTTCACCCATTAAATAATCAATAGGTAGCAATTCTCCCATCACAGCCCCAATCTTAGCCAGGTAGTCTGCCTTATCATTTCCCTCCTTATCCTCTCCTGGTGTTTTTAAATGCCCACAAATTTTTCTCCAGTATATTGTTAACTTATTCTCTGACACCAATTTGTCTATGGCTTGTATCATTTTTCCATGCTTAAGTGGCTTTTTGTTATATGTAACCATGCCTCTTGCTTTCCAACCAGGCAAATACTCCACAAAGCTATTCCGTGCATAGTCAGAATCAGTCACCAGGACAATTTCACTGAACTTTTTATCAACTGCAGTAGCAATTGCTTTATAAATGGCTGCCAATTCCGCCACCTGACTGCTCCTATCTCCAATCCTCATCCCTATACTGGGGACACCTTCACATTTCAACCAGACATTTCCTATTCCTGCCACTAACTGTTTATTACTGTCATTTTCAATGTGAGAAGCACAACCATCCATGTATACAGTTGGCAAATCCTTGCATGTTTTTTCATCAAAAGCTTTGTGTGGTGATTGTTCAAATTCCTGGAAACTAGTTTCTACTTCCATTTCATTTGGTATTTGTTCAGCTGCACAGTCATGTAAGTCAGCTAACCCTTGAGCAATTGGGTTCTTTTTATTTTGTCCATATCTCACTTCTACGGGAAAACCTTGTAATGCTAGCGTCCATGAAGTGATTCTGGATTGCGCTAGATTACCTGATCTAATTCTTTTACTCTCTAAAAATTGCAAAGGTTGATGATTTGTTTCAATAATTACCTTTTCTCCCTGAACAATGGGGCGGAAATGTTGTAGCACCCACACAGTGGTTAATAGGGCCTTTTCAGATTCATTAAATTTAATTTCAACTTGGGAAAATGCCTTACTTGCATATGCAATGGTTTTGTGATTCAAATCGTGTTTTTGTGATAACACTGCTGACATACAATGTTCAGAAAAACCTATTTCTATAAAGAAATCCCTGTCCTTTATGGGGTATGCTAAACATGGTGCCTTTACAAGACATTCCTTTAATTTAGCCACTGCATCAGACTGCCCTTTTTCCCACTTCCAGGGAGTATTCAGTTTAAGCAGTTTAGTCAATGGTTGAGTGATTTCTGCATAATTTTCAATGAACTTTCTGTTATAGCCTGTCACCCCTAATAAACTTTTTACTCCTTTCACATTTTTAGGATCTTTTAATCTTTGTATGGCCTCTATTTTCTTCTTTTGTCGATTTAGCCCATGTTCAGTCACTTCATGCCCTAGAAAGTTCACTTTTTTCTTGCACCATTGTGCTTTTTGCAAAGATACTTTGGCGCCTGCTTTCTGCAATTGGCCAAGTACACGTCTTATTTCATCAAAATGGCTTTTCAGGCTTTCATTTTTTATCAGGACATCGTCCACATAAACTATTGTTCCTCTTTCCGCTGCATCCGGCATGGCCTTTCTCAAAAATATGCCAAATTCACTCCCACTATTGATGTACCCGAACGGAGCTCTGAGCCAGGCATATTGAGTCCTGTCAAATGTAAAGGAAAATAAATGTTGTATCTCCTCTGCCAATGGCACGCACCAATATCCAGAGGTGAGATCTAATGTGGTAAATACATTTGAACCATGTACCTGAGCTAGGCCCTGATCAATGAATGGCAGTGGCCATCTAGATCTTGGTACTCTTTTATTTAACTCTCTCAAGTCTGCACACAGCCGCCATTGACCATTTGGCTTTAACACACCTAAAATAGGTGTATTGGATGTGCTATGAATGGGTCTGATGATTCCCCGCAATTCCAAATTTTTAATAATCTCTGCCAATGATTCTAAACATGCCAGCGGTAGTCTATACTGGCGTACAAACACTGGGTTTCTGCTACACCCTTCTGGTAGTGTGGCCACATGTAAATCAGTTAAACCACAATCATAAGCATCTTTTGCAAATACATCCTTAAACTCCATAAATATCTCCCTCAGATTGTCCCTCTCTTCATTGCATTCACATGCATCCGCTAAGGAGATCTGCTCTTCTACCATTTTGGAAAATTCTGGAAAATCTTCTGGTAAGGGAATCTCGGCGCTTTCCTCTAAATGTGTGGCTGTGTCTTTTTGTAAAGCTGCCACTTTTAAATATTTTGGCATATCAGCTTCCACTTCAATGGGCTGATTTTCTGTTTCATTTTCATTTAAATTAAATATTATGCAATCCTCTTGATGGCAGCACACTGTCTCATTTGAATCATAAGGATACACAGAATGAATTTTAAATATTCCTTTGGGCTGAGAGTCCAGGTGTTCTGGCAACTCGCCCTTGGCATCTACATATTTTTCAGGAATATTCCCAATCACCATGTTATTTAAATCTGCCGTATAATGTTATTTTTGTATGGCCATTCCTAATGGGGAGTTTTCCTCTAAATGAATATCCTGACAACCTTTATTATTTACCATGATTTTTACAGATCCTTCACCAATGTCTACCAATGGAATGTATTCATAATACAGGCCTTGCTGTTTTATGGATTCATTCAGGCATACAAATGCATCAGAGCCTTCATCTGCTGTCCATTTTTGCATTTCAGTGTTATTGCAAACTGTTTTGTAAATGCAGGAATAATAGTATCTTTCCTCATTTGTAATTCGATTGCATAAGGAACCAGTTGTGCACAATGATAAGCCCTTCTTTTGTCTTCAAATTCAGGTGCCGGACCACCTAGGCGTGACCATATTTTTTGATTAAGGAAATCTAACACCATACACATTCTGTGCATGATGTCATTGCCCATGTAGAATTCATTTTGTGCTCCACTCACTATCCAGACATTATGGTAAATTGTTTTCTGCCCAATGCTACTTTTAAGCATGCATCTGCCTGCAATTCGGTTTTCAAAGTCTGGACTGTCCAACCCAGAAACATATTGGTTTTTAACCCTAAATCTCGGGATTTCTTCCCTTTCCATTATTTTTTGCAACAATTTCTCATTAATGAAACTCCTTTCAGTTTCAAGCGCTAAAGTGGCTTTTATTGTTTTAAAATAGTCATTTATACCAACATGAACCCATGGTTGCTCATCTTCCATGTGTATTTCTGCCAGAGTGGTAATGTGTTTTTCTGAATCTGTTTTAGGAACAATATTCTGTTTGCACGTTTTCTCTTTTAAATAAAAACGTAATGTGTGCTCATCTATGGCAGTCTGCCAATCTTTCCTTGGGTCCAAGTATATTTGTACAGGTAGTTTTTCATTGTCGCTCTGCATTTTGTCTTGACACATTAATATGACAGTGACACTAGGTATTCAGCTATTCTGGAGATATACCTCCACAGCATCATTTGTTTTGGCAACGGTGTGACATTCATTTATATTGCTGTTTTGTGATTTTAGTTTCTTAGGCCTCAATGGTTTTTTGGTTAAGGACCACAGCACTCCATTCACCCCATGTATGAGAGGAGACAATCTTTTCAGGCAATCTGTCCCCATCAGAAATGGAATTTCACAAATAGATGTGATCAATACCTCTTGTTTCATTCTGTGCTTTCCTATTTTTATGTCAACCTCAGTTACACCTATGATGGGCACCTCCTCCCCATTAAAGTTATGCATTGGGCCTTGATTTTCCTTCACTGTGATCTGACTCTGTGGAGGTCTCCCTTCATTGATACTCTTTACCAGCTCCTTGGACATAATTGTGGCCTGTGCGCCAGTGTCAATCATAGCAAAGGTGTGGCATTTTTCTTCTACAGTGATGGGTGCATAATATCTGTCCTCAACTTCCTCTAATACACATAAGAAATGTGAATTCTTACTGATTTCAGGGCTCACCTTTCTCAGGTCTTTTTCACTTTTGGCTAAGCACATTGGTAAATGAAAAGACATTTTTCCCTCCTTTTTACCCATTTCTGTGCGAGAGATTTTATTCATTTCTCCATGTTCAGAGGTTTTTTGGAGTGTGGCCACTGTTCGCCCATCCATCTGGGTAACATCAGAGACCACATTACAATCCTCCAACTGAACATGTGTAACAACATCATTCAGCAATTTGTCATTTTTTAATTCTGTGCATTTGTGATCATTTAGTGTGATACCAGCCCTTTCAGCCTCTTCAAAAATATGTGGCTCAAAGAATTCTTCAGGTGATTGACTTGTACCCTCCTTTTGAGTACCTCCTTTTTTTGTCTGTGTTTGGTCATTGTTTTGCTTGCCCAGGGAAGGAGCTATAGCATCCCCACTTACTCCCTGTTCACTGGTATTCCCCATGCATGAATCATTTTTCTTAAATCTGTCCCTTTGTTCTTTTGGAATTCCTAATGTTTCTTTTTCATTTGTGCAAATCTTTACTGTTTTATTTAGCTCTAGGTTAAATTGTACCTCTTTTTTAGAAGTATTTGCACTTTCTGTCACAAGTTCATTTACGGGCACTTTCATTTTTAATCCATTAGGCATCTCAGAGTCGTTATGCAAAATTATATCAGAGCAATCTGTCATTTTGGCATTGCAGTTATCATGAGCACTTTTCGGAAGCCCCCCGGTCATTGCTATGGCCATCAGCCCCCTCTTTGGAAGGTTGTTTTTGCGCTGTATAGAGCTTTCCTATTTGCTCAGCTAACATTTTCACTTGGGCCTCAAGGCACTAGAACCTTTCCATCTCTCTAGGATCCTCTTTCTGTGGCCTAGGTCGATATTGGTTGTTTTCCCCCTGATTGGATCTATTCTGATACCTCTCAGGTGATTGATGTCGGTTGGGATGGTTTCTGAACTCTTGATTCATTTGTGGAGGGGAGCGGGTTGCACCCATCCTTTGATTATAGTCCCCTGGTGGGGAATCATTGCACTGGCGTGGATTGTAGTTCACGTTTTGCCTCATGTCCTGTCTCTCAGATTGTGGGTACTGGCCCCTAGGTTGATTTCCATTATCAGTAAATCGATCCACATATCGGGGCCTATCCTGATTACCATATATCATGGTGCTGGGATCAAATCTGCTCTGTGTCCCCAATGACTGGTAGGGACCATCATTTCTTTGATCTTGATTTTGTCTCTGGTTATTGTTCATACCTGCCATATCAGGCCGGTATCCTACCCGGGGTCTGTCCCCTAAATACCTAGGGCTGATGTAGCTCTCTCTATTACTAGGATCATGTGATTGGAACATTGGTACAGGAAATGGCGATCTTTGTTGATTACCCCTTTGTTCAGGTGTCACATTATTTATACCTTGGCTTTGAGCAGACTCAAGGGACATTTTGGCTGACCTGATTTTCATTACTGTGGCTGAGGGTTCTTTAGATTTAGGTGTAGTATCTTTCATTTTATCACTTTCTCTACCCTGACAATAGAGTACCTCATATAGTTTTGTGCTTTGATGTACAATCCATTCAAGGGACTTGTCACGGTCAAATTCACGGACCAATTGGGATATGATGTCTTTCTGTAGCCCATAGAAGTATGCAGTTTTAAACTCATTGGAATTAGAGTCAAAAGATACATCAAAGCGAGAAAATGCTCTTTTTAAGTCTTGTAAAAATTGGCGAGGAGATGTATTAGGTCCAGCAGTAATTGTGTATGCGACTTTCTTTGCCTCCTGCAATGACTGAAAAGGAGAAAAATGACGCCTAATTTCTTTTTCAAACTCCAGCCATGTCATATTCTGCTGTTCATTTAATCCCCTTATGATGCTGGCCGTCGGGGCATCCAAAGTTAAATGAAAATATTGTCTGTACTGTTCCTTAGGTATCTTGAGTGCTTTAAAAATGTCATGCACCGCTTCTAAGTGATACTCAATGCAGCATTCACCTCCCTTTTTAAATGGTTTGATCAGGGCTTTAATGGATTTCATTATTTTTATGGGGCTACTTGTTGCAATGCATGGAATTGCACTATTTTGTGATTCAATCCTGTTTTCAGGTGTATGAGATTGGTGGCTGCCCCCAATGGGAGTATCAAATCCCCCAAGTGCGCTGCAACCAAGTTCAGTCACCGACCCAGTCACTGGAGCACTAGCTCTTTGGGCAGAGCTAGAATTCACCTCCACTCCATTGAATGTGGTACCCTGCCGCCTCTCCTGGGACCTGGGAATGCACATTTGCTGTTCTAAGTCCTTACACTTTTTAAGGAGTCTGTTGGCTTCATCTTGCAAATAGTTGTTTTCACCATTCATCTTATTAATCACCTCCTGCATGTCGCACATTTGCATTTGGCATTCATTGAACTCTTTATTTCTCTTGTCTCTTTCTTGAATCATTTTAATCATTTCTTGTTCTGCACTCTGGAGATCACCTTCTTTTTCACAATGTTCTTTTTGTAAAATCTGCATCTCTGAAACAACCTCATCTTTATCCCGTCTAATGTGATCCTCTAAGGCTTTTAAGTGTGCCAATTCTTGCTCACTATCTTCAAATTGTTTCTTGCTTTTGGATAACTGAGTATCAAAGTCTCTGCATTTTAATTGCATGTCTTTTTGGCATACATCCAATTCTGCTCTCAACATTTCCTGATTTTTACTTGCCCCATCTAATTCAGTCTTTAACCTGTTAATTAGCTGAGTATCATTCTCTTGCATTCGCAGGGACTTGTTTAAAATAAACCATATTTTGCCGCATAGCCCTATTAAACAGTCTTTCTCTGCACTTTTATCGGCTGCATTCAATAATCTTGTAAGGCAGACCTGAATTATGCTGCCTTCTGCAAAAATATTGTCTAGTTTTTCTTTCTGCACCTCACCCTGAATGCGGTTACTCCATTCTAACGTGCTATTTGACGACCAATTCCCATGTGCAAAGAACTTTGCCTCTAAATATTGCACTAGATCTGAGAATGTGGTTTCCCTTTGTGACATTCTGACATTTGTTTTTAGTGGCACACTGCTATTATGAAATGGGTTCCTTTTAATGTGCAAATGGCAGTGTGAGACACACTTGCCACGCCCAGTAGGTACTCTATGATCACTTTCCCGGCCTGCAACGCACCATAAATATGTAGGGTATTTTGTGGAGATTTGGGGCCTGACGGTATTTTATTACCGCCGAAAAATAACTTAGCAATAATCACTCCTTGTATTCAGATTGGGCCATGTGCAACAATAATACAGTGGACATGCATTATTTCAGCACCCAGACATGCATATTTGGTATGCGTGGTTGGTATGCGTGGTTGGTGGTATTTTGGTGAGCATAATTCCCTTGTTTTATTTGTGGCCCCAATGTCCAGAATCCCTTATCTTTGCTTAGATTTTTCGTGTAATCACTAGAGAGACCTCAGACCTACATTTTAGGAATACCACATTTTCAGTGTTAGTGTTAGTGTGCCACCATGGGTGATCTCACTGACTTATTTACGACAGAGAGCTATATGTGGTAATTTTGTGGTAATTTCCACTACCTTATATACGGTAGGGAACTATGTTCAGAGAGTCCCTCTTCCCGTTGGCTCATGTACCTCCAACGAGCTATGCTACAAACAATCACTCTCAACTGTCCATACTGAATATGATCATGCACACATCTGTCTTAAAATGACAATTGCATTGTTTAAAAATCTCCCCTCATCATCAGCACTGTATTGGTAAATATAAAATACACCACCCGTCTGCTTTCAAATATTTTTCTGTATTATAAAAGTTGCATTTAAATACGATCTCACTCTTTACAGAAATAAATAAAATAGCACAGTAACAGCATTGTCTGTGATACACCGAAAAAAGAGTGGCGGAGAACAGAACACAATTTGCAACATTAACATGTGATTAAGGCACCGGAATCTCCTTTCCTACTCTGACTGAATATTCTCGTACACACTCAGCTCCCACACTTATGTAATTACCTTATCTGTTCGGCCGAGTTTTCTTCAGCTGTTCTCTTTCTGAATGTGGCTCCCTTGAAGATTAACCCCAGTGAAAAGGAGCGCCTTTCCTTCTCAAACCGGGGTCATTGCCTGGAACTCTCAGCTTTTTCAGCAGAAATGCTCCAACCAGGAAAAAATAGGTCCTTCTCCCAGCTCTCCAAATCTCCACTCCCCTCCTTCCTCCTCAAACTCCCCCCAGCAAAACTCTGATCACTCCCTCTAGCATGATACTTGCTCCAATCAGAATCAATCATGCCATCTCCTCCTTCTCTACACAATGGCTCATTTTTATAGTAATACTTTGTAACCAACTGATTTCCTGTTCTTTCGAGCTCTTTTGCTTCCTGTAGTTATCTGGACAGGGCAGCAGGGAAAACGAAAATAAAAAAATGGATGTGCGTTTAAAAGTTCACTTTCAGAATAGGCCTATTTCTGCAGTGGAGACACATTTTTATTAGTGGATTATGTTAACTTCAGTTTCATTAGTCAGGTTAGTTATGAGTAATGTTAGTTATTAATTTTCAAATGTGTCTCTCGCACCATAGGCATTTCAGGTGAAAAATAGTGTGCATTTTTGAATGTGCACGTGTGCTTTTAACTGTAAAAATAGATTTGCATCTTATATGTTAAAATCGTTTTTGACTGAATAGCCTGTCTTTCCTTGTTAATCTGGTAACACATATAGCAATGCACCGCACCCTTGTGGTGGTGCTGCGTAAAAAAGAAATTGCTACCTGTGCAGTAGTGCTGTACTCTGTGCTGTAACACGCCAAATATCCTTACAAGACCTGATCTATGCTGATGAAAAACATATGGGAGGCCAGTTAAAATCACCTGTGTGCATGGGGATCAGGAGGTGTATCCCAGACTCCAGTAACCATTAAGATCATGGGCAGAGAAACCCTTATTAGCTCAGCCGTCTTCCCTGGCGTCCAAGAGGAGACAAATATTGGTTCAGACTTCCCTAGATTTGGGAAAATCATGTAATAAATAAATAAAACAGGACAGATATCCTTGATGTTATCACCTCTCCCCAAGGGGGTGCCCCATCCCATTAGGCCAGGCAGGTTAGGCTGTTAGCCGATAGTCCCTGTGAGGGTGGTACTCAGTGGGAGGATCTCATGGGCAGGGACGCCACCTGTGCGACTAGAGACGACTATCCAGGGAGAATATGGTATACTTCTGGTCTGTGGTATACTGTGGTCTGTTAGAATCCGTACCACTGTACCCTGAATGAGAGGCAGAAAAGACTTCAGAGCCCAGTGTACTGCTTTCAACTCCAGAATGTTGATGTGCAACGAAACCACCTTGAGGCACCATAAGCCCTGAAACTGGTCGAGGTGGGCCCACCACACCATCTGGATAGCGTCTGTCTTGGTTGTGTACTGAAAATCCGGCTACATCAGGGGCATGCCACTCACTATGTTGTCGGAGAGATTCCACCACCGCAGGGCCTCTGCCAGGGCCTGGGACATGACAACCTTGTCAGACCCGGAACCGAGGCTCTGTGAACACATGGATGAGAAACTCCTGCACTGGCGGCATAAACAGTTGACAATTCGGGAACAGCTATATAAATCCCTATAACATAAATGGTGGAAAAGACAGAAACAGCCATGAGAAGATCCTCCTTGGCCCGGCACCATCGCCACCACAAGGCCGAAATCCGGAAAGCTAAAAAAGCCCATTACAACCACCAAATCCTAAACTGTAAAAACCCCAGCAAAGAACTTCACAAAATCATCGCCAAATTCACCAGACCATCATGTACCACTACCCTTCCCACTCCCTCCCAATCACTGTGCGACTCACTCTCTCTACACTTTTCCACCACAGCTCTCGAAAGAACAAACTCTCTAACCAACAAACTAGCTCTCTACACCCACCATGCAATGCACCCACCGTACCTGCCATCCCACCGCCTCTGCCTGCAAACCATCCAGCTCCCCACTCGACCACTGTCCAGCCACAACCCTCAAAGAAATGTTCGCATCTTCCTGCGCAGGAGAACACGCAAGAATAATCATAAACGAGTCCCTCTTCTCAGGAATTTTTCCTGATGCGTTCAAAATGCGCATGCCAAGCCTCTTCTAAAAAAACCTTCCCTCAACCCTCTCGGGCCCAAAAACTACCACCCCATCTCAAACAGCAAGTTCCTTGCCAAACTCATTGACCAAACCGCCTACTCCCAACTAAATGCTTTTGTCAAAGCCAGCAATCTCCTAGACCCCGCTCAGTCAGGTTTCAGAGCCCGACACAGAACCGAAACCACCCTAACCTCAATCTGGGATGACCTTAAAAACACTGCTAATTCTATGGGATGCACCGCACTAATACTTCTTGACCTATCCACCGCCATTCGACACAATCAACCGCTCAATCCTCCTTGACCGCCTCCACTCCCTGGGACTCCGCGGAATCACTCTCAAATGGATAGCATCCTTCCTCTGCAATAGGAACCAAATAAACCTACTCTCCACCTATGCTTCCCACGCCCAACGAGTCAACACTGGAGTTCCACAAGGAGCATGCCTATCAGCCCTCCTGTTTAACCTCTATACATCCTCCCTCCCACAAATAATCCGCTCGCACAATATCCTGTGCTATAACCATGCCGATGACACACAACTAATCCTAAAACTCCTGAATTCAAAACCCAACTGCCAACCCGACCTCGCTTCCTGCCTCCTCGACATAGATCACTGGATGACCACAAACCACCTCTTGCTAAACCCCTCCAAAACTGAAATCATGGTATGCGGCAACACTGAACTTCTTCCTCACCCGCTACCCTGGCCATCTGCCATGGGCAATTCCCTGCTGACACCCTCAAATTTAGCAAAAAACTTGGATGCACCCAAGACTCAGACCTAACCCTCTCGCTCCAAGTCAACAATGACTCCAAGTCCTGCTACTACTACCTTAAAACTCTTAGCACATTTTTCCATACCTCTCATTTCACAACACACTTTCTGCGGTCCAATCAATTGGTAAGTCAAGACTTGACTATGCTAACCCCCTCTACCTTGGAGTCCACGCGTACCAACTGACTAAACTACAAAGAGCACAAAACGTCGCAGCCAAACTGCTCCTAGCACTTGGCCCAAGAAATCATATCTCCCCAGCCCTCAAAACTCTGCACTGGCTTTGAGTTGCCCGAAGGGTGACCTTCAAAACCTTATGCATCTTCCACCGAGCAATGCATAAAACCAGACCTCAATATCTTCAAGACAAACTAAAACCATACCATCCTCCACGCACTCTAAGATCAAGCTTTGCCGGCCTCCTAGTCATACCAAAAACCAACTCAGTCAGGTTATCATTCTCAGCCCTGGCGCCCACTCTGTGGAACGCACTTCCACCCAACATCTGACTTACTGAGTACCTCGTGTCTTTCCGCAAATTACTGAATAAATGTCTCTTTCCTTTAAAATCGACTCTTAACTCGAACTGGATAACAGCAATCAATGACCTAGCCCAAAGCTGCTTTATCAAAAATAACAATCCAGCATCATGATCTGAGCGAGAAAGCAGAAACTAATAACCGCCAATGTAAATTAAAATGGATAAACTGAATAGAACGAGTGAAGTGGATGAAAGTAGTGAAGTGGATGAGAGGAATAAACTAGATGAAAGAAGTAAAGTGGATGAAACTAAGGAAATGCATGAAATCAATGAAATGGAAGAGAGGAATGAAGTGGACGAGAGAAATAAAGTGGACAAGAGGATGGAAAGGATGAGTACATGATACGGATGGTGTGCACAGAATAGATAGAGTGCATGAAACAGATAGATGGCCAGGAATGAACGGGACAAATGGAATAGATGAATCAAGTGCATGACATGGATGGAGTGCATGGGACGGATGGAGTGCATGGGACGGATGGAGTGCATGGGACGGATGGTGTGCATGGGACAGATGGAGTGCATGGGACAGACAACATGGGTAGAACGGATGAAGTGGGTATAACAAATGAAGTGGGTAGAATGGATGAAGAGTGTGGAGCGGATGAAGATTGTGGAGCAGTTGAAGAGTGTGGAGTGGATGGAATGCATGGATCGGAATGAACAGATGGAGTACATAGAACTGAAGTACATGCTGGAGTACATGCGATGAATGGAATGCATGGAACAGTTAGAGGGCATGGAATGGACAATGTGCAAGAATGGTTGGAGTGCAGGGAACGGTTGGAGTGCAGGGAACGGTTGCAGTGCGTGAAATGGTTGGAGTGTGTGGAACGGTTGGAGTGCGTGGAACGGCTGGAGTGTGTGGAATGGTTGGAGTGCGTGAAACAGTTGGAGTGCGTGGAACGGTTGGAGTGTGTGCAAGGGTTAGAATGCATGGAACGGTTGGAGTGGATGGAACGGTTGGAGTGCATGGAATGCTTGGAGCATGAAAGCACTCGATCTCAAGCACCTACTGAAAACCACCATATCACATCACCACGCTTACTCTCTTCTATACACCAACACTCAAGTAGAACACAGTGATACTATGACACATTTGGTATAGCTGTTCTCATACCAACACCTGACACATACTCCCCATCATCCTAACTAAACACAGCTGGCTACACACCCACCAGCATGGACGTTCTCCTCAGGCCTAACGCAGCCAGAATCAGTCTAGTATCACCCTGCCAGAACGAACACATACTCCTAATCTCCCAACCACCACACATACCGCTAAGAAGCAGCTATTTTACGAGTGCCACACCTGCTTCACACATATCCGGTGCACACACTCACCTTTTTACTCTCTCTCTCTCTCTATACTGACTTGAACTACGGTTCCCGAGGGTGTCCAACCTACCAGCACCTTGAAATCATACCAATGGTACATAAGGCGCTATATAAATGCAAAGTAACATAACATAACATAACTTCCCCTCAATCCCACTCACCTAACACTTCTTTACCTTGCCATCACATGTACATGTGTCATGTACATAATAGAACCAGTACTGAGATGATGAAGAACATAGTAAACCCAAGAGAGAGCTGTGGTAAAGGTACGGAGATGAAGAAATCCACGTCTACCTTAGAGAGATCTCACACCGAAATACTGAGGAGGAGGAGGAAGTGCAGAGGAATCAATAGCAATCCTCAAAACACCATGCAGTAGTCTGTTTCAAGAGTCCTGATTGGTCACACCCAATGCAAAATAGAAGAAGGAAATCTAAACAGGCAGAGAGACTCGCCCTGGAGGAACCACAAGTGCAAACGCTGACCGGAGTTAACGAAGCAACACAGTTTGTTTGGGCATCAGGAACGACATATTAGGTTTGTGTGAGTGAAAATCCAATAGTACATTGATGACAAAAATGTGAACAGGTGCATTTGTGTACTACAGTTTCAAAAGAGTAGATCATATCTGATTGAAGTGATCATGTTTAAGGTGTGGTTTGGGTGGTATTGCCACCACATTGCCTTTTTCATCAGTCAGATTTTAATTGGTAGTAGAAGATGCACTAAGGACTTCTAGCGATATCACTGGAGAACTCTCTCCTCTCAAGCGGGCGCCTTGAGGAACGGAATAGCAATCTTGTGTATACTAGGCTGGAAGAATATGTGAAGGGCAGTAAATGATAGGCTAAAACTGGATGCACTCATGCAATCTGTGGTAAGGGAGCAGGGGTCGATTTGTTGATGCTATTACAATACTGCCACGCCTAACCTGGCAGTTTTCAATACTCATGTCCATCTCATCTACATTTGACATGCCATCTTGAAATAAGCCATGGTCTTCAACATTCATGATTTAGGAATATGTAATGGTAGTCGGGAGCAATGACAACATGAAGAGACACTTTACAATATATGGGATCACATTATTTCTGTTGGTGAGCCACCAGCTCCCATGCAGAGTCACATGGGGCCGTGGGTCCTGTCCACGTCCACTGATCGCCCATGGTTGATCTGTGACTGCCTCTCCAGGTAAGACTCAGAAAATCTGTGTGTGGCAGCTGCTAGGCCATGGGCCTGATACTACTACCCTGATGTCCTGAAGGTTCTTCCTCTGCTGCCATTATCAATAAAACCTGCTGCTCTTCTGCATTTCAGTGCGTGCAGTGACAGGCCCTTGAGTTTGGACTCTAAAATTCTAATTTTGTTTCTCCCAGTTTGTAATATTTTAACACAATAGATGGATTATAAAGGCACAACAATTGGTATGCATAACAGGTTTTGTTTAACAAAGGATTTTAAAACAACTTGGGTTAACATAGAAATATAAATGATCATAAAATCTGTCTAATATTGTATACACAAAGCCACTCGGCTGAAAGTGTATTAAGAAATAAATAAATAATCTGAAGTTCACTTTCTGAGGTGACCTTTAATGACAATTGATCACTGCACACACTCCAGAGTAAATCCCACCTCTTACAGAGGAGTTGGAAAGCACCATCAACGCTTCTTACTTTTAACAGGTCAGTAGCGTTTCCTTTATTTGACTTTTTATGTATTTCCTTTGCTCCAAATGTTTTTAAACAGTAGTTGTTGCTGCATATTTTATTTCATGTAAAGCTCAATTATCAGCCCGATTATTGAAATCTCCATTGCATTGTCTTTTACATTTGGGAACATCAATCTACGCCATATCGTACAATATTTGTAAGTCAAATGCCTTCATGTATTTCACCAGCTTATACATGTTACTTTCACGTGATAGAACATGCACACCACTGTCAGTTTTTCATTAAAATGCTTGTAAACTCTGAAAAATAAAATCCTGCTGAAACCCTCATTGTTCTGAGATAAAAATATTTTCCAACAAAATTCAATACCAAAGGCTTTGCTAATGAGGAGGTAATGGACCATATTTATCAAATAAAAACAAACAAGAACATCAGCTCATTCTAGGAAGAAGCGTGCATTGCTTGCACAGTGAAATGCCTTTTGGAAATAGCATAGAGTGAACAATGATGCCTCAGACTTTACATTAGCAGCCAGAGCACAAACTTGCTTTAGCCTAGATGATCACAAAATGTTTTCCTCGGGTGCTGGGAGAATTTACAGATGAGCAAAGAACCAAAAATAGCCAGTAAGGCTGGAACAGCAGGAGGCGATGCCAGACAGCCCAGACAATGATGAAGCCAAGGGCAGTCTGGAAATATGCAGGCAGTGTGTTCTTTGCCGAACAGAGCCCAGGACTGTCTCTGAACTGCGTTTGCCTGATAATACATCCAAGACGATTTGTTGCAGTAAATAATGCTTCCTGCAATGAGTGCTCATTTGGCAAAACACAATAGGAAATGAAAGTGAAACGGTAAAGATGTAGACCTGCCAACTCTGTCAATTAACAAGCAGGCCAATACAGCCATTAAGCATTCAAACATGTCTATTTTGCTGCAGCAATTTCAATTATAGTGTGTGGGAAAAATATAGTTGCAAAAAATCGCAGGGAAATTAACAGCGCAGGGAAATAGTTGGGTGTGTGGCACTTATTAAAAGAACTCTTTTCAAAAAGTGTTCCACCGGCAATAAGCTAATATGTCACTCAATAACCTGTGCTCTGAAGCGAACCTTACTGCAGGGGCACATTATGAATCATAAATAAATAAATAACTACATAACCTAAACAATTGGAGAGATCAAACTATCATAGATATCCCCATTGCAGGCTGACACTTTTACAAAACAAGCTTCAGGTAGAAACAATTCCTCTATATATTTGAATATTTTGTTAGGGAGCTGTGAGTCAATTTACCATTTGGTCTGGTGTTGAAATGCATTTACCTAATATACAAATCACCCTCACTGGGCCCAATTCGTGGAATATTTGCCCGGTTCAAAGTGAATTTGCACTGCTGAAAAGTGACTTTGCACTGCCAATGCAAAATCCTGATTCAAGGAATTGTGCAGTGTATTTTTGCTGTGCAAAGTCAGGGCAAAGTCATTTTGAACTGGAAAAATTACTATGTGCTGACTTTGCTCGTACTTTGCACTGCAATCGTCCACTTTGCACAGGTCCATGAATCAGGGTTTGTGTCAGCAGTGCAAAGTCACTTTTCAGCACTGCAAATTCACTTTGAACCGGGCAAATATTCCATGAATCGGGCCCAGTACTGTGTGTTCATGGATTTACAGATTTTCCAAATTTATCATAAAGTGGGGCATTTCCAAAGGAAATATATGTTTTGTTTTTGTACATCCCCATTGGACACCGTACTTACCCCATTTCAGACAGACATCCAGAGTGGGCTAAACATCAGGACAGACTTTCTCCCCTGCTGAGAATGGTGTCCGTTCTGCACTTCTGAGCTCTGAGCACATTACACCAAAACGTCCACATGCTGCATGCCATGTCACTTCCAACATTCTCAAAAGTATTGGAACAGTTGCTTAATGCACTCACGAGACATGCACAATATTACATGTCATTGCTCATCGCACCAGCAGAGCTCCAGGTGACAGCCCAGCTCCCCAATGTGATCGCAGTATTGGACTGTATGCCTGTGGCATTGCTGCCCCCCTTCTCCCAGCAGTGGAGCAAGTTTACTATAAAAACAAACAGAACCATTTCATGAATGTTGATATTGCCTGCAACACAGGCCTCAAGATGAGCCACGTCTGTGCCTGATTCCCAGTATCAACTCATGATGCCATGGTTCTACAGAAAAGCACTCTGCCCGGATGCATGGATAGATTGCTTGGGTATTGGGTATGCAGCAACTGCCAATGAAAAGCGTAGGCGGGCAAGCCAAGGCTAGCACCTGGGAACAAGGGAATTGTAGTGGAGTAATTCAACACACATGTAAGGCATGCATATCCGTATCTTGCCCGGTGCATGATGTACATGGCCACAACGGTGTGTGTTTTCATTGCAGTAGCTTTTGTTGGCCCATGCACACATCAATCATGCCTGCATTACAGGTACCAACATGCGTTGTGCAAGGAGTGTAAAATAGCGTAAAGCAAAGTAAGAAATGGTGCAATGCCACCTTTGGCTACCCAAATTGCAGTGTCATGGACTCTATCACATCATTAAAGGGCTTCTAATTCAGGAGGGATAGGCATGCTCCACACATGCTCAGGACACAATCAACACATATAGCTAGGCAAGGTGCCGTGTTTGGGGGATGATGCAGCTGGGATGGTGTAACGGTGACATGGAAAGCGGGGATGAACACCATTATCATATGGACGGATGAACTGCACACTTTGACCATTCCCATTCCGAGGCAAATGAACTTCAAGTGTGGTAGGGTTATGACACCCATATGAACATGATGTAAGACAGAGTAAACTATCACATAATTCCATGACATTAAGTTATTTAGACCAGCACCTAATCAACAAAAGTGTCTCACAGTTGCAAATAGCAATTCATTCCTTTTGTGTCAGACTGTTTGAATAGTACCCAATGGGGAGTTTTTTGATGAAATGTGATGCAAAATGTGCAATTTAAAGAGTATTTATTCATCAACAATGGTCACAACTACTAGCCACAATGTGCAATTTAAGGAGCATTTATTCAGCAACAATGGTCACAACTACTAGCCACTTAGTGAAGTAACTCATCAAAATAGCCCACTTTGACCAGAAAACTGGCTCACACTAGCATTTTGCATGTTTGGTTCGGCCATGGGCCTATTGCACTATAGGCCAGTCCGAGACTGTTGTAGACCCTCCTGAGTGGAATCCTACACATACATGATGCTATTTGACCATGTTTGTTCTTGGTATAGGGGATCCCAGACATTTGCAGGAATGCTTAGGGACTTGAGGTTTCACCCTAGGTTACCCAGGGTAATCCAGATATGGACCCCTTGCTCACTGTGCTCAGAGGGACACAGCTTTAACTCACTTTTGAGACTCAATAATGATGAAACAGGTGTCTGCCGTTGCTGTTGGTACTCTTTTTCAGAGAAGAATTGATTACCATTTTGCTGCTGGACTGCTGATAGTTCCAATTCAGCGTATGGGCAGTGGATAAGGGTTACGTAGTGGTGGGTGGAGTGCAGTTGGAGAATGTCCACCATGGAAGCAGCAGGAGTGTGTGCAATGGCGGTGAGCACTAGCAAAGGCAGGACTGGGGCAGAGCTATTGGTGGACACAGTGGTGGCAAAAGTTGCAATTTGTTAGCTTGGTCATAGGGCAAGTAGCAGGGCTCAAGCCGAGGGTACACTCGGGGGGACGGAGTCCACCCACTTTTTTCAGAGGGGGGACTCAGTCCCCCCCAGTTAAATGAGAAACAGTGAATGTCCTCTTTGAATTTATGAATTAAAGCTAACCTTGGGGATCAAACCGCAGTCGGCAGATTTGTAGGCCAGACACTTCACCACTGCACTATATAACCTGAGGAAAAATAAGAGACAACTAAAGGTGAAATGTTCCATTTCGGCATTGCAAGTCCCAGGGAAAACATTTAGATTGGTTCTTGGAGTTTAAAAACATGCACACCTTTTAAAGTTTTCAAAAACACTATTATTAGAAGAAAATATCCTCTCTTGGTTTTGTGCGTGTGTTCATTTTATGAAAGGCAAATGCCATTCGTCCTGTTCAATTTGGGTGGTTATGTAAAGCCAATTTAATGAAATGTGCACGTTTCACCTGTATATGCTAATTTCTGGTGACGTCACATCCCACTACGTTTGTTGAGTCGCCCCATTTTATTTGTTAGGACTTGACCCCTGGCATTTAGCACAGGTAATTGATTGCGGGCTGTTCTGCCAAGCAATTTGTGGATATAAAACTTTGAAATGTAATACCATGTTGTCTTCTATAGCACACCTGTGCCAGTTTGGAGGCCTTGTTGGGCACCTCGTTGGGCTTATTAAATTAAAAGATACCATGGGCACAATAGCCTCCTTTGTTTCAAATAAGTGTGTGGTGTACCCTACAAAAACCCTTGCCTATCATAAATAGATATGCCCACAACTGTTATAAACTATTATAAACCATGCTATGGTCCCCGGTATCATCAGACCATTTACACTTTTCAATAAGATTGGTCCTGCCCTTACTCCAAAAAAATGTACTAGTTCATCATCACCATGTGGAACACACTAAACATACATGTTTTAAATATTTTACTTCAAAAGGGGGCTTCTACAGGTCGGGGAGAAATTCCACTAATTGTATGTATAATTCCGTAATTGAGTTGATTGTGTTTTTTTGACCTGTTATTTGACTCAATTTTAAGAATACAGGGAAATTGTAATTTGATGTGATTTAATGATGTCTGGCCTGGCTTTGTTCTTTAGTCGGCATTCTTCAACCTTGGATTTATCTATAATACAAATGAAATGCAAAGAAATCCTCTTCATTAGTGATGCTAGATTCCTCCATGACATGTCAGCACCTATGATCTACACCCTCACCCCTTCAGTTAAAAGCGTCATAATGACAATCTCAGAATCCACTGTCTGCAAGCACCTCCCCCCACCACTGTCTTCCCCGCTACACCATCCATGCAGTGTCCCGCATTGTAAATGCGAAACCTGTCTACTGCTCGTTTAGCCACCACGTGGAGCCAGACATTCTGAGCTCCCCTGGACGCCATTAGGAGCGTAAGCCCCCACATGTCCCCAAACACTGTTGGCGTCTGCTCATAGTATCACTGATTTCCTGGTTCCTTGCATGCCCGAGAGCGACGTCAGAACTTTTAATGGAGTGCATGCTTGGACAAATAAGCACTTCATTGCACACTTTGTCACTTCCAACATCTCCCTTGTACCATCTTCACACCTTGCGGAATGCACACAGGTAAATTGCAATAGGTTGCCAATCATTTCACTGGCAGACAATACTTTCGTTGTTAAGAAATTGAATCACTCGTTTGGTGAGATGTCACATGTGGAAAAACATCTTATCACATACAATTAGCACAAGGACTTGTTGACATGATGTAAATTCATTTGACAGGATGTCAAGGACGTGTTACCTGTAGGCCTCAAGACCCAATTATCAGGGCGGCTCCACTATCCTATCTGGGTAAGAAGATGCTAAACAATGTCTGGCCTTCCTATGAGCAACCCCACCACTCACATTCATAGATTGACAAGCACCTTACTCATAATTCAACCATTTTACAGAAAAAAAACCTCCTCTATTTGCACAGGCACAGGACCAAGCCAGCGACTTTTAGAACTACTATGAAAAACCTTCCAAGTGACAACCATGTGGAGATGATGAACATTACAACGTTCACATCACCATACGGCACTTCCTGGGACGAGCAAGGGATGACAGGAAGGGGAGGGAAAAGTGCACTTCATCTCTGGCCTTTGTCTGGCAGAGAGTAGCTCTGCCAACAGAAACAAAAAGTAAAGTGACCATGTGATTCTTGATCGAACATCCGTGTACTTGAGATTACACAACTAGTAGCAGTATGTATCTGTCCTGAAACCGTAAATACTCCAGGTGTTCAGGAATATAGTTGTAGTTTTTGCCGATGACGAGCGACTGAAATGGCCACAGAATGTGGAGAATGACTGATAACTGACGGTGCCACTGATTGCCCCCAACCCCTGTCATGTGCTACTCAACACAATACTGCCCTGCTGGAGTGTGAGGCCCTAGAGTGGGAAGTGAAAGGGAAGCAGTAGCGCACCCCCTGGGGTTGGTAAGTGGAGGATAGCTTCCCCCCCACACACCCCCCATCCCCCCACAGGCGCCACATAAAAGCAAAAACAAGACACACTGGAGTAGTCTGTGAGACTTTCATGCCAAGCTGCTACACCTTCGTGACCCGTCAGTACGGCCCTGCATGGGTTAGAAAGTGTCCTGGTCACCCTCCCCATGCGGGCCTCATAGGCAGCAAATCCTTTTTCAAGCTGTTTTTCTTGTAAGCAATGCCCCTCATCAGTTGTTATCAGTAGTTATCAGCAGTTCAATTAATAGGTGCAGGAGGCAATATGAGCATGTAGGCGTGCTCAGTTTAGAGTAACCAGTCTTCAACATTTGTTTGCTATGATGTATTCTGCTGGACCACCAACAGGCAGTCTTTTGTCTTTTTTCTTTAAATCCCAATACATGCAAAACGAAGTGTTTCAGTGCCTTCAGAGTGTCTCCAGCACCTTTGATGCTATGATATTCGACTTTCTATTGGCAAGGCATATTTTTTGATGACATCTGCTACTAGATTGAGGTCAGAAAATATCCCTTTGGTCCATTTTGTGGGTTTTTGTCTGCTCATTCCACGTTTCAGAATTAGGGGGTGTTCTAACCCCAGTTCTTGTTTTCTATGTCTCCACAGATAAATTGCCTTTGTCTGGTTTTCTCTTGGTTGGAGGATTACATTATCCGCTCCATCTTTTGCAATGAGAAACAAGGGTGAATTGTTCTTCTATATTATACAGAACTCTAGTTGTTGCAGAAATTAGTTGTGAACGGTCAGGTTTTAAATGATCTTTAAATTATGTGTTGTCTTTTGTATTTTATAGAACACACAGTATACATTTGACTTGGGGATGTTAAGGTAGAAGAGGTAAACAGTACTTTCAGTTCCATAATTACTCCCAGTCTTCCAATTTTACCCCACCGGACCAGTTTGCCCCACAGGGGCATTCGGCTAATTTTCCTCCTCAGGCACTCCCCTTTCCTCCACCTGATCCCCAACTTTTTTGAGACTCGAAAAAAAGCTTACACGATATAATTAACTACTCTGCAGTATATAACATTTCCAAAAAAGTCTTGCCCGAACAGGAAGTAGCCTTATTTTCCTATATTCCAATGAAGAATCCTATTAAAATGGAAGCAGAAATTGAGCTACAAAGCTTCTTCCGGAAAATTCATTTGAAGGATTTTTCTTTTGGTATAGAGCCTATAGATACGGCAGATAAAGATAATAACACTGCTTTTAAAGAGAAATCCTCTATCACTCATACCCTCCAAATGGTCTTTAACGAAATGTTGATTTCCGACAAGGTGGTCTTGAGAGAATTGAATGCTATTTACGAGACACCAGATATAGCTAAACATGGAATTAGCTATAACTTTTCAAAAAAGGAATGGGGCTGCCTTTTTCCATTACAAAATGTCCAAACCATTGTTATCAAACAAGCAGATAAAGGGGAAGGGATCATTGTTTTGGACACTGAGAAATATGACATCGAAGTAATGAGGCAAATGAATAATACAGATTTTACCACAAGGTTAGGGATGATCCTACCAAAGGTTTAGTTAAAGAAATCATTCAGATCAATACACAAACTTTAGATGCTGGAGTGCTTACCAAAAACTATTTCAATTGTTTGACATCCAAAGAAAAGAGGACTCCCTTCTTCTATATATTGCCCAAAATATAAAGCGACTCTCTGAATCCAACAGGGAGACCTATTGTGTCTCTTTATGGCTCTACATCAGAACCAATTGGCCAATTTCTAGACTTCTTTCTGAAGCCTTTAGGTGCAAGATCAGACACATATTTGGCAGATACAACTAACGTGATTAATCAAATGGAGGGCCTTGTATTCAATAGAGACACAGATGTGTTGATCACGTTGGATGTCGAATCCCTGTATTCTAATATTCCCCACTTGGAATCATTGAATATTAGGAAAGAATTTTTTGATGCAAGGGAGGGATATCAGCAAATCCCCTGTTAAACCATAATTATATAGTGCCTCCTTATTATTTATATTGACCTAAGCCATTCGCGCTACACGGAAAACCACGTTGCAAAAGTCTGATTTTTGGGTTAACTTCGCTGCCATTTTAAGATTCATCCACCATTTTGATTTTCACTCATGTCGATCTTCTAAAATGGTGGACTATGTTTTCAACTTGCAGCCAAGCCTTCCGACCTTTGAGTTCTGTTAATGTTTAGGTTGTCCGAGAGCCGACTGTTTAAACTGAGCAAAGAGACCTTGTGCTTCATACGAACTGCCATCTAAGTGTTGTCTGTGCTCACAAGCCTCATTCTTGTATAAACATTGGGACAATGAAGAACAAACCTCGAGCGTATGCTTTAGCTGAACTACATTGTGAAGATTCTTGAAATAAGGCTTACCGCAGGATCCGAGAACATACATCACTATTGTGTTTTCATGGAAGTACAAACTTGTGTAATCCTTTACATAATATTGTAAAATCTGTATGTGAACTAGGCACAAACTCTAGACCACAAATTATTAATGAGAAGAGAGGCTGGACAATATTGTAGGAAATGTAGAAAAATGCTAGCGTTTAGATGTCCAGCACTCTCTCTTCTCTTCTTCTGTGTAGGCTGGTACACACCGAGAGGTGTTGGGAGCCAGATAGCTATCTGCTTTGCTTTGTAAACTGTACAGTAATAAAAGATACTAGTATCTTTTCAGCCCGTGATTGGTGTATTTCATTTGTGATACTCAGCCTCGATATTTCTTTGTTCTTTCACCCCAGTGAATTAAATTTAGAGATTCTGGAATTGGCATTTACCAATTTCTTTTTTTAGATCCAAGGCAGCCTATTATTTACAAATAAAGGGTACGACCTTGGGGGCAATTTATGCCCTGAATGAGGCCACTTTATATATGTGGAGGTTTGAGCAAGTAAACATACTCAATGAAACTAACCAGTTTTTTCCAGCTCTCAAATTTTACAAATGATATATTGATGACAACATTATAATTTTGGATAAGGAAAAGGGGAATTATGAGGAATTCCTAGCATGGATTAATTCCCTCAATCCTAATCTGAAGTTCACAATGCAAATTAATACCAACCAAATTTATTTTTGGACCCTTTGATTAAAATTGAGAATGGTCTGGTTTTGGAAGGAAACTGACAGGAAAACTATCCTGAGATATGAGAGTTTCCATTCCCAGGCCCTAATGAAGAACATCCCCTACAGTCATTATTTGAGGGTCAGGCGTAAATGCACTAACATTGAAGATTTTGTTAAACAGTCCAATATCATACAGGACAGATTGTCAGAGAGGGGTTATGCCCAACACCTTCTCAGACAATCCCGGAAAAGAGCCAAAAATCAACATAGACCTATAGTACTGGCTAAAAATAATAAAGAAAACAGTACAAATTCCAGACTAGTTTGTGACATGACCTTTAATACACATTGTATTGAAATCAAAAAGGCAATTTATAAACATTGGCACCTGTTACAAATCAATGTCCCTGGCCTAGAACTTCCAATATACACCTTTAAAAAAGGAAAACATTTGAATAATTGGTTTTCCCAAGCCGATAGAGGATCAATAGAGAGAAATTCAGCAACAATCACATCCCTTTGGGGGGGCAAAATCGCTGACCAGGAATTTCCCTTGTGGCTTTTGTTGCCAATGTAGATCTATTACAGTATGTACTGCTGTTATGATTTATTTCAAATGATGGAATCTAAAGCATCATACCACTTGTAATACCAAAACCGTGATTTATGCTATCACTTGTCCATGCCTCTAAAAACATACATATGCAAAACATTAAGGGGCCGATTCATGGAACAAACGTGCGCCGAAAATCTACGCGCAAGCAGGCGCAAGCGGAAAAAAAGAGGCGCACGCGCACGCGTGCGATTCATGGAAGTCCCTGCGCGTGTCTTCCTCGGGATGTGCGCCAAACCCGTGCATGGCGCACACGTCACTGCAACATCGCGAAAGGCGTGCGCGATGCGCACAGTGAAAGCGCACAACCGCAGCGCACACACCAGAAAGTGGGCGGGACATGGGGCGTAACGCGCGGAATGGGGAACAACACGCGAAAATAAGGGCGTAACTGGCGATGTACTGCAGGGAAGCAGACGGAACGCCCACACGCACTCGAACCACACGTATTCATGGAATCGAATAGGGCAAAGCCACGCACAGCCAAAGACACGCACAAGCTGAAACACGGCCGCCACACGAAGGCAGGCGGTAGAGTCCCAGCGCATCAAAAAAGTGGCGCGCAGGAAGTTAAATACGCGATTGAGCGGGTACGTGGATTTCAGGGGTGCGCGAGAAATTCTACACGCGATTGGCCTGGGTACGTTTATTACAGGGGTGCGCGAGAAAATCTACACGCGATTGGCCTGGGTACGTGGATTTCAGGGGTGCGCTAGAAAATCTACACGCGATTTGGCCTGGGTACGTGTATTACAGGGGTGCGCGAGAAAATCTACACACGATTGGCCTGGGTACGTGGATTTCAGGGGTGCGCGAGAAATGCTACACGCGATTGGCCTGGGTACGTGTGTTTCGGGGTGCGTGGGTAGTTCCACACGCCATTGGCCTGGGTACTTGTGTTTCGGGGTGCGCGGGTAGTTCCACACGCCATTGGCCTGGGTACGTGTGTTTCGGGGTGCGCGGGTAGTTCCACACGCCATTGGCCTGGGTACGTGTGTTTCGGGGTGCGCGGGTAGTTCCACACGCCATTGGCCTGGGTACGTGTGTTCCGGGGTGCCGTGAACTTTCACACGCGATTGGTTGAAATCCACGTGTGTTCTGTCATCACGTGCAATGAGGGATACTCCCTCGCACGTCACGTCACAGACGCGCTCACGCGCTGAGGGCCTTTGGTCCAATGAAAATGCATATGCGTGCAGACGCGCTTACGCGCTAAGGGCCTTTCCTCGAATTACACGCTGACGTGCAGAATTTTCACGTGCCAAATCACTCCGTATCAAGCTGGCCACACGTAAGCACACGGAAGACCACGCTCCTGCCCAGAAGGCCGAACTACTGCCCCCCAGAGCCCCGAGCACGCTCCCACCTGCCATCTGCTGCTGCCTGACTGCCTGCAGCCCACGTGCCCTGCCATTTGCTGCCTGCACATCAGCCAGGGGTGCTGTTGGTGTGACCACCCCTGCTGGAACCAAAGACTCCCGACTGGGATTCCATCGCTCCACAGCCCAGCCCCAGGACCCAGTTGCCCACCCACTCCTGCCTCTGAGGTTGTCATGTCGGGGCAAACTCCATCTGTGACCACTGACAACCCTCGGCCAGAGAGGCAGAGGGGAACCAGCTTCAGTGCCACCGAAGTTGGTGTCCTGGTGGAGCAAGTCCTGGGGCAGTATGATGCCCTCTTCGGAAGTTCCCGCACCGACAAGGAAGGACGGACTCGGATCTGGACTGACATCGTGACTGCCATCAACGCGGAGGGGGTGGCAGTCCGCGACTTCCAACATGTCAAGAAGCGCTGGGAGGACTTCAGGTCCAGAACCCTGAACAAGGCCCGGCGCCTCTTGAAGGCAGCGGATGCCAAGGGGCGCCGGGGCCACTTGTCGGAGGAACAGATGAGGGTCCTGGAACACATATCCCCAGCGCTCCACATCCAGGTCCTTGAGAGGCAGACCCGTCTGGAGTCGAGCGGTGAGTGTACATGCATCCTGATTGTGAGCAGTGCGTGTGGTGATTGTTCAGTAGTGTGCAGGTTGCACATCTGTTTGTATGGGGTCGAGTATGGGTGCGGGTGTACAGGTCCGTGGGGTTGACACATGCGAGGGCTGTAATGTGTGAGACATGGATGGTGCCTGTGTGTGTGGGCTTGCATGCCAAATGCAGTTGTGTGGGCACACAAGTTTGTATGAATGTGTATGTGAGTAGACATGTCCGTGATGTCACGCATGTATGTTGTTTTCAGCTGCATGTATCAGCGCTGTGTACATGTGCATGTGTGTGTATTTGACAAGGGTGCAACAGTGATGCAACATGGATGCATGTGACAGCGGTATGTGGAAGCCTGATGGGCAGATGTGACATGGATGCCCGTCTGAACAGTGCGACACTTGGCAGAGGTGTACACATGCATGCAAGTGTGGTGGTGTGTGTACATGTGTGGTGCACTTCCTGTGTTGCATGTGATGTCTGGCTCACCTTTGGCTGCTCATGCTGTTGTATGTGTATGGATGGTGTTGGCAGTTGCGATATGGCTGTGGTATGGCTCGTGTGTGCGAGTTGTAATGACATGTGTGTTGGGGATCGTGATGACATGTCTGAGGTTTGCCAATGCCACTCATGTACAACTGTCATGTGTGTATGTATCCATTGTACATTGCCCTGATGCGTGTGTTTTGTTTCTCCCTGTCTGCAGCGTCAACTGATGAAGAGGGCGGAGAAGGTGCTGTGGAGCACAGCAGCGGGGATCCCACCGCCAGCCGGAGACGCAAGGCCCGGCTCCCCTCCCATGTTGTCATCTCGTCGGGGAGTGAGGAGTCCGGTGCCGCGTCCCAGGCCGCAGCTGCCGGGGGGAGGTCCAAGAGGCGGAGGTTGCAGTTGGACTCCTCGGCAGCAGAAGGGGCAGCTGGGACCCCACAGGGCCCAACGGGGGAAGATGGCACAGAGTCATCCAGGTTGGTGGGGGGTTTGGTGGAGGAGGAGGCCGTGCAAGCACCAGAGACGGGGTCTGGGGGTGGGGATCCCACTGGTGCTAGTGGTGCAGTGCAGGACCAGGGACAGGAGGCAGCACAGGCGGCCGCGGAGGTGCCTGTGTGCAATCCTGTCCCTGATCCTGTCCCTGCATCATCTTGCACCAGCAGGGATGCCTATGTCCAGACCAGTTTTCAGGCAGGGGATGAGCTGACGTCAACTGGCCTTCCTCTGCCTGTGGACGTGGCTATCCAGGCCCGGGTTGAGCCTGTCCTGGCTGGTGTGGCGTTGCGTCAACGGGCCATGCGAGGTGACCTGCAGTCTTTTCATGAAGAGACTGCACGTCATCTCGAATGGCTCGTTGACCACGTCAGCCTGCTGGGACAGGTCACCCAGGCCGGATTCCTCCGTCTGATGGGGCTTGCCACGACCCCCTCCTCAGCTGGACCCCCTACGCGCCAGTGGTACTCTGTGCCGTCTTCCCACCCATCAGTCACCTGGGTGCCCTGTGGAGCTGCCTCTGACGGTGCGGCCAGGCTGGTGGAGGAGGCATCCCTGCCACAGTCGGGAGTCGGACGTCCAGCAGGGGTGGCCACGTCAACGACTGCACCCCAGCCGGCGGAGGATGTGCAGGCAGCAGGAGGCAGTGCAGGGGCAGAGGCACAGCAGCAGCAGCACCATGGTGGGAGCCATGAAGGCTCGGGGCCTTCGACATCGGAGGGGCAGGCATCGGCCGGAGGGCAGGAGGACCCAGGACAGAGAGTGTCTTCCATGTGGCAGCGGTTGGGCCACGCCATAGATGCGGAGCGGCAGCGGGCGGAAGAGGCACGGCTCTCAATGGTCAGGGCGGAGAACTCCATGCAGAGGGCCCTGAGGCGGGCCGAGTGCCTCGAGGCAATCCGCAGGGGTTTGGAGGTGGACACGTCGACGGCCCTGCGGACCCTCGGGGCCATGGAGGAGGACCGCCTCCGGGACATTGAGGAGGAGTTTGATGATGCCCTGGCCCGGCACATCCAGAAGTGAGCCGTGGAACTAGCCCGCTGCCCTTGTACATAGTTATGTAGGTAGTGTTAGGTTTCATTTTTGTTTTTGTTTCATTTGGACCTTTTGGACATTGGCCACATTTTTGTATATATTTTTTTTATTAGTTAGTGTAGTTAGATAGGTTTCCTTTATTTTGTTGGGATAATGGACCCTGGCTTCTTGCATTGTACATTGTTGTAGACTTGTACATACTTTCTTTTTTGACATTCTCCATGGATCAATGGCTTTTATTTTTATTTCCCATTGGATTTTGTTTTGTGGACATTGACTTTGTACAACATTACTTTGGATTTCAATATATTTTTATTTTTTTTATTTTGAACGGACATGCTTCTTTTCATTTTTTTACATTCACATTTCAGTTTCTTCATTTTTGATTCTATTCATGTTTCCTTTAATACATTATTTTTTTGTTGAACTTCAATGTGTGGTATCTCATTGTTTTCATGCATTTCATGTTATGTGTTTTGAGATTCACTGACACCCATTGGGTGTATGTGAGGGACATGTGTTTGTTTCGGAACTTGCAATTGGTGTTCTGTGATGTGATTGCAAATTATGAGTGGGTGGATGCAATACTCGGGTGGGTGTTTTGCATTTGTTGGCTGCCCATAGAGACCAGGGTTCTCGATTGTGATGACATGTTGGGTGGGGAACATGAGTTGGACATGGGTGGGGGCCTGGTGGAGGCTGCCCCTGCACTGCTGGGGGGTGGGGGTGCAAGGGGACATGAGTGGGACTTGGTTGGGGGCCTGCTGGCAGGTGCCCCACAGTGCTGGGGGGTGGGGGTGCAGGGGGACATGAGTGGGTGCCTGCTGGGGGGGTGGGGTGGTGGGAGACATGGTTGGGGGCCTGGTGGAGGCTGCCCCTGGTGACTGGAGGGGTGGGGGTGGTGGGAGACATGGGTGGGGGCCTGGTGGAGGCTGCCCCTGGTGACTGGAGGGGTGGGGGTGGTGGGAGACATGGGTGGGGGCCTGGTGGAGGCTGCCCCTGGTGACTGGAGGGGTGGGGGTGGTGGGAGACATGGGTGGGGGCCTTGTGGAGGCTGCCCCTGGTGACTGGGGGGGTGGGGGTGGTGGGAGACATGGGTGGGGGCCTGGTGGAGGCTGCCCCTGCACTGCTGGGGGGTGGGGGTGGTGGGAGACATGGGTGGGGGCCTGGTGGAGGCTGCCCTTGGTGACTGGGGGTGGTGGGAGACATGGGTGGGGGCCTGGTGGAGGCTGCCCCTGCACTGCTGGGGGGTGGGGGTGCTGGGAGACATGGGTGGGGGCCTGGTGGAGGCTGCCCCTGGTGACTGGGGGGGTGGGGGTGGTGGGAGACATGGGTGGGGGCCTGGTGGAGGCTGCCCCTGCACTGATGGGGGGTGGGGGTGCAGGGGGACATGAGTGGGGGCCTGCTGGGGGGTGGGGGTGCAAGGGGACATGTGGCTTGGCTGGGGGGCATGCCCATGGTGGATGGGCTGCCTGCGGGACATGACCAGGGGTGCAGGGTAGTCCCCTGTGGTGTGGGCTGCCTGCAGAGGTCGTGGAGGGGGTAGAGGGGAGACCTGGGAGGACCCACACTGGCAATTCACCTCTTCAACTTCCCGCACACCTACGTAATACACTGCCCCACTCGCACAGGCCCAATCGCGTGTAGGATTTCTCGCGCACCCCTGAAATCCACGTACCCAGGCCAATCGCGTGTACATTTTCTCGCGCACCCCTGAAATCCACGTACCCAGGCCAATCGCGTGTAGATTTTCTCGCGCACCCCTGAAATCCACGTACCCAGGCCAATCGCGTGTAGAATTTCTCGCGCACCCCTGAAATCCACGTACCCAGGCCAATCGCGTGTAGAATTTCTCGCGCACCCCTGAAATCCACATACCCAGGCCAATCGCATGTAGAATTTCTCGCGCACCCCTGAAATCCACGTACCCAGGCCAATCGCGTGTAGAATTTCTCGCGCACCCCTGAAATCCACGTACCCAGGCCAATCGCGTGTAGAATTTCTCGCGCACCCCTGAAATCCACGTACCCAGGCCAATCGCGTGTAGAATGTCTCGCGCACCCCTGAAATCCACGTACCCAGCCCAATCGCATGTAGAATTTCTCGCGCACCCCTGAAATCCACGTACCCAGGCCAATCGCGTGTAGAATTTCTCGCGCACCCCTGAAATCCACGTACCCAGCCCAATCGCGTGTAGATTTTCTCGCTCACCCCTGTAATACACGTACCCAGGCCAATCGCGTGTAGAATTTCTCGCACACCCCTGAAATCCACGTACCCAGGCCAATCGCGTGTAGATTTTCTCGCGCACCCCTGTAATACACGTACCCAGGCCTATCGCGTGTGGGGACACCCGCACACCCCTGAAATACACGCTCCCCGCTCTGCGTTTGCTGCTGCCCTTTGCGCTGGATTGGGGATTTTGATGGCTTTTCCCTGCGCAAGGGGCGTTCTTGGGGCCGTAACTGACGCTGCTGCAGGGTCGCTGCGCCACTCTGCGCCACAGCTGGTTGTGGATGTTGGAATCCATGAATACGCTGTGCGCCTGAATGTGTTTCGGCGCACGCGGCTGGCGCAGACTACCGCACGCGCACACTGTGCGCCAGCCGCGTGCGCCACTTGTGCGCCGAATTCTATGAATTGGCCCCTATGGCCTATTAAGCAAAGGATTATAGAGCACAAATCAAAGGTCCATACTAGTAACTTAACTTCTCCATTGGAAGCCCATTTTTTGGAGAATAACCATAGTTGTGAAGAACTCAAATGGTGGGCCTTGGAACGTATCTGGGGAACAGATGCCCAGGCCACGTCCACCAGGATAGTACAGTGAGAGCAGTGGTGGATGTACCACACCCTTAGCTATCAGGTGGGACTTAACCAAAAAGAAGAATGGCAACATTGTGTTGAGTAGGTTGGGGATATTACTATAGTTTTGTTATTCCATGATATTTACCATCACCTATGTCTCTAATATGTGCCTTCCAGCATTTGGTTTGAATTGTACTTAGTGAATTGAATGGCCAAGTAGAGATGGCCGGCCTGGCCACCATTCATGTTGCAAATATGTGCAACTAATTTTGACTAGTTTAATATGCACATATTACATTTAGCAGGCCCCTTTAAAGATCTTCAGACTGTTTGCTTTATAATCATCTGTTTGAGCTTGGATACAGAATCTGGCTAGTCATTTGACCAGCTCATTCTCCAGCAGCTGAATCTGCAGATTAGATTTTTTAGATCTGCATTCATGCATATTAGGTAGCCAGCCAAAGGGGGATACTAAATGTGCTGTACTAAGCAAGTTGATAATGTCCATCAGATTACATACTCGCAGTCTCGACATACAGTTAGACTTGCAAGCTCATAGTCCTCTTTATGTGACCATGAATGACTCCTTTCCATAGAGCCGGTCACACGATATGATTTTCTCTAGAGTATATTATATGGACCGCAGCGGTTTCATTGCTACTTGCTGCAGCATTTCCTTGCGAGATGTTTGCTCTTCGTTATATGGCTTAAAGCGACGTGCGAGTTTTCCTGCTTTCCATTTTGTATTATTCGGCCTACTATGCTGCATTTCTTTTTCTTCTCTTATGCAGTGGTAGTTTACAAGTTAAAGAAAGCTTTCTAACACAGCGTTGCTACTGATGCTTTAGGACAAAGCACATGATACGTTGCATTTCTAACCTTATGCAGTGGCATTTTTAAAGTTTAAAAGAACACTGTGTTTTCTAACACAGCATGCTGTAGGTCACAGCACGGGATACGCTGCATTTCTAATCTTATGCCGAGGCATTTTACAAGTTTAAAAGAACACGTGTTTCCTAACATGGCGTTTCCATTGATGCTGTAGGGGACAGGATGGGGTGCTCAGTTTAGAGTAACTAGTCTTCAAATTTGTTTGCAATGTCCTGTTTTTATATTCTGTTATTGCAGTATTTTTAATCTCTGCACCACTTATGTTTGTGCACACAGTACTACATCTCTATATGTATTCTGCTGGACCACCAACAGGCAGTCTTTTGTCTTTTTTCTTTAAATCCCAGGTACATGCAAAACGAAGTGTTTCAGTGTCTCCAGAGTGTCTCCAGCACCTTTGATGGTATGATATTCGACTTTCTATTGGCAAGGCATAACTTTGATGAAATCTGCTACTAGATTGAGGTCAAAGAATATCCCTTTGGTCCATTTTGTGGGTTGTTGTCTGCTCATTCCACGTTTCAGAATTAGGGGGTGTTCTAACCCCAGTTCTTGTTTTCTATGTCTCCACAGATAAATTGCCTTTGTCTGGATTTCTCTTGGTTGGAGGATTACATTATCCCCCCATCTTTTGCAAGAAGAAACAAGAGTGAACTGTACTTCTATTTTATACTGAACTCTACTTGTTGCAGAAATTAGTTGTGAATGGTCAGGTTTTAAATGAAGCATTGAAGGAAATAACGAAACACCCAACAGACATGTCCTTATTCATTATGTTTCTGAATGTATACTCATGCTATGTTTCTATCTGTCCTGAGGAAGACGAACATCAGTTTTTGATCCAAAAACTAGATGCGTTATTCGTCGATTCTAAATAGCGAAGGATATTCTATTTAAATTAAATTTTGTTTTTTCCTCACAAGAATATCTATAGTTGACTCTAATTAGGTATTGATCTTATTTAGACAATTTTGCACTTTGTTGTGATAAGAAGAGATGTATATGACGTACAATTTAGGTATGTGAACTGTTTACCCTTCACATATCACTTATAGCACTTTTTTGCACTTTTTGTGGATGTGTTCTTTTTATCGAATGTTTTAATAGTTCCACGGTTTTGATGAAATAATAAAATAAAATGGTGGCATTGTTTTATGATGTGATGTTAATAAATGCTTTTGATATGAATTGATCATGATGTTTCCTGGCCTTACACACTCCTTTCTGCGAGTTTGAGTCCTTTAATTGATTATACGTAAAATGAAATGTATTGTGTCACATTATTCTTTGTCTTCGCTCTGGTGGAACCCTGCACATCACTCGCTTCCATTGCATCTCTAACATTCCACCCATAAGATCATAGGGACAGTCAATGTGTGATTACTGAATACTAAACACCTCCGTTCCTATAGAAGAACAACAAAATGACTAAACATCCACCAATTGCTCACAGCTCATCCTCTTGCCACACACGCACTGACAACCTTCTAAAACACTCCAGGTTTGAACAGAAACTTACTACAACAAACTCAAGACACTTTACTGCTAACCCAACCATCACGTCAAAAACGAAACACCTTCCGTCCCAGTCTCTCACATTGTGGATCCTGAGGCTACCACCATCACGCACAAACCTGTGAATGACCTCTCAATTCTACCACCTGGAGCATCAGGTACACTTATACTCCTTTTAATTAGACCTGCCACATTGAAGACATGGGGCTGCCACCCTCAAATATAAACTTTACAATTTAGTCTACTGTTCTTAACTAATGTGTACTAACATCCAAATGAACCAGTAAACCGCACGCGTCCGGATCAACCTGCCTATACAGCATGAACTGCATTCAAAGGTTCAGACTATTCCTTCCCATATAGTACAAATAAAAGGTTGGAAAACAATAGGAGATAATATTACAAGACAAAGAAGCACACTGAACACATGTGCTGCCAAGAAGCAGCACAGGTAGACACACCAACAATGGTAGAACCAACAAACTCCATGCCAATGTGTGAGGTGGAAAAAGTTAATTATAGTCATGCACAATACTACAATTTTTGTACTGTGGTATCAATTAACGCCTTGTCATTCTGCCATTTCTCAATTGCATGTAAAGATATGCCCAACCACAATGCATGAAGAACACTTCAATACCAACTGCCATCCTACACTGCAGGTGCCATGACCTTAATCTCACCAATTTACTCCTGCACATGTGTGTCAGAAGTTCTATTAATTACCCACACCACCACAACACACCATTGAATGAATCAGGTTAAATGTGGTTTTATATTAACGCACCGTTGGGGTTAGCTACTCTCCGTAATCCCCACCTTTAAACATATACAATTTTGCATGCATGCCCTACTTTGATGTTTACAGTCCCACGTGGCTCTTACTCATTTTCTCAAATCCAATGTTTATGTTTTTTAACATGCCGAGCCACTTCAAGTGCCATTTTTCTCCATACTACTCCATGTTTATCTCCCCTGACACATTTCACCTCTGTGCCTGAAGGAACATTCTACACTCATGCTCAAATATCCACACGTCACTAGTCCCAGAATTAACCTACTCACACAAATGTGACTTAATTTAGGATGCAACGCACCTTACAATTTCTCAGTATTTCACTTCTCAAAATCTCATTTCACCATAGTGCACACTTCATATAAATATGGCATTTCATATAAATATGGCATTTCATAAAAAAGTATGGCATTTCATAAAATATGGTATTTCATAAAAATATGGCACCATTTCACTTCTCCAAATGTCACTACCCCATGTTTCACATTATGTAAAAATGTAGCTAACACACATGGCCAGTGTGTGAGCCTCACATTAATACTCCACGCGTGAATACACTTCAATATGCACCCGCATCAATCATTTATCTTAACTAATTCATTTGCATGAATGTGGGAGGGAGGTTAACGTTAGGCAGAGTGGTGGTGATCAGGCACCACTCCGTCTGTGTCAAAACATACATTGAAGAGCATCCCAAATGGAATGAAGCAATTCTGGCCTCTATACACGCAGATTTAATTCCTTAAAATGGGCAAGTATTGTCCCAATTTTAAATGAAATAGCATCATACAAATTGCAACTTGCTTTGCTTTGACAGCTATGCATTAGCATTAATTGCATGTACACAATTCTGCGTTGTGCTACAACACTTCATTAACATTACAATTTCGTTTCTTCGCTTCATTTTAACACCCCTTTGAAATGCTCCATAATTCTTCTAAATCAAAATGGTTTCATAACAATTGTCACAATGCTGCAGCACTCATCCCGCTAAATCACTTGCTGCGTAAATCTCTTAAAACACTAAGGCCTCTTAAATGTGTTTTGTGGCAAACATGTAGATAAAAAGCTGCGACAAACTCAACACTCCACATGCACCGTAGATGGGTTAATTCTGGTGCCCAATCTGTAGCCACGACAACATGTGGTGTGTGTAATGTGCAAGTCATTGAAACGCCTGCACACCATTAAAATGCAATAACGCACTTATTTTACTTCTCCAGCGCTGCCAACAAAGTTATTCCAAGCTATTCCGGCAAGGAACAGTCAACTTCAATCTTTCTGCTGCTGCACTGATTCAATTCTGCTGCCTCCTGACACTATAGTGGTGACTGGAATGGCTCTGTTCCCTGTCGCACTCCTTTCCTTTCATGTTCTCTTTCATGCCCATATATGGCATTTCATATCAATATCGCATTTCATAAAAAATATGGCATTTCATAAAATATGGTATTTCATACACATATGGCACCATTTCACGTCTCCAAATTTCACAAAGCTAAAACGTCTGTCAGTTACGAATTCATTCCCAGAACAGTTTGGATGTCTATAAAGTAGCAGCAACAACTACAAATTTGGGGCTTCCGTTTGAAATTATTTCCCAAAAGCAGGACGTCTGGAGTGTGTCCACGTTATCAACAAATGTACACAATTAAAAGACTTGGGTATGTGTCAAGTCGATACACTCTACAAATGAGTGTTTACGGGAATCCACCTGTCCTGCTTTTTACAGACGTGGCATGTCCTAGTCTAGAAGTCTGACTTACTTCTGATCCCTCTCAATTCCTTGGTCAGCAAGAGGTTGAACTTCAACCTCATAATGTAAGCTTGGCAATGAGCCTCAGGTGATTGCATCAGATGATTAGATAACGGGGTAGCTGGTTTACTTTCTTTTCATCATAACACAGGTGACAAAACAACTTGCATTCATATTTCTTTTCTGAGGTGATAACCCAATCCTCCAGCTACATTTTCTTCCTCACAGACAGGAGGTGAGAAATGAGGTCCTCTTTTGTTGTGATCATTTTGTCCAGAATTACCCAACAGTACTGAAACCAACAATTGAGGGCCAAGCAAGAGCCATGTGATACCAACATCTATAAATCTGAATATAGAGAATTTGGCACAGGTGTTAGAATCTTGGCATATAGGGTCAACGTGCTTCACTCTACCAATGCCTTAATGGAAATAAGAGCCAATTTCGATCTAATTATGGTAATGGGAATAGCTTGAGGTAAATTCAATACACAGCCCCACAGTCTTGAGGACGGATCGTTTAAATCACTGGAATAACAGAATTTCGGTTTAATTTGTAAGCCAAGATATCTCCACGAAGCCACCATCTAAAATTCAATGTTATTGAGGTACCATTTGAACATATACAAATTATGACTTTTGGGATATGTGATCAAAATGTTTGTTTTAAGGGGGTTAATTTCAAGGTCTAAGTCCTTAATATAGTCAGCAAAAGAAATGATCGAAAGCTGCAACCCAATAGGGGTCTGATGCAATAAGATGAAGTCGTCTGTGTAGGCAAGATGTTGGATTTGAAATGTACCCAAACAAGGTGGAACAAGCTTTTTGTATATTGAGGTTACAGGGAACATCTCCCATGTAAACATTAAAAAAGGGCTGAGGCTACAATTGAGCCATGGCACAGGCCTCAGTATGTCTGGATAGGGTATTTGAAGATGTAAGTGTATTAAAAAACAAATGAATAATGAAAGTGTCTTGAACATCCTCAGGAATTCAATTTGTTCCACACTTTGCCCTGATTAACCTTAGCCTGTCTTTGATGTAAGCAGATTATTAAAACCATTAAAAGAGGTATGCAACCTTTTTCTAAATTTTGAGTGATTCTTATCTAGGATCTCAAATGGTTGTGATCATGCTTCTACTTCACCTAATAAGGTTGTTTAAAAAATGTTGCTGCAGACATCCAGTAAAGCTATTGGTCGGTAGTTACTTGGGCTCATGCTATCTCCCTTCTTGTGTATAGACACAATATACCTTTAAGTAAAGGGAGCAACAACTCAACGGTAATACCAGACACACTCTGAACACGTGAACACTGTCATCCTCTCTCACCAGTGTTTTCAACTCCCTCTGGGATATCCCAGCAACAATCTCTGCATGCGGCATACCGAATCACAATATCACTTCATCACCATTGTTTCTTCAATGTATGTCTTTAAACCTTTGTAACAGCTGATTCATAAAACTGTACTGCCGAGCACACTTTCTGTAACCTATAACTGCTTAGCATGCTCTATACTATGACCACACCTGCCACTTGCTCACTACTCGCCCAGTAAGGAATCAGCCCTTATACTATCGGTATACCTGACATCAGTGTAATCGTTAACGCTGTATAGCAATCAGACTGCCTGCACACCTTGTGCCTTACTATCAAAACCTTAAAAACCCCATCATAGTTTGTGTGCTCCACACTATTGTTAGTAAATTGCACTAGCGTTCCTTAACTGATTGTGTTGTCTCACCTTACTGCTAGCAAACTCGAACCAGTCTACTCCGTCAGTCGGTGCTACTCTACCACTATTAGCATATTGTACTAGCCTACCCCTGCAGAACTTGTTGCTTCATCACTATGAACAAACTGTACTAGCCTATGCTTGCAGACTGTGTTACACGTGTACATTGCATGATCTTGCAACTACCTATATTGTAGATGTGAACTATGCGTTCTATCAATGATAATGTCATATAGACCTCCCTCCTCTGCCTTCTAATGTGCCGTATATGACATACTATGCTCTTACAAATTTTGCCTATGTCTGAATGAACATTGCCACGACAAATTACATTATACTACGCTCCTATAATGGCGGACTACTACTGTTTAACTGCCCACTACCGGCCACCGTTCGCTACCGCTAGACACCCCATCAGCTATTGAACCAGCCTACTGCACACACTGGGAATAAAACTTAACTAGCCATCTCTCTTCCTACGCCTAGTTGAATCTGTGCACTGTGTTCCTATGCCTAGCTGAACTAGCCTATTGTGTTCCTATGTCTAGCTGAACTAGCCTATTGTGCGCCTATGTCTACCTGAAATAGCCTATTGTGTTCCTACGCCTAGTTGAATCTGTGCACTGTGTTCCTATGCCTAGCCAAACTAGCCTTCTGTATCCCTATGCCTAGCTAAACTAGCCTATTGTGTTCCTATGTCTAGCTTAACTAGCCTATTATGTTCCTATGCCTTGTTGAATCTGCACAGTGTTCCCATCCCTAGCCAAACTAGCCTACTGTATGCCTATGCTTAGCTGAACTAGCCTATTATGTTCCTATGCCCAGTTGAATCTGCGCACTGTGTTCCTATGCCTAGCCAAACTAGCCTACTGTATTGCTATTGTAAGAGGATTCAATTCAGCACTACAGCTAAGTTAACGCCTAGTCTAGAATACTGAATGAAAACCCTTATTGATATATCTTTAGGTCCAGTTCATGCGTTCTGGATGACTACCCCTATATAACACCCCTCTCTCGGAATCACCCTGACCCCACTGAGCCAAGAAGTAGTTCTGTTTTGCAAGTTTAAAGGTTTAATTGATAATTTAAACAATATATATATATCACGCTTTATAATAAATTAATAATTGAATAGCACACTTAATCTGATATGATAAAGATGAACAATGGAGAATCTGGCACTAGCACACTTCTTTATAATCACTAATGAGTTGAGATGAAATGGATAAGGTAGCACACTGGTAAATAGGTACAGAAGTATAATGTGGTAGAGGATGCTTTATGTAAGCTCAGGTGGATGCAATATTCAATGAATGCAGTACAGAAAATACTCAATATGATTTCAACCAAACAATGTAATCACTTTTCTCTGGCAATCCCCTCCCCCCCTTGATGCAAGGCAAGGAAATGGAAGGAAAACACACAGTTCTCAGAAATGCAATCAATGTAAATCAGTTCACCCCAGCAAGCTTACACTACAGAAAACAGATAGGAGTTTTGAAAACACAGGCAAAATGCTTTGATATGTGCTAGCAATGGATGAGAAATATGCTGGAAATGCTTTTAATTCCCTTTCAGAGGTTCAGGGTGAGTGGTATCTAGTTAATATTAGTTCAGGCTCACACTAGCAATGAGGCAGGGATAGTTAGCAGGTTAAACAAATTTCTGGCAAATGGAAGGCAAGCAGCAGCAGTTTTTACATGTGAAGAAATTTGCAAATCGCGGTAAAATTTCCGAATGCGTGTTTCCGCGATTGCGGTAAAACTATAAGCCACGATTCTAACCTTTCAGATGAAAGTTATTGCAAGTCTCTAGCACAAACGGTTGCGGAGATATGAGCGATTTTGTGAAGGTCGTTTTTCAGATTTGAAATTTTAAAGTTCAAAAAGACAAGTGCAGCTTGCAACTAGGAAATGACAAGTGACAGCTTTACAAATGACAGGTGACAGTTAGGAGGCAGTTCTACTTAGATTAAATAGATTGAATTATATTATTTTAACTAGGAGATTGGTTCTGCACAGTTTTCTAGGTACTCACACTATATTCTTGAGTGAAATGGGCCTCGCCATGGATCTGGTCAGGTTTTAAACTCGCCTCTGGTCTCTGCACTTCACAGTGATCTGGGTCAGCTCTCTCTGGTTCTCTGGTCTGGGTCTCTAGTTCTGGATAGATTGAAGTCTCTAGTTTGGCTTTCTGGAGGTTGATGAATTTGAAGTCTGGATCTCTGGATGTTGTATGGTCCGGCAGAGTGCGTTGCAGCAAATGGAATTGAAGGCCCCTATCTGTCCTGTCTGTCTGCTTTTATGTGTTTAGAATGTGGGTGTGTTCTAGCATCACTGACCCTACCTCTCTCTCAGCTTCTAATTGGTCAAACTTCCATTTATCATTTGATTGGGGAATGAACTGTGAGTCAGAGGGATGTCATTTTATGGCTTGCAGATAGGACACTCCTCTGTCAGATTGCACATATTCTATATTTGATAATAAAAGACATATTTCACAGTTACACAGTTGCTTGAAATTACATATACATGGTGTGGCTGAATTTAGCCATGTCTCTGTCCAAATCTGCTGTTTCTAAGAGCTTGCATTCAGAAATGGCACATAATTGACTTTTTAACTGATTTTTCAATTTCTGACATTGACCCAACTTTACATACATGTGCGCAGGGAGTATGGACATTAACTGATGAAGTTTCAGATTTTTAACATGCATACATTTAGAGTAATATCCACTTTTCCGCTAAAACCCCCCTGAACACGCCACCGGGTCGAAAAACCTCTTAAAATGTGGGCAGAAAAATCACAAGAATTATGGTATCATTTATAAAATTTTCACATGTCTGCTCTATGAGTTATTCATCTTTTTAGAGTTATGTTCTGGCTCCAAAGGGGTGTGGTTTCCTCTCAGCACAAGGTAGAAATACTGGTTTATCCAGTTCTGCCAAGCCAGCTTGCTCTCACAGGCAGTGCTCCTCCCAGCTTCTGCCAAGAGGAAGCTACATTTTACGACTGCTGTAATAAAACCTTTGCCTGAGTCAGGAGAGGCTCATTGTTCAAGAGGAAGCCATTTATGATCCTCTCAATAAACCCTCTGCCTGGGTGAAGGGAGTTGCATTGTTCACTCTCCTGCAGAGCACAGGTAATTCAATTATCAGATAGATGGCATATCCTTAGTGTGAGCAGCAAAAGGGCAGCTAGGCCTGGGAACACAGCTGTGACTCAAGTTTCACTCCTGATGGGGGTAGTTGCCAGGCAAATTGGAATCTCTTTAAGCTGTCATTTCTGTTCCCCAGTTTCTGCATTCAAATAAAACTAAACATTTTCACATATGCAGCTAGAAGGCTGATTCTAAGTTTAAAACTATGACATTTAAACAGTTACAAAGGCATGTGACACCAAACATAGGTCACTCATTTAATCTAAACATTTTCGATTTTAGTGTCTTTAAATCCAGTGCAACTTAAACTGCTGACTCCATAGCTCAGCCAGTTTTGTTATAAGCATTGTTCTGGGCTCTTCATTTCCCAGATTTTGTAGGCACACAACACTCCATTCTACCAAATGTCTGCTGGTGTCCAGTGAGTTTTTAGATGTGTTGCAATGTTTAAAATAGACAGTTTGAGCCTGCCTTCAGAGAAACACAGGGTGGTTTTAAACTGCCGGCTTTTGGATAGTGGTGAGTACTGGTACTGCACCCATTTTTGGGATTTAAGAAAATGAATTCCCAACAATTCTAGGTTGCATTTGGCAATCAGCATTGCCATTCCCAATGGTTTCAGACTACTGTGCGGGTAGTCCAATGGTGATTTTAAAGCGCTTTGAAGCTAACCGGCGCTACTGTTTTTCCTTTGGCAACCCATTTCCCTCATGGCAACCCGGCCTTTCGTTCTCGCACTGGTGGGTGGCAAGTGAGGCAACCATTTCGGTGTGCGCACAAACTGCGCAGCTTTCCTGGATTTCGGCGCACATGTGGGTTTTCCGCCATCTTGAATTTTCTAAGCCCACAGCACCAAATGTTGTGGCATGATAGCTTAAACGTGGGTCAGGACACCCAACAAGCCCCCCCCACGCGACTGAACTTTGAATTTGAGTCTATGGGGAGTCGCGTGCCCAAGGGTTTTGACCCACGCACCGGTCTGTCCGCATAATCTTCTTCCTCTTCTGTAGATGGCATAGTTCAGCATCTTCTTCTCCATCCGGTACTGATCGATCAGTTCTCCTCGCCGGTCCTGATGGGAATATTGGGCGGTCCACTGGGCCCATTGGATCTTCGTTCCCGGTCTCCGTATCATCCTCCTTGGCCCGTCTTCAGGTTTTCTTTCTCCTAGGACGACAAAGGAAGAGCGGCAATACCTACTCATAGACTTTTTCCACCACTGTTGAGATAGTGGGGCAGCATATGCATTTCATCATCACGAAACATTACATTCTTATTTTGAAAAAATAAAAACAGTATAACTAAGAGACAGTTTCATGCAAATCACAATATTTTAGAGACTAGATGTGGTATGTTTTATGGTTGGAACTGAATTAGTCTGAGACAGTACCCGCTAGGATTCCAGAGGATTCCTCCAGTTGTTGCAGAGTGTGCCTGGGATGGCAACATTTCAACTGGTTTATGTGGACCCACTTGTCTTCCCCCTCTGCCGAACCGCCTTTGGGGATGTGGATTTTGTAGGCCACAGGTGAGATCTTGTCGATGATCTCAAAGGGTCCTTTCCATGTAGGCAAAAATTTGCGCTGCTTGGCCTGGTTCCTTTGGAAGTTGTATAGATAGACCCGGTCTCCCACCTGATATTCCTTCCTGGAAGTTTTCAGGTCATAATGGGTCTTCATGCTATGAGCCGATCTTTCTAGATTCCGCTGAGCATAAGCAAAAGCATGTTGGAGGTGTTTCCTTAAATTCTCTACATACTCATGAGTAGTGGAGGCATTTATCAGTGTCTGCTCTTGGGCCCTGTAGAGCAAATGCTGAGGAAGCACCATCTTGCGCCCAGTCATCAACTCAAATGGTGACATTTTGGTTGCAGATGAAGGGGTAGATCTGATAGCCATTAGGACCAGAGGTAATCGGATATCCCAACTTGGCCCAGAATCTGCCACAAACTTCTTTAATATGCTCACAATTGTCCGGTTATATCTCTCTACTGCCCCAGAAGAAGCTGGTCTATAAGCAATATGCAGCTTTCTCTTGACCCCCAGTATCTCCCACATCTTTGTCATTACTTCACTGGTGAAGTGGCTACCTCTGTCTGACTCAATCCTTTGAGGTAGACCAAAACGGGAAAAGATGTGGTTAATCATCAAGGCAGCTGCAGTTTCTGCCTTGCAATTTGGGGCTGGGAGACATTCCACCCACTTGGTAAACAAGCATGTCACGGTCAACATGTACTTATTCCCCCTAGCCGAGCGAATCACAGGGCCTACAAAGTCGATTTGTAAATCTGACCATGGCAGTGTCATCCCCCTCTTTTGGAGAGGTGCACGATGCGTGAGGGATGATGGCTGAAATTGTGCACACACAAGACAACCCTTCAAATATTGGTTGAGGTCCTGCCCCATGTGTGGCCAGTATGCAACCTCTCTTAAGATTTCCAATGTTGTGTGAAACCCCCTGTGACCGGCAGTGGCCGCATCATGGGCGTGACTTAACATCAGGCTTCGGAATGAGGTAGGAACCACCCACTGATCGTGGCCAGCTTTGGATTTCCTTACCAGCAAACCGTCTTGGATTCGGAACATTTTTGGACATTTCATCAACACTCTTAGGTCCTCTTTCCCAATGTAATCGGTATCCGTCAGGGGAAAGTTCTCAGGGTCCGCAAGGTGCTGGTAAAATTTACCAATTATTGGATCCCCCTTCTGAGCTGTAATCAAATCAGCATCAGGGGTCTCCTTACTCCATTGTGCAATTGAAAGGTCGTTGTGAGCATTTGTCTGGGACCTAGTAATAGCAGTAACCTGGATTTCCCCCAACAGGGACTCAATCTCAATTAGATCCCCTTGGATGGCCCCGGTTTTGGCCAGCTGATCAGCTAAGTCATTTCCAGTTTTGTCTGGTCCCTCTACTTTGGAATGACCCTTGATCTTTTTCCAATAGATGGTCATTCCTTTCGAGGTGACCAGATCATCAATGTTTTGGATCAACTTCCCATGTTTCAAGGGTTTGTTGTTAGCACATAACATGCCTCTGGTTTTCCAATTAACCAGGTGCTCCACGAACCCGTTCCGTACATAATCCGAATCTGTGATTATGACCAGTTCGTGGAGTTGATGCTGGACAGCAGTGAGGATGGCCTGATGCACAGCCATCAATTCTGCCACCTGACTACTTCGGGGACCAATTTTGTATCCAGCGGAGGGTTCTGGGAACTCATTCACCCATACATTCCCTACGCCGGCCACCAGTTCTTTCTCCCCATTGTTGTCAACATGGTAAGAGCATCCATCCACATAGACAGTGGGCATTCCCTCACACTTGTCCTCTTCAAAGACTTTGTGGGGGGAATTAAGGTATGCCTCCATGTTGTCCTTTATTTTTAGACTTTCGTCCTCGAGACAGTTTTCTCTGGCACAATCATGCAAGTCAGCCAGACCTTGCGCGAGGGGACTCTTCTTGTTTTGGCCATATCGGACCTCCACAGGAAAGCCTTGCATTGACAGAATCCAGGAAGTAATTCGGGAGTTACTCACATTTCCGGCCCGGATTCTGTCACTTTGGAGATATTGCAGAGGGTGGTGTGGAGTCTCCACTATGATGTGTTCCCCCTGGATAAACGGGCGGTAATTCTTCAATGCCCACACTGTTGCCAGAAGTGCCTTCTCACAATCGTTGAATTTTTCCTCCACAGAGGATAAAGTTTTGCTCGCATAGGAGATTACTTTATTGACCTTGTCATGCTTTTGGTATAATACGGCCGTCAAGCACGTATTAGAGAACCCTGTCTCCAGGAAGAACTCCTTGTTTCTGACAGGGTAAGCTAGGCAAGGCGCTTGTGAGAGGCTTCTTTTGAGTTGTCTTACTGCCTCGGATTGTTCTGGACCCCATTCCCACTTGACCCCCCCTTTAGGAGATGAATCAGGGGTCTGGTGATCTCTGCGTAGCCCTCAATGAACTTTCTGCTGTAATTAGTCAGTCCAAGGAGGCTCCTTAGTTCCCGCAGAGTTGTGGGGTCTTTCAGTTTCTGAAGTGCTTCCACTTTCTTTTCCTGGGGACAGAGACCCTGAGGAGTAATCTCATGCCCCAAGAAATTAACACGGGTTCTACACCACTGTGCTTTCTGAAAGGAAAGTTTTGCTCCGGCGGCCCTCAACTGTGTCAGAACATAACGGATCTCCGCTATGTGTTCCTCCACAGATGAACTTTTGATGAGGACATCATCTACATAAGCCAGGTTACCCCTCGCACTCAGGTCGGGCATGGCCTTATGTAGGAAAATGTTGAATTCATTGCCGGAGTTGAGGTATCCGAAGGGAGTCCGGGTCCATGTGTACTGCTGGCCCCCAAAGGTAAAAGCCAGTTTGTATTGGTCCTCCCTGCTGACAGGCACGGTCCAGTATCCATTGGTCAGGTCTATTGCAGTGAATACCTGTGACCCCTGAATCTGGGCCAGCCCTTGGTCAATGTAGGGCAGAGGCCATCGGGAAGTATGGACCCGTTTGTTGAGCTCCCTGAGGTCGGCGCAGAGTCTCCACTGGCCGTTTGGCTTCAATATCCCCAGCACCGGATTATTGAAGGTGCTGTGGACGGGACGGATTATTCCCCGGGACTCAAGGTTCCTAATTATTTCAGTAAGGGACTCCATGGATGCGAGAGGCAAACGATATTGCTTCACAAACACAGGAGTCATGCCAGGGTCCGTGGGGATTGTTGTGGTGTGGATGTCGGTGCGACCACAGTCATATGAGTCTACCGCAAAGAGATCTTGGAAATCCAAGAAAACTTGTTTCAACTTTTGCTTTTGTTCCAGAGTCACACAGGCATCAGCTAGGTTGACTCTCTCTTCCACCATCTGCCTGAAGCCTGGAAAGACTTCTGGTTTGGCTATCTCCGCGGCCTCCTCCAGCTGGGTGGAGAAGTCCCTGGTCAGAGTGCTGATTTGGACTGGAGGCTTCAGGTGGGAAAGGCAGCCCTCATGGACCTGGAAAATCACCTCATCCCTCCTGAAGTCACAAGTCACATCTTCCTTACCATAAGGGCAAGAAGTGTACACCAGGAAGTTCCCCCCATGCCGGGTAAAAATCCTGTCTGGTGTTGCGTGGTCCTCACTGTCACTGTCAAAACAGTCCTTGGGGATTGGTCCTAACAGTTCATTTACAAGATCAATGGAGAAATGTCGGTCATCAACCGCCATTCCAATAATGGTGCCTGCGGCTAGAGTAATACTCTTTAAGTCGCTGTTATCCACCTCTATTAGAATGGTGTCATGTTCTATGTTGACTAATGGAGTTGGGTTTACCCCCAACCCTTGCTGTTGGAGAGAAGCATTTAGATGTATGTAAGCATCAGGGTTTTTCAATTCTTGTCCCCTTTTAACTTTCACTTCCAGGGAGAATTGTCGGGTCCTTTCTGGGATGGTGACTTCCTCTTTAACCTGAATTTCAACTGCATAAGGTAGCAATTGAACTGACCTAAATGCTTTTTCTGGATCATCAAAGCCCATGGGATTATCCGCTAATCGGGACCAAGCTTTGAAGTTTATTAGGTCCAAACTAATGGCAAAGCGATTGAGAATGTCACTGCCTAAGTAAAAGGCGGCGGGGACGTCTCGCACGACCCAACAATTGTGGACTATGCTCTTGTTGCCAATGGAGATTTTGAGCATACACCTGCTTGGCAGGAGATGTTTTGAATTGGGTGCTTCCAGGTCCATTTCCCACTTGTCTATCAGTTTGAAGGTGGGAATGGCTGGATCTTTTGGGAGTTGGCGAAACATGGCTTCGCTGATGAAGCTCTTACCGTTGTTCACACACACTCGAGCGAGAACAGAGTCCTTCCCCTCATTTAACTGAAAAGGGATGAACAACTGCTCTCAATTTGCTGAATCTCAGCCAGGCTCTGAGCTGATTTCACATCTTTCTGGACTATAGGAGTGGGAGTTTCTGATTGTGGATTAGTATAGAATCTCAGAGTGTTTCCTTCCAGCGTGGAATACCACCTTAAACTGGAAGGAAGGTTGATTTTCAGAAATAGAGAGGACCCCCCATCACCAGTCTGTTGTCCTACTGCTATTACTGTCACGTCAGGAATTTGGTTATTCTGGAAGTGGAATTCTACTTGGTCAGATTTTTGTTCAACCATGTGGCATGTGCCGTTTAAACTAACATGGTTGACACTCTGTTTTAATTTTATGGGTCGGCTGGTCTGGGTCCAGAGGACCTTGTTTACACAATCTATTAGGGGTGACAACCTTCTCAGGAGGTCATTCCCTAAACAAGGGGTGCCCTCTGGGGTCACAACTATGACCGGGTGTTTCAACTTATGTCGCCCAATTTTAATGTCCAAATCTGCCGTCCCCTCGACGGGAATTTCCTTCCCGTCAAAGTTCTGTAGTTGTCCAGGAAGAGAGGTGAGAGGAATTTGGTAATTCTCTCCCCTTCCTGCATTCAGTTCGTCAAAGGCCCTTCTGGACAGAAGGGTAGCTTGAGATCCAGTGTCCACCAGTACCGAGATTGTACCCTGCCTCTGTACTTGTACCGGGGCATAATATCTTCCCTCCTTCTCCTCAAGGGGGCACAGGTAATGTACATTTTTGGACAACTGGTGGGCTAACTTTCTGGTTTTGGACATTGCTAGCGAAGAGATTTGGGCAGAATTCTGTGGAGAGTCTTGGGAATCTGAAAGAAAAATTTGGCAACTGGAGATCAGAGCCATTGTGGGTTCCCCTGGTTCCAGTTCTGGGCCGCCCCCCCCTTTTTGGAGGCAGTCCCCAGTATGGGTTTGAACCCGGGGATTTTCTTGCTGTTGGTTCTGGGATGAGATGGTGGGCGGCGGTAGCTCAGTCTCCACATCTCCCCAGTCTTAATTTGCATTCCTAGGGACCCATTTTTCTTTGGGAGGAGTTCTCCCCTCTCTGAAGGAGAAGATCCTTTTCCCAGGATCCTCTGAGGATCCCTCTCCCTCAAATTGGAAGATCTGTACCTCCTCCTCAAACTGAGTCTGTTTGGGTCTTTTGTTTCTCCTACCCCCCCTCTGCTCCTTAGGAGGCAGACTTTCAGGGGCAAGAGATTTTGTTTCCGGTTCCTGGGTTTCCAGGGGCTGTTTACAAGTGAGGAAGGAAGCTTCCTCCAAGGCTTTACACCCCCCTTCCCTTTGTGCCTCCTCCCTGGGAACCGGTGAGTTATCGGGGTGCTGCCCCCGTCATTGTTCTGGAGCACCAGGTCCAGAGTTCGGTGCGTTCTGCGCCGGCACGCCCATCTGAGGGTTCTGCTGCGCCCTCAGTATATGACCCATATCCTGCGCCATGTTTTGAACCTGGCGCTCTAACTGGGAAACCCGCTCAGGCTGACACGGGGCCCTGTTTTCTCCCCTGGGCTGATCCCGGGAAGGGTAGCTATCCCTCCTCTGGTAATACCCCGGGTTGGGAAGATTTGGGTACCCCTCCACCCTTGGCCTCCCCTCTCCCGGATTCAGTGGTCTGGGCTCAGGGAATTGGGGAAAGAAGGATGGATGGTTTTGGGGCTGAAAGTTGGGTGGATATCGGGGGAAAAAGTTCTGCCCAGGATTTGGAGAGTTTCTGCCCTCCGGTGGGAAGTTAGGAGGGAAGTTCCCTGGGTTAGGTGCTTGGCTGGATCCCCCCCCTTGGGCTGGAGGAGTCCACACATAACCCAGGATGGGTCTGTTTCCCTTGTAACGGGGACTTACATAATCAGGAGAGCGAGGGACCCCATTTGTGGGGCTGCCTCCCTGGCTCCCTGTCTGTGACTGGCCCGAGGACCTTCTGGGCCTAGCATTATTAGGTGCAGGTAGGTTTTTAGGCCCCCCCATCTCCAAATCTAAAACGGGGGTGACCTTTACCTCTGCCACCTTGGCAGCAGCAGGGGTGGTGTTGGCTTTGGGGTTTTTCTGGGTATTACTTTTGCTATCTACCGGTTTCTGCACCTCATAGATCCGGGTAGCCTGTTCAATGACCCAGTCTAAAGGTCTTTTCTCGTGAAAATCCCTCACGAGCTGGGTCATGATATATTTGGGCAAGGTATGGAAAAACGTATTAATAAATTCCCTGCTATCCGTGCGCACCCTTCTTGTGGTCTGTGCAAAAGCACGCTTTAACTCCTGCACAAATTCTTGTGGGGCCTGATCCTCCCCACATTGCAAATTGTAGGCTGCCTTGCGAGCCTCTTGAGGATTTCTGTGAACAGAAAAATGTTTCAAGATGGCCGCCTTATAGGTGGACCATCTTAAATGATTTTGGTCCTCCAGCCCCGCAAAGAAACTGGAGTATTCCGGGGAGAAGGTCCACTTTACATATTGAATACAGCTTTGGCTGTCCTTCATATGGAAAGTCTCCATCATTTGCTCAAACAACTCTAAGTGCTCCCAAACAGAATACTTAGCGTTCTTATGGTAAGGCGTGATGACGCTCCTGATCGCCTTAATCTGCTTTAAAGGGTCCTTAAGCAAGGCCCTTTTTGTCTTATTGGCCCTTTTGGTCCGGGTAACCCTGGTCCAATCGTCCTCGGACTCAGAGGCACTGCTCCCAGAGGTTCCTGTCTGTTCTTCCAGGTTTTCCCGGATTCTGCGAGCCTGGGAATGGCTGGCAGAATGTGGAGACCTGGTCTCCTGTGTCCTGCGCAGTTCAGAGGAGTCTTCAGATTCCTCCTTGCTGCCAGGATTTGATGGGTACCCCCTCCACTGACGTAACTGGGTAGAGGTTTTCAGGATGCCCTTAATGGGCCTACTCTCCTGGGGTTCCCCATTGAACTGTACTGTACTTGGGTGCCCAGACCCGGATGCCCACCCCTCCATTCCTGAGTGGTACTGGCCTATGAGCCCCATGCTTCTGGTTGGATAGTAATCTGCCATCCCTGTGGCCCTGTGCTCGTGTGCGCCAGGGGACATGGGGGTGGCAGAGTCCAGGGACTGAGAGGTATGAGGGCCTCTGGTACTAGGGCTCCTGAGGTTATGCTCCGGATTTTCCATTTCCCAGCGAACCTCATCTCTATCCGCCCCTGCTCCCTGTTGCAATGCAAGAGCCTGCATTTGTGCCTTCAGTTCCTCTGTTAAGGCCTTTCTCGACTCTATCAGTTTCTCCTGCATCGCTACCTGTTGTTGGAGCCTATCATTGTGTTGACAGAGGGCCTCATTTTCCCTCTGTGCTTCCTGATTGGTCCTGGAGCACTGGGCCAGTCTTTGCTGCAGGAGGGTTACCTCCTGATTCCCATCCCTACTGGCCTGCTCCTTTCTTGCCAGAGCATCTTCCACCCTTCTGGTGTGCTCTAACAAGTTTGCATGCTCTTTTTGGAGATCACCCAGCCCCTGGAGGGCCAAGTGATTTTCTTCCATTTTTCTTTTTAAATGGCAGACTTCCTGGCCTAAGGTATCCCTTTCCTGACTGAGAGCCTGCATCTGTGCTGCCAGGTCGTCCCTTTGCCTTTGGAAGGCACCAGCATTCTGGCGCTCCTGATCAAACTCTGCCTGGGTATCCAGGTCTTTCAGAATTAGTTTGTTGCTCTCTGCCTTCACTCTATCTAGGTGGCCTTGCAGGGTGACTACCTGCTCAGCACATACCCTGTTGAAGTCCAGTTGTTGCTCCAGCTTTTTCTGGTTTTGCAGTAGGGAGTCCAAACCTTCTTGGTATTCCTTCTGCAAGGCCAGAAATCTGGTATCCTGTTCTACCTTTTCCTGTTGCAGCACATCCATATCCTTCTTTATTTTAATGATGTGCTGCTTACTATCATCTTCTGACTCCTGGCTCCTCTGCAGCCTCTGCTCAGAAGAGACCAGGTCAGATTGGACCTTCTCTAACGCCATCTGTTGCCTATTTGCCAGATTTTGGCTTTCAGCACATCTATCCTGCATGTCTCCCATATATAGGTACAGGTATGCCGCTATCCTGGCAATCTTATTGTGTTCCTCTTTGGCTTTAGGAGCCATATATAGTTCACTCAGGGCCACATGTAAGGGACCCTGATCTCTATATATATCTGAGCCTGTTTCAGTGACCTGTTGTGTAATGGCCTGCAACCACGCATCCTGGCCCTGCTCAGTCCATTCACCTCTCACAAATAGCTTATGCAAGAGGTGCTCTCTGGCTATTTTCATGTCTACTAAGGTCGTCATTCTAGAGATTGGTCTCTGTCCTGACTTACAGAAGTTAGTGTTTTATTTTTGCAGAACAGAACTTTTCTTGGAGTGTCCCTTTTGAGGAATGCTTCACAGCGTAATGCAGCGTGGTGATCCGACCGGATGTATGTATCCCGTCAGTTAGCACACTGTATTAAGCTGCACAAGTGGTAAATCTAACCCAACGTCTCGGCTCGAGCCCCCAATTTGTAAGAGGATTCAATTCAGCACTACAGCTAAGTTAACGCCTAGTCTAGAATACTGAATGAAAACCCTTATTGATATATCTTTAGGTCCAGTTCATGCGTTCTGGATGACTACCCCTATATAACACCCCTCTCTCGGAATCCCCCTGACCCCACTGAGCCAAGAAGTAGTTCTGTTTTGCAAGTTTAAAGGTTTAATTGATAATTTAAACAATATATATATATATCACGCTTTACAATAAATTAATAATTGAATAGCACACTTAATCTGATATGATAAAGATGAACAATGGAGAATCTGGCACTAGCACACTTCTTTATAATCACTAATGAGTTGAGATGAAATGGATAAGGTAGCACACTGGTAAATAGGTACAGAAGTATAATGTGGTAGAGGATGCTTTATGTAAGCTCAGGTGGATGCAATATTCAATGAATGCAGTACAGAAAATACTCAATATGATTTCAACCAAACAATGTAATCACTTTTCTCTGGCAATCCCCTCCCCCCCTTGATGCAAGGCAAGGAAATGGAAGGAAAACACACAGTTCTCAGAAATGCAATCAATGTAAATCAGTTCACCCCAGCAAGCTTACACTACAGAAAACAGATAGGAGTTTTGAAAACACAGGCAAAATGCTTTGATATGTGCTAGCAATGGATGAGAAATATGCTGGAAATGCTTTTAATTCCCTTTCAGAGGTTCAGGGTGAGTGGTATCTAGTTAATATTAGTCCAGGCTCACACTAGCAATGAGGCAGGGATAGTTAGCAGGTTAAACGAATTTCTGGCAAATGGAAGGCAAGCAGCAGCAGTTTTTACATGTGAAGAAATTTGCAAATCGCGGTAAAATTCGCGAATGCGTGTTCCGCGATTGCGGTAAAACTATAAGGGGTAGGGATGCGGTTCTAGGTTCGTAGGAAAGCCACGATTCTAACCTTTCAGATGAAAGTTATTGCAAGTCTCTAGCACAAACGGTTGCGGAGATATGAGCGATTTTGTGAAGGTCGTTTTTCAGATTTGAAATTTTAAAGTTCAAAAAGACAAGTGCAGCTTGCAACTAGGAAATGACAAGTGACAGCTTTACAAATGACAGGTGACAGTTAGGAGGCAGTTCTACTTAGATTAAATAGATTGAATTATATTATTTTAACTAGGAGATGCACAGTTGTCTAGGTACTCACACTATATTCTTGAGTGAAATGGGCCTCGCCATGGATCTGGTCAGGTTTTAAACTCGCCTCTGGTCTCTGCACTTCACAGTGATCTGGGTCAGCTCTCTCTGGTTCTCTGGTCTGGGTCTCTAGTTCTGGATAGATTGAAGTCTCTAGTTTGGCTTTCTGGAGGTTGATGAATTTGAAGTCTGGATCTCTGGATGTTGTATGGTCCGGCAGAGTGCGTTGCAGCAAATGGAATTGAAGGCCCCTATCTGTCCTGTCTGTCTGCTTTTATGTGTTTAGAATGTGGGTGTGTTCTAGCATCACTGACCCTACCTCTCTCTCAGCTTCTAATTGGTCAAACTTCCATTTATCATTTGATTGGGGAATGAACTGTGAGTCAGAGGGATGTCATTTTATGGCTTGCAGATAGGACACTCCTCTGTCAGATTGCACATATTCTATATTTGATAATAAAAGACATATTTCACAGTTACACAGTTGCTTGAAATTACATATACATGGTGTGGCTGAATTTAGCCATGTCTCTGTCCAAATCTGCTGTTTCTAAGAGCTTGCATTCAGAAATGGCACATAATTGACTTTTTAACTGATTTTTCAATTTCTGACATTGACCCAACTTTACATACATGTGCGCAGGGAGTATGGACATTAACTGATGAAGTTTCAGATTTTTAACATGCATACATTTAGAGTAATATCCACTTTTCCGCTAAAACCCCCCTGAACACGCCACCGGGTCGAAAAACCTCTTAAAATGTGGGCAGAAAAATCACAAGAATTATGGTATCATTTATAAAATTTTCACATGTCTGCTCTATGAGTTATTCATCTTTTTAGAGTTATGTTCTGGCTCCAAAGGGGTGTGGTTTCCTCTCAGCACAAGGTAGAAATACTGGTTTATCCAGTTCTGCCAAGCCAGCTTGCTCTCACAGGCAGTGCTCCTCCCAGCTTCTGCCAAGAGGAAGCTACATTTTACGACTGCTGTAATAAAACCTTTGCCTGAGTCAGGAGAGGCTCATTGTTCAAGAGGAAGCCATTTATGATCCTCTCAATAAACCCTCTGCCTGGGTGAAGGGAGTTGCATTGTTCACTCTCCTGCAGAGCACAGGTAATTCAATTATCAGATAGATGGCATATCCTTAGTGTGAGCAGCAAAAGGGCAGCTAGGCCTGGGAACACAGCTGTGACTCAAGTTTCACTCCTGATGGGGGTAGTTGCCAGGCAAATTGGAATCTCTTTAAGCTGTCATTTCTGTTCCCCAGTTTCTGCATTCAAATAAAACTAAACATTTTCACATATGCAGCTAGAAGGCTGATTCTAAGTTTAAAACTATGACATTTAAACAGTTACAAAGGCATGTGACACCAAACATAGGTCACTCATTTAATCTAAACATTTTCGATTTTAGTGTCTTTAAATCCAGTGCAACTTAAACTGCTGACTCCATAGCTCAGCCAGTTTTGTTATAAGCATTGTTCTGGGCTCTTCATTTCCCAGATTTTGTAGGCACACAACACTCCATTCTACCAAATGTCTGCTGGTGTCCAGTGAGTTTTTAGATGTGTTGCAATGTTTAAAATAGACAGTTTGAGCCTGCCTTCAGAGAAACACAGGGTGGTTTTAAACTGCCGGCTTTTGGATAGTGGTGAGTACTGGTACTGCACCCATTTTTGGGATTTAAGAAAATGAATTCCCAACAATTCTAGGTTGCATTTGGCAATCAGCATTGCCATTCCCAATGGTTTCAGACTACTGTGCGGGTAGTCCAATGGTGATTTTAAAGCGCTTTGAAGCTAACCCGCGCTACTGTTTTTCCTTTGGCAACCCATTTCCCTCATGGCAACCCGGCCTTTCGTTCTCGCACTGGTGGGTGGCAAGTGAGGCAACCATTTCGGTGTGCGCACAAACTGCGCAGCTTTCCTGGATTTCGGCGCACATGTGGGTTTTCCGTCATCTTGAATTTTCTAAGCCCACAGCACCAAATGTTGTGGCATGATAGCTTAAACGTGGGTCAGGACACCCAACACTATGCTTAGCTGAACTAGCCTACTTTGTACCCATGCCTAGTCGATTCTGCTCACTGCATTCTTATGCCCAATTGAACTGGCTTATTGTTTATCCTGTGTCCAGTTGAATGGACTACTGTGCACTATTCAAAGTGCCCAAATATTAGTATACTTCCTGCCAAACATGTACACCACTACTTACAGCCTACATGCCACTATACTCTTTATAACCAGCCTCATAGTGTAATCTTACCATCAGCCAACCTAACCCATTGACTGCTATAAAATCCCATGCAACTTATCCTTGTATGTACGTTAAACAACAGAAACCTCAAACTTCGTGCCAGACTAACCAAACTTCACGAACCACTCATGAGATAACTACCTCCGATAAATAAGAAAACAAACTTCCGCACCGGCAAGAAGCTCAATAATACCAACCTGGTCACTCCCTCTCCTCACCTTCATGCCATCTCTAAACAGCAGACTGTGCATAGACCTGAGTTAGCTGACCCCATACCACTTACTCCCATCCTTGCCACAGCAATGACTGAGGCACATCCTCTTAAAGAAGCACTCATAAACGCTAGGTCCTTGGTTGCCCATGCAACAGACATCTCGGACCTGATACTGGCAGATCATTTGGATTTCCTTGCCATAACGGAATCTTGGCTACATGACGCTGCAAGACCTTTCGTCATGTTAATCATCCCAGATAGATATATGATATCTAGACAGGACAGAGATGAAACTTGAGGCGCAGGCATCACTATCATATCTAGATCCAGCCTCTTGCTGAGAATAGCCCCTCACAAATTATACAATCCTGTGAAGTCCTCACCGGTTAACTCCCTCTAACTAATTCCCAGACCCTTAATATCCATTTAATCTACAGACCGCCTGGCCCACTTGGGACATTTGAGGAGGACATCTATACCTTATTATCCAACAACCTTAAAACGACCACCCAACTATTATTACTAGGCGACTTTAATTCAGGATTCAATGACCCAGCAGATAAGTACACCTCCAACATAGCCAACATCCTATCAGAAGTAGGCATCGCCCAAAAAATCAACAAACCTACCCACAATAAGGGAGAACCTTAGACTGGGTAGCTGACTATAACTGTACTGTACTTTCACCATCACCTCCATTGCACCACAACTGTGGACAGACCACTTCCTTGTGACTTTCATACCTTCTACTACTAGAACACTCCCGCTGGCCTCACCTACTGCCCCACCTTGCCTAACAAGGAAAAAAAAGAATATTACAGTGGATAAAGTGATCCCTGACAACCTAGATCCAGGTACATTGGTCCATGAGTATAATAAAACTATGCTTATCGCACTTGACAAAATTGCTCCACTTAAACTCAGACCTGGCAAACCCAAATCTCATCTAAACAAGTGGTACACCCCCCAGCTAAAGGACTTATGACTCCTAAAAAGTAAATGTGAAACCACTTGGAGATTACTCCCATCAGAATACAACAAACCCAAGTAAACTAAAATCTCTTCGCAATATAAAAATGAAATTTGCCTGGTGAAACGAAACTCCTACAACAAATGTATCTCCAACGGTAATTCTAGTATGAAGGAATTATTTACCATACTAAAAGAACTAGAGTCTCCTATCCCTACACCTGACATTTGTACCAAAAACAAAACACGGTGTTCAGATAGCCAACAGGCTCTATCCAATAAAGTAACTACCCTCCAGAACAAAATAGCCAAAAAAAAGAACCTTGAACTTGCCACCAAAACCTAACAACCTAAACCTAAACCTCCCCCATAGCGAAATACCATCTGACCGTCCTGCCAGATTCCACTTTACTAAAACCACCATACTTGAGGTAGAAAAGGTCATTCTTTCACTCAAGCCGTCCAATTGCCAAGGCGACCTTCGTCCGGCTCAGATTATAAAAGATGCTGCAAGAGATCTTTCTCCTTTTATCTCTAAACTGATTAATGCCTCCTTCTCCTCTGGCACCATTCCCTCTAACTTGAAGCAATCTTGGGTACTCCCACTGCTAAAGAATCAAACACTAGACCCACTTATTCCTACCAATTACTATCCTATCACGACAGTACCATTACCGTCCTATCACGACTGTACCATTCTTGCTCAAAATACTCGACGAGGTTGCATACACCCAGAAAATACTTGGAACTGCATAAGCTCTTGGGAGCAAAACAATCTGGTTTTCCCCCTCTACATGGGACGGAAATCACCCTCATCGACCTAAAAACTCAGGTTGATGAGTTAAGAGACAAAAGCAAAACAGCCCTCCTCCTACTTTTAGATATCTCAGCCGCATTCAACCTGGTGGATCATAAGGTCTTATACATCCATCTGGATTCGGCAGCTCACTTTACAGAGGCTATCAGATGGATAGAATCATTTTTGAGTGATAGAACCATGAGGGTCTTCTCCCCATCTGCAGCAGCTGACCCTGTCCTTATCACGTGTGGTGTCCCCCAGGCCTCTTGCGTCTTCCCTACATTATACAATATATCCACCAAGCCCTTGTTCGATGATCTGGACCTTCTGGATATCACCTACACCAACTATGCAGATGATACTCAGATTCTCCTCCCACTTTCTGGGGATTATGACAAGGATTTGGCACTGGTGGATAGAGTGTATCTCATCATCCAGGCATGGATGACCACCCACAATCTATGCCTGAATGATGACAAGACAGTGCATATCATCTTGGGCACCCACCCCAACCTTAAATAATTAGGCCATGAATATTCTTCATTCACCATTGATGGGAACTTCATCAGGGTAGCCAAAGAGGTAAAAACCCTTGGCTTCTACCTTGACTCTACCCTTTCCTTTGACAAACAAGTGAAATCAATGGCATCCACCCCTGCCTACACATGCAAGCTCATTAGGACTGGCAAACCTTTCTTATCGAATGACAGTTGCATGATTCTGGCCAGAGCTTTAATACTGTTGAGGCTAGATTACTGCAATGTCTTTACATTGGCGCCTATAAAGCCATTATCCAGAGGATACAAATCCTCCAAAATAATACATTAAGAGCCGCACTAGGTGTGAACAGGAGAGTACACATCTCTGCATCTAGACACCAAAACATCTGGCTCTCGACCCATAATAAAATCCTTCTAAAAACGGCTTCCCTTACCCACAAAGTACTGAATAATGCAGCCCCTAGCTATCTTGTAGATAGAGTACATAGAAGAATATCCATCAGGCCCATGAGAGCTAGCGATGCCAATTGCCTCACGATACCAAGATTCAAACTCAGCAAGAATGGTGGCAGTAGCTTTTCTGTGAAAGCATCCCAACTCTGGAACTCATTGCCACATCCACTCAGAGAAGATCAAAAATACCTGTATTTTAGATGTAACTACATCAACCTGCTTAAATCCAATGCTCCCTAGGTTGGTCTGCGGGTCTATTCACACCCAGGTTGCTTCTGCATAATCCTTCTAATCATATTGTAAATACCTGCTTACTCTACTCACTTATCTCACCTGTTTATAACTTGTGTATATGTATCACTGTGACCTTACCGTGTAACTCTGTAAGCTTTGCATTGTCTTGTTCCTGCGTCCTGATTCCCTTGGGTCTGGTGCGCATTAGAAATAAATAAGCAAACAAACAAACAAACAAACAAACAAACACATGTTTTTTTAATACAAAGTCCAGCAATGAGGGACAACACTTCTTCAGTTAAGTCATGCATTGGGGCCATTGGGGATTATGGGATTTATGGAACAAGCAAAATATGGGGTTACAAGGAGGTACGATGGTGGCAACCTCAATATGATATCAGACTGGAATAAGTGAGCATAGCATGGTGGGCAAGGGTGAGCTGCAGTCTGTTAAACAATTGGGGTAAGGAGTTTATATGAAAGATGGGGTCAGAGTTATAATCAGCATCACTGCCATGACTCTCTTCGGCTGCATTCCACTGTAAAGTGGTTAGAGGCCCCTCTAAGCTCTCCACATCATATCAACACAGTCCTTTATTGTGTGCAATTGATGTCTCAGAATTTTAAGCATCCTCTACTCTGCTAACTCTCAAGCCAGCCACGACATATGTCATGGCTAAACAAGTGGCTACCACGGCTGGAAAGGCAGGGCTTTGGTGCATTCTGATGTTCTGAAAGAAATCATAGATAAGGAAAATATAAGCCTAATATACAGTACAAGGAGAATCCTCAGAGAAACTGTGTATTGTGAATAAAGTACCCATAAAGTAGATGTTATGGGAAGTTTTCAGTTATCATTTCAGTTACAACTAAATCCTCTATTCACAAAATCACTAACCCTTTAGCCATTACCAACTGTGTCAATCTCATTAAGCTCTGTGGATACAGATTCCACTGTTATTGGTCACTCTTAATCAGGGAACACTATCGTTGCACTCTCCTTTGATTTTACCATACTTCAAATTCACATTACAGTAACTCAAATCGAGATTTTACTTATAGCTTTGCATCACTCCATGGACCTCATGCTCCAAAGAGCCATAACATGCATGGAAGCCATGAAAGCCTTTAGTAAGGCTTTAGCACCATCCATTCATGCCATGGCATGTTTTCATTCATTTGCATGGTAGAGAGGGGGGGTGGAATGCAATTTGCATTTCCACCGCCTCCCTTCCTTTCTGCCATACAAATGATCCTGCATTTGCGCCTGCACAGATTTTCATGCCGGCCAAATGCTAGAGATCCTTACGGAGTTCGCCAACTATGTTCACCAGAATAAAGCAGGTGGACCCCAAGGCCCCACTAAGGAATGTCCACGCATTATGTTAGGTGATAACACTGCTTCTTTACATAAAATCAGGTTCAGTAAAATATATACATATGAATATGAACACTTTGTACTCAGGAAGTTCTATTAAAAGAATGCCAAATATATACACACTCTATGTGGTACCAAACTAGATTTAAATTCAGTTCAAAATGCACCAACTGCTGACAGTTTAAAACAGGCATGTGAATTCTTAAGTAAGGTGTACTTTCATATATCAAGGAAGAAAGGCAGGTTAGTTTCAGAACATAGGCAGTATACTTTCATGAGACTCAAATAGCAATAATGTGTGAGGATCCCCTCACCTGGACAACCTGCAATGGAAATGTTAGGGAGTACCCTATCTTGTCTTTTACTGCCCAGTCCAACAATTATAAATAATGCTCTGCTTTCTTTCTACCGCCCCATAAATGCCACAGGAGAACAGGATCCAAGATGACTCTGGGACCCCTGGACGACTTCTGAGGCTGGAAGATGCTTTTTCTCATCACAGTACCTTTGGTGCCGTGGCAGGCAAAGTGTCAGAGTTTCTTGGCTTCACTCAACAGGACCTTTGAAGGATGGACCCCCTTTGCAAGAAGGAGTTGCTGGGATGCTGAGGCCAAGAGAAAAAGAGGAACCAATTTCTTTCAGAAAGTCAGCAGTTTTGGTCTTCGCAGTGTTCTCCGTTGGACGGGTGTTACCCTGCCTGTGTATGTCCTAGGAAGGTGAAACATTCTGTGTACTCTGGAAAAGGCCTGGCTGACAAAGATAAGATCAATGGGTACCTTGGATGCCTTTTGGTGATGAGCGGTGCAGTGGCAGAAGTAGGTTTAAGGATGTTGCTGTACACCATCTTTTGGATCTTTGGTGCTACAGCCACAGCATAGACTTCTGTATTGCCTCTAGTAACCTGGACTTGACCACAGGACTTGACAATGGCCCCTGACCAACGCTAGACTCTCGGACATCATCTTCATATTTTGGTGGCGAGAAACCCACTGGTGGACCTTCTTCTGCACATAGCAAACTGGACTTTTCTTCGGTGGAAAAGAGTAGTCAGGTGTCATGCCAGGGAAGTCCCTTGAATGATTCTTTCATCAGGTCAAATTTTTGAAGCTCCGTGTGTCAAGCAGCACTATGCCCGAGTACCCCCTCTTCTGGGTGGTACACAGCAATCTGGCTTCCAGCAGCCACAAACACTCTTCCAGACCCTGGGTGACAGACCTGTACTTGTTCGACTCGAGATGTCCAAGCAATTCTCTTTTGGACTCTCAAACACCCTTCTCTGGATGGCAGGCACATGGGACTGGCTTCCAGGGTACTTCTGATGAAGAGGAGGAGGTGCACGATAGTCCCTCATAGCTCCAGAAGAGGTCTCCTATCCAGTTCCTTTCTTGGATCAGTCCTTGTAAGAACACAGCAACTTCTGGATTACATGAAGAAAATGCAACATATCTTATCTTATCTAATCTACCTTCTCTTCTCCTCCTCTACTTTCTACTTTTTTTCTCCTCTTCTACTCCACTTCTCTCCGTTCTCTCCTTGTCTTCTTCATCTCCTTTTCGTCTTCTTCTTTTCTACAATGTTTTGTAAAAATCAATGAATTTGATTGAATCAAGTAAATAAATAATAAAATGCAGCATCAGGCTTCTTCCTCCAGCTGGGCGCCAGGGAACAGCTTCTTCCTGCTTCAGCTTCAACTTCAGCTTCAGAACAAATTGGTGAGTAAGACGTACCCTGTTATACACCTTTGGTCCCCTCTGACTCAGGCCTAGGCAGGCTCAGCAGCCACTCATTCACAAGTGCATTCATAGAGGCAGGTAGCCAATCAGGTTTGCAGTGCATTCATGCAGGCAGTAAATCAGGCACACAGGCATGCAGGCTATGCACTCTACCCAGACACTCATAACACAGAATGTGGATTGGAGTAAGCACCCAGCCTTTCAGCACACTACACTGAAGTCAGTCTAGTTTCAGTCAGGACTGTCTCAGGCATTGTGTCATGCAGCCACATCAAGACACCCACAACACAGGATGTGCGTACACTTAAGACTCCATTCATACAAGTCCCACCCCAAAGGTGCACCCACAACACACATCCCCTGGGAAGGCTCCAATCAGTCTGACAGGAGGCCGCCCCAGTGCCATATATGGTATTTCCACCCGACAGCGATTTAGGAGGAAGGGACAGAGTCAGGGTTTCCAAGGACCTTGGGAAACAAGGTAAAAAGCAATAGAATCCAAGAGGCCACAGTCGCCATCTTGCCTTTCTTAAGGAATCCATTGATTCCTACGGCAGGGCATGGGTGTCCCAAAAATGGAGGACACTCAGCCATTGCCAAGTCAACATGTAGCTGCTCCCAACCCATACCCTGATCTATGGGCAACATGCAGGTGCACAGAAAAACACACATATGGGGTACAAGGGTGTAACTCCACCCATGGGTGCCATAAGGGTATACCAGGGGTGTTGTTCTCCAAAAGGAAAACATTAAGAGCTGCACTGCCAGAGGTCCAGACTGAACCCCAGTGGAAGAGAACATAAAGAAAACACATACAGTGAAGTGGTAGGACACGGAGGCCCTGTCCCTCCAAAAGACATTTCCAGCATCAGAATGGGAAGCCACCTACGTGTATATCAACACATAATAGCTCCTTGCTATCAAATTACAAATTTGAAGAAAATGAGGGCCCATGTATATTACCATCAATTCTGACAATTCTCTTTTTACTCCACCTTTTATCATCTTCTAACACCACATACAATATCCATTACCCACTTTCACAACTTTATTGGCCTCGTATAAACTGGTTTGAAGTAAACAACAGCAATGTACTCTATATTTTGCAGAAACTCTCATGTGATCATCTGACAAACCATGCTTCAAATATTGTCTCCCACCTTCATTTAGTGTCTCGGCGTATTCCCAGGGCATGTGCTGTCTGTGGGGAACTTGAGTGATATTGTAAGAAAGATATGATACAGTGAGGCACATTGTGCAGCAAAATTCAGTAACTCACGCAACCAAGAGCACCAAAGAGATCTTTATGAGATAGCAAATGTGGCATTTGCCCGGTTCCCTTAACTTGTGAGGTGCAACATAGTTGCCTAATGAAAGGAAGTCAGTGCTCACTGTTTACTAAAAATAACACAGCACACACCAGATCATCCATAATATAATCGGAAGGCTTCTGAAGTCCCTCTACACCAAAGCCTTCACACCACCAGTACCTTTAAAGTCCCTCCCAAGGGTTGAATCCAATACACCTTATCCAACTATACCACTGACCAGTTCAGCAAGTGAGCAGGTGTTTCTTCAAAAAGAAATAAAAAACATGTTGGCTTCCCATTGTAGAGAGAGGGGGAAAAGGGGAGGAATAGAGAGAAGGGCGATAGAGAGAGACAAAGAGAGAGTGGGTGAGAGAGAGAGAGAGAGAGAGAGAGAGCGAAAGAGAGAGGTACTTCCCAATATCCAAACTTCAAATGCACAAATGTACCAAGTTCTATCCCAAGAGGGCAATCTCGGGAGCCTTTCATTCGCTGATCCTGGGGAGTTTGGCCATTCTACATGTTGAGAGGATGGGGCAAATAAGTTGCATGTTGTTGAACCCTAACTTCCTTTTTATATATAACAAGTGTGCCTACAATAGAAACTGAAAGCGTTTCTCTTTAGCAATTCTCTGGAATCACAACCTAGGATGGACGAAATGTTAGCAATGTTGAGCAAGCAAATGCAGTACATCCTTTTAGGGCCAGTAGCATGCACATTATGTTACACAGCTGGATATTGACAAACCAAAGTTTTGAAAAAATAACCTACTCTGCCCCAGAGTCTCAGATTTTGAAGTACTAAATGCAAACATGACACTGCAGAGGGTGTGTCCAGCATAGCAAGTATAGCCACAGGTATGTGTAAGAATGACGTTTCCGTATCAATGGGTAGTTGGAAGAATTGCAGTAAAGGGATGGACCCGTCTGCAAGTGCTTGACTCAAAAGCAGGTTTGAAACTTTGAGCATGTTTAAGGGCTCGTCACTATGAAAGGGTCTCCCAGCTCCCACGTGGGTGCTGGGAGACTGTCATACATTACTGTTGGGAGCGCACTCCTACCACTAATGTATGCAAGGATTCTGGCCAGCACATAATTTCGCTGCCACCCAGCCCTGCTGAAAACGGAGGTCACCTTTGAGTATAATGTGATCTTTTACTTGATGGAAGTGATGCAATGTGGTTGCGCATCTCATGCTTTGCTTCAAAAAACGTGCTCCACATTCTTAAAGTGTGACTACATGTGTGCATTATACATGCTCACATTCTGATGCACTTGTTGACCCCATTTGCACACTTGCACAAATAAGGGAGTGTTTCTGCGTATTTCAAATTGTATTTCAAATCCATTAACAAAATGCTCTTTAAAATGTACAGAATATAGACGCATTCCACTGCACATATTTAGAATAGGTGCCAGGAGGTGCACAATGCACGACAGAGACCTATGCAACTCTGTCATGCATTGCACTTAACATAGAATAGCAGCACCATAAACACCTGCTGGCCCACTGGCATTTCCATCCCTCAGTGATAGAAATACTTTTTTCATATCAAAGTGGGTGCTGGGACTCTGTCATACATTAGTGTCCAGTACGCTAGAAAGATGGTCAGCAGATCATTTGCACTGCTGCTTAGCATGCCTAAAATGTGCAGGTCACCTTTGTCGATTAGGTGATCTGTCAATTTGTTAAAGGAATGTGAATGAAAAAAGCACATTCTGTGCTCCTTTTGTTGTGTTTCTTTTTATGTCCCAATTCTAGCATTTTGATAGCCACCAGTAATACTGAATAGTAGGATACATATCGAGTATCCTAGAATTCTGTTTTTTCAATAAGCTGTATTCAATCCTGGCTGAACCATCAAATACTTGTATCTACATAAGCCACTTGTATTTTTGTTTAAACATTTCAAGCCATTTCGAGCACCAAGCCCTATTGTTTAGAGAGGCGCAAAACAGTTTTGAGCCATCTCTGGAATAGCATAAACATATGATCTTGGGCAAACAGTATTCATTGTGAGCTCCTGTGTTCTCTAAGAATGCAGTACTTGCCAAATTAAACATATTATTAGGTAGTGTACAGTTTACAGCAAGCTGAATTATCTTTTCTTAAAAGTGATTACATTGCAATCAATTGAGTTCCTTCCTTCTCTTTAAGATTGAATTTTAGAATATTTGCAAAAGTAACCCCTTTGATTTGTGCCCCATCAACAGTTATCCATCCCCAAATTAAGGTTTTTCATGCATCATGGGGAATCCGTGTGCAAAAATACATTAAAAAAACACAGAGCTCCAGTTTTCCTAACTGGTATGCCCTGTAATCAAAGGGAGAGTGTGTACTGCCAAGCAATGTGGTTCTCCCACTGTCCTGGGATTATGCATGGCTTGCAGGTGGAGCACTCCAATCTGTGAACTGCACTACGAAAAATAACTTTTTCTATTTACATCTCACTAGTTGCATGTAACTCCTTAACGGACTGGACTGCAAAAATGTAAAGTATTTTTAGCACTACCATGGAGTCTGGCCACTTAAATGTCAATTCTTAAAGAAGCTGATATTTCGTTAGACCAACTATTGGAATTCCCTGATAAGGCCAAAATAAAATTATGGAGATATGATTGGATTAACACCATTGAACAAATTCAGATATTCCAAGTATTTAAAAAAGGTGCCTTTCATTTACGTGCAGCCAATGTAATACCACAATATTTAATTAGATTTCCAGATAGAAAATATGCAGATGCATTTTTACGGTTTTGATTTAATTTACTGCCTACAAAAGATAAATTAACTTCTTACAATCAACAAGTGAACTTATCCAGAACATGTACGTATTGCAAAGAAGCTGATTCTATTGAAACAACAAGACACTTACTAGTCGACTGTCCATCGCTGCTGGATATGAGAACTCGTTACCTTTATAAACATTTTAAACATAGATTGTCTGTGACCCAGAATAAATTATGGGATGTAATATTCAATACTTCAAATACATCATTGATTATAGACACCATACAATTTTTGAAAGAACTTAACTTGTTATCATTCAATTCATTATGACTACTTGACGCAGTCAGTCTGTTGTTATCTAGCTACATGTGTCACTATCATATTGGTCGCAATACTTGGACTTATCGAAACTATGGTTTTAAATCAATTATCATCACAATGGTAAAGTACTATAAATAATCATTTAAGCTTATTTTAAAAGTACATTTTAATTGGTGTTATATATAATGTATTATTTTAATGCTAATCGAATCGTATGTGCTCTTTTAACTAAAACACGTGATGAATATTGTCTTTTCCGTAGTGTGAACATCTCATCCCAATGAATATATCTGCAATGAAGATGAATTGTTTAAAGTAAATTACTTTGTTTAAATGTAGTCTAATTAATAATGTATAATCATGAAATGAAATGTTAACATAAATAATTGAAAAAGTTAAGTCAACTGAAACAATTTATTCAATAGAAAAAAATGGATTAATTGTGCTCAAAACAACTCTTGAACAGAGTCTTCATCATGAAAGTGTGCAATAAACTGTGATGGGATTTGGCACTGAGGTGTCTGAGCTCTCAATGACAGGCCAATATGACGCCGGGTATTGAGGGCATCTCCATTATTACTGGCTGGTGTGTTGATGGGCTGCTAAAGTACCGATTAACGCATCACATTCAATTGAATGATCCTATAGTATTGTTCTGTAGCAGGATATCTGAAGCTGTTAGTTACCAGGGGCTGTGGTGGTGCCAGGAAGACCCTTGTGCAAGCATGTAGTAAATATGTCTTGGTGAGGGGTGTGGGGATTACTGTAAGGACACTGAATGCAATTAAACCTCGCATCCAGTAGTAATAGGAGGCAAATACTGCCACAAATGTTCTCGCAATCATGCAGTAGGTATTTCAGAGAAAAAGTGGGCATTAGCACAATACAGCACAATTGCTTTACAGGAAACTGCCTAAAAAGCATACAGTTCTAAGCTCAATATACAGTATACAGAATCTCACATCTTTCACTGGAGCAGTCCCACCCAACCAAATCCTGGCTCAAACACAGAAGTAAAAAGGCTGACTACATGTATGTACTGTATCTACTGTACAGCAGCTGGTCCCTGTTTCGTTTTGGCCTATGTGAATTATCTATAAAAGTACATAAATAAGAAATTGAAAAAAATGACATCAGAGGAAACCTTGAGTACTGTGACAAATTGATTGGGGTTACCCAATTTATGAGGTGCTCACCCAATTAAATGGCATGGAGCAGCCTTGAAGTATTGCTGTCAAATCTATTGCAGGGCGCAAGGCAGCCATAACTGAAATCCGCCCCACAGCTGTCACGCAGATTGCTGGATATTGAAAACACCTATTTGCTTGAATGGACACTTAAGTCACAATATAGGGGGGGCCCACCTCATGCATCCCTCCCTGGGGTCAGATGCCCCTTCCTAGGAGCAGATATCTGCCCAAAGGGAGGGTTGCATGAGGTGGGGCCCTCCATTTGGGGTGGGGGGGGGTTGAGGACCACCCCCCGTTGCGGTACATCAGGCGCTGCCAATTTAGGGTGGCCCTCAGCCCCCCCTAAAAAGCAGCCTGTGATTTTGTATTTTGTTTTTTGTTTACCCTACTTTGCTTGGTGCAGATGACTTTGCAGGGGTGTCTGGGTAAAAAAATCTGGGGCGATGTGCGCAAATCATACCTCTGCGGATTCCCACGGGTGTCCTTTTTTCGGAAATGCATGGGGTTCCCTGTTTTCCTTGGTGGTTTGGACACCCGAGGCCCATATCTGTACGTTGTGCTGGTTGGCAGAATGTCTGAGATTTCCATCTGAAAACAGACTTGGGGTTACTTGGGTTTTATGCTTTCCCCTTGGCGGCCAGGTAGGTGCACCCACACATGTGAGGTATCATTTTCATCGGGAAACCTGTGGGAACGCGGGACGGTAGGCCATGTGTTGTTGGGGGCGTGTTTCGATGGGTGCGTCGAGCGAAATGTGTGGAAAAAGCGTTTTTTTCCCCACATTTCGGACTTTGCAGGGGTGTCTGGGTAAAAAAATCTGGGGCGATGTGCGCAAATCACACCTCTGCGGATTCCCACGGGTGTCCTCTTTTCAGAAATGCATGGGGCTCCCTGTTTTCCTTGGTGGCTTGGACACCCGAGGCCCATATCTGTATGTTGTGCCGGTCGGCAGAATGGCTGAGATTCCCCTCTGCAAACAGATTGGGGGTTGCTTGCGTTTTCGGCTTGCCCCTTGCTGGCCAGGTAGGTGCACCCACGCATGTGAGGTACCGTTTTCATCGGGAAACCTGTGGGAACGCGGGACGGTAGGCCATGTGTTGTTGGGGGCGTGTTTCGATGGGTGCGTCGAGTGAAATGTGTGGAAAAAGCGTTTTTTTTCCCCACATTTCGGACTTTGCAGGGGTGTCTGGGTAAAAAAATCTGGGGCGATGTGCGCAAATCACACCTCTGCAGATTCCCACGGGTGTCCTCTTTTCGGAAATGCATGGGGCTCCCTGTTTTCCTTGGTGGCTTGGACACCCGAGGCCCATATCTGTATGTTGTGCCGGTCGGCAGAATGGCTGAGATTCCCCTCTGCAAACAGACTGGGGGTTGCTTGCGTTTTCGGCTTGCCCCTTGCCGGCCAGGTAGGTGCACCCACGCATGTGAGGTACCGTTTTCATTGGGACACCTGTGGGAACGCGGGACGGTAGGCCATGTGTTGTTGGGGGCGTGTTTCGATGGGTGCGTCGAGCGAAATGTGCGGAAAAAGCATTTTTTTCCCCACATTTCGGACTTTGCAGGGGTGCCTGGGTAAAAAAATCTGGGGCGATGTGCGCAAATCACACCTCTGCGAATTCCCACCGGTGTCCTCTTTTTGGAAATGCATGGGGCTCCCTGTTTTCCCTGGTGGCTTGGACACCCGAGGCCCATATCTGTATGTTGTGCCGGTCGGCAGAATGGCTGAGATTCCCCTCTGCAAACAGACTGGGGGTTGCTTGCGTTTTCGGCTTGCCCCTTGCCGGCCAGGTAGGTGCACCCACGCATGTGAGGTACCGTTTTCATCGGGACACCTGTGGGAACGCGGGACGGTAGGCCATGTGTTGTTGGGGGCGTGTTTCGATGGGTGCGTCGAGCGAAATGTGTGGAAAAAGCGTTTTTTTCCCCACATTTCGGACTTTGCAGGGGTGTCTGGGTAAAAAAATCTGGGGCGATGTGCGCAAATCACACCTCTGCAGATTCCCACGGGTGTCCTCTTTTCGGAAATGCATGGGGCTCCCTGTTTTCCTTGGTGGCTTGGACACCCGAGGCCCATATCTGTATGTTGTGCCGGTCGGCAGAATGGCTGAGATTCCCCTCTGCAAACAGACTGGGGGTTGCTTGCGTTTTCGGCTTGCCCCTTGCCGGCCAGGTAGGTGCACCCACGCATGTGAGGTACCGTTTTCATTGGGACACCTGTGGGAACGCGGGACGGTAGGCCATGTGTTGTTGGGGGCGTGTTTCGATGGGTGCGTCGAGCGAAATGTGCGGAAAAAGCATTTTGTTCCCCACATTTCGGACTTTGCAGGGGTGTCTGGGTAAAAAAATCTGGGGCGATGTGCGCAAATCACACCTCTGCGGATTCCCACCGGTGTCCTCTTTTCGGAAATGCATGGGGCTCCCTGTTTTCCCTGGTGGCTTGGACACCCGAGGCCCATATCTGTATGTTGTGCTGGTCGGCAGAATGGCTGAGATTCCCCTCTGCAAACAGACTGGGGGTTGCTTGCGTTTTCGGCTTGCCCCTTGCCGGCAAGGTAGGTGCACCCACGCATGTGAGGTACCGTTTTCATCGGGACACCTGTGGGAACGCGGGACGGTAGGCCATGTGTTGTTGGGGGCGTGTTTCGATGGGTGCGTCGAGTGAAATGTGCGGAAAAAGCGTTTTTTTCCCCACATTTCGGACTTTGCAGGGGTGTCTGGGTAAAAAAATCTGGGGCGATGTGCGCAAATCACACCTCTGCGGATTCCCACGGGTGTCCTCTTTTCGGAAATGCATGGGGCTCCCTGTTTTCCTCGGTGGCTTGGACACCCGAGGCCCATATCTGTATGTTGTGCCGGTCGGCAGAATGGCTGAGATTCCCCTCTGCAAACAGACTGGGGGTTGCTTGCGTTTTCGGCTTGCCCCTTGCCGGCCAGGTAGGTGCACCCACGCATGTGAGGTACCGTTTTCATTGGGACACCTGTGGGAACGCGGGACGGTAGGCCATGTGTTGTTGGGGGCGTGTTTCGATGGGTGCGTCGAGCGAAATGTGCGGAAAAAGCGTTTTTTTCCCCACATTTCGGACTTTGCAGGGGTGTCTGGGTAAAAAAATCTGGGGCGATGTGCGCAAATCACACCTCTGCGGATTCCCACGGGTGTCCTCTTTTCGGAAATGCATGGGGCTCCCTGTTTTCCTTGGTGGCTTGGACACCCGAGGCCCATATCTGTATGTTGTGCCGGTCGGCAGAATGGCTGAGATTCCCCTCTGCAAACAGACTGGGGGTTGCTTGCGTTTTCGGCTTGCCCCTTGCCGGCCAGGTAGGTGCACCCACGCATGTGAGGTACCGTTTTCATCGGGACACCTGAGGGAACGCGGGACGGTAGGCCATGTGTTGTTGGGGGCGTGTTTCGATGGGTGCGTCGAGCGAAATGTGCGGAAAAAGCATTTTTTTCCCCACATTTCGGACTTTGCAGGGGTGTCTGGGTAAAAAAATCTGGGGCGATGGGCGTAAATCACACCTCTGCGGATTCCCACGGGTGTCTTCTTTTCGGAAATGCATGGGGCTCCCTGTTTTCCTTGGTGGCTTGGACACCCGAGGCCCATATCTGTATGTTGTGCCGGTCGGCAGAATGGCTGAGATTCCCCTCTGCAAACAGACTGGGGGTTGCTTGCGTTTTCGGCTTGCCCCTTGCCGGCCAGGTAGGTGCACCCACGCATGTGAGGTACCGTTTTCATCGGGACACCTGTGGGAATGCGGGACGGTAGGCCATGTGTTGTTGGGGGTGTGTTTCGATGGGTGCGTCGAGCGAAATGTGCGGAAAAAGCGTTTTTTTCCCCACATTTCGGACTTTGCAGGGGTGTCTGGGTAAAAAAATCTGGGGCGATGTGCGCAAATCACACCTCTGCGTATTCCCACGGGTGTCCTCTTTTCGGAAATGCATGGGGTTCCCTGTTTTCCTCAGTGGCTTGGACACCCGAGGCCCATATCTGTACGTTGTGCCGGTCGGCAGAATGTCTGAGATTTCCCTCTGAAAACAGACTTGGGGTTACTTGTGTTTTAGGCTTTCCCCTTGCCGGCCAGGTAGGTGCACCCACACATGTGAGGTACCGTTTTCATCGGGACACCTGTGGGAACGCGTGACGGTAGGCCATGTATTGTTGGGGTCGTGTTTCGATGGGTGAGCCGAGCGAAATATGCGGAAATTGCGTATTTTTTCCCACATTTCGGACTTTGCAGGGGTGTCTGGGTAATAAATTCTGGGGCAATTTGGGCATATCATACCTCTGCGGATTCCCACGGGTGTCCTCTTTTTGGAAATGCATGGGGTTCCCTGTTTTCCTCGGTGGTTTGGACACCCGAGGCCCATATCTGTACGTTGTGCCGGTTGGCAGAATGTCTGAGATTTCCCTCTGAAAACAGACTTGGGGTTACTTGTGTTTTAGGCTTTCCCCTTGGCGGCCAGGTAGGTGCACCCACACATGTGAGGTACCGTTTTCATCGGGACACCTGTGGGAACGCGTGATGGTAGGCCATGTGTTGTTGGGGGCGTGTTTCGATGGGTGAGCCGAGCAAAATGTGCGGAAATTGCGTATTTTTTCCCACATTTCGGACTTTACGGGGGTGTCTGGGTAATAAAATCTGGGGCAATTTGGGCATATCATACCTTTGCGGATTCCCACGGGTGTCCTCATTTCGGAAATGCATGGGGTTTCCTGTTTTCCTTGGTGGCTTGGACACCCGAGGCCCATATCTGTATGATGTGAGAGTGTGACATTTCCGGTGTGAAAACAGACTTGGGGTTACTTGTGTTTTAGGCTTTCCCCTTGGCGACAAGGTAGGTGCACCCACACATGTGAGGTACCGTTTTCATCGTAACACCTGTGGGAACGCGGGACAGTAGGCCATGTGTTGTTGGGGGCGTGTTTCGATGGGTGAGTCGAGCGAAATGTGAGGAAAATGCGTATTTTTTCACACATTTCTGACTTTGCAGGGGTGTCTGGGTAATAAATTCTGGGGCAATTTGGACATATCATACCTCTGCGGATTCCCACGGGTGTCCTCTTTTCGGAAAGGCATGGGGTTCCCTGTTTTCCTCGGTGGCTTGGACACCCGAGGCCCATATCTGTACGTTGTGCCGGTCGGCAGAATGTCTGAGATTTCCCTCTGAAAACAGACTTGGGGTTACTTGTGTTTTAGGCTTTCCCCTTGGCGGCCAGGTAGGTGCACCCACACATGTGAGGTACCGTTTTCATCGGGACACCTGTGGGAACGCGTGACGGTAGGCCATGTGTTGTTGGGGGTGTGTTTCGATGGGTGCATCGAGCGAAATGTGCGGAAAAAGCATTTTTTTCCCCACATTTCGGACTTTGCAGGGGTGTCTGGGTAATAAATTCTGGGGCAATTTGGGCATATCATACCTCTGCGGATTCCCACGGGTGTCCTCTTTTCGGAAATGCATGGGGTTCTCTGTTTTCCTTGGTGGCTTGGACACCCGAGGACCATATCTGTACATTGTGCCGGTCGGCAGAATGTCTGAGATTTCCCTCTGAAAACAGACTTGGGGTTACTTGTGTTTTAGGCTTTCTCCTTGGAGGCCACGTAGGTGCACCCACACATGTGAGGTACCGTTTTCATCGGGACATCTGTGGGAACGCGTGACGGTAGGCCATGTGTTGTTGGGGGCGTGTTTCGATGGGTGAGTCGAGCGAAATGTGAGGAAAATGCGTATTTTTTCCCACATTTCGGACTTTGCGGGGGTGTCTGGGTAATACATTCTGGGGCGATTTGGTCATATCATACCTCTGTGGATTCCCACGGGTGTCCTCTTTTCGGAAATGCATGGGGTTCCCTGTCTTCCTTGGTGGCTTGGACACCCGAGGCCCATATCTGTATGATGTGAGAGTGTGACATTTCCGGTGTGAAAACAGACTTGGGGTTACTTGTGTTTTAGGCTTTCCCCTTGGCGGCCAGGTAGGTGCACCCACACATGTGAGGTACCGTTTTCATCGGGACACCTGTGGGAACGCGTGACGGTAGGCCATGTGTTGTTGGGGCCGTGTTTCGATGGGTGAGCCGAGCGAAATGTGCGGAAATTGCGTATTTTTTCCCACATTTCAGACTTTACGGGGGTGTCTGGGTAATAAAATCTGGGGCAATTTGGGCATATCATACCTTTGCGGATTCCCACGGGTGTCCTCTTTTCGGAAATGCATGGGGTTCCCTGTTTTCCTCGGTGGCTTGGACACCCGAGGCACATATCTGTATGATGTGAGAGTGTGACATTTCCGGTGTGAAAACAGACTTGGGGTTACTTGTGTTTTAGGCTTTCCCCTTGGCGGCCAGGTGGGTGCACCCACACATGTGAGGTACCATTTTCATCGGGACACCTGTGGGAACGCGTGACGGTACGCCATGTGTTGTTGGGGACGTGTTTCGATGGGTGAGCCGAGCGAAATGTGCGGAAATTGCGTATTTTTTCCCACATTTCGGACTTTGCGGGGGTGTCTGGGTAATAAAATCTGGGGCAATTTGGGCATATCATACCTTTGCGGATTCCCACGGGTGTCCTCTTTTCGGAAATGCATGGGGTTCCCTGTTTTCCTCGGTGGCTTAGACACCCGAGTCCCATATCTGTATGATGTGAGAGTGTGACATTTCCGGTGTGAAAACAGACTTGGGGTTACTTGTGTTTTAGGCTTTCCCCTTGGCGGCCAGGTAGGTGCACCCACACATGTGAGGTACCGTTTTCATCGGGACACCTGTGGGAACGCGTGACGGTAGGCCATGTGTTGTTGGGGGTGTGTTTCGATGGGTGCGTCGAGTGAAATGTGCGGAAAATGCGTATTTTTTCCCACATTTCGGAATTTGCGGGGGTGTCTGGGTAATAAATTCTGGGGCGATTTGAGCATATCATACCTCTGTGGATTCCCACGGGTGTCCTCTTTTCGGAAATGCATGGGGTTCCCTGTTTTCCTTGGTGGCTTGGACACCCGAGGCCCATATCTGTATGATGTGAGAGTGTGACATTTCCGGTGTGAAAACAGACTTGGGGTTACTTGTGTTTTAGGCTTTCCCCTTGGCGGCCAGGTAGGTGCACCCACACATGTGAGGTACCGTTTTCATCGGGACACCTGTGGGAACGCGTGACGGTAGGCCATGTGTTGTTGGGGCCGTGTTTCGATGGGTGAGCCGAGCGAAATGTGCAGAAATTGCGTATTTTTTCCCACATTTCAGACTTTACGGGGGTGTCTGGGTAATAAAATCTGGGGCAATTTGGGCATATCATACCTTTGCGGATTCCCACTGGTGTCCTCTTTTCGGAAATGCATGGGGTTCCCTGTTTTCCTCGGTGGCTTGGACACCCGAGGCCCATATCTGTATGATGTGAGAGTGTGACATTTCCGGTGTGAAAACAGACTTGGGGTTACTTGTGTTTTAGGCTTTCCCCTTGGCGGCCAAGTAGGTGCATCCACACATGTGAGGTACCATTTTCATCGGGACACCTGTGGGAACGCGTGACGGTAGGCCATGTGTTGTTGGGGGTGTGTTTCAATGGGTGAGCCGAGCAAAATGTGCTGAAATTGCGTATTTTTTCCCACATTTCGGACTTTGCGGGGGTGTCTGGGTAATAAATCCTGGGGCAATTTGGGCATATCATACCTCTGCGGATTCCCACGGGTGTCCTATTTTTGGAAATGCATGGGGTTCCCTGTTTTCCTTGGTGGCTTGGACACCCGAGGCCCATATCTGTATGATGTGAGAGTGTGACATTTCCGGTGTGAAAACAGACTTGGGGTTACTTGTGTTTTAGGCTTTCCCCTTGGCGGCCAGGTAGGTGCACCCACACATGTGAGGTACCGTTTTCATCGGAACACCTGTGGGAACGTGGGACAGTAGGCCATGTGTTGTTGGGGGCGTGTTTCGATGGGTGAGTCGAGCGAAATGTGAGGAAAATGCGTATTTTTTCCCACATTTCGGACTTTGCAGGGGTGTCTGGGTAATAAATTCTGGGGCAATTTGGGCATATCATACCTCTGCGGATTCCCACGGGTGTCCTCTTTTCGTAAATGCATGGGGTTCCCTGTTTTCCTCGGTGGCTTGGACACCCGAGGCCCATATCTGTACGTTGTGCCGGTCGGCAGAATGTCTGAGATTTCCCTCTGAAAACAGACTTGGGGTTACTTGTGTTTTAGGCTTTCCCCATGGCGGCCAGGTAGGTGCACCCACACATGTGAGGTACCGTTTTCATCGGGACACCTGTGGGAACGCGGGACAGTAGGCCATGTGTTGTTGGGGGCGTGTTTCGATGGGTGAGTCGAGCGAAATGTGCGGAAATTGCGTATTTTTTCCCACATTTCGAACTTTGCAGGGGTGTCTGGGTAATAAATTCTGGGGCAATTTGGGCATATCATACCTCTGTGGATTCCCACGGGTGTCCTCTTTTTGGAAATGCATGGGGTTCCCTGTTTTCCTCGGTGGCTTGGACACCCGAGGCCCATATCTGTACGTTGTGCCGGTTGGCAGAATGTCTGAGATTTCCCTCTGAAAACAGACTTGGGGTTACTTGTGTTTTAGGCTTTCCCCTTGGTGGCCAGGTAGGTGCACCCACACATGTGAGGTACCGTTTTCATCGGGACACCTGTGGGAACGCGGGACAGTTGGCCATGTGTTGTTGGGGGCGTGTTTCGATGGGTGAGTCGAGCGAAATGTGAGGAAAATGCGTATTTTTTCCCACATTTTGGACTTCGCGGGGGTGTCTGGGTAATAAATTCTGGGGCGATTTGGGCATATCATACCTTTGCGGATTCCCACGGGTGTCCTCTTTTCGGAAATGCATGGGGTTCCCTGTTTTCCTCGTTGGCTTGGACACCCGAGGCCCATATCTGTATGATGTGAGAGTGTGACATTTCCGGTGTGAAAACAGACTTGGGGTTACTTGTGTTTTAGGCTTTCCCCTTGGCGGCCAGGTAGGTGCACCCACACATGTTAGGTACCGTTTTCATCGGGACACCTGTGTGAACGCATGACAGTAGGCCATGTGTTGTTGGGGGTGTGTTTCGATGGGTGCGTCGAGCGAAATGTGCCAAAAAAGCGTTTTTTTCCCCACATTTCGGACTTTGCAGGGGTGTCTGGGTAATAAATTCTGGGGCAATTTGGGCATATCATACCTCTGCGGATTCCCACGGGTGTCCTCTTTTTGGAAATGCATGGGGTTCCCTGTTTTCCTCGGTGGCTTGGACACCCGAGGCCCATATCTGTACATTGTGCCGGTCGGCAGAATGTCTGAGATTTCTCTCTGAAAACATACTTGGGGTTACTTGTGTTTTAGGCTTTCCCCTTGGCGGCCAGGTAGGTGCACCCACACATGTGAGGTACCGTTTTCATCGGGACACCTGTGGGAACGTGTGACGGTAGGCCATGTGTTGTTGGGGGCGTGTTTCGATGGGTGAGCCGAGCGAAATGTGCGGAAATTGCGTATATTTTCCCACATTTCGGACTTTGCGGGGGTGTCTGGGTAATAAAATCTGGGGCAATTTGGGCATATCATACCTTAGCGGATTCCCAGGGGTGTTCTCTTTTCGGAAATGCATGGGGTTCCCTGTTTTCCTCGGTGGCTTGGACACCCGAGGCCCATATCTGTATGATGTGAGAGTGTGACATTTCCGGTGTGAAAACAGACTTGGGGTTACTTGTGATTTAGGCTTTCCCCTTGGCGGCCAGGTAGGTGCACCCACACATGTGAGGTACCCTTTTCATCGGGACACCTGTGGGAACGCGTGACGGTAGGCCATGTGTTGTTGGGGGCGTGTTTCAATGGGTGCGTTGAGCGAAATAGGCGGAAAAAGCGTTTTTTTCCCCACATTTCGGACTTTGCAGGGGTGTCTGGGTAAAAAAATCTGGGGCGATGTGCACAAATCATACCTCTGCGGATTCCCAAGGATGTCCTCTTTTCGGAAATGCATGGGGTTCCCTTGTTTTCTTCGGTGGCTTGGACACCCGAGGCCCATATCTGTACGTTGTGCCGGTCGGCAGAATGTCTGAGATTTCCCTCTGAAAACAGACTAGGGGTTACTTGTGTTTTAGGCTTTCCCCTTGGCGGCCAGGTAGGTGCACCCACACATGTGTGGTACCGTTTTCATCGGGACACCTGTGGGAAGGCGTGTCGGTAGGCCATGTGTTGTTGGGGGCGTGTTTCGATGGGTGAGTCGAGCGAAATGTGAGGAAAATGCGTATTTTTTCCCACATTTCGGACTTTGCGGGGGTGTTTGGGTAATAAATTCTGGGGCGATTTGGGCATATCATACCTCTGCAGATTCCCACGGGTGTCCTCTTTTCGGAAATGCATGGGGTTCCCTGTCTTCCTTGGTGGCTTGGACACCCGAGGCCCATATCTGTATGATGTGAGAGTGTGACATTTCCGGTGTGAAAACAGACTTGGGGTTACTTGTGTTTTAGGCTTTCCCCTTGGCGGCCAGGTAGGTGCACCCACACATGTGAGGTACCGTTTTCATCGGGACACCTGTGGGAACGCATGACGGTAGGCCATGTGTTGTTGGGGCCGTGTTTCGATGGGTGAGCCGAGCGAAATGTGCGGAAATTGCGTATTTTTTCCCACATTTCAGACTTTACGGGGGTGTCTGGGTAATAAAATCTGGGGCAATTTGGGCATATCATACCTTTGCGGATTCCCACGGGTGTCCTCTTTTCGGAAATGCATGGGGTTCCCTGTTTTCCTCGGTGGCTTGGACACCCGAGGCCCATATCTGTATGATGTGAGAGTGTGACATTTCCGGTGTGAAAACAGACTTGGGGTTACTTGTGTTTTAGGCTTTCCCCTTGGCGGCCAGGTAGGTGCACCCACACATGTTAGGTACCGTTTTCATCGGGACACCTGTGTGAACGCATGACAGTAGGCCATGTGTTGTTGGGGGTGTGTTTCGATGGGTGCATCGAGCGAAATGTGCCAAAAAAGCGTTTTTTTCCCCACATTTCGGACTTTGCAGGGGTGTCTGGGTAATAAATTCTGGGGCAATTTGGGCATATCATACCTCTGCGGATTCCCACGGGTGTCCTCTTTTTGGAAATGCATGGGGTTCCCTGTTTTCCTCGGTGGCTTGGACACCCGAGGCCCATATCTGTACATTGTGCCGGTCGGCAGAATGTCTGAGATTTCTCTCTGAAAACATACTTGGGGTTACTTGTGTTTTAGGCTTTCCCCTTGGCGGCCAGGTAGGTGCACCCACACATGTGAGGTACCGTTTTCATCGGGACACCTGTGGGAACGCGTGATGGTAGGCCATGTGTTGTTGGGGCCGTGTTTCGATGGGTGAGCCGAGCGAAATGTGAGGAAAATGCGTATTTTTTCCCACATTTTGGACTTCGCGGGGGTGTCTGGGTAATAAATTCTGGGGCGATTTGGGCATATCATACCTTTGCGGATTCCCACGGGTGTCCTCTTTTCGGAAATGCATGGGGTTCCCTGTTTTCCTCGTTGGCTTGGACACCCGAGGCCCATATCTGTATGATGTGAGAGTGTGACATTTCCGGTGTGAAAACAGACTTGGGGTTACTTGTGTTTTAGGCTTTCCCCTTGGCGGCCAGGTAGGTGCACCCACACATGTTAGGTACCGTTTTCATCGGGACACCTGTGTGAACGCATGACAGTAGGCCATGTGTTGTTGGGGTTTGTTTCGATGGGTGCGTCGAGCGAAATGTGCCAAAAAAGCGTTTTTTTCCCCACATTTCGGACTTTGCAGGGGTGTCTGGGTAATAAATTCTGGGGCAATTTGGGCATATCATACCTCTGCGGATTCCCACGGGTGTCCTCTTTTTGGAAATGCATGGGGTTCCCTGTTTTCCTCGGTGGCTTGGACACCCGAGGCCCATATCTGTACATTGTGCCGGTCGGCAGAATGTCTGAGATTTCTCTCTGAAAACATACTTGGGGTTACTTGTGTTTTAGGCTTTCCCCTTGGCGGCCAGGTAGGTGCACCCACACATGTGAGGTACCGTTTTCATCGGGACACCTGTGGGAACGTGTGACGGTAGGCCATGTGTTGTTGGGGGCGTGTTTCGATGGGTGAGCCGAGCGAAATGTGCGGAAATTGCGTATATTTTCCCACATTTCGGACTTTGCGGGGGTGTCTGGGTAATAAAATCTGGGGCAATTTGGGCATATCATACCTTTGCGGATTCCCAGGGGTGTTCTCTTTTCGGAAATGCATGGGGTTCCCTGTTTTCCTCGGTGGCTTGGACACCCGAGGCCCATATCTGTATGATGTGAGAGTGTGACATTTCCGGTGTGAAAACAGACTTGGGGTTACTTGTGTTTTAGGCTTTCCCCTTGGCGGCCAGGTAGGTGCACCCACACATGTTAGGTACCGTTTTCATCGGGACACCTGTGTGAACGCATGACAGTAGGCCATGTGTTGTTGGGGGTGTGTTTCGATGGGTGCGTCGAGCGAAATGTGCCAAAAAAGCGTTTTTTTCCCCACATTTCGGACTTTGCAGGGGTGTCTGGGTAATAAATTCTGGGGCAATTTGGGCATATCATACCTCTGCGGATTCCCACGGGTGTCCTCTTTTTGGAAATGCATGGGGTTCCCTGTTTTCCTCGGTGGCTTGGACACCCGAGGCCCATATCTGTACATTGTGCCGGTCGGCAGAATGTCTGAGATTTCTCTCTGAAAACATACTTGGGGTTACTTGTGTTTTAGGCTTTCCCCTTGGCGGCCAGGTAGGTGCACCCACACATGTGAGGTACCGTTTTCATCGGGACACCTGTGGGAACGTGTGACGGTAGGCCATGTGTTGTTGGGGGCGTGTTTCGATGGGTGAGCCGAGCGAAATGTGCGGAAATTGCGTATATTTTCCCACATTTCGGACTTTGCGGGGGTGTCTGGGTAATAAAATCTGGGGCAATTTGGGCATATCATACCTTTGCGGATTCCCAGGGGTGTTCTCTTTTCGGAAATGCATGGGGTTCCCTGTTTTCCTCGGTGGCTTGGACACCCGAGGCCCATATCTGTATGATGTGAGAGTGTGACATTTCCGGTGTGAAAACAGACTTGGGGTTACTTGTGTTTTAGGCTTTCCCCTTGGCGGCCAGGTAGGTGCACCCACACATGTGAGGTACCCTTTTCATCGGGACACCTGTGGGAACGCGTGACGGTAGGCCATGTGTTGTTGGGGGCATGTTTCAATGGGTGCGTTGAGCGAAATAGGCGGAAAAAGCGTTTTTTTCCCCACATTTCGGACTTTGCAGGGGTGTCTGGGTAAAAAAATCTGGGGCGATGTGCACAAATCATACCTCTGCGGATTCCCAAGGATGTCCTCTTTTCGGAAATGCATGGGGTTCCCTTGTTTTCTTCGGTGGCTTGGACACCCGAGGCCCATATCTGTACGTTGTGCCGGTCGGCAGAATGTCTGAGATTTCCCTCTGAAAACAGACTAGGGGTTACTTGTGTTTTAGGCTTTCCCCTTGGCGGCCAGGTAGGTGCACCCACACATGTGTGGTACCGTTTTCATCGGGACACCTGTGGGAAGGCGTGACGGTAGGCCATGTGTTGTTGGGGGCGTGTTTCGATGGGTGAGTCGAGCGAAATGTGAGGAAAATGCGTATTTTTTCCCACATTTCGGACTTTGCGGGGGTGTCTGGGTAATAAATTCTGGGGCGATTTGGGCATATCATACCTCTGCAGATTCCCACGGGTGTCCTCTTTTCGGAAATGCATGGGGTTCCCTGTTTTCCTTGGTGGCTTGGACACCCGAGGCCCATATCTGTATGATGTGAGAGTGTGACATTTCCGGTGTGAAAACAGACTTGGGGTTACTTGTGTTTTAGGCTTTCCCCTTGGCGGCCAGGTAGGTGCACCCACACATGTGAGGTACCGTTTTCATCGGGACACCTGTGGGAACGCGTGACGGTAGGCCATGTGTTGTTGGGGCCGTGTTTCGATGCGTGAGCCGAGCGAAATGTGCGGAAATTGCGTATTTTTTCCCAAATTTCGGACTTTACGGGGGTGTCTGGGTAATAAAATCTGGGGCAATTTGGGCATATCATACCTTTGCGGATTCCCTCGCGTGTCCTCTTTTCAGAAATGCATGGGGTTACCTGTTTTCCTCGGTGGCTTGGACACCCGAGGCCCATATCTGTATGATGTGAGAGTGTGACATTTCCGGTGTGAAAACAGACTTGGGGTTACTTGTGTTTTAGGCTTTCCCCTTGGCGGCCAGGTAGGTGCACCCACACATGTGAGGTACCGTTTTCATCGGGACACCTGTGGGAACGCGTGACGGTAGGCCATGTGTTGTTGGGGGCGTGTTTCGATGGATGAGCCGAGCGAAATGTGCGGAAATTGCGTATTTTTTCCCACATTTTGGACTTTGCGGGGGTGTCTGGGTAATAAATCCTGGGGCGATTTGGGCATATCATACCTCTGCGGATTCCCACGGGTGTCCTCTTTTTGGAAATGCATGGGGTTCCCTGTTTTCCTTGGTGGCTAGGACACCCGAGGCCCATATCAGTATGATGTGAGAGTGTGACATTTCCGGTGTGAAAACAGACTTGGGGTTACTTGTGTTTTAGGCTTTCCCCTTGGCGGCCAGGTAGTAGCACCCACACATGTGAGGTACCGTTTTCATTGGAACACCTGTGGGAACGCGGGACAGTAGGCCATGTGTTGTTGGGGGCGTGTTTCGATGGGTGAGTCGAGCGAAATGTGAGGAAAATGCGTATTTTTTCCCACATTTCGGACTTTGCAGGGGTGTCTGGGTAATAAATTCTGGGGCAATTTGGGCATATCATACCTCTGCGGATTCCCACTGGTGTCCTCTTTTCGGAAATGCATGGGGTTCCCTGTTTTCCTTGGTGGCTTGGACACCCGAGGCCCATATCTGTACGTTGTGCCGGTCGGCAGAATGTCTGAGATTTCCCTCTGAAAACAGACTTGGGGTTACTTGTGTTTTAGGCTTTCCCCTTGGCGGCCAGGTAGGTGCACCCACACATGTGAGGTACCGTTTTCATCGGGACACCTGTGGAAACACGTGACAGTAGGCCATGTGTTGTTGGGGGCATGTTTCGATGGGTGAGTCGAGCGAAATGTGAGGAAAATGCGTATTTTTTGCCACATTTTGGACTTCGCGGGGGTGTCTGGGTAATAAATTCTGGGGCGATTTGGGCATATCATACCTCTGCGGATTCCCACGGGTGTCCTCTTTCCGGAAATGCATGGGGTTCCCTGTTTTCCTTGGTGGCTTGGACAACCAAGGCCCATATCTGTATGATGTGAGAGTGTGACATTTCCGGTGTGAAAACAGACTTGGGGTTACTTGTGTTTTAGGCTTTCCCCTTGGCGGCCAGGTAGGTGCACCCACACATGTTAGGTACCGTTTTCATCGGGACACCTGTGTGAACGCATGACAGTAGGCCATGTGTTGTTGGGGGCGTGTTTCGATGGGTGCGTCGAGCGAAATGTGCCGAAAAAGCGTTTTTTTCCCCACATTTCGGACTTTGCAGGGGTGTCTGGGTAATAAATTCTGGGGCAATTTGGGCATATCATACCTCTGCGGATTCCCACGGGTGTCCTCTTTTCGGAAATGCATGGGGTTCCCTGTTTTCCTCGGTGGCTTGGACACCCGAGGCCCATATCTGTACATTGTGCCGGTCGGCAGAATGTCTGAGATTTCTCTCTGAAAACAGACTTGGGGTTACTTGTGTTTTAGGCTTTCCCCTTGGTGGCCAGGTAGGTGCACCCACACATGTGAGGTACCGTTTTCATCGGGACACCTGTGGGAACGCGTGACGGTAGGCCATGTGTTGTTGGGGGCGTGTTTCGATGGGTGAGCCGAGCGAAATGTGCGGAAATTGCGTATTTTTTCCCACATTTCGGACTTTGCGGGGGTGTCTGGGTAATAAAACCTGGGGCAATTTGGGCATATCATACCTTTGCGGAGTCACCCAGGGGTGTTCTCTTTTCGGAAATGCATGGGGTTCCCTGTTTTCCTCGGTGGCTTGGACACCCGAGGCCCATATCTGTATGATGTGAGAGTGTGACATTTCCGGTGTGAAAACAGACTTGGGGTTACTTGTGTTTTAGGCTTTCCCCTTGGCGGCCAGGTAGGTGCACCCACACATGTGAGGTACCGTTTTCATCGGGACAGCTGTGGGAACGCGTTACGGTAGGCCATGTGTTGTTGGGGGCGTGTTTCAATGGGTGCGTTGAGCGAAATGTGCGGAAAAAGCGTTTTTTTCCCCACATTTTGGACTTTGCAGGGGTGTCTGGGTAAAAAAATCTGGGGTGATGTGCACAAATCATACCTCTGCGGATTCCCAAGGATGTCCTCTTTTCGGAAATGCATGGGGTTCCCCGTTTTCTTCGGTGGCTTGGACACCCGAGGCCCATATCTGTACGTTGTGCCGGTCGGCAGAATGTCTGAGATTTCCCTTTGAAAACAGACTTGGGGTTACTTGTGTTTTAGGCTTTCCCCTTGGCGGCCAGGTAGGTGCACCCACACATGTGTGGTACCGTTTTCATCGGGACACCTGTGGGAACGCGTGCCGGTAGGCCATGTGTCGTTGGGGGCGTGTTTCGATGGGTGAGTCGAGCTAAATGTGAGGAAAATGCGTATTTTTTCCCACATTTCGGACTTTGCGGGGGTGTCTGGGTAATAAATTCTGGGGCGATTTGGGCATATCATACCTCTGCGGATTCCCACGGGTGTCCTCTTTTCGGAAATGCATGGGGTTCCCTGTTTTCCTTGGTGGCTTGGACACCCGGGGCCCATATCTGTATGATGTGAGAGTGTGACATTTCCGGTGTGAAAACAGACTTGGGGTTACTTGTGTTTTAGGCTTTCCCCTTGGCGGCCAGGTAGGTGCACCCACACATGTGAGGTACCGTTTTCATCAGGACACCTGTGGGAACGCGTGACGGTAGGCCATGTGTTGTTGGGGCCGTGTTTCGATGCGTGAGCCGAGCGAAATGTGCGGAAATTGCATATTTTTTCCCACATTTCGGACTTTACGGGGGTGTCTGGGTAATAAAATCTGGGGCAATTTGGGCATATCATACCTTTGCGGATTCCCACGCGTGTCCTCTTTTCATAAATGCATGGGGTTCCCTGTTTTCCTCGGTGGTTTGGACACCCGAGGCCCATATCTGTATGATGTGAGAGTGTGACATTTCCGGTGTGAAAACAGACTTGGGGTTACTTGTGTTTTAGGCTTTCCCCTTGGCAGCCAGGTAGGTGCACCCACACATGTGAGGTACCGTTTTCATCGGGACACCTGTGGGAACGCGTGACGGTAGGCCATGTGTTGTTGGGGGCGTGTTTCGATGGATGAGCCGAGCGAAATGTGCGGAAATTGCGTATTTTTTCCCACATTTCGGACTTTGTGGGGGTGTCTGGGTAATAAATCCTGGGGCGATTTGGGCATATCATACCTCTGCGGATTCCCACGGGTGTCCTCTTTTTGGAAATGCATGGGGTTCCCTGTTTTCCTTGGTGGCCTGGACACCCGAGGCCCATATCAGTATGATGTGAGAGTGTGACATTTCCGGTGTGAAAACAGACTTGGGGTTACTTGTGTTTTAGGCTTTCCCCTTGGCGGCCAGGTAGGTGCACCCACACATGTGAGGTACCGTTTTCATTGGAACACCTGTGGGAACGCGGGACAGTAGGCCATGTGTTGTTGGGGGTGTGTTTCGATGGGTGAGTCGAGCGAAATGTGAGGAAAATGCGTATTTTTTCCCACATTTCGGACTTTGCAGGGGTGTCTGGGTAATACATTCTGGGGCAATTTGGGCATATCATACCTCTGTGGATTCCCACGGGTGTCCTCTTTTCGGAAATGCATGGGGTTCCCTGTTTTCCTCGGTGGCTTGGACACCCGAGGCCCATATCTGTATGATGTGAGAGTGTGACATTTCCGGTGTGAAAACAGACTTGGGGTTACTTGTGTTTTAGGCTTTCCCCTTGGCGGCCAGGTAGGTGCACCCACACATGTGAGGTACCATTTTCATCGGGACACCTGTGGGAATGCGTGACGGTAGGCCATGTGTTGTTGGGGGCGTGTTTCAATGGGTGAGCCGAGCGAAATGTGCGGAAATTGAGTATTTTTTCCCACATTTCGGACTTTGCGGGGGTGTCTGGGTAATAAATCCTGGGGCGATTTGGGCATATCATACCTCTGCGGATTCCCACGGGTGTCCTATTTTTGGAAATGCATGGGGTTCCTGTTTTCCTTGGTGGCTTGGACACCCGAGGCCCATATCTGTATAATGTGATAGTGTGACATTTCCGGTGTGAAAACAGACTTGGGGTTACTTGTGTTTTAGGCTTTCCCCTTGGCGGCCAGGTAGGTGCACCCACACATGTGAGGTACCGTTTTCATCGGAACACCTGTGGGAACGCGGGACAGTAGGCCATGTGTTGTTGGGGGCGTTTTTCGATGGGTGAGTCAAGCGAAATGTGAGGAAAATGCGTATTTTTTCCCACATTTCGAACTTTGCAGGGGTGTCTGGGTAATAAATTCTGGGGCAATTTGGGCATATCATACCTCTGTGGATTCCCACGGGTGTCCTCTTTTTGGAAATGCATGGGGTTCCCTGTTTTCCTCGGTGGCTTGGACACCCGAGGCCCATATCTGTACGTTGTGCCGGTTGGCAGAATGTCTGAGATTTCCCTCTGAAAACAGACTTGGGGTTACTTGTGTTTTAGGCTTTCCCCTTGGCGCCCAGGTCGGTGCACCCACACATGTGAGGTACCATTTTCATCGGGACACCTGTGGGAACGCGGGACAGTAGGCCATGTGTTGTTGGGGGCGTGTTTCGATGGGTGAGTCGAGCAAAATGTGAGGAAAATGCATATTTTTTGCCACATTTTGGACTTCGCGGGGGTGTCTGGGTAATAAATTCTGGGGCGATTTGGGCATATCATACCTCTGCAGATTCCCACAGGTGTCCTCTTTCCGGAAATGCATGGGGTTCCCTGTTTTCCTTGGTGGCTTGGACAACCGAGGCCCATATCTGTATGATGTGAGAGTGTGACATTTCCGGTGTGAAAACAGACTTGGGGTTACTTGTGTTTTAGGCTTTCCCCTTGGCGGCCAGGTAGGTGCACCCACACATGTGAGGTACCGTTTTCATCGGGACACCTGTGGGAATGCGTGACAGTAGGCCATGTGTTGTTGGGGGCATGTTTCGATGGGTGCGTCGAGTGAAATGTGCGGAAAAAGCGTTTTTTTCCCCACATTTCGGACTTTGCAGGGGTGTCTGGGTAATAAAGTCTGGGGCAATTTGGGCATATCATACCTTTGCGGATTCCCACGGGTGTCCTCTTTTCGGAAATGCATGGGGTTCCCTGTTTTCCTCGGTGGCTTGGACACCCGGGGCCCATATCTGTACGTTGTGCCGGTCGGCAGAATGTCTGAGATTTCCCTCTGAAAACAGACTTGGGGTTACTTGTGTTTTAGGCTTTCCCCTTGGCGGCCAGGTAGGTGCACCCACACATGTGAGGTACCGTTTTCATCGGGACACCTGTGGGAACGCGCGACGGTAGGCCATGTGTTGTTGGGGGCGTGTTTCGATCGGTGAGCCGAGCGAAATGTGCGGAAATTGCGTATTTTTTCCCACATTTCGGACTTTGCGGGGGTGTCTGGGTAATAAAATCTGGGGCAATTTGGGCATATCATACCTTTGCGGATTCCCACGGGTGTCCTCTTTTCGGAAATGCATGGGGTTCCCTGTTTTCCTCGGTGGCTTGGACACCCGAGGCCCATATCTGTATGATGTGAGAGTGTGACATTTCCGGTGTGAAAACAGACTTGGGGTTACTTGTGTTTTAGGCTTTCCCCTTGGCGGCCAGGTAGGTGCACCGACACATGTTAGGTACCGTTTTCATTGGGACACCTGTGTGAACGCATGACAGTAGGCCATGTGTTGTTGGGGGCGTGTTTCGATGGGTGCGTCGAGCGAAATGTGCCGAAAAAGCGTTTTTTTCCCCACATTTCGGACTTTGCAGGGGTGTCTGGGTAATAAATTCTGGGGCAATTTGGGCATATCATACCTCTGCGGATTCCCACGGGTGTCCTCTTTTCGGAAATGCATGGGGTTCCCTGTTTTCCTCGGTGGCTTGGACACCCGAGGCCCATATCTGTACATTGTGCCGGTCGGCAGAATGTCTGAGATTTCTCTCTGAAAACAGACTTGGGGTTACTTGTGTTTTAGGCTTTCCCCTTGGTGGCCAGGTAGGTGCACCCACACATGTGAGGTACCGTTTTCATCGGGACACCAGTGGGAACGCGTGACGGTAGGCCATGTGTTGTTGGGGGCGTGTTTTGATGGGTGAGCCGAGCGAAATGTGCGGAAATTGCGTATTTTTTCCCACATTTCGGACTTTGCGGGGGTGTCTGGGTAATAAAATCTGGGGCAATTTGGGCATATCATACCTTTGCGGATTCCCAGGGGTGTTCTCTTTTCGGAAATGCATGGGGTTCCCTGTTTTCCTCGGTGGCTTGGACACCCGAGGCCCATATCTGTATGATGTGAGAGTGTGACATTTCCGGTGTGAAAACAGACTTGGGGTTACTTGTGTTTTAGGCTTTCCCCTTGGCGGCCAGGTAGGTGCACCCACACATGTGAGGTACCGTTTTCATCGGGACACCTGTGGGAACGCGTGACGGTAGGCCATGTGTTGTTGGGGGCGTGTTTCAATGGGTGCGTTGAGCGAAATGTGCGGAAAAAGCGTTTTTTTCCCCACATTTCGGACTTTGCAGGGGTGTCTGGGTAAAAAAAATCTGGGGCGATGTGCACAAATCATACCTCTGCGGATTCCCAAGGATGTCCTCTTTTCGGAAATGCATGGGGTTCCCCGTTTTCTTCGGTGGCTTGGACACCCGAGGCCCATATCTGTACGTTGTGCCGGTCGGCAGAATGTCTGAGATTTCCCTCTGAAAACAGACTTGGGGTTACTTGTGTTTTAGGCTTTCCCCTTGGCGGCCAGGTAGGTGCACCCACACATGTGTGGTACCGTTTTCATCGGGACACCTGTGGTAAGGCGTGACGGTAGGCCATGTGTTGTTGGGGGCGTGTTTCGATGGGTGAGTCGAGCGAAATGTGAGGAAAATGCGTATTTTTTCCCACATTTCGGACTTTGCGGGGGTGTCTGGGTAATAAATTCTGGGGCGATTTGGGCATATCATACCTCTGCAGATTCCCACGGGTGTCCTCTTTTCGGAAATGCATGGGGTTCCCCGTTTTCCTTGGTGGCTTGGACACCCGAGGCCCATATCTGTATGATGTGAGAGTGTGACATTTCCGGTGTGAAAACAGACTTGGGGTTACTTGTGTTTTAGGCTTTCCCCTTGGCGGCCAGGTAGGTGCACCCACACATGTGAGGTACCGTTTTCATCGGGACACCTGTGGGAACGCGTGACGGTAGGCCATGTGTTGTTGGGGCCGTGTTTCGATGCGTGAGCCGAGCGAAATGTGCGGAAATTGCGTATTTTTTCCCAAATTTCGGACTTTACGGGGGTGTCTGGGTAATAAAATCTGGGGCAATTTGGGCATATCATACCTTTGCGGATTCCCACGCGTGTCCTCTTTTCGGAAATGCATGGGGTTCCCCGTTTTCTTCGGTGGCTTGGACACCCGAGGCCCATATCTGTACGTTGTGCCGGTCGGCAGAATGTCTGAGATTTCCCTCTGAAAACAGACTTGGGGTTACTTGTGTTTTAGGCTTTCCCCTTGGCGGCCAGGTAGGTGCACCCACACATGTGTGGTACCGTTTTCATCGGGACACCTGTGGGAACGCGTGCCGGTAGGCCATGTGTCGTTGGGGGCGTGTTTCGATGGGTGAGTCGAGCTAAATGTGAGGAAAATGCGTATTTTTTCCCACATTTCGGACTTTGCGGGGGTGTCTGGGTAATAAATTCTGGGGCGATTTGGGCATATCATACCTCTGCGGATTCCCACGGGTGTCCTCTTTTCGGAAATGCATGGGGTTCCCTGTTTTCCTTGGTGGCTTGGACACCCGGGGCCCATATCTGTATGATGTGAGAGTGTGACATTTCCGGTGTGAAAACAGACTTGGGGTTACTTGTGTTTTAGGCTTTCCCCTTGGCGGCCAGGTAGGTGCACCCACACATGTGAGGTACCGTTTTCATCAGGACACCTGTGGGAACGCGTGACGGTAGGCCATGTGTTGTTGGGGCCGTGTTTCGATGCGTGAGCCGAGCGAAATGTGCGGAAATTGCATATTTTTTCCCACATTTCGGACTTTACGGGGGTGTCTGGGTAATAAAATCTGGGGCAATTTGGGCATATCATACCTTTGCGGATTCCCACGCGTGTCCTCTTTTCATAAATGCATGGGGTTCCCTGTTTTCCTCGGTGGTTTGGACACCCGAGGCCCATATCTGTATGATGTGAGAGTGTGACATTTCCGGTGTGAAAACAGACTTGGGGTTACTTGTGTTTTAGGCTTTCCCCTTGGCAGCCAGGTAGGTGCACCCACACATGTGAGGTACCGTTTTCATCGGGACACCTGTGGGAACGCGTGACGGTAGGCCATGTGTTGTTGGGGGCGTGTTTCGATGGATGAGCCGAGCGAAATGTGCGGAAATTGCGTATTTTTTCCCACATTTCGGACTTTGTGGGGGTGTCTGGGTAATAAATCCTGGGGCGATTTGGGCATATCATACCTCTGCGGATTCCCACGGGTGTCCTCTTTTTGGAAATGCATGGGGTTCCCTGTTTTCCTTGGTGGCCTGGACACCCGAGGCCCATATCAGTATGATGTGAGAGTGTGACATTTCCGGTGTGAAAACAGACTTGGGGTTACTTGTGTTTTAGGCTTTCCCCTTGGCGGCCAGGTAGGTGCACCCACACATGTGAGGTACCGTTTTCATTGGAACACCTGTGGGAACGCGGGACAGTAGGCCATGTGTTGTTGGGGGTGTGTTTCGATGGGTGAGTCGAGCGAAATGTGAGGAAAATGCGTATTTTTTCCCACATTTCGGACTTTGCAGGGGTGTCTGGGTAATACATTCTGGGGCAATTTGGGCATATCATACCTCTGTGGATTCCCACGGGTGTCCTCTTTTCGGAAATGCATGGGGTTCCCTGTTTTCCTCGGTGGCTTGGACACCCGAGGCCCATATCTGTATGATGTGAGAGTGTGACATTTCCGGTGTGAAAACAGACTTGGGGTTACTTGTGTTTTAGGCTTTCCCCTTGGCGGCCAGGTAGGTGCACCCACACATGTGAGGTACCATTTTCATCGGGACACCTGTGGGAATGCGTGACGGTAGGCCATGTGTTGTTGGGGGCGTGTTTCAATGGGTGAGCCGAGCGAAATGTGCGGAAATTGAGTATTTTTTCCCACATTTCGGACTTTGCGGGGGTGTCTGGGTAATAAATCCTGGGGCGATTTGGGCATATCATACCTCTGCGGATTCCCACGGGTGTCCTATTTTTGGAAATGCATGGGGTTCCTGTTTTCCTTGGTGGCTTGGACACCCGAGGCCCATATCTGTATAATGTGATAGTGTGACATTTCCGGTGTGAAAACAGACTTGGGGTTACTTGTGTTTTAGGCTTTCCCCTTGGCGGCCAGGTAGGTGCACCCACACATGTGAGGTACCGTTTTCATCGGAACACCTGTGGGAACGCGGGACAGTAGGCCATGTGTTGTTGGGGGCGTTTTTCGATGGGTGAGTCAAGCGAAATGTGAGGAAAATGCGTATTTTTTCCCACATTTCGAACTTTGCAGGGGTGTCTGGGTAATAAATTCTGGGGCAATTTGGGCATATCATACCTCTGTGGATTCCCACGGGTGTCCTCTTTTTGGAAATGCATGGGGTTCCCTGTTTTCCTCGGTGGCTTGGACACCCGAGGCCCATATCTGTACGTTGTGCCGGTTGGCAGAATGTCTGAGATTTCCCTCTGAAAACAGACTTGGGGTTACTTGTGTTTTAGGCTTTCCCCTTGGCGCCCAGGTCGGTGCACCCACACATGTGAGGTACCATTTTCATCGGGACACCTGTGGGAACGCGGGACAGTAGGCCATGTGTTGTTGGGGGCGTGTTTCGATGGGTGAGTCGAGCAAAATGTGAGGAAAATGCATATTTTTTGCCACATTTTGGACTTCGCGGGGGTGTCTGGGTAATAAATTCTGGGGCGATTTGGGCATATCATACCTCTGCAGATTCCCACGGGTGTCCTCTTTCCGGAAATGCATGGGGTTCCCTGTTTTCCTTGGTGGCTTGGACAACCGAGGCCCATATCTGTATGATGTGAGAGTGTGACATTTCCGGTGTGAAAACAGACTTGGGGTTACTTGTGTTTTAGGCTTTCCCCTTGGCGGCCAGGTAGGTGCACCCACACATGTGAGGTACCGTTTTCATCGGGACACCTGTGGGAATGCGTGACAGTAGGCCATGTGTTGTTGGGGGCATGTTTCGATGGGTGCGTCGAGTGAAATGTGCGGAAAAAGCGTTTTTTTCCCCACATTTCGGACTTTGCAGGGGTGTCTGGGTAATAAAGTCTTGGGCAATTTGGGCATATCATACCTTTGCGGATTCCCACGGGTGTCCTCTTTTCGGAAATGCATGGGGTTCCCTGTTTTCCTCGGTGGCTTGGACACCCGGGGCCCATATCTGTACGTTGTGCCGGTCGGCAGAATGTCTGAGATTTCCCTCTGAAAACAGACTTGGGGTTACTTGTGTTTTAGGCTTTCCCCTTGGCGGCCAGGTAGGTGCACCCACACATGTGAGGTACCGTTTTCATCGGGACACCTGTGGGAACGCGCGACGGTAGGCCATGTGTTGTTGGGGGCGTGTTTCGATCGGTGAGCCGAGCGAAATGTGCGGAAATTGCGTATTTTTTCCCACATTTCGGACTTTGCGGGGGTGTCTGGGTAATAAAATCTGGGGCAATTTGGGCATATCATACCTTTGCGGATTCCCACGGGTGTCCTCTTTTCGGAAATGCATGGGGTTCCCTGTTTTCCTCGGTGGCTTGGACACCCGAGGCCCATATCTGTATGATGTGAGAGTGTGACATTTCCGGTGTGAAAACAGACTTGGGGTTACTTGTGTTTTAGGCTTTCCCCTTGGCGGCCAGGTAGGTGCACCGACACATGTTAGGTACCGTTTTCATTGGGACACCTGTGTGAACGCATGACAGTAGGCCATGTGTTGTTGGGGGCGTGTTTCGATGGGTGCGTCGAGCGAAATGTGCCGAAAAAGCGTTTTTTTCCCCACATTTCGGACTTTGCAGGGGTGTCTGGGTAATAAATTCTGGGGCAATTTGGGCATATCATACCTCTGCGGATTCCCACGGGTGTCCTCTTTTCGGAAATGCATGGGGTTCCCTGTTTTCCTCGGTGGCTTGGACACCCGAGGCCCATATCTGTACATTGTGCCGGTCGGCAGAATGTCTGAGATTTCTCTCTGAAAACAGACTTGGGGTTACTTGTGTTTTAGGCTTTCCCCTTGGTGGCCAGGTAGGTGCACCCACACATGTGAGGTACCGTTTTCATCGGGACACCAGTGGGAACGCGTGACGGTAGGCCATGTGTTGTTGGGGGCGTGTTTCGATGGGTGAGCCGAGCGAAATGTGCGGAAATTGCGTATTTTTTCCCACATTTCGGACTTTGCGGGGGTGTCTGGGTAATAAAATCTGGGGCAATTTGGGCATATCATACCTTTGCGGATTCCCAGGGGTGTTCTCTTTTCGGAAATGCATGGGGTTCCCTGTTTTCCTCGGTGGCTTGGACACCCGAGGCCCATATCTGTATGATGTGAGAGTGTGACATTTCCGGTGTGAAAACAGACTTGGGGTTACTTGTGTTTTAGGCTTTCCCCTTGGCGGCCAGGTAGGTGCACCCACACATGTGAGGTACCGTTTTCATCGGGACACCTGTGGGAACGCGTGACGGTAGGCCATGTGTTGTTGGGGGCGTGTTTCAATGGGTGCGTTGAGCGAAATGTGCGGAAAAAGCATTTTTTTCCCCACATTTCGGACTTTGCAGGGGTGTCTGGGTAAAAAAAATCTGGGGCGATGTGCACAAATCATACCTCTGCGGATTCCCAAGGATGTCCTCTTTTCGGAAATGCATGGGGTTCCCCGTTTTCTTCGGTGGCTTGGACACCCGAGGCCCATATCTGTACGTTGTGCCGGTCGGCAGAATGTCTGAGATTTCCCTCTGAAAACAGACTTGGGGTTACTTGTGTTTTAGGCTTTCCCCTTGGCGGCCAGGTAGGTGCACCCACACATGTGTGGTACCGTTTTCATCGGGACACCTGTGGTAAGGCGTGACGGTAGGCCATGTGTTGTTGGGGGCGTGTTTCGATGGGTGAGTCGAGCGAAATGTGAGGAAAATGCGTATTTTTTCCCACATTTCGGACTTTGCGGGGGTGTCTGGGTAATAAATTCTGGGGCGATTTGGGCATATCATACCTCTGCAGATTCCCACGGGTGTCCTCTTTTCGGAAATGCATGGGGTTCCCCGTTTTCCTTGGTGGCTTGGACACCCGAGGCCCATATCTGTATGATGTGAGAGTGTGACATTTCCGGTGTGAAAACAGACTTGGGGTTACTTGTGTTTTAGGCTTTCCCCTTGGCGGCCAGGTAGGTGCACCCACACATGTGAGGTACCGTTTTCATCGGGACACCTGTGGGAACGCGTGACGGTAGGCCATGTGTTGTTGGGGCCGTGTTTCGATGCGTGAGCCGAGCGAAATGTGCGGAAATTGCGTATTTTTTCCCAAATTTCGGACTTTACGGGGGTGTCTGGGTAATAAAATCTGGGGCAATTTGGGCATATCATACCTTTGCGGATTCCCACGCGTGTCCTCTTTTCGGAAATGCATGGGGTTCCCTGTTTTCCTCGGTGGCTTGGACACCCGAGGCCCATATCTGTATGATGTGAGAGTGTGACATTTCCGGTGTGAAAACAGACTTGGGGTTACTTGTGTTTTAGGCTTTCCCCTTGGCGGCCAGGTAGGTGCACCCACACATGTGAGGTACCGTTTTTATCGGGACACCTGTGGGAACGCGTGACGGTAGGCCATGTGTTGTTGGGGGCGTGTTTCAATGGGTGCGTTGAGCGAAATGTGCGGAAAAAGCGTTTTTTCCCCCACATTTCGGACTGTGCAGGGGTGTCTGGGTAAAAAAATCTGGGGCGATGTGCACAAATCATACCTCTGCGGATTCCCACTGGTGTCCTCTTTTCGGAAATGCATGGGGTTCCCTGTTTTCCTTGGTGGCTTGGACACCCGAGGCCCATATCTGTACGTTGTGCCTGTCGGCAGAATGTCTGAGATTTCCCTCTGAAAACAGACTTGGGGTTACTTGTGTTTTAGGCTTTCCCCTTGGCGGCCAGGTAGGTGCACCCACACATGTGTGGTACCGTTTTCATCGGGACACCTGTGGGAAGGCGTGACGGTAGGCCATGTGTTGTTGGGGGCGTGTTTCGAAGGGTGAGTCGAGCGAAATGTGAGGAAAATGCGTATTTTTTCCCACATTTCGGACTTTGCGGGGGTGTCTGGGTAATAAATTCTGGGGCGATTTGGGCATATCATACCTCTGCAGATTCCCACGGGTGTCCTCTTTTCGGAAATGCATGGGGTTCCCTGTTTTCCTTGGTGGCTTGGACACCCGAGGCCCATACCTGTATGATGTGAGAGTGTGACATTTCAGGTGTGAAAACAGACTTGGGGTTACTTGTGTTTTAGGCTTTCCCCTTGGTGGCCAGGTAGGTGCACCCACACATGTGAGGTACCGTTTTCATCGGGACACCTGTGGGAACGCGTGACGGTAGGCCATGTGTTGTTGGGGCCGTGTTTCGATGCGTGAGCCGAGCGAAATGTGCGGAAATTGCGTATTTTTTCCCAAAATTTCGGACTTTACGGGGGTGTCTGGGTAATAAAATCTGGGGCAATTTGGGCATATCATACCTTTGCAGATTCCCACACGTGTCCTCTTTTCGGAAATGCATGGGGTTCCCTGTTTTCCTCGGTGGCTTGGACACCCGAGGCCCATATCTGTATGATGTGAGAGTGTGACATTTCCGGTGTGAAAACAGACTTGGGGTTACTTGTGTTTTAGGCTTCCCCCTTGGCGGCCAGGTAGGTGCACCCACACATGTGAGGTACTGTTTTCATCGGGACACCTGTGGGAACGCGTGACGGTAGGCCATGTGTTGTTGGGGGCGTGTTTCGATGGATGAGCCGAGCGAAATGTGCGGAAATTGCGTATTTTTTCCCACATTTTGGACTTTGCGGGGGTGTCTGGGTAATAAATCCTGGGGCGATTTGGGCATATCATACCTCTGCGGATTCCCACGGGTGTCCTCTTTTTGGAAATGCATGGGGTTCCCTGTTTTCCTTGGTGGCTTGGACACCCGAGGCCCATATCAGTATGATGTGAGAGTGTGACATTTCCGGTGTGAAAACAGACTTGGGGTTACTTGTGTTTTAGGCTTTCCCCTTGGCGGCCAGGTAGGTGCACCCACACATGTGAGGTACCATTTTCATCGGGACACCTGTGGGAACGCGTGACGGTAGGCCATGTGTTGTTGGGGGCGTGTTTCAATGGGTGAGCCGAGCGAAATGTGCGGAAATTGCGTATTTTTTCCCACATTTCGGACTTTGCGGGGGTGTCTGGGTAATAAATCCTGGGGCGATTTGGGCATATCATACCTCTGCGGATTCCCACGGGTGTCCTATTTTTGGAAATGCATGTGGTTCCCTGTTTTCCTTGGTGGCTTGGACACCCGAGGCCCATATCTGTATGATGTGAGAGTGTGACATTTCCGGTGTGAAAACAGACTTGGGGTTACTTGTGTTTTAGGCTTTCCCCTTGGCGGCCAGGTAGGTGCACCCACACATGGGAGGTACCGTTTTCATCGGAACACCTGTGGGAACGCGGGACAGTAGGCCATGTGTTGTTGGGGGCGTGTTTCGATGGGTGAGTCAAGCGAAATGTGAGGAAAATGCGTATTTTTTCCCACATTTCGAACTTTGCAGGGGTGTCTGGGTAATAAATTCTGGGGCAATTTGGGCATATCATACCTCTGTGGATTCCCACGGGTGTCCTCTTTTTGGAAATGCATGGGGTTCCCTGTTTTCCTCGGTGGCTTGGACACCCGAGGCCCATATCTGTACATTGTGCCGGTTGGCAGAATGTCTGAGATTTCCCTCTGAAAACAGACTTGGGGTTACTTGTGTTTTAGGCTTTCCCCTTGGCGGCCAGGTAGGTGCCCCCACACATGTGAGGTACCATTTTCATCGGGACACCTGTGGGAACGCGGGACAGTAGGCCATTTGTTGTTGGGGGCGTGTTTCGATGGGTGAGTCGAGCGAAATGTGAGGAAAATGCGTATTTTTTGCCACATTTTGGACTTCGCGGGGGTGTCTGGGTAATAAATTCTGGGGCGATTTGGGCATATCATACCTCTGCAGATTCCCACGGGTGTCCTCTTTCCGGAAATGCATGGGGTTCCCTGTTTTCCTTGGTGGCTTGGACAACCGAGGCCCATATCTGTATGATGTGAGAGTGTGACATTTCCGGTGTGAAAACAGACTTGGGGTTACTTGTGTTTTAGGCTTTCCCCTTGGCGGCCAGGTAGGTGCACCCACACATGTGAGGTACCGTTTTCATCGGGACACCTGTGGAAACGCGTGACGGTAGGCCATGTGTTGTTGGGGGCATGTTTCGATGGGTGCGTCGAGTGAAATGTGCGGAAAAAGCGTTTTTTTCCCCACATTTCGGACTTTGCAGGGGTGTCTGGGTAATAAATTCTGGGGCAATTTGGGCATATCATACCTTTGCGGATTCCCACGGGTGTCCTCTTTTCGGAAATGCATGGGGCTCCCTGTTTTCCTCGGTGGCTTGGAAACCCGAGGCCCATATCTGTACGTTGTGCCGGTCGGCAGAATGTCTGAGATTTCCCTCTGAAAACAGACTTGGGGTTACTTGTGTTTTAGGCTTTCCCCTTGGCGGCCAGGTAGGTGCACCCACACATGTGAGGTACCGTTTTCATTGGAACACCTGTGGGAACGCGGGACAGTAGGCCATGTGTTGTTGGGGGTGTGTTTCGATGGGTGAGTCGAGCGAAATGTGCGGAAATTGCGTATTTTTTCCCACATTTCGGACTTTGCGGGGGTGTCTGGGTAATAAATCCTGGGGCGATTTGGGCATATCATACCTCTGCGGATTCCCACGGGTGTCCTCTTTTCGGAAATGCATGGGGTTCCCTGTTTTCCTCGGTGGCTTGGACACCCGAGGCCCATATCTGTATGATGTGAGAGTGTGACATTTCCGGTGTGAAAACAGACTTGGGGTTACTTGTGTTTTAGGCTTTCCCCTTGGCGGCTAGGTAGGTTCACCCACACATGTGAGGTACCATTTTCATCGGGACACCTGTGGGAACGCGTGACGGTAGGCCATGTGTTGTTGGGGGCGTGTTTCAATGGGTGAGCCGAGCGAAATGTGCGGAAATTGCGTATTTTTTCCCACATTTCGGACTTTGCGGGGGTGTCTGGGTAATAAATCCTGGGGCGATTTGGGCATATCATACCTCTGCGGATTCCCACGGGTGTCCTATTTTTGGAAATGCATGGGGTTCCCTGTTTTCCTTGGTGGCTTGGACACCCGAGGCCCATATCTGTATGATGTGAGAGTGTGACATTTCCGGTGTGAAAACAGACTTGGGGTTACTTGTGTTTTAGGCTTTCCCCTTGGCGGCCAGGTAGGTGCACCCACACATGTGAGGTACCGTTTTCATCGGAACACCTGTGGGAACGCGGGACAGTAGGCCATGTGTTGTTGGGGGCATGTTTTGATGGGTGAGTCAAGCGAAATGTGAGGAAAATGCGTATTTTTTCCCACATTTCGAACTTTGCAGGGGTGTCTGGGTAATAAATTCTCGGGCAATTTGGGCATATCATACCTCTGTGGATTCCCGCGGGTGTCCTCTTTTTGGAAATGCATGGGGTTCCCTGTTTTCCTCGGTGGCTTGGACACCCGAGGCCCATATCTGTACGTTGTGCCGGTTGGCAGAATGTCTGAGATTTCCCTCTGAAAACAGACTTGGGGTTACTTGTGTTTTAGGCTTTCCCCTTGGCGGCCAGGTAGGTGCACCCACACATGTGAGGTACCATTTTCATCGGGACACCTGTGGGAACGCGGGACAGTAGGCCATGTGTTGTTGGGGGCGTGTTTCGATGGGTGAGTCGAGCGAAATGTGAGGGAAATGCGTATTTTTTGCCACATTTTGGACTTCGCGGGGGTGTCTGGGTAATAAATTCTGGGGCGATTTGGGCATATCATACCTCTGCGGATTCCCACGGGTGTCCTCTTTCCGGAAATGCATGGGGTTCCCTGTTTTCCTTGGTGGCTTGGACAACCGAGGCCCATATCTGTATGATGTGAGAGTGTGACATTTCCGGTGTGAAAACAGACTTGGGTTTACTTGTGTTTTAGGCTTTCCCCTTGGCGGCCAGGTAGGTGCACCCACACATGTGAGGTACCATTTTCATCGGGACACCTGTGGGAACGCGTGACGGTAGGCCATGTGTTGTTGGGGGCATGTTTCGATGGGTGCGTCGAGTGAAATGTGCGGAAAAAGCGTTTTTTTCCCCACATTTCGGACTTTGCAGGGGTGTCTGGGTAATAAATTCTGGGGCAATTTGGGCATATCATACCTTTGCGGATTCCCACGGGTGTCCTCTTTTCGGAAATGCATGGGGTTCCCTGTTTTCCACGGTGGCTTGGACACCCGAGGCCCATATCTGTATGATGTGAGAGTGTGACATTTCCGGTGTGAAAACAGACTTGGGGTTACTTGTGTTTTAGGCTTTCCCCTTGGCGGCCAGGTAGGTGCACCCACACATGTTAGGTACCGTTTTCATCGGGACACCGGTGTGAACGCATGACAGTAGGCCATGTGTTGTTGGGGGCGTGTTTCGATGGGTGCGTCGAGCGAAATGTGCCGAAAAAGAGTTTTTTTCCCCACATTTCGGACTTTGCAGGGGTGTCTGGGTAATAAATTCTGGGGCAATTTGGGCATATCATACCTCTGCGGATTCCCACGGGTGTCCTCTTTTCGGAAATGCATGGGGTTCCCTGTTTTCCTCGGTGGCTTGGACACCCGAGGCCCATATCTGTACATTGTGCCGGTCGGCAGAATGTCTGAGATTTCTCTCTGAAAACAGACTTGGGGTTACTTGTGTTTTAGGCTTTCCCCTTGGTGGCCAGGTAGGTGCACCCACACATGTGAGGTACCGTTTTCATCGGGACACCTGTGGGAACGTGTGACGGTAGGCCATGTGTTGTTGGGGGCGTGTTTCGATGGGTGAGCCGAGCGAAATGTGCGGAAATTGCGAATTTTTTCCCACATTTCGGACTTTGCGGGGGTGTCTGGGTAATAAAATCTGGGGCAATTTGGGCATATCATACCTTTGCGGATTCCCAGGGGTGTTCTCTTTTCGGAAATGCATGGGGTTCCCTGTTTTCCTCGGTGGCTTGGACACCCGAGGCCCATATCTGTATGATGTGAGAGTGTGACATTTCCGGTGTGAAAACAGACTTGGGGTTACTTGTGTTTTAGGCTTTCCCCTTGGCGGCCAGGTAGGTGCACCCACACATGTGAGGTACCGTTTTCATCGGGACACCTGTGGGAACGCGTGATGGTAGGCCATGTGTTGTTGGGGCGTGTTTCAATGGGTGCGTTGAGCGAAATGTGCGGAAAAAGAGTTTTTTTCCCCACATTTCGGACTTTGCAGGGGTGTCTGGGTAAAAAAATCTGGGGCGATGTGCACAAATCATACCTCTGCCGATTCCCAAGGATGTCCTCTTTTCGGAAATGCATGGGGTTCCCCGTTTTCTTCGGTGGCTTGGACACCCGAGGCCCATATCTGTACGTTGTGCCGGTCGGCAGAATGTCTGAGATTTCCCTCTGAAAACAGACTTGGGGTTACTTGTGTTTTAGGCTTTCCCCTTGGCGGCCAGGTAGGTGCACCCACACATGTGTGGTACCGTTTTCATCGGGATACCTGTGGGAACGCGTGACGGTAGGCCATGTGTTGTTGGGGGCGTGTTTCGATGGGTGAGTCGAGCGAAATGTGAGGAAAATGCGTATTTTTTCCCACATTTCGGACTTTGCGGGGGTGTCTGGGTAATAAAATCTGGGGCAATTTGGGCATATCATACCTTTGCAGATTCCCACACGTGTCCTCTTTTCGGAAATGCATGGGGTTCCCTGTTTTCCTCGGTGGCTTGGACACCCGAGGCCCATATCTGTATGATGTGAGAGTGTGACATTTCCGGTGTGAAAACAGACTTGGGGTTACTTGTGTTTTAGGCTTTCCCCTTGGCGGCCAGGTAGGTGCACCCACACATGTGAGGTACCGTTTTCATCGGGACACCTGTGGGAACGCGTGACGGTAGGCCATGTGTTGTTGGGGGCGTGTTTCGATGGATGAGCCGAGCGAAATGTGCGGAAATTGCGTATTTTTTCCCACATTTTGGACTTTGCGGGGGTGTCTGGGTAATAAATCCTGGGGCGATTTGGGCATATCATACCTCTGCGGATTCCCACGGGTGTCCTCTTTTTGGAAATGCATGGGGTTCCCTGTTTTCCTTGGTGGCTTGGACACCCGAGGCCCATATCAGTATGATGTGAGAGTGTGACATTTCCGGTGTGAAAACAGACTTGGGGTTACTTGTGTTTTAGGCTTTCCCCTTGGCGGCCAGGTAGGTGCACCCACACATGTGAGGTACCATTTTCATCGGGACACCTGTGGGAACGCGTGACGGTAGGCCATGTGTTGTTGGGGGCGTGTTTCAATGGGTGAGCCGAGCGAAATGTGCGGAAATTGCGTATTTTTTCCCACATTTCGGACTTTGCGGGGGTGTCTGGGTAATAAATCCTGGGGCGATTTGGGCATATCATACCTCTGCGGATTCCCACGGGTGTCCTATTTTTGGAAATGCATGGGGTTCCCTGTTTTCCTTGGTGGCTTGGACACCCGAGGCCCATATCTGTATGATGTGAGAGTGTGACATTTCCGGTGTGAAAACAGACTTGGGGTTACTTGTGTTTTAGGCTTTCCCCTTGGCGGCCAGGTAGGTGCACCCACACATGTGAGGTACCGTTTTCATCGGAACACCTGTGGGAACGCGGGACAGTAGGCCATGTGTTGTTGCGGGCGTGTTTCGATGGGTGAGTCAAGCGAAATGTGAGGAAAATGCGTATTTTTTCCCACATTTCGAACTTTGCAGGGGTGTCTGGGTAATAAATTCTGGGGCAATTTGGGCATATCATACCTCTGTGGATTCCCACGGGTGTCCTCTTTTTGGAAATGCATGGGGTTCCCTGTTTTCCTCGGTGGCTTGGACACCCGAGGCCCATATCTGTACGTTGTGCCGGTTGGCAGAATGTCTGAGATTTCCCTCTGAAAACAGACTTGGGGTTACTTGTGTTTTAGGCTTTCCCCTTGGCGGCCAGGTAGGTGCCCCCACACATGTGAGGTACCATTTTCATCGGGACACCTGTGGGAACGCGGGACAGTAGGCCATGTGTTGTTGGGGGCGTGTTTCGATGGGTGAGTCGAGCGAAATGTGAGGAAAATGCGTATTTTTTACCACATTTTGGACTTCGCGGGGGTGTCTGGGTAATAAATTCTGGGGCGATTTGGGCATATCATACCTCTGCAGATTCCCACGGGTGTCCTCTTTCCGGAAATGCATGGGGTTCCCTGTTTTCCTTGGTGGCTTGGACAACCGAGGCCCATATCTGTATGATGTGAGAGTGTGACATTTCCGGTGTGAAAACAGACTTGGGGTTACTTGTGTTTTAGGCTTTCCCCTTGGCGGCCAGGTAGGTGCACCCACACATGTGAGGTACCGTTTTCATCGGGACACCTGTGGAAACGCGTGACGGTAGGCCATGTGTTGTTGGGGGCATGTTTCGATGGGTGCGTCGAGTGAAATGTGCGGAAAAAGCGTTTTTTTCCCCACATTTCGGACTTTGCAGGGGTGTCTGGGTAATAAATTCTGGGGCAATTTGGGCATATCATACCTTTGCGGATTCCCACGGGTGTCCTCTTTTCGGAAATGCATGGGGTTCCCTGTTTTCCTCGGTGGCTTGGACACCCGAGGCCCATATCTGTACGTTGTGCCGGTCGGCAGAATGTCTGAGATTTCCCTCTGAAAACAGACTTGGGGTTACTTGTGTTTTAGGCTTTCCCCTTGGCGGCCAGGTAGGTGCACCCACACATGTGAGGTACCGTTTTCATTGGAACACCTGTGGGAACGCGGGACAGTAGGCCATGTGTTGTTGGGGGTGTGTTTCGATGGGTGAGTCGAGCGAAATGTGCGGAAATTGCGTATTTTTTCCCACATTTCGGACTTTGCGGGGGTGTCTGGGTAATAAATCCTGGGGCGATTTGGGCATATCATACCTCTGCGGATTCCCACGGGTGTCCTCTTTTCGGAAATGCATGGGGTTCCCTGTTTTCCTCGGTGGCTTGGACACCCGAGGCCCATATCTGTATGATGTGAGAGTGTGACATTTCCGGTGTGAAAACAGACTTGGGGTTACTTGTGTTTTAGGCTTTCCCCTTGGCGGCTAGGTAGGTGCACCCACACATGTGAGGTACCATTTTCATCGGGACACCTGTGGGAACGCGTGACGGTAGGCCATGTGTTGTTGGGGGCGTGTTTCAATGGGTGAGCCGAGCGAAATGTGCGGAAATTGCGTATTTTTTCCCACATTTCGGACTTTGCGGGGGTGTCTGGGTAATAAATCCTGGGGCGATTTGGGCATATCATACCTCTGCGGATTCCCACGGGTGTCCTATTTTTGGAAATGCATGGGGTTCCCTGTTTTCCTTGGTGGCTTGGACACCCGAGGCCCATATCTGTATGATGTGAGAGTGTGACATTTCCGGTGTGAAAACAGACTTGGGGTTACTTGTGTTTTAGGCTTTCCCCTTGGCGGCCAGGTAGGTGCACCCACACATGTGAGGTACCGTTTTCATCGGAACACCTGTGGGAACGCGGGACAGTAGGCCATGTGTTGTTGGGGGCATGTTTTGATGGGTGAGTCAAGCGAAATGTGAGGAAAATGCGTATTTTTTCCCACATTTCGAACTTTGCACGGGTGTCTGGGTAATAAATTCTGGGGCAATTTGGGCATATCATACCTCTGTGGATTCCCGCGGGTGTCCTCTTTTTGGAAATGCATGGGGTACCCTGTTTTCCTCGGTGGCTTGGACACCCGAGGCCCATATCTGTACGTTGTGCCGGTTGGCAGAATGTCTGAGATTTCCCTCTGAAAACAGACTTGGGGTTACTTGTGTTTTAGGCTTTCCCCTTGGCGGCCAGGTAGGTGCACCCACACATGTGAGGTACCATTTTCATCGGGACACCTGTGGGAATGCGGGACAGTAGGCCATGTGTTGTTGGGGGCGTGTTTCGATGGGTGAGTCGAGCGAAATGTGAGGAAAATGCATATTTTTTGCCACATTTTGGACTTCGCGGGGGTGTCTGGGTAATAAATTCTGGGGCGATTTGGGCATATCATACCTCTGCGGATTCCCACGGGTGTCCTCTTTCCGGAAATGCATGGGGTTCCCTGTTTTCCTTGGTGGCTTGGACAACCGAGGCCCATATCTGTATGATGTGAGAGTGTGACATTTCCGGTGTGAAAACAGACTTGGGGTTACTTGTGTTTTAGGCTTTCCCCTTGGCGGCCAGGTAGGTGCACCCACACATGTGAGGTACCGTTTTCATCGGGACACCTGTGGGAATGCGTGACGGTAGGCCATGTGTTGTTGGGGGCATGTTTCGATGGGTGCGTCGAGTGAAATGTGCGGAAAAAGCGTTTTTTTCCCCACATTTCGGACTTTGCAGGGGTGTCTGGGTAATAAATTCTGGGGCAATTTGGGCATATCATACCTTTGCGGATTCCCACGGGTGTCCTCTTTTCGGAAATGCATGGGGTTCCCTGTTTTCCACGGTGGCTTGGACACCCGAGGCCCATATCTGTACGTTGTGCCTGTCGGCAGAATGTCTGAGATTTCCCTCTAAAAACAGACTTGGGGTTACTTGTGTTTTAGGCTTTCCCCTTGTCGGCCAGGTAGGTGCACCCACACATATGAGGTACCGTTTTCATCGGGACACCTGTGGGAACGCGCGACGGTAGGCCATGTGTTGTTGGGGGCGTGTTTCGATTGGTGAGCCGAGCGAAATGTGCGGAAATTGCGTATTTTTTCCCACATTTCGGACTTTGCAGGGGTGTCTGGGTAATAAAATCTGGGGAAATTTGGGCATATCATACCTTTGCGGATTCCCACGGGTGTCCTCTTTTCGGAAATGCATGGGGTTCCCTGTTTTCCTCGGTGGCTTGGACACCCGAGGCCCATATCTGTATGATGTGAGAGTGTGACATTTCCGGTGTGAAAACAGACTTGGGGTTACTTGTGTTTTAGGCTTTCCCCTTGGCGGCCAGGTAGGTGCACCCACACATGTTAGGTACCGTTTTCATCGGGACACCGGTGTGAACGCATGACAGTAGGCCATGTGTTGTTGGGGGCGTGTTTCGATGGGTGCGTCGAGCGAAATGTGCCGAAAAAGAGTTTTTTTCCCCACATTTCGGACTTTGCAGGGGTGTCTGGGTAATAAATTCTGGGGCAATTTGGGCATATCATACCTCTGCGGATTCCCACGGGTGTCCTCTTTTCGGAAATGCATGGGGTTCCCTGTTTTCCTCGGTGGCTTGGACACCCGAGGCCCATATCTGTACATTGTGCCGGTCGGCAGAATGTCTGAGATTTCTCTCTGAAAACAGACTTGGGGTTACTTGTGTTTTAGGCTTTCCCCTTGGTGGCCAGGTAGGTGCACCCACACATGTGAGGTACCGTTTTCATCGGGACACCTGTGGGAACGTGTGACGGTAGGCCATGTGTTGTTGGGGGCGTGTTTCGATGGGTGAGCCGAGCGAAATGTGCGGAAATTGCGAATTTTTTCCCACATTTCGGACTTTGCGGGGGTGTCTGGGTAATAAAATCTGGGGCAATTTGGGCATATCATACCTTTGCGGATTCCCAGGGGTGTTCTCTTTTCGGAAATGCATGGGGTTCCCTGTTTTCCTCGGTGGCTTGGACACCCGAGGCCCATATCTGTATGATGTGAGAGTGTGACATTTCCGGTGTGAAAACAGACTTGGGGTTACTTGTGTTTTAGGCTTTCCCCTTGGCGGCCAGGTAGGTGCACCCACACATGTGAGGTATCGTTTTCATCGGGACACCTGTGGGAACGCGTGATGGTAGGCCATGTGTTGTTGGGGCGTGTTTCAATGGGTGCGTTGAGCGAAATGTGCGGAAAAAGAGTTTTTTTCCCCACATTTCGGACTTTGCAGGGGTGTCTGGGTAAAAAAATCTGTGGCGATGTGCACAAATCATACCTCTGCGGATTCCCAAGGATGTCCTCTTTTCGGAAATGCATGGGGTTCCCCGTTTTCTTCGGTGGCTTGGACACCCGAGGCCCATATCTGTACGTTGTGCCGGTCGGCAGAATGTCTGAGATTTCCCTCTGAAAACAGACTTGGGGTTACTTGTGTTTTAGGCTTTCCCCTTGGCGGCCAGGTAGGTGCACCCACACATGTGTGGTACCGTTTTCATCGGGATACCTGTGGGAACGCGTGACGGTAGGCCATGTGTTGTTGGGGGCGTGTTTCGATGGGTGAGTCGAGCGAAATGTGAGGAAAATGCGTATTTTTTCCCACATTTCGGACTTTGCGGGGGTGTCTGGGTAATAAATTCTGGTGCGATTTGGGCATATCATACCTCTGCGGATTCCCACGGGTGTCCTCTTTTCGGAAATGCATGGGGTTCCCTGTTTTCCTTGGTGGCTTGGACACCCGAGGCCCATATCTGTATGATGTGAGAGTGTGACATTTCCGGTGTGAAAACAGACTTGGGGTTACTTGTGTTTTAGGCTTTCCCCTTGGCGGCCAGGTAGGTGCACCCACACATGTGAGGTACCGTTTTCATCGGGACACCTGTGGAAACGCGTGACGGTAGGCCATGTGTTGTTGGGGCTGTGTTTCGATGCGTGAGCCGAGCGAAATGTGCGGAAATTGCGTATTTTTTCCCATATTTCGGACTTTATGGGGGTGTCTGGGTAATAAAATCTGGGGCAATTTGGGCATATCATACCTTTGCGGATTCCCACGCGTGTCCTCTTTTCGGAAATGCATGGGGTTCCCTGTTTTCCTCGGTGGCTTGGACACCCGAGGCCCATATCTGTATGATGTGAGAGTGTGACATTTCCGGTGTGAAAACAGAATTGGGGTTACTTGTGTTTTAGGCTTTCCCCTTGGCGGCCAGGTAGGTGCACCCACACATGTGAGGTACCGTTTTCATCGGGACACCTGTGGGAACGAGTGACGGTAGGCCATGTGTTGTTGGGGGCGTGTTTCGATGGATGAGCCGAGCGAAATGTGCGGAAATTGCGTATTTTTTCCCACATTTTGGACTTTGCGGGGGTGTCTGGGTAATAAATCCTGGGGCGATTTGGGCATATCATACCTCTGCGGATTCCCACGGGTGTCCTCTTTTTGGAAATGCATGGGGTTCCCTGTTTTCCTTGGTGGCTTGGACACCCGAGGCCCATATCAGTATGATGTGAGAGTGTGACATTTCCGGTGTGAAAACAGACATGGGGTTACTTGTGTTTTAGGCTTTCCCCTTGGCGGCCAGGTAGGTGCACCCACACATGTGAGGTACCGTTTTCATCGGGACACCTGTGGGAACGAGTGACGGTAGGCCATGTGTTGTTGGGGGTGTGTTTCGATGGGTGAGTCAAGCGAAATGTGAGGAAAATGCGTATTTTTTCCCACATTTCGGACTTTGCAGGGGTGTCTGTGTAATAAATTCTGGGGCAATTTGGGCATATCATACCTCTGCGGATTCCCACGGGTGTCCTCTTTTCGGAAATGCATGGGGTTCCCTGTTTTCCTCGGTGGCTTGGACACCCGAGGCCCATATCTGTATGTTGTGCCGGTCGGCAGAATGTCTGAGATTTCCCTCTGAAAACAGACTTGGGGTTACTTGTTTTTTAGGATTTCCCCTTGGCGGCCAGGTAGGTGCACCCACACATGTGAGGTACCGTTTTCATCGGGACACCTCTGGAAACGCGTGACAGTAGGCCATGTGTTGTTGGGGGCGTGTTTCGATGGGTGAGCCGAGCGAAATGTGCGGAAATTGCGTATTTTTTCCCACATTTCGAACTTTGCAGGGGTGTCTGGGTAATAAATTCTGGGGCAATTTGGGCATATCATACCTCTGCGGATTCCCACGGGTGCCCTCTTTTTCGAAATGCATGGGGTTCCCTGTTTTCCTCGGTGGCTTGGACACCCGAGGCCCATATCTGTACGTTGTGCCGGTTGGCAGAATGTCTGAGTTTCCCTCTGAAAACAGACTTGGGGTTACTTGTGTTTTAGGCTTTCCCCTTGGCGGCCAGGTAGGTGCACCCACACATGTGAGGTACCGTTTTCATCGGGACACCTGTGGGAACGCGGGACAGTAGGCCATGTGTTGTTGGGGGCGTGTTTCGATGGGTGAGTCGAGCGAAATGTGAGGAAAATGCGTATTTTTTCCCACATTTTGGACTTTGCGGGGGTGTCTGGGTAATAAAATCTGGGGCAATTTGGGCATATCATACCTTTGCGGATTCCCAGGGGTGTCCTCTTTTCGGAAATGCATGGGGTTCCCTGTTTTCCTCGGTGGCTTGGACACCCGAGGCCCATATCTGTATGATGTGAGAGTGTGACATTTCCGGTGTGAAAACAGACTTGGGGTTACTTGTGTTTTAGGCTTTCCCCTTGGCGGCCAGGTAGGTGCACCCACACATGTGAGGTACCGTTTTCATCGGGACACCTGTGGGAACGCGCGACGGTAGGCCATGTGTTGTTGGCGGCGTGTTTCGATGGGTGAGCCGAGCGAAATGTGCGGAAATTGCGTATTTTTTCCCACATTTCGGACTTTGCGGGGGTGTCTGGGTAATAAAATTTGGGGCAATTTGGGCATATCATACCTTTGCGGATTCCCAGGGGTGTCCCCTTTTCGGAAATGCATGGGGTTCCCTGTTTTCCTCGGTGGCTTGGACACCCGAGGCCCATATCTGTATGATGTGAGGGTGTGACATTTCCGGTGTGAAAACAGACTTGGGGTTACTTGTGTTTTAGGCTTTCCCCTTGGCAGCCAGGTAGGTGCACCCACACATGTGAGGTACCGTTTTCATCGGGACACCTGTGTGAACGCATGACGGTAGGCCATGTGTTGTTGTGGGCTTGTTTCGATGGGTGCGTCGAGCAAAATGTGCGGAAAAAGCGTTTTTTTCCCCACATTTCGGACTTTGCAGGGGTGTCTGGGTAATAAATTCTGGGGCAATTTGGGCATATCATACCTCTGCGGATTCCCACGGGTGTCCTCTTTTCGGAAATGCATGGGGTTCCCTGTTTTCCTCGGTGGCTTGGACACCCGAGGCCCATAGCTGTACATTGTGCCGGTCGGCAGAATGTCTGAGATTTCCCTCTGAAAACAGACTTGGGGTTACTTGTGTTTTAGGCTTTCCCCTTGGCGGCCAGGTAGGTGCACCCACACATGTGAGGTACCGTTTTCATCGGGACACCTGTGGGAACGCGTGACGGTAGGCCATGTGTTGTTGGGGGCGTGTTTCGATGGGTGAGTCGAGCGAAATGTGAGGAAAATGCGTATTTTTTCCCACATTTCGGACTTTGCGGGGGTGTCTGGGTAATAAATTCTGGGGCGATTTGGGCATATCATACCTCTGCAGATTACCACGGGTGTCCTCTTTTCGGAAATGCATGGGGTTTCCTGTTTTCCTTGGTGGCTTGGACACCCGAGGCCCATATCTGTATGATGTGAGAGTGTGACATTTCCGGTGTGAAAACAGACTTGGGATTACTTGTGTTTTAGGCTTTCCCCTTGGCGGCCAGGTAGGTGCACCCACACATGTGAGGTACCGTTTTCATCGGGACACCTGTGGGAATGCGTGACGGTAGGCCATGTGTTGTTGGGGGCGTGTTTCGATGGGTGAGCCGAGCGAAATGTGCGGAAATTGCGTATTTTTTCCCACATTTTGGACTTTGCGGGGGTGTCTGGGTAATAAAATCTGGGGCAATTTGGGCATATCATACCTTTGTGGATTCCCAGGGGTGTCCTCTTTCCGGAAATGCATGGGGTTCCCTGTTTTCCTTGGTGGCTTGGACACCCGAGGCCCATATCTGTATGTTGTGAGAGTGTGACATTTCCGGTGTGAAAACAGACTTGGGGTTACTTGTGTTTTAGGCTTTCCCCTTGGCGGCCAGGTAGGTGCACCCACACATGTGAGGTACCGTTTTCATCGGGACACCTGTGGGAACGCGTGACGGTAGGCCATGTGTTGTTGGGGGTGTGTTTCGATGGGTGCGTCGAGTGAAATGTGCAGAAAAAGCGTTTTTTTCCCCACATTTCGGACTTTGCAGGGGTGTCTGGGTAATAAATTCTGGGGCAATTTGGGCATATCATACCTCTGCGGATTCCCACGGGTGTCCTCTTTTCGGAAATGCATGGGGTTCCCTGTTTTCCTCGGTGGCTTGGACACCCGAGGCCCATATCTGTATGATGTGAGAGTGTGACATTTCCGGTGTGAAAACAGACTTGGGGTTACTTGTGTTTTAGGCTTTCCCCTTGGCGGCCAGGTAGGTGCACCCACACATGTGAGGTACCATTTTCATCGGAACACCTGTGGGAACGCGGGACAGTAGGCCATGTGTTGTTGGGGGTGTGTTTCGATGGGTGAGTCGAGCGAAATGTGAGGAAAATGCATATTTTTTCCCACATTTCGGACTTTGCAGGGGTGTCTGGGTAATAAATTCTGGGGCAATTTGGGCATATCATACCTCTGCGGATTCCCACGGGTGTCCTCTTTTCGGAAATGCATGGGGTTCCCTGTTTTCCTCTGTGGCTTGGACACCCGAGGCCCATATCTGTACGTTGTGCCGGTCGGCAGAATGTCTGAGATTTCCCTCTGAAAACAGACTTGGGGTTACTTGTGTTTTAGGCTTTCCCCTTGGCGGCCAGGTAGGTGCACCCACACATGTGAGGTACCGTTTTCATCGGGACAACTGTGGAAACGCGTGACGGTAGGCCATGTGTTGTTGGGGGCGTGTTTCGATGGGTGAGCCGAGCGAAATGTGCGGAAATTGCGTATTTTTTCCCACATTTCGAGGTGTCTGGGTAATAAATTCTGGGGCAATTTGGGCATATCATACCTCTGCGGATTCCCACGGGTGTCCTCTTTTTGGAAATGCATGGGGTTCCCTGTTTTCCTCGGTGGCTTGGACACCCGAGGCCCATATCTGTACGTTGTGCCGGTCGGCAGAATGTCTGAGATTTCCCTCTGAAAACAGACTTGGGGTTACTTGTGTTTTAGGCTTTCCCCTTGGCGGCCAGGTAGGTGCACCCACACATGTGAGGTACCGTTTTCATTGGGACAACTGTGGAAACGCGTGACGGTAGGCCATGTGTTGTTGGGGGCGTGTTTCGATGGGTGAGCCGAGCGAAATGTGCGGAAATTGCGTATTTTTTCCCACATTTCGAACTTTGCAGGGGTGTCTGGGTAATAAATTCTGGGGCAATTTGGGCATATCATACCTCTGCGGATTCCCACGGGTGTCCTCTTTTTGGAAATGCATGGGGTTCCCTGTTTTCCTCGGTGGCTTGGACACCCGAGGCCCATAGCTGTACGTTGTGCCGGTTGGCAGAATGTCTGAGATTTCCCTCTGAAAACAGACTTGGGGTTACTTGTGTTTTAGGCTTTCCCCTTGGCGGCCAGGTAGGTGCACCCACACATGTGAGGTACCATTTTCATCGGGACACCTGTGGGAACGCGGGACAGTAGGCCATGTGTTGTTGGGGGCGTGTTTCGATGGGTGAGTCGAGCGAAATGTGAGGAAAATGCGTATTTTTTCCCACATTTTGGACTTTGCGGGGGTGTCTGGGTCATAAATTCTGGGGCGATTTGGGCATATCATACCTCTGCGGATTCCCACGGGTGTCCTCTTTCCGGAAATGCATGGGGTTCCCTGTTTTCCTTGGTGGCTTGGACACCCGAGGCCCATATCTGTATGATGTGAGAGTGTGACATTTCCGGTGTGAAAACAGACTTGGGGTTACTTGTCTTTTAGGCTTTCCCCTTGGCGGCCAGGTAGGTGCACCCACACATGTGAGGTACCGTTTTCATTGGGACACCTGTGGGAACGCGTGACGGTAGGCCATGTGTTGTTGGGGGCGTGTTTCGATGGGTGCGTCGAGTGAAATGTGCGGAAAAAGCATTTGTTTCCCCACATTTCGGACTTTGCAGGGGTGTCTGGGTAATAAATTCTGGGGCAATTTGGGCATATCATACCTCTGCGGATTCCCACGGGTGTCCTCTTTTTGGAAATGCATGGGGTTCCCTGTTTTCCTCGGTGGCTTGGACACCCGAGGCCCATATCTGTACGTTGTGCCGGTCGGCAGAATGTCTGAGATTTCCCTCTGAAAACAGACTTGGGGTTACTTGTGTTTTAGGCTTTCCCCTTGGCGGCCAGGTAGGTGCACCCACACATGTGAGGTACCGTTTTCATCGGGACCCCTGTGGGAACGCGCGACGGTAGGCCATTTGTTGTTGGGGGTGTGTTTCGATGGGTGAGCCGAGCGAAATGTGCGGAAATTGCGTATTTTTTCCCACATTTCGGACTTTGCGGGGGTGTCTGGCTAATAAAATCTGGGGCAATTTGGGCATATCATACCTTTGCGGATTCCCACGGGTGTCCTCTTTTCGGAAATGCATGGGGTTCCCTGTTTTCCTCGGTGGCTTGGACACCCGAGGCCCATATCTGTATGATGTGAGAGTGTGACATTTCCGGTGTGAAAACAGACTTGGGGTTACTTGTGTTTTAGGCTTTCCCCTTGGCGGCCAGGTAGGTGCACCCACACATGTGAGGTACCGTTTTCATCGGGACACCTGTGTGAACGCATGACGGTAGGACATGTGTTGTTGGGGGCGTGTTTCGATGGGTGCGTTGAGCGAAATGTGCGGAAAAAGCATATTTTTCCCCACATTTTGGACTTTGCAGGGGTGTCTGGGTAATAAATTCTGGGGCAATTTGGGCATATCATATCTCTGCGGATTCCCACGGGTGTCCTCTTTTCGGAAATGCATGGGGTTCCCTGTTTTCCTCGGTGGCTTGGACACCCGAGGCCCATAGCTGTACATTGTGCCGGTCGGCAGAATGTCTGAGATTTCCCTCTGAAAACAGACTTGGGGTTACTTGTGTTTTAGGCTTTCCCCTTGGCGGCCAGGTAGATGCACCCACACATGTGAGGTACCGTTTTCATCGGGACACCTGTGGGAACGTGTGAAGGTAGGCCATGTGTTGTTGGGGGCGTGTTTCGATGGGTGAGTCGAGCGAAATGTGAGGAAAATGCGTATTTTTTCCCACATTTCGGATTTTGCGGGGGTGTCTGGGTAATAAATTCTGGGGCGATTTGGGCATATCATACCTCTGCGGATTACCACGGGTGTCCTCTTTTCGGAAATGCATGGGGTTTCCTGTTTTCCTTGGTGGTTTGGACACCCGAGGCCCATATCTGTATGATGTGAGAGTGTGACATTTCCGGTGTGAAAACAGACTTGGGATTACTTGTGTTTTAGGCTTTCCCCTTGGCGGCCAGGTAGGTGCACCCACACATGTGAGGTACCGTTTTCATCGGGACACCTGTGAGAACGCGTGACGGTAGGCCATGTTTTGTTGGGGGCGTGTTTCGATGGGTGAGCCGAGCGAAATGTGCGGAAATTGCGTATTTTTTCCCACATTTCGGACTTTGCGGGGGTGTCTGGGTAATAAAATCTGGGGCAATTTGGGCATATCATACCTTTGCGGATTCCCAGGGGTGTCCTCTTTTCGGAAATGCATGGGGATCCCTGTTTTCCTCGGTGGCTTGGACACCCGAGGCCCATATCTGTATGATGTGAGAGTGTGACATTTCCGGTGTGAAAACAGACTTGGGGTTACTTGTGTTTTAGGCTTTCCCCTTGGCGGCCAGGTAGGTGCACCCACACATGTGAGGTAACGTTTTCATCGGGACACCTGTGGGAACGCGTGACGGTAGGCCATGTGTTGTTGGGGGCGTGTTTCAATGGGTGCGTTGAGCAAAATGTGCGGAAAAAGCGTTTTTTTCCCCACATTTCGGACTTTGCAGGGGTGTCTTGGTAAAAAAATCTGGGGCGATGTGCACAAATCATACCTCTGTGGATTCCCAAGGATGTCCTCTTTTCGGAAATGCATGGGGTTCCCCGTTTTCTTCGGTGGCTTGGACACCCGCGGCCCATATCTGTACGTTGTGCCGGTCGGCAGAATGTCTGAGATTTCCCTCTGAAAACAGACTTGGGGTTACTTGTGTTTTAGGCTTTCCCCTTGCCGGCCAGGTAGGTGCACCCACACATGTGAGGTAACGTTTTCATCGGGACACCTGTGGGAACGCGTGACGGTAGGCCATGTGTTGTTGGGGGCGTGTTTCAATGGGTGCGTTGAGCAAAATGTGCGGAAAAAGCGTTTTTTTCCCCACATTTCGGACTTTGCAGGGGTGTCTTGGTAAAAAAATCTGGGGCGATGTGCACAAATCATACCTCTGTGGATTCCCAAGGATGTCCTCTTTTCGGAAATGCATGGGGTTCCCCGTTTTCCTCGGTGGCTTGGACACCCGAGGCCCATAGCTGTACATTGTGCCGGTCGGCAGAATGTCTGAGATTTCCCTCTGAAAACAGACTTGGGGTTACTTGTGTTTTAGGCTTTCCCCTTGGCGGCCAGGTAGGTGCACCCACACATGTGAGGTACCGTTTTCATCGGGACACCTGTGGGAACGCGTGACGGTAGGCCATGTGTTGTTGGGGGCGTGTTTCGATGGGTGAGTCGAGCGAAATGTGAGGAAAATGCGTATTTTTTCCCACATTTCGGACTTTGCGGGGGTGTCTGGGTAATAAATTCTGGGGCGATTTGGGCATATCATACCTCTGCAGATTACCACGGGTGTCCTCTTTTCGGAAATGCATGGGGTTTCCTGTTTTCCTTGGTGGCTTGGACACCCGAGGCCCATATCTGTATGATGTGAGAGTGTGACATTTCCGGTGTGAAAACAGACTTGGGATTACTTGTGTTTTAGGCTTTCCCCTTGGCGGCCAGGTAGGTGCACCCACACATGTGAGGTACCGTTTTCATCGGGACACCTGTGGGAATGCGTGACGGTAGGCCATGTGTTGTTGGGGGCGTGTTTCGATGGGTGAGCCGAGCGAAATGTGCGGAAATTGCGTATTTTTTCCCACATTTTGGACTTTGCGGGGGTGTCTGGGTAATAAAATCTGGGGCAATTTGGGCATATCATACCTTTGTGGATTCCCAGGGGTGTCCTCTTTCCGGAAATGCATGGGGTTCCCTGTTTTCCTTGGTGGCTTGGACACCCGAGGCCCATATCTGTATGTTGTGAGAGTGTGACATTTCCGGTGTGAAAACAGACTTGGGGTTACTTGTGTTTTAGGCTTTCCCCTTGGCGGCCAGGTAGGTGCACCCACACATGTGAGGTACCGTTTTCATCGGGACACCTGTGGGAACGCGTGACGGTAGGCCATGTGTTGTTGGGGGTGTGTTTCGATGGGTGCGTCGAGTGAAATGTGCAGAAAAAGCGTTTTTTTCCCCACATTTCGGACTTTGCAGGGGTGTCTGGGTAATAAATTCTGGGGCAATTTGGGCATATCATACCTCTGCGGATTCCCACGGGTGTCCTCTTTTCGGAAATGCATGGGGTTCCCTGTTTTCCTCGGTGGCTTGGACACCCGAGGCCCATATCTGTATGATGTGAGAGTGTGACATTTCCGGTGTGAAAACAGACTTGGGGTTACTTGTGTTTTAGGCTTTCCCCTTGGCGGCCAGGTAGGTGCACCCACACATGTGAGGTACCATTTTCATCGGAACACCTGTGGGAACGCGGGACAGTAGGCCATGTGTTGTTGGGGGTGTGTTTCGATGGGTGAGTCGAGCGAAATGTGAGGAAAATGCATATTTTTTCCCACATTTCGGACTTTGCAGGGGTGTCTGGGTAATAAATTCTGGGGCAATTTGGGCATATCATACCTCTGCGGATTCCCACGGGTGTCCTCTTTTCGGAAATGCATGGGGTTCCCTGTTTTCCTCTGTGGCTTGGACACCCGAGGCCCATATCTGTACGTTGTGCCGGTCGGCAGAATGTCTGAGATTTCCCTCTGAAAACAGACTTGGGGTTACTTGTGTTTTAGGCTTTCCCCTTGGCGGCCAGGTAGGTGCACCCACACATGTGAGGTACCGTTTTCATCGGGACAACTGTGGAAACGCGTGACGGTAGGCCATGTGTTGTTGGGGGCGTGTTTCGATGGGTGAGCCGAGCGAAATGTGCGGAAATTGCGTATTTTTTCCCACATTTCGAGGTGTCTGGGTAATAAATTCTGGGGCAATTTGGGCATATCATACCTCTGCGGATTCCCACGGGTGTCCTCTTTTTGGAAATGCATGGGGTTCCCTGTTTTCCTCGGTGGCTTGGACACCCGAGGCCCATATCTGTACGTTGTGCCGGTCGGCAGAATGTCTGAGATTTCCCTCTGAAAACAGACTTGGGGTTACTTGTGTTTTAGGCTTTCCCCTTGGCGGCCAGGTAGGTGCACCCACACATGTGAGGTACCGTTTTCATTGGGACAACTGTGGAAACGCGTGACGGTAGGCCATGTGTTGTTGGGGGCGTGTTTCGATGGGTGAGCCGAGCGAAATGTGCGGAAATTGCGTATTTTTTCCCACATTTCGAACTTTGCAGGGGTGTCTGGGTAATAAATTCTGGGGCAATTTGGGCATATCATACCTCTGCGGATTCCCACGGGTGTCCTCTTTTTGGAAATGCATGGGGTTCCCTGTTTTCCTCGGTGGCTTGGACACCCGAGGCCCATAGCTGTACGTTGTGCCGGTTGGCAGAATGTCTGAGATTTCCCTCTGAAAACAGACTTGGGGTTACTTGTGTTTTAGGCTTTCCCCTTGGCGGCCAGGTAGGTGCACCCACACATGTGAGGTACCATTTTCATCGGGACACCTGTGGGAACGCGGGACAGTAGGCCATGTGTTGTTGGGGGCGTGTTTCGATGGGTGAGTCGAGCGAAATGTGAGGAAAATGCGTATTTTTTCCCACATTTTGGACTTTGCGGGGGTGTCTGGGTCATAAATTCTGGGGCGATTTGGGCATATCATACCTCTGCGGATTCCCACGGGTGTCCTCTTTCCGGAAATGCATGGGGTTCCCTGTTTTCCTTGGTGGCTTGGACACCCGAGGCCCATATCTGTATGATGTGAGAGTGTGACATTTCCGGTGTGAAAACAGACTTGGGGTTACTTGTCTTTTAGGCTTTCCCCTTGGCGGCCAGGTAGGTGCACCCACACATGTGAGGTACCGTTTTCATTGGGACACCTGTGGGAACGCGTGACGGTAGGCCATGTGTTGTTGGGGGCGTGTTTCGATGGGTGCGTCGAGTGAAATGTGCGGAAAAAGCATTTGTTTCCCCACATTTCGGACTTTGCAGGGGTGTCTGGGTAATAAATTCTGGGGCAATTTGGGCATATCATACCTCTGCGGATTCCCACGGGTGTCCTCTTTTTGGAAATGCATGGGGTTCCCTGTTTTCCTCGGTGGCTTGGACACCCGAGGCCCATATCTGTACGTTGTGCCGGTCGGCAGAATGTCTGAGATTTCCCTCTGAAAACAGACTTGGGGTTACTTGTGTTTTAGGCTTTCCCCTTGGCGGCCAGGTAGGTGCACCCACACATGTGAGGTACCGTTTTCATCGGGACCCCTGTGGGAACGCGCGACGGTAGGCCATTTGTTGTTGGGGGTGTGTTTCGATGGGTGAGCCGAGCGAAATGTGCGGAAATTGCGTATTTTTTCCCACATTTCGGACTTTGCGGGGGTGTCTGGCTAATAAAATCTGGGGCAATTTGGGCATATCATACCTTTGCGGATTCCCACGGGTGTCCTCTTTTCGGAAATGCATGGGGTTCCCTGTTTTCCTCGGTGGCTTGGACACCCGAGGCCCATATCTGTATGATGTGAGAGTGTGACATTTCCGGTGTGAAAACAGACTTGGGGTTACTTGTGTTTTAGGCTTTCCCCTTGGCGGCCAGGTAGGTGCACCCACACATGTGAGGTACCGTTTTCATCGGGACACCTGTGTGAACGCATGACGGTAGGACATGTGTTGTTGGGGGCGTGTTTCGATGGGTGCGTTGAGCGAAATGTGTGGAAAAAGCATATTTTTCCCCACATTTTGGACTTTGCAGGGGTGTCTGGGTAATAAATTCTGGGGCAATTTGGGCATATCATATCTCTGCGGATTCCCACGGGTGTCCTCTTTTCGGAAATGCATGGGGTTCCCTGTTTTCCTCGGTGGCTTGGACACCCGAGGCCCATAGCTGTACATTGTGCCGGTCGGCAGAATGTCTGAGATTTCCCTCTGAAAACAGACTTGGGGTTACTTGTGTTTTAGGCTTTCCCCTTGGCGGCCAGGTAGATGCACCCACACATGTGAGGTACCGTTTTCATCGGGACACCTGTGGGAACGTGTGAAGGTAGGCCATGTGTTGTTGGGGGCGTGTTTCGATGGGTGAGTCGAGCGAAATGTGAGGAAAATGCGTATTTTTTCCCACATTTCGGATTTTGCGGGGGTGTCTGGGTAATAAATTCTGGGGCGATTTGGGCATATCATACCTCTGCGGATTACCACGGGTGTCCTCTTTTCGGAAATGCATGGGGTTTCCTGTTTTCCTTGGTGGCTTGGACACCCGAGGCCCATATCTGTATGATGTGAGAGTGTGACATTTCCGGTGTGAAAACAGACTTGGGATTACTTGTGTTTTAGGCTTTCCCCTTGGCGGCCAGGTAGGTGCACCCACACATGTGAGGTACCGTTTTCATCGGGACACCTGTGAGAACGCGTGACGGTAGGCCATGTTTTGTTGGGGGCGTGTTTCGATGGGTGAGCCGAGCGAAATGTGCGGAAATTGCGTATTTTTTCCCACATTTCGGACTTTGCGGGGGTGTCTGGGTAATAAAATCTGGGGCAATTTGGGCATATCATACCTTTGCGGATTCCCAGGGGTGTCCTCTTTTCGGAAATGCATGGGGATCCCTGTTTTCCTCGGTGGCTTGGACACCCGAGGCCCATATCTGTATGATGTGAGAGTGTGACATTTCCGGTGTGAAAACAGACTTGGGGTTACTTGTGTTTTAGGCTTTCCCCTTGGCGGCCAGGTAGGTGCACCCACACATGTGAGGTAACGTTTTCATCGGGACACCTGTGGGAACGCGTGACGGTAGGCCATGTGTTGTTGGGGGCGTGTTTCAATGGGTGCGTTGAGCAAAATGTGCGGAAAAAGCGTTTTTTTCCCCACATTTCGGACTTTGCAGGGGTGTCTTGGTAAAAAAATCTGGGGCGATGTGCACAAATCATACCTCTGTGGATTCCCAAGGATGTCCTCTTTTCGGAAATGCATGGGGTTCCCCGTTTTCTTCGGTGGCTTGGACACCCGCGGCCCATATCTGTACGTTGTGCCGGTCGGCAGAATGTCTGAGATTTCCCTCTGAAAACAGACTTGGGGTTACTTGTGTTTTAGGCTTTCCCCTTGCCGGCCAGGTAGGTGAACCCACACATGTGGGGTACCGTTTTCTTCGGGACACCTGTGGGAACGCGGGACGGTAGGCCATGTGTTGTGTTTGTGTGGTTTTCATAACGTTTTGACCCATTTGCTGGAGCCCTTTGTCTCACAACCCTTTCTTTTCCCAAATGTGACCTACATTTAGTCGCTGCTTTAGCCACCATACACTTTTGTAACCTGCACAAGTCACCTACCCTTGAAAAAGTCTGCCTGTGCTCTTTCAAAAAATGTATGGCTGCCGTTCCTCACCACATTGGTTTTCCCAATTTACACATGCTAAGTGCGTCTGGTCAGGCCGTGAGCGTAAAACTCCTGTGTACCATGGCTCAGTGTTTGGCTTGTGGTATTGCTTGTTTTGTACAAACACTACAAAAATGGTATGCTCTCCTAACTGCAAGAGTCGGGGGAATGTAGCGGAGCATTGCTTTTCTCAAAATTCATAGAAGCCATTGCCGTACCAAGCCAACCATGTCCAACACATACCTTTTTTTTCAGTCATTTTCCCGCTTTTCCCCCATTCGATGGCAGTTTCCCCTACCTAGTTGTTGCCTGACCTATGCAAATCACCCCTTCCTAAACTTGGAATTTTGTCTACTTTTCAGAAATATATGCCTTTCTGTCCTCCAATTTGGCTTTCCTGCCCTTTTCTTCCATTCCGTCCATGCATGTCCAATTGGCAAAAATGGCAAAAATCGCCTACCTCTCACAAAACGGTTGATAACCCCATCAAAATATTTTTTTTCCATTTCCACTCAACCTGTTCCTGAAAGCCAACACATTGTGGAACTCAGCACAGCAAACCATTTGTTTCTAGCTCTTACAAGGAAAAAACCACAGGCTTCTTTGTACATCATTTTATTGGCATTTTTTGAAAAAACCCAAAATTTTCGCACTTTTTCCCTTTTTTCTCTCACCCCCCTACAGCAACCTGGGATTCCTGGGTGGCGTTACGACCGCCTATATTTGGGAAAAAAGGAGCCAAATTTGGCCGAGATATCTCATGTAACAAAAAAGTTACAAGCCATTGAATGGCCACATACCAACATCACCAAAAAAGGCTCTGGCACTGGGGAGAAATACCCATGGCACTTAAAGGGTTAATGAGGTTAGTTTATTAATTTTCAAATGTGTCTCTTGCAACATAGGCATTTCAGGTGAAAACTAGTGCGCATTTTGAATGTACAAATGTGTGCTTTTAACTGTGAAAAAAAAATGATTTGCATGTTATATGTAAAAATCGTTTTTTTGACTGAATAACCTGCCCTCACTTATATGTCCATGTTACACTGGCAACACATAGCTTGAAACAATTGCATCATAGCAATGCACCAAACCCATGCAGTGGCGCTGCACTTCAAAAAGTACATGCTATACATTGATCCTGTGCAGTGGTGCTGGACTCTGTGCTCCCAAAACACGCTAAACAATCCTACACAGCATAATGAAAATGGAAAAAATATGTCTGCAGTGAGGAAAGCGAGGCAGAATGAAAAGTATACGGGGAACCAAATCAGAGATCCACATCAACAAACAACTCTCCTTCAAGAGACACAAGAATAAGAAAACTCAGATAGCTTGGAATCAGTTCTTCCTCTTGCGGAAAGTCAAGACTTTCCTCCCTCCAGACAGCTTTAGATCCACCATTCAAGCACTGGTCCTATCCCACCTGGATGGGGGAAGTGCACTTCTGGAAGGTCTCCCCTCCTCTTCCCTTGTGCCCCTAATAAGTGTCCTACATGCGGACGCATGCCTCATCAAGGGTCTTCCCAGATACGAGCACATCACCCCAGCCCTCAATGACCTTCACTGGCTTCCACTGCACACAGGAATCAGCTTCAAGTCTTGGTGCATCATCTTTAAGGCAGTCACCCTCAAGTCACACACCTACTTTGTGGATAGACTCAGCATCTTTGGCGGACAGTGCACCACCAGAAGCCAGGACATGTGCAGACTTGAAATCTGTTGCTGCAAAAAAGAAAGTTCCAGAAAACAAGCCTTATCTGCCTATACCCCAAGACTATAAAACCTCCTCCCCACCAGCATTAGACTTGCCCCCATGCTCCTACAATTGAGAAAAGAACTCAAGACCCGCCTCTTCAAGGAATCTCTCTGCCTCAACACCAAGACCTTCACATAACCCTTCGCACCACCTGGCTCGCTAGACAATGTCCACCCTCGCCTCACCTCTACCCGGTACAGCTGTACTCCTCCTCTGTGCCCCTTTGTATCTCACCCGTCTGCGGCATGGCTATTCTGTTACCTCTGAAAAGTGCTCTGTTATGCATCTGTGCTGTTTTATACCTCTGTAAAGCACTAATAATAATAATAATATAATAATAATAATAATAATAATAATAATAATAATAATAATAATAATAATAATAATAATAATAATAATAATAATAATAATAATAACCATAATAATAAAAGAGATGGTATGCTTCTACAAGAGTTGTGGTGAGGGTCTTTTGGGTAAATGGTTGCAGAAGGGACCCCTACTAGTAGGTGTCCTGTTAGGTTTGTTATTGATGAGGTATGCCCAGATGACGAAGGTTAGATTGAGGGCTTCTGAGAGCCGTTTCTTACAAACTGGTTGGAAATTTGTAGAGTTCCTATGTTGTTAGTTTATGCATGGAAATTACTTTTAGCAAGTTATCACATAAGGTTTGAGATGGCGTATGTAATATGGTATGCAAAGTAGACAGGTGAGCAGGTTAGTAAGGGGTTACAACAAATAAGAAGCCACATATATGAATGGGAAGTTAAACATGAGTCCTTTTTATACAAGGCAGCAACCAGGAAGCAACCTTCACGATACAACAGTCAAGAATCCATATGTACAATGCAATAGGCATGCATCAAAAACATGAGAAGCAGCAGTCAAGAAGCAATATCTAAGGTACATTAAACAAGGAGCAATAGTTGAGTTGTAATAGTCACTATATAAAACAGAATATGAGATGCCAGATCCGGAAGAGAATGTAAGACGTGAACATCTTTTTATGGCAGTTCAACTACCGCTCTAATGGAATATTGATCAGGAGAAAAGTATGACAGGTCAAAATCAAAGAGAAGTCACTCCACTGAGAATAGTTTGAGATTATACAATTGGAAGCAGTATGCAAGATGGTACAAGCCCTCTAAGGGCCTGTATGGGTGGTGCAACAATCACACTATTGATATATCATTTTTGAGCATAGGATTAGAAGGGAAGACTATGAAGTAGGTTTGAACATAGTCTACTTTGCTGAACTCCAGGGTGGAGATATTAGTTTTTTCAGAGTAATTAGTGGTGTGCAGATGGACAGACATACTGTGCAGCCTTGAAGTGGTGCCAGTAGCTTTTGAGGCATAGGTGATAGAGTGAAGTGGTCAGGGGGAAGGAGATGGGAGAAAGGATACTGTGGCTGGAGTGGAGAATGGCAGAAAGATACATTCTGTTTCGGGGGAGTTCAGTCAGGCACTCTATAGCAATTCAGTGATGCATAAACTTAGAGAGATTTTATTAACAAAGCGGTCCACAAATGTTTGTGGAAAGATTGACCCCTACTGCAGGAATGGGAGGTGGTTTTGGTGGCAATGATTCCCAGGATGAGCTTGCGGCAGATTTCTGGGTCTTGCACAATAATTTGTTGTCGAATCATGGGTTACAGATTTCTGGTCGAATCACATCTGTATTCATCTAGTGTATTCAGCGAATCAGCATTTTCTCAGGCTGATTAACTGATTTCCTTTAACCAATAAGAGCTCTATAATCTCATAAAGGATATTTGACCTCTTCTAAAAGGCCAGCTCACTTCTTTTTCGGGTTTTCTAGAATATGAGAGAAGAGTATACAGGGGTGGATCACACTTGGAGGGTGTTTGTAGGGATTTGGAGCGTTGAGGAAGAGTTTTGAAGAGTCTTGAGCGATTATATCCGTTTGGTGTTGGTCTTTTCTCTATTTTCTTGGTGTGCTGTTTGTTTTTGGAGAAAATATGTGTGCCCCTTTATTGTTTGTTAAGTATGTTTATAATGCTCATGTGGAAGGATGGGGTAGACGCAGCAAGCATCTTGCAGGGGTATTATGGGCCAGCTCCGGTCTAAGTGAAGCATTCAATAGGAAGTAGTCTCCAACCATCTGATCAAAGGAGCAAAGAAGTGGATGAGCATACACAGGAGGTCAATCTGGACGAGGCTCATGGGGAAACCATGCCTGTGGAGGTGCTGTAAAAGGTCATGGCCCTACCTGGGGGGGATAAGGAATAGGTAGAAGAAAGGGATGAGGAGGTGGCAAAGGATATTCTTCTTATACCGGTCAACATGGAGCGGTCAAGCCGGGAGCAAAGGAATCCCCATAGAGTGGAGTCCACCATGCCCATTTTTAGCCCATGTGGTCCTGGTTGTGTACTATTTTTCCCTGCCAAAAGGGAAGAACAATGTGGGGAGGAGCAAGATATCTTGTTTTTTTTTGTTTTTTTGTTTTTCTTTATTGTGCAATATCTGCTTATTTGCAAACCTTAAGCACATACCTACATTTAAAATATCATGATACAAAGTTAATCACATTTCAATATATGTGCAATACTTATATAATAATATAATTATTTCCATATAAAAAATGCTGAGGCCGACAATATCATCGAATCCGCAGGACCAAAATTGGTCCAGTTCAATATTCAATATTTCAGTAACAAATTTGCTATAGCCTTTTACACAGTTCTTTTTCAAGATAGGGCAAGCATTAAGGATATGTTATACGGACTCTATTTTTCCATGGCATAGGCAACAAAGCCTGTCTTCCAATGGAATTTTGCCAAGTGACAAAGCTACCAGAGAGCAGAGGGAGAGCATATACGATGGCCGGTGTAGTGCTGACTCGATAGATCTCCAACATTGCAATCACATTTTGACCACCCTGCTTCACTATATACTGCTTTACTACACACCATGTCCTCCATACTTTGGGGAACATCAACTGCTCATAAAAATATGCAGTAGGTTTTAGTTTATTGACAAAACCCATATAATAATAGTCCTCCACTATGGACAGGATGGTATCCTTAATTTCCCAGTTAAAGGATGAGTTTTTTGGTATAGCTCCACCAAGATACATTATTTTGGATTTTTAAATGTTAATGACCATTAGGTTTTTTTCTGCATATTCCTGTAGTGTCACCATTGAGCGTTGGAGTCCGATTCGGGTCAGATCAAATAGGATGGTGTTGTCTGCGTAGGTCAGACAAGCAATGGGAACGCCATTCATTTTAGGTGGAAATTTGTGGGCTGATTAGATGTAATTAGTCATATGAGCCACATATAAGTTGTATAACATAGGTGCAAATACGCAGCCTTGCTTTAGTCCACGGTTAGAATAATTAAATCCCGTCAGCTCACCATCCTGATTTAATCGTACCGCAATCAAAGTGTTCATATACAATAGTTTGATAAAATGTAACAATTGTGGTTCTATTCCCCAAGACACCAATTTCTTCCACATTAACTGGTGTGAGACTAGATTGAATGCTTTACTGAAGTCAATAGAGCAGCAGAATACATTCTAGGAAGTAGTTGTCACTTCTGCCATTAAGTATTTCAGGGTGGCAATGTTATTGATTGTACTATAGGATTTTCTAAATCCTGTTTGAAAAAGACCCAATAGATCCTTTTCTGTTGCCCACCTTGTCAGTTTTCTTAAGAGTATAGTGGCAAACATTTTTGACTGCAGTCTATCATGGCAAATAGCTGATCAACTTTTTTAAAAACCGTTATAAGTGTAGACTTCGTCTAGCTATTAGGTAGACTCCTTGTAGCCTCAATTACTTTGAAAATATGAAATAATATATTCAACAAAAATTGTGGATTGGCTTTATAAAGTACATTAGGTATTCCATCAGGCTTCGGGGCTCTCGAAGACTTTAAGTTGTTTATTATGTTACAAATATCATCTGGATCATAATCCTCTAGTATGGTGTCATCTTTATTAATAGAGGACTTTCCCGCCTGCTTGTTTTCTGTCTGGTCATAGTATAATTGAGTGACATAGGAATTACAGGCACTATCACCAATAGGGTTTAATTCAACCACACTAAGATTTGCTTTGGCATAGTTGAAAAGAGCCCAAAATAAATGTTTATGGTTAGTTTTGAGTAATCAGTATAACAATAGCCAATTAGTGTTCTGTAAGGACAGTTTATGAATCTGCAGCCAATTCTTATATTGGGCCTCATTACACGGTAGGCGCTAAGGGATTACCGGCGCCCTACTACGAGGTCCCTCAGCGGGTCCCGTCCTTAACGCCTGGTCTGACCAGGTGTTAAGGACGGAACCCGCTAAGGGACTTCAGAGCTAATAACGGTACTGCAAATTGCGGTACCATTATTAGCTCCTTCCCTATTCCCATTGAGCCCTATGGGGGCTCGAATGGGAATGGGGAATAGTTTTCTGAATGGGGACTTAGGTAAGTCCCCATCCGCCTACCTGGACCCGGTATGCGGTAAGGGAGTAGGCATGGCGCTAATAGCGGCATGGTTACCACCTATCATGTAATGAGGCCCATTGTGTCTTAACGACAGTTAGCTGCACAATTGTTTCCATTTTTGAATAGCAGTGGATACCCCTAACTTCAGCTCTTGCATTATGGCAATGTGATTTCCTATGCTGTATTAATGTGTCAAACGGTGCACAATAATGACTTCATTGGTTTCCTATTGATTTATTTATAACCATCTGTATGCAATGCCCAATTGCTTCTGTCATTGCTTCCATTCTCCAGTGGCTATAGGTCATCCATTTAATTAACTTCTCTTGATTTGAGTATATGCGCTCGTTAATTTCTTTTATTTTTGCCCTGTCCAAATTTTACAGTTGCCCTGGTTATTCATCCTTGTACTGCTGTTATAGTACATAATTGGTTATTGGTCCCCCATGTTAACTGTGCATGAAAGCAGGCAGTGGTCACTTATCTTATTAGAGTGTATTTGAAGGTCAGTACAGCCCATAGATGTATTAGCATCTGTAAAAACATGCTCTGTGTTTGAGCGTGCAAGGCCATTTGTCCAGGTATATGTGTCCTCTTGATTATTCTCTTGTTTAAAAATTAGTGATTGTAACATGTGCGACTTAAAAAACAATAGCCAATTCCGACCCAACCCGCCATGCACATGCTGATTCAAAGGTGTGTTCTTTACATTTAGATTCCCGGCAATTAATACTCCGCACTTAGTGTGTTTTTCATACCAGGTTATGTGAACCTCATTTCTGGCCCTCTGTCTTATTTTAGTACACACAACCATAGGGTGGTCGCATATATGAACAATTAAGATCTTGCATGCGTGTTGTTTTTCGTACTAAATATAACACTGAGAAACTGCAGGGTATTGATATGTTCAGCAAATGGTTCAATTTGGAAACTAGTTTTACATCCAATAGCCATCCCACCCCTAGCTCTACCTCTTACAGATGCTATGGCTAAGTTAGGTAGGGTTGTGTATCAATCATTCTTGAGGGATATGTAGCCCATGTCTCCTGTAAGAGGAACAGGGTTTTCCCAACCAAAGACGCATATCCATATGGATGTACTAGGAATGAGCTGTAACCCAGCGTATTTCAAGATATCCATGTCAAGTTTGCTTTTTTCCAGGTTGCCACTTCTCACTACAGGGGATCTTCTCAGGAATCCAATGAGTAATCATCTTAGAATTTCCATCCAATGAGCAAGATGCCCTTAGAATGGAGCGTTCGGAGTGCTCAAGTCCTTGCTCTTCAATAATTTTCTGTTCAACTGTTAACTTGTCCTCAAAGCTTTTTCTGTTTTCCTAGAACGTTTCCTAAGGGTGAATTTGTCACTCTTTTTTTGTGCGTGTTTGGGTGCTTCTCATTTTTAGTTTTGGCCTTGACTGAAAGTTGAGCAAGCCGAGTATCAATATTGGCAGTAGTTGGGCAGTCTTTTTTTGTTGATATTCTGTGGAGGAGATAGAGATCTCCTCGTAGTCCCAATCTGGATGCCCAGTATTACTAGGGACTACTATGTCCAGTCCACTTGTGGATGGTCATTGCGAGTCAACCCTTAAATTCGATGTTGGAGATTCACATGTTTTGCTTAGCACTTGCAGGTTATAAGTATTTCCCGTTGGCGTCTCATTTTTCGCTTCTATATTCCCTTCTGCACTCGGATGAGATGGGTTGCTCGATATCACTTTCACTATTTTTGCCAATAGCAGTTTAATGTCAACATGTTCCTTGATGACTGTTGTCATTAAATGAGACCAGAAGTCTATTTTTGAAATGATTAATGTTCCCATGCCACTTGGTACATCAGCTTCCTTTCTTCTTAGACTGCGCTTTTGTGGAGTTGAAGCTGACACTCTCTGATGAAGATGTTCTGGTTGAATCTGTGGAGAATACAAGAGCCTCTAGAACAGGTGTGGCAGATAACTTTGTGCCTATAATGTTCTCCCTACACATAGGCTGTTTTGGGGTTATAATCCCACCAAGGGAGGCACATTGTAGTCCCATGAGCATGTTGAGTAGCGAATGCTTAATATCAATAGTCGGGGAAAGCACTGCATTTGTAGTTTATATGTTGATTTTAGAATGATTAATGTTTGACTGGGGAGGCATTTTCAATACAGTCGATGTCACACCAAAAAAAGACGTTATTGGATGTTGCGTTTCCACCATGCTTTAGAATCATGTCTTTTTGTTAATGTATCTATAATAACATTATTTGCACTTGCTGGTGAGTTCGTTTTTTTCTTTTTCCCCCATGTACTGCAGCAATATGCAGCCCGCTTTTCCGGGCTGGTGGTTGCTTCGTATTCAGAGGGTTAGAGTAATCAAGGCTTTGATTTTAAGATTGCAATCCTTCTATTGATCTCAGTCTATATACCGCCACTGTAAATGATGCTAATAAGTGATAAGATGCTATCAATATCTAGCAGGAAAAATAAAAGCAAAAGTGATTGTGTCAATACCACTCCCTGCACAATGTGCAGACTTACACAATATTGTAGTAAGTGAGTCTGTTTCAATCGTGTCTGTGCTGTTCAGCCTTGTGCTTTATGCGTAATTCACAAAATGCATTTCCCACTTATTAGTTTTAGCAAGCTGGCAGGAAAATGTCAAATAGTGGGCCACACTTCCTCTTTGTTCGGACGCCAAGATCCCAGAACCCCCACCCTCATGGCTCCACAGAAACACAGCAACCCACTCTGCCTAGCAGTCCGCCATGCTGCATTCGCCAGCAGTGTTTTAACTCTTGTGCTTCTCCTCCTGACAGCAACAGAAAGTGTAGACAGACTCTTGCAGAGTCTTTCGGCAAGGAGACAGGCAAGTGCTCATGGCAACACACTCTTCCAAGCACTCCAGACATCTTGTGCATTGTTGAGCTATGTGGGAAGAGGGTCAGGGCTGCATCGTAGGGATGATGTCCATTAGTAGCCATGTTTCCTGGTACTACAAGAAAGTCTCCCTTGCAAATGAGATAGTCTCTGTCTTCACAGTGGCTGCTAGTGACCTGCCTGCCATCCTCTCCTACTTCAATGGTTATAAGGAGGATGGAGAGACCCCTAGCAATTTCCATTGCCATGATGCAGCACATTAGTGACATTGGGAATGCTGGTGCCAAGCCAAAAAGGTGTTTGGTGTGGGACTGGACTTCCAATCTCTGTAACCCAAAGCAGGTCTAGCTCTTAAGAAGCGAGTGCACGTTTGTCCAAAAAGCAAGTTTATTGTGCAAACGGCTGTGAGCAGCTAGATGACGCTGTGGAGTCAAACTAAACCGAGTATCCTCGAACCACGCAAGTTTACACATTATATACATTTTTGCAACAGTTGAAACACTCACAAATATTTTATTACATGTCATCCCCCATACATGATTGGTCAAACGTATACAAAGAAATCTAATCTTCTTTAGTTCTCACACTCTCATTGGACACATTTATTTAACTAGCATCCCATTTTAACATATATTTGCATCCGCTTATATTTACAGCACACCCCTTTTTGGGATCTTTCCGTTGTTGGTCATGAAGTTGTTACATAGTTACACATTCACACAACAAACTTGATTCATTACAAGTCCCAACTGGCAGGGGACCCCTAACCCTGAACGTGATGCACATGGTCTTTGCAAATTCAACAATATGAGAAGTGGAATACAAAACAAGTTCCCTTTCAAATGCCAATAAATATCTTATCTGCCCATACTTGGAAGCATCCTTATTTCACCCTAATCTATATGACTACCATTTCAACATGCATAGCCTCTAGTCACATCCTGGTAATTCCTGAGAACCTAATCAAAACCCATAAACCATATTTTCACTCTGCCCTTAAGCATCCCTTGTACTGGGTTTATTACCCAGCCTCAAACTGACCTTATCAGGTGGCTGAACTTCCCTGGACAATGAATAACAGGCTGTCATGTACTTAAAAATATTGCATCTCCTCTCCACAATAGTACAAGTCGTAAAAAAAACATGCCTGGCCAGAGCTGAACATTTGATGTCCCAGCTGCTCATTGCCTTCCTTCAGCCTTCAGCCTTGCTCAACCAGCTTTCGCGGTCACTCAGAGTTTATCTCACCACCGCAGGTTTCTGAACTGCATATTCCTAAGCTATAAAAGGACTCGCGGCATACACATTTGGGTATTTGGTAAATATGATTTAAGCGACTCTTTTCATGATGCGCCATTCATTTGTATTACTAATTATGTCCCTTGGTTTACACGTGTTTCGGCCTTGGGCCTTTTTCAAAAGCGGACATGAATCCAAAGGTATATAACTTTGTTTCTTGTAATTGGGTAGGATAATTTTCAGTGCAGTCCAATTCCAGGTTAATCCCTCTGATATTCTATATTCACAGAGCTAAAATCTCCATGCTGTGGCGTCTCACAAGGATCTTTGCAAGGGAAATTTTAGTGAGTAGAGCAGAGATACTGGGGCCGATTCATGGAATTACATGCAGAAATCTTGCAATGGTCGTGCGCCGAAAAGTCCACTGCGCAAACCTGCATGATTAAGAAAATCTGCACGCAACACGTATTCATGGAATTGTTTGCTCAAAGTAACTGTATTCGCAATTCCTGCCTGAAATGCCCCCGGCACACCCATACGCAAAGCAGGAAACTGCCAGATCAGCTACCTTTGCCCACTCCCACACGTGTGAATAAACACACCCTTCAAACATTGCGTGGGCTACCCTGTAAGCAGGCCTGTGACTTGGGGAGTATGGATGGGTCCCCAGTAACTGTATCAGGGACCATGACAATATGTGTATGAAAAATCATAATTCAGCAATAACTCTGGAAATGTACGTGCAAACCCATGCAAAAAGTTCCTGTACCCTGCTACACAGCGCACACCCACCCCTACGTTACATCGGAATCCCGATTGAGTACACACACCCCAAAATATGACATGCGATCTCACCTGCGCGCTGAAAATCCTACATGCAAGTGTAGTTACGCCAGCCTTCGTGTGGCGGATCCTACAAAGGACTTGTGTGGTCATTTCCCAGCTGAGACATTGTGCGTTTAATTCCATGAATACATCTCTTGCCACACAATAGTGGACATGCGCAGCACTGCCTGCAGGCGGTCCCTCAGAATGCCCATTCCTTTGCAAATTAGTCCCCAGTTGTGGTGTTCCGTCCCCCTTCCCAGCTCTCTTCACAGGCCATGCCCACCCTCTGCTTGGAGCTTCGCACAGACGTGCCAGGCAAGCGTGAACTCCACGCATGTCCAGGAAAAGTGCAGCAAATTCGATTCCATGAATCATCAAACAGCACAGATTGGGTGCAAGTCGCCTATTTTCTGTGCAAATAGATTCAGTTTCAGATGAACCAATCTTCTCAGGTTTAGTTCACATAATGGAAAAGTTGCAGGAGACATGTGTTGTCCCATGCAACAGAAATGCACTATTTACATTGTTTTTGCTTATAATTATATTGGTATTTGACAATATGTGTGTTCTGTTCTGTTAATGAACATACTAGAGCTCTTGTGTGATATGTAATAATTTTCTGTGTAACACTTCCCGATACAATACTAAAACTCAAGTTGCATTTCTTATTATATACTCATTCCACAGGGAAACAAATATGCAAATATGTTTTTCTGAATATAACATTTTGTATATTTCATATTAATGTCTTCATATTTCAGTGTAAGCAATTCTGAGTTTGATTTAATGAAGAACATTACGTTTAATCAAATAATACATAATAATGTCACACAAGTTTAAAATCAGGGCCCTCACCAACTTTGTTACATCCGCATCATTTGCCAAAACAGATACCCTCACCATAGTGGTCAGGGTGACATCAAGCAGGTACACTAGAGGGAGAGTTTCAACGAGCGATCCATTTTGACAAATAACATAAATTGGAGCCTCCTCCAAAGGTTGTGTATAACCTTTGTGGAGAAGACGGTGAACAACTGCCACTGACACAGTTTTAATAATGCCCCATCTAGAGCTAATATTTGAGAGTTGCAGTGATCTGTGAGGGAGTTGCACTACTCATGCATCCTGTCCGAAATGCGAAAAGTAGAATTCCAACAGACTTCCACTGAGGTCTAGAGGTTGTGCAGTGACAACTGCTGGTTCATCTGCAGTTGACACAGTGCCTCTTCAGTGAGGGATGCCCAGATGAAATAGGAGCTGAACATCTTGGACACAGAGACTACGTCTTTCTGTGCCTCACAATAGCCAAATTTAAATGTGACCACAAAGAAAAGGGCTTGTGTAGAGCATAGGATGTGCATTGCCCTGCAATTCATTAGGCAGCATTGACATTTGATATATTGTCCGCTACGACAAACGGTGATGCATAGCCACTGCGCCTCCACTCCTCTGTGTTTCATCAGAAGTTGAATCCCCATTGTTTTATGCTCTGAAAGGTTTCAAGCACAACATTGCATGGTGCCGAATTTCATTCATGTGCTGCCCACTTGATTTACCCCATGACCCCTCTCTGTTGGAAGAGGAAGGAAATGTGTCCCGGTGTGTTGTGACAACTGAGTTGTCAGTGCTCCGACTACTGGTCCACATATCCTGGTTAAAGTGGACTTTTTGTCCCACGACTGCTCTAGTACCTGTCCTACTGTGACCATAACCTTGCTGTACGATTCCAGTAATGCTTAGTGAGAGAAGAAATGTCAGCCGGGAACTTCACAGTGGTGATTGAATTTCCCCACGAGTACTGCAATCCAGGGTTTTTCAGAAATGAGTACAACAATAGAACTTTTTCCAACGTTTTAGCCAAGCTATCATTGAGGACGAGTCTGTCATGGGACAATATAATGGTCAATCACTGCTTGTCACTGCTGGAGTGCAGGAGGTAGCGCTTGGTGTGTGAGTCAAAAGCACAAAAACAGCTGCAGTATGTTCAGGGCTAATGGTAAAGATTAGAAGAATGCTGCTTGCCTGATAACATTGGGAGGGCTGCACCTCAGATTGTTCGACTTCCTAGTACTCCTCTGTATTGTGTTGCTGCATATGGGACTCCACAGGTGTGGTACGCAGGTTGGGCCCTGACCTTCCCTCGGCACACTACATTTAGCAGAGTGTGCACATGGCCAGATTTGGTTGCTGTTTAGTCTGTCTGAAATACTGCCTCACGTTCAGATTATATATGGGTGTATAGTGAAGGTACTTCAAGGTAGTTGATAATGTGGTTAAATACAAATCTTTCTAGGATTTTGGAGTGGTTGGGTATGAGAGAGACGGGCCTGTAGAAGGAAGGAATGTTGGGATATGCAATGGTTTATTTAGAATGAGCTACACTGAGTTGTATTTGTTACAGGCTGTGATGATGCCTGTTGAAAGAGAGATTAAAGAGAGAGGAACATTTAATGAGATGACAGGTATACGTACTTTGATCAGTCCCCACACAGATGCTTAGTGGAAAATGATTGGCCCAGCAGTGAGGAATTCTCTAATATTCATACAGCACGTTTTGGCTGCATCCCTCACTGCCCCCAGAAGAATATACATCAACAAAGCCTGCATGAGAGAGCAAGATCCTTTCCTTCCTCTTCCTTTTGCAGCATCCTAGCATTACTCACTATGTTGCTTAAAACAAGTGCAAAGAATGATAGCAGGAAACTCTTTTGAGGAGCTATACAGGACTTTACAGAATGTCTCACCGTCCGTCTATAGAGGCATAAGGGCCCATTCTAATTAACCCATTGTAGTCAGCTGAAGAAACCCGACCGATGGCACTTTCGCTGGAAGTATTTGCTCACCCAGATTCTGATCCGTCACCATTCACATCAGAGACACATCATGGAGTCACAACATGGATAACACAGTATCAGCCCTGTGTTCAGTAACTTTGTCTGTGTGCATGCATGCTGACTTCATCAGAATGGGCTGTGTGGGTTGAAAAGTGTAGAAATGCATCTGCCCCATTCTAAATAAAGGTTTTAGTGCACTAGGTCTGTCTAATATATTCATGAGTACTAATTGCCCAGGGGATGCAGTAACCATTGAGTGAGTAGTTTCAGAGAACTGATGCAGTACTCATGCGCCTGGCCCAGATCGGTGTCTCAGGTCAGGTTCTGACCTAGTTCGGCTCCTTCTTGGCTGACAGATCTCAAACTCTTTCCATGCCACCCTTCTTTTCTAAGCCTTCACATCTTAGTTGTGGTGTCCCTCAGGGATCAGCCTTGTCCCCTATCCTTTTCAATATTTACATCTTTCTGCTGGTTCGCCTCATTCGCTCTTTCGGTATCCGGTGCTATTCATATGGTGATGACACCCAGCTGTTGATCCATTTAGACCTTGAGTCAGCTGGGGTATCTGCATGTCTTAATTAGTGCCTGACTTCCGTTGGTGAGTGGATGGGACATAGCTGGCTGAAATTGAATGAGGACAAGACTGAGGTGCTGGTGGTGGGTTCCCCTCCTGACCCTTCACTGTGGATTTCTTCTTTCTGGCCTTCTTCTCTTGGACCTCTTCCTGTGCCTTCCCCTAAGGTAAGAAATCTTGGAGTGATTATGTCAGCTGATCTTTCACTTACGCCCCAAGTAGCCTCAGTATCTCAGCAGGGTCACTTTCAGCTTAAAATACTTAAGAAAGTGATCCATCTGATCCCAGCTGCACTTCTTCCTCCTGTGGTGGCAGCCATTATCCTTAGCATGTTGGACTATTGCAACTCTTTGTACTTGATGCAACCTAAGGGGCTGATTGTCAGGCTACAACGTCTTCAGAACTTGGCTGCGAGACTAGCAACAGGCACTCCCTATGGTTCTCATATTACCCCTGTGCTACGCTCCCTTCATTGGCAACCCGTGGCACAATGCATTCTGTTCAAGTCTCTTTGTATTGTTCATCGGGATGTTCACAGTATAGGTGCGTAGCACCTGTCTGCCAAATTTGTGCGATATATCCCCAGTAGCCCTCTCCGGTCAGCTTCCTCTGGTATGCTCTGCGTACCTCTCTATCGCCGCTCTCGTATGGGCGACTGCGCCTTTTCTGTTTCAGCAGCATTGCTATGGAACAGCCTTCCGCCCAGCTTCAAACATCTGTCCAATCATCTGGCCTTTCGGAAGGCCCTGAAGACCAATCTCTTTTTAACTACTGCCTGTGACCCTGCTTCGGATTCCTGTCTGCTGTGGTCTGTCTCTCCAGAGCCAAGATGACTTCTGGTGAACATGTGCTATATAAGTTATCATAACATAACATACCATAACATTCTACTTTCAAGTCACCAGAAGGTGGCTGTTTGCCTTTATCTTGGAGGGTCATAAACAATGTTAAAAATAATTTTCTGAAAAATATCCACCATTAATGAGACTTCATCCCTAGCTCCAAGTTTGAGCTTATTTTTTGTAACTAATTTATTCCACATTTGAAGATCCTGAGTTTGTATATTTCTAGCATACACATTTAATGTACTTTCTATAACTTCTCCAAATGCAAAATCCCAGCAATGTACTTAGTGACTCCTGTAGCAAGTTGCCTTTATAGGTTTACATTCTGACAGGGCCATGCCACTCCTTCATCCTACAAATGCCAATACATTAAAGACCATCACATTGGATAATGTGAACGCCATTCACAGTGCTTAGAAGCAAAGGAAGTTGGTATGAAGTGCTACAAAGGGACGTTTCCTGACATCATAATCTGATTCCCCTCTAATAACTGGCTTTGTGAGCACTCCACGTCTTCTGTGTACACTGATTCTATTGTGCAGTGCTCAGGTTTTGTTTTATTGGCATCATTATAACTTCGGATAATCAACCCGCTTATCCCTGTAATGATCTGGAGGTTGTTTTTGTTGCTATCACCACTCTGATTAATCCTGCAAGGATCAAGACGCCGTGGTAATTTCCGGTTGGTAACTAATACCCACCCTACATATATTGTTTATTCAAATTATAACTCGTATGTGGTCAGGTTTCTGACTTACCAGCATCATTATATTCAGCATTTTAGCTCTTTGCTTATCCCTTCAATGACTAATAGGCTGCTTCAAATGATATGACGTCATGTAGCTCATATCTGCTTCTTCTTTGAAGAGAGATATGCTCACATTCTGTACTTCTCTCTTCTTTTAAAGATGTAAAACCATGTAATTGCGTACCTGTTCTGTCACCAGCTCTAGCTCCTTATCATTCCGCGTCTCTTCCTACTCCATAATATCCTCAATTAAATAACAAATATATATGCATATCGTTTATATGCCTTGGGTGTTCCACGCCTTGGCAGTCATTCCATCTAGACCTGTATTTAAAAGACGCAATCTACCCAAATGGTGACCTTTGGCAACCTTGCCGACAGCATACTTAGGACACCCCGGTTACTTCCCAAGCCTCGTGCAACTGTACTATATACACTCATGCACAATACAACATTGTCTTCTCCTCTATCCCGTATTCACACATGCTCCCGAACTCCCATCCTTCCTTACTACACTGCCTACTTTATATGCTCTGTTATTTCACTCTATTTTTAGGTCATTGCCTGTAAAAAAAAAGACTGAGGTCCTGTTATTCCCCGGGGGAAGCAACACAAGATGGCTATATCGCAGAAAAGAGCTATGCGCTTTTAAACCAGTATGATGATATACTGTCGCAGTATAAGAAACGTTCATGAAAGAATCCATTCATTAATGAGAACTAGCTACTATTATCAACACGTTTGAGAACGTTTTCAAGAGGCTATAGTACAAGTTGTGGACGGATTTCAGATCTGTCTGTCCGCGGATTAGCGCCGCCTGCAGCATGCGCCAAATCGCCGCTCAGTTGGGTTTCACGATACAGAGGAATGTTACACATTTAAATGCATAGTATGCACCGTACTTCGGTAATATTTAGTCCCTCGCTGACACACATTACTTATGGATTGCCATCAACAGTAACTAATGGCATCTGACTATGACCTTTAACGGCAATGCCGGGTGAATAAGAGGATTCCTATTGATTGCAGTGTGTGCCATGAATTCATGATTTAGTCCTCTGACAGTTCCCATCAAACTGCTTTCTATTCCGGGATAGATTTATTTTTATAACCAGGTGTCTGCACTAGAAGCATCTGGAGTTATTTATTTCCACAGAGTGTAAACAATCAGATGTATAGGTATCTGTCCATCTCACAAGCAGGTCACCTGACTGATATTGAATCAGAGAGGAGGCCACGAGAGCAATTGATCCACACTGGGCGAATGGACGCCTCGGAATGAATTGTTATCTAAAACGTGATTGGAGAACTCCACATTGGTCTGAGCGCTAACTGGATGCCCTTCAATTACACACTGATGTCACACCTCCACCATTGGCAGCGCTGACCCGTTTTAGCGAGGGCTTCAAATCTATACTGAGTTTTTAAAACACGAATTAGAAAGTCACAATAAAGACGGTACATAGCTTTCTGTGCATCACTAGATGAGGCTTTCTCTCTCACCCGGCACAGACATCTGAGATACAGCACTCTACACTGATACTAGCCTTCAAATAAAGTTGCTGTCATTTTTTATGCGACATCGTTATTTACGTATATATTAAAACATAGCACCATTTTTTTATTAATGCATTTTAAAACACAGCTTCCGCCAGCAAATACAGCAGCTTTTTAAACAGTTCACGAGCCCAATTGTCGGAGTGGTTTGTGGGATATCACCAACGTATTTTTATTAAACATTTAGAGAAATCGTCAAATTAAAGATGTTATCTGGATATGTTTGCTGGTAAAACATCCGGTATTATCGGACGAGGCAATCACGGTTTCCCGCGACAGTAATGGGAGTCCCAAAGCGAGATTTTTACTGGTATGATGTGTGAAGTAACGTTAACACTGCATGCAATACATCTGCTTTACTGCATGCAGACGCCCTGGTAACGTGACACGACATGTGGAAACAGCATTACCGGATGCGGAAATAGAGCAGTTGACAGAAAAACACAGCGCTGCTGCCATAAGAGTGGGATACAGTACATACCACATCTGGTCAATAAATGCTGCTCTGGACTACACGCCGACCAATGCAATAATCAAATAGCGACCCGGGGACAATAGTTGCACAATAGGAGATGACGTGCATCAGAAGAATCACAAATTCAACAGCCATAGCTCATTGTCTACGCTGAGGAAGTTGCCAAGGAATGGCTCGTGCTAGTGGGGTACCTCATTGCCAAAACACCAAAAGAAAGTGCAACCAACTGTCAGACCGGGTATGTCCAGGGGTGCACATAGGCTAAATCGGGGATGGGGTAGTCCTTCAAATGTTGGGAGAGGAGGTAACTTCAGAGACTGTGAGAGAGGGACACACTTACTTGTGTTGGGGCATCTAACTTCTTTACGCATTCCGAAGAGTCTAGTCTGGTGACGATTCAATGTTACAAGCAGTTAACTCTCTGCTTCACGTCTGAAAACACACACTTAAGGACTGCTGTGATAATGAAATGTTTCCTGCCCCTCCACCCTTCCAATCACTCTCTTTGTATGTAAGTACTAACCCCACATCACAATTTTAATTGCCTAAAAATGTATGCATGTGTATGCAGGTACTATCAATGAAATGCTTTACATTAGTAACTGCAGGGCCTTTGTTAACGAGGAAGCCCAGCCACCATTTAACGTCTCTGCCCTGTTCTGTCCAGCCACGGCTCTGTAGGTCAGCAAGGTCAAGTAAACATAGGCCAACATATGTGGTTGGGGATGGGCTAGAGTCAGATCTGCTCAACAGCGCTGCACCTCTGCATTCATCATAAGGTGGTGGCAGTGCATGTGCACCCTAGCGTAATTACAAAAGTACAAAATGATTGCACAGCCCAGGCAGAAATGCAGCACCAAAATGGTATTGGCACGCAGCATGCATTTCATTGTGCCAGGATTTGGGCCACCATCTGGACATGGACCTGAATATGTGTGTATGATGGGGCATACATTGGCTTGGTTCACTTTCACACCTGTTGTGCTACGCCACGCTTTGGTTCTCTGGGGTTTGTGGGGACACTCACCTCCATTTCCTGATGTCAGCACTGCCGTCTCCATTTCTCCAAAGCCCTCGATCGATTCCATGTTGATCATGGTGCTGCCTCCCATCTCATCAATTTGGTGGGCGAGTAGTCCCCACCGCCTGTAGCCATGGCCTCGCTGCAGTTGGCTGCAAGTCTGTTGCGCACACAGAGATGTAGATCCTCCCACTTTTTTGCAGTCCTTCACTGTGCAGGTGGTGATGCCAACCGTAGTCACCTTCCGTGCCACCTCCTCCCATATTTGCTTTTGCGCAGCTGTGCTTCGCATTTGAGGTTATTGGCAAACCTCATCCGCATGGTCTGCCAGCGTGTCTGTCAGCATATTAAACTCCCCATCAGAGAAGCGCTTCTTGCACATGCGGGGGATGGATTTACGGGTAGCCTTGGACATGATGGGCTGATTGGGCCTGCTCTGTACCTGTGCTGTGTTATGAGGATTGCAATAGATTGTGTTTTTTAAGATGGCCGCCGGCGCATTTCCTGTTCCGGCGCGATGACGTTACTTCCGGGTCCGGTATTACGAACCCGGTATTTGCATGATGGTATTTCCGGGTCCGTTATTAAGGGGTTGCTCCTGCGCGGAGGCGGTATCAGCAGGTTCCGTGATGCCACTATCATGGGTTTGGGGGGCCTTTGGTGGCATGGCGGTGCAGCCTTTACCGGCATGGGGGTTTGCACGTGCTCACACACTCGTAATCAGCCGCTATTAGCGGAGCCAGGAGTGCACGGACGCGCTAATACCACCATGCCGGTAATGACTGCGTTTTTAGCGCGATTCTCATAATGAGGCCCACTGTCCTGCATTGTACTATAAAACTGGCAAATATTAAATCCAATTTTGCCATGTGTTATATGCACATATTTAAGATCAGATTTTGCCACCCATCCATGTGTGTTGTGCCTCCTTGATGTGGGGCCCTGCAGGAGTATGGGGAGGATCCATTGATCCCACCAGAGGCCTGAGGCAAGGGATCGCCATAGTGATTATACTCCTGATAGAGTCACTACAGTACTCTCCAGTGTAGACCTTTGAACATTGACGAGTGAGAATCAGGGCGTAAAGGTTACTAGCTTTATTAGCTTAGACTCAGGGGTGCACCTAGAATAACATTTCGGGGCTAGGGAGACTAAGCCTTCAAATGTTGGGAGAGGCACACCATCAGATACTCTGTGGGAGGTACACATCTACTTGTGTGGGGGCGTCTAACTTCAACACACATTCTATTGAGACTTTTAAACTGCAGCTTCAATGTAACAAACGGTTAACTCTCTGCTTCACGTCTGAAACAACACAATTTAGAACTGGTGTGAGAATGAGCTTCCTCCTCCCCCCCACACCCTTCCAATCACACCCCTGACATGCAAGTACTAACCCCCATCACAGTTTCAATTGCCTATAAATGTTTTACGTAGGTAATGCTGGGCCTTTGTTAACTGTGCAGCCGTGGGCACCATTTGTCTGTGCTCTGTCCTGCCACGGTTCTGTAGGTCAGCCAGCTCATGTCAGCATAGCCCAAAATGTCGGGTGGGCGAAACAGGGAGGATGTCCGTTCCACCACTGTTATAACTTGAAAAGTGGTTGTGTTCCCATGGCCACTGCTGCCCACGTCTGACACTCAGTAGTGCTGCCAGCCACGGCTCTTTCACAGACTCTACAAGTGCACTCTGTCACATATTTATCCAAAAGTGAGTTCCAAGATGGCACAACTGCCTGTTAAATGCTTGGTCACCTGGGCGAAATGCGTGGCTTGGAAATATTACAAACAACATGCCACTTCACTGCACAACCAATCCCAAGGAGGTGGGGAGGCGAGGGGATGAGAGAGCTAAACGTCATGGAGGTTGGGGCGATTCAAAGCAAGCTAAGAGAACAGGAGGTGAAGGTGTGGAAAGCGCAGGAGCTGCAAGAGAAGAGAGGAGGGATGGTGGAACAAGGACAAGGGTAGACCAAGAAGGGGACGTGAGTACAGTGGTCAGAGAGGGAACAGTCTAAGAAGCAGGAGAGAGTACAGAGGGCGAAGGGGAGAACATTAAAGATGGAGACAAATGCTGGACGAAGGAAGGAGGAGCGAAGACTGATAGGTGCTGGGTATCCCCTAGAAATTGCAGCCCAGTAACAGACAGATAGTGCGACAACCTCCAATCACCTGTTGTCTGATGGGAGGGGGAACAAGCTTGTGGCACAATGGCAAGGACGCTAGACAAAACAATATGAAGGTCCCAGGCATGAATGAGCATTTGTTCTGTAAGGAGGCATGTGAGAGAAACTTTGGAAATAATATCAGGCATCTGGGACAGGGAGGAACTGTAGCTCCTAGCCAAGCACCCCGAGAACCTCCTGGCCAACTTCACCTCATGAAGATGTTGTGGACCCTACTGAGACAGAGCTGGGAACCTATACAGAAGTGTTTGTTTTACATTAAGGACACTGCCTAGACTGTATCAATTGACAGCGATATTCGAGGAAATCCTGAAGTGCCTCATTTATTTATTTATTTAACTCAATATGTTTATTTCTTACACACTTTTCACATATTATCCAATGCATACATTATTGCAATTAAATATTGCATATTCCAATTTACATAAAATCCAATACAATCTAAGACAAGTTACTGTGATTTACTGTGATTTAATACATAGTTCTGTCAAGGTCAATTTTCCAGAAAAACTACTCCCTTGGGCGTCACCCGAATTGATAACATTATCTGCTTAATTTTTACCACAATCCATGACTCTTAACCACACATGATAAAGTGCAATGTGCATGAATTGGTTTTCTGTATTCAGACAGCAACTCCAGGATGCATCACTTTTTATTGCATTTTAATTCCTTACAAATGACCCCGAAATACTCATATAAAGTGGGCCATGCTCCTGGCATTTTCTAAAGACATGTCGAGCTGTTTCCTCTCTACCCACAATACCACACATGCAACAGGTCCAGGCTTCTTTTTTCAATGTAAGTTCAGGGCCAATGTTCGCCAGCACAGGTAATTTTTATTTCTTCTCAACAGCAGTAGAAATCTGTGCAGTGCTGGTGAAGAACATAACTTAGGATAGCTCTGGGAGTCTTTAAATTTATGAATTAAAGTTATAGTTTCGGGATAGTTCTTCAATGTTGCCAAATGAGCATCATTTAGTGTCGTAAAATGCTATGGCAGTGATTATATGACATTACTTTCAGTGGGGTTAGTATAGATGTTAGTTAGTGTAGTACACCCAACCAAAGAATGGTCACACCACGCTCCCCACCTCCCTTGAATCAAGAATTCAGAAACAACTCAAATAGAAATCAATCTCCTGAGAGATACCAGAACAGGTCCAACCAGGGTGAAAGTAACCAGTACCAGCCTAGGCCGCAAAGAGAAGACTCCAGGGAAATTGACATATTTCAATGCCTTGAGGCCCAAGTTAAAATGTTGTCTGAGCAAATAGGAAAACTCAATGCAGTTCATAAGCAGCCACAAAGTGAGGGATCAGAATGTCAAAGGAGTGATCTTGTACGCTCTGACAATAAGTGACTATGTAATAGCCCCTGCAATGATAAAGGTACAGAATCCCATGAACCAGTTTTGTGTAATGGTCCTGAATTGTCTGCCGATTTAAACCTGACGATAACCACGAATGCAAATGTGGAAGGGGAGGCACGCGCCCATTAAAAAGGGGTGTGGTTCAATTTAGAGTTGAACCAGACTATCGAAGTGTGCGCAAGTGAAAGACAGAAAGGAGAAAATAAACAAGATAGACAGATTAAAAACAAAAAATCACACGCCTTGATAAAACGCCTGATAAAGAGGTAGGATTGATTGTTAAACCATCCTCCCTTGTTAGTTAGAATACTGATGAAATGCAGACAGAAAATGTTAGTGCTCAAAAGGAGGGTGAAGTGGCCACTGAGCACTTTGTACATGTAAACCAGATTAAGCCATGTCACCCAAAGCATGAGGTGAAAAGGCTTGAGCAGGTTGAGACTGGCTGAATAAGAATAATAAATGCAATGAAAATAAAGGTAACAGTCGAATTAAGGTAAACAAATAATGGCAGTTGTCTTGCTAGCACTCACATTAAAAGGAGATTAATTAGTGATATGTATAACATAGTGATGCAAGAGCATGTGTAACATAGCATACACAAGATTTCACTTTATAAGTAAATAAAGGTAAGGCCTGTTGAGCAAGCAAAAGTGCACAAAGCCACATGTGACATAAAAAAAAAATGTCCATTCTCTTCATGAAGAGGCGCTGAACCAAAATGAGTTATCATAATATTGTGTAGTATGTTTTTTTTGCATGGGTTTCAAGCAATTGATGGGAAATGGTAAGGGATGTAAAATATTAAGGGGGGGTGTTTTTGGAATTATTTCATAGCATAATGTTTTCTTATTTTATGTAATGATGAATTTAATTGCAGGTGTTTCAAAATGGCAGATCCAGGGAGCCACGATGTTGAAGCAGCATTCCAGTTTGGTTTCAGGCCTTGTAGCAGAAGAGGGATAGACAACTGTTTTGTGCTTAATCTTTTTCTTTTCTATTCACTCTAGAGATGACTAATTCCTTACCCTGGCAGGGCCGGATCCTTGGAGTGCTGGACCCTTGGAGGATGCCACAGGAGGAGGCCCTAGGAAAGCCCCCAGACCAAAGAATGGGGGTGAAGATAAGGAGCCTGGGATGCCAAAAAGATGACATTGGTGGAGGAGGTGCAATGGAGTGCCGGATCGGAGGAGTTCTGCTGATGTCAGCGTTATGTGCAGTGTTGGTACAGAGAATGATGGACAGGGCATCCCGAGGCGTGATCCTGGGAATTCTGGGTACCAGATTTTGTTCATTTTTCATTTATGGATCATGGAGCATGCTACTATGTGGTGCTTCACCAAGATGGGGAGTGGATTGTGGACAAGAAGGTTTTTTTTTTAGTGTTGTTTTTTTCCTATACAGTTACACATTTGTGTTGTTTCTTGGTGCGTCCGTGGGAGAGACTACTTATTCCATAGAATATATACATATGTGATGAGAGTATGATTTATAATCTATGGTGTTTATATTGGAATATGGACTTTAAATTTCCTTATGAACATTTACATGTGGACAATTCAGTCGGGAGTGTACATTTTATTTTACTCTGTTACATATGGACATGCATATGTGGACTAATATACACATTTTATTTTATTTAACTTTACATATAGACATTTCGAATATGGATGTTTATTCATTGAGAGAGACGCATATGTTTATTTTATTACTGTATTATTGTTTTCAAATGTTATTTTATGATGGTTTATGGAAAAGGAGGGTGGAGAATATTGAGTTCTCCCTGAGAAGATTTGTTTTTATTGTGCGCATCCATGTTAGTAAATTTGATTGTTATTCCTCCGGCTATGATGTCGCTAGCGGTCACAGCTTTCAGAAAAGGAGGGGAATGTAAGATGCTTTTGCCGTGATTACAGGACATTATTTTCAGTTGGAGTTAGTATAGATGAATGCAAAAAGAGACAGCAAATTATGTAGTACAATTGCAGGTTAAAAATAATACATTGGGTTTATGGGGGCATGGATCTAGGCTTTCAAAGGTGTCAGCAAAACGGTTGTCAAAAGACAGCAGATTTAAGATGCACTGAGCACATGTAAAAGTGATTCATGTTACAAGCAAATTTGCCATCTGTGTAACCTTACATTTACCCAACTAGCCCAGATTAATCAACTTAACATTCCCTATTAAATAACATCCCATTCATTAATTATTAGTCCTGTTAACATTGAAATGCAAGCAATCCCAGATGGATTATTCAGTTTTTTATTCTGTGGAAGTAAACGTGCAAGCAAAATGAATGAGCTGTCTTTTCCATTCAGAGAGTTTATTGTTTTTGCAGGAAATAAGTTGATTCAGATGCTCCCATTGGGTGATTGGGCAGAGAGCTCAGAATTCTAGAAGTTGCTGGGGTGATGGGAAACGTCAGAAAGAAGGCAGGTTTACTTTTGAATGACAGGCATCAGGCATAAATACAAGGAGCAGAAAAGATGTGGGGTTTTGGGCTGCTGGTTATTGGGAGAAAGAGAACAGAGGGAAGCGCTGAGCTGACCCGGCCTTGGGGGCTGCTGGGACTCCTAGGCTGACCTTCACAGTGCAGAGTTTGCAACACTCTTTTGCTGATAACCCACGACAGAGACAGAGGGTTTTTTCCTGATGAAGCACAGAAGTTTCACCGTTTAATGTGAGTAGCTGTAAATTGAGGAGAGTGCGGAGAGAGAGAATTATATTTGCGTTCAGATAGACAGAAATAAATTATTAGTTTCAACTGAATCATTGTTTTGTTTTCTTTCGCACACTGTGATTTAACAGAAATTGAAAAAAAGCTTGTGCAATGCATGTTTGCGTCTCTTCTCTTAGAAAGCACGTTTTGTAATCTCATTGTGTTCCAAGTTTTGGTAAGAAAAACATTGTGTTCTCACTGTATATGAGCTGATTTATGTATTTTCTACAAAGTTGTTGATTGTGTAACATATGTATTGCAACATCTATTTTAAAATGATACATGCATAACAAAATTATCGCACAGCTTATAGGATTGTTGTATTGTGTCTCTGGTGATTATTCTATAGATATGAGGAGATAATTAGGAAGTGTTTTAGAGCATATACCACAGTGGTAAAATATTTACTGCCAGTGGTAGGGTAAAAAAATAAAACTAGAAAACCATAAAAGCAAGCTAGTTGGAAACCTGTGTGTGTGTGTGTGAGTGTGTTCATCTATGCATTCTGGGAGCTGAACGGAACCATTCGACACGGTAGGCTGATGTCATATATAAGTCATCAGCACAACATATGGTAATACTTTGTTCCTGCTACATTTGTAAGGTCCAGTCATCTAAGCTTACAGTCAACCCCAACACAGAATACAAATACAAAAGTGGGAGTGTATGTCTCATCATATAGGGCAGCACTATAAATATGCTCACCACTTTTATACTGCCATACTGAATTACCACCAATTTACTGCCAATTTACCACCATACTAAAATACCACCCAAGTTAGGTAATAGCTCTATGATAAAACCCCCAACAGTGCCCAGCCCATTCTCTCTAATTTGAAAACAAATTGGTCTGTAGTATTTGGTCATCTTCTCCCAGTCGGGGCTCCACTCAATAGCTCTAAACGACATGTTCACCAACTTAGCATATTTGTTGGTCCTATCTACACTGGCTTCATCTCCCAGCAATTTTAATAATGGGTACCTTTGCCTAGTTCTTGATTTTATATATACAAAACACATTCTTTTTAGTGCCTGTGCAAAAAAAGGTATTAGGGCCATTTCCAGTCTTAATAGTTTGATTGGTACACTCAGGCCCGGTACCAAATCTTCTTCCAAAACTTTCCCTCTATTGCCTTCAAACAGGTTAAGTCCCAAATACATAAAACCTCTAAACCATATAACATGGTGGCGCTGAAGCACAGCTTGTACAACAACAATATACCACATAGGCCATATCCTGAGTTATTTCTAGTCTATGGTGACAGGTGGTTCACACAATTATTAAAGCCACATCAGATTTATATCACACACATGCCAACACAGTGAACCAAGGCCAGACAAGCAAAGGCTATGTGCATTCTAATCTTACTGTTTCTGTTCAGCCAGCAAGAAAATTGTCATGAAGGGTATGTCTCGTTTTGATTCTGGGTAACACCTGTCCAGCACAGGAATGTCCCAGCAAGGGACTCCTCAGAAACAACATGGCCCATTTACAATAAAAGGGCCAGCCTCACACCAGGGTGGTGCACACCAAAGGGCCTTTGAAGTTGTAGGCATGGGAAGGGGCAGGATTAGACAGTCAGACAGAGCAGGAGGGAATGAAGGAATGGTTGTTCCATCTTGCTTTTCTGTGGCTTTTCTTTTCTAAGTGTCTCTTCCCCTTCCTTTACAGCACAGCAATTTGTTTATGATGCAAGAAGACAACAGCCATCCATTAACTTAACAGGGATAAGACCCATTGAAGCAGAGTTGATTTTATCCATTTCACTGTGTGACATTTACCTTACAAAGTTAGGGGTCTTCCACTACTTCTTTTTATTCCTTTAGACCTTTATAAGAGTAACACAATAATGTATTTGTGACCAGTTGGGAAAGCAGTTATTTGAAAGACTGTGGCTGTGAGGGGAAGACAGATGTTCCAAGGCAGAGGAAAGCTCTGCTTCATACTCAACCACAGTGTGCAATAGGAGTGACAGGCTGTTGGATCAAGACCTGAACTGTAAGCCACTACACCAGTACCTCACTGGAGGTGAAGGACTCCTGCAGGTGACAGCTAGACTCCACCAGCTGAGAGTGAAGAGAAAAAAACGATCTTGACCCTGTGCTCTTTGACAGGTACTCACATGAGCAGAAGAAGTCAAGCAGATGGATTATTTAATTCTACAGCTTTGAACCATTCTCGAACCAGAGCCAACCACGTTTGAACACCTTCAAGGCACCAGAACCCGCAGTGCTGCTTTTGCCACTTCTTCAAACCTTCTTAGATCTGCTGTTGCTGCATGCATTGAACCTGCTCAATGCTGCATTGTACGAAGAAGGACATGTCATCTGTTCGGCTGAAAAACCAGCTCAATGCTGAATCACCGCCTCTTCGAAGCTCGCATCTGACCACAAGATCACTGCTTCAAACAGCCGCAAACCTCAACCCGATTCACTGGCAGCATCACATCACCCACCGACCCTTCCCAGTGGTTACCAATGTTTTGGACCTGCTCAATCTTTGAACTGACACTGGTGAGCCCTGCAAACTGTATCATGTAAACTCTGCCCTCAAATGACATAAAGACCCACTTCAAACCCTCTCAACGCCATCTTGCTGCCTACACCAGAACGACTCGCCACAACTAAACTCAAACCACAAAATCAGCATCCCGAAGCCTGGATAGATGCTGTTGAGCTGCCAAATAACTGAAAAAGGTACTGTTGAGAGGCCCCGGTCCCCTTGGTCCACTTCTGGTACCCTAGTGATTGATAAACCTCCCGTTTGTAAATTTTTCATCAAGATATATTATTTTTGATGAAATCGTTTGCACTTTCTAGCCTTTCACCTCTGATACATTACTCAGAGTACTGGAATCTTCTACATGCTGCCTATGTTGTGTTCTATCCACGGGGTGGGTTTTTACTGAAAATTCTATGGTCAGTTAATCTTGCCTATTGAAGTATGTATCATTTTATAGAATCTTGATAGGACATTTATTTATTTTGGACTTTTGTACTATTGATGTTTGGATGGCTATTGTTATCACATTCACAAACCTCCTAAGAGTATAGCTGGCCCACATTACCACAGAGGGCAAATGAGGTGTATATCTTGGCTCTGCCTGTCTCACCTTGATGATTGGGATCACTTCTGGTTGGTAGTAGTATGAGGACTGAATGGGAAGTTTAGCCACTCCTTATCCTTCTACCTCTGAAGGGCAGTCGTCATTTCATTACAGACACACATACACTCAAGCATGTCTCTTTTAATAGTTTCATTGTACTCAACACACTAATCCCTCTCGATTGTTGGTCAGGCCAACGCTGTGGCCAATAGCATTACTATTAGATTCAGCTTTTCCTCCCGATCCACTGATGCCATTCTGATGAACATCTCAGCATTATTGCCAGAGCCATCGTTGGATCCAAAATGGATTATGCCAATTCAATGTTCATGGGACCTCTGGACTAGCTACTTCAATGGTTACAACCGGTAAAATATTGTGTAGCACAAATGACTACTTGTAACGTCCTCAGAAACCATTTCTCTCCAGTCCTTTGTATGTTACACCGGCCTCTTTTTTAATCCTGTATCACATTTAAACTTGTCACCCTAGTGTATACATGTCTTCATAATCTGGTTCCACAAGATCTAGCATCCAGAGTGGACGTCTGTAAGCCCTTGAATGCTATACTCTTCTTGCCTTACTCTGGGCACTCCTCCTAGATTTAAACTTGAAACAGCCAGGGGGTAAAAGGTTTAATATGCACAGTGCTGCTATTTGGAACTTCTTAACCGTATCAGATAAAATAACAAAGCATAACACAAAATAAAATAGTTACCTCTCTTTCTGCCCTTCTCCCCGGCTCTGCTCCTCCCCATTGGCTCCAGCTCCATAGTGGATTCAATAATTAGGGAGGGACGTTATTGACACTTTCCTCCTTGAGACTTTTATGGCTGAAGGGAGGCCATGAAAGCATCATAACAGACACTCTCATGGCCTCCTATGTAGCAGGTCTCGTGTGGCTACAAGGAAATAAACCCTACGGTCCCCCATCTGAAATGGCACCACTTCTCTCATAGGGGCCTGCAGGGCATCTGTCCTTGCAGGCACAGGGTGGGGCTGCCATTCAAAGGGATCCCCACCCAGTTTAATGGCCAGGAAGGCTCTGCATCCTCCAGGTATGTGCGCCCTCTCAATGGGTACTGCTGCATCTGAATGTATGGATGGTCTGGCAGTAATGCAATCATAAAGGTAGCAGACCCGCACTAAAGATGTACAATTTAGATGATATTTAATGAAGTTACTGGCAATATGTGCTGCCGTAGACTCAGCCACCAAGGAATCCGAAACAAAGCCAGCCCTGTAACGCAGCTTCCAATTGAGTACAGACAGCTGGTAGCTTGTGTGTCAGTTTTTCAAATCAGTGCTCACAAAGCACTGCTTGAAATATAAATTAGAGTTGGATGCTGTGGGAATAGCAGTATGTGCTGAACAGAATGCAGAATGGGATTCTCTGAGATGTCATGGTCCTACAGGTCATGCTTTGTGCATCCATACACATACCCATGTACAGCCAGCGGTACACGTATTTACTCTAGTGCTGTTTGTAGCTGAGCGTCAAGCTGCTGCTGTAGTTGTTCAAATGACCTTAAAGGAGAGTTCCGGGACTTTTTTTTTATTGTCCCTACGGTTCGGCCATGTGTTTTTAAGCATAACTCGGTAGATCGTAGAAAACTTTCCTATGGACCTTACCTGACTTTTCGTCCATTAACGCACTCGAAATCAGCCGCCATTTTCTGATAATCCTATCACTTGCCGCATCGCCCTGGCTCACCTGCTTTTGCGGCACTAAATCAAATCCCCCGCCCCTGAGCCTGACATCAGCAGACGCGTACCGCCCATTTCCCAACGCCAAAGCACGTTTTGTGTCAACAATCGCTGCGCCTCAGCTAATGACGTGTCGCCATGGAAATGGCAGGACGCCTCTTTCCTCAATAAGTATAAACACACCGTTTCACAACACACAGCAGCAGATTTTCGATTCCATTACTCTCTCTGTGTTACTTTGAGTATTCTGTGACTCGTTTCTGTGCTCTGGTCAGCTACCTTCGCCGCTTCTAGGCCTTGTGAACACCTGTACCATCTCTGTAAATTATTTTACTTTCTTTACCACACAATGGCTACAATAATGCCGTATATGTACGAGCCCGAGTACACCGAGGAAGAACTACTGGAAAGGCAAGCACGCGAAAACGATGGGGATTCGGACGGCAGTTGGGAGGACCAGTCAACGGATGAAGAGCCTGGACCATGTCGCATGGACGGCGTCTCCACCTGGTGCACGTGCAATCGGTGCGAGCTAATGCCAACTGAGGAGGAGAACTGCTGCTGCCGTGAAAATTCCGGGTGCTTGGCCTACATTTCGGAAGGCGAGCCAAGGCCGCAATGCATCACCGAGCTGCCAGAGTTCAGGGAAGCCTGCCTCTCACGGACCGTGTTGAGGATGATGATGGTGCTTATGCACGAACTTTGCGGCACTGTTCGTCCGCGTAATCCGAGTAACGAGTAAGTATACTCTGGTTGTGATGTCAGTGATGCCACTACTATTTCATGGTCGTCTCCCACATATAAAACTACATCTACATATCATTCGAATGCATGTAAATTGGTTCCATGTTGTGCATTTTCTAGATAGAATTTTTTTCAAAGCAGAATGACATTTTTTACCTGAATCGACAGTGATAAGAAAGTTGTCATTTTAATACAGTTTGCATCTTTCATTTTCACAGGTGGTACAGGCTGGTGGCCTATCGTTGCTTCACTTGGTGGCTTCACGGGAGGCTCGGACACCGCGTTCGGAGAGTAATACCTGCCTGTGCGGTACTTGCCATTAGACAACATTTCCCCAGCGACAGTGGACAATACCGCGGATTTTCCCGGGATGTGCTGCAACCGCAACTTTACAATGTGTAATGTTTATTATTTATGTTCAATTGAAATTAAGATCTAAAATAAAACCCAACATATATTTTAACAATGGTTGTTTTGATTTTTTAAATGAATCTAGTGTGTCTCCATTGAATAGTCTTTCTGTGCCTTGTCTTGTCACACCACATGTCTCCGGCCAGCATCCTCCCTCACGCTGGCCGCCCACCTTCAATCCACATAACCCTTGAACCCATATGCAGCAGACATACATATGTTATTTTGCGGGTTGGCATCAAGCCTAGGCATCCAGGGTCTCCAGGGTGAACTGTACCCATATATTCTCCTGGGACGGTGAGGTATTTATAAACTCACCCCCCTGCCTTCCATGTACTAGATCCTGCAGCCTGCCTCTTACATGCAGTTAGATGGCCTCTCCTTGGTGAGGCCCTGCGGCAAACGAGTCTTGTCTGCACGACCACCGCCCCAATCCACCCCCCGCCCTATCAAAGGCAGTTCGCACCGGGGTACTTGTGCTGGCAAGTGGAGCTGTCAGGGAGCGATAAAGGCCAAGAGGTGCCAAAGACCATGTACACTTCAAAGTGGTCTATAGCGCATGGGTTGTTGTTTCCATGTCTACCTCCAGACCCCGTGTCTCCTGCCAAGCATCCCCCTCACGCTGGACGGCCCCCTGCAATCCACATAAGTGTGTCTCCATTCACGAGTCTTCCTGTGTCTTGTCTGCACGACCACTGCCCCAATCCACCCCCCCGCCCTATCAAAGGCAGTTCGCACCGGGGTACTTGCGCTGGCAAGTGGAGCTGTCAGGGAGCGATAAAGGCCAAGAGGTGCCAAAGACCATGTACACTTCAAAGTGGTCTATAGCGCATGGGTTGTTGTTCCCATGTTTACCTCCAGACCCCGTGTCTCCTGCCAAGCATCCCCCTCACGCTGGACGGCCCCCTGCAATCCACATAAGTGTGTCTCCATTCACGAGTCTTCCTGTGTCTTGTCTGCACGACCACCGCCCCAATCCACCCCCCTGCCCTATCAAAGGCAGTTCGCACCGGGGTACTTGCGCTGGCAAGTGGAGCTGTCAGGGAGCGATAAAGGCCAAGAGGTGCCAAAGACCATGTACACTTCAAAGTGGTCTATAGCGCATGGGTTGTTGTTCCCATGTCTACCGCCAGACCCCGTGTATCCTGCCAAGCATCCCCCCTCACGCTGGACGTGATTCATACACGTCATTCATTCACAAACACACCCCTGTTTCGAATTCTTTATAACCCACTTCATATTTATAATGAGAACTTCTTTGCACTTTGCTAGTCAACCCGTGAAGGTGCTGGTTTTCTGCTCTTCGTCTCTGTGAACTTCCGTGACCACTTCGAGGAAACTCGTCAGTTTGCAACCTGTGAACTGCTCCCTGTTCTTCGACAAGAAACTACTCTGATCCCTGCATCTAACTGTTTGCTCGTCAAGGTAAGGCCATGTACCATACTCATTTTGCGTCCAATTTCTTTTCGTTCAAGACAGTACATGCAAGGAACTAGTCATATGTTCTGAGTTTAGTCAAATTATTTTTCTATTTTTTTAAAGTTATTCAAATACTTATCCGCATGTGAATAACGTGTATAGTTCCAAGAACCAAAACATACCTTGCATTGAACCTTTTATGTGTCATTTAATTTTTTAACACATTGGTATTCATAGAGAATTGTTGATCTTTACTTTTCAGAACTTTCCACAATGCCTGCCTGTTCCATTGGCGGTTGCCCTTCGAAGACCCATAATAAATCTGAAGGTACTATAATGCATGTTTTCCCTAAGACAATAGATCAGATAAGAGAATGTGTCCGATATTGCGGATATCCACCCTCTGAGCTTGAAAGTAGAGTCCTAGAAGTCTTTGCGGACAAGAGGGGTGATCGATACCGCATCTGCAGCAGGCACTTTACCTCTGACATGTACTCCACATCATTGCTAATAAAGAAGAACACACCGCGAGCGAGGCGAAAATTGCTCTCCACCGCTATTCCCACTCTATTCGTCCACATCCCTCCACTGGTGAGTCAAGTTTACGTATTTATCTCTCGGCCTTGCGGTAGTGTGTAGCATTAGCTAACAATAATTTCCCCATTTACGTATCCACTCAATATGAAGGCGGAAGATTCTCCATCCGTGTCGTTATTGCAGTCATCAGCCACTTCAAGCTCCTATCGGGTAATCTTACTTAGCTATTCTGCCATTGACTTGTTTTAGGCATGTAAATCAACAGTTTTAATTTATCGTGTAATTATTTTACCTAATGGTACACCCTTGTACTCGTCCTCTAGTCTTTGTTTTGAGTTATAATTATTGTTATCCAAAATAATTCAAGTACTGTCTTTCAGGGAGATGCTGAGGAGTCCAACGTATTGACGACTACCGTTGATGTCACTCAGATGCTCGAGGTACGTTTCAGGACAGTTCCATCGATGGAGATCATCAGATCTTGCATTCTTGTAGCGTGATTGTTACACACAATGTTTCTTTCGTTTTTAGCCATTGATATGTCCTTCTGTCTTCGCCCTCGTATGTGTCTTCTTTTTTCAATATTGTGTTCATTACTAATGAAAGTCCTATGTTTCAGGGAGTCGATGGAGCATTAGTCCAAGAAGAAGGGGGAGCGTGCAGTTACGGGTCGGCGCAACAGCTTGCAGAAGTGTGCACCGCAGTTACATCGTCCCTTGATGTTCTTATGCATTTCGAGGTATGGATACTGACAGCTCGATCAAGCGAGATCATATGACGTGATTACATCCGCTATACTTCCTTCTTTATTAACGCAAGTACTATGTTTCAGGGAGATGACGGAGCTTCTTCTACAAGAACATCACCCCTAGTAGTTGATGCAGATTTCTGGGTGGTGACACTTCCAACGATCGAGCAAATCGAATCATATTTAGATATCCATTATTTATTTTAGACAACTGATCATTTGTGCAGGTCTATTTAGATGAGCCGTTGACACCTGCACAAACTTTATGTTCTTTTTATCAAAATAGAAAACCATACTAATGCAATTACTGTGTTTCAGGGAGTCACTAAAGCATCATCTTCAATAATATCATCAATGGAAGTCTATGAGGAGCCCAAGGTATGGATCTTGACAGTTCCATCTAACTAGATCAACAATGCGTGAATAATTGTCGTTTGAATGTTCTACACAAAGCGTTCATTCGTGTTTTGCTATTGAGATGTACGTGGGTATTGGTCCCCAAGTACATTTTGTGTTTTCGATATTATTATACATACTAATGAAAGTTCTATGTTTCAGGGAGTCGATGGAGCGTCAGTGCGTGATGGATGTGCTTATCAGGAAAACATAGTCGTTGCAGCGCAAGAGGAAGTGGAGACATATACACACGAGTCGGAGCAACAGCGTCCTGATGTTGAAGTTCGAGGCAAGAAAGTTTCAAAGAAAAGAAAGCAAAAGAAGGTTAGTGTCCTGGTCACTATATTATGTTGTTTTTCACTGTTAATAGTTCAATACTGTAAGTTGTGTTTAAACTGAACACCCCTTTTCCAATCTGTCCTCTAGTTGCGAGTGGGTGTACGAACTAGATCTACACAGACAGTGAAGCGAACGAGAGATGTTGCTTGTCAAACCTTTTGGCAGGGACTTGAGACTGGAGAAGCATCGTGCCAATGGGAAGAATATGAAGTGATTGACAACGGAGCTATACCACCACCAGCCATTGATAGTGAATGTCCTCCTGGTAGTTCGGATGCAGTCGGAGATCAATTCACAGAATCCACACCCGCAAAAACTAAGACCGCGAGAAAGTTGAAGAAATTGTTTTATTCACCCATCGCCGGAGAAGGAACAGATGTTGCAATGGAAGAGAATGAAGTAGGCGACAATGAAACACCATCAATATCACTGAACATAGCGGAAGACGATATCAGAGATTCTACCTTTCATGTGAGTGACATGTCCTCAACGTTACAGGCCGAACCAGCTGGGATGCAGAGTGACAGTATAAGGAAAGAGGCCAAATTCATTGTATTCGATAGTTGTTTGATTGATATTATTATTCGGATGAAATGTGGGCATTTGGTTGGTGGGGAAGTATGTGGGGAGCCATTGATTAATGTGACTCGTGCAATTCGAGGCACTAACCTTAAAATACATGCCACCTGTACAAAATATCATCCTTTCACATGGTCTGCACAACCTATGCTGGGACAACTGCCAGCAGGCAATCTACTTTGTGCAGCGGCTGCACTTTTTAGTGGTTCAAGTTTTAAAAAATTAGAGTCTTTCTTTCAGTTTGTGGGAATCCATTTCATTGCGAAAACTCAGTTCTACAAATACCAAACCGATTATCTATTTACAGCCATTAGCGAAGCTTGGAGAATGGAAAAAATGTCTATTGATAGTACATTCGCGGGCAAACGGTTCAGGCTAGCCGGTGATGGACAGTGCGACAGCCCAGGATTTTCAGCCAAGTACTGCACCTACCACTTTCAGGACATGGAAAGTAAGAAAATTGTGAGTTCGGTGGTCGTGCAGGTGTCACAAAGTACATCCTCAGTGGCCATGGAGAAAGTTGGCTTTGTAGCATCATTGCAAGAACTACAATCGCGGGGAATGGTGATCGACCTGATAGCCACGAACAGACACGTTTCAATTGCCAAGACAATGAGAGAACAGTACAAAAATATAAATCACCAATTTGACGTTTGGCATCTTGCAAAATCAATCAATAAAAAATTGTCGGCTGCAGGTAAAAAAAAAGAATTGCAAGGTATTTCACAGTGGTCCAAGTCAATCAGCAACCATCTTTGGTGGAGCTCAAAAACATGTGGAGGGTCGTTGGAAATTCTACTGGAAAAATGGCGGTCAGTAATGCCACACTGTACAAACGTTCACCGATGGAACACGAACCAACATTTCCACATTTGTGAACCTGGCCATTTGTCCACAGAGGAGGCACGGAAGAAGAAGTGGTTGATTCCTTCATCACCCACTCACAAAGCCATTGAAAAGATTGTATTTGATAAAACTATAACAAAAGCTTTGAGGGGACTCACGGAATTCTGCCACACAGGAGATTTGGAGGTGTTCCACAATATGTGCCTCAAGTACAGGCCAAAACGATTGCATTTTGGCATGGAGGGCATGATAAATCGGACTCTTTTAGCGGTCTTGGCACATAACCATAATGTTGGCCGTCAACAAAGTAGGACGACCGGAACTTTAGGGACGCTTCGCTACAATAAGGCCTTCACTAAAAGAAGTAAACAATGGGTGATCAAACCAGTGTTTGAGGATATGCAATATGAGTTTATTGAGAAACTTATTGCTGACTTTCTAGATAGGCACATAAATGGAGTTGTGAACGAACCTGTGCAGGGGACAACTGCATTGCCACCCAACATTGCATCTGTTCCATGTCCACCTAAAGAAGAACTCATTGAGAAATACACATCACGGTTTAAATGATTGTAATTTCATTGTCTGTTCTCTCAAGTCTCCTCATGTCGCAGGCCCATTGAATATGTGTATCTATCCAACCTTGTTCATTTGCGCATTAAATTAAACCAAACAGTAATATAAATCATTTTTCAAAAAATATAGAATGTCTCCGTATTTATGGTTCTGTGTGGCTGCAAAGCACGCAGACAAAATGCAAAGATGGAGTGTAAATTTCAAGTCCTGTGAGAATGCCTTACACTGAATGTAGCTAACTAGGAATGTGTGCTCGTTCAAAGTGAAGGTCAGCTGCTTTGATTTTTTCTCGGGTGCCAGAATGGCACACGACTCAGTATAAGGTTCTATTGTATTTTGACCTTGACAGTCCGGGACCACGTAAGAAACGATAATGAATATAATTTCAGAAACGAAAGCCATTTCATGTTCGTTCATTAGAAGAAATAACGTCGGCATAGAAAGAGTGGTATTTCGGGGCTGCCCTACGCACAGACGCAATGGAAAATGCAAATATAATGTAAGTAACTCTTTAGATGAGTTTATACCGCAATTTAATTACTATACAGTTGCTTTAAAGACGGGTTAAGTTGTACTTGTTCGTTCTATGTGGCATGTTGTTTTGTACCGCGCACTATCTTGGGGTGAACCGTCTACTTTTACGGAAGCACCTCAAAACCTTTGCTTCTGCTTTCTCTCTCCCTCTCCCCTGCAACAACTGGTCCACTGTCTGCGATCTCGGTCCTGGGCCCTTCCACTCTCCACCTGCACTCCCTGTCAACCCCTGCACTGAGGGACTGTCTCAGTATCCTACAGCCCCCCCTTGACGTTTAAAACCCAGTTACACTGTCCTAGCTATGAAATAATTTACCGACCGAATATATAAAATGAATAATTTTAATAAAGATCTGATGGTGAGACTAATTTCATTGTTTATGTTTTTCAAACAGGTACATCATGCATTACTGCATGTGTCACGAGTACCAGACACCGGCGGACGGCTTCTTTAACCGCCAGTTGCTTCTCCACGTGAACAACGTTACCACCCTGACCATTTTATGGGACGATCGCCAAGTACAAGTATGCCCTTACGCGGTACTAACGGCTAGATGCAACATACAGACCGTTGTGGTGGCCTAGTGCCTCGTTGTTGGAACAGCCATGCGATTATCAGTGCGACCGAAGAGCTTATTTTATCGTAAACCAACACCCTGTTTACTGCACATGAACATCGCTTGCCTCAAGACGAACTATTTTGGATCGAGAGCAAATAAAAATGAAAATCGCTGAATATTCTATAAACATTTGATGTCCAATAAATGTACTTTGCCAAATGTACAATCTTGCAGTTTGCTTTTAAACCACAGTTTGATATTCCGAATTGTGGCGCTGTATTGTGAGATGATCTAAGACCCTGTGTACAGCAAAGGAACATCGCGTGCCTCAAAACGAACTATTTTGGATCGAGAGCAAATAAAAAAGAAAATCGCTGAATATTCTCTAAACATTTGATGTCAAATAAATGTACTTTACCAAATTTACAATCTTGCGGTTTGATTTAAAAGTACAGTTTCATATTGCGAATTGTGGCGCGCTGTGTTGTGTGAGCTGATCTGTGTTGATTTCCGGGTTCTGTGTGGAGTCGCGTAGAAGACGCCTGGGCGCGTTTGCCTACGCAGCACAGTCACGTCACGGATAGAGGCGGGGAATATGAATGTTTTGATAAAGTCTGTTTCAGGGGCGGGGGATTTGATTTAGTGCCGCAAAAGCAGGTGAGCCAGGGCGATGCGGCAAGTGATAGGATTATCAGAAAATGGCGGCTGATTTCGAGTGCGTTAATGGACGAAAAGTCGGGTAAGGTCCATAGGAAAGTTTTCTACGATCTACCGAGTTATGCTTAAAAACACATGGCCGAACCGTAGGGACAATAAAAAAAAAGTCCCGGAACTCTCCTTTAATGCAGACATTTTTAATTTTGAGATCTTTCATTGTGAAATAATATACGCCGTAAAATTTTGAAAATGCCTTTAATATGCAAAGGAAATGGGAGCAGAGAAAATTGTGACATGATTACTTCTTTTAAATTCAATTAAAATGAAGTTCAATGTTGCCTGTTTGTCATTCTAAAGTTTCTTTGATCCTTCTTGCCCTTACTGGACTGTTGAGGCTTGTTCGTGTACCATGTGTCATTTCCTCTTATTTTTCTGCACAGGTACGGTTCCCTTTTCTGGAGGTATGTTGTTTTATCAATCTATTCACACACCATATGCTTAGCCTGAGAGCTAAAACTGGCCCACTGCTGTAAGGTCGCTGCCTGCCATTACGCTGGCCTTTGTGTTGACATGTTTAGACTGTATGACTTCGCTACATTATCATGTTGCTACTTCTTAACAATTGACTGTCATGATGTACATTGATTAATGCACTGGCACACCATTTGTTTTGTTTTTTTTCCTTTTTTAAGAAAAGGGTATCAGACAGAACAGAAATGACTTGCAAAGTAGGCAATAACAGCTGAATCAGTACTTGGGTAAGGTGCCTTCACATAAGAGTATTGTTGGATTAACTGATGCATATTAAGTTGTAAGGAACATATTCCAAGATTAGGGACTGGAGGACATGAGCATACTTATAACATTAGGATCCTGAGGCCAGTATTTACTTAATTACAAATCCAATAGAATAGTCCTGCGGGCAGTATTCTGGAGATGTGGTTTGGTTTGTTAGTTTGGATTGGAGGGGGACAGAGTTTGAGTCTTTTTAAGAGTTCCACCGTTTATGGCCAGGGCAAATAGGAAAAAGTAGCACAAGTGAGAGGAGGAAATGTATGGATGGGGAATTGATAGGTTTTGATGAAATGAGGAGCCGGGAGATTGAGGTTCAGTGTCCAATGAGATGCATTACATGAGGGAGTGGGGGACAAGACCATGAATGGATTTATACATATGATATGATATGGCATTTATAACACACCTATACACAAGTGTTTCAAGGCGCAAAAACTAGTAGCTGGAATTTAAAGAGAGAGTCCAATTTTGCATGGTGAGCAATCCAGAGTGCTGATGATAAGTAGAGGCGGTGGAGGATCTGGCTAGGTTGAAAATGGTGCCTGTCACAATGTTGAGGGGATCAAAAGAGTAGCAGAGTTGACCAAGAAGTAGGATTCAGTGGTAGGTCAGTTCTTGAGTACAGGCGTGGAAATAAGGGTTTTAGTAAAGTGGTGCCTGAGGTATGGGTAGATTATTCTTTTAGGTGATTGAGTATGGCTGCGGTGGAAGTGGCCATGATGAACTGGTAGGGTTGCAGGTATTTGTCAAAGAGAACATCAAGTTTGTGAGCTATGTGTTCGGCGTTGGTGAAGACAGGGGGGAAGATGAGAGAGGGGCAGAGTGGGATTCGCACTGGAAGCAGGGATAAAAAGATGACTGAAGGAGAAGGTAGGGTAGTGATCATTGAAGTTGGTAGACTATGCATAGTCCCATTAAGTAAAGGCAAGTTCAATGGTGTGAGCAATTAGAAGAGGGAGAGGTTGAAGCAAAATTGTCCAAGGTACGGATTCAAGGAGTCAGGCTTGAATGTATGTTTCATAATAGAGGAGGGTGGGAATGGGACAGTGTTGGTGAAATAAGGATGGTGAAGTGAATAAGTGACTGTTCAGTGGAGAGGGGTAATTTCTGGCTGCATCAGGTACCCAGGTGGAATATAGGAATATGCAATTGAGAGGGTTGTTTTGGGTGTGGATCAGAATGTTCAGTTCTTTCCTTACGGAGCATTCCCAGATGCTGTCTCTCCCTCCTTTTAGGTCTACCCCTTCTGTTCTTACCTGTGGGGTCCTAGAAGGGTAAGCCGTTTCTCCTCTACTTTTAAATGTTTATGTTCATCTACTGGCTGGCTAGTCTCATTCACTCTGATGGGTGTCGTTTTCATTATTATGCAGACGACACCCAGCTGATCTTACGAGTAGATCAGAATCAGAAGGGAAATAGGGACAAGACAGACATTTTGGTGATCAGACCAACAACAGCATGGTCACTCTGGTCCCCTGAGTTCTGGCCTCCTTCTCTAAGCAATCGCCCAACCCTGGTTGATTCCGTAAAGAATTTGGGAATCAAGATCACTACCTCCCTCTCTCCTCATCTTCAAGTTAGCTCTAGGTGTAGTGCAGGCCATTTCAAACTGAAAACATTAAAAAAGATTATTCCTTACATTCCTCCTGCTCTTTGGGGAACAGTGGTCGGATCCTCTGTTAAGGAGATTGTTGACTATTGTAATGCAACCGGGCTGGCACAACCTAAGTACCATCTTAACAGGCTACAAATCCTGCAAAATACTGCCCCTCAGTTGGTGGATGGGGTATCTACGTTTGCCCACATTTCTTCTGTATTGCATGGATTTCACTGGCTTCCTGTGGAGAGTAGGATTAAGTTCAAAATTCTCTCCTTAGTACATTGAACTTTTCATTGAGAGAGTGCTTCTTATCTTTGGGATAAGAGTATACCTCATAGGTCTACCAGGAATCTCCACTCTTCTAACTTCCATCTTTTATGTGTCCCTCGGTTTCGAAGGTCACGGTAGGCGGTAGAGTGTTCTCTTTGGCTGTGCCAACCCTCTTGAAGCTCTCCCTCTACCTCTGAGGATGATTGAAAATCATTCCAAGTTTCAGAAAGCCTTAAAGACTTTCCTTTATCCTGGCTAATATGTATTTTTTTCTTGTTCTGTTAAAACCTTATTATACTTGTTTTTCTCTTCTTCCTTTCTCTTGTGGGGTCAATAATAATTTATCACCAGGACATACTTGGGTAGCAGCATGCTTTCTAAGCACCCACTACCATAACAAGGTGGAGCTGTTCAGCCTTATCCATATTGCAAAAGTTGGTGTCACCAATTATGACGGCAGGCACACCAGCTGGTAGCATTTTAAACAGGATTTCAAGTTCAGAGGAGAAGAGGCTGTGATGCCCTGTGCTTTGTGGATAAGGAGAATAGTAAGAGGGATGGAAATAAGGTGTTAGACAATATATAATCAAATACGGAGGCAGTGAAATCAAAGAGGTAAAGGGATTCCAATGGTGTGTCTTTGCTAATCATGAGACCGATATAGACTCCTTTTTTTTAAATGACACCACCCCCCAGGGCTGCCTGTTGCTCTTTCTCTGACTACCCCCGTCTCTTAAAAATCCAGTTTTCAGTTACAGCCATCCCTGAGAGTGTGGGCTTATGGCAATCAAAATGATTCATGAGAAATGGTGCAGTGGGATGCAGAGGTGCCGGGGTGAACTCAATAGGGGAACAGGAGCAGAGGAGCTAGTTGATGGAGTAGGTGAAGGAAAGTAGGTAGAGTAGATGAGGTTGCATTGGGTGGGATGTGAGCTAGGAGCGTTACGTTTGGCCTTTGGGGGGAGAGTGAAGACTGGGGATGGTAATAAAGGGACTGGGGCAGCTGGACCAGAGAAAAGAGTGAGTGGATAGAGGGTGTCAGGTAATATTATCCCCATATAATCGGAAATCGGTTTTAGCGCACGTGCCTGGCGCAGTCAATCGCACGCGGACACTCTGCGCCAGCCGCTTGCGACACTTTTCTGCGAAATTCTATGAATTACCCTCTAAGTGTTGTGTTCGAATGTCCATAAACTAATAGTCCCCCATAGTGTGTCAAAATCTACTTCTATCCCTCACACATAGAACTAAACTTAAAGTAAAGTCGACCTTCTTGGTCCAGGCAAATGACTCCCTTCTTCTGGACTGGGGATCGAGGTTTGTTTATTAAAAAACTAAACAAAATTCCAATGACTTCCTTGGATTTGTTCTTCCAAAAATAGGAATGAAAAGTCTCTACAATTAGCTTTCCAGTTAACAGTCGCAGGTGGATTGGCTCCCTTCCCCTGTTTTTCCCCACACTGGGTTTCAAAGTATGGAACTATTATCCACTTTGTGATTATATGGGTGTTCTTTTAATGGATTTTCCATACTATTTGAATTAATAAATTGAATCAATTTGGAAATCTATACATTCTAGGATGACTGGTAATGAGAGGGACAATGACACATCACTTTCTATGAGAGAGTATTGTTTGGAACATAGAGTATCCATCTCTTTTCTAACATGTACATCGGTAGGGTGACACATGTTTATGTAGGGATGTCAAACTTTTTTAGCACTTTATTTCTATGTATGAGTATGCGGTTTCATGTTTAGGTACTATTTCTATCTTATGATGTGTTTTTATATGTGTTTTGTAGATGTTTTTGATAATGATTTTTTTTTTTTTTTTATTTTATTTTGCAACATCAGTCTAATATGTCTCAGCGTAACACTGTGACATCAGACTTTTATTCCAATTTTTTTTTTTTTTTGAATTAAAAGGATGTGGTTTAATGACTTCTTCCTATTGTCACTGTTATTTACTAAAGGATTATTAATTTCTAAATGATGATATATTTGTATACTGAAATTGATTTACATGTTGTTGCTGTGAGACACAATTTTTTGTTTGTGTTCTCATTTTAGCAAACACAAATAGTTAAATAACAAAGTACTTCACCTTCCCAGTTAAAACATTTTTACAACCCAAGATAAATATTAGAAAACTGGGTGAGTTAAGAATACCATGATATTTGATTTTAATATATTTTAATATAATATTTGTGTACATGTGTTGAGAATATGTGTTTATGTTATTACCTTAACATTATTTCTAAAGTTTGTAGACTTTTTTATTTTCCCCAAATAATATACATGTACATAGACCTGATTCACAAAGCGGGAAAACACCATTGAAAAAAACGTTGTGAATAAGGTCCATCTCTCTCTCTCTCTCTCTCTCTCTCTCTCTCTCTCTATATGTATATATATATATATATATATATATATATATATATATATATATATATATATATATATATATTGGAGCAACATTTCTTGCCTTGCTCTCTACAGTTATCGTGACATATCATCAAAGCCTCTGAGTTTGTCAAAATGTTATGGCTAATAAATGTCATATAGGAAAAAACACATAGGGCCTCATTATGAGATGTGCGGAATGGGTTTAACAGCGCCGGTAATGGTGCCGGCGCCGTTAAACCCACTCTGCACTATTGCGAGGTTCCTTTGCGGGACCAGCTGTGGACTTCTGGTTTATCCAGACATCCATAGCGGGTTCCTCGAGGGAACCAGGGAGCTAACAACATGCCCATTATGAGTGGCCCGTTGTTAGCTCCCTCCCCATTCCCCTTGAGCCCTATGGGGGCTCAAATGGGAATGGGGAAGGACCGGGCCCTGGTTCCCTGATGGAGGAATTACCGGGCCCTCCAAACTCGGAATTCGGGGAAATAGCGCCATGGCTACCTCCAAAGTTGTAATGAGGGCCATAGAACGGTTGAGTTTAGACTTAACCGGGTAAAGATCTTGTAACTTTTTGCTCTGAAAAGGTTTGCTGTATTTTGGTAGGGTCTTTGCATAGATAATTTCAAACTATTTGGGCAAACACAGAGATGTTTTGGTGGGGAATCACAATGTATTCATATAATGTGCTCATAAAAAACAATGGAGTTGTTTTGAGTTTTGTTGCAGGGGATTGTGGGGGAGAAAGTCAAGAAGTATGATACATTTTCAAGTGGATTCATACTGTATGTAGGTAGAAAATTATGGACTATTTAGGTGTCATCAGGGTTTGGGCAGAGCAGTAAAAATGCAGCAGTAATGCTATTACCGCTGCATTACCGCTCTGCCAAATCCCTAGTTTGGACAGAGAGTAGCTTTTAGCTAGAGGTAAATCTTGCCACTTTCTGCCCATTTGTGGTGCTATTAGCGCCAGCGGTAATAGCGTTCATACTGCCCCATGGAGTCCCATGAACTCTTAACAAAATGAGGAGTGCCAGCCTTACCACAACTCGGGATCATGCGCTTATAGCACCTGACCGAATTTAAGAAAACACTGATATGTTTATTTTCAAGTGTTTTTAAAAAGGGGATATGCTATAAATAGCAATGGTGGGTAGTGTGATTGCTTAAAGAAGTCCACATTTTGGTTGGGTGATATTGCATGTAAATATGTTCTATGTAAAGCGCTTTGGCTAAAGTGCTATGGAAAATACACATCAAGATTGTAATGAATCAAAATGTACACTTTTCAGGAAAGTTTTGTAGCTGTCTGAAAAGTGATTGTATTACTCTGCATTTATACTTGCAGGTTTACATTGTAAAGTGACAATTTATAGATGCAGAGGAGGAAAACGAATTGAGATGGGTAGAGGGGAAAAGAAAGTTGTGTGTAGGTCCTTTATCAGTGATAGTGGCCTGGTGCCCCACATTGTGTAGCTCAGCAAGAACATGAACATTTTGAAGGAGCTGTTATTGAACCCTTTTTGCACTAGAAAGTGCACGGCTACTAATGTCTATATTTATACAAATGCGGAAAATTTGAAATGTATTGAAAAACGATAGTTCGGACATGGTTAAGCTATAGCACAGAGTAACAAAACAACGTACATTCAATACAAATAAAACTTCAGTTGCAGTAACATTAAGGTGTCAATTTAGCTACTATGCTACCTTAACTCTGAACCCCTATTCACACCCCAGTTGTGCAGCCCATGAGCACAATGCATACAGACCTATTACAAACAATTTGTAATGTTAGTGTTCCATGTTGCTAGGATCACCTATGTGATAGATATATTGAATAATTTAGGGCTGACTTTCGAACTAATGTGAAGAAACCTAAAACAAAACCCTAAAATGTAAAGGTCTAACTGTAACTCAAAGATGTATATGGGCTGCACCTTAATTATTATATGGATTCTGTTCCCAACCTTAAACCAACACTTCACCTTTGACTGTCATTACAGGAATGTGAATGAATGGTGGGAACAATGAATGCTTTCGAACTTGTGTTATGGCATGAATTGGAGGTGCTCAGCAGTTTCTAATATTATATCCACTGCATGCAAAGCTGTGGAAGAAATAGCTATGCCCTCTTTTGAAAATGCCTGGCTTGAGGCACTGTCAAATTGCATTGCAGTGTTTCTTGTAAATGGCTGACCTAAGGGTGTGGTGAGCTATTTCTAACTTTAGTCCTAAGACACTGGAATAAGAACAAAGGCGCTTGGCAGGCTGCTCGGTGGAATATATATCAAATCTTATTTGTTCTGGAAGTGTGACCATTTTTACTACCAAATATGGACTGTACTGATGTTTGGACTTGTCATGTGAATTGCATATAGGGCAGATTGTTATTTTTTTCACTATACATTATTGATTTAGAAGCTCTTTAATGTAAAACAAATTTCATTAGAATTGAAATGAAATGATTTTATACTATGTATACATTAGTTTAATGTACTAACTTTTCTGAATTAAAATTAATACAAACCCTTTTCTATTGCATTTTTTTATAGCACCGTGAACAAGATCTCCATATATTGGCATTGTGAGTTTTATGCTGTGTCCAGTGGCGAAGGCAGTTTTGGTGCCACAGGGGTGGGGGTGCAGATATAAGTCATTTGCTGAAGCTGCTTTTTGCTAACTTTAAATCTAGGGCTCATGTATGTTTTAATTAGGCTTGGCAATTGGCACATATGATAACCTCATCTTATTTACTTCTAATTAGTGGACGAATTTGGGGAAATGGTACTTACGTGTTTGCTGGCATCAGTTCTCTGGAAAAGGGACTCAGGAAGAGTCAGTGTTAGGTCTCATTGGCAGTGGCAGAAGTAGCGAGGTTCTTGATTGCTAGCAATAGGGCAGGTTCCTGCATATTTGGTGAACTTCAATTTGAAGTTTCAAAGTCACTTTGCAGTGTTTGCTATGCCATCAGTATAGCATCTATCATGTTCCCATGGTTAACGTGCCCTTCTAGGTCAGCTTGCACCCTGTCATGTTTTAAATTGCACTGTTTAGTCAAATGTTTTTAGGGCAGTGTTTGGCCACTGAGTGCCCTGTAATTCATTGAAATTGCCCAGCTTATGTGCATAGAACCCAGTGATTTTATAAATTGCACTGTTTTATCACCTAGGACTACCCACTCCTTTCAGTCACTCCTGCCTACCATGACACTGCCAATCCTGCTCATCCTCGTTATTGTTCTCTCCCCCAGTGCCTCTATCCGGTTCCATGTAATAATGTCCCCTCAAAAATATCGCCATGCAAAAATGTCGCCGAAAAATGGCAGTTTTTTGTGGGGACATTATTGCATGGAACATGCGGGGACACTCCAACAAACCCCTAAACCCTTTTTTTTTTGCTGCTCCTATTCCCATATATTAGGTCACACAAATAATATTGCCACAACCTTTTCCCGACGATATTATTTACGGCGACCATATGGTAGAGACTAATTGTAGAGACTTTTCATTCCTATTTTTGGAAGAACAAATCCAAGGAGTCATTGGAATTTTGTTTAGTTTTTTAATAAATAAACCTCGATCCCCAGTCCAGAAGAAGGGAGTCATTTGCCTGGACCAAGAAGGTCGACTTTACTTTAAGTTTAGTTCTATGTGTGAGGGATAGAAGTAGATTTTGACACACTATGGGGGACTATTAGTTTATGGACATTCGAACACAACACTTAGAGGGTAATTCATAGAATTTCGCAGAAAAGTGTCACAAGCGGCTGGCGCAGAGTGTCCGCGTGCGATTGACTGCGCCAGGCACGTGCGCTAAAACCGATTTCCGATTATATGGGGATAATATTACCTGACACCCTCTATCCACTCACTCTTTTCTCTGGTCCAGCTGCCCCAGTCCCTTTATTACCACCCCCAGTCTTCACTCTCCCCCCAAAGGCCAAACGAAACGCTCCTAGCTCACATCCCACCCAATGCAACCTCATCTACTCTACCTACTTTCCTTCACCTACTCCATATGGTAATAAAGGGACTGGGGCAGCTGGACCAGAGAAAAGAGTGAGTGGATAGAGGGTGTCAGGTAATATTATCCCCATATAATCGGAAATCGGTTTTAGCGCACGTGCCTGGCGCAGTCAATCGCACGCGGACACGTGCGCTAAAACCGATTTCCGCGCACAGCGTATTCATGGATTTTAGGCTTCCAAACCAGCCGTGGCGCAGAGAATCGCAGCGACCCTGCAGCAGCGCCAGTAACGCCCCCAAGAACGCCCTTGCGCAAGGAAAAGCCATCAAAATCGCTAAATCATCGCAAAGGGCTGCGCTAACCCTGGACCAGTTCACCGGGCTGGCAAACAGCAAACGCCAAGCGGGGAACGTGTATTGCAGGGGTGCGCGGGAAGTTCCACACGCGACTGGCCCCGTGCAAGCAGGGTACGTGTATTTCAGGGGTGCGCGGGAAGTTCCACACGCGATTTCAGCAGGGTACGTGTATTTCAGGGGTGCGCGGGAAGTTCCACACGCGATTTCAGCAGGGAACGTGTATTTCAGGGGTGCGCGGGAAGTTCCACACGCGATTTCAGCAGGGTACGTGCATTTCAGGGGTGCGCGGGAAGTTCCACACGCGAATGGGCCAGTGCGAGCAGGGTACGTGTATTCCATGGGTGCGCGGGAAGTTCCACACGCGATTCCATCAGGGTACGTGTATTTCAGGGGTGCGCGGGAAGTTCCACACGCGAATGGGCCAGTGCGAGCAGGGTACGTGTATTCCATGGGTGTGCGGGAAGTTCCACACGCGATTTCATCAGGGTACGTGTATTTCAGGGGTGCGCGGGAAGTTCCACACGCGATTGTCCCAGTGCGAGCAGGGTACGTGTATTTCAGGGGTGCGCGGGAAGTTCCACACGCGATTGTCCCAGTGCGAGCAGGGTACGTGTATTTCAGGGGTGCGCGGGAAGTTCCACACGCGATTGCCCCAGTGCGAGCAGGGTACGTGTATTTCAGGGAAGTTCCACACGCGATTTCAGCAGGGAATGTGTATTTCAGGGGTTCTGGGGAGTACTACACGTGAATTGGCCGTGTGTGTCCTCCCAGGTGTACGCTCCACAACCTCGACGGCCCCTGCAGGCAGCCCACACCACGGGGGACTACCCTGCACCCCTGCTCATGTCCCGCAGGCAGCCCATCCACCATGGGCATGCCCCCCGGCCAATCCACATGTCACCTTGCACTACTGATCAACATTGCATGTCTCCCACCACCCCCACACCCCAGCACTGTGGGGCACCTGCCAGCAGGCCCCCACTCATGTCCAACTCATTTTTCCCACCACCCCCACCCCCCTGCACTGTGGGGCACCTGCCAGCAGGCCCCCACCCATGTCCAACTCATGTACCCATGCACCCCCACCCCCCAGCATTGTGGGGCCCCCTCCACCAGGCCCCCACTCATGTCTCCCACCACCCCCACCCCCCAGCAGTGCAGGGTCAGCCTCCACCAGGCCACCACTCATGTCTCCCACCACCCCCACCCCCCAGCCACCATGGCCACCCTCCACCAGGCCCCCACTCATGTCCCCCTGCACCCCCACCCCCCAGCATCCAGGGTCACCCACCACCAGGCCCCCACTCATGCCTCCCACCACCCCCACCCCCCAGCAGTGCAGGGGCAGCCTCCACCAGGCCCCCACTCATGTCTCCCACCACCCCCACCCCCCAGCAGTGCAGGGTCAGCCTCCACCAGGCCCCCACTCATGTCTCCCACCACCCCCACCCCCCAGCCACCATGGCCACCCTCCACCAGGCCCCCACTCATGTCCCCCTGCACCCCCACCCCCCAGCATCCAGGGTCACCCTCCACCAGGCCCCCACTCATGTCTACCACCACCCCCACCCCCCTGCCACCATGGGCAGCCTCCACCAGGTCCCCACCCATGTCTCCCACCACCCCCACCCCCCAGCAGTGCAGGGGCACCCTCCACCAGGCCCCCACTCATGTCTCCCACCACCCCCACCCCCCAGCAGTGCAGGGGCAGCCTCCACCAGGCCCCCACTCATGTCTACTACCACCCCCACCCCCCAGCAGTGCAGGGGCAGCCTCCACCAGGCCCCCACTCATGTCTACCACCACCCCCACCCCCCAGCAGTGCAGGGGCAGCCTCCACCAGGCCCCCACTCATGTCTCCCACCACCCCCACCCCTCAGCCACCAGGGGCAGCCTCCACCAGGCCCCCACTCATGTCTCCCACCACCCCCACCCCCCAGCCACCAGGGGCACCCTCCACCAGGCCCCCACTCATGTCTCCCACCACCCCCACCCCCCTGCCACCATGGGCAGCCCCCACCAGGCCCCCACTCATGTCTCCCACCACCCCCACCCCCCAGCAGTGCAGGGGCACCCTCCACCAGGCCCCCACTCATGTCTCCCACCACCCCCACCCCCCAGCAGTGCAGGGGCAGCCTCCACCAGGCCCCCACTCATGTCTCCCACCACCCCCACCCCCCTGCCACCATGGGCAGCCTCCACCAGGCCCCCACCCATGTCTCCCACCACCCCCACCCCCCAGCAGTGCAGGGGCACCCTCCACCAGGCCCGCACTCATGTCCCCCTGCACCCCCACGCCCCAGCATCCAGGGTCACCCTCCACCAGGCCCCCACTCATGTCTCCCACCACCCCCACCCCCCAGCAGTGCAGGGGCAGCCTCCACCAGGCCCCCACCCATGTCTCCCCCACCCCCACCACCCAGCCACCAGGGGCACCCTCCACCAGGCCCCCACTCATGTCTCCCACTACCCCCACCCCCCTGCCACTATGGGCAGCCTCCACCAGGCCCCCACTCATGTCCCCCTGCACCCCCACCCCCCAGCATCCAGGGTCACCCTCCACCAGGCCCCCACTCATGTCTCCCACCACCCCCACCCCCCAGCAGTGCAGGGGCAGCCTCCACCAGGCCCCCACCCATGTCTCCCACCACCCACACCCCCCAGCAGTGCAGGGGCACCCTCCACCAGGCCCCCACTCATGTCTCCCACCACCGCCACCCCACTGCCACCATGGGCAGCCTCCACCAGGCCCCCACCCATGTCTCCTACCACCCCCACCCCCCAGCAGTGCAGGGGCACCCTCCACCAGGCCCCCACTCATGTCTCCCACCACCCCCACCCCCCAGCAGTGCAGGGGCAGCCTCCACCAGGCCCCCACTCATGTCTACCACCACCCCCACCCCCCAGCCACCAGGGGCACCCTCCACCAGGCCCCCACTCATGTCTCCCACCACCCCACCCCCCTGCCGCCATGGGCAGCCTCCACCAGGCCCCCACTCATGTCTCCCACCACCCCCACCCCCTGCCACCATGGGCAGCCTCCAACAGGCCCCCACCCATGTCCCCCACCACCCCCATCCCCCAGCAGTGCAGGGGCAGCCTCCACCAGGCTCCCACTCATGTCTCCCACCACCCCCACCCCCCTGCCACCATGGGCAGCCCCCACCAGGCCCCCACTCATGTCTCCCACCGACCCCCACCCCCCAGCAGTGCAGGGGCACCCTCCACCAGGCCCCCACTCATGTCTCCCACCACCCCCACCCCCCTGCCACCATGGGCAGCCTCCGATCAGGCCCCCACCCATGTCTCCCACCACCCCCACCCCCAGCAGTGCAGGGGCACCCTCCACCAGGCCCCCACTCATGTCCCCCTGCACCCTCACCCCCCAGCATCCAGGGTCACCCTCCACCAGGCCTCCACTCATGTCTCCCACCACCCCCACCCCGCAGCAGTGCAGGGGCAGCCTCCACAAGGCCCCCACCCATGTCTCCCACCACCCCCACCCCCCAGCATTGCAGGGGCACCCTCCACCAGGCCCCCACTCATGTCTACCACCACCCCCACCCCCCTGCCACCATGGGCACCCTCCACCAGGCCCCCACTTATGTCTCCCACCACCCCAACCACCCTGCCACCATGGGCAGCCTCCACCAGGCCCCCACCCATGTCTCCCACCCACCCCCACCCCCCAGCAGTGCAGGGGCACCCTCTACCAGGCCCCCACTCATGTCCCCCTGCACCCCCACCCCCAGCATCCAGGGTCACCCTCCACCAGGCCCCCACTCATGTCTCCCACCACCCCCACCCCCCAGCAGTGCAGGGGCAGCCTCCACAAGGCCCCCACCCATGTCTCCCACCACCCCCAACCCCCAGCAGTGCAGGGGCACCCTCCACCAGGCCCCCACTCATGTCTACCACCACCCCCACCCCCCTGCCACCATGGGCAGCCTCCACCAGGCCCCCACCCATGTCTCCCACCACCCCCACCCCCCAGCAGTGCAGGGGCACCCTCCACCAGGCCCCCACTCATGTCTCCCACCACCCCCACCCCGCAGCAGTGCAGGGGCAGCCTCCACCAGGCCCCCACTCATGTCTACCACCACCCCCACCCCCCAGCAGTGCAGGGGCACCCTCCACCAGGCCCCCACTCATGTCTACCACCACCCCCATCCCCCAGCAGTGCAGGGGCAGCCTCCACCAGGCCCCCACTCATGTCTCCCACCACCCCCACCCCCCAGCCACCAGGTGCAGCCTCCACCAGGCCCCCACCCATGTCTCCCACCCCCCCCAACCCTCCACCATCAGGGGCACCCTCCACCAGGCCCCCACTCATGTCTCCCACCACCCCCACCCCCCAGCAGTGCAGGGGCAGCCTCCACCAGGCCCCCACCCATGTCTCCCACCACCCCCACCCCCCAGCCACCAGGGGCACCCTCCACCAGGCCCCCACTCAGGTGTCCCACCACCCCCACCCCCCTGCCACCATGGGAAGCCCCCACCAGGCCCCCACTCATGTCTCCCACCACCCCCACCCGCCAGCAGTGCAGGGGCAGCCTCCACCAGACCCCCACCCATGTCTCTCACCACCCCCACCCCCCTGCAGTGCAGGGGCACCCTCCACCAGGCCCGCACTCATGTCCCCCTGCACCCCCACGCCCCAGCATCCAGGGTCACCCTCCACCAGGCCCCCACTCATGTCTCCCACCACCCCCACCCCCCAGCAGTGCAGGGGCAGCCTCCACCAGGCCCCCACCCATGTCTCCCCCACCCCCACCACCCAGCCACCAGGTGCACCCTCCACCAGGCCCCCACTCATGTCTCCCACTACCCCCACCCCCCTGCCACTATGGGCAGCCTCCACCAGGCCCCCACTCATGTCCCCCTGCACCCCCACCCCCCAGCATCCAGGGTCACCCTCCACCAGGCCCCCACTCATGTCTCCCACCACCCCCACCCCCCAGCAGTGCAGGGGCAGCCTCCACCAGGCCCCCACCCATGTCTCCCACCACCCACACCCCCCAGCAGTGCAGGGGCACCCTCCACCAGGCCCCCACTCATGTCTCCCACCACCGCCACCCCACTGCCACCATGGGCAGCCTCCACCAGGCCCCCACCCATGTCTCCTACCACCCCCACCCCCCAGCAGTGCAGGGGCACCCTCCACCAGGCCCCCACTCATGTCTCCCACCACCCCCACCCCCCAGCAGTGCAGGGGCAGCCTCCACCAGGCCCCCACTCATGTCTACCACCACCCCCACCCCCCAGCCACCAGGGGCACCCTCCACCAGGCCCCCACTCATGTCTCCCACCACCCCACCCCCCTGCCGCCATGGGCAGCCTCCACCAGGCCCCCACTCATGTCTCCCACCACCCCCACCCCCTGCCACCATGGGCAGCCTCCAACAGGCCCCCACCCATGTCCCCCACCACCCCCATCCCCCAGCAGTGCAGGGGCAGCCTCCACCAGGCTCCCACTCATGTCTCCCACCACCCCCACCCCCCTGCCACCATGGGCAGCCCCCACCAGGCCCCCACTCATGTCTCCCACCGACCCCCACCCCCCAGCAGTGCAGGGGCACCCTCCACCAGGCCCCCACTCATGTCTCCCACCACCCCCACCCCCCTGCCACCATGGGCAGCCTCCGATCAGGCCCCCACCCATGTCTCCCACCACCCCCACCCCCAGCAGTGCAGGGGCACCCTCCACCAGGCCCCCACTCATGTCCCCCTGCACCCTCACCCCCCAGCATCCAGGGTCACCCTCCACCAGGCCCCCACTCATGTCTCCCACCACCCCCACCCCGCAGCAGTGCAGGGGCAGCCTCCACAAGGCCCCCACCCATGTCTCCCACCACCCCCACCCCCCAGCATTGCAGGGGCACCCTCCACCAGGCCCCCACTCATGTCTACCACCACCCCCACCCCCCTGCCACCATGGGCACCCTCCACCAGGCCCCCACTTATGTCTCCCACCACCCCAACCACCCTGCCACCATGGGCAGCCTCCACCAGGCCCCCACCCATGTCTCCCACCCACCCCCACCCCCCAGCAGTGCAGGGGCACCCTCTACCAGGCCCCCACTCATGTCCCCCTGCACCCCCACCCCCAGCATCCAGGGTCACCCTCCACCAGGCCCCCACTCATGTCTCCCACCACCCCCACCCCCCAGCAGTGCAGGGGCAGCCTCCACCAGGCCCCCACCCATGTCTCCCACCACCCCCAACCCCCAGCAGTGCAGGGGCACCCTCCACCAGGCCCCCACTCATGTCTACCACCACCCCCACCCCCCTGCCACCATGGGCAGCCTCCACCAGGCCCCCACCCATGTCTCCCACCACCCCCACCCCCCAGCAGTGCAGGGGCACCCTCCACCAGGCCCCCACTCATGTCTCCCACCACCCCCACCCCCCCAGCAGTGCAGGGGCAGCCTCCACCAGGCCCCCACTCATGTCTACCACCACCCCCACCCCCCAGCAGTGCAGGGGCACCCTCCACCAGGCCCCCACTCATGTCTACCACCACCCCCACCCCCCAGCCACCAGGTGCAGCCTCCACCAGGCCCCCACCCATGTCTCCCACCCCCCCCAACCCTCCGCCATCAGGGGCACCCTCCACCAGGCCCCCACTCATGTCTCCCACCACCCCCACCCCCCAGCAGTGCAGGGGCAGCCTCCACCAGGCCCCCACCCATGTCTCCCACCACCCCCACCCCCCAGCCACCAGGGGCACCCTCCACCAGGCCCCCACTCAGGTGTCCCACCACCCCCACCCCCCTGCCACCATGGGAAGCCCCCACCAGGCCCCCACTCATGTCTCCCACCACCCCCACCCGCCAGCAGTGCAGGGGCAGCCTCCACCAGACCCCCACCCATGTCTCTCACCACCCCCACCCCCCTGCCACCATGGGCAGCCTCCACCAGGCCCCCACCCATGTCTCCCACCACCACCACCCCCCAGCAGTGCAGGGGCACCCTCCACCAGGCCCCCACTCATGTCCCCCTGCACCCCCACCCCCCAGCATCCAGGGTCACCCTCTACCAGGCCCCCACTCATGTCTCCCACCACCCCCACCCCCCAGCAGTGCAGGGGCAGCCTCCACCAGGCCCCCACCCATGTCTCCCACCACCCCCACCCCCCAGCAGTGCAGGGGCACCCTCCACCAGGCCCCCACTCATGTCTACCACCACCCCCACCCCCCTGCCACCATGGGCAGCCTCCACCAGGCCCCCACTCATGTCTCCCACCACCCCCACCCCCCTGCCACCATGGGCAGCCTCCACCAAGCCCCCACCCATGTCTCCCACCACCCCCACCCCCCAGCAGTGCAGGGGCACCCTCCACCAGGCCCCCACCCATGTCCCCCTGCACCCCCACCCCCCAGCATCCAGGGTCACCCACCACCAGGCCCCCACTCATGTCTACCACCAACCCCACCCCCCTGCCACCATGGGCAGCCTCCACCAGGCCCCCACCCATGTCTCCCACCACCCCCACCCCCCAGCAGTGCAGGGGCACCCTACACCAGGCCCCCACTCATGTCTCCCACCACCCCCACCACCCAGCAGTGCAGGGGCAGCTTCCACCAGGCCCCCACTCATGTCTACCACAACCCCCACCCCCCAGCAGTGCAGGGGCACCCTCCACCAGGCCCCCACTCATGTCTACCACCACCCCCACCCCCCAGCAGTGCAGGGGCAGCCTTCACCAGGCCCCCACTCATGTCTCCCACCACCCCCACCCCCCAGCCACCAGGGGCAGCCTGCACCAGGCCCCCACCCATGTCTCCCACCCCCCCACGCCACAGCCACCAGGGGCACCCTCCACCAGGCCCCCACTCATGTCTCCCACCACCCCCAACCCCCAGCAGTGCAGGGGCAGCCCCCACCAGGCCCCCACCCATGTCTCCCACCACCCCCACCCCCCAGCCACCAGGGGCACCCTCCACCAGGCCCCCACTCATGTCTCCCACCACCCCCACCCCCCTGCCACCATGAGCAGCCCCCACCAGGCCCCCACTCATGTCTCCCACCACCCCCACCCCCCAGCAGTGCAGGGGCAGCCTCCACCAGGCCCCCACCCATGTCTCCCACCACTCCCACCCCCCTGCCACCATGGGCAGCCTCCACCAGGCCCCCACCCATGTCTCCCACCACCCCAACCCCCCAGCAGTGCAGGGGCACCCTCCACCAGGCCCCCACTCATGTCCCCCTGCAGCCCCACCCCCCAGCATCCAGGGTCACCCTCCACCAGGCCCCCACTCATGTCTCCTACCACCCCCACCCCCCAGCAGTGCAGGGGCAGCCTCCACCAGGCCCCCACCCATGTCTCCCACCACCCCCACCCCCCAGCCACCAGGGGCACCCTCCACCAGGCCCCCACCGATGTCTCCCACCACCCCCACCCCCCAGCCACCAGGGGCACCCTCCACCAGGCCCCCACCCATGTCTCCCACCACCCCCACCCCCCAGCAGTGCAGGGGCACCCTCCACCAGGCCCCCACTCATGTCTACCACCACCCCCACCCCCCAGCAGTGCAGGGGCAGCCTCCACCAGGCCCCCACTCATGTCTCCCACCACCCCCACCCCCCAGCCACCAGGGGCAGCCTCCACCAGGCCCCCACCCATTTCTCCCACCCCCCCCACCCTCCAGCCACCAGGGCCACCCTCCACCAGGTCCTCACAATCCCCAATCATGTGCTTAATGGTCAGCCTCCACAGCCAAAAAGCCCTACCAAGTAACCCATTCACCCACATGGAAATGGAAATCACATGTTACACCCCCAATGTTCATGAAGCTAATGAACCCATGTCCGTCACACACAATGGTTGGAATTGAATGGGAAAACACCCAACATGACATGCATGAAACCAATGAGCTGATACCACACAGTGAAGTATGAAAACAAAATTGTATTGAAAAAAATAAAGAATGCTAAAGAAAGGAAACAAACTACAATGGGAATGAGAAAAAATAAGCTGCATGTCCGTATTAAAAAAAAAAAACTGCAAATCAGAATCCAAAATTGTCGTCCAAAGTCAAATGTAAAAAAATCTCTATGCAATAAAGAACTATGTAAAAAACTACCAAGGGTCCATGAGCCCAACTGAACAAAGGAAACCTTCTAAAAAACCTAACTAAAAATCAACTATATACAAAAAGTGGAGCAAATCATAATAAGAAACAAAGGAAACCTAAAACTAAAGAACTATATACAAAGGCGGCGGGCAAGTCCAGCGGCTCACTCCGTGGTGTCCCGGGCCAGGGCATCATCGAACTCCTGTTCGATGTCCCGGAGGCGCTCCAGTTCCATGGCCCCGAGGATCCGCAGGGACGACGCTGTGTCCTCCTCCAACCCCCTGAGGATTGCCTCGAGGCACTCGGCCCGCCTCAGGGCCCTCCGCATGGAGTTCTCCGCCCTGACCATTGTGAGCCGCGCCTCTTCCGCCCGCCGCCGCTCCGCACCTATGGCGTGGCCCAACCGCTGCCACAAGGAAGACACTCTCTGTCCTGGGTCCCCCTGCCCTCCGGCCGATGCCTGCCCCTCCGATGTCGAAAGCCCAGAGCCTTCATGTCTCCCACCATGTTGCTGCTGCTGCTCTGCCTCTGCCCGTGCACTGCCTCCTGCTGCCTGCACATCCTCCACCGGCTGGGGTGCAGTTGTTGATGTGGCCACCCCTGCTGGACCTCCGTCTCCCGACTGTGGCAGGGATGCCTCCTCCACCAGCCTGGCCGCACCGTCAGAGGCAGCTCCACAGGGCATCCAGGTGACTGATGGGTGGGAAGATGGCACAGAGGACGACTGGCGCGTAGGGGGTCCAGTTGAGGAGGGGGTCGGAGCAAGCCCCTTCAGACGGAGGAATCCGGCCTGGGTGACCTGTCCCAGCAGGCTGACGTGGTCAACAAGCCATTCGAGATGACGTGCAGTCTCTCCATGAAAAGACTGCAGGTCACCTCGCATGGCCCATTGACGCAACGCCACACCAGCCAGGACAGGCTCAACCCGGACCTGGATGGCCACGTCCGCAGGCCAGTTGACGTCAGCTCATCCCCTGCCTGAAAACGGGTCTGGACGTAGGCATCCCTGCTGGTGCAAGATGATGCAGGGACAGGATCGGGGACAGGATTGCACACAGGCACCTCCGCGGCGGCCTGTGCTGCCTCCTGTCCCTGGTCCTGCAATGCCCACCTCCAGACCCCGTCTCTGGTGCTTGCACGGCCTCCTCCTCCACCAAACCCCCCACCAACCTGGATGACTCCGTGCCATCTTCCCCTGTTGGGCCCTGTGGGGTCCCAGCTGCCCCTTCTGCTGCCGAGGAGTCCAACTGCAACCTCCGCCTCTTGGACCTCCCCCCGGCAGCTGCGGCCTGGGACGCGGCACCGGACTCCTCACTCCCCGACGAGATGACAACACGGGATGGGAGCCGGGCCTTGTGTCTCCGGCTGGCGGTCGGATCCCCGCCACTGTGCTCCACAGCACCTTCTCCGCCCTCTTCATCAGTTGACGCTGCAGACAGGGAGAAACAAAACACAGGCATCAGGGCACTGTACAATGGACACATACACACATGACAGTTGCACATGAGTGGCATTGGCAAACCTCAGACATGTCATCACAATCCCCAACACACATGTCATTGCAACTCGCACACATGAGCCATACCACAGCCATATCGCAACTGCCAGCACCATCCCTACACATACAACAGCATCAGCAGCCAAAGGGGAGCCAGACATCACATGCAACACAGGAAGTGCACCACACATGCACACACACCACCACACTTGCATGCATGTGTACACCTCTGCCAAGTGTCGCACTGTTCAGACGGGCATCCATGTCACATCTGCCAATCAGGCTTCCACATACCTCTGTCACATGCATCCATGTTGCATCACTGTTGCACCCTTGTCAAATACACACACATGTGTTAGGCGGAAACCTGTGCAGCTCCCTCTGGGACCACTGCAAAAGATTTAGGACTACAGGTGTTGCGATGAACCCACTTGGTAGCAGTCTGTACCACACAGATTCAATTGGTAGCTGTGGCTGAGCAGTCAGACTTCTCTGACGCAACCAGGCTTTAGTATAAAGATAGCAAGTTATTTATTAATAACAGAACGTCTACGAAAAATACTAAAGCGAACCACGGCAAACAAATCAAAATACAATTACTCTGCAGAATGGAATAAAGCTCAATCCCCCGAAACACAATATCGACAACTCTAGGTTCTACGGCACCACTTATTTTCAGACAGAGGTGTATACCTCAACCCAGATGACACTCGAATATTTAGTGAGGAAGGGAGAGAAGAGATAGGCAGGTAATGAAGTCAACACGGTTCGTACTGAAGCGGGTAAAAATGCAAGGCAAGAAGGCATTAATCACACTAGATCATACAGTTCGGCGGCCAGGCCCACTCGGTGAGAGGCAAGGCACGATGTCCTGGAAAGTCTCTACGGGTGATGCGTTCAAGTCTTAGTTAGCAATTTGGTTAGCGACAGGTTGAACCAGTTCAGAACAAAGAGTGAATAAAGCTTGGAGGCAACCCAACGGAACGGAGAGGAATCAGATACCTCACACGAACCGATCGATAAGGGAAGCCAGGCGGTTACGGTACCTTGTTGTGGAAGACAGCTCCAGCGGGGGCAGTTGTTCCTGGTGGTGGATGCACGACGGGTCTTGGCCAAGAGAAGAGATGCTCTCGTCGTCGAAGAGAAGATGTCCGGTGCACCACCAGGGAAGAAACCAGCCGCGGAGTGCTTCGTCACAAGGCACCACCTTTCGATCACGATGCAGGAGTAGTGGCTATCCGGTTGCCGGGTGCTCTGCACGGGCAATTCGACCACTGCGTCCTGGGTGATCAAAAACCACAAAGAAGAAGACTGGTTGTTCCCACCAGCCAGGGAAAGAGACTCTCCGGCAGGGAGATCTCTTCTGTCGTCGGGAGATTGTGAGACGATTCCGCAGGGCTCCACCGGAGGTGTCGTCATGCAGGTCGGCTCAGCGTTACCCTCGTCGGATTCTTTAGGTCCAGTGGCGACTTTCTGAAGATCCAGTCCCAAAAGCCCTGCTTTTATGCAGACGTCCCCCATTCATTCAGCCTAGCTTGTCAATCAATGCATGCTAAGTGGTGAGCGGGAAGGCTCACCACCTGGGCCAATCACTCCAGAGTGCGACCTGAGTTGGCAAGGCAACTCGGTCCAGGGTGTCTAAACCCCCTCCCACACCCCTGAGGTAACCCAGACAGAATGGCACCACTTTGGAGGGTCTCTGTCCAGAGGCCCGCCAAAAGTGGAACAAAGGGCTCAACCTTTGGTTTAGGAGTCACAGAGAAAAACACAGACGCCATTTTACAACCCGAGTTCTGGCAGAAAATACCACTCGATAAACCTATTTAAGATAAGTAGATCGGTGGTACGTTGGAGATTAACGAAAAACAGTATCAATCTTCAACAATGGGACGGATCCCATAGGGTTATGCTCGGGGTCGAACATAACAAGTAGTTTCCACTGCCACCAGCCAAAACTCGACGAGGAGGGACGGGACAGTGCCCCCTCGAGTAACAGATCCAGGAGTAATCGAATTACCCCTACTAGCACGTCCACAATAAGATGGTTGGTACTAGTTCTGTTAGTAAATTTAGGTCTAGTAAAGCCAATGGTGACTTTACATGCCCGGGGAGATGGTAGTCAGTCCCCGGGTATGGAGTCTATGGTGGGGGGACCTGCTAGGGCGCCCCGTGTCACGACACGTAGGGTGCGGAGTGACACACATAGAAAAACTTATGAGACCCTATGGAGTAAAAGACCCCATAGCCCATCGAACACATTGACAATTCAAAGGAATTACACACATACATGTCCAAGAGTGAGAGGAAAAGGGTCACACTCTTGGCAGGATGGAAAAAACAAACTCCAGAAATCCAGCAAAGCTGCTGGGGGACTCACTAGGTTAGGAAATTCAGCCTAAACAGAGAATTCTCCCTAACACTCGCCCCCCCCAGACTAAGGGACAGGAGGATTTAATCCACTCCTGGATGAATCTCATACCTCTAGTCGATGATATACATCCTAGAGAGACCATCAGCATTTTGGTGGTGACACCCTGACCTGTGCTCAATGGTGAAATCGAACCCTTGCATGCAGATCGACCATTTCAGTAGTTTTGGGTTTTCCCCTTTCATTTGCATTAACCATCTCAAGGGTTGGTGGTCAGTCTGAATAACAAAAGTAGGGCCTAAACTTCTTCAGAGCCCACACGATAGCAAAGCATTCTCTTTCGATTGTTGCCCACCTTGTTTCAGGATCCTTCAGCTTGCGGCTGATGTAGCAAACGGGGTGCTCCCTACCTTTCCCATCCAGTTGACTGAGTACGGCACCTATCCCTACATTGGAAGCGTCTGTCTGCACAATGAAGTGTTGGCGGTAATCAGGAGCTCTGAGTACTGGGGCTTGGCAAAGAGCCTTTTTCAGGTTTTCAAAAGCCTGATTGCACTCCTCGTTCCATTTAACCTTTTTAGGGAATTTGGGCGAGGAGATGACATTCAGTGGAGAAGCTATGGTCCCATAGTTCTCTATGAAATTCCTGTAATACCCGGTGAGGCCTAGGAAGGCTCTCACCTGAGTCTGAGTAGTCGGTGTTGTCCAATTTTGCACAGCTTCAATCTTACTGAGCAAAGGCCTTATTTCTCCACCGCCTACCTCATGCCCAAGGTAGACTACCTTACTCTGTCCAATTTGGCATTTACTCGCCTTTATGGTCAGATTGGCTCGTCCAAGAGCCTGCAAAACATCTCTCAGGTGGGTTACATGTTCGTCCCAGGAATTGCTGAACACTGCTATGTCATCCAAGTATGCCATGCAGAAGTCCTCCATCCCGGTTAGAACCTGGTTTACCATCCGTTGAAACGTAGCAGGTGCATTTTTTAGTCCGAAAGGCATTACCGTAAACTGGTATAAACCAACGGTGATAGAAAATGCAGTTTTCTCCTTGGCATGGTTGGTCAGGGCTATTTGCCAATAGCCTGACGTCAAGTCAAATGTGCTGAGGAACTTGGCGGCGCCAAGTTTATCCACCAACTCATCTGTCCTTGGCAAAGGGTGGGCATCAGTCATGGTGACTGCGTTAAGAGCTCTATAATCCACGCAGAATCTAAGTTCTTTAGAACCGGCCTTTGGTACTAACACAACTGGGCTAGACCATGGACTAGTAGAGGGCTCTATTACCCCGAGATCAAGCATCTTGCTGACCTCGCCTTTGATGTGGGTTCTTACGTTTTCTGACATGCGATATCCTCTGCTTTTGACAGGCAGACAGTCACCAGTGAGGATCTCGTGCTGGCCCACAGGGGTCAAGCCTGGTGAGAGCGAGAACAGAGAGGCAAACTGATTCAACATAGACTTGCACTCTTCTTGTTGCTCGGGGGTCAGATTGGAGGAGAGATTTACTCCTTCAATTTTTTCATCTAAAGGTAAGCCTCTGAGGAGATCCGGAAGAGCTTCACTCTCTTCTTCTTCCTCGGCCGATGCTAGCAGCAACGCTCCTACATCAGGTCGCGAGACATACGCTTTAAGTCGGTTGGTGTGAAAGACTGCCGGAGCCTCCTTGGGGTTGCCCAAGTCCACCAGATAGTTAACCTCACCAAGCTTACCCACTACTCGGTAGGGTCCCATCCATTTATCTTGCAAGGCCCTCTGCCTTGTGGGGATCATAACAAGAACAAGCTGGTTTTGAGCGAACTCAACCATGTTAGCCTTTTGATCGTGCCAGTGCTTGACCAATGCTTGTCCAGCTTTCAAGTTATCGCTTGCTTCTGTCATCAGGTGCGACATTCTCCTCCGGAGACCTATCACGTAGTCAGTCACTCTGACTGGCTTGGGGGAAGGAGCACTCTCCAACCCCTCCTTAATCAGGGCCAATGGACCTCTGACGGGATGACCATAGAGCAGTTCGAAGGGAGAGTAGCCTACTCCCTCCTGAGGGACTTCTCTATAAGCAAAAAGAAGGCATGGCAATAGAAGGTCCCACTTACGTTTAAGGGGTTCTTCTAGAGCACCTATCATGCTCTTCATGGTTCGGTTGAACCGTTCTACCAACCCATTGGTTTGTGGGTGGTAAGCCATTGAGAACTTGTAAGTTACCCCGCAGGTTTTCCACATGGCTTTCATGTAGTGGGACATAAAATTTGACCCCCTGTCAGAGATAACTTCCTTAGGAAATCCGACCCTAGTAAAAATACCAAGGAGGGCCTTAGCCACAGCTGGAGCAGTAACAGTCCTCATAGGAATTGCCTCAGGATACCTAGTAGCATGGTCTACTACAACAAGTATAAACCTGTTGCCTGAGGAGGTTGGAGGATCAAGGGGACCAACGATATCAATCCCTACTCTCTCAAATGGGACTCCCACAACGGGGAGAGGCACTAACGGTGCCACATTCTTGGACCCAACCTTACCAGAGATCTGGCAGGTATGGCAGCTTCTGCAGCGTTTTTCTACTTCGGCCCCCATCTTTGGCCAATAGAAGTAGAGCGAGAGCCTTTCCTTAGTCTTCTTGAAACTCAAGTGACCAGCCAAAGGAATCTCGTGGGCTAACTGCAAGAACTGTGGTCTGTTCTCTTGGGGTACTACAAGGCGTTTGTAGTCTCCAGGTGCAGACTCGGTCGGTTCACTATAGAAGAGGCAATCTTCCCAGTGCAACCTATGTTTCCCAGGCTCTTGCCCTTCAGCCTGAGTTTCTGCCTGACGGCGAAGACCTTCCAGAGTTGGACATTCTCTCTGTCCCTTACTGAAGTCCGCCCTGCTGGGTCCACCTTCTGCCAGTAACGACTGCAGCTCAGGATGGTCAACAGGATCCAGATCTCCAATGAGTTCTTGGCCTTCCATTAGCTCTTCTTCAGAGTCTAATTCTACCATACAGGGTTGTACTTCCCCCTCAGCCTCAGCCGGAGGTGGAGTTACGGGTGTGACGTTGGACAACCGCGGGGAAGTCCGTGTCGGCTGCATTGGAATATGGCCTGTTGGTTTCGGTTTAGAAGTTTTAGGTTTCCCTTTTACTTCTGTGTTCCTAGAGACAGCGGCCGCCATTTCCAATGGAGCAGGAGTGATTTCTTTCTTCATCATCTCCCCGAGAGTACCGTGCAGGGTCCTCTCTCTTGCAGGTCTGGTTAGCTCCTGTAACCGTTTACTAGGAGGTCTGGGAGTATGCGATACAACTCCGAGAGTTTTCAAATCGTTACCCAACAGTACGCGTCCTGGTACCTCACTCTGTATGCTGACAGGTATCTTTACAGTCATGTCGTTACACTGGATGAGAACTGGTAATTGGGGAAGCATCTGCACAGGCCCTCCAGCTAACTTGGTGAGGCGTTTTGGTGCCTTAGCAACATCCTCAGCCTGAAAAAACGATTTATCCACCACAGTTATGCTGGCCCCAGTGTCCCTAATGGCAGGCGTCTCCTGACCATTCACCTGGACACTGTCCTTATAATACTCTTTAGTATTATCGGGGATAGAATTATAGACATCTAAATTCTGTTGTTCCCACAACCCCAGAGATACTAAAGAAACGCTGGCTGAGACTCCAATGGGTTCGTCAGCTAGCAGTAGAAAGTTTCCACTTGCCATTTGGACTTCCTCCTCTGGAGCGAAGGCTAAGGAGACAAGCTGGACCCCTGAAGGTTTACCCACTTGGTAGCAGTCTGTACCACACAGATTCAATTGGTAGCTGTGGCTGAGCAGTCAGACTTCTCTCAAGAAAAGTTGGTCAGTATAGGGAGTATACAAGATAGGGTAATTCTTCGCAGCAAAACGAGTAAACACGCAACCAGGCTTTAGTATAAAGATGGCAAGTTATTTATTAATAACAGAACGTCTACGAAAAATACTAAAGCGAACCACGGCAAACAAATCAAAATACAATTACTCTGCAGAATGGAATAAAGCTCAATCCCCCGAAACACAATATCGACAACTCTAGGTTCTACGGCACCACTTATTTTCAGACAGAGGTGTATACCTCAACCCAGATGACACTCGAATATTTAGTGAGGAAGGGAGAGAAGAGATAGGCAGGTAATGAAGTCAACACGGTTCGTACTGAAGTGGGTAAAAATGCAAGGCAAGAAGGCATTAATCACACTAGATCATACAGTTCGGCGGCCAGGCCCACTCGGTGAGAGGCAAGGCACGATGTCCTGGAAAGTCTCTACGGGTGATGCGTTCAAGTCTTAGTTAGCAATTTGGTTAGCAACAGGTTGAACCAGTTCAGAACAAAGAGTGAATAAAGCTTGGAGGCAACCCAACGGAACGGAGAGGAATCAGATACCTCACACGAACCGATCGATAAGGGAAGCCAGGCGGTTACGGTACCTTGTTGTGGAAGACAGCTCCAGCGGGGGCAGTTGTTCCTGGTGGTGGATGCACGACGGGTCTTGGCCAAGAGAAGAGATGCTCTCGTCGTCGAAGAGAAGATGTCCGGTGCACCACCAGGGAAGAAACCAGCCGCGGAGTGCTTCGTCACAAGGCACCACCTTTCGATCACGATGCAGGAGTAGTGGCTATCCGGTTGCCGGGTGCTCTGCACGGGCAATTCGACCACTGCGTCCTGGGTGATCAAAAAGCACAAAGAAGAAGACTGGTTGTTCCCACCAGCCAGGGAAAGAGACTCTCCGGCAGGGAGATCTCTTCTGTCGTCGGGAGATTGTGAGACGATTCCGCAGGGCTCCACCGGAGGTGTCGTCATGCAGGTCGGCTCAGCGTTACCCTCGTCGGATTCTTTAGGTCCAGTGGCGACTTTCTGAAGATCCAGTCCCAAAAGCCCTGCTTTTATGCAGACGTCCCCCATTCATTCAGCCTAGCTTGTCAATCAATGCATGCTAAGTGGTGAGTGGGAAGGCTCACCACCTGGGCCGATCACTCCAGAGTGCGACCTGAGTTGGCAAGGCAACTCGGTCCAGGGTGTCTAAACCCCCTCCCACACCCCTGAGGTAACCCAGACAGAATGGCACCACTTTGGAGGGTCTCTGTCCAGAGGCCCGCCAAAAGTGGAACAAAGGGCTCAACCTTTGGTTTAGGAGTCACAGAGAAAAACACAGACGCCATTTTACAACCCGAGTTCTGGCAGAAAATACCACTCGATAAACCTATTTAAGATAAGTAGATCGGTGGTACGTTGGAGATTAACGAAAAACAGTATCAATCTTCAACAATGGGATGGATCCCATAGGGTTATGCTCGGGGTCGAACATAACAAGTAGTTTCCACTGCCACCAGCCAAAACTCGACGAGGAGGGACGGGACAGTGCCCCCTCGAGTAACAGATCCAGGAGTAATCGAATTACCCCTACTAGCACGTCCACAATAAGATGGTTGGTACTAGTTCTGTTAGTAAATTTAGGTCTAGTAAAGCCAATGGTGACTTTACATGCCCGGGGAGATGGTAGTCAGTCCCCGGGTATGGAGTCTATGGTGGGGGGACCTGCTAGGGCGCCCCCGTGTCACGACACGTAGGGTGCGGAGTGACACACATAGAAAAACTTATGAGACCCTATGGAGTAAAAGACCCCATAGCCCATCGAACACATTGACAATTCAAAGGAATTACACACATACATGTCCAAGAGTGAGAGGAAAAGGGTCACACTCTTGGCAGGATGGAAAAAACAAACTCCAGAAATCCAGCAAAGCTGCTGGGGGACTCACTAGGTTAGGAAATTCAGCCTAAACAGAGAATTCTCCCTAACACTCGCCCCCCCCAGACTAAGGGACAGGAGGATTTAATCCACTCCTGGATGAATCTCATACCTCTAGTCGATGATATACATCCTAGAGAGACCATCAGCATTTTGGTGGTGACACCCTGACCTGTGCTCAATGGTGAAATCGAACCCTTGCATGCAGATCGACCATTTCAGTAGTTTTGGGTTTTCCCCTTTCATTTGCATTAACCATCTCAAGGGTTGGTGGTCAGTCTGAATAACAAAAGTAGGGCCTAAACTTCTTCAGAGCCCACACGATAGCAAAGCATTCTCTTTCGATTGTTGCCCACCTTGTTTCAGGATCCTTCAGCTTGCGGCTGATGTAGCAAACGGGGTGCTCCCTACCTTTCCCATCCAGTTGACTGAGTACGGCACCTATCCCTACATTGGAAGCGTCTGTCTGCACAATGAAGTGTTGGCGGTAATCAGGAGCTCTGAGTACTGGGGCTTGGCAAAGAGCCTTTTTCAGGTTTTCAAAAGCCTGATTGCACTCCTCGTTCCATTTAACCTTTTTAGGGAATTTGGGCGAGGAGATGACATTCAGTGGAGAAGCTATGGTCCCATAGTTCTCTATGAAATTCCTGTAATACCCGGTGAGGCCTAGGAAGGCTCTCACCTGAGTCTGAGTAGTCGGTGTTGTCCAATTTTGCACAGCTTCAATCTTACTGAGCAAAGGCCTTATTTCTCCACCGCCTACCTCATGCCCAAGGTAGACTACCTTACTCTGTCCAATTTGGCATTTACTCGCCTTTATGGTCAGATTGGCTCGTTCAAGAGCCTGCAAAACATCTCTCAGGTGGGTTACATGTTCGTCCCAGGAATTGCTGAACACTGCTATGTCATCCAAGTATGCCATGCAGAAGTCCTCCATCCCGGTTAGAACCTGGTTAACCATCCGTTGAAACGTAGCAGGTGCATTTTTTAGTCCGAAAGGCATTACCGTAAACTGGTATAAACCAACGGGGATAGAAAATGCAGTTTTCTCCTTGGCATGGTTGGTCAGGGCTATTTGCCAATAGCCTGACGTCAAGTCAAATGTGCTGAGGAACTTGGCGGCGCCAAGTTTATCCACCAACTCATCTGTCCTTGGCAAAGGGTGGGCATCAGTCATGGTGACTGCGTTAAGAGCTCTATAATCCACGCAGAATCTAAGTTCTTTAGAACCGGCCTTTGGTACTAACACAACTGGGCTAGACCATGGACTAGTAGAGGGCTCTATTACCCCGAGATCAAGCATCTTGCTGACCTCGCCTTTGATGTGGGTTCTTACGTTTTCTGACATGCGATATCCTCTGCTTTTGACAGGCAGACAGTCACCAGTGAGGATCTCGTGCTGGCCCCAAGGGGTCAAGCCTGGTGAGAGCGAGAACAGAGAGGCAAACTGATTCAACATAGACTTGCTCTCTTCTTGTTGCTCGGGGGTCAGATTGGAGGAGAGATTTACTCCTTCAATTTTTTCATCTAAAGGTAAGCCTCTGAGGAGATCCGGAAGAGCTTCACTCTCTTCTTCTTCCTCGGCCGATGCTAGCAGCAACGCTCCTACATCAGGTCGCGAGACATACGCTTTAAGTCGGTTGGTGTGAAAGACTGCCGGAGCCTCCTTGGGGTTGCCCAAGTCCACCAGATAGTTAACCTCACCAAGCTTACCCACTACTCGGTAGGGTCCCATCCATTTATCTTGCAAGGCCCTCTGCCTTGTGGGGATCATAACAAGAACAAGCTGGTTTTGAGCGAACTCAACCATGTTAGCCTTTTGATCGTGCCAGTGCTTGACCAATGCTTGTCCAGCTTTCAAGTTATCGCTTGCTTCTGTCATCAGGTGCAACATTCTCCTCCGGAGACCTATCACGTAGTCAGTCACTCTGACTGGCTTGGGGGAAGGAGCACTCTCCAACCCCTCCTTAATCAGGGCCAATGGACCTCTGACGGGATGACCATAGAGCAGTTCGAAGGGAGAGTAGCCTACTCCCTCCTGAGGGACTTCTCTATAAGCAAAAAGAAGGCATGGCAATAGAAGGTCCCACTTACGTTTAAGGGGTTCTTCTAGAGCACCTATCATGCTCTTCATGGTTCGGTTGAACCGTTCTACCAACCCATTGGTTTGTGGGTGGTAAGCCGTTGAGAACTTGTAAGTTACCCCGCAGGTTTTCCACATGGCTTTCATGTAGTGGGACATAAAATTTGACCCCCTGTCAGAGATAACTTCCTTAGGAAATCCGACCCTAGTAAAAATACCAAGGAGGGCCTTAGCCACAGCCGGAGCTGTAACAGTCCTCATAGGAATTGCCTCAGGATACCTAGTAGCATGGTCTACTACAACAAGTATAAACCTGTTGCCTGAGGAGGTTGGAGGATCAAGGGGACCAACGATATCAATCCCTACTCTCTCAAATGGGACTCCCACAACGGGGAGAGGCACTAACGGTGCCACATTCTTGGACCCAACCTTACCAGAGATCTGGCAGGTATGGCAGCTTCTGCAGTGTTTTTCTACTTCGGCCCCCATCTTTGGCCAATAGAAGTAGAGCGAGAGCCTTTCCTTAGTCTTCTTGAAACTCAAGTGACCAGCCAAAGGAATCTCGTGGGCTAACTGCAAGAACTGTGGTCTGTTCTCTTGGGGTACTACAAGGCGTTTGTAGTCTCCAGGTGCAGACTCGGTCGGTTCACTATAGAAGAGGCCATCTTCCCAGTGCAACCTATGTTTCCCAGGCTCTTGCCCTTCAGCCTGAGTTTCTGCCTGACGGCGAAGACCTTCCAGAGTTGGACATTCTCTCTGTCCCTTACTGAAGTCCGCCCTGCTGGGTCCACCTTCTGCCAGTAACGACTGCAGCTCAGGATGGTCAACAGGATCCAGATCTCCAATGAGTTCTTGGCCTTCCATTAGCTCTTCTTCAGAGTCTAATTCTACCATACAGGGTTGTACTTCCCCCTCAGCCTCAGCCGGAGGTGGAGTTACGGGTGTGACGTTGGACAACCGCGGGGAAGTCCGTGTCGGCTGCATTGGAATATGGCCTGTTGGTTTCGGTTTAGAAGTTTTAGGTTTCCCTTTTACTTCTGTGTTCCTAGAGACAGCGGCCGCCATTTCCAATGGAGCAGGAGTGATTTCTTTCTTCATCATCTCCCCGAGAGTACCGCGCAGGGTCCTCTCTCTTGCAGGTCTGGTTAGCTCCTGTAACCGTTTACTAGGAGGTCTGGGAGTATGCGATACAACTCCGAGAGTTTTCAAATCGTTACCCAACAGTACGCGTCCTGGTACCTCACTCTGTATGCTGACAGGTATCTTTACAGTCATGTTGTTACACTGGATGAGAACTGGTAATTGGGGAAGCATCTGCACAGGCCCTCCAGCTAACTTGGTGAGGCGTTTGGGTGCCTTAGCAACATCCTCAGCCTGAAAAAACGATTTATCCACCACAGTTATGCTGGCCCCAGTGTCCCTAATGGCAGGCGTCTCCTGACCATTCACCTGGACACTGTCCTTATAATACTCTTTAGTATTATCGGGGATAGAATTATAGACATCTAAATTCTGTTGTTCCCACAACCCCAGAGATACTAAAGAAACGCTGGCTGAGACTCCAATGGGTTCGTCAGCTAGCAGTAGAAAGTTTCCACTTGCCATTTGGACTTCCTCCTCTGGAGCGAAGGCTAAGGAGACAAGCTGGACCCCTGAAGGTTTACCCTTACATCTGGGATCTCCTTTCACGTGATCAGTCGAGCCACAAACAAAGCATTTCCCGAATGCTTTCTGAAATGGTGGCTTGTTCTGACCTCCTTCCGGTTTGGCACCAGAAGACACACTATTCTGCTGTGGTTTTCCCGGTGGCTTACCCTTCTGGTTTTGTTTGGGGCCCTCTTTGGAATGTGAGTTATTCGAATTCTCCTTTGAGTCTTTTTTAGGCTGTTTTCCCTCGTCCTTTTTCTGAGTTGCCCCAGAATCCTTGTGAGCAGCCCTGTTGGCAACCCACAAGTCAGCAGCCTTAGCTAGAGCCCTGGAATCTAATTCCCTTGAATCAGCCAAGTGCTGTCTGAGCTCAGGAGAACAGGCATCATAAATCGACTCCAACATAAAAAGATTTTGCATACCCTCGTAAGTGTTAACTTTGTAACCCTTAATCCATCCCTCTAAGTTTTTCAACCCTTCACTCACCCAGGTAGCCCAAGGGGTACCATCATGCTTTTTGAGGGTTCTAAACCTCTTAAGATACTGGGAAGGGGTCTTCCCGAATCTAGCTATCAACGCTAGTTTCACACTTTCGTAATCCGTCTTATCCACCTCCCCCAATTCCATTACCACATCAGTCGCAACAGGAGGAAGCCTAGAGAACAACCAGGGAAGCAACGCGTTCCCGGTGATGTCCTGGAGCCCATGATTGTATTCAAACAGTTTCAACCAATCCAACACATCCAATCTCGGTTCGTACATACCCACTAATTCCTTCGGCATCCGGGGTCTTTTGGGACTGGAGCTCCTAGAGGAACCAGAGGAGAGAGAAGAATTTTCCATAGACAACTTTTTCATTTGTAACTCATGATTAAGCTCTATTTCCCTGAGTCTTAACTCAGCTTGTTTCTGCTCAGCCTGGGCATTCATTCGTCTGAACTCGAGCTCTTGGTTTCATTCAGATTGAGCCAAGAACCATTTATATTCTAATTCGAGCTTCATTTTTTCAAGTTCAAAATAAGCAGGATTACTTGTGGGACCTGGTATGGGCCCCGAAGGCACAGTTGGTAAGGCAGGTAGAGGAACGGGGGAGACAGTTTCGTTAGCCTCGCCGTCCTCGTCAGCCTCTTCATCGCTATCATCAGAATTACGATTCAGATCAACACCATTACTGTTATCTACAGATGCTGGAGAGTTTGGTTCCTCTGAACCAGTACCCAGACTTTGGTTCACCAGCAATCTCTCTATCAGTTCTAACTTCTTGCCTTTTACAGGAAGATTCTCTTGTCTACAGAGAGCTCGCAGACTCTCAGTATTTTTATCTGACAAAGACTCTTGGCTGTAAATTTCCATCGTAGACATGTTTTTTGAAAGTTGCTTTTGTAATGTTTTGTGGTTAGTCGTCCTACAGCGTCGAAAAACACTCTAAACTGTATACTCGATACTAATCCCACCGCTGTACACCAGTGTTAGGCGGAAACCTGTGCAGCTCCCTCTGGGACCACTGCAAAAGATTTAGGACTACAGGTGTTGCGATGAACCCACTTGGTAGCAGGCTGTACCACACAGATTCAATTGGTAGCTGTGGCTGAGCAGTCAGACTTCTCTCAAGAAAAGTTGGTCAGTATAGGGAGTATACAAGATAGGGTAATTCTTCGCAGCAAAACGAGTAAACACGCAACCAGGCTTTAGTATAAAGATAGCAAGTTATTTATTAATAAGAGAACGTCTACGAAAAATACTAAAGCGAACCACGGCAAACAAATCAAAATACAATTACTCTGCAGAATGGAATAAAGCTCAATCCCCCGAAACACAATATCGACAACTCTAGGTTCTACGGCACCACTTATTTTCAGACAGAGGTGTATACCTCAACCCAGATGACACTTGAATATTTAGTGAGGAAGGGAGAGAAGAGATAGGCAGGTAATGAAGTCAACACGGTTCGTACTGAAGTGGGTAAAAATGCAAGGCAAGAAGGCATTAATCACACTAGATCATACAGTTCGGCGGCCAGGCCCACTCGGTGAGAGGCAAGGCACGATGTCCTGGAAAGTCTCTAAGGGTGATGCGTTCAAGTCTTAGTTAGCAATTTGGTTAGCGACAGGTTGAACCAGTTCAGAACAAAGAGTGAATAAAGCTTGGAGGCAACCCAACGGAACGGAGAGGAATCAGATACCTCACACGAACCGATCGATAAGGGAAGCCAGGCGGTTACGGTACCTTGTTGTGGAAGACAGCTCCAGCGGGGGCAGTTGTTCCTGGTGGTGGATGCACGACGGGTCTTGGCCAAGAGAAGAGATGCTCTCGTCGTCGAAGAGAAGATGTCCGGTGCACCACCAGGGAAGAAACCAGCCGCGGAGTGCTTCGTCACAAGGCACCACCTTTCGATCACGATGCAGGAGTAGTGGCTATCCGGTTGCCGGGTGCTCTGCACGGGCAATTCGACCACTGCGTCCTGGGCGATCAAAAAGCACAAAGAAGAAGACTGGTTGTTCCCACCAGCCAGGGAAAGAGACTCTCCGGCAGGGAGATCTCTTCTGTCGTCGGGAGATTGTGAGACGATTCCGCAGGGCTCCACCGGAGGTGTCGTCGTGCAGGTCGGCTCAGCGTTACCCTCGTCGGATTCTTTAGGTCCAGTGGCGACTTTCTGAAGATCCAGTCCCAAAAGCCCTGCTTTTATGCAGACGTCCCCCATTCATTCAGCCTAGCTTGTCAATCAATGCATGCTAAGTGGTGAGCGGGAAGGCTCACCACCTGGGCCAATCACTCCAGAGTGCGACCTGAGTTGGCAAGGCAACTCGGTCCAGGGTGTCTAAACCCCCTCCCACACCCCTGAGGTAACCCAGACAGAATGGCACCACTTTGGAGGGTCTCTGTCCAGAGGCCCGCCAAAAGTGGAACAAAGGGCTCAACCTTTGGTTTAGGAGTCACAGAGAAAAACACAGACGCCATTTTACAACCCGAGTTCTGGCAGAAAATACCACTCGATAAACCTATTTAAGATAAGTAGATCGGTGGTACGTTGGAGATTAACGAAAAACAGTATCAATCTTCAACAATGGGACGGATCCCATAGGGTTATGCTCGGGGTCGAACATAACAAGTAGTTTCCACTGCCACCAGCCAAAACTCGACGAGGAGGGACGGGACAGTGCCCCCTCGAGTAACAGATCCAGGAGTAATCGAATTACCCCTACTAGCACGTCCACAATAAGATGGTTGGTACTAGTTCTGTTAGTAAATTTAGGTCTAGTAAAGCCAATGGTGACTTTACATGCCCGGGGAGACGGTAGTCAGTCCCCGGGTATGGAGTCTATGGTGGGGGGACCTGCTAGGGCGCCCCCGTGTCACGACACGTAGGGTGCGGAGTGACACACATAGAAAAACGTATGAGACCCTATGGAGTAAAAGACCCCATAGCCCATCGAACACATTGACAATTCAAAGGAATTACACACATACATGTCCAAGAGTGAGAGGAAAAGGGTCACACTCTTGGCAGGATGGAAAAAACAAACTCCAGAAATCCAGCAAAGCTGCTGGGGGACTCACTAGGTTAGGAAATTCAGCCTAAACAGAGAATTCTCCCTAACACTCGCCCCCCCCAGACTAAGGGACAGGAGGATTTAATCCACTCCTGGATGAATCTCATACCTCTAGTCGATGATATACATCCTAGAGAGACCATCAGCATTTTGGTGGTGACACCCTGACCTGTGCTCAATGGTGAAATCGAACCCTTGCATGCAGATCGACCATCTCAATAGTTTTGGGTTTTCCCCTTTCATTTGCATTAACCATCTCAAGGGTTGGTAGTCAGTCTGAATAACAAAAGTAGAACCATACAAGTACGGCCTAAACTTCTTCAGAGCCCACACGATAGCAAAGCATTCTCTTTCGATTGTTGCCCACCTTGTTTCAGGATCCTTCAGCTTGCGGCTGATGTAGCAAACGGGGTGCTCCCTACCTTTCCCATCCAGTTGACTGAGTACGGCACCTATCCCTACATTGGAAGCGTCTGTCTGCACAATGAAGTGTTGGCGGTAATCAGGAGCTCTGAGTACTGGGGCTTGGCAAAGAGCCTTTTTCAGGTTTTCAAAAGCCTGATTGCACTCCTCGTTCCATTTAACCTTTTTAGGGAATTTGGGCGAGGAGATGACATTCAGTGGAGAAGCTATGGTCCCATAGTTCTCTATGAAATTCCTGTAATATCCGGTGAGGCCTAGGAAGGCTCTCACCTGAGTCTGAGTAGTCGGTGTTGTCCAATTTTGCACAGCTTCAATCTTACTGAGCAAAGGCCTTATTTCTCCACCGCCTACCTCATGCCCAAGGTAGACTACCTTACTCTGTCCAATTTGGCATTTACTCACCTTTATGGTCAGATTGGCTCGTCCAAGAGCCTGCAAAACATCTCTCAGGTGGGTTACATGTTCGTCCCAGGAATTGCTGAACACTGCTATGTCATCCAAGTATGCCATGCAGAAGTCCTCCATCCCGGTTAGAACCTGGTTTACCATCCGTTGAAACGTAGCAGGTGCATTTTTTAGTCCGAAAGGCATTACCGTAAACTGGTATAAACCAACGGGGGTAGAAAATGCAGTTTTCTCCTTGGCATGGTTGGTCAGGGCTATTTGCCAATAGCCTGACGTCAAGTCAAATGTGCTGAGGAACTTGGCGGCGCCAAGTTTATCCACCAACTCATCTGTCCTTGGCAAAGGGTGGGCATCAGTCGTGGTGACTGCGTTAAGAGCTCTATAATCCACACAGAATCTAAGTTCTTTAGATCCGGCCTTTGGTACTAACACAACTGGGCTAGACCATGGACTAGTAGAGGGCTCTATTACCCCGAGATCAAGCATCTTGCTGACCTCGCCTTTGATGTGGGTTCTTACGTTTTCTGACATGCGATATCCTCTGCTTTTGACAGGCAGACAGTCACCAGTGAGGATCTCGTGCTGGCCCCAAGGGGTCAAGCCTGGTGAGAGCGAGAACAGAGAGGCAAACTGATTCAACATAGACTTGCACTCTTCTTGTTGCTCGGGGGTCAGATTGGAGGAGAGATTTACTCCTTCAATTTTTTCATCTAAAGGTAAGCCTCTGAGGAGATCCGGAAGAGCTTCACTCTCTTCTTCTTCCTCGGCCGATGCTAGCAGCAACGCTCCTACATCAGGTCGCGAGACATACGCTTTAAGTCGGTTGGTGTGAAAGACTGTCGGAGCCTCCTTGGGGTTGCCCAAGTCCACCAGATAGTTAACCTCACCGAGCTTACCCACTACTCGGTAGGGTCCCATCCATTTATCTTGCAAGGCCCTCTGCCTTGTGGGGATCATAACAAGAACAAGCTGGTTTTGAGCGAACTCAACCATGTTAGCCTTTTGATCGTGCCAGTGCTTGACCAATGCTTGTCCAGCTTTCAAGTTATCGCTTGCTTCTGTCATCAGGTGCAACATTCTCCTCCGGAGACCTATCACGTAGTCAGTCACTCTGACTGGCTTGGGGGAAGGAGCACTCTCCAACCCCTCCTTAATCAGGGCCAATGGACCTCTGACGGGATGACCATAGAGCAGTTCGAAGGGAGAGTAGCCTACTCCCTCCTGAGGGACTTCTCTATAAGCAAAAAGAAGGCATGGCAATAGAAGGTCCCACTTACGTTTAAGGGGTTCTTCTAGAGCACCTATCATGCTCTTCATGGTTCGGTTGAACCGTTCTACCAACCCATTGGTTTGTGGGTGGTAAGCCGTTGAGAACTTGTAAGTTACCCCGCAGGTTTTCCACATGGCTTTCATGTAGTGGGACATAACATTTGACCCCCTGTCAGAGATAACTTCCTTAGGAAATCCGACCCTAGTAAAAATACCAAGGAGGGCCTTAGCCACAGCCGGAGCTGTAACAGTCCTCATAGGAATTGCCTCAGGATACCTAGTAGCATGGTCTACTACAACAAGTATAAACCTGTTGCCTGAGGAGGTTGGAGGATCAAGGGGACCAACGATATCAATCCCTACTCTCTCAAATGGGACTCCCACAACGGGGAGAGGCACTAACGGTGCCACATTCTTGGACCCAACCTTACCAGAGATCTGGCAGGTATGGCAGCTTCTGCAGTGTTTTTCTACTTCGGCCCCCATCTTTGGCCAATAGAAGTAGAGCGAGAGCCTTTCCTTAGTCTTCTTGAAACTCAAGTGACCAGCCAAAGGAATCTCGTGGGCTAACTGCAAGAACTGTGGTCTGTTCTCTTGGGGTACTACAAGGCGTTTGTAGTCTCCAGGTGCAGACTCGGTCGGTTCACTATAGAAGAGGCCATCTTCCCAGTGCAACCTATGTTTCCCAGGCTCTTGCCCTTCAGCCTGAGTTTCTGCCTGACGGCGAAGACCTTCCAGAGTTGGACATTCTCTCTGTCCCTTACTGAAGTCCGCCCTGCTGGGTCCACCTTCTGCCAGTAACGACTGCAGCTCAGGATGGTCAACAGGATCCAGATCTCCAATGAGTTCTTGGCCTTCCATTAGCTCTTCTTCAGAGTCTAATTCTACCATACAGGGTTGTACTTCCCCCTCAGCCTCAGCCGGAGGTGGAGTTACGGGTGTGACGTTGGACAACCGCGGGGAAGTCCGTGTCGGCTGCATTGGAATATGGCCTGTTGGTTTCGGTTTAGAAGTTTTAGGTTTCCCTTTTACTTCTGTGTTCCTAGAGACAGCGGCCGCCATTTCCAATGGAGCAGGAGTGATTTCTTTCTTCATCATCTCCCCGAGAGTACCGCGCAGGGTCCTCTCTCTTGCAGGTCTGGTTAGCTCCTGTAACCGTTTACTAGGAGGTCTGGGAGTATGTGATACAACTCCGAGAGTTTTCAAATCGTTACCCAACAGTACGCGTCCTGGTACCTCACTCTGTATGCTGACAGGTATCTTTACAGTCATGTCGTTACACTGGATGAGAACTGGTAATTGGGGAAGCATCTGACAGGCCCTCCAGCTACCTTGGTGAGGCGTTTGGGTGCCTTAGCAACATCCTCAGCCTGAAAAAACGATTTATCCACCACAGTTATGCTGGCCCCAGTGTCCCTAATGGCAGGCGTCTCCTGACCATTCACCTGGACACTGTCCTTATAATACTCTTTAGTATTATCGGGGATAGAATTATAGACATCTAAATTCTGTTGTTCCCACAACCCCAGAGATACTAAAGAAACGCTGGCTGAGACTCCAATGGGTTCGTCAGCTAGCAGTAGAAAGTTTCCACTTGCCATTTGGACTTCCTCCTCTGGAGCGAAGGCTAAGGAGACAAGCTGGACCCCTGAAGGTTTACCCTTACATCTGGGATCTCCTTTCACGTGATCAGTCGAGCCACAAACAAAGCATTTCCCGAATGCTTTCTGGAATGGTGGCTTGTTCTGACCTCCTTCCGGTTTGGCACCAGAAGACACACTATTCTGCTGTGGTTTTCCCGGTGGCTTACCCTTCTGGTTTTGTTTGGGGCCCTCTTTGGAATGTGAGTTATTCGAATTCTCCTTTGAGTCTTTTTTAGGCTGTTTTCCCTCGTCCTTTTTCTGAGTTGCCCCAGAATCCTTGTGAGTAGCCCTGTTGGCAAACCACAAGTCAGCAGCCTTAGCTAGAGCCCTGGAATCTAATTCCCTTGAATCAGCCAAGTGCTGTCTGAGCTCAGGAGAACAGGCATCATAAATCGTCTCCAACATAAAAAGATTTTGCATACCCTCGTAAGTGTTAACTTTGTAACCCTTAATCCATCCCTCTAAGTTTTTCAACCCTTCACTCACCCAGGTAGCCCAAGGGGTACCATCATGCTTTTTGAGGGTTCTAAACCTCTTAAGATACTGGGAAGGGGTCTTCCCGAATCTAGCTATCAACGCTAGTTTCACACTTTCGTAATCCGTCTTATTCACCTCCCCCAATTCCATTACCACATCAGTCGCAACAGGAGGAAGCCTAGAGAACAACCAGGGAAGCAACGCGTTCCCGGTGATGTCCTGGAGCCCATGATTGTATTCAAACAGTTTCAACCAATCCAACACATCCAATCTCGGTTCGTACATACCCACTAATTCCTTCGGCATCCGGGGTCTTTTGGGACTGGAGCTCCTAGAGGAACCAGAGGAGAGAGAAGCATTTTCCATAGACAACTTTTTCATTTGTAACTCATGATTAAGCTCTATTTCCCTGAGTCTTAACTCAGCTTGTTTCTGCTCAGCCTGGGCATTCATTCGTCTGAACTCGAGCTCTTGGTTTCGTTCAGATTGAGCCAAGAACCGTTTATATTCTAATTCGAGCTTCATTTTTTCAAGTTCAAAATAAGCAGGATTACTTGTGGGACCTGGTATGGGCCCCGTAGGCACAGTTGGTAAGGCAGGTAGAGGAACGGGGGAGACAGTTTCGTTAGCCTTGCCGTCCTCGTCAGCCTCTTCATCGCTATCATCAGAATTACGATTCAGATCAACACCATTACTGTTATCTACAGTTGCTGGAGAGTTTGGTTCCTCTGAACCAGTACCCAGACTTTGGTTCGCCAGCAATATCTCTATCAGTTCTAACTTCTTGCCTTTTACAGGAAGATTCTCTTGTCTACAGAGAGCTCGCAGACTCTCAGTTTTTTTTATCTGACAAAAACTCTTGGCTGTAAATTTCCATCGTAGACATGTTTTTTGAAAGTTGCTTTTGTAACGTTTTGTGGTTAGTCGTCCTACAGCGTCGAAAAACACTCTAAACTGTATACTCGATACTAATCCCACCGCTGTACACCAGTGTTAGGCGGAAACCTGTGCAGCTCCCTCTGGGACCACTGCAAAAGATTTAGGACTACAGGTGTTGCGATGAACCCACTTGGTAGCAGTCTGTACCACACAGATTCAATTGGTAGCTGTTGCTGAGCAATCAGACTTCTCTCAAGAAAAGTTGGTCAGTATAGGGAGTATACAAGATAGGGTAATTCTTCGCAGCAAAACGAGTAAACACGCAACCAGGCTTTAGTATAAAGATAGCAAGTTATTTATTAATAACAGAACGTCTACGAAAAATACTAAAGCGAACCACGGCAAACAAATCAAAATACAATTACTCTGCAGAATGGAATAAAGCTCAATCCCCCGAAACACAATATCGACAACTCTAGGTTCTACGGCACCACTTATTTTCAGACAGAGGTGTATACCTCAACCCAGATGACACTCGAATATTTAGTGAGGAAGGGAGAGAAGAGATAGGCAGGTAATGAAGTCAACACGGTTCGTACTGAAGCGGGTAAAAATGCAAGGCAAGAAGGCATTAATCACACTAGATCATACAGTTTGGCGTCCAGGCCCACTCGGTGAGAGGCAAGGCACGATGTCCTGGAAAGTCTCTACGGGTGATGCGTTCAAGTCTTAGTTAGCAATTTGGTTAGCGACAGGTTGAACCAGTTCAGAAGAAAGAGTGAATAAAGCTTGGAGGCAACCCAACGGAACAGAGAGGAATCAGATACCTCACACGAACCGATCGATAAGGGAAGCCAGGCGGTTACGGTACCTTGTTGTGGAAGACAGCTCCAGCGGGGGCAGTTGTTCCTGGTGGTGGATGCACGACGGGTCTTGGCCAAGAGAAGAGAGGCTCTCGTCGTCGAAGAGAAGATGTCCGGTGCACCACCAGGGAAGAAACCAGCCGCGGAGTGCTTCGTCACAAGGCACCACCTTTCGATCACGATGCAGGAGTAGTGGCTATCCGGTTGCCGGGTGCTCTGCACGGGCAATTCGACCACTGCGTCCTGGGCGATCAAAAAGCACAAAGAAGAAGACTGATTGTTCCCACCAGCCAGGGATAGAGACTCTCCGGCAGGGAGATCTCTTCTGTCGTCGGGAGATTGTGAGACGATTCCGCAGGGCTCCACCGGAGGTGTCGTCGTGCAGGTCGGCTCAGCGTTACCCTCGTCGGATTCTTTAGGTCCAGTGGCGACTTTCTGAAGATCTTGTCCCAAAAGCCCTGCTTTTATGCAGACGTCCCCCATTCATTCAGCCTAGCTTGTCAATCAATGCATGCTAAGTGGTGAGCGGGAAGGCTCACCACCTGGGCCAATCACTCCAGAGTGCGACCTGAGTTGGCAAGGCAACTCGGTCCAGGGTGTCTAAACCCCCTCCCACACCCCTGAGGTAACCCAGACAGAATGGCACCACTTTGGAGGGTCTCTGTCCAGAGGCCCGCCAAAAGTGGAACAAAGGGCTCAACCTTTGGTTTAGGAGTCACAGAGAAAAACACAGACGCCATTTTACAACCCGAGTTCTGGCAGAAAATACCACTCGATAAACCTATTTAAGATAAGTAGATCGGTGGTACGTTGGAGATTAACGAAAAACAGTATCAATCTTCACCAATGGGACGGATCCCATAGGGTTATGCTCGGGGTCGAACATAACAAGTAGTTTCCACTGCCACCAGCCAAAACTCGACGAGGAGGGACGGGACAGTGCCCCCTCGAGAAACAGATCCAGGAGTAATCGAATTACCCCTACTAGCACGTCCACAATAAGATGGTTGGTACTAGTTCTGTTAGTAAATTTAGGTCTAGTAAAGCCAATGGTGACTTTACATGCCCGGGGAGACGGTAGTCAGTCCCCGGGTATGGAGTCTATGGTGGGGGGACCTGTTAGGGCGCCCCTGTGTCACGACACGTAGGGTGCGGAGTGACACACATAGAAAAACTTATGAGACCCTATGGAGTAAAAGACCCCATAGCCCATCGAACACATTGACAATTCAAAGGAATTACACACATACATGTCCAAGAGTGAGAGGAAAAGGGTCACACTCTTGGCAGGATGGAAAAAACAAACTCCAGAAATCCAGCAAAGCTGCTGGGGGACTCACTAGGTTAGGAAATTCAGCCTAAACAGAGAATTCTCCCTAACAACATGCACATGTACACAGTGCTCATACATGCAGCCGAAAACAACATACATGCGTGACATCACGGACATGTCTACTTACATACACATTCATCCAAACATGTGTGCACGCACAACTGCATTTGCCATGCAAGCCTACACACACAAGCACCATCCATGTCTCACACATTACAGCCCTCGCATGTGTCAGCCCCACGGCCCTGTACACCCCCCCCATACTCGACCCCATACAAACAGATGTGCAACCTGCACAATACCGAATAATCACCACACGCACTGCTCACAATCAGGATGCATGTACACTCACCGCTCGACTCCAGACGGGTATGCTTCTCTAGGACCTGGACGTGGAGCGCTGGGGATATGCGTTCCAGGACCCCCATCTGTTCTTCCGACAAGTGGCCCCGGCGCCCCTTGGCATCCGCTGCCTTCAAGAGGCGCCGGGCCTTGTTCAGGGTCCTGGACCTGAAGTCCTCCCAGCGCTTCCTGACATGTTGTAAGTCCCGGACTGCCACCCCCTCCGCGTTGATGGCAGTCACGATGTCAGTCCAGATCCGAGTCCGTCCTTCCTTGTCGGCGCGGGAACTTCCAAAGAGGGCATCATACTGGCCCAGGACTTGCTCCACCAGGACACCAACTTTGGTGGCACTGAAGCTGGTGCACCTCTGCCTCTCTGGCCGGGGGTTGTCAGTGGTCACAGATGGTGTTTGCCCCGACATGACAACCCCAGAGGCAGGAGTGGGTGGGCAACTGGGTCCTGGGGCTGGGCTGTGGAGCGATGAAATTCCAGTCGGGAGTCTTCGGTTCCAGCAGGGGTGGTCACAGCAACAGCACCCCTGGCTGATGTGCAGGCAGCAAATGGCAGTGCACGTGGGCAGCAGGCAGTCAGGCAGCAGCAGATGGCAGGTGGGAACGTTCTCGGGGCTCTGGGGGGCAGTAGTGCGGCCTTCTGGGCAGGAGCGTGGTCTTCCGTGTGCTTACGCGTGGCCAGCTTGGTACGGAGTGATTTGGCACGTGAAAATCCTGCACGTCAGCGTGAAAATCGAGGAAAGGCCCTTAGCGCGTAAGCGCGTCAGCACGCATACGCGATTCTATTGGACCAAAGGCCCTCAGCGCGTAAACGCGTCAGCACGCATACGCGATTCTATTGGACCAAAGGCCCTCAGCGCGTAAACGCGTCTGTGACGTGACCCGCACGGGTGTTTCCCACACTGCACGTGATGACAGAGCACACGTGGAAAGACTGCACGTCAGAGTGTCATCGCGTGTAATTGGACAGCACGTCAGAGTGTCATCGCGTGTAATTGGACAAAAGTGCGCGTACACGCGATTGGCCTATGTACATGTATATCAGGGGTGCGCGGACACTTACACACGCAAGTACGTCAGCGCACCTGTATCCCGGGGTGCGCGGGAATTTCCACACGCTATTGGACTGGGTACTGGATTTCAGGGGTGCGCGGGTCACACGCTCGCCTACAACACGCGCAACGCATTAATTTGCGCGCTAACAAAATAACAAGCTCAGACCCAGGATGAACATTCAGTTCCTAGCAGCAGTGGGCGTGGCCTACCAAAGGAGGAGGAGGAGGATAGTCAGGGCCAGAATATTCACACCCAGAACCAGCCTTTTCGGGATGCCTGATGACCAGGTGCATGGGAGGTACAGGTTTCCACCACACATTATACTGGACCTGGTGAGTGAGTGGGAGGATGACCTCACATCACCCACCCTGTGCTCCCAAGCACTCAGCCCCCTGGAGAAGGTCCTCAATGTACTGCACTTCTTAGCCACTGGATCATTTCAGCGGACAAGTGCCATTGTGGGTGGTGTATCACAGGCCACCCAGTCACGCTGCCTACACCAGGTCTTGAACATTATCACTGCACGTCCATCAGTCTGCAGGCACATATACCTGCCCAGAACACCTGCAGAAAGGCATGCTGCCGCCCTGGATTTTTACGCTGTGGCACGATTCCCCAAAGTGCTAGGTGCCATCGACTGCACCCATGTGGCTCTACGTCCCCCCAGGGCATCTGAGCACATCTATAGGAACCGCAAGCACTGGCATTCCATCAACGTGCAGGTAGTATGTAATGCCAAGGGAATCATCACCTCAGTATGTGCCAACTATCCCGGGTCAACCCACGACAGCTTCATTTACCGAATGTCCACCCAAAGCCGGGACCTACAAGCTGGGCGGCATGGCGATACATGGCTGCTTGGTGAGCATGAATGCCACTGCACATGCATGCATGTCAGATACTGAGCAAGGTCACAACCCCACCAATGATACCAATCACCACCTCCACAGGGGACAGTGCCTACCCTCTCAGCCCCCACATGATGACGCCAATTCGGAACCCCACCACGCCACCCCAGGTAAGATATAACACAGCCCACATTACAACCCGGGGCATAGTGGAGTGCACATTCGGAGTGCTAAAGTCACGCTTTCGCTCCCTTGACCGTTCTGGCGGGCAGCTGTTGTACGCTCCCCCAGTAGTGTGCAGGATCATAGTGGCAGCATGTGTCCTGCACAATGTTGCAACACGCCAGGGCCTGGCCGTGGACATGGTGGTGGCCCCACATCCCCAACCACATGCACAGCCGCTGCGCATGGGAGGGGAAAGGGCACGGGGGGAGGCAGCCCGTACACAGCTAGTGGCTAATTACTTCACATAGAAATCACACCCCTGTGGAGTGCACACTGCCCTGGCACATTCCATCTGACAATCAATGATGACTCAACCTGACACTGATCCTGAATGTCTGGAGAATGAACCGTGAAAACCATATCAGCCTGAAATTGTTCACCTGGAAGTGTCACAATGTGTGCATCCCTACCCACACAGACACCACCAATGCAGTTTTTTGTGAAGTAACACATTCAAGCAGCTAAAATGAATACCCACTTGCAAAATGCAACAAGAGGACAGTGCCATGTCAGCCAACCCATCCCCAGCACCGCCACACGACACACCGTGCCATGTCATGCTATTTGCAGGTAAACAAAGTAATCCCCACAACATGACACTAGTGTCACAATGTAGAGTGTCCCTAATTGAAACTTGCAACACCTGAAATGCTCACAGTAATGCAGGACCAACAACAAACTTGAGCAGGTACTACCATTAACATGACATCACAAATGTTATATATTAGTAGTCTCACCACCTGGAAATGCCTGCACTCCCACCACTACCAACTGTGCAGTGTTGGCGCCATGTAGAGTTGTAGGTGCACTGCTGCCAACATGGACCCCATCTCCAGACTAGAGGGCCTTGTGTAGATATGAGGAAGGGACCTGCAAATTGGGAGGGAGACACGGATGATGAGTTACACATCAATGCAACATGCAGTGTACAACACAACAGCAATATGCACTAGGAATGTATACACAGTATTGACTAGACTACCCACACATGTAGTGGGAGTCCAATGTCACCATGTACGTCAATGTCACTTGGGCACACCCTTTGCAAGCCCATGGAAACGGGAAGCAGGAGGGGTGTGTGTGACTCAAACCCAAGCATCTGAACCAAATACATGACAAGCCTGCATGTGCCCAGCCACAATGCTGCGTATGCCCACAGGAACCACGGAAGCCAACAAATTGTCCCAAAAAAATTGGGAAAAATTATTTAGAAATTAAAAATAAAAATAAAAATAAAAATAAAAATAAAAATAAAAATAAAAATTAAAAATAAAAAAAAAATAAAAATCAAAAATAAAAATTAAAAATAAAATTCAAAAATAAAAATAAAAATCAAAAATGGCCATTGATGGGCCCGGGGGGGGGGTTTGGGAGGCCACCCAGGAGGTCCAAGGACAGGATGCACACCAAAACCCACCTGTGTGGGTCCTGGGAAAAAAAAAAACACCTCCATGGGCTCATGGCCCACACGGCTACCCTATTGTGGGAGTATCACTGCTGTCGCTATTATCACCCTGTGCAGCTGCATCCGGAGGTGGTTGCACTATGGGAGGCAGCCCACGCAAGGCCCTAGTCTGCTCCTCCATGGCTGCAAGCATGCGGGTGTGGTAGGTCTGGTTCTGGAGGATGAGTGTGCGGAGGTCCCCATGCAACATCTCACGGGATGCCCGGACCTCCGCCCTCGTTGCCTGCATCTCAGCTGAGAGCGTACGGGTGAGATGCTCCAGCTGCTTTTCTGTCCTTTGGTGTGTTGAAGCCTCAAGCTCAACAAGAGTCATCCTGAGGTGAAGGAGCTCCTGCCTCAGGGCTTCCCTGTGGGCCTGGGACTCAATGGAGATGACCTCCTGCAGAGTCGCCAGTGCCGCCCGCCTGTCCCTGTTGGACCCCAACATGTCCTCCCTGTGTGACTGGCAGATGGAGTCGGTTGCCTGCTCTAGTCGCTCCATCAGCCTTTCAGGGGGGACAATGGAAGTGGCCACCGTATCCATGGCCTGAGCCATCATCTCGGATGATGCTGCCTGTTGTGTTGCCATACCGTAAATGGATTGCTCCCATGCGGTATTGCCAGGTGGCGTACGGCCACCACGTCGGCGGGCACCACACCTGTCTGGGGCAAGGCGAACTGCGCCTTGCATTGCGGGTACTGCCTGAGGCTGCAGGACTGCATTCCCCCTCTGATCTGCTGGCCCAGGAACAGGATCAGATGTCGCGGAGTGTGACCCTGCATCCGTAACCACCAAAGGCGTAGCTGCCAACACTGACATCCCCATTGAGGGTTCTGACCCTGGTGCAGGTGGGTGGGACAGAACAGAATCCCTCCCTGGAACACTCACCTGCGACGGCACGTAGGTCTCATCCGAATCAACACCTGAGTACAGCTCGGGGGAGGTGCAGCCAGAGACACCCCTTGAGAGCACGACCTGCAGCACTTGTGGGTTCTCACCCACCACCACACCACGTCCCTCACTGGTGGTTGGTCGGCCCTCGGACCCCTCCTGGGTCTGCACCATCTCCACAACCCCAGCAGTATCAGGTGCGTCTTCCCCTGCAAAGACATAAAAACAAAGAAATGGAAACAGGCATTAGCACCATGGCACACAATGAGGGCTGAGAAGCAAGAGAACCAGTACTTGATTGACACATGTCCCACATGACTAAAACCCTCCCATGCATGCACCCTCACTGCATATGAAGGGCAGGCAAATGACACACACTGATGACACCAAGATGGAAGATGAACACATTTTCTGCATGCTGCCTGGCAGTGGCATCACACATTGGCCTGTGATTGCCAGGTGAAACACACATGCCATCACACAGATGGCATGTACCATTGCTATTGAGTGAAGATGGAGAGGAGGGCAGCACCTATTCATTCAGTCCAGTTCCCGCATGTAATAGCTTTTCTAATTCTAACAGGTCAGATTTTTCACCTGGAGCTGCCAGTCTGAAATGGTCCAATTGCACAGGGACATGTGTGAACAACTGATATCCAGGTAACAAAGTCACTCCACTTTATCATAGCCATGTCAGACATGTGACTAGTGGACTGCAACATGCCTAGTAAAGGTGGTGGAATGCAAACAATCTGACTGAATGAACAGTGAAAAATAAGCAACAATGTTGTGGCAAGGTGACACTTCAAGGGCAACTGGCGTGCAGTTGGGCTAGATGTCTACTGTTGGCAGAAGGGATACTGCTATGGCCAAATGCAGCTGTGCAGGATGTATTGCATGAAGCACATGGCTGACCCATACGACTCAGGCGCACACACTCTCACCTAGCACACAAACAGAAGCCCTCACACACACACCATGCACATGGATGACACACACATGCATGTGCACTCACCGGACAATGCCTCGTAATCAGCCAGATCTCCCACGCCTTGGATCTGTTCCTCCGTGACGTAGGTCCCAGCGACTGACTCATGTGGAGTGAGTTCCATGTCTACTACTGGAGACCCACCTCCAGTCACTAGAGTTGCGGCATGACTTGAGGCCAGCTTACTCTTTGCCCTGCGCTTTAGGTCATTCCAGCGCTTATAGCAATAATTGGCTGTGCGCCTCACGATTCCAAGGGCACTTACGATGTCCGCAACGGTCTGCCAGTGTGCCTGGCGTTGTGCAGGTGTGGTCTTGGATCCTGCAACAATGACCATCTCGTTGTCATGTCCGGACACATACTCGACAAGTGCATTCAGTTCGTCATCCGTGAAGCTGGGCTTCCTTGGACGGGCCGGACTGTGTAGCCGTGTCTGGGGCATCAGCCTGTGCCGGACGAGCACTCTTCCTCTTCCGCTTGGAAGGTGGTGGTGATCCTGAGTGTCCTGCGCCGCTCTGGACACTAGGGGCAGGAGCCCTGGTGGACTCTGTATGAGGAGTGTGGGATTGCACACTCAGCATGGGAGTTGGTGCAGGCATTGGCTCTAGTGTGATGGTGTCAGGGGGAATGTCAGCAGCATGGACTAGGACCGACACTGTACTGGCTGGGTGTGTGAGGGCTGGGGTGGATGGAGCCGCAGCTGCCCCTGCAGCCTCTCCGCCCTGCCTACTTGGTGCAGCAGATGACCTTGCTGCCCCAGATGCACGTGGCATGGTGACATCAACGTGCACCAGCGCACGTGTCATAGGCCTGCTGACCTGGAAGTCAGCCATGGAGTCAGCCAGGTCTGGTGCCACAATGGGCTGGTCCAACAAGGGCTGAGCATGGATGGTGTCAGCCACATCAGCCTCAACGGGAGGGGGGGGATTATGGGTGCTCTTGACTGGTCCTCCACACATGGGGGGACGTGCTCACCCTGCAAGTAACGACCACGTCCCCTACCGGATCCACCACGGCCACCACTTGTGGCTCTTTCACCTTTGCCACCCTTACGGAATCCTCGGCCTCCCAGCCATGGCACTGATGTAAATGTGCGTATGGGAGTGGCTGTAAACTATTGTCCTGGGCAATTGGGGGTCAAAGGGGTTGGGTACCAGATGGTAATTGTACCCTAGTGCTCTTGCAAGGCTGATTGTAACCCCTGGGGAAAGATGACGGGTCACGCTACGCACAGGAGCCCCAAAAAAGGGAGATGACGTGCACGCAACCCCTCCTAGACCACGTGTGCAGAAAGAAAAACCTGCACTACGCTGTGGCACCCAGTAACACAAGAATGAACGTATGCGTGTCACACACAGCCTAGAATGACCTCTGAAGGGGTAGACTACACACGGGGCAAGCACAGATGTTAGATACGTGCGTGACTCACCGTCTGCCAGCTAAAAGAGCGTGAAAAAGGAGCGCGTTTGGTTGGCAACACCCCCGCCAAAAGAAGATTTGTACGCTGTCTGAGGAGACAGGACAACAGTAGAAGGGAACACTGTTTGAGGGAACAGGCCCAGGTAAACCAGTAAAAGAGAAAAAAGAGAAAAAGCTGTCAGAGGTAACAGGGAATACGAACTTGAAACGCCGTGAAGTAAATCGCGTGTGAAACGACAAGAAGTACAGAATTCACCCACTCGCTCTCCACGAAAAGCACGTACAAGGAAATGGTGTTCTACACGTACCTTTTATACAGGCCCACACGTCCAGCGTCACTTACGCGGCGTGTACGCGCTAGGGCCATTTCCACCAATTACACGCTTTGTCACTTATGTGTGTAGGGCCATTTCCACCAATTACACGCTTTGTCACTTCTGCGTGTAGGGCCATTTCCACCAATCACATGCGATGAGACTCTGACGTGCTGTCCAATTACACGCGATGACACTCTGACGTGCAGTCTTTCCACGTGTGCTCTGTCATCACGTGCTGTGTGGGAAACACCCGTGCGGGTCACGTCACAGACGCGCTTACGCGCTGAGGGCCTTTGGTCCAATAGAATCGCGTATGCATGCTGACGCGCTTACGCGCTAAGGGCCTTTCCTCGATTTTCACGCTGACGTGCAGGATTTTCACGTGCCAAATCACTCCGTACCAAGCTGGCCACGCGTAAGCACACGGAAGACCACGCTCCTGCCCAGAAGGCTAAACTACTGCCCCCCAGAGCCCCGAGCACGCTCCCACCTGCCATCTGCTGCTGCCTGACTGCCTGCTGCCCACGTGCACTGCCATTTGCTGCCTGCACATCAGCCAGGGGTGCTGTTGCTGTGACCACCCCTGCTGGAACCGAAGACTCCCGACTGGAATTCCATCGCTCCACAGCCCAGCCCCAGGACCCAGTTGCCCACCGACTCCTGCCTCTGGGGTTGTCATGTCGGGGCAAACACCATCTGTGACCACTGACAACCCCCGGCCAGAGAGGCAGAGGGGCACCAGCTTCAGTGCCACCGAAGTTGGTGTCCTGGTGGAGCAAGTCCTGGGGCAGTATGATGCCCTCTTCGGAAGTGCCCGCGCCGACAAGGAAGGACGGACTCGGATCTGGACTGACATCGTGACTGCCATCCACGCAGAGGGGGTGGCAGTCCGGGACTTAGAACATGTCAGGAAGCGCTGGGAGGACTTCAGGTCCAGGACCCTGAACAAGGCCCGGCGCCTCTTGAAGGCAGCGGATGCCAAGGGGCGCCGGGGCCACTTGTCGGAAGAACAGATGGGGGTCCTGGAACGCATATCCCCAGCGCTCCACGTCCAGGTCCTAGAGAAGCAGACCCGTCTGGAGTCGAGCGGTGAGTGTACATGCATCCTGATTGTGAGCAGTGCGTGTGGTGATTATTCGGTATTGTGCAGGTTGCACATCTGTTTGTATGGGGTCGAGTATGGGTGGGGGTGTACAGGGCCGTGGGGCTGACACATGCGAGGGCTGTAATGTGTGAGACATGGATGGTGCTTGTGTGTGTAGGCTTGCATGGCAAATGCAGTTGTGCGTGCACACATGTTTGGATGATTGTGTATGTAAGTAGACATGTCCGTGATGTCACGCATGTATGTTTCGGCTGCATGTATGAGCACTGTGTACATGTGCATGTGTGTGTATTTGACAAGGGTGCAATAGTGATGCAACATGGATGCATGTGACAGCGGTATGTGGAAGCCTGATTGGCAGATGTGACATGGATGCCCGTCTGAACAGTGCGACACTTGGCAGAGGTGTACACATGCATGCAAGTGTGGTGGTGTGTGTACATGTGTGCTGCACTTCCTGTGTTGCATGTGATGTCTGGCTCCCCTTTGGCTGCTGATGCTGTTGTATGTGTAGGGATGGTGCTGGCAGTTGCGATATGGCTGTGGTATGGCTCATGTGTGCGAGTTGCAATGACATGTGTGTTGGGTATTGTGATGACATGTCTGAGGTTTGCCAATGCCACTCATGTGCAACTGTCATGTGTGTATGTGTCCATTGTACAGTGCCCTGATGCCTGTGTTTTGTTTCTCCCTGTCTGCAGCGTCAACTGATGAAGAGGGCGGAGAAGGTGCTGTGGAGCACAGCGGCGGGGATCCGACCGCCAGCCGGAGACGCAATGCCCGGCTCCCCTCCCGTGTTGTCATCTCGTCGGGGAGTGAGGAGTCAGGTGCCACGTCCCAGGCCGCAGCTGCCGGGGGGAGGTCCAAGAGGCGGAGGTTGCAATTGGACTCCTCGGCGGCAGAAGGGGCAGCTGGGACCCCACAGGGCCCAACAGGGGAAGATGGCACGGAGTCATCCAGGTTGGTGGGGGGTTTGGTGGAGGAGGAGGCCGTGCAAGCACCAGAGACGGGGTCTGGAGGTGGGGATCCCACTGGTGCTAGTGGTGCAGTGCAGGACCAGGGACAGGAGGCAGCACAGGCCGCCGCGGAGGTGCCTGTGTGCAATCCTGTCCCCGATCCTGTCCCTGCATCATCTTGCACCAGCAGGGATGCCTACGTCCAGACCCGTTTTCAGGCAGGGGATGAGCTGACGTCAACTGGCCTTCCTCTGTCTGCGGACGTGGCCATCCAGGTCCAGGTTGAGCCTGTCCTGGCTGGTGTGGCGTTGCGTCAACGGGCCATGCGAGGTGACCTGCAGTCTTTTCATGGAGAGACTGCACGTCATCTCGAATGGCTCGTTGACCACGTCAGCCTGCTGGGACAGGTCACCCAGGCCGGATTCCTCCGTCTGATGGGGCTTGCTCCGACCCCCTCCTCAACTGGACCCCCTACGTGCCAGTCGTCCTCTGTGCCGTCTTCCCACCCATCAGTCACCTGGGTGCCCTGTGGAGCTGCCTCTGTCGGTGCGGCCAGGCTGGTGGAGGAGGCATCCCTGCCACAGTCGGGAGTCGGAGGTCCAGCAGGGGTGGCCACATCAACAACTGCACCCCAGCCGGCGGAGGATGTGCAGGCAGCAGGAGGCAGTGCACGGGCAGAGGCAGAGCAGCAGCAGCAACATGGTGGGAGACATGAAGGCTCGGGGCTTTCGACATCGGAGGGGAAGGCATCGGCCAGAGGGCAGGGGGACCCAGGACAGAGAGTGTCTTCCGTGTAGCAGCGGTTGGGCCACGTCATAGGTGTGGAGCGGCGGCGGGCGGAAGAGGCGCGGCTCACAATGGTCAGGGCGGAGAACTCCATGCGGAGGGCCCTGAGGCGGGCCGAGTGCCTCGAGGCAATCCGCAGGGGGTTGGAGGAGGACACAGCGTCGTCCCTGCAGACCCTCGGGGCCATGGAACTGGACCGACTCCGGGACATCGAACAGGAGTTCGATGATGCCCTGGACCGGGACACCACGGAGTGAGCCGCTGGACTTGCCCGCCGCCTTTGTATATAGTTCTTTAGTTTTAGGTTTCCTTTGTTTCTTATTATGATTTGCAGTCGACGGACACTCCACTTTTTGTATATAGTTGATTTTTAGTTAGGTTTCCTTTGTTCAGTTGGGCTCATGGACCATTGGTAGTTTTTTACATAGTTCTTTATTGCATAGAGATTTTTTTACATTTGACTTTGGACGACATTTTTTTGGATTCTGATTTGCAGTTTTTTTTTTTTTAATACGGACATGCAGCTTATTTTTTCTCATTCCCATTGTAGTTTGTTTCCTTTCTTTAGCATTCTTTATTTTTTTCAATACATGTCATGTTGGGTGTTTTCCCATTCAATTGCAACCATTGTGTGTGACGGACATGGGTTCATTAGCTTCATGAACATTGGGGGTGTAACATGTGATTTCCATTTCCATGTGGGTGAATGGGTTACTTGGTAGGGCTTTTTGGCTGTGAAGGCTGACCATTACGCACATGATTGGGGATTGTGAGGACCTGGTGGAGGGTGCCCCTGGTGGCTGGGGGGTGGGGGTGGTGGGAGACATGGGTGGGGGCCTGGTGGGGGCTGCCCATGGTGGCAGGGGGGTGGGGGTGGTGGGAGACATGAGTGGGGGCCTGGTGGAGGCTGCCCCTGCACTGCTGGGGGGTGGGGGTGGTGGGAGACATGAGTGGGGGCCTGGTGGGGGCTGCCCATGGTGGCAGGGGGGTGGGGGTGGTGGGAGACATGAGTGGGGGCCTGGTGGTTGGTGGCCCTGTACTGCTGGGGGGTGGGGGTGGTGGGAGACATGAGTGGGGGCATGGTGGGGGCTGCCCATGGTGGCAGGGGGGTGGGGGTGGTGGGAGACATGAGTGGGGGCCTGGTGGAGGGTGCCCCTGCACTGCTGGGGTGTGGGGGTGGTGGAAGACATGAGTGGGGGCCTGGTGGGGGCTGCCCATGGTGGCAGGAGGGTGGGGGTGGTGGGAGACATGAGTGGGGGCCTGGTGGAGGCTGCCCCTGGTGGCTGGAGGGTGGGGGTGGTGGGTGACATGAGTGGGGGCCTGGTGGAGGCTGCCCCTGGTGGCTGAGGGGTGGGGGTGGTGGGAGACATGAGTGGGGGCCTGGTGGAGGCTGCCCCTGCACTGCTGGGGGTGGGGGTGGTGGTAGACATGAGTGGGGGCCTGGTGGAGGCTGCCCCTGCACTGCTGGGGGGTGGGGTTGGTGGGAGACATGAGTGGGGGCCTGGTGGAGGGTGCCCCTGCACTGCTGGGGGGTGGGGGTTGTGGAAGACATGGGTGGGGGCCTGTTGGAGGCTGCCCATGGTGGCAGGGGGGTGGGGGTGGTGGGTGACATGAGTGGGGGCCTGGTGGAGGGTGCCCCTGCACTGGTGGGGGGTGGCGGTGGTGGGAGACATGGGTGGGGGCCTGGTGGAGGCTGCCCATGGTGGCAGGGGGGTGGGGGTGGTTGTTTGACATGAGTGGGGGCCTGGTGGAGGGTGCCCCTGCACTGCTGGGGGGTGGGGGTGGTGGGAGACATGAGTGGGGGCCTGGTGGAGGGTGCCCCTGCACTGCTGGGGGGTGGGGGTGGTGGGAGACATGGGTGGGGGCCTGGTGGAGGCTGCCCATGGTGGCAGGGGGGTGGGGGTGGTGGGAGACATGAGTGGGGGCCTGGTGAAGGGTGCCCCTGCACTGCTGGGGTTTGGGGGTGGTGGGAGACATGGGTGGGGGCCTGGTGGAGGCTGCGCCTGCACTACTGGGGGGTGGGGGTGGTGGGAGACATGAGTGGGGGCCTGGTGGGGGCTGCCCATGGTGGCAGGGGGGTGGGGGTGGTGGGAGACATGAGTGGGGGCCTGGTGGAGGCTGCCCCTGGTGGCTGGGGGGTGGGGGTGGTGGGAGACATGAGTGGGGGCCTGGTGGAGGCTGCCCCTTGTGGCTGGGGGGTGGGGGTGGTGGGAAACATGAGTGGGGGCCTGGTGGAGGCTGCCCCTGCACTGCTGGGGGGTGGGGGTGGTGGTAGACATGAGTGGGGGTCTGGTGGAGGCTGCCCCTGGACTGCTGGGGGGTGGGGGTGGTGGGAGACATGAGTGGGGGCCTGGTGGAGGGTACCCCTGCACTGCTGGGGGGTGGGGGTTGTGGGAGACATGGGTGGGGGCCTGGTGGAGGCTACCCATGGTGGCAGGGGGGTGGGGGTGGTGGGAGACATGAGTGGGGGCCTGGTGGAGGGGGCCCCTGCACTGCTGGGGGGTGGGGGTGGTGGGAGACATGAGTGGGGGCCTGGTGGAGGGTGCCCCTGCACTGCTGGGGGGTGGGGGTGGTGGGAGACATGGGTGGGGGCCTGGTGGAGGCTGCCCCTGCACTGCTGGGGGGTGGGGGTGGTGGGAGACATGAGTGGGGGCCTGGTGGGGGCTGTCCATGGTGGCATGGGGGTGGGGGTGGTGGGAGACATGAGTGGGGGCATGGTGGAGGGTACCCCTGGTGGCTGGGGGGTGGGGGTGGTGGGAGACATGGGTGGGGGCCTGGTGGAGGCTGCCCCTGCACTGGTGGGGGGTGGGGGTGGTGGGAGACATGAGTGGGGGCCTGGTGGAGGGTGCCCCTGGTGGCTGGGGGGTGAGGGGGGTGGGAGACATGGGTGGGGGCCTGGTGGAGGCTGCCCCTGGTGGCTGGGGGGTGGGGGTGGTGGGGGACATGAGTGGGGGCCTGGTGGAGGCTGCCCCTGCACTGCTGGGGGGTGGGGGTGTTGGTAGACATGAGTGGGGGCCTGGTGGAGGGTGCCCCTGCACTGCTGGGGGGTGGGGGTGGTGGTAGACATGAGTGGGGGCCTGGTGGAGGCTGCCCCTGCACTGCTGGGGGGTGGGGGTGGTGGGAGACATGAGTGGGGGCCTGGTGGGGGCTGCCCATGGTGGCAGGGGGGTGGGGGTGGTGGGAGACATGAGTGGGGGCATGGTGGAGGGTGCCCCTGGTGGCTGGGGGGTGGGGGTGGTGGGAGACATGGGTGGGGGCCTGGTGGAGGCTGCCCCTGCACTGCTGGGGGGTGGGGGTGGTGGGAGACATGAGTGGGGGCCTGGTGGAGGGTGCCCCTGGTGGCTGGGGGGTGAGGGGGGTGGGAGACATGGGTGGGGGCCTGGTGGAGGCTGCCCCTGGTGGCTGGGGGGTGGGGGTGGTGGGAGACATGAGTGGGGGCCTGGTGGAGGCTGCCCCTGCACTGCTGGGGGGTGGGGGTGGTGGTAGGCATGAATGGGGGCCTGGTGGAGGCTGCCCCTGCACTGCTGGGGGGTGGGGGTGGTGGGAGACATGGGTGGGGGCCATGGTGGAGGCTGCCCATGGTGGCAGGGGGGTGGGGGTGGTGGTAGACATGAGTGGGGGCCTGGTGGAGGGTGCCCATGGTGGCAGGGGGGTGGGGGTGGTGGTAGACATGAGTGGGGGCCTGGTGGAGGGTGCCCCTGCACTGCTGGGGGGGGGTGGTGGGAGACATGAGTGGGGGCCTGGTGGAGGGGGACCCTGGATGCTGGGGGGTGGGGGTGCAGGGGGACATGAGTGGGGGCCTGGTGGAGGGTGCCCCTGCACTGCTGGGGGTGGTGGGAGACATGAGTGAGGGCCTGGTGGAGGGTGACCCTGCACTGCTGGGGGGTGGGGGTGGTGGGAGACATGGGTGGGGGCCTGGTGGAGGCTGCCCATGGTGGCAGGGGGGTGGGGGTGGTGGGAGACATGAGTGGGGGCCTGGTGGAGGGTGCCCCTGCACTGCTGGGGGGTGGGGGTGGTGGGAGACATGAGTGGGGGCCTGGTGGGGGCTGCCCATGGTGGCAGGGGGGTGGGGGTGGTGGGAGACATGAGTGGGGGCCTGGTGGAGGCTGCCCCTGGTGGCTGGGGGGTGGGGGTGGTGGGAGACTTGAGTGGGGGCCTGGTGGAGGCTGCCCCTGCACTGCTGGGGGGTGGGGGTGGTGGTAGACATGAGTGGGGGCCTGGTGTAGGCTGCCCCTGCACTGCTGGGGGGTGGGGGTGGTGGGAGACATGAGTGGGGGCCTGGTGGAGGTGCCCCTGCACTGCTGGGGGGTGGGGGTTGTGGGAGACATGGGTGGGGGCCTGGTGGAGGCTGCCCATGGTGGCAGGGGGGTGGGGGTGGGGGGAGACATGAGTGGGGGCCTGGTGGAGGGTGCCCCTGCACTGCTGGGGGGTGGGGGTTGTGGGAGACATGGGTGGGGGCCTGGTGGAGGCTGCCCATGGTGGCAGGGGGGTGGGGGTGGTGGGAGACATGAGTGGGGCCTGGTGGAGGGTGCCCATGCACTGCTGGGGGGTGGGGGTGGTGGGAGACATGGGTGGGGGCCTGGTGGAGGCTGCCCATGGTGGCAGGGGGGTGGGGGTGGTGGGAGACATGAGTGGGGGCCTGGTGGAGGGTGCCCCTGCACTGCTGGGGGGTGGGGGTGGTGGGAGAAATGAGTGGGGGCCTGGTGGAGGGTGCCCCTGCACTGCCGGGGGGTGGGGGTGGTGGGAGACATGGGTGGGGGCCTGGTGGATGGTGCCCCTGCACTGCTGGTGGGTGGGGGTGGTGGGAGACATGGGTGGGGGCCTGGTGGAGGCTGCCCATGGTGGCAGGGGGGTGGGGGTGGTGGGAGACATGAGTGGGGGCCTGGTGGAGGGTGCCCCTGCACTGCTGGGGGGTGGGGGTGGTGGGAGACATGGGTGGGGGCCTGGTGGAGGCTGCCCCTGCACTGCTGGGGGGTGGGGATGGTGGGAGACATGAGTGGGGGCCTGGTGGGGGCTGCCCATGGTGGCAGGGGGTGGGAGTGGTGGGAGACATGAGTGGGGGCCTGGTGGAGGGTGCCCCTGCACTGCTGGAGGATGGGGGTGGTGGGAGACATGGGTGGGGGCCTGGTGGAGGCTGCCCATGGTGGCAGGGGGGTGGGGGTGGTGGGAGACATGAGTGGGGGCCTGGTGGAGGGTGCCCCTGCACTGCTGGGGGGTGGGGGTGGTGGGTGACATGGGTGGGGGCCTGGTGGGGGCTGCCCATGGTGGCAGGGGGGTGGGGGTCGTAGGAGACATGAGTGGGGGCCTGGTGGTGGGTGCCCCTGGTGGCTGGGGGGTGGGGGTGGTGGGAGACATGCATTGTTGATCAGTAGTGCAAGGTGACATGTGGGTTGGCTGGGGGGCATGCCCATGGTGGATGGGCTGCCTGCGGGACATGAGCAGGGGTGCAGGGTAGTCCCCCGTGGTGTGGGCTGCCTGCAGGGGCCGTGGAAGTTGTGGAGCATACACCTGGGAGGACCCACACGGCCAATTCACGTGTGGTACTCCCCAGAACCCCTGAAATACACATACCCTGCTGAAATCGCGTGTGGAACTTCCTGCGCACCCCTGAAATACACGTACCCTGCTCGCACTGGGCCAATCGCGTGTGGAACTTCCCACGCACCCCTGCAATACACATACCCTGCTGAAATCGCGTGTGGAAATTCCTGCGCACCCCTGAAATACACGTACCCTGCTCGCACTGGGCCAATCGCGTGTGGAACTTCCCGCGCACCCCTGAAATACACGTACCCTAATGAAATCGCGCGTGGAACTTCCCGCGCACCCCTGAAATACACATACCCTGCTGGAATCGCGTGTGGAAATTCCCACGCACCCCTGAAATACACGTACCCTGCTCGCACTGGGCCAATCGCGTGTGGAACTTCCCGCGCACCCCTGAAATACACGTACCCTGATGAAATCGCGTGTGGAACTTCCCGCGCACCCCTGAAATACACATACCCTGCTGAAATCGCGTGTGGAACTTCCCGCGCACCCCTGAAATACACGTACCCTGCTCGCACTGGGCCAATCGCGTGTGGAACTTCCCGCGCACCCCTGAAATACACGTACCCTGATGAAATCGCGTGTGGAACTTCCCGCGCACCTATGAAATACACATACCCTGCTGAAATCGCGTGTGGAACTTCCCGCGCACACCTGAAATCCACGTACACGGCCAAATCGCCTGTGGAACTTCCCACACACCCCTGAAATCCACGTACCCGGCCAAATCGCGTGTGAGACTTCCTGCGCACCCCGGTATACACGCACACATATTTTTTGTCAGCGGTGTCCGTGTTTGTGGGTAACCCTTTGCACGTCATTTGTCCTGGAGGGCCACAGTATAGGACATTCATCATGGCAGTATATAGGTGCTATTTGTTGGCGCACCTTTTGGCGCACATTTCTTACAGCCGCAGAGACGCTACCGCCTGCTTTCTTGTGGCGGTCGTGTTTGTGCCTGTGCGCTGGTTTGAGCGTGCGCTTTTTTGCCCTATTCTATTCCATGAATACGTGTTGTAGGCGAGCGTGTGGGCGTTCCGCGCACTTGTGCCCTGTACTTCCCCAGTGACGCCCACGTTTTGGCAAGTTGTTCCCCATTCCGAGTGTTACGCCCGTGTTCCGCCTACTTTTGTTGCGTGCGCCGCGCTATGTGCGATTTTCGCTGTGGCCTGTGCGATTTTTGCTGTGACCTGGCGCACGCAGTTAGATGGCCTGTGCGCCAACGTGCGCCGCACACTTTTTTATCGCACATCCGCTGGTTTTCTCGCGCACGGCCTTCCATGAATCGATGTGCGCTGCTTTTCGTGCGATTTTCGCACTTGCACTGCGATTTTCGCTATTCCACTGCGATTCACACGTTTTTTCCCACTTGCGCCGCGCTAATTATTCCATGAATCGGCCTCTTAGTTTTTTAATTTAGTCAGGGAAACCCCTTTTAGAGATAGAGATAGGTTTTCACTCTATTTTCATAATGAATAAAAGTTTCACAAGTATATCAGCCTCCTCCTTCTGAACCCTTACAGTAGATTGTAGTATATTGTTATTACATTCTTACCTGTGTAGGTAGTCAACATAAGGACACACACAGATGTTACAGGAAGTATTTTAATGACAAGCAGCACAGATGCACTATGTTTGGAATTAATTAACTAGGGATGGCGATTCATCAAAATGCCATGTGTAGTGGAAGTGACATCACACATCTGATGACATCACAGGAAGTGATATCATATGTCCTTTGACCAGGTTGGCATCAATTCCTCTTTAGCTCTGGTGACATTACTGGAAGTTGTTTGTGGGTGTAAAAAAAGTACATAAATGTATAAAATGTTAAATACCAAATAGGTACTAAAGCAGACCAGAATATTTTAGATACCAACCACATTTTAACAATGGTGCTGCCTTCATGTGCAATGGATGGGGTCATGATATGATACGGCTAGACCCAATAGAATCAACATAGGCCGAAGCACTGTCATGGATATGCCACTTCAGATTGTATACATGGATGTCAAATGGGGGTCAGTTGCTAACCATGGCAATGCTCTTGAGACACCTGCCATTGTCTTTGCGACCCCTGGTCACAAAGGCAGTGCCAAGGGTACTGCTCCCTTATACATTTCTATTGGATTCTCTTGCCTCTATGATAGATTGTAAAAATATACTTTTATAATCAGACTGGAAGGTAATATGTATTAGTATTCCTTTATTGAACTGTATATGCTGTAAAGTGATTCAGTCAGTCTACTACATAGCATTATTTGGAATCATTTCATGCTGGAGTGATTGTACTGTTTCTGCTACAAAGTCAGGTACATCTATGCATATTTGTGCACATTAATAACAGAGTCTACAGGCAGCTTGATCCGGCTCAGTGACCCTCCCCTCAGCCTTATCAGAACGAAAGCTCAGCAGAAGAGAAAGCAAGCAAGATTCCTGCACTTGCTGTCTTGTTTTTTGCGGAGTGGTACTTTGTGTTTGTTAGGGATCAGGGTTGAAAGCCTGAGATCCAAATGTTCGAGGGAGAAAAAGACTGAAGATTATTTTTTCTAAATATCCTTTGGTCCTCTGAACATTTCCAACTTGATCCACACCATTACCCACCCCCCTACCACCACCACCCCATACTTACCTTGCACTGACTCACAGTGTCCATACAAGGCCTGTTCCCTTTCACTTCTGTAATTGGTAACCAACCCTGCATGGTCCTTTGCTTTGTTTCTTTTTTTTGGGATGGCTGCGGGGGGCACCCCCACAACACCCGCTCACAATATAGTGAGCAAGGGTGCAGGGGACACCCCAGCAGCGCCCCTATTTTTCTTTTTGGGATGGCTGCGAGAGACACCTCCGCAACCCCTGCTCACAATATAGTGAGTAAGGGTGCGGGGGACACCTCCACAACCCCCTGCACTGAATGCATGATGTTGTCGAACATTTCGGCCGTTCAGAATTTTCGAACAGATGAAATTCAGCCAAATCACGCAATCGGTCAATTTTCTCAGTTATTTTGGTTGATTCCCATGTTAGAGGAGTGCAGGGAGAGACAAAGTTGCCTGAGGGAGATACAAATGTGCAGTGGGAATGACAGGAATAGAGCAAGATGGATAAGGAGAGTGGTTACGAGTGATTGAGCGACAGGGACCAAGGCAAAAAAGCTGCATGGGGCACAGAAGATGAGAGAGCTGCCTGGGCTGATAATTGTGCCTTGTGTAGGTGAGTGGATTACAGGGGGGGGTTAGTGAGAGAGAGAGGTGAATGGAGAGAGAGTGGTTTAGTTAATAGTGGGAGAAGGAAGGTAATGAGGTAATGAGAAGCAGGGGTGTCTTTGGGGTCATGAGAGAGAAGTGCACGGGACAGATTGGGGTATTGTGCATGTGAGGCTGATGTTATTGAGAGATGGCTGGTACTTAGAGGAAGGAAGCATTCTGCATTGGTACAGAGGTGGCTTGGGAATGGGTGGTGCATTTTACTGTGCATGTGAGTGTAATGAGTAGGGGGATGGATGCAGCCCAGTTGGAGAGAGGTGGCTAGGGAAGAGTGTTTCAGCTAGAGAGGTGAAAAAAAAAGAGTGGGTTATAGGGAAATAAAAGTATAGGCCCATGGAGAGAGGGAGGTATGAAAAAGAAGTGTAGTGCTGAAGAAAGATGCGATGTAAGGTAGGTGGGGTATGGCAAATGGTGTGCATGGACAGAAATGGGAGTATGGGTAGTGCGATAAAGAATGTTTCAGGTTATAGTGCAGTGTTTAAAAAAACACATGGGGCCTCATTATGATTTTGGTGGTAGCCATGCCGCTATTCCCGGCAAGGCTGCCTTCAAAATCGGGTCTGGGTCTCCAGTTTGCAGGTTTGAATCCCAGCAAGGCCAACTCAGCCTCTCATTCTTCCAAGGGGGGGGGATGAAATGGCAATGGGGAAGGCCCGGGTCCGGGTTCCCAGAATGAGGAATTACCAGGCCATTCCGAGTTCGGAGGGCCCGGTAATTCCTCCTTCTGGGAACCCAGACCCGGGCCTTCCCCATTCCTATTTCATCCTCCCCCTTGGAAGAATGAGAGGCTGAGTTGGCCTTGCTGGGATTCAACCTGCAAACTGGAGATAACACATACATCACAGCAGCAAGCGCTAAACCCTCTGAGCTATCTGACCCCTTTGCTGTTAAAAATGAAATGCCACAGTAAGAAAACATGTCAAAACTACCTGCACAATGTAGGATAGAAACGTAATAACACTCATCATGTTTGGTGTTTCCTTGATGATGCACACTAAAAAAGGCCATGCCACAGTAAGACATACCTAGATGGGTTGAGCCGAAATGAAAATCCACCCACATAATAAAACCTATCCTGTTAACATTATCATAGATGCCCAGAAAATATGCCATGACGCGGTAAAAAAGGCTATAATGGCTGCACCCAAATGTCAGACTAGACAGGTAATACCACTTATCATACTTACTTATAGATGCCTAGTAAAAGTGTCATGCCAAAGTAAGAAATGTCCAGACTGACAACAAAATACTAGTCTAGCCACTAATACATTTGCGCACCCCTCTCTGGCCCCACCCTTCGTCACCCTTCCACTTTGCTCCTCCAACCGCCAACATCTACTCCTTGGCCCAACACCCTGCTTCCAAAACATTAATGTTACTTTTCCATGGACTTATGTATGAGGGAAGGTGCTTCATCGGGAAGTACTGGGAGGAGGAGTAATGCAGTTGTTGAGAAAGATTGTCAATAAGGCAAAGGTTTTTAGGAGCACAAAGAGGTAGGCAAGGTTAAATGGAGCACGCACAAGGTCAGGAAAAGAATTGGCTAGAAAGCAAGGCAGATTAGGAAACATACAGATGTATGCACAAAGGAAAGAACAGGAAAGAACAGGAGCGGACAACAAGAAAGTTGAGACGCACGGGGCTGAGTCAAATGCCAGCTTTTATGCCCGTGAACCATGGATGCTAAGTGTTGCTAGGCAATGCTATGTGGAAAGGCATGTAGACATGTGCCTGATACTGTCCTTGAACTCGCCTACATCATCCAGGCAAGTATGGCCACCTGCGGCCAACGAGGAACTGATGGATGGCACCACCAAATGGGTTAGAGGAAAGCCACTGGCAGACAGAATAGCAGCGCTCCATTGGGGCTGCCAGACCGAGAGACGCCACCGGTGACAGACCTGCCAAGCTCCCATGCTTTGTCAGAGGACCCGTGATGTACGCGGCAACATGCCACTGTGCCCCCTCCAGGGGACCAAAAGGGCACCTGGCTTCCACGGTAATTGATGAGAAAATTGACGCAAAAAGTGAGATTCAAACACATGAGCGGCAGGTTCCCAGGTGCGGTCACAAGGTGGTAGCCCTTCCAGTGTATCAAATATTGAAGATGTCCACGAACCAACCAGGCATCACAGACACCCATAACTGAGGGCTCTCTGTACACCAAGATCATGACACAAGTTAGACCAAAAACAGGAAGTAAATTGTTGCCCACGATCTGTGTTGATCTTTTCAGGCAGGCCATGAAGAAATGCAGTCACAGTTTATCTGGCCATGGGAAGAGAGGGAAATGAAAAAAATGGGCAAGTTTACTGAAACTATCCTGTCACACTCTCCTGAGTCTCTGTGGGAGCGATGAAGTCTCCTGGACCTTTTCCCTGGAGTAGTGGAGTGGTACTACTGGTATCTTTAGAATAGATTGGGCGAGCTCTCCATCCTGAACTAGGCAGGGGCGCTGTATCTCTGACCCTTGGAACCTTGCTAGGTTTGGGGTGCTTCCTGATGTTCTATTTCCTGGTTGCAGGTAAGTTCTAGTTCCAGTTGCTTCACTGGTTCTGGTTATATTGCAGTTAAGTTCTAGTTCTAGTTACTTCACTGGTTCGGGTTAGATTGCAGGTAAATTCTAGTTCTAGGTAAGTTCTGGTTCCAGTTACGTCACTGGCTCGAGTTATGTTGCAGGTAAGTTCTAGTTCCAGAGTGCAGTTAAGTTATTGTTCCAGTTGCATCACTGGCTCGGGTTATACTTCCAGGTAAATTCTGATTCCAGTTACTTCACTGATTTGGGTATTCAGCGTGTCTCAGAGAGACCTTGCTATGAGGTGAGTTCTGCGCACGGCTGGAAAGATGGTTGCTAGTTCTAATCCTGTTCTTTCTTTCTCCACAGGTGATTTGTGGTGGTTCTCGGAGGGATTCAACTACGAGGCGCGCGTAAGAAGTCTGAACGCTACCTTAAGGTTTTCCAGGATTTGGGTAAATGATGCTGCTGACTGCGCACACGCTCGCTCAAGGAGGTGCATAGCAGCGAAGGCGCTGACAGGTACTGCTTTTCTTATGCTGTCTGTCTTTCTCTTCCAGATGCTGAGATCCAGGACGTGCACGCGGACGAAGCCGAGGAGAGAACAAGTCGAGGATCGCGGTAAGCGTGTTGCTCGAAGCCACCGTTGCAACACGAAGTATGGGTCTGCCTTTGGGCGTGGCTTATATAGCCGACCACACCCAGAGGCTAGAATGTGCCCTGGTATTCACAGGATTCACAGCAAGTCTCTTTGGGGCCTTCTTGAGTGTGCTGGAAGTGTGCCTGGGCCAATCAGAGTCCCTAAAGGGGGCTGGGCTAACTGTGCAGTGCACCTGAGTGCAAGAGTGTGGTAAATGGATTTTGGATATCTGCAAGTTGTGTTTAGTCTGCCAGGCTCTAACCCATCTTGTTCCTGTATGTTGCCCAGCATATATGACAGTCTTCCCCCTCAAGGCCCCTCCTAGCGGTCTACCTTCCCCCCCCCGGGTTTGGTGGGATTGTCCCTGTGGAATTTTCGGAGTAAATGAGGGGCATGAATTTTCTCCCTGGGTTCCCATGACCTATCCTGGGGTCCGTACCCTTTCCAATCTATCAAATAGAATAGGGTCTTCTTGACAATCTTAGAGTCCAGGATACGTTTTACCTTGTATTCGGGTTCTTCTCCTTCTACCACCATTGGTGTCTGGGGAACTTGCATTTGAGTGCCAGGATGTTCAGCTTTTAATATGAGACGTTAAATACTGGGTATATTCACATATTAGGTGCAGGGTTAGTTTCATGGCTCCGGGATTGATTACTTTTGCAATGGTAAATGGGTTGATGTATTTTGGCTGAAATTTTCTGGGCCCTTTCAGAGCCATATATTTAGTTGCCAACCACACAGTATCCAATGCTTGGTAATCTGGAGCCTTCCTCCGATGTTGGTCTGCATATCTCTTTTGGGTAGCTTTGGCTGCCAGTAGATGTCTGGTTGCTTCTTGTGCTGCTCGTGTTATTCGCTCATGTAGCTTTTTTTTACCGCGGGCATTTCAATCATTTCTGGTGGGTCGTACACTGAGGTTTGTGGATTTCGGCCATACAACGTATAAAAGGGACTCTGTTGTGTAGAAGCATGGATTGATTTGTAATAGGCATATTCAGCCATCTATAGGAGTTCCATCCAAGCTTGATCGGTCTGATGTAAGAGGCGGCGAGAGTACTGTTCGAGAGTCGGGTTAGTGCGTTCAGTCTGACCATCGGTTTGGGGATGGTGACTGGTTGCCAATTGGATTTCGGTCCCTGCCAGAGTGCAGCATTTTTTCCAGAAGGAAGACACAAATTGACTTCCCCTGTCTGAAATTATCATTGAGGGAAATCCATGTGCTCTTGCGATGTGCTCAAGGAAAACCTGTACAAGGGTCGATGCAGAAGGGATTCCTTTTAACACTAGGAAAGGGGCCATCTTGGAGAAAAGATCGACGACTACTAGTATGGTGTTATATCCAGAGCTCGAAGGTAGATCCGTAATAAAGTCCACGGAGATGGTATGCCAAGGTGCTGGTGGTATTGTCATGGGCTGTGACAAACCTGCTGGTTTCTGTCGGGAGATTTTGTATTGTGCGCAGTCCTCACAAGAGTTTACGAACTTAGTCACGTCTTCCCGCAATGTTGGCCACCAGTAATGTTTCCCAACCTTCTCAACAGTCTTGGTAATTCCTGGATGGGCTTCCAGAGGCGAGTTATGGTAGTTGGTTATAATTTCCTCTTGAAGAGTACAAGTGGGGAGAAAAACACAACCTTGTTAGTAAGGTAGGCCAATGCATATAGTGAACTGTTCTCCTCTTTTGTCCTAGGTCTTTTTTTCGTCTTCTGGGAAGGTATATTTAACGGTTTGTTGCAGGAATTCTAGCGATGTGGGAGATCCCCCACAAAGCCCCAGAATTTTGTGACCGGGAATGATATCCACCGGATCGGTGGTGATGTAGGCATCTTTGCCCTTGCCATTCTTAACTCCAGGTCGATATGTAATCACAAAGTCATACTCAGACAGGAATAGGGCCCATCAGAGCTGCCCGGGATGACTGTGCTTTTGCAAAGCGTAAATACTGTAGGTTTCGATGATCCGTCATGATGGTGATGGTGTTCTTGGCCCCAAGTAAGTAGTGTCTCCATTCTGACAGGGTGTCTTTAATGGCCAGAAGTTCTTTGTCAGTAACTGCTTAATTTAGTTCAGTGAGAGTAAACTTCCTGGATCAGAAAGCTGCAGGGTGTAAGCACCCCGTTTGCGGATTCTTTTGGGATAGGACAGACCCCATAACAGCACTGGAGGCATCTGTTTCCACGATAAATGGGAGGTCTGGTTGTGGGTGTTGAAGTACTGGTTCCGAGATAAACTTGTCCCTCAAGGCTCAGAAGGCTTCTTCTGCTTCTTGTGTCCATTTCGGTTTTTGCATACCATGGAGGTGATTGGATGAACCAGATGTGAAAATTCAGGTATAAATAGTCTGTAAAAATGTGCAAAACCGAGGAAGCTTTGCACTCCTTTTACTGATGGTGGTGACAGCCACGTGACGATTGCCTCCACCTTGCGGTTGTCCATTTTGATTCCACCTGGTGATAATACAAATCCTAGGAACTCTACTTCAGTGATATGAAACAAGCATTTCTCGAGTTTGGGGTATAGATGGTTTTCCCTTAATTTTTGAAGCACAGCTCTTACATGCATCACATGTTCTTGCACATCAGTTGAACATGTAAGGAGGGCGTCGATATATACAACTGCGCAAACGTCCAGCAGTTCTCTGAGTACATCGTTCATGAAGAGTTGGAACGCAGCTGGAGTGTTGCAAAGCCCAAAGGGCATCACTTGGTATTCAAATAGACTGTATCTGGTCCGGAAGGCGGTTTTCCATTCATCGCCCTCTTTGACACGTACTAAATGGTAGGCGCCGCGAAGATCTAATTTTGTGAAGATTTTGGCTTGCCGCACCTGGTCGAGTAATACTGGGATCAATGGTAATGGGTACCTGTTCTTTATTATTACCTGGTTCAAGGCCCTGTAGTCGATACACATGCATAGGTCGCCCTCTTTCTTGGGAACTAAGAAAAGCTGTGAGGCTGCAGGGGACTTACAGGGCTTGATAAAACCATTTGCCAGATGTTGATCCATATAGGTCTTTAGGTGAGCATTTTCCTTTTCGGTCAAGGAGTAAATCCGGCTACAGGGTATCTGTGCCCCAGGTATCAGATCAATTTGGCAATCTTAAACCCTGTGAGGAGGTAGGATGTTGGCTTGCTCCTTGGCAAAAACGTCTTGGAATTATTGATACTCCGTAGGTAACGTTCCTATTAAACCTAAGCCTGATATTTCCTTACAGGATGCTGGTAGTGGGCGCCTCCCTTCCCGATCCTGGTGATAACAGTTGTTACATTCCCTGGAGAAGGTTAAAGTTCTGGCGTGCCAATCTATAAGTGGATTGTGCAGTTCCAACCCGGGTATGCCTAGTATCAACTGGAACTGGGGGGCCGCGATAAGATCGAATTATATGCTTTCCCTATGACCGGCTTGGCAAATTAACGTGATATCGGCGGTGCATTGAGTTACTGGGCCAGAAAGCAATTGAGTTCCATCCACTGCTGTCACATTCTCTGCATTCCTCTTCGTGCACATGGGCAACCTTATTTTGCCTGCAGTCTCTAGGTACATGTGATACCCGATTCGACCACTGTCTATAAATGCTTCAAGTGCGTGCATCTTGTTTGGTTGTTGCTGGGATGCCAGAACCACTGGAATTCCAAAATGAGAGGTCAGATGAATCTTTCTTGTGCTTGACAAACCAACCTCTAAGTCTTCAGGCATCTGCGTTTCCCGCCATATCATCTTTCAATTTGACATTGTCCATAGCTCCTACTCTCTTTCGGGGAGGCTTTGCGGGACAATTTCGAAGGATGTTCCCTGATTGGCCAGAATACAAACATAGTTGTTCCTGGCGTCTTCGTTCTCGTTCAGCCTTCGTAAGAGGTACGCGAAGAACCCCCAGTTGCATGGGTTCGGTATGTCAATCCGTGTGTTGCCGGGTCGTGTTTTCCTTAGGCCATATGTAAACTGTCCGACCTTCTGTACAGGCCCGATCTGCCTTACGGTTCTGTAAGCGGTAATCTAGTTGCATAGCCAAATCTATATACTCAGCACAGTTATCGTGAGGGTTCACTACTTGGGCTAGGACGTCTTTGATCTCTCCTCGTAAACCCCAGTAAAACAGTGTGATGCGCTTTTCATCAGGCCAGTTTGATTCAGCAATCAGGCGATTGAAAATGGCAACATAAGTGATGAGTTCCTGGCTACCCTGCTGGAGGGACAATAATTCCTCATCAAGTGCTTGACCGTGTGTGCTGTGAGCAAAGAGTTTCTCCAACTCTCGTTGGAAACCTGCATAGTTCTGTAGTAGAGGGTTGTCCCTACTGATCAATGGAACCGACCAATCTGCTGCATGACCCCCTAAGTATGAGAGCACAAAGGATACCTTTGACTGATCCGTAGGAAAAAGTCCAGGCTTGCAGATGACACTGATTCATAAAAGCTCCAAATAGTCTTGGATCCCCAGAGAAACTCTGTGGGGGGGCAAGGGTACATTCCCAGGGATGACTACTTGTACAAGTGTTACTGATGATGGTGTAGGATTCGGCTCTTGAGAAACCCCACCCAGAAGAGGGGACAAACCCGCCTGTGTCTGCAACAGCTGCCTAGCCAGATCTGTAGGATTATTTAGCGTGTTTTTGGAGTGCAGCGCCACTACATGGGATCAATATATAGCGTGTTTTTGGAGTGCAGCACCACTGCATGGGATCAATGTATTGCTATAATGCGGTACAGCAAGCCATGTGTTGCCGGTGTAACATATGGATATGTAAATGAAGACATGCTACTCAGTCAAAAACACATCATTTTTTTTTCTCACCTGAAATGCCTCCGTTGCAGGAGACACATTAGAGGATTAATGAACTAATATAATTAACAGTACTAACATGATTCTAATCAAATAATTTCATAATATGTTCTCCAGTGCAAAATGAGGTAGAAAAGACAGGCTCTGAAAGACATTTTAAACGTGCACTTGGATTCATTTTTCTCTGTTCACTGTGTTAGCTGGATGCGAAATCTGCATGCCAGGAAATGAGAAGATACAGTTTCAAAACCGTATAAGCCAAGCCATTGTTGAAAGAGGAGGATAGATTATTGTGTATTTTGATTGGTGACACTTCACCTTAGGGGCTGTAACAGAGGTTTCCTGAAGAATCTCGGGGAGAGAGAAAGGCAGTGGACATTTTTACACAGCTTCGTTGAGAAGCCTGAGGGGAGTTGCTGTGGGGCTGCCTGATTGAGTGGCGTCGTTCCAGTGTACTGCTGACCTTCACAGGCTGGAGATTCCAGTCAATTGGCACCGGTTTGAGGACCAAAGAGTGCAGATTGGAACTGCATGTCCTCGCCGGGTGCTCCAAAAGGAAGCCCCGAGCCATTTAAAGAAAGCGACCTGTCCAGACAGTTTGCGTGCTGATCTGCTACAATTTTGCTGGTAATTATCTTACACACAGCGAGAATGCGGTGTGTGAATGAAAGCTATTTCAGTCAGGCAGCGTAGGAATAGCTGCATTCTAATGTTGCTATTCAGAAATGCAAGTAAACTGATGCACTGTTCTTTTTATTGTTGCAAATAATCTAATGAAATGCCATGTGTTTTGCAATTGCTTCTCTTATGTTTATTCTAAAAAAGACTGCCTCGCAAAACTGGTACTGTATGATTTTTGAAATGAAACTGATGTAAATCACAATCTGTGTAAAGGCTTCTATTTGCTTCTGTTTTTCTCTGGTACAGTTAGCCCATGTCACCTGATAAAAGGGGAGGTTATTAGGTAATATATGTCAAGCATCCCATGTGGAATAAGTTATGTTATGAGTAATTATAAATAGTTGTATGCGTGGTTCCACTCAGTGTATGTGTGTGTGACTTCTGAGTGGAACACAATCTGATAGTCTGTTGGACGCACATGAGTCAGCAGAGAAAGAGGCCTCTGGAAATAGTTTCACTAATGTAAATAAATTAATGATTATACCACATGTTATTGTGAATACTTTATGGAAGCATAGCTAACTCGTGTAGATAAATCAGTAATAACAGCCATATGTGGCACTCCATATGAAAATGTGGTGTTCTTGAATAATGTAGAAACCTGAGGCCTCTAGATATCACAAGAACAGTCTAAACAAAAGAAAGGGGTTTTGTATGTTGGGGCCACAAATAAAACAAAGAAATGATGCTCATCACTATACCACAACGAAATGCATACCAACTAAATGTATCTGTGTACTGATATAATGCATAGCTACGATACCACTTTAATACCAAACCCATTCTGAATGCAAGGAGTGATTGTTGCTAAATTACTTTTATTCTTGGTGGTTAGAAAATACCGCTAGGCCCCAAATCTACACAAAATACCCTACAGCCCCAAATCTACAAAAATACCCTACATATTTATGGTGCGTTGCAGGCCGGGAAAGTGATCATAGAGCACCTACTGGGCATGGCAAGTGTGTCTCACACCGCCATCTGTACATTAAAGGGAACCCATTTCATAATACTGTGTCACTAAAAACGAATTTCAGAATGTCTCAAAGGGAAACCACATTCTCAGACCTAGTGCAATATTTAGAGGCAAAGTTATTCGCACATGGGACGTGGTCATCAAACTGTACCTCAGAATGGCATGACCGCATTCAAGGTGAGGTTCAGAAAGAAAAACTAGACAATATTTTTGCAGAAGGCAGCCTAATTCAGTTCTGCCTTCTAAGGTTATTAAATGCAGCCGATAAAAATGCAGAGAAAGACTGTTTGGTACGGCTATGCGCCAAAATCTGGTTTATTTTGAATAGGTCCCTGCGAATGTAAGGAAATGACACCCAGCTAATTAACAGGTTAAAGACTGACTTAGATGGGGCAAGTAAAAATCAGGAAATGTTAAGAGCAGAATTGGATGTATGCCAAAAAGACATGTAGTTAAAATGCAGAGATTTTGATGTTCAATTGTCCAAAAGCAAGAAACAATTTGAGGACAGTGAACAAAAATTGGTACACTTAAAAGCATTGGTGGACCACTTTAGACAAAATAAAGATGGGGTTGTGTCAGAGATGCAGATTTTACAAAAAGAACATTATGAGAAAGAAAGTGACCTCCAAAATGCAGAACAAGATATTGTTAAAATGCTCCAAGAATGAGACAAGAGGAATAAAGAATTTAAAGAGTGCCAAATGCAAATGTGCGACATGCAGGAGGTAATTAATAAAATGAGTGATGAAAACAACTATTTGCAAAACGAAGCAAACAGGCTCCTTAAAAAGTGTAAGGACTTAGAACAGCAAATGTGCATTCCCATGTCCCAGGAGAGGCGGTAGGGTACCACATTTAATGGAGCTGAGGTGAATTCTATTTCTACCCAAAAGGCTAGTGCCCCAGTGACTGGGCCGGTGACTGAACTTGGTTGCAGTGTCCTTGGGGATTTCATACTCCCATTGGGGGCCGCCACCAATCCCATACACCTGGAACCAGGGTTGAGTTACCAAGTAGTGCAATTCCATGCATTGCAACAAGTAGCCCCATAAAGATAATGAAATCCATTAAAGCCCTGATCAAACCATTTAAAAAAGGAGGGGAATGCTGCATTGAGGATCACTTAGAAGCGGTTCATGACATTTTTAAAGCACTCCAGATACCTAAGGAACAGTACAGGCATCTCATTTAACTTTAGATGCCCCGACGGCCAGTATTATAAGAGGATTGAATGAACAGAGGAATATGACATGGGCGGAGTTCGAAAAAGAGATTAGGTGTCATTTTTCTCCTTTCCAGTCATTGCAGGAGGCAAAGAAAGTCGCTTACACAATCACTGCTGGGCCTAATACATCCCCTCGCCAGTTTTTACAAGACTTAAAAAGAGCATTTTCTCACTTTGATGTATCTTTTGACCCCAATTCCAATGAGTTTAAAACTGCCTACTTCTATGGGCTGCAGAAAGACATCATATCCCAATTGGTCCGTGAATTTAACTGTGACAAGTCCCTGGAATGGATTGTACACCAAAGCACAAAACTATATGAGGTACTCTATTGTCAGGGTAGAGAAAGTGATAACATGAGAGATACTAGACCTACATTTTAAGAACCCTCAGCAACAGTGATGGAAATCAGGTCAGCCAAAATGTCCATTGAGTCTGCTCAAAGTGCAAGTAAAAATAATTTGGCACCTGAACAGAGGGGTAATCAACAAAGGTCATCGCACACTGCACCAATGTTCCAATCACATGATCCTAGTAATAGGGAGAGCTACATCAGCCCCAGGTACTAAGGAGATAGGCCCCGGGAAGGCTATCGACCTGATATGTCAGGTATGAACAATAACCAGAGACAAAATCAGGATCAAAGAAATGATGGGCCTTATTAGACATTGGGGACACAAAGCAGATTTGATCCCAATATCATGATATATGGCAATCAGGATAGACCATGATATGTGGATCAATTTGCTGATAATGGGAATCAACATAGGGGCCAGTACCCACAACCTAAGAGACAAGACATGAGACAGAACATGAACTACACTTCACGTCAGTACAATGATTCCTCACCAGGGGACTACAACCAAAGGATAGGTGAAGCCCGCTCCCCTCCGCAAATGAATCAAGAGTTCAGAAACCATCTCAATAGAAATCATTCTCCTGAGAGGTATCAAAATAGATCCAATCAGGGAGAAAACAACCAATATCGATCTACGCAACAGAGAGAGGATTCTAGAGAGATGGAAAGATTCCAGTGCCTCGAGGCCCAAGTGAAAATGTTGGCTGAGCAAATAGGAAAACTCTGCACAACACAAAAACAGTCATCAAAGGAGGGGGCAGATGGCCATAGCAATGATCGGGCGGCTTCTGAAAAGTGACTAAGTACTTATGATACCTGCAGCGCCGAAAAGACAGTTTGCTCTGATGTAATTTTGCATAATGACTCTGAGATGCCTAATGATTTAAAAGTGAAAATACCAGTACATGAACATGTAGCAGAAAATGCAAATACTTCTAAAAGAGAGGTACGGTTTAACCTAGAACTAAATCAAACATTGGCAATATGTACAAATGAAATAGGAAAACCTGAAAATCCAAAAGAACAAAGAGACAGGTTTAAGAAAAATGACTCATGCATGAGGAATACCAGTGAACCGGGAGTAAGTGGCGATGCTATAACTCCTTCCCTGGGCAATCCAAACAATGTCCAAACACAGGCAGGAAAAAGAAATGCTCAAAAGGAGGGTACAGGTCAATCACCTGAAGAATTCTTTGAACCACATATTTTTGAACAAGTTAAAAGGGCTGGCACCATACTGAATAATCACAAATGCACAGAATTAGACAATGACAAATTGCCAAGTGATGTTGTTACACATGTTCAATTGGAGGGTTGTAGTGTGACCTCTGATGATACCTGGATGGATGGGCGAACGGTGGCCACACTCCAAAAAACCTCTGAACATGGGGAACTGAATAAAGTCTCTCACGCAGGAATGAGCAAAACGAGGGAAAAATGTCTTTCCATTTACCGATGTGCTTAGCCAAAAGTGAAAAAGGCCTGAGAAAGGGAAGACCTGAAATAAGTAAGAATTTGCATTTCCTATGTGTGTTAGAGGAAGTTGAAGACAGGTATTATGCTCCCATCATTGTGGAAGAAAAATGACATACATTTGCAATGATTGACACTGGCGCACAGGCCACAATTATGTCTAAAGAATTAGTAAAGAGTATCAATGAAGGGAGATCCCCGCAGAATCAGATCACAGTAAAGGAGAATCAAGGTCCAGTGCATAATTTTAACGGGGAGGAGGTGCCTATTATAGGTGCCACCGAGGTTGACATAAAGATAGGTAAACACAGAATGAAACAGGAGGTATTGGTCACATCCATTTGTGATATTCCATTTCTAATGGGAACAGATTGCCTGAAAAGATTATCTCCGCTCATAAATGGAGTGAATGGAGTACTGTGGTCCTTAACCAAAAAACCATTGAGACCAAAGAAACTAAAATCACAAAACATCAATATAAATGAATGTCACACCGTTGCAAAAACAAATGATGCAGTGGAAGTGTATCTCCAGAATAGTTGCATACCTAGCGTCACTGTTATATTAATATGTCAAGACAAGATGCAGAGTGAAAATGAAAAATTACCTCTACAAATATACTATGACCCAAGGAAAGAATGGCAAACTGCCATAGATGAGCACACCTTACATTTTTATTTAAAAGAGAAGACATGCAAACAGAATACTGCTCCTAGAGCAGGTTGAGAAAAACACATTACCACTCTTGCTGAAATACACATGGAAGATAAACAACCATGGGTTCATGTTGGGATAAATTACTATTCTAAAACAATAAAAGCCACATTAGCGCTTGAACAGGAAAGGAGCTTCATTAATGAGAAATTGTTGCAAAAAATAATGGAAAGGGAGGAGTCCCGAAATTTAGGATTAAAAACCAGTATGTCTCTGGTTTGGACGGTCCAGACTTTGAAAACCGAATTGCAGGTAGATGCATGCTGAAAATTAGCATTGGACAAAAAACAATTTACCATAATGTTTGGATAGTGTGTGGAACACAAAATGACTTTTACATGGGCAATGACATCATGCACAGAATGTGTATGGTGCTAGATTTCCTTAATCAAAAGATATGGTCACGCATAGGTAGGCCGGCACCTGAATTTGAAGACAAAAGAACGGCTTATCATTGCACACAGCTGGTCCCTTATGCAATTGAATTACAAATGAGGAAAGATACTGTTGTCCCTGCATTCACAAAGCAGTTTGCAATAAAACTGAAATGCAAAAATGGACAGCAGATGAAAGATTCTGATGCATGTGTGTGTCTGAATGAATCCATAAAACAGCAGGGCCTGGATTATGAATACATTCCATTGGTAGATGTGGGTGAATGGTCTGTAAAAATTATGGTGAATAATAAAGGTTGTCAGAATATTCATTTAGAGGAAAACTCCCCAGTAGGAATGGCCATACAAAAATCACATTACACAGCTGATCTAAATAACATGGTGATTGGAAATATCCCTGAAAAGTATGTAGATGCTAAGGGTGAATTGCCAGAATACCTGGACTCTCAACCCAAAGGGATATTTAAAATTCATTCTGTGTACCCTTATGATTCAAGCGAGATAGTGTGCTGTCATCAAGAGGACTGCATAACATTTAACTTAAATGAAAATTAAATAGAAAATCAGCCCATTGAAGTGGAAGCTGATATGCCAAAACATTGAAATGTGGCAGCTTTACAAAGAGACACAGCCACACAATTAGAGGAAAGCGCCGAGATTCCCATGCCAGAACATTTTCCAGAATTTTCCAAAATGGTAGAGGAGCAGATTTTGTTAGCAGATGGGTGTGACAACGAGGAAGATAGAAATGAATTGAGGAAGATATTTATGGAGTTTAAAGATGTATTTGCAAAAGATGCTTTTGATTGCGGGCTAACTAATTTACTTGTGGCCACACTTCCGGAAGGGTGAAGCAGAAGCATAGTATTTGTACGCCAGTATAGACTACCGCTGGCATGTTTAGAATCATTGCCAGAGATTATTAAAAATTTGGAGTCGCAGGGAATCATCAGGCCCATTCATAGCACATCCAATACACCTATTGTAGGTGTGTTAAAACCAAACGGTCAATGGCGACTGTTTGCAGATTTGAGAGAGTTAAATAAAAGAGTGCCAGTATCCAGATGGCCACTGCCATTCATTGATCAGGGATTAGCTCAGGTACATGGTTCAAAAGTGTTCACCACATTAGATCTCACCTCTGGATATTGGTGTGTGCTATTGGCAGAGGAGATACAGAATTTATTTTCCTTTTCATTTGATAAGACTCAATACTCATGGGTTAGAACTCCATCGGGTACGTCAATAGTGGGAGTGAATTTGGCATATTTTTGAGGAAGGCTATGCCTGATGCAGCAGAAAGAGGAACCATAATTTATGTGGATGATGTCCTGATAATAAATGATAGCTTAAAAAGCCATTTTGATGAAATAAGGCATGTTCTTGGCCAATTGCAGAAAGCAGGCGCCAAAATATCTTTACAAAAAGCACAATGGTGCAAGAAAAAGGTGAATTTTCTAGGCCATGAAGTGAATGAACATGGACTAAATCCACAAAAGAAGAAAATAGAGGCCATTCAGAAACCAAAAGATCCTAAAAATGTGAAAGGGGTAAAAAGTTTATTAGGAATGACAGGCTATAACAGAAAGTTCATTGAACATTATGCTGAAATCACTCAACCATTGACTAAACTGTTTAAACTGAATACACCCTGGAAATGGGAAAAAGAGCAGTCTGAGGCAGTGGCTAAATTAAAGGAATGTCTTGTAAAGGCACCATGTTTAGCATATCCCATAAAGGACAGGGATTTCTTTATAGAAATAGGTTTCTCTGAACATTGTATGTCAGCAGTGTTATCACCAAAACATGATTTGAATCACAAAACCTTTGCATATGCAAGTAAGGCATTTTCCCAAGTTGAAATTAAATTCAATGAATGTGAAAAGGCCCTATTAACCACTGTGTGGGCGCTACAACATTTCCGCCTCATTGTTCAGGGAGAAAAGGTGATTATTGATACAAATCATCAACCTTTGTAGTTTTTAGAGAGTAAAACAATTAGGTCAGGTAATCTAGCGCAGTCCAGAATCACTTCATGGACGCTAGCATTACAGGGTTTTCCTGTAGAAGTGAGATATGGCCAAAATAAAAAAAGCACAATTGCTCAAGGTTTAGCAGATTTACATGACTGTGCAGCTGAACCAGTATCACATGAAATAGAAGTGGAACCTAATTGGCAGGAATTTGAACAATCACCACACAAAGCTTTTGATGAAAAAACATGCAGAGACTTGCCAACTGTATATGTTGATGGTTGTGCCTTTCACATTGAAAATGACAGTGATAAACAATTAGTGTCAGGAATAGGGAATGTCTGGTTGAAGTGTGAAGGTATCCTGAGCATAGGGATGAGTATTGGTGCTAGGAGCAGTCAGGTAGCAGAATTGGCAGCCATTTATAAAGCAATTGCTACTGCAGTTGATAATAAATTCAGTGAAATTGTCCGGGTGACTGATTCTGATTACGCACGAAATAGCTTTGTGGAATATTTATCAGGCTGGAAAGCGAGAGGCATGATTACATACAATAAAAAGCCACTTAAACATGGAAAAATGATACAAGCCATAGACAAATTGGTGTCAGAAAATGATTTAACAATATACTGGAGGAAAATTTGTGGGCATTTGAAAACTCCAGGAGAGGATAAAGAGGGAAATGATAAGGCAGATCACCTGGCTAAAATTGGGGCTGTGATCAGAGAATTGCTACCTATTGAACATTTACTGGGTGAAATACAAATTGATGCAGTAACATGTTCTAAAGCACCAAAGGAGACAGATCAACCAGTGCTACAGTGGAGTTATGATACACCAGACCAAGATCTGATTAGGCACAAAAGGATGATCGAATTTTGGGAATCTATTATAATCATTTGATAGATCATGAACAAAACCCTTTAACAGAAAATTATTGTATGGGAAAAGAAGAGTTGAGGGTGCTATTAAAGAATAAAAAACGAATAAGACTACAAGATGGACTCATGGTTAGAGAGTCCATAACAGGACAAATACAGTGGGCGGTACCCCTTTCATTCAGAGGGTTAATGCTACACCATGCGCATGATGCTATAACTGCAGGCCACAGAGGCTCACAGAAAACAATGGAAATACTAAAAGATTATGCTTATTGGCCACATATGTCCCAAGATGTAGAATTACATACTAGATGATGCCTAGTATGTGCCCAATTTAAACCTGCTTCACCAATGCATAGAGATCCATTAATGAAAAGAGGCCTAACTCTTCCATGGTCAGATTTGCAAATAGACTATGTAGGGCCTGTAATGAGGTCGAGCAGGGGGAACCGTTATATTTTAAGTGTGGTGTGTTTGATGTCGAAGTGGATTGAGTGTATTCCTGCACCAGATTGAAATGCGCAAACAGCAGCCACATTGCTGGTAAACCTTGTGTTTTCAAGGTTTGGGTTGCCACAAAGAATAGAATCAGACAGAGGAAGTCATTCTACAAGTGCTCTAATGAGTAAGGTATGGCAAATACTAGGTGTGAAGAGAAAGGTACATATTGCATATCGGGCAGCTTCTTCAGGTGCAATTGAACGCAGCAATAGGTCTGTTGTGGACATTTTAAGAAAATTCGTGGCAGAAGCAGGTTCCAGCTGGGATTTACGCTTACCTTTGGTTCTGATGACAATCATATCAACTCCTGCCAAAGCAACAGGTATTAGCCCTCATGAAGTTTTAACAGGTAAGAAAATGGTGTTACCACAACACCTGCTATACATGACACATGAGAAAACACTTGTGAGCGCATCCACAGTTCATGAATACATTGATGAACTGAGGAAGCATTTAGAACATGCATTTGCTTTTCTACAGAAAAATTTAGAAAGAGCTGCTGACAGTGCAAAGTCATATTATGATAAAAAGAAGTCAGTAAAGGAATATTGTGTGGGCGATCAGGTGTATAAATTTCATTTTGGAAAAGGTAAACAGAAAAATTCCAAATTTCTAGCAGCCTGGCAGGGACCATTTCGAATTATAGATAAGGTCTCTCCTGTGGTCTATAAAACTTTGAAGACTGAAGGTGAAACAGCAACAGAACAGTTTGTTCACGTGAATCAAATTACACCATGTCACCCCAAACATGAGATTAAACAACTTGAGCGTGTAGAAACAGATAAAGTCCCTTCAACATAAAAAGGTAAAGTAAATGGGTCTAGTCAATATTAGTGGCAGAGAAGTTAAATAAAGATGGTTGATTATGATAATGACACATAAACACTGTAATATATGTAAATATATATATTAAAAAAATGGAAGCTGAAATTTATGTAGTTGGTGTGCAAAATGAAAATGTATTATATATTGAATTTTGTTTTATGTATGTTTGTTCTGTCTTTAACCTGTGCTTAATTTCAGAAGGCGAGAGAAAATAGGCAAAATCTTTTGCAAAGCACGTTTCATTTTTGGCAAAAGAGTGAAGTTAGTATTGTGCTATACACTTAATTTGTTTCTTTTCTATTTGATTTAGAATATTAACATATTTGTACTTGGAGGACACAGGACCAGAGGACACGGGAGACGATGGAGTCTTGGAGTCCCCTGGAAGAAGATCAAATGATGCCTGCCTCCGGGTGGAGGTGAAGACAAAATAACCGGAATGCCAAAGAAAAGATGAATTCTATGGATAAAGGATCCAAGAGTGCCAAGAGGGAAGAGCACCTGAATTAACCAAATGATGTGACATAGCCGGTCGGGACATATCAGAGGCAGACAAGTGTCCCGGAGTATGGAGTTCCACGTATTTATTATTTTAATTAATTATTTAAATCTGTTATGTTAATGAATTATTTTAACTATTTGTTTTATTTTATTGTTTTGTGATTAACTTCAAGTATAAAATTAAAACACTGGACTATGGACACTTCCATTGGGAAGAGAAATGTAAATTATTTTATAAGAACTGATGGACTCAAAGATGAATTTTGATATTATGATGATTGAACAGTGACTTTTCAGTTTCATTTTTTCACATATTAGTATTGATTTTGTTGGATTGCTACATGTTAAAAGAAGAAAGGGGGCAAGTTGGATCTCTTCCAATTGTGGCTTGGACCATGGCCTAAATTCTCAGAAAAAGGAGGGGATATGTAGGATTATTTAGCCTGTTTTTGGAGTGCAGCGCCACTACATGGGATCAATACATAGCATGTTTTTGGAGTGCAGCATCACTGCATGGGATCAATGTATTGCCATAATGCGGTACAGCAAGCCATGTGTTGCCGGTGTAACATATGGATATGTAAATGAAGACAGGCTACTCAGTCAAAAACACATCATTTATTTCTTCTCACCTGAAATGCCTCTGTTGTAGGAGACACATTAGAGGATTAATGAAATAATATAATTAACAGTACTAACATGACTCTAATCAAATAACATCATAATGTGTTCTCCAGTGCAAAATGAGGTAGAAAAGACAGGCTCTGAAAGTCATTTTAAATGTGCACTTGGATTCATTTTTCTCTGTTCACTGTGTTAGCTGGATGTGAAATCTGTATGCCAGGAAATGAGTAGATACAGTTTCTAAACCGTATAAGCCAAGCCATTGTTGAAAGAGGAGGATAGATTTTTGTGTATTTTGATTGGTGACACGTCACCTTAGGGGCTGTAACAGAGGTTTCCTGAAGAATCTTGGGGAGAGAGAAAGGCAATGGACATTTTTACACAGCTTTGGTGAGAAGACTGAGGTGAGTTGCTGTGGGGCTGCCTGATTGAGGGGTATCGTCCCAGTGTACTTCTGACCTTCACAGGCTGGAGATTCCAGTCAATTGGCACCGGTTTGAGGACCAAAGAGTGCAGATTGGAACTGCATGTCCTTGCCAGGTGCTCCAAAAGGAAGCCCCGAGCCATTTAAAGAAAGTGACCTGTCCAGAGAGTTTGCGTACTGATCTGATACAATTTTGCTGGTAATTATCTTACACAAAGCGAGAATGCGGTGTGTGAATGAAAGCTATTTCAGTCAGGCAGCATAGCGATAGCTGCATTCTAATGTTGCTATTCAGAAATGCAAGTCAACTGATGCACTGTTCTTTTTATTGTTGCAAAGAATCTAATGAAATGCCATGTATTTTGCAATTGCTTCTCTTATATGTATTCTAGAAAAGACTGTCTCGCAAAACTGGTAATGTATGATTTTTTAAATGAAACTGATGTAAATAACAATCCGTGTAAAGGCTTCTATTTGCTTCTGTTTTTCTCTGGTACAGTTAGCCCATATCACCTGATAAAAGCGGAAGTTATTAGGTAATATATGTCAAGCATCCCATGTGGAAAAAGTTATGTTATGAGTAATTATAAATAGCTGTGTGCGTGGTTCCACTAAGTGTATGTGTGTGTGACTTCTGAGTGGAACATAATCTGATAGTCTGTTGGACGCACATGAGTCAGCAGAGAAAGAGGCCTCTGGAAATAGTTTCACTAATGTAAATAAATTAGTGATTATACCACATGTTATTGTGAATACTTTATGGAAGCATAGCTCACTGGTGTAGATAAATCAGTGATAACAGCCATATGTCGCACTCCATATGAAAATGTGGTGTTCTTGAATAATGTAGAAGCCTGAGGCTCTAGAGATCACAAGAACAGTCTAAACAAAAGAAAGGGGTTTTGTATGTTGGGGCCACAAATAAAACAAAGAAATTATGCTCATCACTATACAACAACGAAATGCATACCAACTAAATGTATCTGTGGACTGAAATAATGTATAGACACGATACCACTATAATACCAAACCCAATCTGAATACAAGGAGTGATTGTTGCTAAATTATATTTATTCTTGGTGGTAAGAAAATACCACTAGGCCTCAAATCTACATAAAACAACCTAAAGCCCCAAATCTACACAAAATACCCTACAGATCCTCAGCCTTACCACCAACTCTCATTGCAATGAGTTGGTCTCCGAACGAGCTGCATGCACTTCAGCCCGCAATTCCCCTAACAATTGCTCCAACTGGTCAACCTCGGAAGTCTCCATCGCTCAGGCAGAGTGTTTCAAAATGGCTTTGTTTTCTGTCACACTCACCTGAGTCTCTGAGGGATCGATGAAGTCTCCTGGACCCTTTCCCTGGAGTAGTGGAGTGGTACTACTGGTATCTTTAGAATAGATTGGGCAAGCTCTCCATCCTAGACTAAGCAGGGGTGCTGCATCTCTGATCCTTGGAACCTTGCTAGGTTTGCGGTGCTTGCTGATTTTGTAGTTCCTGGTTGCAGGTAAGTCCTAGTTCCAGTTGCTTTACTGGTTGGGATTATATTGCAGGTAAGTTTTAGTTGAAGTGCTTCACTGGTTCGGGTTATATTAAAGGTAAATTCTAGTTCCAGGTAAGTTCTGGTTCCAGTTGCGTCACTGGCTCGAGTTATGTTGCAGGTAAGTTCTGATTCCAGTTACTTCACTGGTTCAGGTATTCAGCACGTCTCAGAGAGACCTTGCTATTTGGCGAGTTCTGCGCATGGCAGGCAAGATAGTTCTAATCATGTTCTTTCTTTCTCCACAGGTGATTCGCAGTGGTTCTCAGAGGGATCTGACTAGGAGGCGCGGGTAAGAAGCCTGAATGCTACCTTAAGTCGTGGTCAGTCATAATATCGAAAAGAAATGTCAAATTACAATAAATTCGAAAACTTAATGTCGAAAAAAAAAATCGAATTCTTTATTTTTTTATTTATAAATATTTTTGGGGTTCTGCATGTAAAAAAAAAGTTTAAAAAAAGGGGGGGTGGCTTGCCATTTCGAATAAAAAACGTATTAAAAAATTTGACATTATTTTTTCTATTTTTTGACTTTTGACATTTTTGCATTCGATTTTATGACTATAAACCACCTCAAGGTTTTCCAGGATTCGGGTAGTGATGCTGCTGACTACGCGCATGCTCACTCAAGAAGGTGGATAGCAGCGAAGGCGCTGACAGGTACTGCTTTTCTTATGCAGTCTGTCTTTCTCTTCCTGATGCTGAGATCTAGGACGTGAGCACGGACGAAGCCGAGGAGGAAACAAGCCACAGTTGCAACACGAAGCACAGGTCTGCCTTTGGGCGTGGCTTATATAGCCGACCACGCCCAGAGGCTAGAATGTGCCCTGGTATTCACAGGATTCACATGACGTCTCTTTGGGGCCATCTTGAGTGTGCTGCAAGTGTGCTTGGGCCAATCAGAGTCCCTAAAGGGGACCGGGCTAACTTTGCAATGCACCTGAGTGCAAGAGTGTGGTAAATGGATGTTGGATGTCTGCAAGGCGTGTTTAATCTGCCAGGCTCTAACCCATCTTGCTCCTGCCTGTTCCCTATCTTATATGACAATCAACAACCACCATTATACACATAAATCGGATAGAAAAGGGCAATTTGACTATGAAATCCATAGCATTTGTATGCCAAGGATACGGTGGGATCTCGATGAAATGCAAAAGACCCACAGGCTTTTGACCATGTGCTTTATGCGTAGCACACGTGGGACAGGTAGATACACAGGATAACACACTTGTTCTTATATTTGTCCACCAGAATTGAAATCTGATTAATTCCAAAGCATTGTTTTGTCGATGATGCCCAGCCACTGTGCAGTCATGAAATCCATGTAGAATCACATCCTGTAACGCAGCGGTGGGGAAATACAATCTTCAATGTTAGTAGCCTAGACTATCCAGGATGTGAAACAATGAGGCATTCCATAAAGTGGACATATGCAGGTCTGTTGCTTGGGTGTTCTTAATGTAATCCAGAAAGGATAGAACCACCATCAGAAAATTCTTAGTGTTAACAAGGTAATATAGTTCCTTCAAAATCCATATTACAAGAATTCTGGTTCCGTGGCAGAGCCTCTGCTTTAATGTTTTTTGTACCTGGGATATGAGTGATGGTGAAATCAAACAGCATAAAATAGCGCCCATCAGACCTGATGGCTGTTGTTACTAGTGAGCATACGTAGGTATTGTAGATTCCTGTGACCAGTTTGTAGTTCCACTGGCAACTGTCCTCCAAGTAGGTGATGTCTCCATTCAGTAAAGCTTTCTTCAATAGCAAGAAGTTCCTTTTCTATAATTGCGTAATTCCCTTCGCTGGTAGTCAATTGCCGAGAATGATATGCAACAGGATGTTCCAATCCACTCATTGGATTCCATTGTAGCAAGACTGAACCGATGGCAGTTGCCGAAGCATCGGCCTCAATAAATGCGTGTTCTTCAGTGGGATGTTGCAAAAGTGGAGCTCTTGTAAACTTGGTCTTAATGTTCTGAAAGGCACGTTCCACCAGACCATCCCAATGAAAGATAACTCCTTTCTGTAGTAGACGGGTATATTACAGTTTTGTTGGGCATAATCTGGTATAAACCTATGGTAAAAATTGGAAAAAACAAGGAACTGTTGAACTGCCTTCACATCTTGTGAACTGGGCCATTCTTCGATAGCCCTGATTTTCTTAGGGTCCATATGTATGCCAGTGGCACTAATAACGTAACCCAAAATCTCAATGTATTCCTGATGAAATTCACATTTCTCCTCCTTAGTGTATACTTGGTTATCCAGCAAACACTGTAGAGCATCAGAGATATGTGTCACATGGTCGTCCAAGGAGGCAGAAAACACTCAAAGATATAAATCAGGTACACCCACATTGTTAATCCCAACAGATCCGAGAACATGGAGTCCATAAATCGCTGGAATACAGCAAGGGCATTTGCAAAGGCCAAAAAATGACCTAATATTCGAAATGTCTCATTGGTGATTTGAAGGCAGTTTTCCATTCATCTCCTGGTTTTATGTGAACCAGATGGTATGTTCCAGGATATCCCGAATGATCGGCAGAGGCTATCTATCTTTGACTATAATTAAATCTGCAGATGATAATAAACAGAAGGACATAGTATCACCTCTTTCTTGGGTACAAAAAACAATGGGGCCCTAGCAGGTGACTTTGAGGGCTGAATATATCCTTTATCAAGACAAACCTTAATGTATCTTTGCAACTCCTCCCGTTTTTGTGAGGTGAGGGAATACACCCATCCATGTGGAATAGGCTGGTCTGGTTTGATCAGGATCTCACAATCAAAGGGATGGGATGGAGGTAAGGGTATATCCAAAGGCACGGAAAACACCTTATAGAATCTACCACATTCAAGTGGTCAATTCCGACAAAGGAGTGCCTGTTGTGGAGCACCCAAACTAGTCAAGGTGAAGGGTATCGCTGGAACATTGGCTGATGCAGTAGTCCGAACAAGGTTTGTGTTGCCCAGTTTATGAAAGGGTAGAATGTTTTTCAATAGACAATAAAATAGTTTCTGATTCATGAGTAAGGGGTCCTGAGGCCAAAGGAATACCATTGATTCCTTTCACCATGGCAAAATTGATTTTTTGACGTGCTTGTAAGCCATAAGGAGCAAGGAATTTGGCATCCAGATAATTACCAGAAGCAGCAGAATTCACCAGAGCCAGAGTCTCCACAGGTGTATTTCTAGTGCCCAAAGAAATAGCTACTTTCAACGTGAACGAGGCCCTGGGCATCATGGCATGGACAGGTTCAATTGGAAGAGTAAGGCTGCTGGGCTTACTGTTTTCTTCCCCACTGACAACAAGCCTGCTAGTTTTCCCCCGTCTTTTCTGGTCAGATAGGACAACATAATCACAAAACAAACATAGGCTATTTGTACATCATCTTTTTTGTCAGCATTGAACAAAGGACCACATACTGCTCCCAGATGCATGGGTTCCACTCCAGTATCACCGGAAGGAAGGGGACTTCTAGCCACCTGTGAAGGAGAAAAGACCGGCCTACTGACATCTGGCCTGCATCATTTAGTACATCTTTCAGTCAGATGCTAATCAATTTTGACCGCTGGATCAATAGGGGCTTGAATGGTTGCTGGTTCAGGAGCATGAACAAGTTTGTCCTTGAATTCCTCTATTAAACCACAATGAAACAAAGTCTTCTCTGTCTCCTCGGGCCACTCTGATCCATTAGCTAGCTAGAAAAATCTACTGATGTACATTATGGCATTCTAGGTGCCCTGTTTAATGTCCAACAGACGGCGCTGTGCCATAGTTGCAGTATTAAGTGACTGAAAGGTCTCCAAGAAGGCTTTCTCAAAATCCACAAATGAGTCAGGACTATCTGTTGACACACACAGTGTAGCTCAAGTTAGGTTTTTCCCAGTTAGATTGTTCAGGATGTATCCAATCCTTGCCCTGTCGCTTGTGAAATGCATGGGATGAAACAAAAACTGTACCTGGCAATGTTTACAAAATTCTATCGTACTTCACGGCACCTGAGGTTGCAATAGTACTTTTAGGAAGCGGCGCGCACAGCATTTGCGCCATGGCTGCCTCCAATATCGGGGCCAGCACTGGTCTGGTTCAATGGGGACTTGCCCGTGCATTCTGACCCTGGAGGGACTAGTAAATCCCCATTGAACTAACCATTCCCCATTCCTATTTGAGCTCCCATAGGGCTCAATGGGAATTGGGAACGTGCTAATTACGGGCCTGCTAATGGCAGGCCCGTAATTAACGACCTGGTCCTCTAACAGGACCCATAACACACTTCCCTTGCGGTTCCCGCTAAGGGACCTAGGAATTGGGTGGTAAGGGATTACCGGCACCGGTCTCCTTACCGATGCCCGGTATCCCTTACCGCCCAACTTATAATGACCCCCAGTGTCTTTCAGGAGCTAGTATTCTTGTTGTAAAGTGGCAACTTCCTGACGCAGAGCTCTAACGTCATCTCTCAATTCCTGAATGGCCTCCATATCCTCGAAGTCAGCTGTCAGGTGACTCAATCTGTCAAGCTCCCAGGCCTCGTCGGAGCGCCCAGTAGGTACGTGGCAACGTGACAATATACACAAACACACACACACACACACACACTGTTACATTTAAAAAATAAATGTCTTTACCTTCCAGAATCTGTTGCTCTTCCTCTGCAGGAATGACTCTGGCTTCACAGCTCCAGCACGCATGCAAGTAACCATCTATGGTTCATGTACTGCACAGCAGAGCACAGGAGCCACCCATGTCCTGGGGGGATGAGACTCGGATTTCAAAATATCTATAAGCTGTTGCCAAACCTGTTTGTCCTTAGTATCAACACCACTCACTAAAAAAAATAATCATTAATATCACATTCTACCCCCAGTTTTCTTGTTTTTCTTTCAAAATAATAGTCAAATACACAATTCTGCCTTCCCCAGCTTCACTAATAACTTTTTAGGGAGTTTTGATGTCTTTGAAGACTAACCGGAAAAGGATGAACATTTTGCAATACAATCACCTCAAACATTTTAAAAGTGAACAGCAAGAATTTCAGGCATCACCATTTTGTTCAATATGCTTATTTTAGGAATCATTCTTTATTATAACACACTGAAACAGTATTTGCACACACATAGTGAATCAATTGTATTGAATTGCTCTTCTACAAGCAAATACAGATAAAGTCCCTTCCTGTCTTCAATAGAATGTGTGCCGACATGACACACAAACATACTCAGGCTTTTTACCTGAAGGACACTCAAGAATTGCTATTGCTGGCCCATACATATGAAAAAGGTGATCCTTTGAAAGCATAGGATCATCATGGATCTTCCTACAAGTGATTCCTCAACATAGAAATCATATTTGAAATTAGTGGTTTTTACCATCTCAAGAGTAGAAACTAAACCTTCTACACTTCCTGGACTTAACGACTTATTTAATAAAGTGACATACATGGTATTTAGCTGTAATGTTCAGTCAGCATATGTATGTGGCTAATTTGATTCTCATATTTCCCTTTCTCAAGAAAAATCAGAGAGTGACCAAGAAGTTCTGTTTTTCTCTGACTTCACAGTGAGTTTCCTGCAGCATTTCTATTTTGTCGTTGTACATTATTTTTGTGTAATCATTTTAAGAATGTCTTTGACTCTACAATAGTACCTGTTAATATTGCACACAAAAATTACATTTCCATACTAGATTTTCTTTTCTTACTTCTATTGAACACTGTCAAAATGTATCTTCTTTACTTGTTCCTGACTTCTGTATTTCTTCGCTTCCAGAAGTAATACTACTTTTCACTTCATGTCCCTGTCCAGTTTCTGCAATAGCAAAAGTCACATTGCATTTTTGAATGCATCTCCCTGCACTGAAAATACTTTCTTGATGTGAAGTGTGTATCCAATCTCCTCTAAACACATCAGAAATTAATTCTTGTGCAAGTAAACACATTTAACTTTTTCTGAGAATACATGTGTAACCTTAGCCAACTTTATTTAATTGTTCAACACTAAAATGAACAATTTCCTTTTCAAATGAAAACCATTCGTAATGATTTCCGACAAATTTCTTTTTCTGTAAGAAATGCTTCAACACATGAACCTGATCTAATTTCACACTTCTCGAAAGAATTGAGGACACTCGAGACTGAATGATTTTTATATGTACATACTTAATTTGGTCTCTTAAAATCAAAGCAGTACTTTTTTTTTTTAACTATCTCCTGTTTCTTCATACACTGTATTGCTGTTGATACACTCTTTCTGAATAGTTCCACTGGGTTCAGTAGTTGACATGGCTTCTCTTCCAAATTGTAAAATGTTTCATACTTGCTCTTTACTACACATTACTAAAACACTCTCATTACAGCTGTGTACAGACCATGAAACATCAGACTTACAGGGTAATTCATAGAATTTCGCAGAAAAGTGTCGCAAGCGGCTGGCGCAGAGTGTCGGCGTGCGATTGACTGCGCCAGGCACGTGCGCTAAAACCGATTTCCGCGCACAGCGTATTCATGGATTTCAGGCTTCCAAACCAGCCGTGGCGCAGAGAATCGCAGCGACCCTGCAGCAGCACCAGTAACGCCCCCAAGAACGCCCTCGCGCAAGGAAAAGCCATCAAAATCGCTAAATCATCGCAAAGGGCTGCGTGAACCCTGGACCAGTTCACCGGGCTGCCAAACAGCAAACGCCAAGCGGGGAACGTGTATTTCAGGAGTGCGCGGGAAGTTGCATACGCGATTGCAGCAGGGTACGTATATTTCAGGGGTGCGCGGCAAGTTCCACACGCAATTTCAGCAAGGTATGTGTATTTCAGGGGTGCGCGGCAAGTTCCACACGCGATTTCAGCAAGGTATGTGTATTTCAGGGGTGCGCGGCAAGTTCCACACACGATTTCAGCAAGGTATGTGTATTTCAGGGGTGCGCGGGAAGTTGCACACGCGATTGTCCCAGTGCGAGCAGGGTACGTGTATTTCAGGGGTGCGCGGGAAGTTGCATACGCGATTGCAGCAGGGTACGTGTATTTCAGGGGTGCGCGGCAAGTTCCACATGCGATTTCAGCAAGGTATGTGTATTTCAGGGGTGCGCGGCAAGTTCCACACGCGATTTCAGCAACGTATGTGTATTTCAGGGGTGCGCGGCAAGTTCCACACGCGATTTCAGCAAGGTATGTGTATTTCAGGGGTGCGCGGGAAGTTGCACACGCGATTGTCCCAGTGCGAGCAGGGTACGTGTATTTCAGGGGTGCGTGGGAAGTTCCACACGCGATTGGCCCAGTGCGAGCAGGGTACGTGTATTTCAGGGGTGCGCGGGAAGTTACACACGCGATTGGCCCAGTGCGAGCAGGGTACGTGTATTTCAGGGGTGCGCGGGAAGTTACACACGGGATAGTCCCAGTGCGAGAAGGGTACGTGTATTTCAGGGGTGCGCGGGAAGTTGCACACGCGATTGTCCCAGTGCGAGCAGGGTACGTGTATTTCAGGGGTGCGCGGGAAGTTGCACATGCGATTGTCCCAGTGCGAGCAGGGTACGTGTATTTCAGGGGTGCGCGGGAAGTTACACACGCGATTGGGCCAGTGCGATCAGGGTACATGTATTTCAGGGGTGCGCGGGAAGTTGCACACGCGATACCAGCAGGGAATGTGTATTTCAGGGGTTCTGGGGGGTACTACACGTGAATTGGCCGCGTGGGTCCTCCTTGGTGTACGCTCCACAACCTCCATGGCCCCTGCAGGCAGCCCACACCACGGGGGACTACCCTGCACCCCTGCCCATGTCCCGCAGGCAGCCCATTCACCATGGGCATGCCCCCCAGCCAACCCACATGTCACCTTGCACTACTGATCAACAATGCATGTCTCCCACCACCCCCACCCCCCAGCAGTGCAGGGGCAGCCTCCACCAGGCCCCCACTCATGTCCCCCTGCACCCCCACCCCCCAGCATCCAGGGTCACCCTACACCAGGCCCCCACTCATGTCTCCCACCACCCCCACCCCCCGGCAGTGCAGGGGCAGCCTCCACCAGGCCCTCACTCATGTCCCCCTGCACCCCCACCCCCCAGCAGTGCAGGGGCAGCCTCCACCAGGCCCCCACTCATGTCTCCCACCACCCCCACCCCCCAGCCACCATGGGCAGCCTCCACCAGGCCCCCACTCATGTCCCAATGCACCCCCACCCCCCAGCAGTGCAGGGGCATCCTCCACCAGGTCCCCAATCATGTCCCCCTGCACCCCCACCCCCCAGCAGTGCAGGGGCAGCCTCCACCAGGCCCCCACTCATGTCCCCCTGCACCCCCACCCCCCAGCAGTGCAGGGGCATCCTCCACCAGGCCCCCACTCATGTCTTCCACCACCCCCACCCCCAGCCACCAGGGGCAGCCTCCACCAGGCCCCGACTCATGTCCCCCTGCACCCCCACCCCCCAGCAGTGCAGGGGCAGCCTCCACCAGGCCCCCACTCATGTCCCCCTGCACCCCCACCCCCAGCAGTGCAGGGGCTGCCGCCACCAGGCCCCCACGCATGTCCCCCTGCACCACACCCCCCAGCAGTGCAGGGGCATCTTCCACCAGGCCCCCACTCATGTCTCCCACCACCCCCACCCCCCAGCCACCAGGGGCAGCCTCCACCAGGCCCCCACTCATGTCTCCCACCACCCCCACCCCCCTGCCACCATGGGCAGCCTCCACCAGGCCCCCACTCATGTCCCCCTGCACCCCCACCCCCCAGCAGTGCAGGGGCATCCTCCACCAGGCCCCCACTCACGTCTCCCACCACCCCCACCCCCCAGCCACCAGGGGCAGCCTCCACCAGGCCCCCACTCATGTCTCCCACCACCCCCACCCCCCAGCCACCAGGGGCATCCTCCACCAGGCCCCCAATCATGTCTCCCACCACCCCCACACCCCAGCATCCAGGGTCACCCTCCACCAGGCCCCCACTCATGTCTCCCACCACCCCCACCCCCCTGCCACCAAGGGCATCCTCCACCAGGCCCCCACTCATGTCTCCCACCACCCCCACCCCCCAGCAGTGCAGGGGCAGCCTCCGCCAGGAACCCACTCATGTCCCCCTGCACCCCCACCCCCCAGCATCCAGGGTCACCCTACACCAGGCCCCCACTCATGTCTCCCACCACCCCCACCCCCCAGCATCCAGGGTCACCCTCCACCAGGCCCCCACTCATGTCCCCCTGCACCCCCACCCCCCAGCAGTGCAGGGGCATCCTCCACCAGGCCCCCACTCATGTCCCCCTGCACCCCCACCCCCCAGCAGTGCAGGGGCAGCCTCCACCAGGCCCCCACTCATGTCCCCCTGCACCCCCACCCCCCAGCAGTGCAGGGGCATCCTCCACCAGGCCCCCACTCATGTCTCCCACCACCCTCACCCCCCAGCCACCAGGGGCAGCCTCCACCAGGCCCCCACTCATGTCTCCCACCACCCCCACCCCCCAGCCACCAGGGGCATCCTCCACCAGCCCCCAATCATGTCTCCCACCACCCCCACCCCCCAACATCCAGGGTCACCCTCCACCAGGCCTCCACTCATGTCTCCCACCACCCCCACCCCCCTGCCACCATGGGCATCCTCCACCAGGCCCCCACTCATGTCTCCCACCACCCCCACCCCCCAGCAGTGCAGGGGCAGCCTCCAGCAGGCCCCCACTCATGTCCCCCTGCACCCCCACCCCCCAGCAGTGCAGGGGCATCCTCCACCAGGCCCCCACTCATGTCTCCCACCACCCCCACCCCCCAGCCACCAGGGGCAGCCTCCACCAGGCCCCCACTCATGTCCCCCTGCACCCCCACCCCCCAGCAGTGCAGGGGCAGCCTCCACCAGGCCCCCACTCATGTCCCCCTGCACCCCCACCCCCCAGCAGTGCAGGGGCAGCCTCCACCAGGCCCCCACTCATGTCTCCCACCACCCCCACCCCCCAGCCACCAGGGGCATCCTCCACCAGGCCCCCAATCATGTCTCCCACCACCCCCACCCCCCAGCATCCAGGGTCACCCTCCAACAGGCCCCCACTCATGTCTCACACCACCCCCACCCCCCTGCCACCATGGGCATCCTCCACCAGGCCCCCACTCATGTCTCCCACCACCCCCACCCCCCAGCAGTGCAGGGGCAGCCTCCACCAGGCCCCCACTCATGTCTCCCACCACCCCCCCACCCCCCTGCCACCATGGGCAGCCCCCACCAGGTCCTCACAATCCCCAATCATGTGCGTAATGGTCAGCCTCCACAGCCAAAAAGCCCTACCAAGTAACCCATTCACCCACATGGAAATGGAAATCACATGTTACACCCCCAATGTCATTGAAGCTAATGAAGCCATGTCCGTCACATACAATTGTTGCAATTGAATGGGAAAACACACAACATGACATGCATGAAACCAATGAGATGATACCACACAGTGAAGTATGCAAACAAAATTGTATTGAAAAAAATAAAGAATGCTAAAGAAAGAAAACAAACTACAATGTGAATGAGAAAAAATAAGCTGCATGTCCGTATGAAAAAAAAAACTTGAAATCCAAATAGAACATTTTTTTGTCCAAAGTCAAATGTAAAAAAATCTCCATGCAATAAAGAACTATGTACAAAAATAACAAGGGTCCATGAGCCCAACTGAACAAAGGAAACCTACTAAAAATCCTACCTAAAAATCAATTATATACAAAAAGTGGAGCAGTGTCCGTCGACTCCAAATCATAATACGAAAGAAAGGAAACCTAAAACTAAAGAACTATATACAAAGGCGGCGGGCAAGTCCAGCGGCTCACTCTGTGGTGTCCCGGGCCAGTTCCATGGCCCCGAGGGTCCGCAAGGACGACGCTGTGTCCTCCTCCAACCCCCTGCGGATTGCCTCGAGGCACTCGGCCCGCCTCAGGGCTCTCCGCATGGAGTTCTCCGCCCTGACCATTGTGAGCCGCGCCTCTTCCGCCCGCCGCCGCTCCGCACCTATGGCGTGGCCCAACCGCTGCCACACGGAAGAAACTCTCTGTCCTGGGTCCCCCTGCCCTCCGGCCGATGCCTGCCCCTCCGATGTCGAAAGCCCAGAGCCTTCATGTCTCCCACCATGTTGCTGCTGCTGCTGCTCTGCCTCGGCCCGTGCACTGCCTCCTGCTGCCTGCACATCCTCCGCCGGCTGGGGTGCACTTGTTGATGTGGCCACCCCTGCTGGACCTCCGACTCCCGACTGTGGCAGGGATGCCTCCTCCACCAGCCTGGCCGCACCGTCAGAGGCAGCTCCACAGGGCACCCAGGTGACTGATGGGTGGGAAGATGGCACAGAGGACGACTGGCGCGTAGGGGGTCCAGTTGAGGAGGGGGTCGGAGCAAGCCCCATCAGACAGCGGAATCCAGCCTGGGTGACCTGTCCCAGCAGGCTGACGTGGTCAACGAGCCATTCGAGATGACGTGCAGTCTCTCCATGAAAAGACTGCAGGTCACCTTGCATGGCCCGTTGACGCAACGCCACACCAGCCAGGACAGGCTCAACCCGGACCTGGATGGCCACGTCCGCAGGCAGAGGAAGGCCAGTTGACGTCAGCTCATCCCCTGCCTGAAAACGGGTCTGGACGTAGGCATCCCTGCTGGTGCAAGATGATGCAGGGACAGGATCGGGGACAGGATTGCACACAGGCACCTCCGCGGCCGCCTGTGCTGCCTCCTGTCCCTGGTCCTGCACTGCACCACTAGCACCAGTGGGATCCCCACCTCCAGACCCTGTCTCTGGTGCTTGCGCGGCCCCCTCCTCCACCAAACCCCCCACCAACCTGGATGACTCCGTGTCATCTTCCCCCGTTGGGCCCTGTGGGGTCCCAGCTGCCCCTTCTGCTGCCGAGGAGTCCAACTGCAACCTCTGCCTCTTGGACCTCCCCCCGGCAGCTGCGGCCTGGGACGGCACCGGACTCCTCACTCCCCGACGAGATGACAACACGGGAGGGGAGCCGGGCCTTGCGTCTCCGGCTGGCGGTCGGATCCCCGCCGCTGTGCTCCACAGCAGCTTCTCCGCCCTCTTCATCAGTTGACGCTGCAGACAGGGAGAAACAAAACACAGGCATCAGGGCACTGTACAATGGACACATACACCATGACAGTTGCACAGGAGTGGCATTGGCAAACCTCAGACATGTCATCACAATCCCCAACACACATGTCATTGCAACTGGCACACATGAGCCATACCACAGCCATATCGCAACTGCCACCACCATCCCTACACATACAACAGCATCAGCAGCCAAAGGGGAGCCAGACATCACATGCAACACAGGAAGTGCACCACACATGTACACACACCACCACACTTGCATGCATGCCTACACCTCTGCCAAGTGTCGCACTGTTCAGACGGGCATCCATGTCACATCTGCCAATCAGGCTTCCACATACCGCTGTCACATGCATCCATGTTGCATCACTTTTGCACCCTTGTCAAATACACACACATGCACATGTACACAATGCTCATACATGCAGCCGAAAACAACATACATGCCTGACATCACGGACATGTCTACTTACATACACATTCATCCAAACATGTGTGCACGCACAACTGCATTTGCCATGCAAGCCCACACACACAAGAACCATCCATGTCTCACACATTACAGCCCTCACATGTGTCAGCCCCACGGCCCTGTACACCCCCACCCATACTCGACCCCATACAAACAGATGTGCAACCGGCACAATGGCGAATGATCACCACACGCACTGCTCACAATCAGGATGCATGTACACTCACCGCTCGACTCCAGACGGGTCTGCTTCTCTAGGACCTGGACGTGGAGCACTGGGGATATGCGTTCCAGGACCCCCATCTGTTCTTCCGACAAGTGGCCCCGGCGCCCCTTGGCATCCGCTGCCTTCAAGAGGCGCTGGGGCTTGTTCAGGGTCCTGGACCTGAAGTCCTCCCAGCGCTTCCTGACATGTTGTAAGTCCCGGACTGCCACCCCCTCCGCGTTGATGGCAGTCACGATGTCAGTCCAGATCCGAGTCCGTCCTTCCTTGTCGGCGCGGGAACTTCCGAAGAGGGCATCATACTGCCCCAGGACTTGCTCCACCAGGAGACCAACTTCGGTGGCACTGAAGCTGGTGCCCCTCTGCCTCTCTGGCCGGGGGTTGTCAGTGGTCACAGATGGTGTTTGCCCTGACATGACAACCCCAGAGGCAGGAGTGGGTGGGCAACTGGGTCCTGGGGCTGGGCTGTGGAGCGATGGAATTCCAGTCGCGAGTGTTCGGTTCCAGCAGGGGTGGTCACAGCAACAGCACCCCTGGCTGATGTGCAGGCAGCAAATGGCAGTGCACGTGGGCAGCAGGCAGTCAGGCAGCAGCAGATGGCAGGTGGGAGCGTGCTCAGGGCTCTGGGGGGCAGTAGTTCGGCCTTCTGGGCAGGAGCGTGGTCTTCCGTGTGCTTACGCGTGGCCAGCTTGGTACGGAGTGATTTGGCACATGAAAATCCTGCACGGAGCGTGAAAACCGAGGAAAGGCCCTTAGCGCGTAAGCGCGTCAGCACGCATACGCGAATCTATTGGACCAAAGGCCCTCAGCGCGTAAGCGCGTCTGTGACGTGAGCCGCACGGGTGTTTCCCACACAGCACGTGATGACAGAGCACACGTGGAAAGACTGCACGTCAGAGTGTCATCGCATGTGATTGGTGGAAATGGCTGTACACGCAGAAGTGACAAAGCGTGTAATTGGTGGAAATGGCCGTACATGCAGAAGTGACAAAGCGTGTAATTGGTGGAAATGGCCGTACACGCATAAGTCACAAAGCGTGTAATTGGTGGAAATGGCCCTAGCGCGTAGACGCTGCGTAAGTGACGCTGGACGTGTGGGCCTGTATAAAAGGTACGCGTAGAACACCATTTCCTTGTACGTGCTTTTCGTGGAGAGCGAGTGGGTGAATTCTGTACTTCTTGTCGGTTCACACGCGATTTACTTCACAGCGGTTCAAGTTCGTATTCCCTGTTACCTCTGACAGATTTTTCTCCTTTTACTCTTTTACTGGTTTACCTGGGCCTGTTCCCTCAAACAGTGTTCCCTTCTACTGTTGTCCTGTCTCCTCAGACAGCGTACAAATCTTCTTTTGGCGGGGGTGTTGCCAACCAAACGCGCTCCTTTTTCACGCTCTTTTACCTGGCAGACGGTGAGTCACGCACGTATCTAACATCTGTGCTTGCCCCGTGTGTAGCCTACCCCTTCAGAGGTCATTCTAGGCTGCGTGTGACACGCATACGTTCATTCTTGTGTTACTGGGTGCCACAGCGTAGTGCAGGTTTTTCTTTCTGCACACGTGGTCTAGGAGGGGTTGCATGCACGTCATCTCCCTTTTTTGGGGCTCCTGTGCTTAGCGTGACCCGTCATCTTTCGCCAGGGGTTACAATCAGCCTTGCAAGAGCACTAGGGTACAATTACCATCTGGTACCCAACCCCTTTGACCCCCAATTGCCCAGGACTATATTTTACTGCCACTCCCATACGCACATTAACATCAGTGCCATGGCTGGGAGGCGAGGATTCCGTAAGGGTGGCAAAGGTGGAAGAGCCACAAGTGGTGGCCGTGGTGGATCCGGTAGGGGACGTGGTCGTTACTTGCAGGGTGAGCCTGTCCCCCCATGTGTGGAGGACCAGTCAAGGGCACCCATAATCCCCCCCCTCCCGTTGAGGCTGATGTGGCTGACACCATCCATGCTCAGCCCTTGTTGGACCAGCCCATTTTGGCACCAGACCTGGCTGACTCCATGGCTGACTTCCAGGTCAGCAGGCCTATGACACGTACGCTGGTGCACGTTGATGTCACCATGCCACGTGCATCTGGGGCAGCAAGGTCATCTGCTGCACCAAGTAGGCAGGGCGGAGAGGCTGCAGGGGCAGCTGCGGCTCCATCCACCCCAGCCCTCACACACCCAGCCCGGACAGTGTCGGTCCTAGTCCATGCTGCTGATATACCCCCTGACACCATCACACTAGAGCCAATGCCTGCACCAACTCCCATGCTGAGTGTGCAATCCCACACTCCTGATACAGAGTCCACCAGGGCTCCTGCCCCTAGCGTCCAGAGCGGCGCAGGACACTCAGGATCACCACCACCTTCCAAGCGGAAGAGGAAGAGTGCTCGTCCGGCACAGGCTGATGCCCCAGACACGGCTACACAGTCCGGCCCATCCAGGAAGCCCAGCTTCACGGTTGACGAACTGAATGCACTTGTCGAGTATGTGTCCGCACATGACAACGAGATGGTCATTGTTGCAGGATCCAAGACCACACCTGCACAACGCCAGGCACACTGGCAGACCGTTGCGGACATCGTAAGTGCCCTTGGAATCGTGAGGCGCACAGCCAATGATTTCTATAAGCGCTGGAATGACCTAAAGCGCAGGGCAAAGAGTAAGCTGGCCTCAAGTCATGCCGCAACTCTAGTGACTGGAGGTGGGTCTCCAGTAATAGACATGGAACTCACTCCACATGAGTCAGTCGCTGGGACCTACGTCACGGAGGAACAGATCCAAGGCGTGGGAGATTTGGCTGATTACGAGGCATTGTCCGGTGAGTGCACATGCATGTGTGTGTCATCCATGTGCATGGTGTGTGTGAGGGCTTCTGTTTGTGTGCCAGGTGAGAGTGTGTGCGCCTGAGTCGTATGGGTCAGCCATGTGCTTCATGCAATACATCCTGCGCAGCTGCATTTGCCCATAGCTGTATCCCTTCTGCCAACAGTAGACATCTAGCCCAACTGCACGCCAGTTGCCCTTGAAGTGTCACCTTGCCACAACATTGTTGCAAAATTTTCCACTGTTCATTTAGTCAGATTTTTTACATTCCACCACTTTTACTAGGCATGTCGCAGTCCTCTAGTCACATGTCTGACATGGCTATGGTAAAGTGGAGTGACTTTGTTACCTGGATATCATTTGTTCAAACATGTCCCTGTGCAATTGGACCATTTCGGACTGGCAGCTCCAGGTGAAGAATCTGACCTGTTTGAATTAGAAAAGCTATTACATGCGGGAACTGGACAGAATGAATAGGTGCTGCCCTCCTCTCCATCTTCACTCAATAGCAATGGTACATGCCATCTGTGTGATGGCATGTGTGTTTCACCTGCCAATCACAGGCCAATGTGTGATGCCACTGCCAGGCAGCATGCAGAAAATTTGTTCATCTTCAATCTTGGTGTCATCAGTGTGTGCCATTTGCCTGCCCTTCATACGCAGTGAGGGTGCATGCATGGGAGGGTTTTAGTCATGTGGGACATGTGTCAAACAAGTACTGGTTCTCTTGCTTCTCAGCCCTCATTGTGTGCCATGGTGCTAATGCCTGTTTCTATTTCTTTGTTTTTATGTCTTTGCAGGGGAAGACGCACCTGATACTGCTGGGGTTGTGGAGATGGTGCAGACCCAGGAGGGGTCCGAAGGCCGACCAACCACCAGTGAGGGACGTGGTGTGGTGGTGGGTGAGAACCCACAAGTGCTGCAGGTCGTGCTCTCAAGGGGTGTCTCTGGCTGCACCTCCCCCGAGCTGTACTCAGGTGTTGATTCGGATGAGACCTACGTGCCGTCGCAGGTGAGTGTTCCAGGGAGGGATTCTGTTCTGTCTCACCCACCTGCACCAGGGTCAGAACCCTCAATGGGGATGTCAGTGTTGGCAGCTACGCCTTTGGTGGTTACAGATGCAGGGTCACACTCCGTGACATCTGATCCTGTTCCTGGGCCAGCAGATCAGAGGGGGAATGCAGTCCTGCAGCCTCAGGCAGTGCCGGCACAGCAAGGCGCAGTTCGCCTTGCCCCAGACAGGTGTGGTGCCAACCGACGTGGTGGCCGTACGCCACCTGGCAATACTGCATGGGAGCAATCCATTTACGGTATGGCAACCCAACAGGCAGCATCATCCGAGATGATGACTCAGGCCATGGATAGGGTGGCCACTTCCATTGTCCCCCCTGAAAGGCTGATGGAGCGACTAGAGCAGGCAACCGACTCCATCTGCCAGTCACACAGGGAGGACATGTTGGGGTCCAACAGGGACAGGCGGGCGGCACTGGCGACTCTGCAGGAGGCCATCTCCATTGAGTCCCAGGGCCACAGGGAAGCCCTGAGGCAGGAGCTCCTTCACCTCAGGACGACTCTTGTTGAGCTTGAGGCTTCTACACACCAAAGGACAGAACAGCAGCTGGAGCGTCTCACCCGTACGCTCTCAGCTGAGATGCAGGCAACGAGGGCGGAGGTCCGGGCATCCTGTGAGTTGTTGCATGGGGACCTCCGCACACTCATCCTCCAGAACCAGACCTACCACACCCGCATGCTTGCAGCCATGGAGAAGCAGACTAGGGCCTTGCGTGGGCTGCCTCCCATAGTGCAACCACCTCCCGATGCAGCTGCACAGGGTGATGATAGCGACAGCAGTGATACTCCCACAATAGGGTAGCCGTGTGGGCCATGAACCCATGGAGGTGCTTTTTTTTCCCAGGATCCACGCAGGTAGGTTCTGGTGTGCATCCTGTCCTCGGACCTCCTGGGTGGCCTCCCCAACCCCCCCGGGCCCTTCAATGGCCATTTTTATTTTATTTTTATTTTTATTTTTATTTTTGTTTTTATTTTTATTTCTTTTATTCCCAATTTTTTTGGGACGATTTGTTGGCTTCCGTGGTTCCTGTGGGCATATGCTGCATTGTGGCTGGGCACATGCAGGCTTGTAATGTATTTGGTTCAGATGCTTGGGTTTGATTCACACACACCCCTCCTGCTTCCCGTTTCCATGGGCTTGCAAAGGGTGTGCCCAAGTGACAGTGAATTACACAGTCACATTGGACTCCCATGAGCTGTGTGAGCAGTCTGTAGTCAATACTGTGTATACATTCCTAGTGCATATTGCTGTTGTGTTGTACACTGCATGTTGCATTGATGTGTAACTCATTTTCTGTGCCTACCTCCCAATTTGCAGGTCCCTTCCTCATGTCTACACAAGGACCTCTAGTCTGGAGATGTGGTCCATGTTGGCAGCAGTGCACCTACAACTCTACAGGCGCCAACACTGCACAGTTGGTAGTGGTGGGAGTGCAGGCATTTCCAGGTGGTGAGACTACTAATATTAAACATTAGTGATGTCAAGTTAATGGTAGTACGTGCTCAAGTTTGTTGTTGGTCCGCCATTACTGTGAGCATTTCACGTGTTGCAAGTTTCTAATAGGGACACTGTACATTGTGACAGTAGTGTCATGTTGTGGGGATTACTTTGTTTACCTGCAAATAGCATGACATGGCACAGTGTGTCGTGTGGCGGTGCTGGGGTTGGGTTGGCTGACATGGCACTGTCCGCTTGTTGCATTTTGCAAGTGGGTATTAATTTGAGCTGCTTGAATGTGTAACTTCACAAAACTGCATTGGTGGTGTCAGTGTGGGTAGGGATGCACACATTGTGACACTTCCAGGTGAACAATCTCAGGCTGATATGGTTTTCACGGTTCTTTCTCCAGACATTCAGGATTGAGTCATCATTGATTGTCAGATGGAATGTGCCAGGGCAGTGTGCACTCCACAGGGGTGTGATTTCTATGTGAAGTAATTAGCCACTAGCTGTGTACGGGCTGCCTCCCCCCGTGCCCTTTCACCTCCCATGCGCAGCGGCTGTGCATGTGGTTGGGGATGGGGGGGCACCACCATGTCCACGGCCAGGCCCCGGCGTGTTGCAACGTTGTGCAGGACACATGCTGCCACTATGATCCTGCACACTACTGGGGGAGCGTACAACAGCTGCCCGCCAGAACGGTCAAGGGAGCGAAAGCGTGACTTCAGCACTCCGAATGTGCTCTCCACTATGCCCCGGGTTGTAATGTGGGCAGCGTTATATCTTACCTGGGGTGGCGTGGTGGGGTTCCGAATTGGCGTCATCATGTGGGGGCTGAGAGGGTAGGCACTGTCCCCTGTGGAGGTGGTGATTGGTATCATTGGTGGGGTTGTGACCTTGCTCAGTATCTGACATGCATGCATGTGCAGTGGCATTCATACTCACCAAGCAGCCATGTATCGCCATGCCGGCCAGCTTCTAGGTCCCGGCTTAGGGTGGACATTCGGTAAATGAAGCTGTCGTGGGTTGACCCGGGATAGTTGGCATATACTGAGGTGATGATTCCCTTGGCATTACATACTACCTGCACGTTGATGGAATGCCAGTGCTTGCGGTTCCTATAGATGTGCTCAGATGCCCTGGGGGTACGTAGAGCCACATGGGTGCAGTCGATGGCACCTAGCACTTTGGGGAATCGTGCCACAGCGTAAAAATCCAGGGCGGCAGCATGCCTTTCTGCAGGGGTTCTGGGCAGGTATATGTGCCTGCGGACTGATGGGCGTGCAGTGATGATGTTCAAGACCTGGTGTAGGCAGCGTGACTGGGTGGCCTGTGATACACCACCCACAATGGCACTTGTCCGCTGAAATGATCCAGTGGCTAAGAAGTGCAGTACATTGAGGACCTTCTCCAGGGGCTGAGTGCTTGGGAGCACAGGGTGGGTGATGTGAGGTCGTCCTCCCACTCACTCACCAGGTCCAGTATGATGTGTAGTGGAAACCTGTACCTCCCATGCACCTGGTCATCAGGCATCCCGAAAAGGCTGGTTCTGGGTGTGAATATTCTGGCCCTGACTATCCTCCTCCTCCTCCTTTGGTAGGCCACGGCCACTGCTGCTAGGAACGGTATGTTCATCCTGGGTCTGAGCTAGTTATTTTGTTAGCGCGCAAATTAATGCGTTGCGCGTGTTGTAGGCGAGCGTGTGACCCACGCACCCCTGAAATCCAGTGCACAGTCCAATAGCGTGTGGAAATTGCCCGCACACCGGGATACAGGTGCGCTGACGTACTTGCGTGTGTAAGTGTCCGCGCACACCTGATATACACGTACATAGCCCAATCGCGTGTACGCGCACTTTTGTCCAATTACACGCGATGAGACTCTGACGTGCTGTCCAATTACACGCGATGAGACTCTGACGTGCTGTCCAATTCAACGCGATGAGACTCTGACGTGCTGTCCAATTACACGCGATGAGACTCTGACGTGCTGTCCAATTACACGCGATGAAACCCTGACGTGCAGTCTTTCCACGTGTGCTCTGTCATCACGTGCTGTGTGGGAAACACCCGTGCGGGTCACGTCACAGACGCGCTTACGCGCTGAGGGCCTTTGGTCCAATAGATTTGCGTATGCGTGCTAACGCGCTTACGCGCTAAGGGCCTTTCCTCGGTTTTCACGCTGACGTGCAGGATTTTCACGTGCCAAATCACTCTGTACCAAGCTGGCCACGCGTAAGCACACGGAAGACCACGCTCCTGCCCAGAAGGCCGAACTACTGCCCCCCAGAGCCCCAAGCACGCTCCCACCTGCCATCTGCTGCTGCCTGACTGCCTGCTGCCTACGTGCACTGCCATTTGCTGCCTGCACATCAGCCAGGGGTGCTGTGGCTGTGACCACCCCTGCTGGAACCGAAGACTCCCAACTGGAATTCCATCGCTCCACAGCCCAGCCCCAGGACCCAGTTGCCCACCCACTCCTGCCTCTGGGGTTGTCATGTCGGGGCAAACACCATCTGTGACCACTGACAACCCCCGGCCAGAGAGGCAGAGGGGCAACAGCTTCAGTGCCACCGAAGTTGGTGTCCTGGTGGAGCAAGTCCTGGGGCAGTATGATGCCCTCTTCGGAAGTTCCCGCGCCGACAAGGAAGGACGGACTCGGATCTGGACTGACATCGTGACTGCCATCAATGCGGAGGGGGTGGCAGTCCGGGACTTACAACATGTCAGGAAGCGCTGGGAGGACTTCAGGTCCAGGACCCTGAACAAGGCCCGGCGCCTCTTGAAGGCAGCGGATGCCAAGGGGCGCCGGGGCCACTTGTCGGAAGAACAGATGGGGGTCCTGGAACGCATATCCCCAGCGCTCCACGTCCAGGTCCTAGAGAAGCAGACCCGTCTGGAGTCGAGCGGTGAGTGTACATGCATCCTGATTGTGAGCAGTGCGTGTGGTGATCATTCGCCATTGTGCTGGTTGCACATCTGTTTGTATGGGGTCGAGTATGGGTGGGGGTGTACAGGGCCGTGGGGCTGACACATGCGAGGGCTGTAATGTGTGAGACATGGATGGTGCTTGTGTGTGTGGGCTTGCATGGCAAATGCAGTTGTGCATGCACACATGTTTGGATGAATGTGTATGTAAGTAGACATGTCCGTGATGTCAGGCATGTATGTTGTTTTCAGCTGCATGTATGAGCACTGTGTACATGTGCATGTGTGTGTATTTGACAAGGGTGCAAAAGTGATGCAACATGGATGCATGTGACAGCGGTATGTGGAAGCCTGATTGGCAGATGTGACATGGATGCCCGTCTGAACAGTGCGACACTTGGCAGAGGTGTAGACATGCATGCAAGTGTGGTGGTGTGTGTACATGTGTGGTGCACTTCCTGTGTTGCATGTGATGTCTGGCTCCCCTTTGGCTGCTGATGCTGTTGTATGTGTAGAGATGGTGGTGGCAGTTGCGATATGGCTGTGGTATGGCTCATGTGTGCCAGTTGCAATGACATGTGTGTTGGGGATTGTGATGACATGTCTGAGGTTTGCCAATGCCACTCCTGTGCAACTGTCATGCGTGTATGTGTCCATTGTACAGTGCCCTGATGCCTGTGTTTTGTTTCTCCCTGTCTGCAGCGTCAACTGATGAAGAGTGCGGAGAAGGTGCCGTGGAGCACAGCGGCGGGGATCCGACCGCCAGCCGGAGACGCAAGGCCCGGCTCCCCTCCCGTGTTGTCATCTCGTCGGGGAGTGAGGAGTCCGGTGCCGCGTCCCAGGCCGCAGCTGCCGGGGGGAGGTCCAAGAGGCGGAGGTTGCAGTTGGACTCCTCGGCAGCAGAAGGGGCAGCTGGGACCACACAGGGCCCAACGGGGGAAGATGGCACGGAGTCATCCAGGTTGGTGGGGGGTTTGGTGGAGGAGGGGGCCGCGCAAGCACCAGAGACGGGGTCTGGAGGTGGGGATCCCACTGGTGCTAGTGGTGCAGTGCAGGACCAGGGACAGGAGGCAGCACAGGCGGCCGCGGAGGTGCCTGTGTGCAATCCTGTCCCCGATCCTGTCCCTGCATCATCTTGCACCAGCAGGGATGCCTACGTCCAGACCCGTTTTCAGACAGGGGATGAGCTGACGTCAACTGGCCTTCGCCTGCCTGCGGACGTGGCCATCCAGGTCCGGGTTGAGCCTGTCCTGGCTGGTGTGGCATTGCGTCAACGGGCCATGCAAGGTGACCTGCAGTCTTTTCATGGAGAGACTGCACGTCATCTCGAATGGCTCGTTGACCACGTCAGCCTGCTGGGATAGGTCACCCAGGCCGGATTCCTCCGTCTGATGGGGCTTGCTCCGACCCCCTCCTCAACTGGACCCCCTATGCGCCAGTCGTCCTCTGTGCCATCTTCCCACCCATCAGTCACCTGGGTGCCCTGTGGAGCTGCCTCTGACGGTGCGGCCAGGCTGGTGGAGGAGGCATCCCTGCCACAGTCGGGAGTCGGAGGTCCAGCAGGGGTGGCCACATCAACAAGTGCACCCCAGCCGGCGGAGGATGTGCAGGCAGCAGGAGGCAGTGCACGGGCAGAGGCAGAGGAGCAGCAGTAGCAACATGGTGAGAGACATGCAGGCTCGGGGCTTTCGACATCGGAGGGGCAGGCATCGGCCGGAGGGCAGGGGGACCCTGGACAGAGAGTGTCTTCCGTGTGGCAGCGTTGGGCCACGCCATAGGTGCGGAGCGGTGGCGGGTGGAAGAGGCGCGGCTCACAATGGTCAGGGCGGAGAACTCCATGCGGAGGGCCCTGAGGCGGGCCGAGTGCCTTGAGGCAATCCGCAGGGGGTTGGAGGAGGACACAGAACTGGACCGCCTCCGGGACATGGAACAGGAGTTCGATGATGCCCTGGCCCGGGACACCACGGAGTGAGCCGCTGGACTAGCCCGCCGCCTTTGTATATAGTTCTTTAGTTTTAGGTTTCCTTTCTTTATTATTATGATTTGGAGTCGACGGACACTGCTCCGCTTTTTGTATATAGTTGATTTTTAGGTAGGTTTTTTAGTAGGTTTCCTTTGTTCAGTTGGGCTCATGGAGCCTTGGTAGTTTTTTATACGGACATGCATGTTTTTTTTTTCTCTTTCACATTGTAGTTTGTTTTCTTTCTTTAGCATTCTTTATTTTTTTCAATACAATTGTTTGCATACTTCACTGTGTGGTATCATCTCATTGGTTTTATGCATGTCATGTTGTGTGTTTTCCCATTCAATTGCAACCATTGTGTGTGACGGACATGGGTTCATTAGCTTCATGAACATTGGGGGTGTAACATGTGATTTCCATTTCCATGTGGGTGAATGGGTTACTTGGTAGGGCTTTTTGGCTGTGGAGGCTGTCCATTACGCACATGATTGGGGATTGTGAGCACCTGGTGGAGGCTGCCCCTGCACTGCTGGGGGGTGGGGGTGCAGGGGGACATGAGTGGGGGCCTGATGGAGGCTTCCCCTGCACTGCTGGGGGTGGGGGTGCAGGGGGACATGAGTGGGGGACTGCTGGATGCTGCCCCTGGTGACAGGGGGGTGGGGGTGGTGGGAGACATGAGTGGGGGCCTGGTGGAGGCTGCCCCTGGTGGCTGGGGGGTGGAGGTGGTGGGAGACATGAGTGGGGGGCTGGTGGAGGATGCCCCTGCACTGCTGGGGGGTGGGGGTGCAGGGGGACATGAGTAGGGGCCTGGTGGAGGCTGCCCATGGTGGCAGGGGGGTGGGGGTGGTGGGAGACATGAGTGGGGGCCTGGTGGAGGCTGCCCCTGGTGGCTGGGGGGTGGGGGTGGTGGGAGACATGAGTGGGGGCCTGGTGGAGGATGCCCCTGCACTGCTGGGGGGTGGGGGTGCAGGGGGACATGAGTGGGGGCCTGGTGGAGGCTGCCCTTGCACTGCTGGGGGGTGGGGGTGCAGGGGGACATGAGTGGGGGCCTGGTGGTGGCTGCCCATGGTGGCAGGGGGGTGGGGGTGGTGGGAGACATGAGTGGGGGGCTGGTGGAGGATGCCCCTGCACTGCTGGGGGGTGGGGGTGCAGGGGGACATGAGTAGGGGCCTGGTGGAGGCTGCCCATGGTGGCAGGGGGGTGGGGGTGGTGGGAGACATGAGTGGGGGCCTGGTGGAGGCTGCCCCTGCACTGCTGGGGGATGGGGGTGCAGGGGGACATGAGTGGGGGCCTGGTGGAGGCTGCCCCTGCACTGCTGGGGGCTGGGGGTGCAGGGGGACATGAGTGGGGGCCTGGTGGAGGCTGCCCATGGTGGCAGGGTGGTGGGGGTGGTGGGAGACATGAGTGGGGGCCTGGTGGAGGCTGCCCCTGCACTGCTGGGGGGTGGGGGTGCAGGGGGACATGAGTGGGGGCCTGGTGGAGGCTGCCCATGGTGGCAGGGGGGTGGGGGTGGTGGGAGACATGAGTGGGGGCCTGGTGGAGGCTGCCCCTGCACTGCTGGGGGGTGGGGGTGCAGGGGGACATGAGTGGGGGCCTGGTGGAGGCTGCCCCTGCACTGCTGGGGGGTGGGGGTGCAGGGGGACATGAGTGGGGGCCTGGTGGAGGCTGCCCATGGTGGCAGGGGGGTGGGGGTGGTGGGAGACATGAGTGGGGGCCTGCTGGAGGCTGCCCCTGGTGGCTGGGGGGTGGGGGTGGTGGTAGACATGAGTGGGGGCCTGGTGGAGGCTGCCCCTGCACTGCTGGGGGGTGGGGGTGCAGGGGGACATGAGTGGGGGCCTGGTGGAGGCTGCCCCTGCACTGCTGGGGGTGGGGGTGCAGGGGGACATGAGTGGGGGCCTACTGGAGGCTGCCCCTGGTGGCTGGGGGGTGGGGATGGTGGGAGACATGAGTGGGGGCCTGGTGGAGGCTACCCCTGCACTACTGGGGGGTGGGGGTGCAGGGGGACATGAGTGGGGGCCTGGTGGAGGCTGCCCTTGCACTGCTGGGGGGTGGGGGTGCAGGGGGACATGAGTGGGGGCCTGGTGGAGGCTGCCCATGGTGGCAGAGGGGTGGGCGTGGTGGGAGACATGAGTGGGGGCCTGCTGGAGGCTGCCCCTGGTGGCTGGGGGGTGGGGGTGGTGGGAGACATGAGTGGGGGCCTGGTGGAGGCTGCCCCTGCACTGCTGGGGGGTGGGGGTGCAGGGGGACATGAGTGGGGGCCTGGTGGAGGCTGCCCCTGCACTGCTGGGGGGTGGGGGTGGTGGTAGACATGCATTGTTGATCAGTAGTGCAAGGTGACATGTGGGTTGGCTGGGGGGCATGCCCATGGTGAATGGGCTGCCTGCGGGACATGGGCAGGGGTGCAGGGTAGTCCCCCGTGGTGTGGGCTGGCTGCAGGGTCCGTGGAGGTTGTGGAGCGTACACCTGGGAGGGCCCACACGGCCAATTCACGTTTGGTACTCCCCAGAACCCCTGAAATACGCATACCCTGCTGAAATCGCGTGTGGAACTTCCCGCGCACCCCTGAAATACACGTACCCTGCTGAAATCGCGTGTGTAACTTCCCGCGCACCCCTGAAATACACATATCTTGCTGGAATCGCGTGTGTAACTTCCCGCGCACCCCTGAAATACATGTACCCTGCTCGCACTGGCCCAATCGTGTGTGGAACTGCCCGCGCACCCCTGAAATACACGTACCCTGCTGAAACCGCGTGTGTAACTTCCCGCGCACCCCTGAAATGCACGTACACTGCTCGCACTGGGCCAATCGTGTGTGGAACTTCCCGCGCAACCCTGAAATACACGTACCCTGCTCGCACTGGGCCAATCGTGTGTGGAACTTCCAGCGCACCCCTGAAATACACATACCTTGCTGGAATCGCGTGTGTAACTTCCCGCGCACCCCTGAAATGCACGTACCCTGCTCGCACTGGGCCAATCGTGTGTGGAACTTCCCGCGCACCCCTAAATACACGTACCCTGCTGAAATCGTGTGTGTAACTTCCCGCGCACCCCTGCAATACACATACCTTGCTGGAATTGCGTGTGTAACTTCCCGCGCACCCCTGAAATACACGTACCCTGCTCGCACTGGGCCAATCGTGTGTGGAACTTCCCGCGCACCCCTGAAATACACGTACTCTGCTGAAATCGCGTGTGTGACTTCCCGGCACCACTGAAATACACATACCTTGCTGGAATCGCGTGTGTAACTTCCCGTGCACCACTGAAATACACGTACCCTGCTCGCACTAGCCCAATCGTGTGTGGAACTTCCCGCGCACCCCTGAAATACACGTACCCTGCTGAAATCGCGTGTGAGACTTCCCGCGCACCCCGGTATACACGCACACATATTTTTTGTCAGCGGGTGTCCATGTTTGTGGGTACCCCTTTGCACGTCATTTGTCCTGGAGGGCCACAGTATAGGACATTCATCATGGCAGTATATAGGTGCTATTTGTTGGCGCACCTTTTGGCGCACATTTCTTACAGCCGCAGAGACGCTACCGCCTGCTTTCTTGTGGCGGTCGTGTTTGTGCCTGTGCGCTGGTTTGAGCGTGCGCTTTTTTCCCCTATTCTATTCCATGAATACGTGTTGTAGGCGAGCGTGTGGGCGTTCCGTGCACTTGTGCCCTGTACTTCCCCCGTGACGCCCACGTTTTGGCAAGTTGTTCCCCATTCCGAGTGCTACGCCCGTGTTCCGCCTACTTTTGTTGCGTGCGCCGCGCTATGTGCGAATTTCGCTGTGGCCTGTGCGATTTTCGCTCTGACCTGGCGCACGCTGTTAGATGGCCTGTGCGCCAACGTGCGCCGCGCACTTTTTTATCGCACATCCGCTGGTTTTCTCGCGCACGGCCTTCCATGAATCGATGTGCGCTGCTTTTGGTGCGATTTTCGCACTTGCACTGCGATTTTCGCTATTCCACTGCGATTCGCACGTTTTTGCCCACTTGCGCCGCGCTAATTATTCCATGAATCGGCCTCTTAACCTTTACTTCCCTGCAAAAAGATTTTCCTTCCTTCTGTTGCGTAAATACCATTTCCTTGAAGGCATTTTTGATCTATACTGCAGAAGAAAAGAGAAAACATAATACTTAAACTTCAAAACCAATGTACATACATGTGAAGTATTGAATATACAATCATTGTGATATACACAGACACAAGCCGTGATTAACAACACAATAAAAGTAATTTCGGTACTGGTAATTGGATACTGTTTAGGACCTACTAGCTGTTAGCTATAATTACCACCTAAAACAAAAACGTACACAAATCCATGATTCCTAGTTTTCACTCTTAAGTAATCATTTAATGCTGACTGTAGGAAAGTATCTCCTGCAACATTGGTATGAGGCAGATATATAAAATGTGATACATAGCTAAGGCACACTGGTCATTCACACCCACTATTTATGACCTTTCTGGTAAGTCTTTCCACTCAATGCTTCTTCCATTAAAAATGCATCAAGGGCTTACTGTTCTCACTCAATATATATTCTTGTAAGTAATATGTAACAAAGTGAGTTGATGTTGACACACCCAAACAAAAGCCTCCTTCACCAATGCTTTAGTATATTCCGTTTGCACAACAGCTCAGATTCAAGCTTTGTTATGACAGAGAGAAAAACTATAGTTGTAGTTGCATTCAGAATACCAGATGAAAAGGATTAGCATTCTTATGTACAATATAAACGCCCTGCAACGTACACCTTTCAGTATGTTGTGACCTAAAACTCCCATAATCCCTACACTTTCACTGTAGAAGCTAGAGCAGATTTAAATTGTACAGCAAAATATATGAATACACCAGATTACAGAATCCAACATGTTTGTATTGCACTGTCTTCCTATTGTATATCCTTGGAGTGACCTTCACCTTATGTCATGAAGACCTCAGGAAGGAGAAACAGCTTGTAGTCTTTTCATAAGAACAAATGTGCTAATGATACCAACCTACCATAAATAAGAACAATCAATATGAATGCTATCAGGTTTAGCTTTTCAGTATGCATGCAACATTTATTGTTCAGGTACAGCTCTTGTCATATAAAGTGACCATTGATGTTAGCACCTTTGGAATTGTCCAAGTATCTCAGCATATAATATCAGTGGTTTGCACATTTCTAATGGTTCTACATTTTCCAAAGCCATTACCTTTGCCAATGTGTAAACATTATGGAGATCCCTATAGCTTCCACCTAGTTTATGCTGCAGCAGAAAGCAGGCTCCCCCACAGCAATCCATTCTATATGATCCATGCCATGCAAGCACTACAGCAAATGTGCACAATTATAATTAAACATTTCCTGGGCAATTTCTATATTGAGTAGGGTATTGGGAACATTGATTACCATGTGCACATACTAACAACTGTTCAGAATTGCAAATACCTCTTTCCCGATATGCAATCATGTTTGTAACAGTTATATTTCTACTGTGAGTGCTGTTTATCATGCAAGCATTTTAAACAGTGTTCACAATAAATAAAAATAACCAGGCTATCATATCAGAATGGCAAGTAGCATTTAATCATTTTACATTGTAGAATGCAAATGGGAAACTAAACCACAGTGCACATGCATATACATTGACTTTTGGCCTGCTCATTTAACCGCCACAACACAAATTACCAAATGTCTGAACAAGAACCTTAGAAATTCTCGCTATTAGCATATCAGGTCCCCAAAACTAATATTCACTGTAGAAATACCCTCAGCAGGATGCCAATACTTTCCATTTATGCCACACCGCTCTGTCAATAATTTCTATGGCAAAGAGGAAACATAAAACAGTAATTCCATTTACAGTAATCCATTCATCTGTACTACGCAAATAATACAGTATGTGTGCCAAAATGTATTAGCATTGTTGCTCACAACTTAAAGACACTGCAACCTGCAGGTTTTCATATTTTCTAAACTACACTATCCATAACACCTCACCATTCACTATGTCTGCTAAAGATGTCAAAAATTGTACACCAAAACATCTGACAGGAAATACTTGCACAACCCTGAAACCCTTAATTAGATTGCTGTAATGCATTATTATTATACACACTTGGAGTGACCTGTGCCATATTTCATACATACCTCAGGACGTACTAATCCCACATGCTCTTTTCGTAACATAAGGTGTGCTAATGATAGTAACCTAGCAACAACAGAATGGAAGCATTACACATTACACCACTTTTGAATTATCAGTGACCATGGCAAATGCATTTCTCAAGCATGATAGGAATGTGCACAATTATAATTAAACCTTTGCTGACAGATTTCTATATTGTGCAGGGTTTAATTCATTGTGGAAACATTGCTTACCATGCACACATGATGACAACTGTTCAGAATTACAAATACATATTTCCCAATATGCAATAATGTCTACAATATTTATATTTCTACTGTGAGTGCTGTTGAACATGTACGAATGCCAAACAGTGTTCATAATAAAAGAATAAACTGGCTATGACATCAGCACGCCAGCTAGCATTTACTCACTTTGTTGTTTGTTTGTTTGTTTGTTTGTTTATTCATTTGTTAAGCGCACCAGACTCGTGAGCAAAAGGGCGCAGTAATATGGAGGTGCAAGACTTGGTTAGTTCCGTATACACAGGTGACAATATTTACATAATAGCAAGATATACCGTTTTTTTTACATGAATACAGGATATATACAATGTACAAAATAGGACGAAGAAAGAATAACCAATGAGATTAAATAAATGATCAGTAGGCACTGTACAGAGGATAAATGTACAACGTGGGGCCGTTTGTAAGATACTAGGCTCCCGAGTGGATCACAATGCGCAAAGGTCTTCAGAGATTAATGCAGAAGTCAAAATTAGTATGGCAGTCCGCTGTTACTGCAGGATGACCAAGTCACTAAGGAAGTGGGCAAGTCCTCTAAGAGTGGTGGGAGACTAAGGACCCATAGCAGTGATATGTTTTATTAAACTTTTCCTGAAATGTAGGTAAGGTTGGTCTGCTCTCAGCTCCTGAGGCAGTGAGTTCCAGCTTTTCGCTGCCCTAACAGTAAAGCTGTTACCCCCAATGGTGGTGAGCTTGTATTTTGGAATAGTCAGACAATTAGTATTCTCAGTTCTAGTAGGTCTGAGAGAAGTTCTTCTCTGGAGTTTATCTATGAGGTAGCTGGGGGCTGCGTTGTTAAGGGCTTTATGTGTCAAGGAAAGCGTTTTTAGTAGTATTTTGTTAGATGTGGATAGCCATTTATGTTGACGTCTCAAGGAAGAGGTGCGAGTTTTCTTATTTATGCCTAAGGCTGCTCTTAGGGCGTTATTCTGTAGTGTTTGGAGCTTTTGAATGGTAGATTTGTTGGCACCACTGTAGAGGGCATTGCAGTAGTCTATTCTGGAGAGTATTAGAGCTCTAGCCAGGATCAGACAACTATTGTCCGAGAGGAACGATTTACCAGCTCTGAGTAATTTGCAGGTGTAAGCCGTGGCAGAGGTAAGGGATTTGACCTGTTTATTAAAGGACAGTGTGGAGTCCAAGTAGAATCCAAGGGTTTTTACTTACTTGGAGACTTTAATGGTGTTGCTGTCAATATTGAATGATGAGAATTCTTGGCCTAATTTTTTGATATTAGCCTGCGAACCCAGAATTATAAGTTCAGTCTTATCATCGTTCAAGCACAGGCCATGAGTGGCCATCCATTCTTGGATGATAAGGTAAACTTTGTTCACTAAACCCATGTCCGTACCGTAATCCCCAGAAAGTGGGAGGAGAATCTGAGTATCATCTGCATAGCTAGTGTAGGTGATATCCAGCTGGTCCAGATCGTCGAACAGTGGCTTAGTGAAGATGTTGTAAAGGGTAGGCGAGACGCAGGACCCTTGGGGAACACCGTATAGGATGGGTGTGGGGTCGGCAGCTGCTGAGGGGGAGAAGACTCTCATGGTTCTCTCACTCAGGAAGGACTCAATCCATTTGATGGCACCCGTGGAGAAGTGAGCTGCAGAATCAAGATGCCGGCATAAGACCTTGTGGTTGACCAGATCAAATGCGGCAGAGAGGTCAAGTAGGAGCAAGAGTACTGTTCTTCCTTTGTCTCTCAACTCGTCTATTTGGGACTTTAGGTTCATTAGAGCTGTCTCTGTTCCGTGTAGAGGACGGAAATCAGATTGTCTGTTGCCTAGAAGTTTATGCAATTCCAAGTGTTTTTGAATTTGAATGTAAGCGGCTTTATCCAATATTTTTAGTAGAAATGGGACCGTGTTAATGGGCCGGTAGTTCGTGGGAATATGAGGATCTAGTGTCTGTTTCTTGAGGAGGGGTAGCACCCAGGATTGTTTGAGGTTAGCAGGTATGGTACCTGTAGCAAATGAGGCATTTATCAGTTTAGTTATGAATGGGGAGAGTTCTCTGGCAGCATCTTTTATTAGCTGTGCTGGGCAAATATCGCCTTTACAGTTAGAGGGCTTCAAAGATAGGATGATTTTTTCTACCTCTAGGGTAGACATTTTAGAAAAATGGAAGTTAGTATTGTGAGCCGATGGTGACTCGTTAGGCAGGAGAGTGTTGGGCGAGTGCAGTAAGTTCAGAACTTCTTTTTTTTGCTGAATTTTATTCTGGAGTGTGTCAATTTTATTCGCTAAGGCATGTTGGATGTCTGTACACCAGGATTTGTCCTTAGTGCAGACATCAGGAATAATAATTGGGGACTCTAATTCTTTGAGTATGCAAAAGAGTTCTTTCATACTTGAATTCGAGTTAGCAATACGCTTGTCGTATGAATTGTGTTTTGCCTGGCAGATTTCCTTCTTGTAGTGTGAGGAAAGTGAGGTTAATTTGGCTTTGTTCTCACTAGAAGGGCAAAGTCTCCAATTAGTTTCACTTTTATTCTTTAGGGTGCGGAGGTCTTTAAGTTGTGGAGTGAACCATTTGTTTAAGTGGGCTATTGGTTTGCTAGGCCTTAGTTTGATAGGGGCAATTTTATCCAGTGTGGTGAGCATAATGTTGTTAAATTCCTGAACTAGGCTACTAGGGTCAAGATTTTCAGGTAGTGTGTTAAGTGTGGGCAGAATGGCAGAGATAACTTTCTCTACCGTGATACTTTTTTTACTTCTGGTTGAGCATGGTGGCGCTAGTGGTTGAGCCAGTGGAGTAGGTCTTATAGTGGATAGGTGGAAGGAGATCAGAAAGTGGTCTGTCCATGCTAATGGCAGGATAGATGAAATAGTGGCTGAGCAATTAAGGTCCACTATCCAGTCCGAAATTCTCCCTTTAAGGTGGGTAGGTTTATTGACTTTTTGGGTGAGGCCTAGTGCTTTGATTGTATTGGCTATTTTAGATGCGTTTTTATCCATTTGGTCATTAAAGCCTAGGTTAAAGTCACCTAATAGGAGTAGTTGCGTGGTAGGTTTAAGGTTATTCATAATTATATTATGCAGGTCTTCCTCAAAGGTACCAAGAGGGCCAGTTGGTCTATATATAAGGTGTATAGTAAGGGATTGCGAGTTATTTATCTGAATTTTGGCAGTGAGTGTTTCACATGATTGTGATAGATGGGTAGGGACTAGTCTGAGGCCAAGTGCAGTTTTAGAGATAATAGCAATACCGTCACCTCGGGCATTATCACGGTCTTGTCTGACTATGGTGTAGCCATCAGGGATAGCTAGCATAAGAGCAGGTCCTGCTGCATTATGGAGCCAAGTTTCTGTAAATGCGAGGAAATCCACGTTCCCTTCAATGATTAAGTCGGCAATATCGGTGGCGTGTGCGACTAGAGATCTTGCATAGAGAAGCGCTCCTTTGAGAGGGGGGGGGGCCTCAGGTGTTTTGTTGACTCGGGTAAGTTTGTCAGAGGTATTGCAGACTTTAGGCTTATGGTTATTGAACTGAGGGGTATTTGCGTTCAAGATGGACATTGGAAGAGGCAACGTAGAGTGGCTAGGTGGTTGTAGGTTAAGTTTGTAATTAGTTTTGAGGTTGGTGGCCGGAAGGGCTCTTCTCAGTGGTTCATATAATTTAGCTAGTCTGCCGCGAAGTCTCTTATTTCTATTGGAAGTGCCGCATGGTAAGGAGGTGTAGGGTTTTGTCTCTTGGGCCTTGTAAAGTATGGAGAGATTTGGTTGCACAATATTTGCAGGGGTTAGTAGGCTAAGGTCTAAGGTAGGTACTGGTGACTGGCCAGTGTATTCTTGGTTGCTAGAGTCTACCTGTATGGCAGTAGCCATGGTACAGAACAGTATTGCTAAGTTTAGCATCCTTCCAATTCCAGTGTCAGGATGGTGTAATGCCGGAGGTAGGGGATTCCGTTACCGCTAGATGGAGCAGATAACTGGGTAGAACTGGGGAGTGTCTAACGTGATATGGTTAGCAACATTAGGCAAGGCATAGCATGAGGCACGTTAATGTTAACTAGTGATCATAAGATACAGCACAGTCAAGATGTGGTCTACTAGTAACCATATGGCACAACACAGTCAAGATGTGGTCTACTAGTGACCATAAGGCACAACACAGTCAAAATGTGGTCTACTAGTGACCATAGGCACAACACAATCAAATATGGTCAGTTAGCGTCCATGACCATACAAATATTGGGCTCTATAGATAAACAAGCACTTGCCACAGGTGTAAGCGGGCAGGTAAGGAGTGAGGCAGCATAAAAGGGAGAGATGTAGCAGATTGAGTGTTACATTTTGCATCTTAGCAAGCAAAGGCCAGGTAGCCTACAATCTGTTGCTAGAGCGCCTATATTCAATGTCACGATCGGGCACTTAAGAACAGAAATCACAGAGTGATTACCAGGAGCGTATTATGCTAACTGATGGCCTGCTAAGGAACGAGGGTGCAACAGTACAATGCAATACAATGGCACAATAGTCGCTAAACGACAGTAAGGCGCTACACGTAGCACAGTGGACCGTGAGCATCTGTGTTAATAGGGTTCCATTGAGGGCATGTACAGCAGTCAAATGGCTCAGGCAGATACAATTTAGCAGTTTACACATAAGGCAATATGTTGGGTATGGCGGAATGACGGTTTACTCACATGGACAGATGGATATGCGGATGCGTTTTAGCACTAGATCGCCAGTGGCGCCTCGTTAGTAGATGCAGGATACAATGTAGGGCCCGGACAGTTATGCAGACGGGGTAAAGATTGTTCAGGAGCCTTCTCTTGCCTGAGCTGTGGAGGGGCAGCCTCTGTGGCCCAGGCTCAGAGTGCTCAGAACAGGCGCAGGAACAGGCCTTTTCCCTCAGGGCCTTCTCCTGAATGGGCCGGCTTCCGCCTGCCGGCAGGTGTTTCTGGGACTGAAGCGGTGGCGTTGCCTAGCAACCGGCACAAGCCTCGCTTTCGCTTTCTACACTTTACACTGTAGAATGCAAATGTGAATTCTAACCCACACTGCCACTGCATATACACTGACATTTGGCATGCTATTTAACTCATGCAGTGCAAATTCAAACATATGGCAACAAGGACTTTAGAAATACTGAATATTACCACATTAGGTCCCCAAATGTAATATTCACACGAGAAAACTGTTGAAGAACTATTCAATTACTTCAATGTAAGCCATACCATACTATCAATCATTTCTATGGCAAAGAGGATAAATAACTACTTCCATTTAGAGTGCGCCCTTAATCCGAGCCACACAAATTATCCAGCATGTGTGCTGAAATGTATTATTAGCATTGTTACCCAGAACTTAAAGACACTGCAGCCTGCAGATTTTCATATATTCTAAACTACAAAACCCATAATCCACCAACATTCACTATAGCTGTTAGAAATTGTACCCCAAAGCATCTGAAAGGACAGAATTGCATAACCCTGAACATCTTCATTAGATTGCTGTAATGCATTCTTATCATATACACTTTAAGCGACCTGCACCTTATGTTATACACGCCTCAGCGCCTACTAATCTCACTTTTTTGGTAACAAAGTGTGCTAATGATAGTAACCTAGCACTAACATAAAGGAAGCCTTACGAATTCCAAAACCTTTGAATTATCAGTAGCAATGCAAATGCATTTCTCAATCTAATTTTGCATGATTAACGACCATCCATGTTGATACAGAAATGCTCTTTGTAGAATCACACTTACTGCACACTACACTTTGAAAGAAATCACATTTTTAACTTTCAATACTTGAAGTTCTTTTTTTACACAAGTGAATCGAAACACTCCCTGTAATCTGTAACTAAAAAAAAAAAGGTAACACTCACTGTCAACTGCTCTAAAAGATCCACAGATTCTCACATGAGCCAAGCATGGACCATCAGCACAGCAGAGTGTCTGCAAGCGGAATAATGGTTGAAAATAAAATGGTGCATATGAAACTTTTCAGAAAACAATGGCAATGAAAGAGGACTAAACATTCCAATTTCAAAAAATGGCTGACACATTTTCACTTCAACCTATCACATACAAGAAATCAATGAAAACAATCAAACCTACCAATTACCATGCCCCACATCAACTAATAAATGAATTACAAATAAGCATGCATTTTCAAGAAAACAGTGACATAGTGCACACATGATGGCTGGAGGTAAAACTTTGTGTTTGGTAGGAGAGTCCTGGTGGTTTTGAATGAGGTTTTATTGTAAAAGCCTACATACTGACAGTGACTTGAATGTATCATATTTTAGAATTAAATGGTTTGGAATGTGAGGAATGTGATGGTGCCACATTTGTCCCTAGATTGTTGAGTCTGAGAAGCAAAGAGAAGCCAGATGTCATGCGTATTCATTGCTTAGGTAATGCTTTGGGGAATTTACAAGGCATGTCTCTGAATCTCTGAATTTGATTATAAAACAACATGGAACTCTTCCATCACACCACCTTCATTTTTTCTAAATTAACTCTGCTGCAAAAATGGAAGTGGACCACCAAATGTAATTCCAAAATTGAGAAATCATGATGAAATGTAAATAAAGTAGTTTCTGCTTTTATCAGAGATCACACATATATGTGGATATCCAAAAACAACATTCAGTTTTGGATGTCTAATCTTTAAAGAGATAATGATGAAGGAAATGCACTCTTTCTTGAGAACTATTAATCAGCAATCCAACTATGTAGAAAAATGGCAATCAATGAACCCAAAACAGTCCTTTTAAATGTATTACCCAAATTGGTAGTTTTTAATTGACCGAATAGTACAAATGGCTGAATTCGGCCAGTACCATTTAGTCGTTTGGAAACTATCAATTTGTATAATCCCTACCAAATATGGGGAGCGGGTGTTGTGGGGGACAAAAAAATAAAAAAATAAAAAAATAAAAGCAGAACCAGCGGAAGTGGATCTGCCCCACGTAGGAGGGACGGGTCCGACGCTGCAGTGTCAGATCATGCCTCGATGGCGAAAAGGCAAGTAGGAGTGGGTGCGAGCAGTGTCTGGGAGTGGGTCCCTAGTTTAAATTGGGGCAGTTTGGGCAGGGGCAAACGTTGCTTTGCAGACAAATTTACCAATGTCAATTCGGCGACACAAACAAATGTGCCACAGCCAAAATGAATACATCCATTTTAAAGACTACTAATTACACACACATACACAAATATATATTCACTGACAAAACTTTAGTAAAGTTGCTGTTAAGTTGAGCAGATTTAACACATCAGACCCTTGAAATTCAGTGGATGTGGGAATACATGACTGGATTAACCTGACACGCTCCCATTAACGACCCGCATAATGCTAGGTCCCCCATAATGCCATTTGGTATGCTATTGTGAATCCCTTTTCTTATACTATGCATGTGCTCATGGACTTTGCAAAGGGAACATGCCGAGTTGACTGGTCATGAGTTCCCACATACACTGAATTTCAAGAGATTTGTTGCAGCAAATCTGCTCACTTAACTGCACCATAACTAACGTTTTTTCACTACATTTCTAGGGTTTTGTTATACCATAGTTTTTTAGGGGTCAGTAGCTATGGTCTTCGGCCGTGTTCACTGTATATGTTTCCCCATAATTTTTCTTTTGGACCCACTATTTGGCCACAGCCTTTGGCTGTGACCACTATACATGTCTTTTGGGCCCCCTTACTAGGATCTTTGGCCCTGGCCAGTGAGCATGGCCTTTGCCATGTCCACTGTATATTTTAACACACTACTGGGCCACTAGCCACAGCCTTTGGCCATGGCCTGTGGCCACGGCCTTTGGCTGTGTCCACTGTACATGTTTGCCCAATATGTGTCTTTTGGACTCACTAGGTTACCACAGCCTTTGGCCGTGGCCACTATACATGTCTTTTGAGAGCATAAGCTGGAGCCTTTGGCCCGGGTCAGTGAGCACGGCCCTCGGTCTTGTCCACTGTATATTTTAAAATACTACCAGGCTACTAACCATGCCCTTCGCCCATGGTCAAAGGCTGTGTACACTGTACATGTTCCCCCAATATTTTTCTGTTGGGCGACTATACATGTCCTTTGGTGCCACTAGTCAGGGTTTTTTGGCCCTGGGTAGTGAGCAGAAACTTTGGCCGTGCCTACTGTATATTTTAAAACACTACGACCAGCTAGCCATGGCCTTCGGCCATGCCCACTGTACCTGTTCCCCAATATGTTTCTTCTGGACCCAGTAGGTGGCCACTATACATGTCTTTCAGGCCTTGCCCATCAGCACGGCCAACTGTATATTTTAAAAAACCACTGTAGCTGTAACATTTCATTTTGTTTGCATTATTCACATTTTTTAACTCTCTATTTTTTCCTATAACCACAGTTATAGGGGCAATGTATTACAAATAACCACGGCTATCTATATTTACTGCCAAACAACCGCGGCTATCCATAAAAAGTGCGCAAAATCTAAAACATGTCGCTGCCTTTCCAGGCCCTCACCAAGTGCCCCCCTTCTCCTAGTGTGCACTCCCACTCCCCGTAGGTCCTCTTTCCCTCCATAGTCCTCTCCTGTTCCCCCAACAATAATCATTTTGTGTGACACACTTTAATTCCAGATCATATGTTCTTTTATAAACGTGGTTATCCCACTGAATAGCCACAGTTATGCGAAAACATTCAAACTCTGAACTTGGTCTCCAGCACCCCCCACAACTCCCCAATTTCACATGGTGTCCACCTCCCCACCTCTACTCTGGTCCCATTGCATCCTTTTCCCCCCTCCAAATGGCATTTTTTCCACTTTTCATTTTCAGCTTGCTGCAGTTATTTCTGTAATAACCGCGGTTATCTCTCACATCGAACAAAAAACAATGGCAGATTTTCATTTCTGATATGCTTCTTTCCTGCAAATCACCATGGGAGATATAGCTATCATTTTGAGATAATGGAGCACCCACTTCACCGTCAAATATTTAAAAACCACTGGATGCAATAACCCCAGAACCCTCCCGAAAATCGAGTTATGCTTCGTGCCCAAGTTATCTTATACCTGGTCCAATTTCATCCAGTGGTTTTTGCTATCAACTGTGCAGACATTAGGACTTTTTTCTCTATGGGAAAATGAATGGGCAGTAGGTCGAAACAGTTTGTTTAACTTTCTTAATAACTTTCTCATTTTTAACAGATCTTTCCCAAAATGTCTAGTCTGGAGGAGGCGGGGGGAGGAGTGTTGGGTGGAGGGGCCATTCGGGGCATTAGGGTGGGCATGATAAATCTATTGCTAAATCCGTCATACATGTCAAAATGTATGAGCAATTCAATTTTCGGGTTTCCTATGTAGCTCGATACTCAACTTAACTATATTGCGGCGACTGCTGCACTATAATAAATATGCAAAGCAAAACTTTTGTTTTACTATTACTGCATAACTGTATCTATACCGTGGCTCTATGAAAAATAATCACACCACACACTGCATTTTGCAATATGATTAAATACTTTCTATAGGTGGCTCTTAAAAGAGCTGTGTTCTTATATCAAAATTATACCCAAAATGCGTATTTTAGTGAGAGAACCCCTCTCCTATAATTCTACTACTGCATTCCTTCAAATAATTGTAAAAACTACCAACATTTCTCTGTGCTCTTCCCTTAGAAGAATTATTAATTTGTTTTGCCAAAAAGAAAATATCATGTGCTCCCAGTCAAAAATATCTGTACACAGCTTGAACACATACCTCTTTCTTCAAATTCTCGGTCTACAGTGATGTTGTAAAACCAGACAAATGTAGGTAGCCAATGCTTTTCATAAAGATGACATATTTTAACCTATATCTTTCACATCACTGTTAGGTCCATTCTCAAAAATTTGAAAATCCTCTACAATCTTCTGAGCAATCAGATTTATCACTTGACAACCCAGTGAACGAGTTGTCAGAATCAGTTTCTGAAAATGCAATTAAAAACTGGATGTCATCGCATTTTCTCTCTCTTAATACTGGCAAGGCAATACTGACAAGACTGAAGTCCTATTTTTCCCTTCTAACACACTTCCTCCTCCCTCTCCCCCTCCTTCTATTCATTTTCCCCCATATGATCTTCCTATTTCCACTGAAGCCCGGAATCTAGGAATCTACTTTGACTCTTCCCTTTCCTTTAGTTACAATATTTCCCTTACTACTCGCTCATGTCGCTATCACCTCTTTAATATCCGTAAAGTCAGTTCCTCTCTCACTTTCCATGCTACCAAACTTTTAATCTCTTCCCTCATCTTTTCTCACCTCTTCTACTGTTCTTCTCTCTTTTTTTCGGTCTCCCCTCTTCCCATCTCGCCCCCCTAAATCCCTCTACCACTCTGCCATCCATACCTTCTGTCTTCTCTCGCCCCATGATTCCATCTCCAATTCACTTTCCAACCTAGTCTGGCTTCCCTTCCACTCCCAACTTAAATTTCACTTCCTTTGTCTCATCTTTAAATCTTTTCATGACCTTACCCCTCCTTACCTCTCCTCTCTTCTCTCCTTCCATCGCTCCTTTCGCTCCCTGCACTCTGCTGATCTCTTTTTACTCTCTGTTCCCCCACCCCCTTGTGCCTCTTCTCATTTCCGTTCCTTCCAGCTCCTTGCCACCCTACATTGGAATTCCCTACCTTTCACTATCCGCTCCATGTCCACCTATTCCTCCTTCTGTTCCTTCTTAAAATCACACCTTCTTCACCCCCACCCCGACTCCTCTCTCCTTCCTCCTCTTCTTTCTCCTCCCCACACCAACCTCCCGTTCCTTTATTGTTCCCTGTCTGCCCTTTGATCTCCACCCTCCCTACTACTCTCCTTACTCCCTTTTCCCTTTCCCTTTTCTTCCTTCTCAAATGCAAATTGTTCCACATGCTGCTTTTCTGGTTTGATTCATGTATTTTTGATTGCTTCTATGTTCCATGTTTGATGTTTTCTTGTTGTTGAACTGTAAAGCGCTTTGGAGTAAAGCGCTATATAAACAATAAATAAAATACAAATACAAACAACACCAGGCCACACCACAATCAATAATTGCCAACCCATAACTCATTTAAATCAGTAAAAAGAAGATTTTCTCCTTTTGACCTGCTTTTTGGGGGGGTTTCACGGTTCATTACTGCAGCTATGATAGAGGTGCTCCCATTGGCTGGAAGGATAACCACGGCTACACCCAAACCATTATAGCAGTGGCTATTAAACCACGAAAGAAACACACAACGTCCATTGGTTCAGCCATAACCACGGCTTTATCAGGTGTGATATGCACGCAGCTACTCTGACAGTCTGAAACAAACTTTAAAATTACACTTTCCAAACAAACAACCACAGGCCACACCACAATCAAACATTGTCAACTCATTAAACTTTTTTTTTAAAATTGCTCTGTTCATAATCGCAGCTATGAGAGACAAGGTGACATTGGCTTGCTAGATAATTGCGGATACGTGCTTGTCGAACCACAAGTGTGATTCATGCAGCTGGCAAAACAAATATGATTTTCTCATAGATGGAGTATTCCCGTGGCCACACAGCCTTTTTTAGACAAACACTTAAAAATGGCTTTTTGTAATACAGCAACCATAGGCCACACCAGAATCAATCATTTCGGAGCCATTGACATGTGGGAATAGCTGAAATCATTCAATATCACATCTTTTTTTTAGTGTATATGTCCCTTAACCGTGGTTATGAAACCATGCCCACCGCATGAACACATGGCGCCTTCCGTGGCTCCACAACATGGGTCCTGATTGGTTCTCTGTCATAACCATAGTTACTCCACCACACCCACAGGACATTTGTATGACTCTCTCATTGCTTTTTTGTCTTTCCCAAAGGCACTTATCACTCCTGTGAAAAAAAGCTCTTTCCAGACATAAAACTCATGTTTCCTATCTCTTTTTACCTACCATTACTCCTTAACCTCTCTGCCTTGTCTTGTCAGCTTTGACTATTATCTATTCTTTATTTTAGCTTTTTTAATTGTGTACTATTACTTTCAGGTGGTATTGTGTTTTTGTTTAATCCCTTTTTTCACTGTATACATGTTTCTCCCATTCCTGTATTTACCAAAATGTCATGACACATTGACAGCAGTGACGACGACAAACAAGAGGTCTTCGTCCTTCTGCAAGACAAGGATGTCTTCTAGCTCGGCACTGCCTCACCCCCGGCATGAAGGCGTGCAGCATATTGATGGCCTCCAACAGCTAGAGATACTTACTGGTGCCAGAGAACCACAGCATAAATCCAACATGCCATCCCATAGCCTGGGCACCTCAACTTCATTCAGCACCTGGTGAGGGTCCACTGGGATGAGGTGAACAAGCCCTACTGGCAGGCCCACTACAAGCAAAATGCGAATGCCCATTGACCCCAAACAGCATTATGGGTGGACAGTGCTGGATCCACCTCCTCACCTGCAGCACCACCAGCTCCAGCCACATCATCTCAACCAACATCTGGGGCCACAGTTGCCACACCTTCCACCATTGGGGCAACGGCAGCCATACCACCTGTGACCCAACATGCTGTAATTCCTCCAGCAGTGAACCTGAGTGAGTGCATAATCTTCTGCCTCATATGCCACAACAGGATTTCTGTGGGAGGTACTACCACAGATGAATGGGACGTTGCAATTTAAAACCTCTAGCAACACTGCCACCACTAGTATTTTTTTAAATGGCAATTTCACCCTTTTTTAAACAAAAAAAAACAAAAAATGAAAAAAGATCCCCCAAAATATGTGTTCCCTTTTTTGTTCCCCTTGTTACATGTTAAAAGTGTATTGTACCCCAAGTATCCCCTCCGATCCTCAAAGGTTCTTGTCAGAACCACCTGTCAAGTGATAAAAAAATAGAAAACAAGAATATACAGACTTTATAAATGGATTAATAAAAAGCTTATATGATCCATTGTATATAATATGTGTCATATGTGTCAGTAGAAACCTATATATGCACTTATTTTCCAATAATCGCACTGGGACAAAATGCATAATTTCATAACAGCGTTTATTTCACAGAAACTGCACATGTGCACTTTTCATCACCCACACACACTCTCCTCCTCTCCTCCTAATGTCCCATCATTGAGTTTGAAAATACACTCAATGTTTTCCCTGACTTCTTTTTCACATATTTAACATTATAACTGCGTTAATATAGCTGTGGTTATGGCACGGTCATAGCCACTGTTATTGTAAACTCCTTCATATCAATATAAATATACACTCCATCCTAGACTCCACAATTTCACATGTTATCCTCTTTCCCCTCCTTGCCTCTACCCTGATGCCATTTCATCAATTTTCCTCCTCTGAATACCTTTTTTCCAACTTTCATTAAACATGTCACGTTATAATTGTGTTAATATAGCTGCAGTTATGGCGCGTTCATAGTAACAGTTATTGTAAATTCCTTCACAGCAATCTCATTATCTACTGCATCCTAGACTCCACATTTTCACATATCCCCCTCCACTACTCTACCCTGATGCCATTTCCTCCTTTTCCCTACTCCAAATGGCATTTTTTCCACTTTTTGTTTTCATCAAACCCCTGTTGCACTCATTATAACCACGCTATTGCATTGAGCACAGAAAAAATTACTGCAGCTTTTTCATTTCTGAAAAGCCTTGCTGATGCATTGTGTGACACATATATAACTATATGTTTGAGAGAAGGAAGCACCCCTGTCTCTGTCAAATATTTTAACAACTACTGGACTGAACAACCCTGCACCGTTTCTGGAAATCGAGTCAGCGCTTTGTGCCCACGTTATTGAATACCTGGTCCAATTCCGTCCAGCAGTTTTTGCTGTACGGTGCACAGAAATGTTGACTTTTTCTCCATGGGACAATGAATAGTAGTAGACCGAAAACACTGTTTTCATGCTTTCTTGATAGCTTTTTCATTTCTTAACAAATCTTTCCTAAAATGTCCAGTCTGGGTGGCCCGTCATACACCTTTATTTTGTATAATTCTTGCATTTACATTTCCCAATCATTCCCCAATCAGTTTTCAGGTGGGAAAAACACAGTGGCAATTCTCTGTACCAAAGGATGTCTAGCTTGAACATATTCAACACCATGGCCCATATCCTCTGCAGGCCAACTCTCTTGAGTGAAATGCAAAATATCTCAAAAGGCATATTCACTTACGGGTTGATTCAAATCAGCCGATGAGGGATTATAACGTTGAATAACAGTGTGCAACTCTTCTGTGTAACTCTTCAGTTCATCTCTCACACTAGGAAATTGTTTGCAGGAGTTCTTCAAATCTCCAGGTTTCCAAGCAGCATGAATTGTTACCTGGTTAGGAGCGTTGTCAACATGTACACCAGGTAAGTGTCTCAGTGGGGCATGTATTTGTACATAAACTGCCCTGTAAATCAGACTTATGGTGTATGCACTTTCTGTTGCCCAGCTGGGACTTGAGCATGGGGTTGCATGGTTGTGCATGCGGCACTATGGTGTATGTTTGTGGGTTGTATTTGTGCTGCTTGGGCTGCTTTCACCCACACTGCACAATCACGGTTTGACCCTGCAGTTCCTAAAATATCAATACTATCTCCTTCCTCTACTTCCTACCATTTCTTTTGCTCAGCTTTGGTTGCTGTAGTCCGCGTTGTATGCTTCCCTCTCCCATTCTGCTCTTCTTCAGTTTTTGAAAATTGTTTAATTTTCGTAAATTGTTTAGTTTATGCCGTATTTTCACATGTGATTCTTTTAAGTATCATAATCTTGATTAAAATCAAGAACCTCCCCCATATGTCCATTACTCTCTATGCTGGGAGAGGAAATCAGCACAAAGCATACATGTAAATTCACAATACTGATTACAAAGCTATTTGAAACTATTGAATGGTTCCCCAATTGGGATGACAACTACCATCAATTACAGAAAACCTTTACCAGAAAACTACAGCACTGAGACTGGCCTACAAACGATACCCATCGGTCCGTGCTCAAGAGTTATCAGGTTGTAATTACAAATCTAACTCATAATTTTAGGAAACCCCAACAATATTATAATGTATGCCTTTCCCCTACTCTGCGCAGATTTCAGCTCCTATTGCGTACCAACAGACGTCCCACACTATCAATCATTGGCCCTGAAGTGGCGGTGATTAAAACCAAACACATATATCATCTTTGTGGCCTTCCTTGCCAAGACGAAACTCCTCAACACGTCCTTACGGAATGTCGTGATTATGGACATTTATATATAGAATTCTTGGGTCCATTTGTCTCTAATTATGAAAGCATAAAAAGCAACCCGTTCAGGTGCTATTGTTTACATTCAGATAGTAACTCCATGCACATAGCACTCTACCAGGTTTGGACTAGACTTGTTGATACAGGAAAATGTGCATAAATTGAACTAAATCAATTAGGTATAAGAAGGTTAGTTGGTTTAGCTTAGTTACTATGATTGCTGTGGGTTTTTTAAAAAAAACATATTTTTTAACGATTAGCTGTGTTGTGTGTTATTAATTTGAATACTTGTGTAGGATAACTGATGAATTGTGATTGTAAACTAACTATGAAATGTATTTTATAAACATTGTTTATTCTTTGGAACGTGATAGTACATTAGAACTAATCACATAATACAATTAAATAAAATAATCCTGATTCTACAATTCTCTTTTCTCCCTCAGTCTACTAATTTTGTACATTTAGCATTTTCTTGCAGTTTTATGCTAGATCTTTTACCCTCTATAATCCTATCTAAACGGAAGTTTTTTATGATGTGAAATGTTTAATCTACTGGAGATGGTCTTTCTATGTCTCCTTTTGTCGCAGAGCTCCAATTTTCTAAACACATACATGTCTCTGGTCGTCAATTCAAGTGCATACAGTACATTGCTCCGGTCAGTTTTGGGAGTTCTACTCTTTAGATTGATTTCTATCTATCTCTCACTTGTCTTTTTACCCGAAAATTACGTTTTTGTCAAGTTTTCTAGAAATTTTGCTCAGCTCATTCAATTCTTGTGTTCTTCTAGTTTTTCATTTTAAGACAGGACCGTACTTATATCTGATGGTATCTGGCTCACACCCTCTGTTTCCTTTCCCTGATGGCTCTGCCTTCAGCACCCAACAATACATTTTTACTATCCTTTCAAGAGATTTTATTTTCTGATTTTTAAAAAAATGTTTTACTCGTAGTTATTATATGCTAATCATCCTTTAATTCTTTTAATTTTCCAAACATCCTTTATCTACCTTTAATTAAATTATGCAGGCTTTTGCACCACCTGGAAGAGAAATTCCAGGCTTTTAGGGCAACTCTCTTCTGAAACCTTTCGAGAGGTTTCAATTAGGCCTCTTATCTGTGCACAGCGATTCAGTAAGGAAAAGGTCTGATACCTCTATTACCTTCAGCTGGGCATGGTCAATAAAAGGCTTGACAACACCAAAGGTTGAATTCTACAGCCTTTTACAAAATAATCCAAATTGGAAACCAGGCAGCAAGCTGTGCACACATTAGTCTGTAGACCGTCAAAGTACCTCCATCCCAACAAACTAGGGGGTTTTGTAGAGCTATGCACATTGGGCCTTATACAGAGAGTTCACATGATACATTTGTTTGGTTCAATTATCAATGGACTTTCTATCTTTCACAATACCCAGTAATATATTTCTAAAAACGTTGTTAGATTTACAACACACAGATCCCTGAGACCCATTCCATCTAACATACATTAAGAAAAATGGTAGAAATCTGGGCACGTGAACTCAAAATATATGATCTAATCAGGCTGAAAAACATATTGTACTAGTCTTTTATTCAAACATTAGGAAGACTACATGACCTCTTTAATGCAAGCTGTAAACATTGTTAACATCTGCAAAGTAACATACTTCCAGTTTATGTGTACTTTGAGTGCATTTCAGCTAAATGTCCACGTGTCCCAAAAAGGAAATGACATCTGTGATGAAACCCACGGTATTGGCACATCTTCCATGGGGGAGGCTCCTTTCCATGTGGCCAGGGAGGTGATGCTGTTACCCGATAGACCCCCTGGGGGTGGTACTCAGCAGGTGGATCTCATGGGAGGTGAAATCCTTCATGGGATTGGTAACGATGGCCCTGGGTGAATGCAGTATTCATTCGCCCATTTGGTGTCCCTACCTTCCTTAACCCAACTCAAGTCCCTCTGCGTCCCCCACACCACTATTTGTTATGGTTTAGCAGAAGAAACCCTTAAAAGGACTGGGACAAGGAACAAGGAGACTATCTGAAACCTGATGCAACATAGCACTGTGACGAGGAAGATGAAGCAAGGAGGTGAAGGCCCACCACAGAACCAACACATGTGGTATAACTTCCCAAAGGCAAGGCTGATGGTTAAAAGGGAAAAGGACTAATTTTGCCATCATTGTGGTCAAGCAGCCAGCCCTAGAGGACAGTGAAGGAGAAACTGGTCTCATAACAAGGAACCCAAAGACTATAGGGTAGGATGCAGATTGGCTCAGGTACTTGAGAGGTCTTAGTGAGGCTGACCTGATTGATGGCAGAGACACGGGAAGCCAGACCAGCAAAAACCGACCAGGAACAGAGATGTGGGCAGTCAAAAGTGAGAGATAGATGCTGAAGCTGCAGAGCCACCAGAAGGAGAACTTAGAGCGCAGAAGGAGGGGAGAAGCTTCCATCCAACTCATGAAGAGACCAGAGACCACACTGAGAGTTCCCAATAGTAGGGAAAGGGGCAGACTGGTCACAGGTGCATTTGAGGGAGCTCAGGAAGCTCATGAAAACATCGCAAAAAACCAAGGAGGTGAAAGGAATCCTGTGCAATATAATATGAACTCCACCACAGATTACAAGGGGATGAAAAAGGAAGCAGCCAAATAGATACAAACTTTATAAACCCAATAGGGACATCCCGAAGAGCACAAGGGGGTGAGAAAGAGAATCCCCAATGTAACACAAACTATGTGAAGCAGATGAACACGTCCCAATGGACACAAGGGAATAAGAAAATAGGCATACCATCAGATACAAACATTGATGGTGCACTTAGGTGGGGCAGTACCTGGCAGGCGTGTATTCAGGGTTTGTCCAAGTGGACACTAGGTAACAAAGGGACAAGGATCCCACCAATCCAAAGGAACAGGGTCTGGGACCAGGATGAAAGTTGGCAAAGCCCACCAGTGGAAAGCATAAGGGTCGAGGACCAACCATGAACCAAGAAGAATTATAACCAGTGGGCTGGATTCAAAAACACAGAGATCTTTGAAACTGAAGGTTGTGGATATCAAGTGTGGCACGCGAGTAAACCCGACTTGATACACTATTGGAAAAGTCTATGGTCAGGTCTGGCAGGTTAGTGAACCAGACCTGAGAAGAGACTGGGTAGGATCTTTTGTGTACTACAGACTGGGGGAGAGGAATTCCTTAGGGGATTTTAAACTAGCGTTATTTTGTGACAGGAGGAACCAGGAAGAGGTTCTCCCCAGGAAAGCAGGGAACTGAATTATCTTTAAGTTGAATGAACTTGTGAACAGTGAACTATATACATTCTTTTGCAGAAGAACTGTGCTTTGTTGTCAGCCTACAGAATGGCCTCCTTATGGAATCAAGAAGACACCCACTTTTCCTTTAGTTTAGATTGAAACTGTACGTGTTGGAAATAAGTTTAGACACAGGACAGAGGACATTTTTGGTGATGGACATCCTCATTGGGTCCATAGCATTTTTCTGTTGCGTCAGGCCACCCCTGTTAGTGGTTAGGCACAGTTAGGCCTTTCTCCACCCCTATTCCTATCATTAAAATAAATAAAAGTCTTAAACCCCCCAAAAATATACCACCACTGTCTCATCTCTATCCTTCTGCACCCTTACGGCGCTTTAAAAACAGACATGTTTTAAAGTGTTCCACTTGGTATTTAGAATTGTCCATAACTCGCCAGGAATAAACAATACAAATATACTGAATACACATTTCTAAAATGGAGAATGTTGACTTTCATAAAATGTAAGCTTAGTTGACCTTTCTAGGCTATGTTGATTTGAACTAGTCCCAGTGGCATATTGATAAGCTTTAGTCAGAAAGCAGTAAGACTTTGTTAAACTGTCTTAGACAGAAGGTCAAGAATGAATCTCCAATAATGCATGATGATTTATACACAGGTTTAAATAAATGGGTAATCCCTATTTTTTGTTAACGGGGGGACAAATCTGAAGGAAGGGACGGTCTGTAAGGGGAAAATGTGAAAAACATATTGACTACCCCTGTCTTTTAGTCCTGTATGGATCACAGGTAAGGGTGAAGGTAAACCTATACACTTTATTAGCTAGGTTTTCGCCTTGTTGAATGGGAAAAAAACATTAGATTTCCTTTGACTGCCAAAGGAAAATCTAATGTTTCTTTTACCATGTCATGAATGCATATTTTGATTTTGATCAAGTATTATGCATAAAGCCTTTTTTTAGCTTTAGTATTCCCCTGTTAGAATAGATGAATGATGACTGAATGGTATGATTGAAAATCATGGCTGTAATGTTTTTTAAGATATTTTTATGATCATTAAAGAGTTAGATATTTTGTAATAAGTTGCAGTGTTCTGCGCAATTTTTCTCAACAAGGCGAAAACCTAGCTAATAAAGTGTATAGGTTTACCTTCACCCTTATCTGTGTTCCATACAGGACTAAAACATAGGGGTAGTCAATCTGTTTTTCACATTTTCTCCTGATTTATACACAGACATTGGGCCACATTATGACGCTGGCGGAATGGGTTTAACAGCGCCGGTAATGCTGCTGGTGCCGTTAAACCCATTCCACCATATTCCAAGGTCCTCTAGCGGTTCCCGCTAAGGCCGGCTGGTTTTACCAGGCGCTCTTAGTGGGAGCCGCTAAAGGACCAGGGAGCTAATAACGGGCCCGTTTTTGTTTGATGTCCAAATTAACTCTTTGCCTTTGGCAGACCAGACCAAAGTGTGTAAGCTGCCATACGTATTGTAGATTTATACCCCTTACTCGAACGACAATCCTCATATGTGAAGGGGAACAAAACATGTGCAAGTGTCAGGAATTCGACAAACACACCTGTAACCTGTGGCCCACATAGTGTCTGGCTAGAAAGGGCTGCATGCTTTTCCCCCAAAGTCAAAACGTAGTAATAAAGACAGACACTAGGGTTTAATAAAACATATTTTATTGAATGTTTGTGTATTTTCTGAGGGGAATAATCCATCCAACCCACAATGGGGCTGCATGGAATGTTGAAAGGTGAAGAAAAGAGGAGCAAAGAAACATAATACCCTGCCCAAGAATGAACTGAGCAGGGGGGGGGACATAATCCACATGTGATTTGAATAAAGAGTGACAGTTAGAAAACGGTTACGAAGGAGAGGAGAAAGTAACAGCAATGGATCAAGTAGAAAAAAAAAATCCATGAGGGAATGGAGGGGTCAGCAGCCTCGAGCGGCCCTCATGGCCCACAAACATTGTTGGGGGCTGTGTGGTGGGCTATCTGGTGGGTCAACTGAAAGGTGGGGCTGCATGTTAGGAGCAGCCTGGGCTTCCACAAGGTTGTGATGGATGTTGACACGTCTGTGTGCCACAGGGTTTAAATCTGCCCCATAGCAATCATGGCAAATGGCTCCTAACAATAACATGATTCTGCAAAAACATTTGACGTTCTTTAATATGCTAGCATATTTAAACAGCACAAAATGTTACACTTGCACATCATACACAGGACTTTTGCTTTCCCCGATATTACCGATATTACCAACAAGTGCACATTTGCATGCCTCACCCCTTTCCCATGTAAATATGGTGTTGATGTTCCTAGTGTGTGTGTGTGTGTGTCATTTAAATTAATCTCATAGTTAAATGCATCATGTCCAAGCAGGGTTCAGGTTACAGAAGTAGTGGCGCTGATTTAGAACACACACAATTTCAGCCCACCCACCCTAACTTGAAAAATTGATTTTAGATTTTATTGAAAATGTATAAATACCCCTCCCCTTTCGAAATACATATGCACCTTACTGTGAAATTTCAGAATGAGTGGCTGCATGGGATTTACATGCACACTATATGGTAATATAAATGACTCTTTCATATTTAATCTCCCTTCCATCCCTAAAGTTCTTTGTAAATAACTATGGCAATCACAGGTTTCAAATAGTTAATCCATTCTTTGAGAGCCTATGAAGCACAAGCCCTCTGTTCACAGTCTGAACTACCAAATATGCCTGTGTAAATACTCAAGGTACAATTTAATGAGGTTCTGATTTTACTTGCCAATTCCTATCTGTACCAAGGCACATTTTGGGTTGGATTGAATAGTTCATGTGTAATCATTGTCTTTTGATATCACCTTCTCAAACCACCCCAACTTCTTGGTACTTGACATGAAAAATAAAATTGGTGGCTAGAGAAATATATGTGATCAGAATAAACATAACCTCCATACACATAATGGTACCTGACATGGCTTGAAAATTCCACAGTAACCTGGCTGAATCCCCTTAAAGAATTGTTAAGACAATGGGCCTCATTATGAGTTTGGAGGCAGCCATGCCGCTATTTGCGGCATGGCTGCCTCCAAACTCGGGTCCGGGTTCCTTGAATGAGGAATAACCGGGCCATTCCAACCTTGGAGGACCCGGTAATTCCTCATTAAATTTACCCATCCCCATTCTCATTTGCGCCCCCATGCGGCTCAACGGGAATGGGGAGGGAGCTTTTCAGTCTATGTCCTACATACCACACACTATCTAAATATTGTGCAAACGGTGCAGGAACAATTCACTACCAATTTAAGTTTTTGTTGGATGTCAAAATTAACTCATTGCGTTTGGCAGACCAGACCAAAGTGTGTAAACTGCCATACGTATTGTCGATGTATACCCCTAACTCGAACGACAATCCTCATATGTGAAGGGGAACAAAACATGTGCAAGTGTCAGGAATTTGACAAATAAACCTGTAACCTGTGGCCCAAATAGTGTCTGGCTAGAAAGGGCTGCATGCTTCCCCCCCACAGTCAATTCCAACAGATTTCTAGGTCTACAAGTGTTTTGGTTGTCAGAGCAAGGCATTCCAAATCATGGCCTTAATCGGTGCAAACTTTGTCAGGACAAAAAAAGTGAAGGGCCAATTGGGTCTCCCTTCAGGTAAACTGGTGTGAGCCACATAATCTATAAAAACAAAAATGATCAAATCTACAGCCATCCACTTCTCTAAATTGTCATCCTCATTTATTTAACATCACTGTTATAGTATCATCTAGTAACTCTCAAAAGTAGTTACTCCCATCTGACTCACCTACACACTAAGCTCAAGGAGGAGGTGTACATGTTCTGAACGAATCCCAGGTAGGCAAAAAGACTTTATTTAGCCTGTAAATGGAGGATACTGGGTTAGGAACATACCCACTGTTTTTCTCTTCCCTCTGTTGTCTCAGTATGTTGGTTGGGTAAGAAGATCTTGAAAAAATGCTTAGACGTATGTTTCTGAAAAAGCGATGTAACTCAAGTTCGGTGGTAAAAGGATTAGCCTTAGTCACTGGAACATATGATTTGCCCTTAGAGAGTAGCTCCAATTTGGTAGTGTTCAACACATATGAAGATACATTTATGATCAGTATTTTGTCATTATCTACTGATTTTGTTACCACTGCCTGATCCTCATTCCTGGGCCTTGGTCAAATTGCGATGGCCTTTGCAGAGAGCGGCCCTGTTGTCCCCCTTGGAAAAAACCCTGTTGTCACTTGTTGTTGTGGCCCACTCTCTCACATGTTCGTGCCAGCCCTCCCACTCAGTGATTGGTCTGAGTCACTGAATGATCCCTATGTGTTTGAGAAGGTTACAAATCTGTTGTTCCTTCAGTAGTTTGAACCACCTGTTGGGTCTGTATAGAAACCTGGTTTTAAATAAGGATAGGTTTTTTTCCTACTTATAATTGGCAATATCTTTCTGTAGTTTGTATACTTTGCGGCCAAGATTAATCTGTTTAAACTTTTTTACCTCTTCCTCCAGATCTTCTAGTTGTTCCTTCGCATCCTTGATGGTTTTGCTATCAAGGAATGCTTTTTCTAAATCTGCCAGTTCCTCTCCCTGTTTCTTAGCTTCCTCCTCCGATGTCTCTATAATCAGGATAATCCAGTTTCGAGAACATTTATTTCCAACCCCACTGAAGTTTTTTTGAAATTTGGGGTTTTCTATAAATATCCTCGGGATGTTCCTAACTTGAAGACCCTCAGGGATTATCCCTGCCTTTCAGTACTCCAACATGAACTTACCATGTAGGTCAGTCTGTGTCAGCTTTTAATTTTCTGCATGATTTTCTCTATATCATCCTTTTCCCCACTGCTGGGTGCCATTGTCATGGCACCTGTCAGCAGTGCTGGTGTGTCCAGTAGCTTCCTATATTGCTCATCCGAGAACAAGAAAATATTTATGTTCTCCATATTTCTGGTACTATTAAGTTCCTGCAGTTTTTAAAGTCCCTACCACCACGGGCGTACTCGCAGTTTCAGAAAATTTAACAAGGGGTACTTGAATTATATTCCTGGTCCTTCAGGCACAGGTATAGACAAAGTATTATACCTATGCCTGAAGTCTGCATTTTAAGCCGGTGTTGACATCTTTGTTATTTACTTAGCATACACTGTTAATCGCTGCGTCTTCCCTGCCTTACGGGCATATACACACGGCACCCACGTTGCACAGAGACTAATCTAAGGTATGTCAATGGTCATAAAAAGAGAACTGCTCTGTGTTTATAGACTGTCCTGTTTTACTAACCTTCTTTGTCATCGATATTACGGATGGAATTCACACAGTGTATTTGTTTCATTCACTTCTTATTTATTTAAAGAGCAGATATATAATCCATGTCCCCCCAAGGATCTCAATTCATCAATTATTTTCACATGGGTGTCATAATTGAGGGAACATTATTATCAGATGTTCTGGAGTTCTTCTTCATCCTCCTCACATAGTTACGCCCTCCCACGGATTGTATTGAAATAAAGGAAAAGACCATCTAAATGAGAGGGCGTTCGGCATCTCCTATTGGTGGATCCTCCTTGTACAAAATAGCGTGAACGGAACTAATAAGTATAAATCCTTGCCCATGTAAAAAAGTTAAAAAGTAAATACACACTTATAAAGCAAAAAGAGACTGATAGAACAGCTGTTCAGCTGTCAAACTAAAAAAAACGGTATGTCCCCCAAAAAGGTGAACAGAGAGGATGTACATTCTACTATGAGAGAAAAGTTCTGACCATATGCAGAATGGAATGTGAGAAGAGATCCTTAAAGATATGAGTGATCGACAAGAGTGAGAGTGAGTGTTCACCCATGCAAATAGGTTTTTGAGGTCGAGTTTAAGATATTTGAACTAGAAACAGTGGGTATGTTCCTAACCCTGTTTCCTCCGTTTACTGGCTAAATAATGGATTTTTGCCTACCTGGGATTCGTCCAGAACATTTGCACCTCCTCTGCAGCTTAGTATGTAGGTGAGTCAGATGGGAGTAACTACTTGTGAGAGTTACTAGATGATACAATAACAGTGATGTTTAATAAATGAGGTTGACAATTTAGAGAAGTGGATGACAGCAGATTTTATCATTTTTGTTTTTATAGATGATGTGGCTCACCCCAGTTTACTTGAAGGAAGACACTATTGGCACTTCACTTTTGTGTCCTGACAAATGTTGCACCAATTAAGGGGCACAATTTGGAATGCCCTGCTCTGACAACCGAAACGCTTTTACACCTAGAAATTTGTTGGAATTGTGATACACAGATATTTCTTCACCTATATTTGAAGAAAGGGAACAATATTGTGTTAAATAATTATTGTAGATGGTGGCAGATGTATACTATCATTATGAAAAATAAGATAAACTGACAATAGGAAAGTATGAGTATGAGTGTAAGAATGGGTAAATGAATCTGAGCATCAAAGTGTTTAGATAAATGAAATATGCTAACTTTATATATTTTATGTAATGACTCAACTCTGTTTGAAATGAAAAAGTGACCATTGTGATAAAGACACTGAGATGTGGAGTGGTGTTGGAGGCAAAAACCCTTTCTTGGCTGGAAAAGCATGAGGCAGGAAAAAACAACAGATGGACGATAGTCTTCAGTCACTTTAAGCTTCTGAGACCAATGTAGCTATTATCGAGTACTGAGGAGAACAAAGATATAAAGGAAGACAGACATGAACGGGTTTGAGAAACATCCTGCACCAACCCAGCACCTCCTTATTTACTGATTGGATATAACATGAAGTAAAGAACTACCCATGCTGGTTTGGAAAACTCCTGCAAAAGCCAACAGTTCTCCAAATACCCCCAGGCATCTTAGAATTATTAAACCGCCGCCATGAAGGAACGTTTCAAGGCCTCTCAATGCAGGTTTAGTGAAGAATAGATATCTTAATATTAGATATGACCTGCAATGTGTCTGCATTTATCTTGGCCTAACATTGAGACAAAGCTGTTATAACTGGTGGCAGTTTAGCTCAGAGGCATCATACTACATAATAAAAGGACAGATGTGTGTTTGTCCGAATCCGTCATGTGCCGCTTCGCCTGTTTGCACTGCTACATCCAACTGTTGCCTTACACATACAATAATACGACTTCAAGTTCATCTTCCAGGGAAAAAAGTGTGTATTTCAACACAAATGTTTATTTCAACAATGATAACAAACAATTAGCTGCAGAAAAGGCACAAGGCATGGATACCACTTGAAGAGCATACTTCAAGTTGCAGCAAGAGAATCAAGCTGCACGTGAATTGTATTGCTCTGATATCTCTCAACATTATGTATTTGAGTCCAAAACCCATAAGTGGACTCCAAGACAATGAGGAACAGATACAACAATTAGCCATATGTACTATGTTGAACTTTCAACGGATTCTGAAAGATTGTGTTTGAGGTTACTACTCCTCCTCATAAAAGGAGCCATATCCTTTACACATTTTATTTCTGTTAACATAAATTACATGAAAATACACCACATAATATATTTACACTCTGAAAATGTCTGTCTCTGCGCCCATTAGCTCGTATACACAGGCCTTTCCACTATTAACAATATACTTTGCTCATTTTAGAGAACTGAGCCACCTTGAAAAGTCAAATGAGGATGGTAGTTCAACTGCTTATGATGCTAGAATTGATCATTTAATTAGACAAATTGATCACCCAACTTATTCAAATAATATAGTTCCATAGGTATGATGTAGATAGAGAGCTGAAATTGCTCAGGCTGCCTGTCTCCAACGTAAAGACAATAAATGTGGATAGCTCTTCCTTTTCAGATTAGGCTGAATTTAAAATGTAGCCTCATCACTGTTCACATGAGTAATATTCCCAGATTGCTTGCAGTGCAATTTGGTTTGAAAATTAGCATTAGTCATCCTATTATATATTGTACCCAGCCTCTCTTAAGAGCGATACATGCTAGGGAGGTTATGAAATGTGGAGCTATGCATTGGCAGTGCAATTTTTGCATGCCTGCTGGCTTAGAGACACAAACTGGTATCCAGCCTTATAGGTTGAATAGTAGCATTGAGCTACAAAACAACAAAAGGGGCATTGTTCTTCTAAAAGAAAACCCCCGGCATAAACACAACCTCTATTTTCGGGCAGCCATCCTAGTCCAGAAAGCCACAGTGTACAATTTCTCAACTTGCAATGGTTACACAATCTTAAATACACCTCGAAAAAGTGTAGGCTCCATATTGCACATTCTCCTATTGTATATTTATGTTTGCACAAACTATGTTGTCTGCAGAGTAGTGGGGAACGAGTTAAACTTGTCCCCTGTGCATGTGCACCAATTTCAATTCGTTTTTTTGTGTGTAGGGAGTTAAATCTTAAAGTTCAGCTTTCACTGAGCCAGAAGAGTAATTACCAGAAAGGGCTCTTTGCCCCACTCAACCAAGTAATAGTTAGGACAAAAGTGAATACAGAGTGAGGGGAGTACACTAATGCGTTTCAAATTGTCAATGCTTAGTTGGACAATAAACATGCTCTCTGTTTCCCATCATGTAAACCCAAATATAATAGGAGTCTGTGGTGGAATGAACATGCAGAAATAAAGCACTCCTTTTGTCCTGTTAATGGTTCATTTATTTTGCAGCAAGTTTTAGCTCAAATCAGTTTATATTCTTGTACTTTAGGTTGTAGTTTTATTTTCCCACTATACACATAGGACTACAAGTAACAGAGATGCCATTCATCTTTCTTCTAGAATTTAGCACATGTAAAAACAGCACCTGCTATTAATCTTTGTTTGTACAGTTTATGGCTATGGATGGTGTAAATACGTTTGTCATCCCCAAGAAGAAACTAAACATACTGTAAGTTAAACAAATAAACTGTGGTTTCAGAAAATGGCTTGCTTTTGAATGGCTTTCATGTTTAGAGAGATTAGAAGGCTGGGTTAGTAAGAAAGGCATTTCGGCTAGTCGAAGATGATACACTAAGATAGGTCATAGGTTTAGAAAGTACAGTGATATAGCAACTTTTTAACGTATCTTAACACATTCCGGCATGGAGCAGCAGTTTGCAGAGTGGGTCAACACGTTTCAGGTTCAGGTAACATTTCAAAATGAGGCTCCACTTTTCAAAATGTTAGGTATGGGCAGCATATTTCGCAGTGTGACAGTTCACATCAGAGTGGGGTATCACCTTCTGCCTAGAATAGCATACTAGGATAATAGGAATACACTTTTCAAACGATGATACATTTCTGGATAGTGAGTGTGATAAAATCACTATGGCTCTGCAGGAGTACAGGGACTGTAAAACCAGATATAATGCTTGCCTGTTATGTTATCATTAGTAATTAATGTAGCCATGATTCATTCCTATTAGTGACATTAGTTATCCATTATCCACATTATTCCGCCACTTTGACCATTCATCTGAAGAGAGAAATAAGCCCTGTCATAGAAAGAGGCCTTGCTTAGATTTGCTTAGATATATGTTGTGATGTATGCATTTAGACACGCATAAATGTGCACTTAGATATGCACATTGAGTCCACATTATGTAGCGCTTGGGTTTGAAAGAAATGATGCTAGGCGCTAATGCGTGTGACTGGCTCTCTAAGCCATTTCATTGAGAGACACTGGGAAGCTGTTCGTTCTGCGAGTATTGTTATGAGTAGGCTGTGAGCGAAGTTATGTAAAGAGAGTTCTTGGCAGGAAGGCCGTAACCTTTGCCCGAGCAGGAGGAATGCGGCCTGGATTTATCAGCATCCTTGGGCCTTGTGTTAGCAGACAGCACAGACAGCGCAGACAGCAAAGACAGTGAGAAAGGTGGGGAGAACTGCAGGGTGTGAGGGATTTTTGTGGAGAGAAAGATGTTCAGAGCTGAATGGGAGGATGGTATGTTTTTTAACACAGAGAGAGGAAGGCCACATATGCCGACAGATAGACATACAGGGTCATTACGACCCCGGTGTTAAGGGGTTAACAGCGCCGTAAAAGGCTGTGGTGCGGTTAACCCCTTAACGCCTTACTACGATGTCCCGCAAAGGGACCTTGATGGCAATTACGGTACAGCAATTTGCGGTACCGTAATTGCGGCCTTCCCCATTCCCATTGAGCTCTATGGGGCAAAAATGGGAATGGGGAAGGGCCATGGCGACATGGGGAATTACCGCCCCGTGAACCTCGGAATGGGGTGGTAATTCCCCATTTTGCCATGGCGGACTCCGGCATCGACCATGGTCCTAATAGCACCATGGTTTAGCGCCGGAATCCTAATGAGGGCCATAGTATTGAAAACAGTATGATCCAGTTTGAAATGTCACAGTGACAAGAACACAATGAGCTAGAAAGTACATGACTGGCTATGAAAGACATTTAAGCGCTGCGCGCTTTTGAAAATGTTGGCTTGACAGAAAAGAGTGAATGCTTGATGTTACCATAGAAAGTATGTACGTCATTGCACAGTATACCCAGGGGGCTGACGTTTTGCAGTAGATTCATCAGGAGGCAGTAGAATCAGAATCAGATGGCTTTGGCAGTTTGGAAGCATTTTCTGGAAGCAGAAGATGAGCAGAGTTCTAGAGCAGTTGGCAGGAGATCAGATGAGCTTGGAAGAGGCTTGAGGCAGTTCGAGTGAGCAGTTTGAGGGGGAGACCAGACCACTGAGGGTCCAAGAAAGAGGCCTGGTGCGAGGCTCACAGGCAGACCTGGCTATTTGGCTAGAAATTGGAGATGACGAGAGACTGTTCAAATGGGGAGTATGGTTTTAGGCCTAACTGATTGGTATTAGAATGGCAATAAATTGCTATGCATAGAAGCCAGAAGAGCTGGCGATTGCAGATTGCATTGCATTATAGTTAGAACCCATGCAGAAAGGGTTACAAATTTGCTTTGTTAGTATTGATTTACAATGCCTTGTTATGCATGAATACATGTGTGTTTTTATTTATTATTCAACTGATTCATGTGTTTTCTTTGTTTCTTATGTTATTTCATTTTTTGTCTATTTCTTTGTTTGGGTGCCCTGTTTGCACCACCCTGAGATCCTGAGATATACATTTGCTGAGATATTAGGCAGTAACGGGGGTCAGATTGCCTCACCGTCCCGAGGTCGATTTGTTGCAGTTTTAGTTTCATAGGTCATAGGACGAGTAATGTTTTTTGAATTTTACCCAGCACAACACTACTACTAAATCAGCAATTATCTCAGTCATAAAGGAGACACAGTCACGACATGAATGGTACAGCTCCTTCACCTCTTTAAGATAGAATAGGCCAAGTGGAGACTATGTTTTTCAAAAAGGTTGTGAGACAGCAAATAAGCATGCAAACACCAATATTATGTCACCAACATAAAGGGATTGTCTAACTAAGGTTCTATAATAAAGAAGGCTTTAATAAAAGGACAAACAAACTCTTTGGGCCTGATTTAAATGTTTTCAATTCAATGGGACGTTCCCATGTAAATGTAAATCAAGCCCTTACAAACACTGGCAACCCATCATTGGATTACATGGTTAATGGGCAAAAAGGCCATTCTGCATATTAAGAAGAAATGTAAGCAGGCAACTAGTCTTTGAAGCAAGCTCAACTGAAAGAAGATATCTTTGTGATATAACATGTGCTATGAAATTTTGCTAGGGACCATAAAACAATGCTATGGAGACAGAACCACAGTTTTCTACGTTTTATCTTCTGTGGTACTCAACAGTTTTGAGCCAGTCTTCTGGCCACTATCCAGTGAGTCAAGTCAGATTTGAGTCAGTGCAGCTGATTTGACAGAATACAGCAACACTGGTAATTCAGCCACAAGCAATGTCTCAAGGCTGAAGAAGCGTGTGGCAAAGGGTAATGTGCAGATCCATGCAAGGCTTGTCAGAGGATTTATTGCGGACATGCGCTTATTCAATTTCTGCAGGAAACTGGATCAACTGAATCCAACAACGTAATGGGGTTCAGCATCAGCAACAACTTGAAGCTCAGAATAGTTGGGATACTGGCAAGTGATACAGAGTCCATGTAGCTCAAAGGTACACATATCGGATCAAAAATTTAACATGCCAAAGTGGCTCCTAAGAGACCTTGCAGCAGCATGAAGGATCTCATAGCCACTCAAACCAGCTTGAAATGCTTTAAAGATTAAGGGAGAGCCACAGGCTCCATGGGTGCTCTGAGGCAGGCCCTTGATAGGGTTACTGAGGAAAGGGTGATTTTGCCCTTCCCAACCAGGCAATTTGTCAGCATTTATAGGTTTGTCACTTCAGCAGGCAGAGTTATGGGTAGGGGTACCAGTGGTCCAGCAGTAAGGTTTTTTTCCAAGCAGCAGGTTGCTTCAAATGTCCCTCTGAAATTCTAGTGAAAACATCTCAAGTGAGCAATCCTCAGAATGCTGCTTCAAGATGCATCTAATGATGATTGACAATGCTCCACAGAGTATTGGTCCATTACATGCCCTCTGGCAATGACCAATCTGTGATATTGTTACAAGGGTTTCATCTCCTGTTGTAAGCTCCCAGAGTGCCTTGTTGATAGAAAGTGTTGGGACGGGGCAGTCCCCCATAGGTGCTTTAAAGTAAGGTGAGATGCATTTGAGGCATTGCGATGAGCCAATGGGAGTGTGGGGCAGTGAGAGAGATGCCTTCCTGTCCAGCAGACCCCCATACTAATATAACCAATTACAAGTGTAACCATATGGTGTAGCCCAAGGTGCAGGCGGCACAGCTCTTTTTGCATAGCTACTAATAATCCTAGGTAGAAGAGAAGGCTGGCATGGCAAATTCGGCATTACATGCACCAGGCCCAAATCCACGAGGTCACAGAAATCTCCAGTCTTGCCCGAGCTCCAATGAGGCAGTTTGCACCTCCACCCATCACACTGTTTATTCTTTGTTCTTGAAAGTGTTGCAAATATGTGTCTTTCACTCAAGAGGAATGTGCTCTACAAGGCTGCAGTCAGAGACCAGCACCTGGTGTGCATGTTATCTCACATTGGCCAAAGCATGACCCAGCCCATTCCTGAGTAACCAAGAGTTATAGCCCAGATAACTGACTAAATCCTAAGATCCTGGAATTCCATGACACCAGGTGTCCCTTGACCACCAACCCCAAAGTAACAAGTCATGAAATGTTTAAAGATAATGGACACGGCACATAGTTGAACGACAATCATGTGATTTGTATTGCGAGGTGCTGGGAGGAATACCTTTTAGTTCAAAACCAGGGTGGAGACCTTGGAACCGGATGGCACAGAGGGAGAGAGTGAAAGGTGTGTGTGAAGGTTAGAGTGCCCTGGAACCTGAAAGTGTACAGTATGAGTGATAAAACAAGCTTTATATTAGTAGTATAATTCATTTGTTTTTTGACCTTCAACGTAAGAAGAAGATGAGCCCAGCAGCACCCACATGATGGAAGACAGACAGAGTGGGCCAGGATCAATTATTTGCCATCCCATATGGATAAAGGCAGTACCTGTATAAGGTTCATCCAATCAGCCACAAAGGTTGTTACTGTATTTTGTTGTGTCATTATGATGCTGTGTACCTTTAAAGGTTTCTGCATGTATATCTTTTTGGCATAACGTTCTTAGCAGCAGAATTCTTTGCGGTTGCTCTCATCTGCGTGTGAGATTAAACTTGTTATCCTTAGAAGATCGACTTGGGACTTTCTTCCCTAGCGGGTTGTATTCTCTCTGGTGTGTGTGTGTTCATGGGCGTGCCTTCAGAATGTGAAATGGAGCAAGGGATTGACGTGTATCCTAATCATTATGAAGATGACAGGACTCTATTCCTGGGTGTAGACCCTCTCCTAACTTCACAATACATGCTCCCTCTCCTTTCCACTTAAAAGACTCCCAGAATTATCCCCCTGGTGTGACTTCCCTAGTGTTAGCGGAACTCAATTTAAAGCACTAATTCCCACCCTATCACCTGGGGTATGTTCTGTTCCTCTAGGAATGTGTTAAGACTTCCGAGAAAAAAGCAAGGAGACCTACAGTGTTGGGCCTAACATGTTGTCATGGGTAACATGCCTCAGCCCCAGAGATCAATACACAACATCTGTGACAGTTGTATGATTCGCTTGAAATCAGTTGATAATAAAATGACATCAGATGGGTGTTGGCTTTTATATCTCTACATCATCATTGGCCACTACATCAAACTAGATATAGTTTAACATTTATATCTGAAGTACCAAATGTACCATCACCAGGCCTTGGGGAAACACATTTATATACAATATGAGACCTAATGGCAGTCAATGACTGTTGGAATTAAAGTAATTGCAGCAGGCTGTTTTTTGGAATGCACATATTTCTTTGTAGCTGCCATTTTGCCAAATCGCATTGCAGTAGACAGGGCCGAGTGAAATTCCACATGTGTTCACTATATTCTTTTAGCATGGAGCATTGGAAAGTGAGGCCCGATTAGCAGAGCCCACTTTCTGGTCGAGAAATCTAGCATAATTTTGCATAATACAAATTAAAAAACCTCTGGCAAGTACACCCGAGAAGATGGTGTTCTGTCACAGGCATGATTTTAGGCAGGGCAACACAGTTTGTAGTGGGCCACCACATTTCAGAATAAATCAACACTTCTCAGATGGGGAAGCAAATGTCATCAATAGGGCGATGCAATTCAGAATGGAGAAACCGTTTTTAGTATGAGGAAGCAAGCTTAAGGTTTGGGAAGCAGTTTTCAGCGTGTAGGCCCTACCTTTCATAACATGAAAAATACTTTCAGAATACGTCTCCACATTTCTGTATGGGACAATATGTTTTCAAAATAGAGCAATCTGATTTGCATGTATGTAACATTATAGAAGAACAAGAACATTTCAAGTAGGCCAGCATTTTAAATTGGGACGATAACAAGGAGTGATGCTGCTGCATTTCAGTGTAAAACAAAGCATAAGCCTTTCAGGCTAGAACATCGTTTTTGGAAAGGGACATAACTTCAGAAGCATTGTATGTTGCCTCTAGTAACAGGGATAGCTCAAAGGCTCAGTTAAGTGCATATCACGGTCTAAGTCTGAATCTAGTTGTGAATAAAGTTCCAATATTGGTAGATTCTAAATAAATTAAAGTAGATTCTAAATAAATCTGAAGCAGTCTAGGGTTTTCTCACGCTCTGAAACTCTGGTGTATTCGCGCTCTGAAACACTTGAGTACGAGCGCAATAGAAATAAAATATCAATATCAATTTTGCATGATATACAAGATATCTGCAACATTAGGTCACCAGAAATCTCGAGTTTGACAGGATGAGATTTTTCTGGGTTGATGTATATTTGTATTTGTATTTATTTGAAACTTTTATAGCGCGTTACTCCAAAGTGCTGTACAAAAAATAAAAATGCACAATGCACAATGTACAATACATGAAATTGACATCGATACAAAATTTACAAGAATCAATTAGTAATGGAAAAGATGCACTTTCAAAGATTTACAAAATGAAGGATGAGAAGTAATAGAACAAAGAGAATAAGGAAGGGAATTCCAGTGCAGAGGGGCCAGAAGGGAAAAACACAGAAATTGTGACTGGGCACATAGGGGAAGAGGTAGTGATAATATAAACTGAGACTGATGTCAAAGAAAACGAGAATGAGAATATAAGGAAAGTAAAGATAAAAGATAGATAGGATACAATTAGAGAAATAGAGTCACTGGGGGAGACAACAAATTTAAGAGGCAAATAGAAGCATTGAAAATAGACTTGAGAGAAGCCAAAATTCGGGAAGGCCAAAAAGAATAGAAGAACAGCAAAAACGCAGAGAGAAAATGAGAGAAGTGATCAAAGCTTTAGTGGCACTGAAGGTGAGAAAAAGGCAAACTTTACCAATATTAAGAAGGTGAAATAGGCAAGAGATAGAAATATGGCATGGAAAGGATAGGTCAGTGTCAAGATAAAGGCTGAGATTGTGAGCAGTACTAGAAATAGTTAACAAATAGGGAGGGAAAAAGATAGGAGAAAGACGAGAAGGCAGAGGAATGGCATTAGCAGTAGAGAAAAGAAAGCCAGTTTTATTTGCTTTCAAGACAAGAAAGTGATCTGACATCCAGGACTTGATAGCTAAGAGACAATCAGTTAGATTATCATGAATAGAAGATGAGAAAGAGGAAAAAGACAACAAAAAGATGAGTATCATCAGAATAAAATGGACATGATTGCCCAAAAGAAGAGATAACCACTGCAAGAGGAGACATATAAAGTGAGTGTGATTGGAAAGATAAGAATGAAACCAAGCTGGGACAGAACCAGTGAATCCAAGTGAGGAAGGAGAAGACAAGAGTAAAGTTTCATTGGCAGTGTCAAATGCAGCAGAAAGATCCAATAGTATAAGAAGGGAAGAGTGTATAGAATAATAAGCCGAAAGCAAAGAGTCACACATGGATTCAAGAGTAGTTTTCGTTAAATGACACAGACAAAAACCAGACTGAAAGCAAGGGAAAAAAATGCTATCTGTGACATAGGTAGACACCTGAGTATAGATTAGACGTTCAAGTGATTTAGAAAGATAAGGAAGAAGAGAGATTGAGTGGACAGTAGAAGGATGATGGGATCTAGCAATGGTTTCTTCAGAATATGAAGAATGGAAGCATGCCTGAATGAAGAGGGAAAAGTCAACGTGCAAAGAGAAATATTAAAAAGAGTAGTGAGATAAGAGAAAAGAGTCAAATTGACATTAGGTATTAGCGATGAAGGAATAGGTTCAGAAGGAGTACCAGTGGGATGAGAGTGAGCTAATAAAAGAGATGTATCAGAGTTAGGAATAGGAAAAAAACAAGCAATAACCAAATTAGAAAAGAAAAGTGAGGAAGAAGGAGAGGACTGAACAATAGTTGCATGAAGAGACACCACTTTAAGAGAGAAATAAGTTGGAAAATCAGAAGCAGTTAGAATGGAATTAAGTGAATAGTCAGGAGAAGGTGGATAAAGTAAACAAGAAAGTATTTGAAGCAAGCGCATAGTATGAGCAGATTGATCGTGCAAAAGATCAGAGTAATAAGCAAGTTTAGCTGAAAGAACAACCTCATCATATAGTAAATGACAGGATGAGAAGGACCGACAGTCAGAATCAGATAAGGATTTACAGCAAAAATACTCAAGACGACAAAGAACACATCGTTTGAACGGAGATGGCAGGTAAACCAAGGTTGAGGTGGTATCCACGAGGGAGAACAGGAATGAGTAGGATAAAGAGTATCAAGAGACAAAGAAAGAGAAGAAGAGAGGGAATGAGCTGCATCATCTGCAGAGAGAGCACGAAATACAGAATAAATTGGGAGACCAGATATACAAGATGAAACAAAAAAGGAGTATTAAAAGCACATCAATCCTGACAAAGATAAGTAGTTGCCTATGCACAAGCTAAGTTATAAGAAAGAAGCAGAAGAAAAATCGACAGTAATAGGAGATGGTGATCAGAAGAATAAACAGGTAAATCAGAAACAGGAGACAAAGATAGTGAAGAAACACAAATGAGATCCAAACTGGAACCTGACACATGAGAAGGAGGAGTAGAAATAGCAGTACGATGATAAGAATCAACAATAGAAAGAAATGGGAGTGGGGAATGTATAGAAGAAAGATGAAGATTAAAGTCTCCTAAAAGTATAAAGGGAGTAGAACATGGTAAGACAACTGAAAGTAAAGCAAAGCTTCAAAATCCTCACAAATAGTAACTGCAGAGCGAGGAGGTTGGTTAACAACTCTGAAGGTCAAAGTATAAGGTTTAGAAAAAAGTAGTTAGGGAATATTCAAATTAAGGAAAAGTAGGATGTGACAAAGAGGAAGGTGAAACAATAAAGGATGAGGAATAGCGAATACCAGTTCCACCCGTACGAGTCGTAGAACAAGGAGTGTGAAGAAAAGCAGTAGCTGAAGTAGAAAGAGAAGTATGAATAGATGTATTAGAAGATGAAACCCACGTTTCAGTAGTATACAAGAAATAAAGATTCAAGTAAAGAAAAATATCCAAAACAGATTGGGGTTTATTACAGAGTGAACAAGCATTCCAAAGAGCAAGATTAATAGAGCAAAGGTAAGAAGAACAAGAAGGATAAATGAGAATAGAAAGTAGTTTGGCCCGATACACTGCGCTCACAGAGAAACTATTCAAATTCTAGTTTCCAGTGTGTTTTGTATTCTGAATTTAGTTGATATAGGTGGTCAGCCGACAGGTGTTTCGACTGCTCAGGGTCTTTATCAAGGCTGAATTAATATATTTGTGGTTACTGGTGCAAAATAGTGTGGACACAATGTCAGTGGTTATTGGTTCATTCATTGTTAGTCATATATATTTTGAGTACAGTAATAATCATAATTATGATCACATAGGCGTTGATCGTCAACAGAGAAAACAGATTGGTGGTGGGCAGGTATTATGTGTGATGCAAGTTTGTGGTGATATTACATTTCCACACATTTACAAAGGCATACTGATTATATGCATCATTTTTAAACGGTGGCTAAGGGGAGATGGAGAGGGAAGAGAGAAGGCAACACATTTAATTAGTGCATACTATTGTGGTATTTTTACATTTATGATGCCTAAGGTGTAGACTGGAGATTTGCTGGCCAGACACGGACAGTCTTACCTAAAAAAAGGTGGTATTAATAAAACCCAAGATTGCACCACCGACAAGTCCAACTTTCCCCCACCCCTGCTTCTTGGATACAGTGCCCTGTTTCATTATCCACCTAGCCTCCCCCAGTGGGTAAGTACAGGGGTCTGGTTTAAGTCCCCTGACTGACCATTGACAGGATCATCATCAGGTGCTTTAATCCAGGCCACCTCAAGCATCGATTCCTATACCTTCACCCCCATCCCCGCTGAATTCTTTCAAGTAGGGCTTAGCCATGGATGATATTGTTCTCCATGTGTGCCTGTACTGCATTGTTTGTCTCTCTATAAAGAGATATTGGCTATGTCGACCCTGAAGGTCCTTTCCCTCCTGCATTATTTTGGCATTATTATATGCACATCCAAGAGTGATGCAGAGCTTTCATGTCCAATTTTTCACAAGCACTGTTATCCAGGAATAAAAAAAGTCCTAGTGGACACCATTGGCTCTATGAGCATCCTTCCCTCTTGCAAGGATCTCCTCACTTTCACTCCATCCTGTGTAGACCCTCTGGATATTCATGAATGCAGTGAGACACAGCAGGATATTAAGACAGTGTGATGATGGTTACTACGCTTGCAATGCTTTTCTGCATAGTATTCTTTGGAAGGGTCAAGATTTTCGTGAACAGGCTAGTGTGTATGCATTTTGGCCATGAAGCTTTGAAGCTAATTCTTAGACTGCTGGGAGCCAATCAGCTGATTATTTATTTTCTTATTTTTTTGGTCACTATCCAGACCCATATGTGTAACATATGTCAGCTCTGTGATGCCAGAAGCTATTGCTGGGATATTTGCTTTCAATGAAGTAATTAAGGCTGACATTATTTTACCCTGGTTTCCCAGCCTACTGGCTTAAAGGTTTCAGCCAACTAACTTAAAGATGCATTGCACATTTCTTATTATACCAAAAATTCTGATTCAAACATTTGTGGTTAATTGTAAGCCATTTGAAAAGTAAATGAAACAATATAAAGCTGTATTGTTTTTTTTTTTTTTTAATTAAGGTAGTTACTTCTTGCTTTGCCTCACTGCTTCATGGCTTTGAGCATCCTGTGATAGATTCCAGGAGGGAAATAATGGAAACCGATGACCGAATGCATGCACTTGTGTCTGCAGCCACTTAATCACCACCGTGTGCCTGGATACATCATCTGCCATCAGCAAACACCATTTTAAAATATGTGTGATCAATTTATTTTCCATTCCGAATTTTTATGTATTCAAGGTGCAATGGAGTATTACCTAGAGCAGAAAGAAAAGTGAAGAACACAGAGTGTCAGTGGCATTTATGTGCTTAAGATTTAGATCTAAAACACTGACGAATTGTTTTGGTGATTTTAGGAGAATCCGTTTCCGTATCCTCAATAAAATATAGACGTTCCAGTCCCTGAAGACAGCTCCATCCTTCATCCACAGGAGCAGATTTTCCGTTTGATACTTTGTACGCGGGGGACTTAACGAGGAGTCTGCATGTGCACGACGGGGAGTCAGGGGTACATTAGTGCGCTTAACATTTGGTCTTAGTGTTTGCGCAATTTATTGGTAAATCGAGCAGTTGACGTTTCCCTGAATTCCGCTACGTCTGTGGGTGCAACTGTGCAGTCGTTATTGTTTCTGCACAGCAGGCATGCCCTAAACGGATAGATAAATAATATCAATCCCAGCAAAGCGTCAGTGCTAATCATTGGTGTGTGGCAGCCTGGTTGCTCAGCGACTTTAGGAAGCGTTCTTGCAAGGTGGCAGTCAGTAATTAGGGAGCCTCACGAAAATACCTATAATTAAGATCCCATTGTTCTTGGCTGTTTTTTCTCTTCATAATATTGTTTGGAATGTTTAAATCTCTATGGACCGCCCTGGCTTTGGGGTATTAACCCTATTATTAGCCTTGCATCCATCAGCATAATCGCTCAATCAGAATGATTGGTATTTTCAGGATCTAGCTATTTCTGTTTGCACTTGGAGCTTGCCATGGACCGAAAATTCCATAGGAAGGCCTGCCATTAGGTATTTACTATTAAAAGCTCTGAGCTTTTCCAAAATAATGAACTGCACATCAGCCATACGTTTATGAACGTTTTCTTTAAAGGTACTTAAACGGATTTTAGCAGAAGTGAAAAAAATAGTTGACCAAATGACAGTGCAAAGATGAACATTATCAGATTTTAAAGCTGGCAAACCTGCAGAAGCTGCTCATGTTTACTAGTAACCAAAATTGGGTGCTGGTCTGAAGGTGCATGATCTGTAAAAGTAGCCACAACTTTAGTGGTGGCTGGTGAATGTTTAAACTTGAGGGACACACATATTTCTCCCAGATATGCCATTGAGATCAAGTGTAGCGAGGGAGCCCAAACCAATCCTGGGGGTTTCCGGCAGGTTCTTCCTCTGAGAATTTCTTTTAAATAATGGGTTAAAATTGACACTTTCTAGACAAATTGGGTAAAAAGACAGTTTGCAATTGGTTGTGCATGGTAACTCAAGAACAAATCCAATAGCTGCAAGTCACCCACAGTGCACAGGAGCAATTCTCCAACACATTTTCATGATGCCTTTGCCCACAATATGTGCCAGTGTAAAAAACATTTTCACCCTGGCTGTGCCCATACATTTCCATGCTGACTGCATCATTATACCCTAGTATTCCCATATAAAAACAAACTCATGTTTGCTTTGTGCATAATGGCAGTAATGATAGTATAAAAAATGCCCATGTTTGTTCTGCCAATATATGGCAGTATACCCACGTAAGAACATATTGCAGTTCGCTTTACCATTTAAAATGCATGCCACAGTATGAAAACATGTCCAAACTAGCTGCACTAAAATGCTAGTAGAGCTACATAATAATACTTATCATACTAAGATGACCAATACAAAATGTGATACCAAAATAAGAAATGAGTAGACTGGCTGCATTTAAATAGCAGTGTAGCTACATATAAACACTTATCTTGATTGCTTTATCAGAGATGCCCAATACAAAGTTCATGCCACAGAAAGAAAAACACCACTGATCATGCTTGCTTTATAAAAGATGCCCGATACAAAATGTTGTGCCACAGTAAGAAACGGTTAGACTGGTTGCATAAAAATGCCAATATAGATTCGTAATAACACTTATCATGCTTGCTTTACAAAAGATGCCCACTACAAAATGTCATACCACAATAAGAAATGTCTAGGCTGGCTTCATTGAAATGCCATTCTAGCAACATATTAACACTTATGCTTGCTTTATCAAAGATGCCCAATACAAAGTGTCATGACAGAGAAAGAATAACACCACCAATCATGCTCGCTTTTTCAAAGATGCCCAATACAAAATGTCATGTCGCAGTCAGAAATGGCTAGACAGGTTGCATTAAAATGCCAGTCTAGTATCTAATACCATGTATTATGCATGCTTTCTCAAAGCTCCCCAATAAACAATGTCATACCGCAATAAGAAATGGCTGGAATGGTTGGATTATAATGCCAGTTTAGCTACATAATAACACTTATCATGCTTGCTTTATCAACCATGAACAGTAAAGATGCCATGCCTGCCTCATGGTGCACCAGCGCCTGCCACTCAGACATTATCACATTAATTATTATTGTGATTATGTGTGAGTGCGAGTTGCTTGGGGCCCATTGGGCAGATGCACGTCAGGCACTGGGGTCCCTGTGTACAGCCATGGCATGTTTAACTGGGCATAGATACCAAGTAAAAATTGCCATGCCCACCCCCTGGTACTGTGAGTGCCTCACATACACACATACATTGTGTGCCTGTGAGGTGGAGGGGGCACCAGCAGGGCATTTTATATTGGGCATCTATAATAGGTGCCCATTAATAAATGCCATGCCTTCCCTCTGGGCCCTCCAGTACCTCACATGCACAGATAATCAATTATGTGTACATGCAAGGTGCTGGAGGTTTTAGGGGCCAGGAATGACATCCCATGTAAGGCACAAGGAACATAGCCAGTAAAAATGCCATGTCTGCTCCCTTGCCCCCAGTTCCTCAAGCACATATGATGAATGGGATTGCATGTATACGAGGTGCTGGGGGCACAGGGTTCAGATTTAACAAGGGGGGTCCTGGGAGTCTCTCTGCCAGACATTAGTCCTGGTTACGAGAGACTTACCCAGAGTCTTTAGCTCACTATCTTTTCACAGAGAAGAAATATCCCAAACATATCAGTCTTTGTCCTGCCCTGGGGCAGTCCAGCACCGAAATGCGAGGCAATTCTCCTCTGAACAAGAGTACCAACAGAAACCCCAGACACGTGTTTCAGTCTGGTTGGACCTCATCAGTAGGGTGGATCTGTGCCTCTCTAAGAATAGTGAGCAAGGGGTCCACGTCTGGATTCCCCTAGTAACTTAGGGTGAAACCCAAAGTTACTTAAATATGCAGATTTAACAAGGGGGGTCCTGGGAGTCTCTCTGCCAGACATTAGTCCTGGTTACGAGAGACTTACCCAGAGTCTTTAGCTCACTATCTTTTCACAGAGAAGAAATATCCCAAACATATCAGTCTTTGTCCTGCCCTGGGGCAGTCCAGCACCGAAATGCGAGGCAATTCTCCTCTGAACAAGAGTACCAACAGAAACCCCAGACACGTGTTTCGGTCTGGTTGGACCTCATCAGTAGGGTGGATCTGTGCCTCTCTAAGAATAGTGAGCAAGGGGTCCACGTCTGGATTCCCCTAGTAACTTAGGGTGAAACCCAAAGTTACTTAAATATGCAGATTTAACAAGGGGGGTCCTGGGAGTCTCTCTGCCAGACATTAGTCCTGGTTACGAGAGACTTACCCAGAGTCTTTAGCTCACTATCTTTTCACAGAGAAGAAATATCCCAAACAGGCATGGTGTTTTTTACCAGAAATCTATCATAGATGTCCAATAATAAATGCCATCCCTGTCCCCTGACCCCCACAGCACCACACACACACACACACACACACACACACACACACACACACACACACACACACACACACACACACACACACACACACACACACACACACACACACACACACACACACACACACACACACACACACACACACACACACACACACACACACACACACACACACACACACACACACACACACACACACACACACACACACACACACACACACACACACACACACACACACACACACACACACACACACACACACAATAAAAGTGATTATGTGTGTATTCAAGGCACTGGGGGGTCCATGGGGCAGGCTTGGTATTTTTACAAGATATCTATCATTGAGGTCCAGTAAAACAATATCACCCCTGTCCCCTTGTCCCCACAGCACCTCAAAAGGACAGCTGATTTTGTCCAGTGGGGAGGGGTATTGTGCAACAAAGGAATTTTCAAAATGCCTTTGTTGTACAACCCTCCTCCCAGTATTCGCCAAAAGCAGCTCCACAGACCAGCACAGACAAACACACACATTCACACAGCAAGCAATCGCTCATTCACACAAGCACCCATTATTATGCACTCACTCATAGAACAAGCATACACGCCTCCATACACATATTTAAATAATAAACAAATGATGAACCTAAAAACACACACATTTACACAACATGCACACACAAGCACCCATCATCATGCACTGACTCATAACACAGATATACAGACATCCATACACATATTTAAATAATAAGTCCATGAGGAACATATCAACACATACATGTACACAACATACACACAGCAAGCACTCTCTCATTCACATGAGCACCCATCATCATGTACTCACTCATAACACAAGCATCCACACACATATTTACATAATAAATAAATGATGATCATACAAACACACACATTTACACAAAATATAGACATTAAGCACTCTCTCATTCACACAAACATCCATCATCATACACTCACTCATAACAACACAAGCATGCACACATCCATACACATATTTAAATAATAAATACATGAACATAAACTTACCTTCTGCTGCTGGTCCTGAAGTTTCCTCCCGAGCGCTCCAGTTCCACCTAGCATGACCAGGAATCAGGAAGATCCCTGGTTCCTGCACATGCATGCAGGGGCCTGACCATGGGTGGTGAGATGCCCCAGTTCAGCCCGCTCTCCCTGTGTATGCGAGGAGGTGCATGAGCACCCCCTCACACATACAGAAATGCAGTTCCCCAGGCAGCATTTCCAATGACCTTTGCAAGGCTGGGGAAGCAAAACTGTGTTTCACTTTGACAGTTCAGCTAGCCCAGGAGTGCTCTATCAGCTGGAGAAAGAAGCTGAGGGAGCACTCAGTGTTTCACTGGGCTGGCTCCACAGCTGTCAGCTCCTCCATTATGGGTGAGTGGGGACCAAGTCTCCGTGGGGCGATGCCCCCTTGCCCTTTATGGATGATCCGCCACTGCAGAACACCATCAACAAACACTTTAAAGTATTTAAATGCAAATGCTGTGTTTGTAGGTGCTACACAAGAAAAATGTAGCTTTAATGAGATTCATTCCTGAACCTTTCTTTCTATTAGAGATTTTAAGAAACGTTGGCATGAGAACTGTGTGGGTTTGCACTAATCCAAAATATTCACTTGGGTCAATTTAATTTATTTCACTAATTGATCACAATCTTCGAAAGGAATCAACACTACCACAAGTTTATAGATGCCTACCAGGAACCTTATGGGATGGTTCAAGGGCTGTATGAGGCATAACTACTCTAGGGCAGAGGCTTGGCTCTTCTGGGAGTTAATCTATATAATCCTGCTGTGCGTATCCTTCTCCACCTGGGATGCAATTATTGGTCCTGTTAATAAAGGGGAGCATATGGATCTAAGGTCCAAACTGGGGTATGGAGTCTACTAACCATATTACATAGGGCATTATTGCCCTTTTCATAACGTTGAGTGCCTCTCCTGGGTTTTATTTATTTGGGTGCGTTAGACACTGCTACATGCCACGTAGCTGTTCCTTCAAGGTACTGAAACATTAGTCATTAATGTAAATAGCACCATGAAACATAACATAATGGCCCTCATTACGACCCTGGCGGAGGACCATGGTGCAATTTGCACCATGGTCCATGGCGCAAAGCTGCCAACTCCGCCATGGGGGTTGGCGGATTTACCGCCCCATTCCGACCTTGGCGGGGCGGTAAGTCCCCAATCCCCATTTACCATTCCCCATTCCCATTTTTGCCCCATAGGGTATAATGGGAGTGGGGAAGGTGTTAATTACGCCACCGTAAATTACGGTGGCGTAATTAACAACAAGTCCCGTAGCGCCATGGATTTTTCCGCCTGCAAAAAGGAGGCGTGAAAATCACCATGGCGCTACGGGAACTCGTAGTCTGGCGGAAAGGTACGCCATGCTTTACGCCGGCGTAAACCCCTTTCCGCCAGGGTCCTAATGAGGGCCAATGTAAACTAACATTGCCCAACCAGCTAGAATAAAAATAATTAGCTTGAAGTCGCAAAAGCAGTGAATGAATACATAAACAATTAAATAAAAAACAAGCATGAAAAACAAAACATTTGAATTTGGTTACAATGGTGCCATTGGGAGGTGAGAATCAATAAAAGGAAACAACGATTACTGGTGCAGGGTGGTTAGGCCTAGCTGCAGTGAGAGAGGATATGGAAGACCAAACAAGGATGTGGGGGGGGGTGGAGTACACCCCCCTAGAAGCAGAAGGAAGTTGTAAACAAAAAAGCATGCATTCTGGTTAACATGCATCAAAAAATCACAAAGCTTAACAGAACACAGTTTAGCATACCAAATACCTAAGCAGGGGTGTTGGTAAGTCTGAAAAAGATCAGGGGCTACGCTAATGTCGGGACTGGCAGGACTCGGGGCTAGCTAGCATTTTGGTTGTAGGACCTGAGCTTCTATCAGGGGCTACAACCAAAAGTCCCGGGGCTATAGCCCTCTTAGCCCCACCCTAGCAACGCCTATGTCTCTAAGTAAGCATTGCATTTCAAAGCGAGGCAGAGCATAGTGTGAGAAATTGTGCAGTGGACCTGGATACCATAGTATGCACACAGTGGGTACACAAAATAGCAGGGGCTCCTATACAACCATTGTAAGAAAAAAAAAATCTATGCTTACTACCAACATAGTACGAAAGAGATTTTCAAATGTTACAATAAACGAACCCACCAACAACAAAATAGTAATTAACCTAAACCTTCAGAAGAAATGGCCAACTCTTTTGCTAGGGCCTTCCAGGATCAAATTGCTAAAAATGAAGCCAACATTGATCACAGGAACTGATCAGACTGAACACCTGCTATGCCACTAAAACCCATGTCAACCACCTACGTTTATGAAATCCAACAACATTTTAATTGAAGAGCTGATTACCATCACTAAGAAAATGAATGCCTCAGCTGAACTATCTGACCTGTTATGGAGCAGGAGAATCCCTACCAGCTTAGTCTCCAGTGAGATGAACAAACAACACTTTATTTCAAGACTTGAAAGTTTAGGACAGCATGACATCCTACCCAGCTACCCAGGCCAACCCAACAATGCCTCCAGCTCGCCTCACCTTTAAACCACACAAACGCTTGACACCTCTGTATTTTGTGTAATTTCCAGTTTGTTTTCCCCACCTCCCCCATAATAATATCTTCTCATATTCAAACATTGTCCTTTCTCAGTTCTTACTATCATATGTTCATTTATTTCCAGTTCAATTCCTCTAAGGTAGCAACATACGGTTGCTCCTTCTCAGTTGAGGGGCGTTAGTCTACTGTCCTCTTGCACATTTCAGATGGTGTTGAAGGTTCCACTATCAGGTCTTGTTCTAACAGGTACGCTGAAAAAAGCGCTGATATTTGATCTCTGTCATGTGTTAAACATGCTTGTCCCTAAACCAGCATTGCCACTGGTAAGCGTGATTCAAGGAATGTCCCTGATTATAAATGTTGCTGCAATTCAAAAGGAACCTCAATGTTAGCAGGGTTTCCCCTGAAAACAGACATTCTCTTGGTATTCATTAGACAGAGCTCAGTGCCGTAAAACATTTAGAAACTTTCACAACTTCATTTGTTTTGCTGACTCCTGTGTTTATGGACACATGAGGTATTTATGGACACATGGGGTAATGCAGTCACCTTTCATCAGGTATCACAGCCTGGGGGTACCATACATTGACAGACCCATACCAACCCACCCTGATCTTGGAAAAGATAGCTTACCTGTTGGACCCACCAACTGCATTTTGCAACACATCACTGACATCAGGAATACACTCAACAACGTGAAAGGCTGTAACAGAAACATCATTCCTTAAAAAGTTCAGTGAAGACCTAGAGATAGTCAAAAACAATAGTTCCATATCTATAATTCCTTTAATTGCTAACATTCTGGAAAATGTTGCTATCCCACAGCTGGTTCTCAACACTGAAGAGAAACTCCGTCTTCATGACACCAAAATCTGATTTTTACTCAAAAGAAGTATAGTAACATGTCACTTTTTCATGAAATGGAGATTCCGAGAGAACTTGACAACAGTACACCAACAGCCTAAGTACACCTTCATCTATTGGCTGCATATGATACAGTTAAGCATCAGAAACAATTACAAAGTTGAAAAGCTCATATGGGAATAAAGGGCCTTGGAGTGGATCACAAACTTCCTTGATGATCGCACCATGAGCTTTAAAATGGGAGACTTCAACTCAACAATGTTCCTCTTATATAGTGGTGCCACCACAGCTACATCTTATATCCATGGCTTTTTAATATTTATATTACTCCCTTAGCAGGTCTTATCCAACCTGTCTCAGAATGTTTTCTTATATGCAGATGCTTCTCATGTACTTGTTAGCTGCACTCTATTGTCTGCCACTGTTTTAAAAAAGGCTCACCCATTCACAAAATGCATGGCCTTACACCAGCTTGCTGCATTTCCATGTGCCTTTTATCCTATTCAGAATGGAAGGGGCTAGGGTTAGTGCAGGCAAAGGTCACTGTGTACAGATTAAGGACAGGTCTGCCATCTTGTTTCTCTTCCTCTGTCCCTCCTTTCAGTCCCCTCCACTTCCTTTAGCACAAAGCACTTTGGGTGCGATGACAGAAAAGCCCACCCCTCACCTCAAAAAAGTGGCCCATCCCTTGCCTCACGACCCTTGACCTCTGATGACATCACCAGAAGTGATGTCATTTGACCCCACCCCAAAGTGACATCCCGGGATGCGATGAAACACGACCTTTCACCCCTTGACAAAACAGGAAGTGTCATCAAATAGCATTGTTCCTAAGTAAACTAAATTACTGTGAATCCAAGCAGGCGTCCAAGGCCAAATTACACTTAAACTCTTTTTTATGGAACAAATATGCATACAATATCACAATATCACCCAACCTGTGTTGGTACTCATTTATCGACCTAAGAACGATGAAAGTTTTTTGAAAAAAAAAGAAAAATTTGATTTTTTTTTAAATCATATTTTTTTTCAAAACCGGCCCAGGCATGGCCAGAAACCAGCCCCCACTTCCCAGGGATGATTTCGGCCCAGCCACAGGCCGAAAGGCCAAGGGGCCAATCCAACCCTGCTTGCTGCTGGCACAAGTCTGCCGGCCACAACAGTACCTAGGACCACACCATGTTGTAGGACTTGTGTAGTTGGGGACCAGTCTCCCAGAGAGAACGAGAACACAGACCAAAACTTTCCCTTGAGCCCCTAGATTGGGATTCACAGCAGCCAGAGGACCAAGACTCAATTGTATTCTGCGGCTAGTGGTTCCGCTTCGTATTGCCTGTTCATTTCGAGCGCAAGGAATACTCAGACGCGATCCTTCACTTTCCACCGGTGAAACCGTTCAGCGTGACAGGCTGAAACACTCTGTGCTTACTCATCCGGTCCACCTATTGTTTACATTTCCCAACGGTGTAGCACCGAAGCAATTCTTACTGGCTTCACGATTAGGACCTGCTTATCAGGTATCGGTTATTCCCTTCATCTCTTCTCCAACGCTTCGGTTTAGATAGCGTATTCTAATCACGTATCTTCGCTTTCTATTCCTTTTCACAACAGATTCACAGGCCGATTCATGGAATAATTAGCGCGGCGCAAGTGGGCAAAAACGTGCGAATCGCAGTGGAATAGCGAAAATCGCAGTGAACGTGCGAAAATCGCACGAAAAGCAGCGCACGTCGATTCATGGAAGTCCGTGCGCGAGAAAACCAGCGGATGTGCGATAAAAAGTGCGCGGCGCACGTTAGCGCACAGGCCATCTAACAGCGTGCGCCAGGTCACAGCGAAAATCGCACAGGCCACAGCGAAAATCGCACATAGCGCGGCGCACGCAATAAAAGTAGGCGGAACACGGGCGTAACACTCGGAATGGGGAACAACTTGCCAAAACGTGGGCGTCACGGGGGAAGTACAGGGCACAAGTGCGCAGAACGCCCACACGCTCGCCTACAACACGTATTCATGGAATAGAATAGGGGAAAAAAGCGCACGCTCAAACCAGCGCACAGGCACAAACACGACCGCCACAAGAAAGGAGGCGGTAGCGTCTCTGCGGCTGTAAGAAATGTGCGCCAAAAGGTGCGCCAACAAATAGCACCTATATACTGCCATGATGAATGTCCCATACTGTGGCCCTCCAGGAAAAATGACGTGCAAAGGGGTACCCACAAACACGGACACCCGCTGACAAAAAATACGTGTGCATGTATACCGGGGTGCGCGGGAAGTGTCACACGCGATTTGCAGGGTACGTGCATCACAGGGGTTCGCGTGAAGTTATTCACGCGATCGGGCCTGGGGGAGCGGGCTACGTGTATTACAGGGGTTCGCGTGAAGTTCCTCACGCGATCGGGCCTGGGGGAGCGGGCTTCGTGTATTACAGGGGTTCGCGTGAAGTTCCTCACGCGATCGGGCCTGGGGGAGCGGGCTACGTGTATTACAGGGGTTCGCGTGAAGTTCCACACGCGATCGGGCCTGGGGGAGCGGGCTTCGTGTATTACAGGGGTTCGCGTGAAGTTCCTCACGCGATCGGGCCTGGGGGAGCGGGCTACATGTATAACAGGGGTTCGCGTGAAGTTCCTCACGCGATCGGGCCTGGGGGAGCGGGCTTCGTCTATTACAGGGGTTCGCGTGAAGTTCCACACGCGATCGGGCCTGGGGGAGCGTGCTACGTATATTTCAGGGGTTCGCGTGAAGTTTCACACGCGAATAGCCTGGGCGTGTGAATTTGAGGGGTGCGCGGGAAGTTCCTCACGCGATCGGGCCTGGGGGAGCGGGCTACGTGTATTACAGGGGTTCGCGGGAAGTTCCTCACGCGATCGGGCCTGGGGGAGCGGGCTACGTGTATTACAGGGGTTCGCGTGAAGTTCCTCACGCGATCGGGCCTGGGGGAGCGGGCTTCGTGTATTACAGGGGTTCGCGTGAAGTTCCACACGCGATCGGGCCTGGGGGAGCGTGCTACGTATATTTCAGGGGTTCGCGTGAAGTTTCACACGCGAATAGCCTGGGCGCGTGAATTTGAGGGGTGCGCGGGAAGTTCCTCACGCGATCGGGCCTGGGGGAGCGGGCTACGTGTATTACAGGGGTTCGCGGGAAGTTCCACACGCGAATAGGCTGGGCGCGTGTATTTCAGGGGTGCGCGGGAAGTTCCTCACGCGATCGGGCCTGGGGGAGCGGGCTACGTGTATAACAGGGGTTCGCATGAAGTTCCTCACGCGATCGGGCCTGGGGGAGCGGGCTTCGTGTATTACAGGGGTTCGCGTGAAGTTCCACACGCGATCGGGCCTGGGGGAGCGTGCTACGTATATTTCAGGGGTTCGCGGGAAGTTCCACACGCGAATAGGCTGGGCGCGTGTATTTCAGGGGTGCGCGGGAAGTTCCACACGCGAATAGCCTGGGCGCGTGTATTTCAGGGGTGCGCGGGAAGTTCCACACGCGAATAGCCTGGGCGCGTGTATTTCAGGGGTTCGCGGGAAGTTCCACACGCGAATAGCCTGGGCGCGTGTATTTCAGGGGTTCGCGGGAAGTTCCACACGCGAATAGCCTGGGCGCGTGTATTTCAGGGGTTCGCGGGAAGTTCCACACGCGAATAGCCTGGGCGCGTGTATTTCAGGGGTTCGCGGGAAGTTCCACACGCGAATAGCCTGGGCGCGTGTATTTCAGGGGTGCGCGGGAAGTTCCACACGCGAATAGCCTGGCCGCGTGTATTTCAGGGGTGCGCGGGAAGTTCCACACGCGAATAGCCTGGGCGCGTGTATTTCAGGGGTGCGCGGGAAGTTCCACACGCGAATAGCCTGGCCGCGTGTATTTCAGGGGTGCGCGGGAAGTTCCACACGCGAATAGCCTGGGCGCGTGAATTTCAGGGGTGCGCGGGAAGTTCCACACGCGATCGGGCCTGGGGGAGCGGGCTTCGTGTATTACAGGGGTTCGCGTGAAGTTCCACACGCGATCGGGCCTGGGGGAGCGTGCTACGTATATTTCAGGGGTTCGCGTGAAGTTTCACACGCGAATAGCCTGGGCGCGTGAATTTGAGGGGTGCGCGGGAAGTTCCTCACGCGATCGGGCCTGGGGGAGCGGGCTACGTGTATTACAGGGGTTCGCGGGAAGTTCCACACGCGAATAGGCTGGGCGCGTGTATTTCAGGGGTGCGCGGGAAGTTCCTCACGCGATCGGGCCTGGGGGAGCGGGCTACGTGTATAACAGGGGTTCGCGTGAAGTTCCTCACGCGATCGGGCCTGGGGGAGCGGGCTTCGTGTATTACAGGGGTTCGCGTGAAGTTCCACACGCGATCGGGCCTGGGGGAGCGTGCTACGTATATTTCAGGGGTTCGCGGGAAGTTCCACACGCGAATAGGCTGGGCGCGTGTATTTCAGGGGTGCGCGGGAAGTTCCACACGCGAATAGCCTGGGCGCGTGTATTTCAGGGGTGCGCGGGAAGTTCCACACGCGAATAGCCTGGGCGCGTGTATTTCAGGGGTTCGCGGGAAGTTCCACACGCGAATAGCCTGGGCGCCTGTATTTCAGGGGTTCGCGGGAAGTTCCACACGCGAATAGCCTGGGCGCGTGTATTTCAGGGGTTCGCGGGAAGTTCCACACGCGAATAGCCTGGGCGCGTGTATTTCAGGGGTGTGCGGGAAGTTCCACACGTGAATAGCCTGGGCGCGTGTATTTCAGGGGTGCGCGGGAAGTTCCACATGTGATTTGACAGTGTGGCTCCTCCCAGGTGTACCCTGTACACCCTCCACGGCCCCTGCAGGCAGCCCACACCACAGGGGACTACCCTGCATCCCTGGTCATGTCCCGCAGGCAGCCCACCCAACATGGGCATGCCCCCCAGCAAAGGCACATGTCTCCTTGAACTAATGAACACCAACACATGTCCCCTTGCACCCCCACCCCCCAGCACTGTGGGGCACCTGCCAGCAGGCCCCCACCCATGTCCAACTCATGTCACCCACCACCCCCAAACCCCAGCCACCAGGGTCACCCTCCACCAGGGCCCCACTCATGTCTCCCACCACCCCCACCCCCCAGCACTGTGGGGCACCTGCCAGCAGGCCCCCACCCATGTCCAACTCATGTCTCCCACCACCCCCAAACCCCAGCCACCAGGGTCACCCTCCACCAGGGCCCCACTCATGTCTCCCACCACCCCCACCCCCCAGCACTGTGGGGCACCTGCCAGCAGGCCCCCACCCATGTGCAACTCATGTCACCCACCACCCCCAAACCCCAGCCACCAGGGTCACCCTCCACCAGGGCCCCACTCATGTCTCCCACCACCCCCACCCCCCAGCACTGTGGGGCACCTGCCAGCAGGCCCCCACCCATGTCCAACTCATGTCTCCCACCACCCCCAAACCCCAGCCACCAGGGTCACCCTCCACCAGGGCCCCACTCATGTCTCCCACCACCCCCACCCCCCAGCACTGTGGGGCACCTGCCAGCAGGCCCCCACCCATGTGCAACTCATGTCACCCACCACCCCCAAACCCCAGCCACCAGGGTCACCCTCCACCAGGGCCCCACTCATGTCTCCCACCACCCCCACCCCCCAGCACTGTGGGGCACCTGCCAGCAGGCCCCCACCCATGTCCAACTCATGTCTCCCACCACCCCCAAACCCCAGCCACCAGGGTCACCCTCCACCAGGGCCCCACTCATGTCTCCCACCACCCCCACCCCCCAGCACTGTGGGGCACCTGCCAGCAGGCCCCCACCCATGTCCAACTCATGTCTCCCACCACCCCCAAACCCCAGCCACCAGGGTCACCCTCCACCAGGGCCCCACTCATGTCTCCCACCACCCCCACCCCCCAGCACTGTGGGGCACCTGCCAGCAGGCCCCCACCCATGTCCAACTCATGTCTCCCACCACCCCCAAACCCCAGCCACCAGGGTCACCCTCCACCAGGGCCCCACTCATGTCTCCCACCACCCCCACCCCCCAGCACTGTGGGGCACCTGCCAGCAGGCCCCCACCCATGTCCAACTCATGTCTCTCACCACCCCCACCCCCCAGCACTGTGGGGCACCTGCCAGCAGGCCCCCACCCATGTCCAATCCATGCCCCCCTGCACCTGGGTCCCAACATTCCCCAATCATGTCCGTAATGCCCATCCTCCCCTGCCAAAAGGCCCAACCAACTATCACACCCACCCACATATCAAAGGCAATTACATGTTACACCCCCAATGTAAATAATGCAATTTAACACATGTCTGTCACACACAATGGCTGCAAGTGAATGACAAAACACCCAACATTACATGCCTGAAAGCAATGAGATGATACGACACATTGAAGATTAAAAAAATAATATGTATTGAACAGCAAATAAGAAAAAACACAAAGCAAATCAAACAAAACAAGATGAATGTCCATGAAAAAATTATGAAAAAATAAAATAAGCCAATCAAGAAGATAATCCTGGGTCCATGAGCCCTACCAAATTAAACCTAACTGACTACTAACTAAAAAGGGAACTATATACAAAAAAGTGGTGCATTGTCCAATCGCAACCCAAAAAAAATTCAAAAAAACAAAGGAAACCTAACCCTAACTATACAACTATATACAAAGGCAGCGGGCTATTCGGACGGCTCACTGGTTGTTGTCATGGGCCAGGGCATCCTCGAACTCCTGCTCAATGGCTTGGAGGCGGGCATGTTCCCTGGCCCCGAGGTCCCGCAGGGATAACGCAGTGTCAAGCTCAAACTCCCTGCGAAGACCCTCGAGGCACTCAGCCCGCCTCAGCGCCCTCCGCATGGAGTCCTCCGCCCTGACCATCGTGAGCCGTTCCTCCTCTGCCCGCTGCCGCTCCGCACCTATCCGCTGGCACAACCTCTCCCACACGGAAGCCACTCCCATTCCAGGGTTCTCCTGCCCTCCGGCCGATGCCTGCACCCCTGATGTTGATGGCCCCGAGCCATGATGCCTCCCACGTTGAGCCTGCTGCTGCCTCCGACGCAACTGCCTGTGCCAGCACGACGGCATCCAGGCTGATGGAAACCACCGACGCCGTCGTGCACGTGCCCTGCCCGATGATGCCGTCACATCCTCCATCTGCTGGGGTCCAGTTGCTCTGGTGTCCACCCCTGCTGGATCTCTGACTCCCGACTGTGGCAGGGATGGGATCCCCACCGAGCTGGCTGCATTGGTCGGGGCAGGTCCACAGGGGGCCCTGGTGGCATCTGGGCTGGAAGACGGCAAGGAGAACGACTGGTGGATAGCCTGCACAGAGGAGGAGAGGGCCGCCACATTGGCCAACACATGCAGGAAACCCCCGAACATGGCCGATCCCAATTGGGCCACGTCGGCACGGTGCACTTCGTGATGACGTGTGTGCTCCTCCCGGGAAGCACGCACGGCATCACGAATCGCAGCCGTGCGCAACGCGACCCCAATCAGGACCTTCTCCGCACGGCCAGGGGTTCCCACGTCCGCAGGTGGAGGGGAGTCAGGTGACATGGACATCCCCTCTACCTGCGGACAGGCCTGGGACGGGGCATCCCTGCTGGTGCATGGTGGTGCACTCACAGGGTCAGGGACAGCGACATGCACAGGCCCCTCCACGGTGACCTGTGCTGCCTCCTGCCCCTGGCCCTGGACTGCACCACTTGCACCAGCAGGGATGCCCCCACCAGGCCCCATGTGTGCCCCAGTGGCGGCCTCCTCCTCCTCTGTGCAAATCACCAACCTGGATGGCTCCTCACCGTCTCCCACCGTAGCAGGCCCCTGTGGGGGCTCACCCACCCCTTCCGCTGCAGCCGTGGGGGCATCCCCGCCGCCTTGCTCCACAGCGCCGTCTCCGCCCTCTTCTTCACTAGCCGCTGCGTAGAGGGAGACAAAGAACACAAGCATCAGGGCACTGTACAATGGTCCCCTAGACAGGAAGCAATAGCAGATGAGCACCACTGTCAAAGTACACTTCCATCATGTCCCTCCACAACACATGGGCCAGTCCAGGCAAAACACACACAGTAACAGGCATGGTGCATGCCATGGACATTTCCATGCATGTCCAATGGACTCTTGAAACATTCAATGATATGTAACTCACATGCATCATGGCTCATGCCCATCACATGCACACACATCACCTCAGTCACATCCATCTGGCCCCAAACACACCAAACACAGCGGATACAAGGGTCATTTTGCTGCTTTACTGAATCTCTGCATTGTCACACACATGTGTCATGCATCCATGGCATGCACAAGTCACAGACACGCAGGTCAGGCACACAGACATGGCTACCATATATGTACCTGGCATCAGCACCCATCCCTCACCCCCACCCATGTTCAGGTACAGAGACTGGCATGCTCTCATGTTCATAATCTGATTAGGGCTCCCCATGCGGCATTTCAACACATGCAACAACCATGTGCATCACACATCACTGGTCGCACATGCATTACCATGATGTCCCTGCACACATACATGCATACATGGGCTATGGCACACATACAGGCAAGTATCATAGAACCAGCACACCGCAACATGCCCTGTCTCACACAGTAATGCATGGACACTTACCGCTCAACTCCAGACGGGCCTCCCTCTCAAGGATCTGGGCGTGGAGCGCTGGGCGTACGCGTTCCAGGACCCTCATCTGGATGGTACTCATGCGGCCCCGGCCCCCCTCCACGAGGCGCCGGGCCTTCACAAGGGTCCTGGACCTCAAGTCCTCCCAGCGCTTCTTGATCTTCAGGACGTCGCGGGTTGCCACCCCCTCCACGTTGATGGCAACCACACAGTCGGCCCAGATCCTCTGCCGTCCTTCCTTGCTGGCGCGGGACGATCCAAAGAGGGCATCATACTGCCCCAGGACATGCTCCACCAGGACACCAACTTCGGTGACAGTGAAGCTGGTGCCCCTCTGCCCCTCTGGCCTGGGGTTGCCACTGGTGCCAGATGTGGAAGTGCCCGACATGGCAACCCCAGAGGCAGGTGTGGGTGGGCAACTGGGTCCTGGGGCTGGGCTGTGGAGCGATGTAATACCAGTCGGGAGTCTTCAGTTCCAGCAGGGGTGGACACAGCAACTGGACCCCTGCAGATGGCTGATGTGCAGGCACCAAATGGCAGGGCACGGTGGCAGCAGGCAGGCAGGCAGGCAGGCAGGCAGCAGCAGATGGCACGTGGGAGGCTGCTCGGGGCACTGGGGGGCAGTAACTCGGCCTTCTGGGCAGGAGCGTGGGCTTCCGTGTGTTTTCGCGTGGCCAGCTTGATACGGAGTGATTTGGCACGTGAAAATCCTGCACGTCAGCGTGAAATCCGAGGAAAGGCCCTTAGCGCGTAAGCGCGTCAGCACGCATACGCGATTCTATTGGACCAGAGTCCCTCAGCGCGTAAGCGCGTCTGTGACGTGACCCGCACGGGTGTTCCCCACTCAGGACGTGATGACGGGGCACACGTGGAGATACTGCACGTCAGAGTGTCATCGCGTGTAATTGGACAAAAGTGCGCGTACACGCGATTGGCCTATGTACGTGTATTTAATGGGTGCGCGGCCACTTACACACGCAAGTACGTCAGCGAACCTGTATCCCGTGGTGCGTGTGAATTTCCACACGCTATTGGACTGGGAACTGGATTCCAGGGCTGCGCGGATCACACGCTGTATCCCGTGGTGCGTGTGAATTTCCACACGCTATTGGACTGGGAACTGGATTCCAGGGCTGCGCGGGTCACACGCTGTATCCCGTGGTGCGTGTGAATTTCCACACGCTATTGGACTGGCAACAGGATTCCAGGGCTGCGCGGGTCACACGCTGTATCCCGTAGTGCGTGTGAATTTCCACACGCTATTGGACTGGCAACAGGATTCCAGGGCTGCGCGGGTCACACGCTCGCCTAGAACACGCGCTAAGCATAAATTGCGGACTTTAACAATAACAAGCTCAGACGCCAGGATGAACATACCGTTCCTAGCAGCAGTGGCAGTGGGCTACCAAAGGAGGAGGAGGAGGATAGTCAGGGCCAGAATATTCACACCCAGAACCAGCCTTTTCGGGATGCCTGATGACCAGGTGTATGGGAGGTACAGGTTTCCACCACACATCATACTGGACCTGGTGACTGAGTGGGAGGATGACCTCACATCACCCACCCTGTGCTCCCAAGCACTCAGCCCCCTGGAGAAGGTCCTCAATGTACTGCACTTCTTAGCCACTGGATCATTTCAGCGGACAAGTGCCATAGTGGGTGGGGTGTCACAGGCCACCCAGTCACGCTGCCTACACCAGGTCTTGAACATCATGACTGCACGCCCATCAGTCCGCAGGCACATATACCTGCCCAGAACACCTGCAGAAAGGCATGCTGCCGCCCTGGATTTTTACGCAGTGGCACGATTCCCCAAAGTGCTAGGTGCCATCGACTGCACCCATGTGGCTCTACGTCCCCCCAGGGCATCTGAGCACATCTATAGGAACCGCAAGCACTGGCATTCCATCAACGTGCAGGTAGCATGTAATGCCAAGGGAATCATCACCTCAGTATATGCCAACTATCCCGGCTCCACCCACGACAGCTTCATTTACCGAATGTCCACCCTAAGCCGGGACCTAGAAGCTGGGCGGCATGGCGATACATGGCTGCTTGGTGAGTATGTATGCCACTGCACATGCATGCATGTTGGATACTGAGCAAGGTCACAACCTCACCAATGATACCAATCCCCACCTCCACAGGGGACAGTGCCTACCCTCTCAGCCCCCACATGATGACGCCAATTCGGAACCCCACCACGCCACCCCAGGTAAGATTTAACACAGCCCACATTACAACCAGGGGCATAGTGGAGCGCACATTCGGAGTGCTGAAGTCACGCTTTCGCTCCCTTGACCGTTCTGGCGGGCAGCTGTTATACGCTCCCCCAGTAGTGTGCAGGATCATAGTGGCAGCATGTGTCCTGCACAACGTTGCAACACGCCGGGGCCTGGCCGTGGACATGGTGGTGGCCCCACATCCCCAACCACATGCACAGCCGCTGCGCATGGGAGGGGAAAGGGCACGGGGGGAGGCAGCCCGTACACAGCTAGTGGCTAATTACTTCACATAGAAATCACACCCCTGTGGAGTGCACACTGCCCTGGCACATTCCATCTGACAATCAATGATGACTCAACCTGACACTGATCCTGAATGTGTGGAGAATGAACGGGGAATTCCATGTCAGCCTGAGATTGTTCACCTGGAAGTGTCACAATGTGTGCATCCCTACCCACACAGACACCACCAATGCAGTTTTGTGAAGTTACACATTGAAGCAGCTAAAATGAATACCCACTTGCAAAATGCAACAAGAGGACAGTGGCATGTCAGCCAACCCAACCCCAGCACTGCCACACGACACACCGTGCCATGTCATGCTAATTGCAGGTAAACAAAGTAATCCCCACAACATGACATCACTCTCACTATGTACAGTGGCACTATTAGAAACCTGCAACACCTGAAATGCTCACAGCAATGCCGGACCAACAACATACTTGAGCACGTAGTACCATTAACATGACATCAAAAATGTAACATATTAGTAGTCTCACCACCTGGAAATGCCTGCACTCCCACCACTACCAACTGTGCAGTGTTGGCGCCATGTAGAGTTGTAGGTGCACTGCTGCCAACATGGTCCCCATCGCCAGACTAGAGGTCCTTGTGTGGACTTGAGGAAGGGACCTGCAAATTGGGAGGTAGACACAGAAGAAGAGTTACACATCAATGCAACATGCAGTGTACAACACAACAGCAATATGCACTAGGAATGTATACACAGTATTGACTACAGACTGGCCACACAGGTCATGGGAGTCCAACGTCACTGTGTAATTCACTGTCACTTGGGCACACCCTTTGCAAGCCCATGGAAACGGGAAGCAGGAGGGGTGTGTGTGACTCAAACCCAAGCATCTGAACCAAATACATTACAAGCCTGCATGTGCCCAGCCACAATGCAGCGTATGCCCACAGGAACCACGGAAGCCAACAGATCGGAGCCAACAGATCGGAGCCAACAGATCGGAGCCAACAGATCGGAGCCAACAGATCGGAGCCAACAGATCGGAGCCAACAGATCGGAGCCAACAGATCGGAGCCAACAGATCCTCCCAAAAAAATTGGGAATAAAAGAAATCAAAATAAAAATAAAAATAAGAAAAAATCAAAAATGGCCATTGATGGGCCCGGGGGGGTTGGGGAGGCCACCCAGGAGGTCCGAGGACAGGATGCACACCAGAACCCACCTGCGTGGATCCTGGGAAAATAAAACACCTCCATGGGCTCATGGCCCACACGGCTACCCTATTGTGGGAGTGTCACTGCTGTCGCTATTATCACCCTGTGCAGCTGCATCCGGAGGTGGTTGCACTATGGGAGGCAGCCCACGCAAGGCCCTAGTCTGCTCCTCCATGGCTGCAAGCATGCGGGTGTGGTAGGTCTGGTTCTGGAGGATGAGTGTGCGGAGGTCCCCATGCAACAACTCACGGGATGCCCGGACCTCCGCCCTCGTTGCCTGCATCTCAGCTGAGAGCGTACGGGTGAGACGCTCCAGCTGCTGTTCTGTCCTTTGGTGTGTTGAAGCCTCAAGCTCAACAAGAGTCGTCCTGAGGTGTAGGAGCTCCTGCCTCAGGGCTTCCCTGTGGCCCTGGGACTCAATGGAGATGGCCTCCTGCAGAGTCGCCAGTGCCGCCCGCCTGTCCCTGTTGGACCCCAACATGTCCTCCCTGTGTGACTGGCAGATGGAGTCAGTTGCCTGCTCTAGTCGCTCCATCAGCCTTTCTGGGGGGACAATGGAAGTGGCCACCCTATCCATGGCCTGAGCCATCATCTCGGATGATGCAGCCTGTTGGGTAGCCATACCGTAAATGGATTGCTCCCATGCGGTATTGCCAGGTGGCGTACGGCCACCACGTCGGCGGGCACCACACCTGTCTGGGGCAAGGCGAACTGCGCCTTGCTGTGCCGGCACTGCCTGAGGCTGCAGGACTGCATTCCCCCTCTGATCTGCTGGCCCAGGAACAGGATCAGATGTCGCGGAGTGTGACCCTGCATCCGTAACCACCGAAGGCGTAGCTGCCAACACTGACATCCCCATGGAGGGTACTGACCCTGGTGCAGGTGGGTGAGACAGAACAGAATCCCTCCCTGGAACACTCACCTGCGACGGCACGTAGGTCTCATCCGAATCAACACCTGAGTACAGCTCGGGGGAGGTGCAGCCAGAGACACCCCTTGAGAGCACGACCTGCAGCACTTGTGGGTTCTCCCCCACCACCACACCACGTCCCTCACTGGTGGTTGGTCGGCCCTGGGACACCTCCTGGGTCTGCACCATCTCCACAACCCCAGCAGTATCAGGTGCGTCTTCCCCTGCAAAGACATGAAAACAAAGTAATGGAAACAGGCATTAGCACCATGGCACACATTGAGGGCTGAGAAGCAAGAGAACCAGTACTTGATTGACATGTCCCACATGACTAAAACCCTCCCATGCATGCACCCACACTGCGTATGAAGTGCAGGCAAACGGCACACACTGATGACACCAAGATGGAAGATGAACAAATTTTCTGCATGCTGCCTGGCAGTGGCATCACACATTGGCCTGTGATTGGCAGGTGAAACACACATGCCATCACACAGATGGCATGTACCATTGCTATTGAGTGAAGATGGAGAGGAGGGCAGCACCTATTCATTCAGTCCAGTTCCCGCATGTAATAGCTTTTCTGATTCTAACAGGTCAGATTTTTCACCTGGAGCTGCCAGTCTGTAATGGTCAAATTGCACAGGGACATGTGTGTACAAATGATATCCAGGTAACAAAGTCACTCCCCTTTACCATACCCATGTCAGACATGTGACTAGTGGACAGCGACATGCCTAGTGAAAGTGGTGGAATGCAAACAAACTGACTGAATGAACAGTGAAAAATAAGCAAATCTGTTGTGTCAAGGTGACACTTCAAGGGCAACTGGCGTGCAGTTGTGCTAGATGTCGACTGTTGGCAGAAGGGATACTGCTATGGCCAAATGCAGCTGCGCAGGAAGTATTGCATGAAGCACATGGCTGACCCATACGACTGAGGCGCACACACTTTCTCCTGCCACCCAAACAGAAGCCCTCACACACACACCATGCACATGTATGACACACACATGCATGTGCACTCACCGGACAATGCCTCGTAATCAGCCAGATCTCCCACGCCTTGGATCTGTTCCTCCGTGACGTAGGTCCCAGCGACTGACTCATGTGGAGTGAGTTCCATGTCTACTACTGGAGACCCACCTCCAGTCACTAGAGTTGCGGCATGACTTGAGGCCAGCTTACTCTTTGCCCTGCGCTTTAGGTCATTCCAGCGCTTATAGCAATCATTGGCTGTGCGCCTCACGATTCCAAGGGCACTTACGATGTCCGCAACGGTCTGCCAGTGTGCCTGGCGTTGTGCAGGTGTGGTCTTGGATCCTGCAACAATGACCATCTCGTTGTCATGTCCGGACACATACTCGACAAGTGCATTCAGTTCGTCATCCGTGAAGCTGGGCTTCCTGGACGGGCCGGACTGTGTAGCCGTGTCTGGGGCATCAGCCTGTGCCGGACGAGCACTCTTCCTCTTCCGCTTGGAAGGTGGTGGTGATCCTGAGTGTCCTGCGCCGCTCTGGACACTAGGGGCAGTGCCCTGGTGGACTCTGTATCAGGAGTGTGGGATTGCACACTCAGCATGGGAGTTGGTGCAGGCATTGGCTCGAGTGTGATGGTGTCAGGGGGAATCTCAGCAGCATGGACTAGGACCGACACTGTCCTGGCTGGGTGTGTGAGGGCTGGGGTGGATGGAGCCGCAGCTGCCCCTGCAGCCACTCCGCCCTGCCTCCTTGGTGCAGTAGATGACCTTGCTGCCCCAGATCCACGTGGCATGATGGCATCAACGTGCACCAGCGCACGTGTCGTAGCCCTGCTGACCTGGAAGTCAGCCATGGAGTCAGCCAGGTCTGGTGCCACAATGGGCTGGTCCAACAAGGGCTGAGCATGGATGGTGTCAGCCACTTCAGCCTCAACGGGAGGGGGGGAGGGGGGGGAGGGGGGGGGGGTGATGGGTGCCCTTGACTGGTCCTCCACACATGGGGGGACAGGCTCACCCTGCAAGTTACGACCACGTCCCCTACCGGATCCACCACGGCCACCACTTGTGGCTCTTCCACCTTTGCCACCCTTACGGAATCCTCGCCTCCCAGCCATGGCACTGATATTAATGTGCGTATGGGAGTGGCTGTAGACAATTGTCCTGGGCAATTGGGGGTCAAAGGGGTTGGGTACCAGATGGTAATTGTACCCTAGTGCTCTAGCACGGCTGATTGTAACCCCTGGGGAAAGATGACGGGTCACGCAACGCACAGGAGGCCCAAAAAAGGGAGATGACGTGCACGCAACCCCTCCTAGACCACGTGTGCAGAAAGAAAAACCTGCACTACGCTGTGGCACCCAGTAACACAAGAATGAACGTATGCGTGTCACACGCAGCCTAGAATGACCTCTGAAGGGGTAGGCAACACACGGGGCAAGCACAGAAGTTGGATACGTGCGTGACTCACCGTCTGCCAGGTAAAAGAGCGTGAAGAATGAGCGCGTTTGGCTGGCTAAACCCCCGCCAAAAGAAGATGTGTACGCTGTCTGAGAAGACAGGACAACAGTAGAAGGGGACACTGTTTGAGGGAACAGGCCCAGGTAAACCAGTAAAAGAGAAAAAAGAGAAAAAGCTGTCAGAGGTAACAGGGAATACGAACTGGAAACGCCGTGAAGTAAATCGCGTGTGAAACGACAAGAAGTACAGATTTCACCCACTCGCTCTCCACGAAAAGCACGTACAAGGAAATGGTGTTCGACATGTACCTTATATACAGGCCCACACGTACAGCGTCACTTACGCGGCGTGTACGTTCACCAATCACACGCTTTGTCACTCCTGCGTGTAGATCCATTTTCACCAATCACACGCTTTGTCACTTCTACGTGTACATCAATTTTCACCAATCACACGCTTTGACACTGGGACGTGTCACGTAACAATTTCCTGCACGTGCAGGTGACTATAGGCGCGCATATGCTGTTGACGGGTTTACGCGCTAAGGGCCTTTGCTGACGTGTGGGATTTCACTACCTATCAGGCTGTCCACGCGTTCACACACGAGAGACCACGCTCCTGGCCAGGAGGCGAAATTACTGCCCCCCAGAGCCCTGAGCACGCTCCCACCTGCCATCTGCTGCTGCTTGACTGCCTGCTGGCCACGTGCCCCACAGTGCTGGTGGGTGGGGGTGTTGGGAGACATGGGTGGGGGCCTGGTGGAGGGTGCCCCTGCACTGGTGGGGGTGGTGGGAGACATGGGTGGGGGCTTGGTGGAGAGTGCCCCTGGTGGCGGGGGGTGGTGGGAGACATGGGTGGGGGCCTGGTGGAGGCTGCCCCTGGTGGCGGGAGGGTGGGGGTGGTGGGAGACATGAGTGGGGGCCTGGTGGAGGCTGCCCCTGCACTGCTGGGGGGGTGGGGGTGCAGGGGGACATGAGCAGGTGTGCAGGGTAGTCCCCTGTTTTGTAGACTGCCTGCAGGGGCCGTGGAGGGTGTACAGGGAACACCTGTGAGGACCCACCCAGCCTAATCGCGTGTGATGATTCCCACGCACCCCTGTAATACACGTACCCTGGCTAATCGCGTGTATAACTTCCCGCGTACCCCTGTAATACACTTACCCTGGCTAATCGCGTGTTAAAGTTCCCGCGTACCCCTGTAATACACGTACCCTGGCTAATCGCGTGTTAAACTTCCCGCGTACCCCTGTAATACACGTACCCTGGCCAATCGCGTGTTGAACTTCCCGCGTACCCCTGTAATACACGTACCCTGGCTAATTGCGTGTTGAACTTCCCGCGTACCCCTGTAATACACTTACCCTGGCTAATCGCGTGTTAAAGTTCCCGCGTACCCCTGTAATACACGTACCCTGGCTAATCGCGTGTTAAACTTCCCGCGTACCCCTGTAATACACGTACCCTGGCCAATCGCGTGTTGAACTTCCCGCGTACCCCTGTAATACACGTACCCTGGCCAATCGCGTTTTAAACTTCCCGCGTACCCCTGTAATACACGTACCCTGGCTAATTGCGTGTTGAACTTCCCGCGTACCCCTGTAATACACTTACCCTGGCTAATCGCGTGTTAAAGTTCCCGCGTACCCCTGTAATACACGTACCCTGGCTAATCGCGTGTTAAACTTCCCGCGTACCCCTGTAATACACGTACCCTGGCCAATCGCGTGTTGAACTTCCCGCGTACCCCTGTAATACACGTACCCTGGCCAATCGCGTTTTAAACTTCCCGCGTACCCCTGTAATACACGTACCCTGGCTAATCGCCTGTTAAACTTCCCGCGTACCCCTGTAATACACGTACCCTGGCCAATCGCGTGTTAAACTTCCCGCGTACCCATGTAATACACGTACCCTGGCTAATCGCGTGTATGACTTCACGCGTACCCCTGTAATACACGTACCCTGGCTAATTGCGTGTTGAACTTCCCGCGTACCCCTGTAATACACTTACCCTGGCTAATCGCGTGTTAAAGTTCCCGCGTACCCCTGTAATACACGTACCCTGGCTAATCGCGTGTTAAACTTCCCGCGTACCCCTGTAATACACGTACCCTGGCCAATCGCGTGTTGAACTTCCCGCGTACCCCTGTAATACACGTACCCTGGCCAATCGCGTTTTAAACTTCCCGCGTACCCCTGTAATACACGTACCCTGGCTAATCGCCTGTTAAACTTCCCGCGTACCCCTGTAATACACGTACCCTGGCCAATCGCGTGTTGAACTTCCCGCGTACCCATGTAATACACGTACCCTGGCTAATCGCGTGTATGACTTCACGCGTACCCCTGTAATACACGTACCCTGGCTAATTGCGTGTTGAACTTCCCGCGTACCCCTGTAATACACTTACCCTGGCTAATCGCGTGTTAAAGTTCCCGCGTACCCCTGTAATACACGTACCCTGGCTAATCGCGTGTTAAACTTCCCGCGTACCCCTGTAATACACGTACCCTGGCCAATCGCGTGTTGAACTTCCCGCGTACCCCTGTAATACACGTACCCTGGCCAATCGCGTTTTAAACTTCCCGCGTACCCCTGTAATACACGTACCCTGGCTAATCGCCTGTTGAACTTCCCGCGTACCCCTGTAATACACGTACCCTGGCCAATCGCGTGTTGAACTTCCCGCGTACCCATGTAATACACGTACCCTGGCTAATCGCGTGTATGACTTCACGCGTACCCCTGTAATACACTTACCCTGGCTAATCGCGTGTTGAACTTCCCGCGTACCCCTGTAATACACGTACCGTACCCTGGCCAATCGCGTGTTGAACTTCCCGCGTACCCCTGTAATACACGTACCCTGGCTAATCGCGTGTATGACTTCACGTGTACCCCTGATATGCACGTTACCCGCTTTGCGTTCCTTGTTTGGCTGCCCTGTAAACTGGTCCAGAGTTAGCGCAGCCCTTTGCGATGATTTAGCGATTTTGCTGGCTTTTCCTTGCGAGAGGGCGTTCTTGGGGGCGTTACTGGCGCTGCTGCAGGGTCGCTGCGATACTCTGCGCCACGGCTGGTTTGGGAGCATGTAATCCATGAATACGCTGTGCGCGGAAATCGGTTTTATCGCACGTGCCTGGCGCAGTCAATCGCACGCGGACACTCTGCGCCAGCCGATTGCGACACTTTTCTGCGAAATTCTATGAATTACCCTGTCAATCTCTAGAATTCTCACCACAGCTTCCAAACACCTTTACTTCCCGGTCAAATTCTGTCTCTCAGGTATCATTAAACTATTTCCCCTGCATATTGAAATAAGTTACCAATTTAAGGATTTAAGAATAATAACCCTTTATTTCTGTAATCACGATATTTCAGACGGAAATCTTACCCTCTCACTCATGAACATTCTAATGCTCATTTCACCTTCAAAAGGGTAATTATTCCTCTAACAATTACTTCTGTTTATTCCATTCTATTAGTTCTCATACTTACTGTCTGCTCATCTCTCCCTGTCTGATTTACTTGTGGTTTTTGCATTCAGTTACCTGGATCTGCACCGGAACATCCCTCCAACCAGTGCAACATAGAAAGCGTCCATCCATAGAGAGCAATCAGGGTTTTTTTACCCAAGAGGGTTTCCCTGGAGAGATCATTCCCTCCTGATTCAATTAGATCGTGGGAGAAGAAGAGGTTCTCCAGGGGGCTACTCATAGTCTACACATTTGAACTACTGGAACAGGTCAGTGGGTGCATGTTTAGGGGGTGTGTATTATTCCTGAAATTCTAATTAAGTTCATCGATCTTTGCAAGTGCTCCTGAAACACCGAACCGCACCTTCAAACTAGTCCATCATTGCAGCAAGCCAGATGAGTGCTTTGTTGCCCTGGCTCGAATATGAAGCTCGAATATGAAGCTCATTGTTGCTCCTACTGCCTTTGAATTGCATCTTCAAACTGCCAGCATCTTTATTGCAGATCTTCATCAGCATCAACCAGACCATGGAGGAGCCTTTGAACCACGACCTTCAAACACTGCATTTGAGCTGTTTGACTCGAACCCTGCATCCATTCACAAGTCTGTTTCACTGATGAACCAACACAGGCAGCACTCCCGATCCGCCCATCTTCAAACCTCAATGAACTTCAACATGACCCTAGCTCAACACCTGCTACCCATGTGGAACAACGCCACCAGCACAGTCGAACCTTAGTCAAACTGCTTGAACAGAAACAACAAGCCTGGCTGGAAGCAGCCAAAGTTCCAAGAACCATAAGAAGTTACTATTGACTCTTAAATGCCCCCTTGGTCCAGTGTTGGGCCCTAGAGATTGCTGAAGTAATGTATCCCTTTTTGCATCCAAGAAACATAACCTCTTGAAATAAAATTGTGAGGTTTACTTGCCTTATTGTCTTACTGCATCATGCAATCTTTGCTTATTCTCTGTTCTTTCCTCAGGGGTGTTTCTTTTGCAGTGTTCCTCTATTTAGTTATTTTGCAGATGGTGTGTTTTATTAAAGTACATCTATTTTAATAGAGCCTTGATTGGACTATCACACAATATGAACCGCGAAACAATTTTGTACATAACTGATTCATTCTTAGGAAATGTTTGAAGGACATTTAAAAATGTCAATTCAATTTAGAATGTATTCAGTGGCACAATTATTAATCAATAACAATGTCTTTAAAAATGTAAAGAACAATACCAAAAAATATTGAATCAAACAATGCACCAAAAAGGCCAATCATATGTTTCCTTCTGAAGAGGTACTTGTGCGGACATGGAGGTTTCTAGTACTACAGGCCCTAGCAAATGCAGATATTTCTCTTGACGTTCTGATCCAGAACCCGAAAAGGGCCAAAACTAAATTATTTCAATTTGATTGGATTCAGAAGAAAATTAAATGTATGAAATATCGAGATTTCAAGAACCAACCGTTTGGACATAAAAAATGGAGTGAGCCAGAACCATATTTACAGAAATCTCCATGTTAGGGAAAATTCTAAAGAGTGGCTAATGTCCCTTATCACTGAGTCCCTCGGCAGCTTTGCTGGATTTCTGGGATTTATTTTTTTCACCTGGTAAGAGTGTGAGCCTTTTTTTCCCACTCTTACATGTGTTTTTGGCTATGTGTTGTACATTTTTATTTGTTCATGGACTGTGGCGCCTCACCTTCTTCATAGGCATCATCTTTTTACTGTGTATTCAGTGCAGTGACACAGGGTTGTCCTTTTTCAGACTTCCCACTGAAACTCCATTTTTCTGGGACAGACTACTGTCTCCCAGAAACATGTAAAGTTATCATTGACTTTATTAGGCTTTTTAAAACACAGACCCAGTACAAACTATTTTACATATAGTACTGGAAAGGGTTAATAGTTATCCCTTTGTGCCTGTCTCTCATGGAACATTGTTTAGTTCACATTTCCTTAAGATTTGGCTGGTGGCAGTGGAGAACCTTGTCGCACTCTGGTATAATTGGCTGTGGTGACTGTCCCGGCAGTGTGATTGACAGCCAGGCTGGGTGAAAGGGGGAAAACTGCATGAAAAGCAGGTCTCTTGGGCTTGAAGTCAGAGTCACCACTGGAATGAGAGAACCGACGAGAAGCTGACAGAAGAGGACCTCTACCATGACTGAACATCGCGGTGAAGCCCTGCTGCGCGTCTGAATCTTCCAACTTTGACGACAGGGAAGATCTGCAAGGAATATTCTCCCCTTGAGCTGGTGGGACCAACCATTTTGCCAAACTGCAAGCCAGGCCTCTCTCCTCTGGTCTGATTTATTGTACACAGCTACAGTGAGCCGTATAGCCAGGAGGATCGGACTCTGCTTGGGTTCTAATTAGCGCACCTTTTATTTGTCGTTTTGCTCCACTGCTGGTTTCTTCTCTGAGCAGTGCAGGACCCTCCAGTCTTCCTCCTTCATGTCAGTCCGACAGTCGCTTCAGGAACAGTGAGCTTGCAGGATCTGTCAGGAACGTCTGCCTCAGCTACAGCATTCTTCGGCTTTTAAGGTACTGTGCTAACCCGGTTGTTCGTTCCGTCCAACCTCGGTAAAAGTGTGTGAAATCTTTCACCAATCTGAGGGCTTGTACTTCCCTATTCTTTAAAGTAACTTTCGTCCGACCAACTTAATTCTGAACTCTTGCCAAAGATTTAACCGCAAACTACTCTGAACTCTGCAAAGACTCTGGTCCATTAACTTTGGCCCAGGCCTCTTGATGTGATTTACTCACTTTAGTTGCCTTTTCTAGATTGCCCTGCTAGAATCCCCTGCTGACTTACTTGTTGGTGCTGCTTAACCTTTGTCTAACCTTGTATTTCCCTCCCTTTTAAATTAAATTTTGCTCTCACTTCATTTTGAGCCTAACTTGTTCAGAATCTATTGGGTGCGGTGTAGTGTGGTGTAGTATATTAAGAGTGTGATTTTTCAACTGCTTTGCTTTAGTGAATTGTTTTATACATGATGTGTAAACAAATGTATATTCTTTTACTCAGAAACCTTGAGTCAGTGTTTGCTTGAACCATAGTAAATTGCTGTCTTTTGCATAACTATTGATAATGCTCACTTTACTCTTGAGATAAGTCTGGCTGCTCAGCCATCGCTACCACTTTACTGTGTAGTACAGGCTTGTACCAAATGTGAATTTGTACTGTAACTTGTAGTCTTAATTGTGTGTAGTGTTCCCAAAGGGTACTGCATATGATTCTGCCTAACACTCCACAACATAGATCTGACTTCTTGCGTTTCAGATATCATTCATGGCCCACCAAAGAAATTTAGGCTAAGCACAAATTGATTCCGCGTCACGATAACATTTGTCGATTCTGTAAGAACATAGATAAGGAAGAAACACTCCAACATTTGTGAGTAAACTGTGAAGCATTAACCTCAATGTGTATACAATATTTAAAAGTGTTTTTTAAGAGCTTAGAGATTTATCGGCAGATCTGCTATGGCAGATTGCTATGGCAATTCATATTTTGTGGGCATATAACATCACTCAGAATTGGTACAGTTGGGTTGTTACACCCATTGATGTTGGACTATAATAACTGAAGTAGTTAATCGAAATGCAAAATGATACAGGAAAGTCTCTCTTTCCCTTTAGTTTTTTTGTTTGTCTTTTTGGTGGTGTTCTTATCTGAAACATCTTTTAGATGAACATTTTTATTTATATAGATAGGCATGTTTATCAATGTATTATATCGTATGTAAGAATATTTGTCATGCCCAATTGTATGTGTTTTTTAGGAATATTGAAAAATGTTTTTATTTGGTTTTATTTAACTTTGTTTTTGATGAGCAAAATGTGATAAAATATTGCAAAGTTGATTAATTCAGCTATAACAATAAAAAAATACTATGTGCTCATAAAAAGAGAAAGAAACCAGTTGGAGAATAAAATGATAATAGATGGGTTTTTGATAATTGTAATTGTATATCCCCGTTAACAACTATATCAAATTAGATATAGCTTTATTATTATATTTAGTCAAACTGAAACAAGTATTGGGGATGCATTGTTATATTGGAACCTGTTTGTTTACCTTGAAAGGGATTCCCAAAAAGTGGCATTGTCATTTTTATTTGTTCTTGACATTCCAGCAAGAAATACTTTGGATGCCACCTTCCGGGTATGATTAGGAATTGTTATTACATTTGTAGTAGAATTGCAAACGAAAAATAGGATTATAATTTTTAGTGACCAAATTGACAGTGGCACTTTTAAAAGTGTTGCCCGATTGCTGCTAACATGCTGCTGGCATGCCAATTGCTTATGCCCTGTAGCAAGTACATTTTTTTTTAAATATATGGATGTTGTGGAGTTCAATTAAACACCAAATGGTTGGCATGCCCATATGGATACCAACTCACCAAAATCAGTTTTGAAAACACAGCGTGCTGTCTGAAAGTGAGACTATTTAGCAGATTTCACGTTCATGGCAAAACACATTGTCCAGAGCCAATATTGTAAAAAATCGGAATAATTCCCTGTAACAGATGAACATCTGGGACTGTGGTCTTATAGAAAGCATAACATATCCTTTCTTGATGTATAGTCCATCAGCTCTTTATTCATAAAGCACTGTACTGTAGGAGGAATAACCATTTTTGTTGAATTAGAAGTTTCTGTGACTTCCCTCACTGAAGGTAGGCATGAGCAACTCAAAACACCAACACAGTACACAATACTACAATACTTGAAAGAAACCATTTTTATTCATCGTCAATCTTCGCCTTTGCAGACTGCCCTTCCCGGTCATGTCAAAGTCCCCTTCTTGATGAGGCTGAATGAGGGTCTCATTGCTTTCAAGTGACCCTAATCGGAAGGGCTCACTCTCATTTTAGATCCAAAACATAATTGGATTTGACATACTCCATCTCCTCTTTTATCAACCAACATAACACTAGTTGGCACATTTACTTATCTGCTTCCTCCACCAGTTCCATGTCCATGATATGTGGCAACATCAGCATAAAGACCCACCCATTAGAGTACTTTAGCACTTTCATGGTATGATTAACATCTGTTATAAACAATGGGGCTCCTGATTACGACCCTGTTCTACCCAGGTAGGTAAACATTAAAGCACACAAATGAGCAGGGTCAAAGAACCAAACAACACACACACTCCTGTAGTCAATGCACACATGTTTTAGTAATGGTTATTATCCGTGATAAAAGAAATTGTCATCACAGTATGATGGATTCACAGATCCAATACAATCACAGGAAAACTCAATTTACAACAGAAAGAAAGGTCATCACATGATGAAGGTGATGCTCAACCAAGGACAATCCTTTGGGTGAATGTTTAGACAACAAGTACAAACCCTGATACCATAGAATGAACAAATGGGCACTATAACAAACAGTACAAAGTGCTTTCAAGCACGACAATGGAAAAGTGGGTAGATTCAAACACTGAGGATCAAATGTCAACACAACTGTGTTTCGGCCATGAACGGCTGCAGTAATAGCCTATCCCTTCATCAGGACGGAGTAGTGGTGAGAGAAGGGGGTTTCCCATGAATTCTGTCAAAAAATGGGACAGAGACACAGGTTAGGGAAGTGTGTGGGGTTCTGAAAAGAGATTCATTTATTTTAACCACAATTAATGTGTATTTACATAAGGAGTGAGGAGACCCAAAGCAAAACTTACCATATCCAAGTGGAACCATGGATAGGAGGTCTAGGACCGTCTGGTGTTTAGTAAGCAGATCAGAAAGATATAGATTCTTTGGTAAGGTCCAATCTGCAAGAGGCACCGATGCATTACTTAAAAGGATTGGGGCTCCCGAGATGATTGCAAAACTATGTGCCCAACATGGCAGCCAAAAGAAGCTTACCTTGGTTGCAAAGCTCCAAGCGCCTTGAGTGGGGGTGGAGTAGTCAAAGAAGGATCAAGCAACCTCTCCTGTTCGCTTATCACACACACCTACACAGTGGAGATGTAGAAAAGTTCCTATTAATGTAGTACACAGCACTTGCCCACATATGTATATCAGGATGTGGGTGCTGTGTGAGACGTGTCTGTAGAGATAACAGGGAACGTTAATGTGTATAAAACTGGGAAGAAAACTGGGGAGAAAATCTTGTGTATACCCTTATAGACCAACAAGTGGTGTGAATAGCTTAGTCTATCAAGCTTGTGATGATCGTGCACTTAGAGAAAGATCCAGTTAGTGCTGTGAACAGCTCAATCTATCAAGCTTGTAACGATCGTGCACTTAGAGAAAGATCCCATTAGCATCGATACATATTTAATGTGTCTCCAACACAAATGGATTTAATTAATGCACCTGGCTGTTAGTAGTGGGTGCCAGTGCAGGCGTACAGGGTGTGGCAAGAACGAGCCGTGTCTTACCTGGTCTGCCCGCTGTGAACAATCTACTGCAATGGCGGGGGCCTCCGGCGACACGATAGCGTAGACATGGTAACAATTACTTAAATAACGGTGGCAATTTCGGGTGTGCCCATGTAACGTGACACGAGGAGCCCAAATATACATAAGGTTTACATGATTGCTGGAGCACCATGGTGCCAATTAAGCAATTTACATAAATACTGGTGTCATGTCTGTAAAATAGATAATGAAAAAACATAATGTTTACGAATGGTTGTCATGGCAACCGCCACAGCTGAATCGTGTACACGATTTTGGTTAATTTTAAATGTGTGATGCATGATATACCCCCCTAGGGGTGATACCAGGGACTTGCCAACTTACTTTGATTAGTAAATGATACGGGGAAACAGATTAAAGAATTTGAGTTTCAACAAGAAAATCACTGTTAATGTAAGATAGTTAGAACACAGTGCATCGATGACTTAATTGTCATTTCCCAGATTTAGACATGATTTTCAGAATACATCCCATACATAGATGGTGCCATCATGAAATGCTTCTAAAGAATGATGATACACATAATGGAAGCTCCTGGACATATAACTTGTGAATGACAGAATATAGGAATTAGAGGTGGCCTTTCACAATTTTGCAGAGGGCCCAACATGGATGCCCAAATCAATATTCTTGAGAATCAAGATTTCTGGATGCACAAATCGATACTCTCAAACATTAAGATACCAAAATGAATTGTGTGTAAGTGTCAGCGTACACTAGGTATTCAATGGCTTCATTGACATTAGTGAGAATTGGCATGAAATTTAAACATGATTTTCTAAAGAAACAAAATAACCACAAATTAGTCCATCACTGGCTCATTCAAACAGTCGTTGATACAGGTGCATCTGGAAGCACAATTCATGAATGTCAATGTCCAGTACATTTCAAATGTGGCATATGTAAATTTCTGACAAATTATGGGAGCTAAACCCAATTTGTCAAACAAATCACAGATGTTACTGTAGCATAGAATGTGGGGAAAAGAATAATGCATTGCATGTGAATGTAACTGTACACTAACTTCGAAATGTGATGAAGATAAATCCATGAAAGCTAGTGGGTACTATACATAAGGTGTATATTTGGTGGAATGGTCATGTGTGTACGCTCACCTGGCCTTATGTGGAAGCCATTACCAGAAGGTTTTCCATTCAATTGACACATTCACCCCTTCCTTGACAGTGTTAAGCTTGTGGAACCTTTTTTGCTCCAGTTGAGTGAGCACTTTATCCATGTCTCCTCTTCTTAACGTTGGTGTCAACTTCTGGAGTATGAACCACTTGAGGTCCATGTTGGTATGTTGTTTACAGTTGTAGTGGTCAACCATTGGTTTTTCAGGCACCTTGTATTTAATGCAGGAGCAGTGTTCAGAGATTCTCACCTTGATGGCCCTGCTGGTTTTGCCCACATAAAGTAATCCACATGGACATTCAATTATGTAGATAACGCCCTTGCTGTTGCTGTTCGTGTGTTCTCTCAACACCCATGTGATGTTCTTATATTGGAAGATATTCTTAGTCCACACTTATAGTGTCCTTGTACTGGGGGTAGATTCCAAAGGGTTGCGGTAGGTCTGGCTGGTTCCAAGATAGTATGCACCAAAACCTCTTTCTGATTTTGTTTTTTTTCAATGCAAGGAAGGGTTTCTTGTCCAGGCTGCCTGGATTTTTCACTAGATGCCAGTGTTTTTTAACTGTCTTCTTAATGAAATCAATCAATGGATTAAAAGTAGTCACGCATACCAAATGATCCAGATTGCCCTTGGGTTTTGAGGTAAGGCATATCTCTCTGGGGGTATTGGGTGCTCTTTTCTGGTGTTTTTTATGGCTTTCCATGGGTAACCCATATTGGTGAGCCTCTTCTGTAGATCAGAAGCATGTGTATTGAATTTTTAAGTATTGGAGCTGTTTCTTCTAAGGCGTAGAAATTGCCCGTAAGGCAAGTAGTACTTCAGACCATCTGGGTGGTAGCTGTTGAAATGAAGTAATCTGTTGCTATCAGTGGGTTTTTGAAATAGCTCCGTCTTCAGATGGTTGCCTGATCTGTAGATGTGGAGGTCTAGAAAATCGACACAGTGATAGTCCTATTGGAAGGTGAAGTTAATGTGTGTGTTGCACTGGTCGAGCCACTGATGAAAAAGTAGTACATCTTTGTAAGGTCCTTGCCAGCTCAATAGTACGTCATCTATATAACGCTTCCAAGTGATTATATTGTCTCGATATGGATTGTGACTGGAAGTGATGTTATCGATTTCATATTTAGCCATGTAGATATTGGAGGCATCTGGGGCAAACGTTGCCCTCATGCTGACACCTTTCGTCTGTTTGTACAGCTGCTTGTGAAAGAGGAAACAATTCTCAGACATTGCGAGTCTGACACATTAGAGGATGAAATCTGTCGGAGTGGAGGTGGTATATTCCCTTTGGTCTAAGAATAGCCTGAGTGCCTCCAGGCCTTCTCGTTGGGGTATCGAGGTGTATAGTGCCACTATGTCCACGGTGGCTAGGATGTAATCGTCTTGCATGATGATTGCGTCAAGAACGTGGATGGTGTTGGTTGTGTCTTTAAGAAAAGATGCCATCTTGTTGACAAATGGTTTGAGGAGAAAATCGGTATAAAGGGACAGAGGTTCGAGCAACAAATCACAAGCAGATATGATTGGTTGCCCAGGTGGATTCTCAGCGTTCTTGTGAACCTTGGTGAGGATATAAAAAGCTGAAATGCGCGGATGTGGTTTATTCAGCAACATATGTTCCTCCTCGCACATCTATCCCTGTTCCTCTGCATGTCGTGTCAAGCTTTTTATTTCCTCTTGTAGGTGTTGTGTTGGATCCTGATCTAGGATCTTGTAAGCCTCTGTGTCTCCAAGGAGACGTAAACATTCTTTGTCGTATTCCGTGTTATCCATAATCATGATGCCACCCCCTTTGTCAGCCGGCTTAATCGTGATGGATTTGTCTCTTTGAAGGGAAGCGAGGGCTGCTCTCTCTTGTTGTTGTAGGGTTTCTGTATATAATTTATTCTTGCTTAAACCCAAATGGACAGCCTGTGTCACCAGTTTTCAAATGTCTCAAATTCACACGGAATAGTGGGTGGCAGTGGGTAAAAGGTCGACTTAATCTTAAGACCCGAACTGTGGGTGAGCATGGTGTCTTGGTTGCTCTGATGTTCGGGAAGGTAGACACTCCTTATGTAATTACACATTAATTGTTAAAGAATTCACAGGAAACCCCCTTCTCTCACCACTACTCTGTCCTGATGAAGGCCTTTAAAGATAGGCTATTAATGCAGCCGTTCATGGCTGAAACACAGTCATGTTGACTTTTGACCCTCGGTTTTTGAATCTATTCACTGTTCCATTGTCGTGCTTGAAAACACTTTGTACTATTTGTTATATTGCCCATGAGTTCCTTCTATGGTGTCAGGGTTTTTACTTGTTATCTAAACATTCACCCAAGGGATTGTCCTCGGTTGAGCATCACCTTCATAATTTGATGACCTTTCTGTTGTAAATAGAGTTTCCCTGTGATTGTATTTGATCTGTAAATCCATCATACTGTGATGACAATTAATTTTATCACTGATAATAACGATTACTAAAAAAATGTGTGCTTTGACTACAGGAATGTGTGTGTTGTTTGGTTCTTTGACCCTGTTCATTTGTGTGCTTTAATGATTAAAATCTGGACACAGCCAAAATAGCCTAAAATGACTGTATGTGATTGATTGTTATTTGGCAAGGGTGTCGGAGTCCTGGGGCCTCATTATAACTATTGCGGATTGGGTTTAACGGTGCTGCTAATGGTGCTGGCACCGTTAAACCCACTCCGCAATATTACGAGGTTTTACCAGACGTCCAGAGTGGGTCCCGCGAGGGGACCAGGGAGCTAACAACGGGCCTATTATGAATGGGCCGGTTGTTAACTCCCTCCCCATTCCCATTGAGCCCTATGGCGGCTCGAATGGGAATGGGGAAGGACCGGGCCAAAGTTCCCTGAAGGAGGAAATACCGGGCCATCCATACTCGGAATGGCCCGGTATTTCCCCATTCAGGGAACCAGGACCCGGTTTTGGAGGCAGCCATGTCCTTATTAAGGGCATGGCTGCCTCAAAAGTCGTAATGAGGCCCCTGGTGTTTTTGATTTGTATTAATTTAATAACAATATGTGAGTAATTCCATCTCTGAAAGGGTAATCTATTAATCAGATTTACCTTTCATAAACTCCATGCAAAAATCAAAGGGTGCACTTCTACCCTGCTGCATCAGCACCCTAGTCTGCAGCACCTCCTCTACCAGTGGCATACATCAGGTGCAGAGATCACAAGTGCCCATTTAAAAACTGGAGTGACAGTATTTGCAGATACGGAACTGCATTTTAGAAATGGTCCAAAACCATATAATTATGAGTCAACTTTCTGTGGCAGAACACTCTTTACTCGTTACGGTATGATGGATGGCATTCTCATAATTATTAGAGACACAGCAATTTGATATCACACATTTGTCAGCCCTGTGAGCCAATGCTCATCTGTGGAAGAGTTGTGTGTATTCTCCCCAGACAGGATGGACTTTGGCACTCCTGCCATGACTGTAGCCATGAGAGATTGTGTGCCTTGCTTCCTTTGTAAGGGTAGTTAACTTGGTCTGGGAACAAGAACCATAAAGCACACCCATTCACAATATGCATGGCATCACACCAGAGTGCTGCATTTCCAAGGGCCTTTTATCCTGTTGAGAATGGAAGGGTGGCAGGGTTAGTGTAGACACGGGGGAGCTATATAAAGATGAAGGAATATGATGCCATCTTGTTTCTCTCCCCATATCTCTTGTTTATGTCCCCTTCACTTCCTTTAGCAGACAGCACTTTGGGTGTGAGGTCATGAAGGTAAAAACCACTTACTTTGGGAGCATGGATTGGACCCCTAAAGCAAGATAATTTTAAAGCAATCCCTGTGGACTTTTAACTTTAACATAAGGGGTAACAATCGATTTATTTCACTTATCTTTTGGACTTCAACCTTTCAATATTTATTTGGAACTCTGTTGATCTCCCCAAAGTCCTCTGCCAGTGAGGTGGATACTGAGTTTTCAAGGGAGAGGCGAGGTCTGTCCTCTTCCCATTGCTAGGGATCATTCGGGATGACCTGCTGCTGGGACAATATCTCCCTCTTTAGCAGCCACAAGAATCCCCAGAACCTCACCACGTTGTAGGACTCCTGCAGTTGTGGACCAGACTCCCTACTGCTTAGAAGAATGAGAACATGGACCAAAATGTACCCTTTATCCCCTGGATTGGGACTCATAGCAACCAGAGGTCAAAGACATCCAGGAAAACTGTGTTCTTATTTTTGAACCAATAGAACCCTCTGGACCTGCTGTTGGCACTCTTCCTCCTGGATCGTCGTCCTGCGTGTTCAAATCTGTTCACATCCACACTGCTCTAACAAAGCATGTTGTGACCATGGCTCAAACTACATGCTCATCACTACATCAACTGTCTTCGAACAGCTGGTCGAATTGCCTACTCATTCACTACCAATTACCATCACTATTCCAACCAACCATGTTGGTCTATAGGCCCCGCGATCACCAAACTCTGCATAGACCCGCTCGAACCAAACTAGGAATCTTGTCTCAAGCATCTTCACTGTTGAACTGACCTTTGAACTGACTATGCTGGCCCTTATGATCGGCAGCTCCACAAGCGTCCAATCAAACTGATCCTGTGGAACCATTCATTCAGTCTCCAAAATCTTTACAGTCGAGACAACTGTCAAACCGACCCTAGTGTACCTTACGATTCAACCTTCTCAAATATTTCATTCAAAACATGGTGAGCCTCTGTTTGAACAGAGCTCGCCACCGCTCCTCGTCTAGAACTGAAATCTGATCCCGAACTGCTGAACTGCACCAGCGATCTATCTCGCATTGCAGCAAGCCAGCTGAGAAAATCATTGCCCTGGCTTAAATTTGAAGCTCATTTTTTGAATTGCATCTTCGAACTGCCAGAATCTTTACTGCAGATCTTCATCAGCAGTAAACCAGCGCCTGGAAGAGCCTTCGAACCACAATCTTTGAACACTGCAATAGAGCTGTTAGACTCAAACAGTTCATCCAGTCATCAGCCGCTTCACTGATGAACTAATACTGATTGCTGTCTCAATCCACACCTCTTCAAACCACAACACACTTTGGCATGACCCTGCCTTGATGCCTGTTCCCCGTCTGGAACAACGCCACCTACACAGTCACATTGTTTTTGAACTGCTTGAACATCACTGACAAGCCTAGCTTGACACTGTTGAACCACCAAGAATCCTAAGAAGGTAATATTGACTCATTACTGACCCTACGTCCAGTTTTGCGCCCTAGAGATTGGTCAGGTAATGTATCTCCTTTTGCATCCAATTAACATATCCTTTTGAAAGAAAATTGTGATTTGTGCTTGCCTTACACCCCTGGTTCAGTACATCTATGTTTATAGAACCCTGATTGGAAATTCCCTTTATTTTGGACTGTTATGCTTTGCTGTTTGGGTGGCTACTGAATCTCATTCAAACCATTCTTAAGAGCATAGCCTCCTGTCAGCCCACATTACCACAAGCCAGGGTCAAGTGACACCTGGTGCCTGTTATCGAGGATCACACAGTCGGACAGTTTTCAACATAGCCAAAAGTACTTTGATATTGTCAATGTTCGGAAGCAAAAGTTATAAGAAGGAGGGAAGACAAGGGCAAGGCTTGGAGATGAAGAAAAGGGATTCATCCTAATTCCTCAAGCAGGACACAGTACCTTATTCAATGGAGAAGCTGGTGCCCTGGCCTGTCCTTTTGGTTTCCCACAGACCCATGTTCCTGGAGCTTCGAGATGAAGGAGGAAGTCTGGAGGGGTCTCCACCACACAGGGATGAAGCAGGCAACAACGTTGTTGAATAAAAGGTGCGCTCCTTAAAAACAGGAGAGGCTCTTCAGATGGCTATCCGGACCACTACAGCAGTGTGCAGCGATTTCAACCAAGAAGAGGATCCTCTGGCTGTGGAAGATGAGCTGGTTATCCCCACCAAGCTCAAGGGAAGAAGAATCCGGACTGGATCTTCTCTGGTCGTCGAAGGGTAGATAGCTCAGGACTGCAGCAGGGCTTCACCGGGATGGGGTAGTTGCAGCAGAAGACTTCTTCTCCGCTTCTCTTCGGTTCCTTGTAGTTCCAGTGGCGACTCTCTGACTTCTACCCCAAGAGACCTGCCATTTATGCGAAAATCCCCCATTCACACAGCCTGGCTGTCAATCACGCAGCAGGGGGGTTGTCCGGCCCAGACAACCACCTCAGCCAATCATGGCAAAGTGCGACTTGGGTTTCCTAGGATACCCTGTGCAGGGAGAGACTACACCCCACCCTCACATTCATCCCACCTAGACACCCAGGCGTGAGGAGGATGGTTTCTGAGCAGAAGCTCGCCAAAAGACGGTGAACAAAGGAGGCAAACCTGGTTTGCCGCGCAAAGTAAGACACAAGAAGGACTTTAAAGCCAAAAGAAAGCCAAAAGAAAAAGTATTTGGTCAAACGGGTTTAAGTTCGAGGCTAATATAATAGCCTAAAACAATTCCATGTTTATCTAATATAATCGTGGTTGAAAAGTTAGGGTAGATACCACTGCCACCAGCCAAGTCTAAATGTTAAAAGAGCAAAATAATGCTGTAGGAGGTACAGATACAAAGGGATACAAAGTAACCCTTTCCAGTACTCCATGGAAGATGGGGTGTACTGGATCTGTGGTAAATTGACTAAGTAAAGTTAATGGCAATGTTACCCTTTTCTGGGGGTCTGTAGTCAGCCCCAGAAATGGAGTCGGGGGGAAGTCTAAAAGACAACCCATTGTCACTGCACGAAGGTGTTGTGTAACACACAAAAGAAGGGGGCTACTGAAGTGGTGTACTCCAGAGTCCACAATCATAAAAACAGGTAAAAGACACATGGCAAAACATGGGTAAGAGTGGGGGAAAAGCTCACACTCTTACCAAGTGAAACAAATAACTCCAGCAGAAGTCCAGCAAAGCTGCTGGGGTACTCACTAGGTGAGGGAAATTAGACATAAAATGAGAATTCTCCTTAACATTAGCCTCTTCTCATCCTTCCACTTCTGCAGCCCAAAATTTGTCACAGCGTAATCGGCCTGCAACTGACATAGCTTGCCACGTGGCACATAGCCACAGTGTGGTGCTTACCTCTGATGGAATGCTGCATAAAATACAAAATATGAATTGCCTGCTGTCTTTCGTGTTACAAAATATCAAAGGAGCCCACAATGTCAAGCCAATAAAAACAACCCTAGACCGTACCATATTGGATTTCTTCTAAGAACTTGACTCTCCGCAAACACCCTCGGAAGCTGGCACCATGCTAACTGGGTTGCTTTCTCATTTATAGCTAGCTCTTTTCTGTAACATACTGCTTTAACCTTTCAGCAGCATGGCATATACATCCTGTATTCTATCTATCATTACACAATAAATATATCACAGAATCTGAAAATCGTGTAGATCCAAGACCATCCTCAATCCATGTTGCTAGAGAAGTGGAATATGAAATTCATTCCATCTGTGATTTTTAAATACAGTACAGGCGTTTGCATTTCCTCATCAGCTGTAAATGGTATGCAGCAGGTGATCACACAAGGGAACCGATCGTCCAGGTTCATGCTTCGCACTTTTGCACCAGTAATGTCTATCTATGATTACCATGGAAACCACAGACTGCTGAATTCCCAAAAGGGGGCAATGTATATCTTCTCTTGCAGCCTGTTTCCGGGATGGTAGTGTTGGCATCCAAAGTCTTTTCTGCTTTGTCGTGTCACACCAGGAAGTACCCTCAAAAGTTTATTTCTTCATCACTACAATATTAGGAAGGTTGTGCAGGTGCTGAGGAACACTGAATCCGCTGGCAGCATGCAACATTTACCACATCCTCACACTTTGCCAGGACATCACTTACACCAAAGCTCAGCATCACTTTAGCATCTCAGGAGATTTAAACAGATATGTTCATCCAATAACTTTGCTTAGTTGAGGACACACTTTGAATCTTATTCCATCTGCCGCAGTTTCTGAAGATCCCCCATTTTGAGGGCTTCTGTCTTATGTCTGACTGTGTATGCCTTTCGTACCCTTTTCCTAATCTTTTCCTACCTAGCCTTGGTCAATTGTTGGCTTCTCCCAACTCCTGGTTTTCCTCCCATTTCTTGCCCAGAACACGTTCAGTGCCTATTTTGACCCCCAGAGAGTATATTGCACTGCTCAAGATAATCATGGGTACTGCATGTGGTGGTGGGAGCTGGTAACAATACTCTCAGCATATTCTAACAGCAGTGGTGTGTTGTGGCTGGGCTCTTACAATACGTGTTCATCCAACAATATGTTTACAGCAACAACGTGGAACCGCATGGGACAACTATAACCAGGATTACAGTTAAATTGCAGCAGCTAGAATCTGAGCTTTACATGCTCATCTAGGACTTGCTGCCTACCCCCAAGAGGGGGAATGTCTCAATCTGATTTGTCAATAGGAGTTTCCTGTGGAGCTGAGCCTAAGTGGAAGTGTTATTGGTATGAATATATGAATATGATCTGCTAGCTACACATCAAAACATGCCTGCACAGATTACTTTTCCTGGATTGATAAGTGACTCAAATCATGTTGACCTGACATGCAGCCACATTTCCACAAGCACTGCAATGTAGCATACATGGATAGAGAAACACTGCACACATATGCTGTCATTACCCTGTGTCAACAGAATACATTTGTGCACTTATATGCATAGAATCTGCTACCGTGCCACCCATTCATACAATTGTTGATACCGTCTGTGAGGGGGAATCTAAAGGATGTTCCCATTTGTTTCAACATACACACAGTAGACATGGCCAGAATCAATGTACACACCATCACTAGAGCAGTGTTTTCTGCAACTTCACACATGTGTACTCTGCTAAGTCAGATATTGGAGACTGAACAGAGGAGATGTTTGAACGAGAGGTTTTATTTTAGAAAGTGTAGTAAAGTAGCTAGCACGAAACTTTAGGTAGTGTTGCAGGTCAGTATATTTAGTAATCATCTTACTAAGCTCAGTAATATAAAGGATATAAGAGTTAGACCAACGGTCCACACCACCCAGGCTTCCATCTTCAAATGATCTCCCTGGTTGGAAACTTAATGTCAGCACAAACACTAGCATTCCACATCCATGCATCTATTGTGTTAATGTCCATTCCACTCATGCCATCATTCACTCTGGCCTCACTCTACAACCACAAGAACACCAATACAACACATCTCCTTTTTTTCCAATATATAAACAGCTATACAACACATCTTCCCTCTTTCCAGTACAAAAAACACAAATAGCACACACCACCATTTGCTAGCCTAACAACAATGCTACTCACACCACATTCCCAATCCATAAGCAGGGTCACATCCATGTTGCCCTCAATTACATTCACATCCATATACTAGTGTCACATCTGTATTGCCATCAATTTCATCCAAATCAATATACTAGGTGCATCTGTGTTGGCCACAATACATCCTCAAACTGCATAATGCATCCCCGAAATCTGGTGTATGCATTTGTGCAGCCCAAAACCATTAATCACACATCCTGAATACATGGTTGATACATGTGTATAGCACCACATATCCAATCCCTAACAAGTGGTACATAAAAGACAGCTGATAACATGCTCAATACATCCCTGAAATCTGGCACACACATTTTGTAGCCCAAAACCTTTAACACTTCACCCTAAAAACATGCCTTACTCACTTGTGTAGCCCGATGCGCTCTGCAATACTTTTATTTATGAATTTTTTGCTTGTTGGGCACTTTTACAGGAAGCAAATACTGTTTCAAAGCTCCCACAGGACAACAGGGAAGGGACAGGGAATCATAGACAATTGCAATTACAATACATACAAATAATGGGGAGGTGAAGACAAACCTACTATGCATTATGAGTGTTCATAATGTGCAAGGGCAGACAGCAGAAAGAATATGTTAGGTGCTGTGGTGCTCGTGGGTGAGCAGCAGGTGAAGTTCAATGAAAGGTAAGTGCAAGCCTGCAAGGGTGGACAGTGAGCCGAGGCAAGTGCTGAGGATAGACAGCAGCTGGGATGATATAATGTGGGAAGTCAGGTCCCTGCGGATGCATAAGGGCCCTGCATACTAATCAAGTTACTGTGCGATTAGCAGGGGAGAGAGGGAGGGAAGGAAGTGTTAGAGAGGAATGGCATGAGGTGGCAATAGGAAGGCACTCAATCAACAAGTTGAAATACATCCAATCCATTACAGGTGGCATCCAGAAAGTAATACATCCAATGGTCACACACAATCCACTATTACCACTTAACAATACATAATTAAAATGCACCAAAGCTAATGTTGGTGGCGCAAAAACACCCAAAATCCTAGAAAGATTTACTGAACATGTGTCATCCTCGTCACCAAAGTAGTATAGTAGCTTTCCTGACACTTCAGGTAGGGTTTGCAGGTAAGTACCTTTACTAAATTCAGTTACATAAAGAATATAAGAGCTGGACCCACCAGTACCCACAACTCAGGGTTCCTTTTTCCACTTCTCTCCCTGGGTGGAATCTTAGGGTCAGCACAAACACTAACATTCTACATCCATTTATCCATTTCACTCTTGACATCATTCACTCTAACCTCACCCTGTAAACAATGCAACACCAATATATCTCTTCTCCTCTCTTGCCAATATATAAACACCTGTACTACATCCAGTAAAGAAAACCTCCTTTAAGCCTTACCTCTAAAATGAGTTCCCTACTTTAAAAGGATTATCTGAATGAACCGAAAAAAAGAATACCTAAAGAAAAATAACCAAATTTGTGTTGGTTGAATTTCTTTTAATGATGTAGGGTGAGACCCTTACCCCACCCCACATCTATATATTATTTAAAATGTACAAAAATACCTAACAGATTCAAAGAAATATATTCAGTCATTCCTCATTAAGTATTTGTTGTATTCGATCATTTCCGCGGATACCCTCTGAAAAACAACAAAACAGTGCGTGTCAAATGTCTTACAAATAAACATTGTCCTCTCTCAAATCAATGCTATCCTAACATCTGACCTACCACCAGTTCTTAATTTGCAAAGAAATAAGTCCCAGGAACCAAATATTTTGTAGCACAACTGGGAAACATGGGGCCGGGCAACTCCCAGCCCACTATTGCCACCACCCACAACTGTGCGCCACAGTGTCATTATTTTTGGGGTTAAAGCTGCAAATCCCACTGCCTATTGTGGTTGATGGTTGCACTACCCATAGCAGATGTCCATTTTCAGTTACCATTTGACATAAAATAACATAACATACTAGTTTAAGGCAAATGTTTAAGTGCGATTCTATACGTGGCAAGTGGAGCATGTCGACCATGCATTGCCAGAAAAAAATAAGCAAGCTTGCTTTCATCCTTTGGAAAATTGATTGACAAATGCAGGAAAATTAATTCCTGAACTAATGTACTTCCCTGCCAAACACTGCAGCAAAATCTTTTTGTATAGGTTGGCACTAATGACAGACACTCCTCTTAGGCAGTGGCCTTGTACATAGTGTTGTGCCTTTGTGAGTGCTGATGGCTAGTGACTGTACTCTTGCTGTCAACCCACACTACTCTCTGATAGTGTTACTGGTTATTACTGGTTATTAATGTAGCTGAGCTATACCAATGTTATGCAGGATGACTGGAACAGTGTGTGGGTATGGCTAGCACAAACACCCAGCATTGTCACTTTCCCACTCATTGTTATCCATGGAAATCGATATCTAGCACTGTCCTTCCCACCCGGGCCATCACATTTATGAATGACAATGAGCCGGCCCAGGATGAAGAGACTTCTCTCAGTTCACGTAGTTGTTGCTTGTTATGTAACAACTACAAAATGAGATTTACAATAATAAAGTTGCACCAAAGAGTTCTCAAAAGTGTCTCTCAGTGTTCCTTTGGCAAAACAACAGCCTTATCAGCTGGTCAGGACGGTGTCTGGTTTTATACCCTCTTCAGGAATATATTATACATAATAGGTTCCAATGATTTATATCAGCCGATATTTACAAAAACACAACTTTCTATTTTTCCCTGGCTGCATAGCTCTATTTTCAGCCTCAGGTATGCTACGGGCTTGCTTAGCCCACGTTTAGTTATTGCTTTGGTTGTTATTTTTCTCACCACCTCCTAGGGTTTTCAAATTACACACCCAGCATGGGCTACGGGCATGCTCAGCCCTACTTTGGTTGCAGTTTCTCTCAGCCCCTTCTGGGTTCTTTAAATTATCAGCCCGGCATGGGCTAAGTGCCTATTCAGGCATGCTTGGGTGGTGGTTTCTCACCCCACCCCCAGTGGTCTTTGTATTATCACCCCTGTCTGGGCTATGAGCCTGTTCAGCCATGCATTGGTCGCAGGTTCTCCCCTCACCTTCAGGAGTCTTCGGATTATGAAGCTTTGAGTGTGGTTTCTCTCACCCCTTCTGGGGTTATCAGCCCGGCATGGGCTATGGGCCAGATCAGCCCTGCTTTGATTGCGCTTTCCATCTTGCCCTCCAGGGGCCTTCAGATTATCAGCCCGGAGTAGCCTACGGACCTGCCCATCCCTGATTTGATTGTTGTTTTTCTCACCCTGTTCTGGGGTCTTCAGATTGTCAGCCTGGCATGGGCTGAATTGTTAGTTCACCCCCCCCCCCCAATCACTAATCCTGTAATGCTGCATACCTTCATTCCAGCAGCAGTGCTCAGATATGAATGTGGTCTCTCTGGCCAGCACAGATCTGGGTTCTCGGCCCATCTGCGGACTGAGCGGCTGACTTCTTCCCTTTGATTCTTCCCTTTGGTGCTGAACAAATAGGATGTTATCTCCTGCCACTGGCTTTTGCTTCCTATTTTAGCGGTTCCAGACTTATCTGGATTTCCATCTTTGTCAAAGCGGCCATGTTTCATTGGCTCCCTTAGGTCTGCACGCACCACACCAACTGCATGGCTCTCTGGTTCTGCTCCTCCTGCGAGGGAGAGACTCGCTCTTCTTTGCAACTGCGCAAGCCAGCGTTTTTCACTCTCCAGCTGATTCCCCCTTGTGGTGATGACGTACATGTGTATTTGGGTCCCTCTCTGAAATGGAGGGAAAGATTCCATAGTTCCTGGGTATCAGAAGGAGGAAGCAATAAATACACAACAGAAACGAAGCCATACACCGTAAAGGGAATCTGTACATGATTTCCCGGATCAGTTCGCCTATAACCAAAAATACTGGGGACTTTCCAGTGAGGAGAGGTGAAATTGAATACTTTCTTAGTCATTTCTTGTCTTCAGAGGGTGGCTCACCCCAGTGGGATACTGCCTGCCCAGGGAGGGTATTGCACAACAATCTCAGCTCCCCAGTCCCTAAGGGGGTGGCTCCCCCCCTTGAGAGAAGGGACACATTCCCCGCACCCATCACAGTAAAATGTGAAGGTAAAATAAATCACACACAATTTGGCCTTCTGTGACATTCAATGGGATCTACGTGATGTCACTGCATCACAAAATTGTGAATTCAAAAAAGCCATTATCTTTGGTGGCTCCAGATCCTTCAGAGGCAAATCACTCTGTGCTACCTGCATATCAGGGAAGAAATGTACTCGGTCAAACAGGCAAGAGCTCAAACAAGTTGTTTCTCTGCCCTGCTCAAACAGTTCTTCATTCCATTTGGTGGCATACCTGTGGCCCACTGCCTGTATAATCAGAGGAGCCTTGTGATAATGATGAATGTATAAACAAAGAATTATAAAAACGTGTACTACTGCAATAACAATAATAATGCTCTTAACTAATAAGTCAAACCTTAAAAGAAACACTGACCTATTTTTTCCGAAATGTCTTCACCCCTCACCGAAAAAATCTATTTCTATAAATTCATGAAACCAAACCATCTACAATTGTCCAAACCTACCGCTATTTACTACACAGCTATGTCCCTTGAACCGTCCAATACACCAAAGCAGTCTTTCTACATACCACCCCCAACTAAACTTACCATGTTCTTCCTGGGTCAGATATTTCCATTTTAAAATGATATTAGTGGGTGAGTTTCCTATTGTTTATGTACTTCCTGCATACAGATATGTAGATAGGAATGTTTGTTTTCAATATTGGTACGCAATTTATAAAAAACGATATTTCGGTGTTCCTGCATCAGGTTTCACTAAACAACTCATGCCAATATGTATGGCTGTTACAATTGTAATGAGTAAACAACTGTATGCCCTAGTGCGATTGCTTTAAGTAATCAAAACTTTATGTCCACCTCTCTCTCTTCTTCGTCAGTGTCCTAGTATCTCAACTTCGTGACCAGCCATTTTAGCAGGGACTGCTTGGCAAAGAAAAGGACATGACTCTCTATCCTGGAATGCCACACGTTTGTCTTTCTGCTACCAATGTACCTATACCAACTCTCGCAGTGCTCTCACAGATTTTGACAGATACAGAGATGGGTCACTGTTGCCTTCTGCCTTGATGCTCGTTGTTTGACATTCTACTTGCCAAAGGAAAATGATCATCAGAGGATGAGAGTTACCTGCTTGAACATCTCCCTCTTCTGGAGTGCTTTCTTGACACTCTGTTACTGTACCCTAACATATCTGAGATAGGAAGACCAGACCTCCAACAAACACTGCTTTCAAAACCCTCTCATTGAGGCCTGAGTGATAAACCTCATCTGATGCATGGTTTTGTGGAAAAACACCTCCCTGGTGCCTTATGGATAGTCTGCTATTGGGAACATAATCAGCAAGCACTGTCATCACCCGCATTCCGGTATGGTATTAAAAAAGCAATACCAAAACCTGCAATCTACTATTCCAAACCAACACGTTCAATGCCATGAACTTACAATTTGCAGTTGTATTTATGAAACAGTAAGTATGTAATTTCTACAAAAAGTACATACATAGCATACGCAGTAGATGATGGGGACCCTGCCTGGATAGGGTGTGTGGACTTTAAAGGATAGTTGTAAGGATGAGAGTAAATCTGTGGGTAGAGAGGTAGTATAATGAGACACACAGAATGGGAACAATGACTATGTTACAGAAGTACATAGACTATACATGTATGCTATCATTCCCGTGTGTGTAAATGGCAGGGCTGATAACAGCCCGCCAGCCCAAGTCAAGGGGTAGGCCTGAGCATAAGGAAGACCTTGAGAAGGGATCAGGGCTGTGGCTGGCCCTCTACTCCCACAGATGCAGTATCAAAAGCTATTAACATGGCATAGCTCCCTGTTGGTCTACTTATGGGTTTGAGACCCTTTTTATTATGGGAAATGAGTAACAAACTTTGTGTGTGTGCTGAATCCCCCCCTCCCACAAAAAAACAACAAACAAAAGACACTACATGGATAAAAAGGCCACCAGGAAAATAGAAAAGGGACTTTTCACTTTTCTGTTTCTAACATGGGCATCCAGAAAGCGTAGCTGCAGAAGGTCATATTTGGAGGCAGTTAAGTGTTTAGTGGTTGGTGGATGTTGTGTAGTGAGGGAATCTGGGAACTTATAAGAGGAGAATGGAAAGGGGGCAAATGGATACAAACTCAAAGCAAAAAAACAGGATGACATATGGAGGCGAGTTGCAGAATGCCCATAGAGGAATGTCAGTGAATTTCATGAATGTGCACTCTCCCAAGGGTTCTAATAAAGACTTTGAGTCTCATTGTGAGTTTGGAGGTAGCCATGCCCTTAATAAGGGCATGGGTACCCCCAAACCCATGTCCGGGTCTTGCAAAAGGAGACCTACCGGGCCATTCCGACCATAGAGGGCCCGGTAAATCCATATCGCAGGACCTGGACCCGGTACGTCCCCATTCCCATTTGAGCACCGATAGGGCTCAATGGGAATGGGGAGGATGGCAACAATGCCCGCCCGTTGCTGAAATCCGGTAATGATCATGGGTGCAGCTCTGCACGCCTGGTCTGACCAGGTGTTCCAGAGCGGCACCCGCAAGCATACTTCGAATGTTGTGGCGAGGTAACAATGGCGCCGGTAGCACTACCAACGCTGTTGTTGCCTTACCACAACACTCCAAATGAGACCCTTAGTGTCAGTCTCTATATAAAGAATATTTTACATATAATAAATCAGGAGAAAAAGGCTGTGGTTCAGTGAGGGATGGTTGGAGAGTGGGTGGGAGATGAACCTTCATGGCGTAGCAGGTGAAGCTTGAGTCGGGTATTGAACACTTTTACTGATTGGTTGGCTTTGATGTACTTTCAATATTGGTACACAATTTATAAAAAATGATATTTCGGTGTTCGTGCATCAGGTTTCACTAAACAACTCATGCCAATATGTATGGCTGTTACAATTGTAATGAGTAAACAACTGTATGCCTTAGTGCGATTGCTTTAAGTAATCAAAACTTTATGTCCACCTCTCTCTCTTCTTCGTCAGTGTCCTAGTATCTCAACTTCGTGACAAGCCATTTTAGCAGGGACTGCTTGGAAAACAAAAGGACATGACTCTCTATCCTGGAATGCCACACTTTTGTCTTTCTGCTACCAAAGATGAGTCCAAACATGTTACATAAGCTGTAAAAAGTTACTGAGTAATAGATAAGCAGCAAGATGTTGAAGGGTCAAGATAGGAGAGTTGCGAAACAGCACATGGCTGCTGGCCTATCAAGAATATTACAAAAGGTCTAGCGCAATGCTGAGGGGCAAGTCAGGTATGTGGATATGCTTGATTTGACCGAGCAGGTTCATCATGCATCAAGAGCACAGGGCCGTAGGTCAATCCAGTAAGGTAAAGAACAGTTTAAGTTGTATATATTGTGTAGGGCTGCAGGACAAATTAATTGCAAGGCATTGCTGCATGTAGAGTTTCAATAAAGTTGTATATGCAATGCCAGACTGATGGCTATGTCCGTCAATGTCAAGTAAGAATGAACGAAACCCGTGCAGGATTGACTGACTCATGTATAGTAAGCCCGCAGACTGGTAGAGCCCAATTGCATGGTGCAAGGGGTCGGTGTTAGGTGTGTTAATGTCCAAGGATGGGTAAACGGGAAACTGTGTGAGGATTGTGGGATGTAAGGCTGCCCAAGAGAATGGGCTGAAGAGAGCAGGGGGGAGCGTTAGGTGTGTTTACAGTGAGTGCAATGTACGCATCTAGCTTGTGATAGTAGATAGTGCACCAGGGATGTACTGCAGAACTTGTGTGCGCACCTGCATTTTAGGCCACATATCAGGCCCGGACAGGCACAGACAGGCCTGGTGGGAAGTTGCGAATATCTTGGCTCCTTAAGGCCTTTGAACAATATTTTTTAGTCAGTTCCCAAACAAATAAATACTACTAAGAACAAAACAGTAGTATTCAGAATAGGTAGAAAGCCCAGGAACATTTTTATTTTGTCTGTACAGCCCATTGAAGAGGTGACGGATTTAAGATATATAGGCTTTCAAATATTTGTTACATAATGGAACCACGTTTTGATTTGATTTATTCTTGACAAAGCAAAACATGGGCTCAGCCAAATGAAATACATTAACAATCTCTTGTGTAAATTCTCCTTAAAACAAAAATCAAAACTGATGAGGCACACATTGATCCAATTATTTAGTATGGTTTGGAGATTTTTCAACAGCTAAGTGATTATAATTTTGATAGAATGGAGATCCTATTATGGTGAGGCACAACAACCTGTTTCAATGGACTTAATACGATGTGAGCTTCGAATTCTGTTCATGAACACTAAAGTTTTATGGAAAAGGATACAGCTTTGTGATAAGTTGCTTACCCGCCACCTTATTCAATTTTTTTTGTGCTTTTGATTTCAGTACATCCAAGTCTGTGCAATCAATGTGTGCAAACCCCATTAGAAAAAAAAAATTCTTCCTCTTTAGATTAAATGATTAATACTATGGCTTTGAGTAAAAAGTTGCTGTGGATTTATGATTGGGCTAAAAGGTTAAATATATTTTAAACATATAAGGATTTGGGTAAATTTCACCACAATTTGGGTGAACCAGCTGCTTACCTCATAAAATACCCATCCTCTAAATGCTTTGGGAGACTTGTCCAAGATTTAAGATTATTCGCTTTGGATTTGCTTTGGGAAAGATATTGTTTGGACCACCGTCAGATTTCAGTGTTGTCACCATTAATAGATTTTCAATGAGTGTATAATTGCCATATTTTTAATTGATTTAACTATTTGTGATGTGTTTTAATATTTGTATAGTTGAGTGTTTTATTGCATATCTAATTAGATTCATGTATTGTAATATTTTGTAAATTGTTATGTATAATTTAATTGGTTTATAAAATGAAAAAAAATGCACTGCCAGTGTTCCTTAAGAGGTTTAGAATATAACACTAAAATAAACATGTCTTAATGTAAATATACCATAACATGTAGCATTCAATATCATTTTAAAATCAGAATAACTCACACATAAAAATGTGGTCCTAAGTGAGAAGATCTTTTAAAAAAGACCGCACAGAGTTAACTTGAACTGTCATGAACTGTCATGCCCCTGCCTCACACGAATGCATGCAGGGGCTGACAGAAAGGTCGGGACCCGGAAGCACAGGACCAGGAGAACGGGTAAGTGTGTGGGTGCATATGTGTTCATGGGTGTGTTGTGTGTATCTATGTGTTTGTTTCGGGGGGTGGGAGTAAGGGGATGGGGGGCTTGGGCTGAGAGATGGGGGATTGTGGGTGCGTGTGTGTTGTGTGTATGTATGTGTTTTGGTTTGGGGGAGTGGGGGTCTGGGAGGAACAATGGGGAGCTCTGAATATTTTTTTAAAACAAAGGAAAAACACAGTTTAAAGATCTCAAGAGAAAAAGACCTTTACAATGCCGGTTTTCCAATAAAGAGAAAATCGGTCAATGTACATTGGTCATTTTCTCTTGAGACCTATAAAAATAGGTCTTTTTACATAGAACCAAAAATGTTCCACAAAACATATGTTAGTGCCCTATTCAATACACAGCCAACAGTATCTTCATAGCTCGCCACCCTCGTCCTTTAAATAATACTTTACATTAATAAAACCCTAGAACTATAAATGCAATGGTATTTAACAATAACACAATATGGCTCACTGATAATTTTCACATGGCTTTATAAAAGCCTGTCATTCCTTAAACGCCAAGCTCTACCCAGGTAGTGTAAGCCCCTAAAAGTAACCAAACGTCTTGTTCTTGCACAGTAAATATATACAAGGCTTCCTCGACAGTTCCAGTTTTTAATCACTTGAACACGCTAGAGTCTTTTGGGGGCAGTGTATATAGGGTAGAATATTAAAAAGAGGGCCACGTTTTCAAGTGCACCTTGACAACCCGTGCATCAGTTATTTTTTAAGGTGCTGGTCTTCCATTTTGCTCCAAATACTTCCAGTGGAAGGACCACTGGACATAACTTCAAAATTAGAACTTGATTTGTTAAAGACTCAATCGCTGACAATGACACTGTAGCGCTAACTTGCTTGTCATTCCTAAACAGGGGTCCATAAGCCTGGCCAACAGGATGGCACTGCTCATAAGCTTGTTTCACTGTGTTGTACGTCTATTGTATAATCATGTGAATGTTTACCCACATTCGGTCCAACTTATGTGTCATCCCCATCAATCAGAAATGTGTTAGCCACGGTAAGGACTTTGCCCTTTAAATGCCTGTTACATCCTTCAGTGCTAATTGATACTGATTTAAATCCAGTATAGTCCACAATTTCGGTTTTAGTTTGGCCTGTACTATATAACATTGAGTCCCAATAGTTATCTTAATGGGGCATTTGGGGCACTAGACAACAAAGACTTAATTGCCCTATGGTCTGTCTGTTCAGGTGAATTTAATGATAACATACCCCAACTCTCTGTCCCAAAAAAGGCCATGTCTGACACTTCTGCTCAGTCACCTTGATCCTGGTGGAAAACAACTTTGAAAATTGTTTGTGGCCCCCTGACTTAGCGACAGTGAAAGTATCATTTTATATTTTGGCCATCTAGCCACCATACCCTGTTTCACTTAACCCCATATAATATAAGTATTCTACTTCTTCAATTTCAGATTATTAAGTGCGATGTGCAATGTCTGATCCTTTTTAGGAATACCAGACTGCACACTGAATTATTACTTAAAATTGATCCATGGACCTTTACCACTACCCATATAACTAAATACATGGATTTGCTGTTAGATTAGATGGCTTGGGGAATCAAATCACATCTTCCAAGTAGAACTAAATACCTACATCCTGTCCTGCAAGATAAGAGCATTAGCTTCTAGTCTGTTTATCTTTGCTGTCATGCATGCAAAGAGAAAACTGAAGTGGTGCAAAGGTGCACCACTGTCTGGCACCCTGATTGACAGGATGCAATTAATAGTCTCACTATATTCTCCAAATCTTACCATAACAGTACTTGATTTATACAAATGTCAAATGCAATGTAAGATACCCATGGAGAACTCCAAACATAATTAGTCCTTTCATAGTAAGTCCCAGGGGGGAAAAATAATTGCTGTCTGCAAATCAAAAAAGATAAAGCAAAAACGCAATCCTTTTGAAATCACAAACTTCCATAATATTAAGTACAGTCTAAGTATCTCCTCAATTTTAACCCTCCTTTATGGAAACCAGCCCGGATATTCAAAGGGATATTTGTATCTGAAACCCATATCGCTAATCTATTTGGCAGATATGTATGCTGTTAGGTGGGCAGTAAATGACAAAGGGTGGGGTCAAGATGTTGGAAAGAAATATGCTTGAAGGAAGAGGGAGTACAGAGGGGGAGAAAGGGGCTGGTGTTGGGTATCTGAGGATCATAAGAACACTAACTTTTATAATTATTCATGGGTAGAGACAGAAGATGGCCAATTCATTGTCAAAGTGAAAATGCCACAAGGAAAGATGCAGGATTAGGGTGATCAGAGGTAATCAGTGTGGAAGGATCTTTTATTGCAGAAGGTTTAGGTGTTAGAGAGACTCAGACTGGGCAGGGACAGAGGGTGAAGAGATGAGAGCTTGTATATATCATAGAAGATGGTTGAGGTAGATTTGTGGAGTGAGCAAGGTGTGAGGGGAATAAGAATACAAGATGCCAATTATAGTAAGAGAGGAGGATGAGGATCCACCGAGACAGAGGAGGAACATGACAGTGTGTAATACAAACAATGTGTTATGTGTTGTGATGAATCAGAGGTGATTACCCACAACCCCCTGACCTCCAACCCTTCTCAAGTGACCATGGAAAGGCAGATGCTTTCTGATTCTGACCCTGGGGGTGGTGTTCTGCAGGAGGATCACATGGGAGGGAGGGGGCACCAGTTCAGGAACAATGGGTTGACTAGCTTAATAATTTCCATAGAGATACTACAATGTATCAGAATTACACAATGTGAATAAGGAAAAGTCCAGAACATTGGGGACTACAAGTCCCACAATGCTCTTAGTACTGGGGTGAGAAGGACAGACTCAAAGGCACTAAACGGCAATAGGAAGCCAGTGATTCTAATGACCCACATCTGAGCAGGACTTTTGAATCCTCAGGTGCTTGAATTAGAACAAGAGGGTGGAGTTGCTACAATCACCTGTTACAGTTGCAGGAGAAGCAGAATTGGAAGAAGAAAGGAGACGCCAGAGCTGTTGTTATTTGTAAAGCGGATATCGGACCTGAGAGTGTTTCCCCAGTGAATAATCTAAATTTCAGAGGATGCACAGAGGGATGCAGCATTGTGGCACGCTTTCCCCATGGAGAGAGAGGCTCTCCTGATGGTTTGCAGTGTCCTGGAGATAGGGGAGCACTGGTGAACACTCGGAGCAAAGGAAGCTCCTTTCTTGTTTGGCGCAGGCTGCAGAAACTGAGAAGCAGCCTGCAATGCAGATGCAGGCAGAACAAATGGTGTGAGCAGTGGCAGTGGTTTGCACAAAATCGGGGGCAAATGCTGGTGAGTTTACCAAGGAAGAGTAACCCTGGTAACTCTGTATGGCACCGCTGATCATTAACAGTTGCTTTCAATAGAAAACGAATACAAAGAAAGCACGTTGACAGAATATGAATTTTGTGAATCGGCAAGAAGGGAAAGATTTCAATAATTTTTCTAAAAGTTACCAACATTGACACAATAAAGAACGGGCAAAACAAAACCCAGCTAATTACAAACACCAATGCCAAAATGAGGCAAAACAGAAACAGGATAATCATAACAAGCATTGCCAAAGTAAAGAGGGGCAATACTTTACAGAGTTGATAAATCATGTTTTATGCACTTCTCTCACTGCTTAATGCATATGTGGATTTATAGGAGCATTGTGTGCTATTTTTTGTATAAGTAAGGGGAATGGTCATATGGTTATATATTGTTTTTGGAAGTGATTGCTGGATGGATGTGTGACTGTTTGAAAGCAGGCATTGAGGGAATGTTTCAAATATAAAATTAAAAGGGTATAAGGGCTGCCCTGTGCAATGGTGTCCCCATGCCATTTGGGTATTTTAAAGACCCATGGCATGGAAAGGGAACTGTGGAGACTATGGATAGTTATAAAGGTTCATCGATTATAGTATTTATTGTATGCTTCAGTAAAGTTTTTTGGACACAAAATTGTTTCTGTCTTTTTTATATTTTTCTCTAGTGTACAATTGTTCATTAGCACCCTGGCACTGTGGGATGTATTGATCCACTTTTGCTCTGCTATGCGGCATCACTGTGTTATGATGGTGCCAGAAATAGCCAAATGCCTGCAAAGCCCTTGTGCGTGACAAAACCTCTGAAAATCTCGCTTTGCACAACACAAAAAGATGGCTGCCAATCTGCCACACATGTTGTCAGTGGTGGAACAGAGCTCTCACTTCTGAAATTCACTGGATTCCACAACAATTGAAAATGGAGTACAAAAGGAAAAAGCAGTGCTTTGCTAAATGAAACCCCAAAATCTTACTTTAAATCCCTTTTTCTTTGTTGCTGAAGCTTCAGAATGCCGGTAGATAACACCCTCAAATATCTTAAATCTTACTGGGTGCTACAATTCACTTAGTTTAAGAAAACATTGTGAAGTCCTGAAAAGCTGAAAGCATAAAGAAATTTCCACAGCAAAAGTGGCCTGTCTGTGGATCTGTCAAAAATCTCTGTGCAGTACCCTGGGCCGCCTGAATGACAGATGCAAGGAGCCTGCCTGATTAAACTTTAAACGTGTATAAACTGAAATCAAATGTTTGCAATCTAAGAGGCCTGTTACTGATAGTAATCCATCTTGTAATTGTTTTGATCCCATTGTTTAAAATCTTGAATAAGTATTCTAGCTGTGATTTGATGCACCAAGTTAGTTTTAAGCTAAGGAAAAATTCAACAGAGTTAACAATTAAATTTAAAACTTGCTGAAGCTACCAAACTGGAATAACAGGTTTCTCACAGAAGGAAGGTCTTTCCCCCCTGCAGGAAATCACACAAAAGCTCTAAGTATGGGGTAGGAAAGAATCTGGTCTCCAGAGGCATGAGGAACAATGACCAACTGCAAAAAATGAAATGCAAGGAGTGCGGATAGTTTTAAATGGCTTCTGCCAAGAGCTAACAGGGAGGAGACTGCTCATGAAATGCAGGGAGATAAAAAGTGGTGGATCCCAACAACCATCTGTGGCTGAACATGAACGAAGAACACATTTTAAAAAGACGGATAACTTACTGTTTAAAATTTGGAAACATATAAAAGTAACAGATTTGTGAATCTAAATTTTGGCTGTACGTTTCAAGGGGCAGCAAAATTGTGTGACATGTTCTGGAAAGAAACAGCAAGAATGTGATTTTATGCAAAATGTATTTCTGCTAGAAGTATGAAACTTTATACATGTATGCCCATGTTAAATGTGCACACTTGTAGACATTTGCTTATAAAGTGGACATTGTGTTCCTGATGAAAAGTGCAAAATTCTGTGAAAAGTGGAGACAAGATCCCACAGGTACGGGGTTTTGAGGAGTAGCTGCTATGGAAAATATGTAATCTGTATATGTGATTGTTATAGAGGTTGCACATGTGTAAACATGTATTTTGCAAAAAGTAGATTTTGTGTTCCAGGGGTGGATTCTCGGCCTCATAAAAATCACACCATAAAGGTGACACTCTGTTTCTCTCATCTATCAAGGCATAGAGTAGACTCTGACCCACTCACCTGTTGAAAGGGGCAAGCTTTGGCTAATCCAGTCCACACACCCCCTTTATGACATCTGTTCATAGCATAGACACAGCTCACCACACAAAAGGACAGACAGATTCACTCACTATCCCGATGCTGGTGGAGCACCCTGCTGCTGACCTCTACATCCTCCTTGCTCTAGACTCTAGAAACATGGCAAAGCAGAAACCCATTGCAAAGCTGAACCATTTTCATCTAGGCCTCAAATTCCAGAACCAGAACCCCACAACCCTATGGGGAAGCATCATAATACAGTCGGGCTGCGCTGTACTGATGCCTGCTGAAAATAATTATCATCAGAACCAAGAAGGGCAGATCCAGCCCAGTTCGGTGCCGTGCTGTGACCAGAGTGCCTTGCTGATCCGTTCCAGTCTGATGTGCCCAGCTGTCTGTCTTAAACCAGATCCAATCCCCTGACCAGAATCCTGATGGTACCATTTAAAAAACATATCCAGTGAGTATCTATAGAAAGAATTGTGTCACTGGCATATGTACTTTGCATAGTCTATCCCTATCTTAAATCCATCCTAGCTTATATTCAGAACCTACATTGTTAGGATTTTGTTTGAATTGTTTGAACTCTCTATCCAAACCATTCTATCTTTCTCCACTACTAGTATTGCTAAAACTATCTGTGCTGATCTTTTCTCATCTGAAGAAGACAAGTTTCTTCCGCAGGCAGTCATTCTGATGAAGTGACTGTGCTCCTGTGTGGTAATTGTTTTGTTCATAGTCATCCTCTAGTGTAAGAAACTCTTTTGTCATTTTAAAAGTGCATCCCTGAGTTTCCTCCGCAGGCAATCATTCTGATGATGTGACTGTGTTCCTGTGTGGTAATTGTTTTGTTCATAGTCATCCTCTAGTGTAAGAAACTTTTTTGTCATTTTAAAAGTGCATCCCTGTTTTACATTCTTGCGCCTATCTCGAAAAAAAACGACCTCTACTAAAACGCCTATAACTCCCTCAGTTTTTGTGCTAGAAACCAATGCTTGTAGCTAACATCCACAGCTTTAAATTGCATCTAAAACCGCATTCCAAATAAATACGGGTTTCCCGTTATTACGAGATTTGCACAGTGAAAAGTTTGCCGCAAATTTTCGTTTTGGGAAATTCTTACACGTGTAAAACAGCTTTTAATTGCTTCTGACTTGAATTTTAAGATTTCAAATGGTTTGTTGGTATTAAATCATTGCTTGTGTTTGTGTGCAACTATCGAAAGTGGCTCCCATAAGAATTTATAACAATTTCAGCAATTTTGATCATATTTGGTGTTTTTACCCAGTCCATTCCAAAGATAACTTCAAAAGCCATTCTGACAGCTTGACAGTCAATTCTGTTTTCTCTTGTGTTTGCTGGTAAAAAGTGGGATTGGTATTCTGTTGAATTCTGCCAATTCTGAAAACCTGCTCTCTCCTCCAATCTCTTTACATTGCCTATTGGGAGGGTTGAGGGTGTGCAGGGGGAACCTTTAACCACAGTGCTATCTGATCTGAAACCACACACAAGTATTATTTTCTGTGCTGAATTGTTTTGCTCACTGCTACTCCCTGTGTATTAAAGAGATCATTCAGTGTTACATCACCCCATTGGTGATTGTTGCGTACCTATTAAGACATAGTGTGATACAATTTTAAATACATAAATACATCTTTACCTTTGCAAACTAGCCTGATTCCTGGTTCAGTGTGACCGGGGGGGGTTCCAGGAGAAGGGCGTGATATGAGTAGTATATCGTTCAGAATAAAGAACTTTTAGACAAAAATAAATAAGGATTTCAGTTGTGCTCTACATGCTAGGCGTTGACTTGGGTGTGTGCCGGATTGAAATCACTTGCAGCTTCGGGGCTCATCACGAGATCCTGAATTAGACATACTACCTGTGACAGTCTAACACAGCCTGCTAACTGACGGGGTACATACACCCTGTTGGACTACCATACTGTGCTACACTATAAAAAACACCCTTCAATAGACACACTTAAAGGAATTGGGCCTGTTTTGCAAAAGTAAAGTAACCCTGAGATAAGCCAGAAGGAAATTAATATTTCTGGAATGGCGACCCCCGTGGAAATCAATATTGCAAAAGAACACCTACTGCACAATTTGTTTGTCAGGGGCAAATGTGTAGAGCAGAATGAGAATGACTGGCTGCAGGAAATCAAACAACAAGTAACTGCCATAGAATTAGATACATGGGAGGACCAGGGTCCATTACACCAGGCACTTAGTGAATTGTATATGGCCCCACAAGTAAAAGAATAGCAATGGTAAATTGCCAAAATAGCAGCTTACCTATGCCTCCACATTGGAGTAATACAGGAAAAATATGCCAAAAACCTAGATCTGGCAAAGAGGCAAGTACAATCCTTAGAGAAAACCCAAACTGATTTGGACTCTGCAGATCAAAGGCTACAAAAGAGCCAAGAATCAGAGAGAGAAACCAGACAACACCTGACAAAAGTAAATGAAGTTCCGCATCTCCGGCGGCAAGAGAAGTTAGAGCAGGATACCAAATTACTGACACTGCAAAAAGAGTGCCAAGAAAGGTTTGATTCTCTGCAACAGAGCCAACAAAAGCTGGAGCAGCAATTAAATTATAATAGAGTCTGTGCAGGGCAAATAGTTGACCTAGAAAATCAGATTGATGAACTAAAGGAGGAAAATAATAAATGAATAGTGAAGGATCTCCACACTCAAACAGATTTTGTTGAGGAGCGCCAGAAATTATGTGCCATTATAAAACAAAGGGATGACCTGACTGCACAGAGGGGCACTCTAATTCAGGAAAGGGATGCCTTAGACCAGGAGTTCAGCTAGAAGCTAGAAGAAAATGACCGGGCCCTTCAGGGACTGGGTGAACTCAAAATGTACTATGAAAAGCTGTACCAGGAGGGTGGAAGATGCTCTGGCAAAGAATAATCAGAAAGGTAAGGACTGAACTCAGGAGGTGAGTCTCCTGCAGCAAAAGTTGGCCCAATACTCCTAAGGCAGGCATGAAGCACAGAGAAACAATGAGGCTCCCTGTGAAAAAAATGACAGGCTCCATAGACAGATAGCCATGCAGGAACAACTCATAGAGACCAGTAAGACCTTAATAGAGGAACAAAAGGGTCAGATTCTTGCATGCCATCAGGGAGTAGGGCCTAAGAGAGATGAGGTCAGATGGGAGAGGGAATCCCCTGAGCATAACCTCAGGAACCCTGGCACCAGAGACATGAATCCCTTCAATTCCATGGACTCTGCCAACCCCACGTCCACTGGCTCACATGAACCAAGGGCCACGGAATGGTAGACTTCAACCCAATGGGAAGTATGGGGCAAATAGGTCAGCGTCTCCCAGAAATGGATGGGCAGGCATCTATGTACAGGTTCCCAGGTGCCAGGGCCATTTTCTCTGATCAGGGAGACTCCAGTGAGGGGAGAATCAGAGAACTGGATCCTCAGAAATATCACATACCAAGAGATCAGGAGGTAAAATCTGGTGGGGAATTCCATGAGATGAGGCCCACCAAGAGCATACAAAAAACCTCTTCCCAGCTAGGACAGTGTGTGGGGGGGTACTCAACCAATTTTGGGAGCAAAGAAGAGTCAGAAGACTCTTCTGAGCGCCACAGGTCCCAAGGGACTAAGGCCCCACATTCTGCCAGCCATTCCCAAGCTCGCAGAATCTGGTAGAGTCTAGAAGATCAGTCAGCCACCTCTGGTGGCAGTGCCTCTGAGTCAGAGGATGAGTGGGCCAGGCTGACAAGAACTAAAAAGGCTAACAAAATTAAGAGGGCTTTACTCAAGGATCCCCTGAAGTAAATAAAAGCTATTTAGAGCGTCATCACGCCCTACCACAAAAATGCCAAGTATTCGGTTTGGGAGCACCTTGAATTATTTGAGCAGATGATGGAGACTTTCCATCTGAAGGACAGCCAAAGCTGTATTCAGTATGTAAAGTGGACATTTTCCCCTGAGTATTCCAGCTTCTTTGCAGGGCTGGAGGATCAGAACCATTCAAGATGGTCCACACATAGGGCGGCCATCCTAGAACATTTTTCTATTCATAGGAACCCTCAAGAGGCCTGCAAGGCAGCCTAAAACCTACAATGTGGGGAAGACCAGGCCCAACAAGAATTTGTTCAGGAATTGAAACGTGCCTTTGAGCTGCCCTCTAGAAGGGTGTGCACTGACAGTAAGGGATTTGTGAACACCTTCTTTCACGCTCTCCCTAAATACATTATGACCCAGCTAGTGTGGGACTTTCATGAGAAAAGATCACTAGACTGGGTCATTGAACAAGCAATGCGCATCTATGAAGTGCAGAAGCCGCTGGAAAGTAAAAATATTAGCAAAAGCCCCAAACCAACCAACACCCCTGCTGCTGCTAAGGTGGCAGAGGTGAAGGTTGCCCCCATTTTAGATCTGGGGGTGGGGGGGGCCTAAAAACCTTCCCACGCAGAATCTGACCAACCACAAACCCAGAAGGCCACCGGGCCAATCCCAAACGGAGAGCCATGGAGGTAATCCCAGAAATGGGACCCCTAACTCCCCTGACTACATCAGCCCACGCTACAAGGGAAATAGACCCATCCTGGGCTATGTGTGGACTCCCGCAGCCCAAGGGGGGGATCCAACCAGACAGCTGGAAACCCATGAAACTTCCCTCCTCACTTTCCCCAGGAGGGCAGTAATCCCCCAAATGTCGGACCAAATTTCTTTCCCCGATACCCGCCAAACTTCAACCCCCAAAACAACCCTTCTTTCTTTCCACACTTTCCTGAGCCTAGACAGCCCAATCCGGGTGAGGGGAGTACAAGGGTGGAGGGGTACCCAAACTATCCTAACCAGGGGTATTATGTGAGAAGGGATAGTTACCCTTCGAGGGATCAACCCAGGGTAGATTAAAGGACCCCGTACCGACCAGAGCGAGTGTCCCAAATGGAGCGCCAGGTCCAGAACATGGCACAGGATCTGGGTCGCATGCTGAGGTCTCAACCGAACCCTCAGATGAGCATAGCGGCCCAGAACTCCTCAAATCCAGGGTCTGGTGCTCCAGAACAATGACAGGGGAAGAAACCCGACAACCCACCGGTTCCCAGGGAGGAGGCACAAGGAGAAGGGGGGTGTAAAGCCTCAGAGGAAGCTTCCTTCCCCACTTGTGGAAAACCCCTGAAAACCCAGGAACCGGAACCACAATATCCTGCCCCCGAAAGTCTGCAACGCAAGGAGCAGAAGGTGGGTAGGAGAAATAAAAATGCCCATTTTGGGGTGGACGCACAAATCTTCCAGTTTGAAGGATATGGGGTCCTCAAACCCCAGAATAACCAGCACGAAAATCCCCTTGTTCAAACCCATTCTGGTGACTGCCTCCAAAAAGGGGAGGCAGCCCAGAATCAGAACCAGGGGAGTCCAAAACTTCCCCCATATCTAGCTCTCCCCTTGATCTTATAGGTTCCCAAGATCCCAAACAGAATCCTGCCCAAATCACCTCTCTGTCAGTATCCAAAGCAAGGAAATTAACCAACCAGTTGGCCAAAATGTGCATTATCTTTGCCCCCTTGAGGAAAAGGAGGGAAGATTTTATGCCCCGGTCCAAATACAGGGGCAATGTACAATTTCGGCACTGGTGGACACTGGATCCCAAGCCACCCTCTGTCCAAAAGGGCCTTTTATCAGCTGAATTCGAGAATGGGATAGAAATACCAAATCCCTCTCACCCCTCTTCCTGGGCAACTTCAGAACTTCGATGTGAAGGAAATTCCTGTTTAGGGGACTGTGGATTTAGACATTAAAATTGGGAGACATAAGGTGAAGCACCCAGTCATAGTTGTGACTCCAGAGGGCACACCATGTTTACTAGGAAATGACATCCTCCGTAGATTGTCTCCTCTCATAGATTGTATAAACAAGGTCCTCTGGACCCAGCCAAACCAACCAATAAAATTAAAACAGAGTGTCAACCATGTTAGTTTAAATGGCACGTACAACATGGATGAAAGAAACCCTGACCAAATTGAATTTCACTTCCTGAATAATCAAATCCAAGACGTGACAGTCATTGCAGTAGAACAACTAAATGGTGATGCAGAGTCCTCTTTTTTTTTTTGAAATTCAACCTTCCTTCCAGTCTAACACTGGAAGGAAACAATCTGAAATTCTATACAAATTCACTATCAGAAAATCCCATTCCTTTAGTCCAAAAAGATGAGAAATCAGCTCAAAGCTTGGCCGATTTTCAGAAGATTGGAGAACAGTTGTTCATTCGTATTCAGTTAAATGAGGGGAAGGACTCCGTCCTCGCCCAAATATGTGTGAACAACAGTAAGAGCTTCATAAGCGAGGCCATGTTCCGCAAGCTCCCAAAGGATCCAGCCATCCCCACATTTAAACTATTAGACAAATGGGAAATTGACCTGGAAACACCCAATTCCAAACATCTCCTGCCTAGCAGGTGTATGCTCAAAATGTCCATAGGCAACAAGAGCATAGTCCATAATTGTTGGGTTGTGCGAGATGTCCCTGCTGCATTTTATCTAGGCAGTGACATTCTCAATCGCGTTGCCATTAGTTTGGACCAAATAAACTTCAAAGCTAGCTCCCGATTAGCAGGTAATCCCATGGACTTTGATGACCCAGAGATAGCATTTCAGTCAGTTCAGCTGCTGCCATATGCAGTTGAAATTCAGGTTGGAGAGGAGGTCACCATCCCAGAACGGACCCGACAATTCTCACTGGAAGTAAAAATTAAAAGAGGACAGAAACTGAAAAATCCTGGCACCTATGTTCATCTTAATGCTCATTTCCAACAGCAAGGTTTGGGGGTAAACCCAACACCACTAGTCAAGATAGAACACAACACCATTCCAATAGAGGTGGATAACAGCAACCTAAAGAGTTTTACTGTGGGATCAGGCACCATTATTGGAATGGCGGTTGATGAACAACATTTTTCCGTAGATTTAGGTAACAAACTGTTGGACCAATCCCCAAGCACTGTTTTGACAGTGATAGCGATGATGACACAACACCAGACAGGATCTTCACCCGGCAGGGGGGAATTTCCTGGTGTACTCTTCCTGCCCTTATGGTAAGGAAGATGTGACCTGTGTCTTCAGGAGGGATGAGGCGATTTTTCAAGTCCACATGGACTGCCTTCCCCACCTGAAGCCATTAGTCCAAATCAGCATTTTGACCAGGGACCTCTCCACCCAGCTGGAGGAGGCCGCTGAGATAGCCAAACCAAAAGCCTTTCCAGGCTTCAAGCAGATGGCTGAAGAGAGAGTCAACCTAGATGATGTCTGCGAGACTCTGGAGCAAGAGCAAAAATGTAAACAAGTTTTCTTAGATTTTCAAGATCTCTTTGCAGTGGACTCATATGACTGTGGTCTCACCGACATCCACGCAACAACCATTCCCACGGACCCTGGCATGACTCCAGTGTTTGTGAAGCAATATTGCTTGCCTCTTGCATCTATGGAGTCCCTTACTGAAATAATTAAGAACCTTGAGTCCCATGGGATAATTCGTCCAGTCCACAGTGCCTTCAATAATCCATTGCTGGGGAGACTCTGTGCTGACCTAAGGGAGCTCAACAAACAGGTCCACACTTCCCGATGGCATCTTCCCTACATTGACCAAGGGCTGGCCCAGATCCAGGGTTCAAAGGTATTCACTGTCATTGACCTGACCAATGGTTACTGGACTGTACCTGTCAATAGGAAGGACCAGTACAAGCTGGCCTTTACCTTCTGGGGCAGCAGTACACTTGGACCCGGACACTCTTTAGATACATCAACTCCGGCAATTAATTTAATATCTTTGTACATAAGGCCATGCCCGACCTGGATGAGAGGGGTAACCTGGCCTATGTAGATGATGTCCTAGTGAAAAGCTTAACTGTGGAGGAACACATAGCAGAGATCCGTTATGTCCTGACACAGTTGAGGGCTGCTGGAGTAAAACTCTCCTTTCAAAAGGCACAGTGGAGCAGACAAAGTGTTAATTTCTTGGGGCATGAGATAACTCCTCAGGGTCTCTGTCCCCAGGAAAAGAAAGTAGAAGCGCTCCAGAAAACAAATGACCCCACAACTCTGCAGGAACTAAGGAGCCTCCTTGGACTAACTTATTATAGCAGAAAGTTCATTGAGGATTACACAGAGATCACAAGACCCCTGATCCATCTTTTGAGGAGGGTTTGAGGGGGGGAGGGTCAAGTGGGAGTGGGGTCCAGAACAAGCCGAGGCAGTAAGACAACTCAAAAGAAGCATCTCACAAGCGCCTTGCCTAGCTTACCATGTCAAAAACAAGGAGTTCTTCTTGGAGACAGGGTTCTCAAATACATGCTTGACTGCAGTATTATATCAAAAGCATGACAAGGTCAATAAAGTAATCTCCTATGTGAGTAAGACTTTATCCTCTGTAGAGGAAAAATTCAACAATTGTGAGAAGGCACTCCTGGCAACGGTGTGGGCTTTGAAGAATTACCACCCGTTTATCCAGGGGGAACACATCATAGTGGATACTCCACACCAACCTTTGCAATATCTTCAAAGTGACATAATCCAGGCCGGAAATGGGAGTAATTCCCGAATTACTTCCTGGATCCTGTCAATACAAGGCTTTCCTGTGGAGGTCAGATATGGCCAAAACAAGAAGAGTCCCCTCACGCAAGGTCTGGCTGGCTTGCATGATTGTGCCAGAGAAAACTGTCTTGAGGACGAATGTCTTAAAATCAAGGATAACATGGAAGCATACCTTAATTCCCCACACAAAGTCTATGAAGAAGACAAGTGTGAGGGAATGCCTACTGTCTATGTGGTGGGTGCACCTCCCATGTTGACAACAACGGGGAAAAGGAACGTGTGGCCGGCGTAGGGGATGCATGGGTGAATGATGCCCCATTACCCTCCGCTCGATACAAAATCGGTCCCCAAAGTTGTCAAGTGGGAGAGCTGATGGCTCTACATCAAGTCATACGCACTGCTGTCCGACACCAAATCTGCGAACTGGTCATAATCACTGATTCAGATTATGTACGGAACGGGTTTGTGGAGCACCTGGTTAACTGGAAAACCAGAGGCATGCTATGTGCTATTAATAAACCATTGAAACATGGAAAACTAATACAAAATATTGATGATCTGGTCACCTCGAATGGGATGACGATCTATTGGAAAAAGATCAAGGGTCATTCTAAAGTACAGGGACCAGACAAAACTGGAAATGACCTAGCTGATCAGCTGGCCAAAACCGGAGCCATCCTAGGGGATCTACTGGAGATCAAGTCCCTGTTGGGGGAAATCCAGGTCACTACTATCACTAGGTCCCAGACAAATGCTCACAATGAACTCTCATCTGCACAGTGGAGTAAGGAGACACCAGATACTGATTTGATTACAGCTCAAAAAAGGGATCCAATAATTGTTAAGTTTTATCAACACATTGAGGACCCTGAGAACTTCCCCTGACGGATACCAATTACATTGGGAAGGAGGACCTCAGTGTTACGCTCACCTGGCTCCCACAGGGGCATCGATCTGAACTGGACAGCTGCGGTCTCTGCCAATGTGATCTGTAGTGCCGAGATGACGGACTGGACTGGCCCACCTAGCTTCGTTTGCTTGGCCCGTAGGAATATTCTTCTGCAAATGGAGAAAGGGAATTAACCACCCGTGGAGTTGAGCTTTAACCCTCCCCCTCTCCCCACTGATCACCTTTGATGTCCCCTCTTATAGTCTCACCTGATGGTTTGGAAAGATGAGCTTTCCATCCTGCATTGAGCGCAGGGGCGCGTAGATAACCAGTTGCTTCACTGGCTCGAAGGAATTGGTGAGTTCCAGAACAATATTGACTCTGGGATTCCTGGCAAGATGCTGTAAGTATGTAGTTCATAAGAGTTCAAATGTCTGACCTTCACTTTTGTCCGATTCCTTGCAGGTTGCAGCTTGACCCTAGCGAAGATTTCCTCGTGGCAACCCTTAATATTCAGGTAAGGATTTGTATTATCCGCCACAGTTCGATAAAATAATGCCAATATGTAACCTGTTGCTTTCTCCCTTATTCTGGCGCTGAGAGAAAGTATGAAGTCTCGGGGAATAATGCCTCCGGTGGTAAAATCAGGTAAGTCTATTGTGGTGAGGAGGTTTCCCTTTGTTTGTCCCTTTGTTTGACCTTGCTGTCCTTTTGTTTCTCCTTAGGGCCCAGGGTTCGGCGAGGATATAGTGGAAGCTGCGCCGACCCGTGAAGGTGAATAGTACCCCCGGTGGTAAAATCAGGTAAGTCTATGGGGGGTAACTAATATTGCCTCTGTGTATTCCCTTGGCTCATCTTGCTGTTCTTGTCTTCCCCTTAGGTGCCGGAGTGTGGTGGGAACATGCAGAAGGATGCGGTGGAATGTGAAGATGCTCCGAAGGCCGGTGAGTTCAGCACGGCACTGCAGCAGGCGAGACCACGCACATAAAACAACTTCTTTCTTCCAGCTCGAAGGCGCGATGGATCGGGAATTCAGGGAAGGATCAAAGGTATTGCTCTTGTTCTAACCTTTTCTCCTTCTTTCTCCCTTTTTTTAGGAGCTCCAGACACGAGGCGGGCGTAGCAGAAGACTGGATGCAGACTTGCAGGCACGGTGAGCGTTACACTGCTGGATGCAGAATAACGCGAAGTGTGTGCTGCACTTCGGGCGTGGTTTAAATAGCCTCCAAAGTAGTCCCAGGTAAGTAGTCCTCCCCAGCCCCATCCGAGTAAAAAATAGTCCCTAAATAGCCTCTTTTGGCTTGCAGCATGGTCTGCATCAGGTGAGTTTGCAGCATGGTCTGCATGAGGTACGTTTTAATCTATGAGCCTGGCACCTATGGCGCCAGGACTGACTCTCCATATGAGCCTGGTGCCATAGGCACCAGGACTGCACCCAAATAGCAGGGGTTGTTGGGCTTGCTTAGAATAACTTGATGCCTGCTTCCGGGGTTGCTGGACTTGGTCTGGGTCCCCAGGGTTAGGCATCATGACACTCAGAGTGTTGATGAAATGTCCAAACATTTTCTGAATCCAAGATGGTTTGTTGGTGAGGAGATACATAGCTGGCCATGACCAGTGGGTGGTCCGTACCTCATTCAAAAGCCTAATGCTAAATCACGCCCATGATGCGGCCACAGCCAGTCATCGGGGGTTTCATATGACATTAGAAATCTTGTGAGAGGTTGCATACTGGCCACACATGGGGCAGGACCTCGATCAATACTTGAAGGGGTGTCTTGTGTGTGCACAATTTCAGCCAACATCACTCACACACCGTGCTCCCCTCCAAAAGAGGGGGATGAAACTGCTTTGGTCCAATTTACATGTCGATTTTATCAGGCCCGCGATTTGCTACTCTAGGGGGAACAAGTACATGTTGACTGTAACATGCTTGTTCACTAAATGGGTGGAATGTCTCCTGGCCCCAAATTGCAAGGCAGAAACAGCAGCTGCCCTAATGATCAATCACATCTTCTCGCATTTTGGACTACCCCAAAGGATTGAGTCAGACCGAGGTAGTCACTTCACTAGCGAAGATGTGGGAGATACTTGGGGTCAAAAGGAAACTACACATTGGGCCTCATTCCGAGATTGGACTGCCTCCAATAACGGGTCTGGCATCGGTATGGTTCAATTGGGATTTACCGGTGTAGTCCGATCTTTGCGGGACCAGTAAGTCCCCATTGAAAAAGCCTTTCTCCATTCCCATTTGAGCCCCCATGGGGCTCAATGGGAATGGGGAAGGCGCTAATAAGGGTTCTGCAAATTGCGGTACCATTATTAGCTCTGAAGTCCCTTAACGGTTCCCGTCCTTTACGCCTGGTCAGACCAGGCGTTTAAGGAGGGACCCGCTAAGGGAACTCGTAGTAGGGCGGTAAGGGATTACCGGCACCGGTCTGCTTACCGGTGCCCGGTATCCCTTACGGCCCTACTCAGAATGAAGCCTATTGCCTACCACCACCTCTAGTGGTGGAGTTGAGAGATACAACAAGACTATTGTGAGCATATTAAAAAAGTTTGTGGCAGATTCTGAGCCAAGTTGGGACATTCGATTAACTCTTGTCCTGATGGCCATCAGATCTACCCCTTCTTCTGCAACAAACATGTCTCCATTTCAGCTGATGACTGGACAAAGGATGGTGCTTCACCAGCATCTGATCTACAGAACCCAAGAGCAGACCTTGATAAATGCCTCCACAACTCATGAGATGTTGAGAATCTGAGAAAACATCTTCAACATGCTTTTGCCTATGCTCAGTGGAATCTTGAAAGATCTGCAGACAGTATGAAGAGCCACTATGACCTTAAGACAACTAAAAAAGAATACCAAGTAGGAGACCGGATCTACTTGTACAATTTCCAAAGGAACCAAGCCAAACAGCGCAAATTCCTCCCAACTTGGTGGGGTCCTTTTGAAATTGTGGATAGAATCTCACCAGTCGCCTACAGAATCCGCATCCCCAAGGGCAATTTGGCAGAAGGGGAAGATAAGTGGGTCCACATAAACCAGCTGAAGAGTTGCCATCCCAGGCACACTTTGCAGCAAATAGAGGAGCCAACCGGAAACCCAGAGGGGGACATTCCGGCAACCTAGAACAATCCACCTGTTAAAACCATTAGTAAATATAGGCGGGGAATTTTGTAAATTGTATTTCCCTAACCATGCTCTGTTCTGTCTCATAGCATTGGAAACAAGAATTTGTAATTACCAAGTAGGGCCACTCAGGGACCAGGAGGAAAGACCCAAGGAGCCCGGAGTATCACTCCATACTCCTACCCAGAACCGGCGAGGAGAGCATGTCTATCCAGCACTGATGGGAGAAGCAGCTGAATTTCTCCACATGGATCAAAGAAAAAAAAGAACATCCCAATCTCCCGACTTCCCCTTGACGGCGGTCAAACTCAAGTTGGGAGGGGGCTCTGTGGGATGTATTGACCCACTTTTGCTCTGCTATGTGGCATCACTGTGTCATGATGGTGCCAGAAATAGCCAAATGCCTGCAAAGCCCTTGTGCGTGCCAAAACCTCTGAAAATCGTGCATTGCAAAGCACAAAAAGATGGCTGCCAATATGCCATGCATGTTGTTAGTGGTGGAACAGAGCTCTCACTCCTGAAATGTGTCACTGGGCTCCACAACAATTGATCATGGAGTACAGAAGGAAAAAGCAGTCCTTTGCTAAATTAAACCCCAAAATCTTGCTTTAAGTCGCTTTTTCTTTGTTGCTGAAACTTCAGAATGCCGGTACAGAACACCCTCAAATATCCACAATTCTTGATGGGTGCTACAATTCACTTAGTTTAAGAAATCATTGTGAACTTGCAAGGTCCTGAAAAGCTGAAAGCATAAAAACATTTCCACAGAAAAAGTGGCCTGACTGTGGATCTGTCAAAAATCTCTTTGCAGTACCTTGGGCTGCATGAATGACAGCTGTCAGGAGCCTGCCTGATTAAATTTTAAACATGTATAAACTGAAATCAAATGTTTGCAATTTAAGAGGCCTGTGACTGATAGTAATCCATCTTGCAATTGTTTTGATCCCATTGTTTAAAATCTTGAATAAGTATTCTAGCTGTGATTTGATACAACAAGTTTGTTTTAAGCTAAGGAAAAATTCAACAGAGTTAAATATTAAAATTGAACCTGACTGAAGCTACCAAACTGGAATAACAGGTTTCTCACAGAAGGAAGGTCTTTCCCCCCAGCAGGAAATCACACAAAAGCTCTAAGTATGGGATAGGAAATAATCTGGTCTCCAGAGGCATGAGGAACAATAACCAACTGCAACTAAGAAAATGTGAGGTGTGAGGACAGTCATAAATGACCTCTGCCAAGAGCTAACAGGGAGGAGACTCATCATGAACTGCAGGGAGACAAAAAGAGGTGGATCCAAGCAACCATCTTTGGCTGAAAATTAACAAAGAACACATTTTAAAAAGACAGATAACTTACTATTTAAAATTGGGAAAAAATAAAATTAACAGATTTGTGAATCTAAATTTTGGCTGCACGTTTCAAGAGGCGGCAAAATCGTGTGACATGTTCTGGAAAGAAACGGCAAGAAATGTGATTTTACGCAAAATGTATTTTTGCTAAAAGTATGAAACTTTATACACTTATGCCCATGTTAAACACGCACACTTGTAGAAACGTGCTTATAAATTGGACATTGTGTTCCTGATGAAAAGGGCAACATTCTGTGAAAAGCGGAGACGCGATCCAACAGCTACTGGGTTTTGAAGAGTAGCTGCTATGTAAAATATGTAATCTGTATATGTGATTGTTATAGAGGTTGCACATGTGTAAATATGTATTGTGCCAAAACTAGATTTTGTGTTCCAGGGGCCAGTGGAGGATTCTCAGCCTCATAAAAATCACACCATAAAGGTGACAATCTGTTCTCTCCTCCTATCAAGGCAGAGAGTAGACTCTGCCCCAATCACCTATTGAAAGGGGCAAGCTTAGGCTAAACCAGCCCACACCCCCCTAATGACATCTGCTCATAGCATAAATAGACCCAGCTCACCACATAAACGGACATACAGATTCACTCACTATCCCGATGTGGCGGAGCACACTGCTGCTGAACTCTACGTCTTCTTTGCTCCAGACTCCAGAAACTTGTCAAAGCAGAAACCCATTGCATAGCTGAACCATTTTCAGCTAGGCCTCAAATTCCAGAAACCCACAAACCTAAGGGGAAGCATCATAATACAGCCGGGGTGCGCTCTACCTCTTGCCTGCTGAAAATAATTATCATCAGAATCAAGAAGGGCAGATCCAGTCCAGTCCGGTGCCGTGCTGTGACCAGAGTGCCTTGCCAATCTGATCCAGTCTGATGTGCCGAGCTGTCTGTCTTAAATCAGATCCAATCCCCTGACCAGAATCATGACAGTTCGATTTAAAAAACATATCCAGTGAGTATTTATAGAAATAATTGTGTTACTGGCATATGTACTTTGCATAGTCTATCCCTATCTTAAAACCATCATAGCTTAAATTCAGAACCTGCATTGTTAGGAGTATTTTTGAATTGTCTGAACTCTCTATCCAATCCATCCTATCTTTCTCCACTACTAGTATTGCTGAAACTATCTCTGCGCTGATCTTTTCTCATCTGAAGAAGGTGAGATTCCTCTGCAGGTAGTCATTCGGATCAAGCGACTGTGTTCCTGTGTGGTATTTGTTTTGTTCATAGTCATCCTCTTGTGTAAGAAACTCTTTTGTCATTTTATAAGTGCATCCCTGTTTTCCCTTCTTGCGCCTATCTCGAAAAAAACAACCTCTACTAAAACTTCTATAACTCCCTCAGTTTTTGTGCTAGAAACAAAATTTCAACTTCTGCTCATAGCTAGCATCCACAACTTCTAATTGCATTCCAAATCAATATGGTTCTCCTGTTATTGCGAAAATCACGCAGTGAAAAGTTTGCCCCAAATTTTCATTTTGGGAAATTCTTACACGTGTAAAACAGCTTTTAATTGCTTCCGACTTGAATTTTAAGATTTCAAATGGTTTCTTTGTATTAAATCATTGCTTGTGTTTGTGTGCAACTATCCAAAGTGGCTCCCATAAGAATTTCAGCAATTCTGATCATAATTGGTGTTTTTACCCAGTCCATTCTAAAGATAACTTCAAAAGCCATTCTGACAGCTTGACAGTCAATTCTGTTTTCTGTTGTGTTTGCTGGGCGAAAGTGGGATTGATATTCTGTTGGATGCTGCCATTCCTGACAACCTGCTCTCTACTCCTATCTCTTTACATTGCCTATTGGGGGGTTTGAGGGGTGTGCAGGGGGAACCTTTAACCACAGTGCTATCCGCTCTGAAACCACACACAGGTATTATTTTCTGTGCTGAATTGTTTTGCTCTCTGCTACTCCCTGTATATTGAATAGATCATTCAGTGTTATATCACTACATCACCCCATTGGTGATTGTTGTGTACCTATTAAGACATTGGGGGTCATTACAACTTGGGCGGTAAGGGATAACAGGCACTGGTAAGGAGACTTAGCAGGGACCATAAAGGATGCTATGAGCAATTAGCGGGCCCGTTATTAGCGCCTTCCCATTGAGCCCTATGGGAAGGGGAATGGCATTTGGAATGGGGACTTACCGGGTCCACCTATGTCCCAGTAAGTCCCCTCTCCACCACACCGGACTCGGACACGATTTTGGAGGCAGCCATGACGCTAAGGGCGCCATGGCTACCTTCAAAGTCATAATGAGGCACATATTGTGATAACATTTTAAATACATTAATAAACCTTTACTTTTGTAAACCAGCCTGATTCCTGGTTCAGTGTGACCGGGGGGGGTTTCAGGAGAAGGGCGTGATATGAGTCGTATATCGTTCAGAATAAAGAACTTTTAGACAAAAATAAATAAGGATTTCAGTTGTGATCTACATGCTAGACGTTGACTCGGGTGTGTGCCGGATTGAAATCACTTACAGTGCCAGAGCCAGCCCATCAGGTGGCTAGGAACACAGGCTTGAACCGCTTGTGCCAGTTCTCCCTGCCGTCACCTCCCCCAACCATCCGTCCCATTTGAATTTTTTTTTCACCCCCATACTTACCTTATTTCGGCAGCAGTGGGTGCTGCTTCCGCATTTGCTCCTTCTCTTTGCTTTCTGCAGGCCGCCATGGTAAGGGAAGATGGGCTCTGTATGGAGCCACACATTTCCTTTCCATGGTAGTCATCTTGGAAAAGGATGTTCCTACCTATAGCAGGACGCCACACGCGTCGGAAAGGAAATCCTCTTTTTAGAACCCCGGGTTACTGTTTTGGCAACCTGGGGTGCTAATGGCCTTGATCCCCCGTTGCATGGGCTTTGCTTGGGCCAATATCTTTGTCTGCCAGGCCGTTATCCTCCATTCTAGCCCCTGAACAGGGGATGAACTCCACATTTTTCCCATTTGCATAACACAAAATGCTAATGGAAATGTTGGAGAATCTAAGTCTATCCACTTTATTGTGAAATGTAAAGTAGATGAAGTTTATAAGATTCTTTTTTTAGTTTTATTTTTCAAATGTAAAAGGTGATTCCTAAAGGAACCCTTTTTTTGCACAAGAGGTCAGAAAGTAAGGTGGGGAGGGGAATGAGCAAAGAGGCACCAACTACTAATATGGAGGTGCACGTGGACAGAGGAAGATGTTGCACGTTTGTTACATCTAATGTAGGGGCAGTGTTTCTCATGCTCCTTGAATTCCAGCTTCAAAAGCACCTCAAAATTGCTCACCCCTGCAGATTATTGTTTTGCAGAATATACAGAGTACTGTTGTCTTTGAAAGATATGGATCAACAGCCTCTTTTATCTCTTGCAGGGTAGCTGTGTGGTTTGTAAGGAAGGCACGTTATCAAAGTAAGACAAACACAACTGATCACAGTTGTGGGGTGTTTAAAATGGGTGATATAAACAAATAATCTAAACCTAAATCAAAGATGGAAGCAATCCATGACCAGCAAATAATAATAAAACAGTCCTAGTGGAGTCTAGTAAAAATAAAAGCTCATAAACTAAAAAAGAAATGTATTGCCAATCCTTACCGCTATGCTATAAAAGAATGTGGGATACTGTTTATAAGAAAAGAAAGCAGCGTTCACAAAATGGTCAGCATGTTATAGCCGGTATCTCTCTTTCCCGCATTTTTAGCACGGGAAAAGGTGGTACTCTTGAGCACAGCACACTCCTGGGCTTCTACAGCATGAGGATACAGTTCCTTTTCTCATTATCAGAACCTTCTGTGTCCAAGTCTCTTTCATGCAAAGTCTCTTGCTTCAGAGGGCCTGATATGCCATAAAAAACAAAACACAAGTTCCTTTTGCTAATCTTCACGTTTGATGATTACCCTTCACCCTTGGATCCCCTTCAGCCAGACTCTGATCCTTCTCTCAGTTGTTAGCCTCCCTCAGTCGGGCTCAGACCAACTACTCATTGTGGACATCCCTCAGTAAGGTTCACGCTTGTCATCACAATGTTCACGGGAGTCTTTGGTGCTGAACAAATAGGATGTTATCTCCTGCCACTGGCTTTTGCTTCCTATTTTAGCGGTTCCAGACTTATCTGGATTTCCATCTTTGTCAAAGCGGCCATGTTTCATTGGCTCCCTTAGGTCTGCACGCACCACACCAACTGCATGGCTCTCTGGTTCTGCTCCTCCTGCGAGGGAGAGACTCGCTCTTCTTTGCAACTGCGCAAGCCAGCGTTTTTCACTCTCCAGCTGATTCCCCCTTGTGGTGATGACGTACATGTGTATTTGGGTACCTCTCTGAAATGGAGGGAAAGATTCCATAGTCCCTGGGTATCAGAAGGAGGAAGCAATAAATACACAACAGAAACGAAGCCATACACCGTAAAGGGAATCTGTACATGATTTCCCGGATCAGTTCGCCTATAACCAAAAATACTGGGGACTTTCCAGTGAGGAGAGGTGAAATTGAATACTTTCTTAGTCATTTCTTGTCTTCAGAGGGTGGCTCACCCCAGTGGGATACTGCCTGCCCAGGGAGGGTATTGCACAACAATCTCAGCTCCCCAGTCCCTAAGGGGGTGGCTCCCCCCCTTGAGAGAAGGGACACATTCCCCGCACCCGTCACAGTAAAATGTGAAGGTAAAATAAATCACACACAATTTGGCCTTCTGTGACATTCAATGGGATCTACGTGATGTCACTGCATCACAAAATTGTGAATTCAAAAAAGCCATTATCTTTGGTGGCTCCAGATCCTTCAGAGGCAAATCACTCTGTGCTACCTGCATATCAGGGAAGAAATGTACTCGGTCAAACAGGCAAGAGCTCAAACAAGTTGTTTTTCTGCCCTGCTCAAACAGTTCTTCATTCCATTTGGTGGCATACCTGTGGCCCACTGCCTGTATAATCAGAGGAGCCTTGTGATAATGATGAATGTATAAACAAAGAATTATAAAAACGTGTACTACTGCAATAACAATAATAATGCTCTTAACTAATAAGTCAAACCTTAAAAGAAACACTGACCTATTTTTTCCGAAATGTCTTCACCCCTCCCCGAAAAAATCTATTTCTATAAATTAATGAAACCAAACCATCTACAATTGTCCAAACCTACCGCTATTTACTACACAGCTATGTCCCTTGAACCGTCCAATACACCAAAGCAGTCTTTCTACATACCACCCCCAACTAAACTTACCATGTTCTTCCTGGGTCAGATATTTCCATTTTAAAATGATATTAGTGGGTGAGTTTCCTATTGTTTATGTATAACTTTTTAATTAGATGTACTTCCTGCATACAGATATGTAGATAGGAATGTTTGTTTTCAATATTGGTACGCAATTTATAAAAAACGATATTTCGGTGTTCCTGCATCAGGTTTCACTAAACAACTCATGCCAATATGTATGGCTGTTACAATTGTAATGAGTAAACAACTGTATGCCCTAGTGCGATTGCTTTAAGTAATCAAAACTTTATGTCCACCTCTCTCTCTTCTTCGTCAGTGTCCTAGTATCTCAACTTCGTGACCAGCCATTTTAGCAGGGACTGCTTGGCAAAGAAAAGGACATGACTCTCTATCCTGGAATGCCACACGTTTGTCTTTCTGCTACCAATGTACCTATACCAACTCTCGCAGTGCTCTCACAGATTTTGACAGATACAGAGATGGGTCACTGTTGCCTTCTGCCTTGATGCTCGTTGTTTGACATTCTACTTGCCAAAGGAAAATGATCATCAGAGGATGAGAGTTACCTGCTTGAACATCTCCCTCTTCTGGAGTGCTTTCTTGACACTCTGTTACTGTACCCTAACATATCTGAGATAGGAAGACCAGACCTCCAACAAACACTGCTTTCAAAACCCTCTCATTGAGGCCTGAGTGATAAACCGCATCTGATGCATGGTTTTATGGAAAAACACCTCCCTGGTGCCTTATGGATAGTCTGCTATTGGGAACATAATCAGCAAGCACTGTCATCACCCGCATTCCGGTATGGTATTAAAAAAGCAATACCAAAACCTGCAATCTACTATTCCACACCAACACGTTCAATGCCATGAACTTACAATTTGCAGTTGTATTTATGAAACAGTAAGTATGTAATTTCTACAAAAAGTACATACATAGCATACGCAGTAGATGATGGGGACCCTGCCTGGATAGGGTGTGTGGACTTTAAAGGATAGTTGTAAGGATGAGAGTAAATCTGTGGGTAGAGGGGTAGTATAATGAGACACACAGAATGGGAACAATGACTATGTTACAGAAGTACATAGACTATACATGTATGCTATCATTCCCGTGTTTGTAAATGGCAGGGCTGATAACAGCCTGCCAGCCCAAGTCAAGGGGTAGGCCTGAGCATAACGAAGACCTTGAGAAGGGATCAGGGCTGTGGCTGGCCCTCTACTCCCACAGATGCAGTATCAAAAGCTATTAACATGGCATAGCTCCCTGTTGGTCTACTTATGGGTTTGAGACCCTTTTTATTATGGGAAATGAGTAACAAACTTTGTGTGTGTGCTGAATCCCCCCCTCCCACAAAAAAACAACAAACAAAAGAAACTACATGGATAAAAAGGCCAACGGGAAAATAGAAAGGGGACTTTTCACTTTTCGATTTCTAACATGGGCATCCAGGAAGCGTAGCTGCAGAAGGTCATATTTGGAGGCAGTTAAGTGTTTAGTGGTTGGTGGATGTTGTGTAGTGAGGGAATCTGGGAACTTATAAGAGGAGAATGGAAAGGGGGCAAATGGATACAAACTCAAAGCAAAAAAACAGGATGACATATGGAGGCGAGTTGCAGAATGCCCATAGAGGAATGTCAGTGAATTTCATGAATGTGCACTCTCCCAAGGGTTCTAATAAAGACTTTGAGTCTCATTGTGAGTTTGGAGGTAGCCATGCCCTTAATAAGGGCATGGGTACCCCCAAACCCATGTCCGGGTCTTGCAAAAGGAGACCTACCGGGCCATTCCGACCATAGAGGGCCCGGTAAATCCATATCGCAGGACCTGGACCCGGTACGTCCCCATTCCCATTTGAGCACCGATAGGGCTCAATGGGAATGGGGAGGATGGCAACAATGCCCGCCCGTTGCTGAAATCCGGTAATGATCATGGGTGCAGCTCTGCACGCCTGGTCTGACCAGGTGTTCCAGAGCGGCACCCGCAAGCATACTTGGAATGTTGTGGCGAGGTAACAATGGCGCCGGTAGCACTACCAACGCTGTTGTTGCCTTACCACAACACTCCAAATGAGACCCTTAGTGTCAGTCTCTATATAAAGAATATTTTACATATAATAAATCAGGAGAAAAAGGCTGTGGTTCAGTGAGGGATGGTTGGAGAGTGGGTGGGAGATGAACCTTCATGGCGTAGCAGGTGAAGCTTGAGTCGGGTATTGAACACTTTTACTGATTGGTTGGCTTTGATGTACTTTCAATATTGGTACACAATTTATAAAAAATGATATTTCGGTGTTCGTGCATCAGGTTTCACTAAACAACTCATGCCAATATGTATGGCTGTTACAATTGTAATGAGTAAACAACTGTATGCCTTAGTGCGATTGCTTTAAGTAATCAAAACTTTATGTCCACCTCTCTCTCTTCTTCGTCAGTGTCCTAGTATCTCAACTTCGTGACAAGCCATTTTAGCAGGGACTGCTTGGAAAACAAAAGGACATGACTCTCTATCCTGGAATGCCACACTTTTGTCTTTCTGCTACCAAAGATGAGTCCAAACATGTTACATAAGCTGTAAAAAGTTACTGAGTAATAGATAAGCAGCAAGATGTTGAAGGGTCAAGATAGGAGAGTTGCGAAACAGCACATGGCTGCTGGCCTATCAAGAATATTACAATAGGTCTAGCGCAATGCTGAGGGGCAAGTCAGGTATGTGGATATGCTTGATTTGACCAAGCAGGTTCATCATGCATCAACAGCACAGGGCCGTAGGTCAATCCAGTAAGGTAAAGAACAGTTTAAGTTGTATATATTGTGTAGGGCTGCAGGACAAATTAATTGCAAGGCATTGCTGCATGTAGAGTTTCAATAAAGTTGTATATGCAATGCCAGACTGATGGCTATGTCCGTGAATGTCAAGTAAGAATGAACGAAACCTGTGCAGGATTGACTGACTCATGTATAGTAAGCCCGCAGACTGGTAGAGCCCAATTGCATGGTGCAAGGGGTCGGTGTTAGGTGTGTTAATGTCCAAGGATGGGTAAACGGGAAACTGTGTGAGGATTGTGGGATGTAAGGCTGCCCAAGAGAATGGGCTGAAGAGAGCAGGGGGGAGCGTTAGGTGTGTTTACAGTGAGTGCAATGTACGCATCTAGCTTGTGATAGTAGATAGTGCACCAGGGATGTACTGCAGAACTTGTGTGCGCACCTGCATTTTAGGCCACATATCAGGCCCGGACAGGCACAGACAGGCCTGGTGGGAAGTTGCGAATATCTTGGCTCCTTAAGGCCTTTGAACAATATTTTTTAGTCAGTTCCCAAACAAATAAATACTACTAAGAACAAAACAGTAGTATTCAGAATAGGTAGAAAGCCCAGGAACATTTTTATTTTGTCTGTACAGCCCATTGAAGAGGTGACGGATTTAAGATATATAGGCTTTCAAATATTTGTTACATAATGGAAACACGTTTTGATTTGATTTATTCTTGACAAAGCAAAACATGGGCTCAGCCAAATGAAATACATTAACAATCTCTTGTGTAAATTCTCCTTAAAACAAAAATCAAAACTGATGAGGCACACATTGATCCAATTATTTAGTATGGTTTGGAGATTTTTCAACAGCTAAGTGATTATAATTTTGATAGAATGGAGATCCTATTATGGTGAGGCACAACAACCTGTTCCAATGGACTTAATACGATGTGAGCTTGGAATTCTGTTCATGAACACTAAGGTTTTATGGAAAAGGATACAGCTTTGTGATAAGTTGCTTACCCGCCACCTTATTCAATTTTTTGTGCTTTTGATTTCAGTACATCCAAGTCTGTGCAATCAATGTGTGCAAACCCCATTAGAAAAAAAAATTCTTCCTCTTTAGATTAAATGATTAATACTATGGCTTTGAGTAAAAAGTTGCTGTGGCTTTATGATTGGGCTAAAAGGTTAAATATATTTTAAACATATAAGGATTTGGGTAAATTTCACCACAATTTGGGTGAACCAGCTGCTTACCTCATAAAATACCGATCCTCTAAATGTGTGAGTTTCATTTTGAGGTTCCGTTTAAATATACTGCCCACTATGAAAAATCGTTTTCTGTGGAAGAAAAACGGCTTGGTAGTCCGGAATGTCGTTATTGTAAGTTCAAAACTTAAAAATTACGGCACCTGTTTTTGGATTGCATGCCACGGCAGAATCTGCGAATGCTATGCTTTGGGAGACTTGTCCAAGATTTAAGATTATTCGATTTGCTTTGGGAAAGATATTGTTTGGACCACCGTCAGATTTCAGTGTTGTCACCATTAATAGAATTTCAATGAGTGTATAATTGCCATATTTTTAATTGATTTAACTATTTGTGATGTGTTTTAATATTTGTATAGTTGAGTGTTTTATTGCATATCTAATTAGATTCATGTATTGTAATATTTTGTAAATTGTTATGTATAATTTAATTGGTTTATAAAATGAAAATAAATGCACTGCCAGTGTTCCTTAAGAGGTTTAGTATATAACACTAAAATAAACATGTCTTAATGTAAATATACCATAACATGTAGCATTCAATACCATTTTAAAATCAGAATAACTCACAGATAAAAATGTGGTCCTAAGTGAAAAGATCTTTTAAAAAAGACCGCACAGAGTAAACTTGAACTGTCATGAACTGTCATGCCCCTGCCTCACACGAATGCATGCAGGGGCTGACAGAAAGGTCGGGACCCGGAAGCACAGGACCAGGAGAACGGGTAAGTGTGTGGGTGCATATGTGTTCGTGGGTGTGTTGTGTGTATCTATGTGTTTGTTTCGGGGGGTGGGAGTAAGGGGATGGGGGCTTGGGCTGAGAGATGGGGGATTGTGGGTGCGTGTGTGTTGTGTGTATGTATGTGTTTTGGTTTGGGGGAGTGGGGGTCTGGGAGGAACAATGGGGAGCTCTGAATATTTTTTTAAAACAAAGGAAAAACACAGTTTAAAGGTCTCAAGAGAAAAAGACCTTTACAATGCCGGTTTTCCAATAAAAAGAAAATCGGTCAATGTACATTGGTCATTTTCTCTTGAGACCTATAAAAATAGGTCTTTTTACATAGAACCAAAAATGTTCCACAAAACATATGTTAGTGCCCTATTCAATACACAGCCAACAGTATCTTCATAGCTCGCCACCCTCGTCCTTTAAATAATACTTTACATTAATAAAACCCTAGAACTATAAATGCAATGGTATTTAACAATAACACAATATGGCTCACTGATAATTTTCACATGGCTTTATAAAAGCCTGTCATTCCTTAAACGCCAAGCTCTACCCAGGTAGTGTAAGCCCCTAAAAGTAACCAAACGTCTTGTTCTTGCACAGTAAATATATACAAGGCTTCCTCGACAGTTCCAGTTTTTAATCACTTGAACACGCTAGAGTCTTTTGGGGGCAGTGTATATAGGGTAGAATATTAAAAAGAGGGCCACGTTTTCAAGTGCACCTTGACAACCCGTGCATCAGTTATTTTTTAAGGTGCTGGTCTTCCATTTTGCTCCAAATACTTCCAGTGGAAGAACCACTGGACATAACTTCAAAATTAGAACTTGATTTGTTAAAGACTCAATCGCTGACAATGACACTGTAGCGCTAACTTGCTTGTCATTCCTAAACAGGGGTCCATAAGCCTGGCCAACAGGATGGCACTGCTCATAAGCTTGTTTCACTGTGTTGTACGTCTATTGTATAATCATGTGAATGTTTACCCACATTCGGTCCAACTTATGTGTCATCCCCATCAATCAGAAATGTGTTAGCCACGGTAAGGACTTTGCCCTTTAAATGCCTGTTACATCCTTCAGTGCTAATTGATACTGATTTAAATCCAGTATAGTCCACAATTTCGGTTTTAGTTTGGCCTGTACTATATAACATTGAGTCCCAATAGTTATCTTAATGGGGCATTTGGGGCACTAGACAACAAAGACTTAATTGCCCTATGGTCTGTCTGTTCAGGTGAATTTAATGATAACATACCCCAACTCTCTGTCCCAAAAAAGGCCATGTCTGACACTTCTGCTCAGTACACCTTGATCCTGGTGGAAAACGAAGGTCGCCCAAACAACTTTGAAAATTGTTTGTGGCCCCCTGACTTAGCGACAGTGAAAGTATCATTTTATATTTTGGCCATCTAGCCACCATACCCTGTTTCACTTAACCCCATATAATATAAGTATTCTACTTCTTCAATTTCAGATTATTAAGTGCGATGTGCAATGTCTGATCCTTTTTAGGAATACCAGACTGCACACTGAATTATTACTTAAAATTGATCCATGGACCTTTACCACTACCCATATAACCAAATACATGGATTTGCTGTTAGATTAGATGGCTTGGGGAATCAAATCACATCTTCCAAGTAGAACTAAATACCTACATCCTGTCCTGCAAGATAAGAGCATTAGCTTCTAGTCTGTTTATCTTTGCTGTCATGCATGCAAAGAGAAAACAGAAGTGGTGCAAAGGTGCACCACTGTCTGGCACCCTGATTGACAGGATGCAATTAATAGTCTCACTATATTCTCCAAATCTTAACATAACAGTACTTGATTTATACAAATGTCAAATGCAATGTAAGATACCCATGGAGAACTCCAAACATAATTAGTCCTTTCATAGTAAGTCCCAGGGGGGGAATATAATTGCTGTCTGCAAATCAAAAAAGATAAAGCAAAAACGCAATCCTTTTGAAATCACAAACTTCCATAATATTAAGTACAGTCTAAGTATCTCCTCAATTTTAACCCTTCCTTTATGGAAACCAGCCCGGATATTCAAAGGGATATTTGTATCTGAAACCCATATCGCTAATCTATTTGGCAGAGATGTATGCTGTTAGGTGGGCAGTAAATGACAAAGGGTGGGGTCAAGATGTTGGAAAGAAATATGCTTGAAGGAAGAGGGAGTACAGAGGGGGAGAAAGGGGCTGGTGTTGGGTATCTGAGGATCATAAGAACACTAACTTTTATAATTATTCATGGGTAGAGACAGAAGATGGCCAATTCATTGTCAAAGTGAAAATGCCACAAGGAAAGATGCAGGATTAGGGTGATCAGAGGTAATCAGTGTGGAAGGATCTTTTATTGCAGAAGGTTTAGGTGTTAGAGAGACTCAGACTGGGCAGGGACAGAGGGTGAAGAGATGAGAGCTTGTATATGTCATAGAAGATGGTTGAGGTAGATTTGTGGAGTGAGCAAGGTGTGAGGGGAATAAGAATACAAGATGCCAATTATAGTAAGAGAGGAGGATGAGGATCCACAGAGACAGAGGAGGAACATGACAGTGTGTAATACAACAATGTGTTATGTGTTGTGATGAATCAGAGGTGATTACCCACAACCCCCTGACCTCCAACCCTTCTCAAGTGACCATGGAAAGGCAGATGCTTTCTGATTCTGACCCTGGGGGTGGTGTTCTGCAGGAGGATCACATGGGAGGGAGGGGGCACCAGTTCAGGAACAATGGGTTGACTAGCTTAATAATTTCCATAGAGATACTACAATGTATCAGAATTACACAATGTGAATAAGGAAAAGTCCAGAACATTGGGGACTACAAGTCCCACAATGCTCTTAGTACTGGGGTGAGAAGGACGGACTCAAAGGCACTAAACGGCAATAGGAAGCCAGTGATTCTAATGACCCACATCTGAGCAGGACTTTTGAATCCTCAGGTGCTTGAATTAGAACAAGAGGGTGGAGTTGCTACAATCACATGTTACAGTTGCAGGAGAAGCAGAATTGGAAGAAGAAAGGAGACGCCAGAGCTGTTGTTATTTGTAAAGCGGATATCGGACCTGAGAGTGTTTCCCCAGTGAATAATCTAAATTTCAGAGGATGCACAGAGGGATGCAGCATTGTGGCACGCTTTCCCCATGGAGAGAGAGGCTCTCCTGATGGTTTGCAGTGTCCTGGAGATAGGGGAGCACTGGTGAACACTCGGAGCAAAGGAAGCTCCTTTCTTGTTTGGCGCAGGCTGCAGAAACTGAGAAGCAGCCTGCAATGCAGATGCAGGCAGAACAAATGGTGTGAGCAGTGGCAGTGGTTTGCACAAAATCGGGGGCAAATGCTGGTGAGTTTACCAAGGAAGAGTAACCCTGGTAACTCTGTATGGCACCGCTGATCATTAACAGTTGCTTTCAATAGAAAACGAATACAAAGAAAGCACGTTGACAGAATATGAATTTTGTGAATCCGCAAGAAGGGAAAGATTTCAATCATTTTTCTAAAAGTTAGCAACATTGACACAATAAAGAAGGGGCAAAACAAAACCCAGCTAATTACAAACACCAATGCCAAAATGAGGCAAAACAGAAACAGAATAATCATAACCAGCATTGCCAAAGTAAAGAGGGGCAATACTTTACAGAGTTGATAAATCATGTTTTATGCACTTCTCTCACTGCTTAATGCATATGTGGATTTATAGGAGCAGTGTGTGCTATTTTTTGTATAAGTAAGGGGAATGGTCATATGGTTATATATTGTTTTTGGAAGTGATTGCTGGATGGATGTGTGACTGTTTGAAAGCAGGCATTGAGGGAATATTTTAAATATAAAAATTAAAAGGGTATAAGGGCTGCCCTGTGCAATGGTGTCCCCATGCCATTTGGGTATTTTAAAGACCCATGGCATGGAAAGGGAACTGTGGAGACTATGGATAGTTATAAAGGTTCATCGATTATAGTATTTATTGTATGCTTCAGTAAAGTTTTTTGGACACAAAATTGTTTCTGTCTTTTTTATATTTTTCTCTAGTGTACAATTGTTCATTAGCACCCTGGCATTGTGGGATGTATTGATCCACTTTTGCTCTGCTATGCGGCATCACTGTGTTATGATGGTGCCAGAAATAGCCAAATGCCTGCAAAGCCCTTGTGCGTGACAAAACCTCTGAAAATCTCGCTTTGCACACCACAAAAAGATGGCTGCCAATCTGCCACGCATGTTGTCAGTGGTGGAACAGAGCTCTCACTTCTGAAATTCACTGGATTCCACAACAATTGAAAATGGAGTACAAAAGGAAAAAGCAGTGCTTTGCTAAATGAAACCCCAAAATCTTACTTTAAATCCCTTTTTCTTTGTTGCTGAAGCTTCAGAATGCCGGTACATAACACCCTCAAATATCTTAAATCTTACTGGGTGCTACAATTCACTTAGTTTAAGAAAACATTGAGAAGTCCTGAAAAGCTGAAAGCATAAAGAAATTTCCACAGCAAAAGTGGCCTGTCTGTGGATCTGTCAAAAATGTGCAGTACCCTGGGCCGCCTGAATGACAGATGCAAGGAGCCTGCCTGATTAAACTTTAAACGTGTATAAACTGAAATCAAATGTTTGCAATCTAAGAGGCCTGTTACTGATAGTAATCCATCTTGTAATTGTTTTGATCCCATTGTTTAAAATCTTGAATAATTATTCTAGCTGTGATTTGATGCAACAAGTTAGTTTTAAGCTAAGGAAAAATTCAACAGAGTTAACAATTAAAATTAAAACTTGCTGAAGCTACCAAACTGGAATAACAGGTTTCTCACAGAAGGAAGGTCTTTCCCCCCTGCAGGAAATCACACAAAAGCTCTAAGTATGGGGTAGGAAAGAATCTGGTCTCCAGAGGCATGAGGAACAATGACCAACAGCAAATAATGAAATGCAAGGAGTGCGGATAGTTTTAAATGGCTTCTGCCAAGAGCTAACAGGGAGGAGACTGCTCATGAACTGCAGGGAGATAAAAAGTGGTGGATCCCAACAAACATCTGTGGCTGAACATGAACGAAGAACACATTTTAAAAAGACGGATAACTTACTGTTTAAAATTTGGAAACATATAAAAGTAACAGATTTGTGAATCTAAATTTTGGCTGTACGTTTCAAGGGGCAGCAAAATTGTGTGACATGTTCTGGAAAGAAACAGCAAGAATGTGATTTTATGCAAAATGTATTTCTGCTAGAAGTATGAAACTTTATACATGTATGCCCATGTTAAATGTGCACACTTGTAGACATTTGCTTATAAAGTGGTCATTGTGTTCCTGATGAAAAGTGCAAAATTCTGTGAAAAGTGGAGACAAGATCCCACAGGTACGGGGTTTTGAGGAGTAGCTGCTATGGAAAATATGTAATCTGTATATGTGATTGTTATAGAGGTTGCACATGTGTAAATTTGTATTTTGCCAAAAGTAGATTTTGTGTTCCAGGGGTGGATTCTCGGCCTCATAGAAATCACACCATAAAGGTGACACTCTGTTTCTCTCCTCTATCAAGGCATAGAGTAGACTCTGACCCACTCACCTGTTGAAAGGGGCAAGCTTTGGCTAATCCAGTCCACACACCCCCTTTATGACATCTGTTCATAGCATAGACACAGCTCACCACACAAAAGGACAGACAGATTCACTCACTATCCCGATGCTGGTGAAGCACCCTGCTGCTGACCTCTACATCCTCCTTGCTCTAGACTCTAGAAACATGGCAAAGCAGAAACCCATTGCAAAGCTGAACCATTTTCATCTAGGCCTCAAATTCCAGAACCAGAACCCCACAACCCTATGGGGAAGCATCATAATACAGCCGGGCTGCGCTGTACTGATGCCTGCTGAAAATAATTATCATCAGAACCAAGAAGGGCAGATCCAGCCCAGTTCGGTGCCGTGCTGTGACCAGAGTGCCTTGCCGATCCGTTCCAGTCTGATGTGCCCAGCTGTCTGTCTTAAACCAGATCCAATCCCCTGACCAGAATCCTGATGGTACCATTTAAAAAACATATCCAGTGAGTATCTATAGAAAGAATTGTGTCACTGGCATATGTACTTTGCATAGTCTATCCCTATCTTAAATTCATCCTAGCTTATATTCAGAACCTACATTGTTAGGATTTTGTTTGAATTGTCTGAACTCTCTATCCAAACCATTCTATCTTTCTCCACTACTAGTATTGCTAAAACTATCTGTGCTGATCTTTTCTCATCTGAAGAAGGCGAGTTTCTTCCGCAGGCAGTCATTCTGATGAAGTGACTGTGCTCCTGTGTGGTAATTGTTTTGTTCATAGTCATCCTCTAGTGTAAGAAACTCTTTTGTCATTTTAAAAGTGCATCCCTGAGTTTCCTCCGCAGGCAATCATTCTGATGATGTGACTGTGTTCCTGTGTGGTAATTGTTTTGTTCATAGTCATCCTCTAGTGTAAGAAACTTTTTTGTCATTTTAAAAGTGCATCCCTGTTTTCGATTCTTGCGCCTTTCTCGAAAAAAAACGACCTCTACTAAAACGCCTATAACTCCGTCAGTTTTTGTGCTAGAAACCAATGCTTGTAGCTAACATCCACAGCTTTAAATTGCATCTAAAACCGCATTCCAAATAAATACGGGTTTCCCGTTATTACGAGATTTGCACAGTGAAAAGTTTGCCGCAAATATTCGTTTTGGGAAATTCTTACACGTGTAAAACAGCTTTTAATTGCTTCTGACTTGAATTTTAAGATTTCAAATGGTTTGTTGGTATTAAATCATTGCTTGTGTTTGTGTGCAACTATCGAAAGCGGCTCCCATAAGAATTTATAACAATTTCCGCAATTTTGATCATATTTGGTGTTTTTACCCAGTCCATTCCAAAGATAACTTCAAAAGCCATTCTGACAGCTTGACAGTCAATTCTGTTTTCTCTTGTGTTTGCTGGTAAAAAGTGGGATTGATATTCTGTTGAATTCTGCCAATTCTGAAAACCTGCTCTCTCCTCCAATCTCTTTACATTGCCTATTGGGAGGGTTGAGGGTGTGCAGGGGGAACCTTTAACCACAGTGCTATCTGATCTGAAACCACACACAAGTATTATTTTCTGTGCTGAATTGTTTTGCTCACTGCTACTCCCTGTGTATTAAAGAGATCATTCAGTGTTACATCACCCCATTGGTGATTGTTGCGTACCTATTAAGACATAGTATGATACAATTTTAAATACATAAATACATCCTTACCTTTGCAAACTAGCCTGATTCCTGGTTCAGTGTAACCGGGGGGGTTCCAGGAGAAGGGCGTGATATAAGTAGTATATTGTTCAGAATAAAGAACTTTTAGACAAAAATAAATAAGGATTTCAGTTGTGCTCTACATGCTAGGCGTTGACTTGGGTGTGTGCCGGATTGAAATCACTTGCAGCTTCGGGGCTCATCACGAGATCCTGAATTAGACATACTACCTGTGACAGTCTAACACAGCCTGCTAACTGACGGGGTACATACACCCTGTTGGACTACCATACTGTGCTACACTATAAAAAAACACCCTTCAATAGGCACACTTAAAGGAATTGGGCCTGTTTTGCAAAAGTAAAGTAACCCTGAGATAAGCCAGAAGGAAATTAATATTTCCGGAATGGCGACCCCCGTGGAAATCAATATTGCAAAAGAACACCTACTGCACAATTTGTTTGTCAGGGGCAAATGTGTAGAGCAGAATGAGAATGACTGGCTGCAGGAAATCAAACAACAAGTAACTGCCATAGAATTAGATACATGGGAGGACCAGGGTCCATTACACCAGGCACTTAGTGAATTGTATATGGCCCCAAAAGTAAAAGAATAGCAATGGTACATTGCCAAAATAGCAGCTTACCTATGCCTCCACATTGGAGTAATACAGGAAAAATATGCCAAAAACCTAGATCTGGCAAAGAGGCAAGTACAATCCTTAGAGAAAACCCAAACTGATTTGGACTCTGCAGATCAAAGGCTACAAAAGAGCCAAGAATCAGAGAGAGAAACCAGACAACACCTGACAAAAGTAAATGAAGTTCCGCATCTCCGGCGGCAAGAGAAGTTAGAGCAGGATACCAAATTACTGACACTGCAAAAAGAGTGCCAAGAAAGGTTTGATTCTCTGCAACAGAGCCAACAAAAGCTGGAGCAGCAATTAAATTATAATAGAGTCTGTGCAGGGCAAATAGTTGACCTAGAAAATCAGATTGATGAACTAAAGGAGGAAAATAATAAATGAATAGTGAAGGATCTCCACACTCAAACAGATTTTGTTGAGGAGCGCCAGAAATTATGTGCCATTAGAAAAGAAAGGGATGACCTGACTGCACAGAGGGGCACTCTAATTCAGGAAAGGGATGCCTTAGACCAGGAGTTCAGCTAGAAGCTAGAAGAAAATGACCGGGCCCTTCAGGTGAACTCAAAATGTACTATGAAAAGCTGTTAGAGCATACCAGGAGGGTGGAAGATGCTCTGGCAAAGAATAATCAGAAAGGTAAGGACTGAACTCAGGAGGTGAGTCTCCTGCAGCAAAAGCTGGCCCAATACTCCTAAGGCAGGCATGAAGCACAGAGAAACAATGAGGCTCCCTGTGAAAAAAATGACAGGCTACATAGACAGAGAGCCATGCAGGAACAACTCATAGAGACCAGTAAGACCTTAATAGAGGAACAAAAGGGTCAGATTCTTGCATGCCATCAGGGAGTAGGGCCTAAGAGAGATGAGGTCAGATGGGAGAGGGAATCCCCTGAGCATAACCTCAGGAACCCTGGCACCAGAGACATGAATCCCTTCAATTCCATGGACTCTGCCAACCCCACGTCCACTGGCTCACATGAACCAAGGGCCACGGGATGGTAGACTTCAACCCAATGGGAAGTATGGGGCAAATAGGTCAGCGTCTCCCAGAAATGGATGGGCAGGCATCTATGTACAGGTTCCCAGGTGCTAGGGCCATCTTCTCTGATCAGGGAGACTCCAGTGAGGGGAGAATCAGAGAACTGGATCCTCAGAAATATCACATACCAAGAGATCAGGAGGTAAAATCTGGTGGGGAATTCCATGAGATGAGGCCCACCAAGAGCATACTAAAAACCTCTTCCCAGCTAGGACAGTGTGTGGGGGGGGTATTCAACCAATTTTGGGAGCAAAGAAGAGTCAGAAGACTCTTCTGAGTGCCACAGGTCCCAAGGGACTAGGGCCCCACATTCTGCCAGCCATTCCCAAGCTCGCAGAATCTGGTAGAGTCTAGAAGATCAGTCAGCCACCTCTGGTGGCAGTGCCTCTGAGTCAGAGGATGAGTGGGCCAGGCTGACAAGAACTAAAAAGGCTAACAAAATTAAGAGGGCTTTACTCAAGGATCCCCTGAAGTAAATAAAAGCTATTTAGAGCGTCATCACGCCCTACCACAAAAATGCCAAGTATTCGGTTTGGGAGCACCTTGAATTATTTGAGCAGATGATGGAGACTTTCCATCTGAAGGACAGCCAAAGCTGCATTCAGTATGTAAAGTGGACATTTTCCCCTGAGTATTCCAGCTTCTTTGCAGGGCTGGAGGATCAGAACCATTCAAGATGGTCCACACATAGGGCGGCCATCCTAGAACATTTTTCTATTCATAGGAACCCTCAAGAGGCCTGCAAGGCATCCTAAAACCTACAATGTGGGGAAGACCAGGCCCCACAAGAATTTGTTCAGGAATTGAAACGTGCCTTTGAGCAGCCCTCTAGAAGGGTGTGCACTGACAGTAAGGGATTTGTGAACACCTTCTTTCACGCTCTCCCTAAATACATTATGACCCAGCTAGTGTGGGACTTTCATGAGAAAAGATCACTAGACTGGGTCATTGAACAAGCAATGCGCATCTATGAAGTGCAGAAGCCGCTGGAAAGTAAAAATATTAGCAAAAGCCCCAAACCAACCAACACCCCTGCTGCTGCTAAGGTGGCAGAGGTGAAGGTTGCCCCCATTTTAGATCTGGGGGTGGGGGGGGCCTAAAAACCTTCCCACGCAGAATCTGACCAACCACAAACCCAGAAGGCCACCGGGCCAATCCCAAACGGGGAGCCATGGAGGTAATCCCAGAAATGGGACCCCTAACTCCCCTGACTACATCAGCCCACGCTACAAGGGAAATAGACCCATCCTGGGCTATGTGTGGACTCCCGCAGCCCAAGGGGGGGATCCAACCAGACAGCTGGAAACCCATGAAACTTCCCTCCTCACTTTCCCCAGGAGGGCAGTAATCCCCCAAATGTCGGACCAAATTTCTTTCCCCGATACCCGCCAAACTTCAACCCCCAAAACAACCCTTCTTTCTTTCCACACTTTCCTGAGCCTAGACAGCCCAATCCGGGTGAGGGGAGTACAAGGGTGGAGGGGTACCCAAACTATCCTAACCAGGGGTATTATGTGAGAAGGGATAGTTACCCTTCGAGGGATCAACCCAGGGTAGATTAAAGGACCCCGTACCGACCAGAGCGAGTGTCCCAAATGGAGCGCCAGGTCCAGAACATGGCACAGGATCTGGGTCGCATGCTGAGGTCTCAACCGAACCCTCAGATGAGCATAGCGGCCCAGAACTCCTCAAATCCAGGGTCTGGTGCTCCAGAACAATGACAGGGGAAGAAACCCGACAACCCACCGGTTCCCAGGGAGGAGGCACAAGGAGAAGGGGGGTGTAAAGCCTCAGAGGAAGCTTCCTTCCCCACTTGTGGAAAACCCCTGAAAACCCAGGAACCGGAACCACAGTATCCTGCCCCCGAAAGTCTGCAACGCAAGGAGCAGAAGGTGGGTAGGAGAAATAAAAATGCCCATTTTGGGGTGGACGCACAAATCTTCCAGTTTGAAGGATATGGGGTCCTCAAACCCCAGAATAACCAGCACGAAAATCCCCTTGTTCAAACCCATTCTGGTGACTGCCTCCAAAAAGGGGAGGCAGCCCAGAATCAGAACCAGGGGAGTCCAAAACTTCCCCCATATCTAGCTCTCCCCTTGATCTTATAGGTTCCCAAGATCCCAAACAGAATCCTGCCCAAATCACCTCTCTGTCAGTATCCAAAGCAAGGAAATTAACCAACCAGTTGGCCAAAAATGTGCATTATCTTTGCCCCCTTGAGGAAAAGGAGGGAAGATTTTATGCCCCGGTCCAAATACAGGGGCAATGTACAATTTCGGCACTGGTGGACACTGGATCCCAAGCCACCCTCTGTCCAAAAGGGCCCTTTATCAGCTGAATTTGAGAATGGGATAGAAATACCAAATCCCTCTCACCCCTCTTCCTGGGCAACTTCAGAACTTCGATGTGAAGGAAATTCCTGTTGAGGGGACTGTGGATTTAGACATTAAAATTGGGAGACATAAGGTGAAGCACCCAGTCATAGTTGTGACTCCAGAGGGCACACCATGTTTATTAGGAAATGACATCCTCCGTAGATTGTCTCCTCTCATAGATTGTATAAACAAGGTCCTCTGGACCCAGCCAAACCAACCAATAAAATTAAAACAGAGTGTCAACCATGTTAGTTTAAATGGCACGTACAACATGGATGAAAGAAACCCTGACCAAATTGAATTTCACTTCCTGAATAATCAAATCCAAGACGTGACAGTCATTGCAGTAGAACAACTAAATGGTGATGCAGAGTCCTCTCTATTTCTGAAATTCAACCTTCCTTCCAGTCTAACACTGGAAGGAAACAATCTGAAATTCTATACAAATTCACTATCAGAAAATCCCATTCCTATAGTCCAAAAAGATGAGAAATCAGCTCAAAGCTTGGCCGATTTTCAGAAGATTGGAGAACAGTTGTTCATTCGTATTCAGTTAAATGAGGGGAAGGACTCCGTCCTCGCCCAAATATGTGTGAACAACGGTAAGAGCTTCATAAGCGAGGCCATGTTCCGCAAGCTCCCAAAGGATCCAGCCATCCCCACATTTAAACTATTAGACAAATGGGAAATTGATCTGGAAACACCCAATTCCAAACATCTCCTGCCTAGCAGGTGTATGCTCAAAATTTCCATAGGCAACAAGAGCATAGTCCATCATTGTTGGGTTGTGCGAGATGTCCCTGCTGCATTTTATCTAGGCAGTGACATTCTCAATCGCGTTGCCATTAGTTTGGACCAAATAAACTTCAAAGCTAGCTCCCGATTAGCAGGTAATCCCATGGACTTTGATGACCCAGAGAAAGCATTTCAGTCAGTTCAGCTGCTGCCATATGCAGTTGAAATTCAGGTTGGAGAGGAGGTCACCATCCCAGAACGGACCCGACAATTCTCACTGGAAGTAAAAATTAAAAGAGGACAGAAACTGAAAAATCCTGGCACCTATGTTCATCTTAATGCTCATTTCCAACAGCAAGGTTTGGGGGTAAACCCAACACCACTAGTCAAGATAGAACACAACACCATTCCAATAGAGGTGGATAACAGCAACCTAAAGAGTTTTACTGTGGGATCAGGCACCATTATTGGAATGGCGGTTGATGACCAACATTTTTCCGTAGATTTAGGTAACAAACTGTTAGGACCAATCCCCAAGCACTGTTTTGACAGTGATAGCTATGATGACACAACACCAGACAGGATCTTCACCCGGCAGGGGGGAATTTCCTGGTGTACTCTTCCTGCCCTTATGGTAAGGAAGATGTGACCTGTGTCTTCAGGAGGGATGAGGCGATTTTTCAAGTCCACAAGGACTGCCTTCCCCACCTGAAGCCATTAGTCCAAATCAGCATTTTGACCAGGGACCTCTCCACCCAGCTGGAGGAGGCCGCTGAGATAGCCAAACCAAAAGCCTTTCCAGGCTTCAAGCAGATGGCTGAAGAGAGAGTCAACCTAGATGATGTCTGCGAGACTCTGGAGCAAGAGCAAAAATGTAAACAAGTTTTCTTAGATTTTCAAGATCTCTTTGCAGTGGACTCATATGACTGTGGTCTCACCGACATCCACGCACAACCATTCCCACGGAACCTGGCATGACTCCAGTGTTTGTGAAGCAATATTGCTTGCCTCTTGCATCTATGGAGTCCCTTACTGAAATAATTAAGAACCTTGAGTCCCATGGGATAATTCGTCCAGTCCACAGTGCCTTCAATAATCTATTGCTTGGGAGACTCTGTGCTGACCTAAGGGAGCTCAACAAACAGGTCCACACTTCCCGATGGCATCTTCCCTACATTGACCAAGGGCTGGCCCAGATCCAGGGTTCAAAGGTATTCACTGTCATTGACCTGACCAATGGTTACTGGACTGTACCTGTCAATAGGAAGGACCAGTACAAGCTGGCCTTTACCTTGTGGGGCAGCAGTACACTTGGACCCGGACACTCTTTAGATACATCAACTCCGGCAATTCATTTAATATCTTTGTACATAAGGCCATGCCCGACCTGGATGAGAGGGGTAACCGGGCCTATGTAGATGATGTCCTAGTGAAAAGCTTAACTGTGGAGGAACACATAGCAGAGATCCGTTATGTCCTGACACAGTTGAGGGCTGCTGGAGTAAAACTCTCCTTTCAAAAGGCACAGTGGAGCAGACAAAGTGTTAATTTCTTGGGGCATGAGATAACTCCTCAGGGTCTCTGTCCCCAGGAAAAGAAAGTAGAAGCGCTCCAGAAAACAAATGACCCCACAACTCTGCAGGAACTAAGGAGCCTCCTTGGACTAACTTATTATAGCAGAAAGTTCATTGAGGATTACACAGAGATCACAAGACCCCTGATCCATCTTTTGAGGAGGGTTTGAGGGGGGGGGTCAAGTGGGAGTGGGGTCCAGAACAAGCCGAGGCAGTAAGACAACTCAAAAGAAGCATCTCACAAGCGCCTTGCCTAGCTTACCATGTCAAAAACAAGGAGTTCTTCTTGGAGACAGGGTTCTCAAATACATGCTTGACTGCAGTATTATATCAAAAGCATGACAAGGTCAATAAAGTAATCTCCTATGTGAGTAAGACTTTATCCTCTGTAGAGGAAAAATTCAACGATTGTGAGAAGGCACTCCTGGCAACGGTGCAGGCTTTGAATAATTACCACCCGTTTATCCAGGGGGAACACATCATAGTGGATACTCCACACCAACCTTTGCAATATCTTCAAAGTGACATAATCCAGGCCGGAAATGGGAGTAATTCCCGAATTACTTCCTGGATCCTGTCAATACAAGGCTTTCCTGTGGAGGTCAGATATGGCCAAAACAAGAAGAGTCCCCTCACGCAAGGTCTGGCTGGCTTGCATGATTGTGCCAGAGAAAACTGTCTTGAGGACGAATGTCTTAAAATCAAGGATAACATGGAAGCATACCTTAATTCCCCACACAAAGTCTATGAAGAAGACAAGTGTGAGGGAATGCCTACTGTCTATGTGGTGGGTGCACCTCCCATGTTGACAACAACGGGGAAAAGGAACGTGTGGCCGGCGTAGGGGATGCATGGGTGAATGATGCCCCATTACCCTCTGCTCGATACAAAATCGGTCCCCAAAGTTGTCAAGTGGGAGAGCTGATGGCTCTACATCAAGTCATACGCACTGCTGTCCGACACCAAATCTGCGAACTGGTCATAATCACTGATTCAGATTATGTACGGAACGGGTTTGTGGAGCACCTGGTTAACTGGAAAACCAGAGGCATGCTATGTGCTATTAATAAACCATTGAAACATGGAAAACGAATACAAAATATTGATGATCTGGTCACCTCGAATGGGATGACGATCTATTGGAAAAAGATCAAGGGTCATTCTAAAGTACAGGGACCAGACAAAACTGGAAATGACCTAGCTGATCAGCTGGCCAAAACCGGAGCCATCCTAGGGGATCTACTGGAGATCAAGTCCCTGTTGGGGGAAATCCAGGTCACTACTATCACTAGGTCCCAGACAAATGCTCACAATGAACTCTCATCTGCACAGTGGAGTAAGGAGACACCAGATACTGATTTGATTACAGCTCAAAAAAGGGATCCAATAATTGTTAAGTTTTATCAACACATTGAGGACCCTGAGAACTTCCCCTGACGGATACCAATTACATTGGGAAGGAGGACCTCAGTGTTACGCTCACCTGGCTCCCACAGGGGCATCGATCTGAACTGGACAGCTGCGGTCTCTGCCAATGTGATCTGTAGTGCCGAGATGACGGACTGGACTGGCCCACCTAGCTTCGTTTGCTTGGCCCGTAGGAATATTCTTCTGCAAATGGAGAAAGGGAATTAACCACCCGTGGAGTTGAGCTTTAACCCTCCCCCTCTCCCGCTGTTCTCCCCACTGATCACCTTTGATGTCCCCTCTTATAGTCTCACCTGATGGTTTGGAAAGATGAGCTTTCCATCCTGCATTGAGCGCAGGGGCGCGTAGATAACCAGTTGCTTCACTGGCTCGAAGGAATTGGTGAGTTCCAGAACAATATTGACTCTGGGATTCCTGGCAAGATGCTGTAAGTATGTAGTTCATAAGAGTTCAAATGTCTGACCTTCACTTTTGTCCGATTCCTTGCAGGTTGCAGCTTGACCCTAGCGAAGATTTCCTCGTGGCAACCGGTAATATTCAGGTAAGGATTTGTATTATCCGCCACAGTTCGATAAAATAATGCCAATATGTAACCTGTTGCTTTCTCCCTTATTCTGGCGCTGAGAGAAAGTATGAAGTCTCGGGGAATAATGCCTCCGGTGGTAAAATCAGGTAAGTCTATTGTGGTGAGGAGGTTTCCCTTTGTTTGTCCCTTTGTTTGACCTTGCTGTCCTTTTTATTTCTCCTTAGGGCCCAGGGTTCGGCGAGGATATAGTGGAAGCTGCGCCGACCCGTGAAGGTGAATAGTACCCCCGGTGGTAAAATCAGGTAAGTCTATGGGGGGTAACTAATATTGCCTCTGTGTATTCCCTTGGCTCATCTTGCTGTTCTTGTCTTCCCCTTAGGTGCCGGAGTGTGGTGGGAACATGCAGAAGGATGCGGTGGAATGTGAAGATGCTCCGAAGGCCGGTGAGTTCAGCACGGCACTGCAGCAGGCGAGGCCACGCACATAAAACAACTTCTTTCTTCCAGCTCGAAGGCGCGATGGATCGGTAATTCAGGGAAGGATCAAAGGTATTGCTCTTGTTCTAACCTTTTCTCCTTCTTTCTCCCTTTTTTTAGGAGCTCCAGACACGAGGCGGGCGTAGCAGAAGACTGGATGCAGACTTGCAGGCTCGGTGAGCGTTACACTGCTGGATGCAGAATAACGCGAAGTGTGTGCTGCTTTTCGGGCGTGGTTTAAATAGCCTCCAAAGTAGTCCCAGGTAAGTAGTCCTCCCCAGCCCCATCCGAGTAAAAAATAGTCCCTAAATAGCCTCTTTTGGCTTGGAACTCTTGCAGCATGGTCTGCATCAGGTGAGTTTGCAGCATGGTCTGCATGAGGTACGTTTTAATCTATGAGCCTGGCACCTATGGCGCCAGGACTGACTCTCCATATGAGCCTGGTGCCATAGGCACCAGGACTGCACCCAAATACAGGGGTTGTTGGGCTTGCTTAGAATAACTTGATGCCTGCTTCCGGGGTTGCTGGACTTGGTCTGGGTCCCCAGTGGTAGGCATCATGACACTCAGAGTGTTGATGAAATGTCCAAACATTTTCTGAATCCAAGATGGTTTGTTGGTGAGGAGATACATAGCTGGCCATGACCAGTGGGTGGTCCGTACCTCATTCAAAAGCCTAATGCTAAATCACGCCCATGATGCGGCCACAGCCAGTCATCGGGGGTTTCATATGACATTAGAAATCTTGTGAGAGGTTGCATACTGGCCACACATGGGGCAGGACCTCGATCAATACTTGAAGGGGTGTCTTGTGTGTGCACAATTTCAGCCAACATCACTCACACACCGTGCTCCCCTCCAAGAGAGGGGGATGAAACTGCTTTGGTCCAATTTACATGTCGATTTTATCAGGCCCGCGATTTGCTACTCTAGGGGGAACAAGTACATGTTGACTGTAACATGCTTGTTCACTAAATGGGTGGAATGTCTCCTGGCCCCAAATTGCAAGGCAGAAACAGCAGCTGCCCTAATGATCAATCACATCTTCTCGCATTTTGGACTACCCCAAAGGATTGAGTCAGACCGAGGTAGTCACTTCACTAGCGAAGATGTGGGAGATACTTGGGGTCAAAAGGAAACTACACATTGGGCCTCATTCCGAGATTGGACTGCCTCCAATAACGGGTCTGGCATCGGTATGGTTCAATTGGGATTTACCGGTGTAGTCCGATCTTTGCGGGACCAGTAAGTCCCCATTGAAAAAGCCTTTCTCCATTCCCATTTGAGCCCCCATGGGGCTCAATGGGAATGGGGAAGGCGCTAATAAGGGTTCTGCAAATTGCGGTACCATTATTAGCTCTGAAGTCCCTTAACGGTTCCCGTCCTTTACGCCTGGTCAGACCAGGCGTTTAAGGAGGGACCCGCTAAGGGAACTCGTAGTAGGGCGGTAAGGGATTACCGGCACCGGTCTCCTTACCGGTGCCCGGTATCCCTTACGGCCCTACTCAGAATGAAGCCTATTGCCTACCACCAACCTCTAGTGGTGGAGTTGAGAGATACAACAAGACTATTGTGAGCATATTAAAAAAGTTTGTGGCAGATTCTGAGCCAAGTTGGGACATTCGATTAACTCTTGTCCTGATGGCCATCAGATCTACCCCTTCTTCTGCAACAAAAATGTCTCGATTTCAGCTGATGACTGGACAAAGGATGGTGCTTCACCAGCATCTGATCTACAGAACCCAAGAGCAGACCTTGATAAATGCCTCCACAACTCATGAGATGTTGAGAATCTGAGAAACATCTTCAACATGCTTTTGCCTATGCTCAGCGGAATCTTGAAAGATCTGCAGACAGTATGAAGAGCCACTATGACCTTAAGACAACTAAAAAAGAATACCAAGTAGGAGACCGGGTCTACTTGTACAATTTCCAAAGGAACCAAGCCAAACAGCGCAAATTCCTCCCAACTTGGTGGGGTCCTTTTGAAATTGTGGATAGAATCTCACCAGTCGCCTACAGAATCCGCATCCCCAAGGGCAATTTGGCAGAAGGGGAAGATAAGTGGGTCCACATAAACCAGCTAAAGAGTTGCCATCCCAGGCACACTTTGCAGCAAATAGAGGAGCCAACCGGAAACCCAGAGGGGGACATTCCGGCAACCTAGAAGAATCCACCTGTTAAAACCATTAGTAAATATAGGCAGGGAATTTTGTAAATTGTATTTCCCTAACCATGCTCTGTTCTGTCTCATAGCATTGGAAACAAGAATTTGTAATTACCAAGTAGGGCCACTCAGGGACCAGGAGGAAAGACCCAAGGAGCCCGGAGTATCACTCCATACTCCTACCCAGAACCGGCGAGGAGAGCATGTCTATCCAGCACTGATGGGAGAAGCAGCTGAATTTCTCCACATGGATCAAAGAAAAAAAAGAACATCCCAATCTCCCGACTTCCCCTTGACGGCGGTCAAACTCAAGTTGGGAGGGGGCTCTGTGGGATGTATTGACCCACTTTTGCTCTGCCATGTGGCATCACTGTGTCATGATGGTGCCAGAAATAGCCAAATGCCTGCAAAGCCCTTGTGCGTGCCAAAACCTCTGAAAATCGTGCATTGCAAAGCACAAAAAGATGGCTGCCAATATGCCATGCATGTTGTCAGTGGTGGAACAGAGCTCTCACTCCTGAAATGTGTCACTGGGCTCCACAACAATTGATCATGGAGTACAGAAGGAAAAAGCAGTCCTTTGCTAAATTAAACCCCAAAATCTTGCTTTAAGTCGCTTTTTCTTTGTTGCTGAAACTTCAGAATGCCGGTACAAAACACCCTCAAATATCCACAATTCTTGATGGGTGCTACAATTCACTTAGTTTAAGAAATCATTGTGAACTTGCAAGGTCCTGAAAAGCTGAAAGCATAAAAACATTTCCACAGAAAAAGTGGCCTGTCTGTGGATCTGTCAAAAATCTCTTTGCAGTACCTTGGGCTGCCTGAATGACAGCTGTCAGGAGCCTGCCTGATTAAATTTTAAACATGTATAAACTGAAATCAAATGTTTGCAATTTAAGAGGCCTGTGACTGATAGTAATCCATCTTGCAATTGTTTTGATCCCATTGTTTAAAATCTTGAATAAGTATTCTAGCTGTGATTTGATACAACAAGTTTGTTTTAAGCTAAGGAAAAATTCAACAGAGTTAAATATTAAAATTGAACCTGACTGAAGCTACCAAACTGGAATAACAGGTTTCTCACAGAAGGAAGGTCTTTCCCCCCAGCAGGAAATCACACAAAAGCTCTAAGTATGGGATAGGAAATAATCTGGTCTCCAGAGGCACGAGGAACAATAACCAACTGCAACTAAGAAAATGTGAGGTGTGAGGACAGTCGTAAATGACCTCTGCCAAGAGCTAACAGGGAGGAGACTCATCATGAACTGCAGGGAGACAAAAAGAGGTGGATCCAAGCAACCATCCTTGGCTGAAAATTAACAAAGAACACATTTTAAAAATACAGATAACTTACTATTTAAAATTGGGAAAAAATAAAATTAACAGATTTGTGAATCTAAATTTTGGCTGCACGTTTCAAGAGGCAGCAAAATCGTGTGACATGTTCTGGAAAGAAACGGCAAGAAATGTGATTTTACGCAAAATGTATTTTTGCTAAAAGTATGAAACTTTATACACTTTTGCCCATGTTAAACACGCACACTTGTAGAAATGTGCTTATAAATTGGACATTGTGTTCCTGATGAAAAGGGCAACATTCTGTGAAAAGCGGAGATGCGATCCAACAGCTACTGGGTTTTGAAGAGTAGCTGCTATGTAAAATATGTAATCTGTATATGTGATTGTTATAGAGGTTGCACATGTGTAAATATGTATTGTGCCAAAACTAGATTTTGTGTTCCAGGGGCCAGTGGAGGATTCTCAGCCTCATAAAAAACACACCATAAAGGTGACAATCTGTTCTCTCCTCCTATCAAGGCAGAGAGTAGACTCTGACCCAATCACCTATTGAAAGGGGCAAGCTTAGGTTAAACCAGCCCACACCCCCCTAATGACATCTGCTCATAGCATAAATAGACCCAGCTCACCACATAAACGGACATACAGATTCACTCACTATCCCGATGCTGGCGGAGCACACTGGTGCTGAGCTCTATGTCTTCTTTGCTCCAGACTCCAGAAACTTGTCAAAGCAGAAACCCATTGCATAGCTGAACCATTTTCAGCTAGGCCTCAAATTCCAGAAACCCACAAACCTAAGGGGAAGCATCATAATACAGCCGGGGTGCGCTCTACCTCTTGCCTGCTGAAAATAATTATCATAAGAATCAAGAAGGGCAGATCCAGTCCAGTCCGGTGCCGTGCTGTGACCAGAGTGCCTTGCCAATCTGATCCAGTCTGATGTGCCGAGCTGTCTGTCTTAAATCAGATCCAATCCCCTGACCAGAATCATGACAGTTCCATTTAAAAAACATATCCAGTGAGTATTTATAGAAATAATTGTGTTACTGGCATATGTACTTTGCATAGTCTATCCCTATCTTAAACCCATCATAGCTTAAATTCAGAACCTGCATTGTTAGGAGTATTTTTGAATTGTCTGAACTCTCTATCCAATCCATCCTATCTTTCTCCACTACTAGTATTGCTGAAACTATCTCTGCGCTGATCTTTTCTCATCTGAAGAAGGTGAGATTCCTCTGCAGGCAGTCATTCGGATCAAGCGACTGTGTTCCTGTGTGGTATTTGTTTTGTTCATAGTCACCCTCTTGTGTAAGAAACTCTTTTGTCATTTTATAAGTGCATCCCTGTTTTCCCTTCTTGCGCCTATCTCGAAAAAAACAACCTCTACTAAAACTTCTATAACTCCCTCAGTTTTTGTGCTAGAAACAAAATTTCAACTTCTGCTCATAGCTAGCATCCACAACTTCTAATTGCATTCCAAATCAATATGGTTCTCCTGTTATTGCGAAAATCACACAGTGAAAAGTTTGCCCCAAATTTTCATTTTGGGAAATTCTTACACGTGTAAAACAGCTTTTAATTGCTTCCGACTTGAATTTTAAGATTTCAAATGGTTTCTTTGTATTAAATCATTGCTTGTGTTTGTGTGCAACTATCCAAAGTGGCTCCCATAAGAATTTCAGCAATTCTGATCATAATTGGTGTCTTTACCCAGTCCATTCTAAAGATAACTTCAAAAGCCATTCTGACAGCTTGACAGTCAATTCTGTTTTCTGTTGTGTTTGCTGGGCGAAAGTGGGATTGATATTATGTTGGATGCTGCCATTCCTGACAACCTGCTCTCTCCTCCTATCTCTTTACATTGCCTATTGGGAGGTTTGAGGGGTGTGCAGGGGGAACCTTTAACCACAGTGCTATCCGATCTGAAAGCACACACAGGTATTATTTTCTGTGCTGAATTGTTTTGCTCTCTGCTACTTTCTGTATATTAAATAGATAATTCAGTGTTACATCACCCCATTGGTGATTGTTGTGTACCTATTAAGACATTGGGGGTCATTACAACTTGGGCGGTAAGGGATAACAGGCACTGGTAAGGAGACTTAGCAGGGACCATAAAGGATGCTATGAGCAATTAGCGGGCCCGTTATTAGCGCCTTCCCATTGAGCCCTACGGGAAGGGGAATGGCATTTGGAATGGGGACTTACCGGGTCCACCTATGTCCCAGTAAGTCCCCTCTCCACCACACCGGACTCGGACACGATTTTGGAGGCAGCCATGACGCTAAGGGCGCCATGGCTACCTTCAAAGTCATAATGAGGCACATATTGTGATAACATTTTAAATACATTAATAAACCTTTACTTTTGTAAACCAGCCTGATTCCTGGTTCAGTGTGACCGGGGGGGGGTTTCAGGAGAAGGGCGTGATATGAGTCGTATATCGTTCAGAATAAAGAACTTTTAGACAAAAATAAATAAGGATTTCAGTTGTGCTCTACATGCTAGACGTTGACTCGGGTGTGTGCCGGATTGAAATCACTTACAGTGCCGGAGCCAGCCCATCAGGTGGCTAGGAACACAGGCTTGAACCGCTTGTGCCAGTTCTCCCTGCCGTCACCTCCCCCAACCATCCGTCCCATTTGAATTTTTTTTTCACCCCCATACTTACCTTATTTCGGCAGCAGTGGGTGCTGCTTCGGCATTTGCTCCTTCTCTTTCCTTTCTGCAGGCCGCCATGGTAAGGGAAGATGGGCTTTGTATGGAGCCACACATTTCCTTTCCATGGTAGTCATCTTGGAAAAGGATGTTCCTACCTATAGCAGGACGCCACACGCGTCGGAAAGGAAATCCTCTTTTTAGAACCCCGGGTTACTGTTTTGGCAACCTGGGGTGCTAATGGCCTTCATCCCCCGTTGCATGGGCTTTGCTTGGGCCAATATCTTTGTCTGCCAGGCCGTTATCCTCCATTCTAGCCCCTGAACAGGGGATGAACTCCACATTATTCCCATTTGCATAACACAAAATGCTAATGGAAATGTTGGAGAATCTAAGTCTATCCACTTTATTGTGAAATGTAAAGTAGATGAAGTTTATAAGATTCTTTTTTTAGTTTTATTTTTCAAATGTAAAAGGTGATTCCTAAAGGAACCCTTTTTTTGCACAAGAGGTCAGAAAGTAAGGTGGGGAGGGGAATGAGCAAAGAGGCACCAACTACTAATATGGAGGTGCACGTGGACAGAGGAAGATGTTGCACGTTTGTTACATCTAATGTAGGGGCAGTGTTTCTCATGCTCCTTGAATTCCAGCTTCAAAAGCACCTCAAAATTGCTCACCCCTGCAGAGTATTGTGTTGCAGAATATACAGAGTACTGTTGTCTTTGAAAGATATGGATCAACAGCCTCTTTTATCTCTTGCAGGGTAGCTGTGTGGTTTGTAAGGAATGCATGTTATCAAAGTAAGACAAACACAACTGATCACAGTTGTGGGGTGTTTAAAATGGGTGATATAAACAAATAATCTAAACCTAAATCAAAGATGGAAGCAATCCATGACCAGCAAATAATAATAAAACAGTCCTAGTGGAGTCTAGTAAAAATAAAAGGTCATAAACTAAAAAAGAAATGTATTGCCAATCCTTACCGCTATGCTATAAAAGAATGCGGGATACTGTTTATAAGAAAAGAAAGCAGCGTTCACAAAATGGTCAGCATGTTATAGCCGGTATCTCTCTTTCCCGCATTTTTAGCACGGGAAAAGGTGGTACTCTTGAGCACAGCACACTCCTGGGCTTCTACAGCATGAGGATACAGTTCCTTTTCTCATTATCAGAACCTTCTGTGTCCAAGTCTCTTTCATGCAAAGTCTCTTGCTTCAGAGGGCCTGATATGCCATAAACAACAAAACACAAGTTCCTTTTGCTAATCTTCACGTTTGATGATTACCCTTCACCCTTGGATCCCCTTCAGCCAGACTCTGATCCTTCTCTCAGTTGTTAGCCTCCCTCAGTCGGGCTCAGACCAACTACTCATTGTGGACATCCCTCAGTAAGGTTCACGCTTGTCATCACAATGTTCACGGGAGTCTTATTGCTCACCCTGGTTCGTAGGGATCAAACGCCAGTTTCACACTTCCCTCAGTCGGGTTCACATGTTCATATTCCTCAAAGACTTCTGCAATGTGTCAAGGACTTTTGAATGTACAAGGGGATTGGCTTGACCCTTGTATGAACACCTTGACACCTCACGCCGGCCTCCCCTAGGGCATACTTTGTTCATCAGTGGGTTACCAGTCAGAGTCTTTTGAATAAACACCCACATGGCACCGGACCACTCTAAGTCTGATACCAATTTGGCTTACAAATGATCTTTGTACTTTTGTCTTCTTTCTTCATACAATGTTGCTCTTCACAACCTTGAGCCCAACACAGTCCAGTCTATTATCAGTTATTTCTACATCACCGGCTGTGCTGAACTCTGTTGGTGTCTCCTGCTTCTGAAGTCAAGGACGGTACCACAATACCAACTGCTTCTCCCTGCCCTGGCTATCAGTGTGGGAGGGTCCCATGTACCGCTGACATCCTTCGCACCATTTGCCAGATGAAATTTCCCGGTCTTACTTTTCCCTTCTCAGAGGCTTCGAGGGACTGGGTTGAAAAGTCATTATCCTTTCAGGTCTCACCACCTTATCCTCTGTTTACCCTGCAATAGCTGCTTTCTCATGCATTTGGCCTTGCTACGAGTGTGCTTTTATGCTCCACCTTTTATACAGACGGGGAAACAGAAGGAAAGTCAGGTGTGCGTAATTATTGGCAATTGCCTGACTCTGCCTAACCCTTGTGTTGGGACATGTCAGGTATATCGCTCTGGTGTTAGTCCATTGTCTTTCATGGGAATCAATCTTTGAGAAAGTGTTTGTGTCAAGAAAGGGGGTTTGAGTTTCTAGATATCCTATGGGGTATGATGTGGAAAAGGTTTCATAATGAAGGGGGTACTGCGTCTCACCCTTCGGTGTCCCACTTCCATTCCCCAAAGTCCCCTCATCCAGGTGATATTCCCACACTGGTCCACCCCCAGGAGCTGGATTCAATAGTGATGGCCGTCTCCTGGCCACCTGGATGTCAGATCCCTGGGGACTAACGAGTGAGACACCTTCAGGTTTCTCACAGGTTAGACTATTGGTTTAGGAAGATGAGGTGGAGGAAGACAGCATACAACCTGCTAAGAAACGAACAGCAATTCTGAGAGCCTTGCAGTGGTTGTATTTGGTGTGGCGGTCGATGGAGATGGTCCCATAGGAGTACAGTCCAGGTAGTCCGCGACTGAGTACAACTTTGCACTCAGTGCATTTTACTTTGGTAGCTTTAGCCTCTGGTACATTCCAAACAGTGGTAAAGAACTGCTACACCCATGATTCTCTCTGTTTGCTAGAGGTAGGCACTTCATGTACCTCATTGTCTTGGCCTGTGCTTTTTTTTGTTGTGTAGGTCCTTCAGCTGGTGATGGTTTTGGTGGTGGCTCTTGGGGAAGAGGGATGGTAATAGCTGATTTCATTGTTAAGATAAATAGCAGTTTTGCTAAAGTTCTTCAATGTATGTGCTCTGTGCTAGATTGTGTATGGATAATGAGTAAGAATAGGTGTATGAGCTGTGCAAGGGTACATTTTCAGCTTGAAGGTTCCTAGATCAGCAGAAAATGCAGTTCTGAATTGTTCGCAAAGCACAAACCAGTTCACGATGACGTCAGACGTTCACGAACATCCATTGACACAAAAACAGTGGGGAAAGTTGCAAAAAGTGTGTAGAAGTGTTACAAATAATGCAAGAAGGTGGTGAATAGTGGAGTTTTAAGGTGAAACTTTGTAAATTGGACAGCAATGTGCTAAATTGGGGTAAGCATAATATTAGTATGTTGTAGGAATTAGCATACCATAACTGAAGAATTTCTGGGGGTTTTCAGTTTTACTTGTAACCATAACATCCCTTTAGCAACCTTTTTCTGTGAATTTCATGGGTTTTTGTTAGTGCAACTTAACCATAATGTACCTTTAACAGAGTTGTTTCAGTGAATGTCATGGGTTTTTACTAGTCCCCCTTTAATCTGCTACAAGTCCCTTATATTATACGCTCTCTGCCACAATATGTAAAATACGTAGTCTGCAGACAGCACAGTAGTCCACAGATATCGAGCAGCATTTACAAGGCTCAGAATCATAAGGGATACCCAAAAAAGATGTTACCAGCAACCACCAAACAGATGTACTTAAAATCACAACTAATGTTTACAACATGCAAATATACCTTTTTTGTACAAACACCTATGTTAAAATTACTAATTATTTTTTTATTTAACACAATATGCAATGGAATGCACCAATCACAAATCATAACTGTACACTTCATATAATCTTTTCATTACAACTCTGCATACAGATTGAGAAATACCAGGTACTTATTGGACAACACATTCTCACTAAATAGTAAGTGCATTGTATTTATTTCTCTATTATTAGCTTTCATTACATACACATGTTTTATAAGACAGAAGCCCTTTTTTCTCACAGAAATGGCTAGCACACTTGAATGGTTAGAGGAGAACTTCCCAAAAGAAGAAATGACAATAACATTTCCAATGGTATACAATAGATATTTTAATGTCAACAAATAATGTATTTTGCAAACACCTTACTAAAATAATAATTTCTATTTTTCTTACAGTAAATAGTTTTCAAGGAGAAACCATGCTCCAGGTCAATTATCAACAATCCCCAGAATCACAAAGAGAAGCCCTATCCCCAACTGTAAATAATCAAATCATGAACTTGTCCAACAAATTAGAAAAACTTAGTAATGATTTCAAAGAACTTGTACAGTATGTGAACATTCATGTAATTAAAAATGTTCCCTATCACTTTCCTTCTTGCCCCTGTCGCCCTTTTCCCCAGCAATCATCCCCAGAAAATTTGGAACATTGTAATGAAAGACGCTTTGATGAAACCTCACTCCCTTCCTCCCCTCATAATTATTGTAAAACATGTCCTGATTCTCCCATTTATGTTTCCCTTTCCAATACCCAATCCCTTTTTTGAATAAATATATTTTTTGTAATATAACGTTTATTGTTGTGTGATATTTCTTATTTGTTTTTAAATTCCTATTAAGAGTCAGCGGACACCAGGACTGTCAGGGGTGTCCGAACTCTAAATGAAGGTGCCCCCAGACAGGCGTAATGTCCGGACATGTCCATTTTCATGTGATGCACTTTTAATTAGTCCGCGGACATGCGCATGTCCTACGCACACCCAGCACATCGGCCCTGTGATTCCCGTCTGGAGGTTGTCCGTGGAAGGATGTCGGGCTGCAGACGTCATCATGTGACTGCAGCCATGCAGAGTAATGGGGGTGCCAATGAACAGTGTCCATGGCCGATGACAGTTGAAAAGTGCTTTTCCAGCCAATCCAGGATGTTTCAAGCAGAAACTTTACCCTTGGACAGCTCTGATACCAATTCTTGATTCATCTAGCAACTTTTTTACAACTTTTCAAGGGCTTTTTTGCAACTCAGTTGTCTGTGGACAGCACAACGGTTCCTCAGACAGGACCCACCCATTACTTTTCCTCAATCTCAATCTGGCTATCCATGAGAGAGCACTAGCGTGCAGTTTCTAAGTTCCTGCTTTGCAGATCCATTTTGTCGACAGCACCTGCTTCACTGCTGCTTCACGGCTGTGCATTTTGGAAACCATTGCATTGATTATGGTCATTTCTCTTGCCCTGCTACTCCCACCACTACCACTATAACCATCATCATCTGGAGGGCCTGGAGGTAGAATCAGTTGTTGTTATACAGAAGAGGAGGATCAAGAGGAAGAAGAAGATGATCTGGAGGAAATCCCTGTCACCAATACTTGGAGCGAGTCCTGGCTGTGGCAATTTTTACGACTGTTAGACTCGTGCAAGCACCGTTCGATGCAAATCTGTAGTCAGTCACGGGAAACTTGGCTTGTATTCCTATGGGACTACTTCCATGAGGTGCCACACTAAATTGGTGCATGGACTGCTCAACCTCATCACCTTCATCTGCTCCTGTCACCACAAAGGATACTCCTTTGGGGCAGTTGTGGCTTCACAGGCCATACAGAACACTGTTGGCCCTTTCCTTTCGAGGTTCACGATGCTATGCATGTACTGTGAAGTACCGATTGATAGGGAGGAGCAGTTTCAGAGTGCTTCCGAGGCTGCAGTCAAGGAGCACGAGAAACACTGCCACCTACCTGATTTAGGCCCACCCAACATCTTCCTTTCTCCACCTGCCCCCTGATCACTATGGTTGGTGCCCCTTACCGCCCCTACCTTGCCTTTCCTGAGAAAAACCTAAACAAAATACAACATTGCAAACAACATACACAAAAAGGTTCCATTGGGAGCCACCTTTCACAGCTAAAAAATAGAAGTAGAAAAAAGTCACAGGCCCCTGTGCAGCCTGCATAGTCTGTGGACAGCTAAAACATTCAAGGTGTGGGACAGTTGAAATCATTTCAATTGTTTTGTGTTAAAAAAGGGTGGCTTTTAAAAAAATGATTTAGTTGTTTTTTGGCTTTTATACATATATTTTATTTCGTTTTACAAACTGAACTAGGACAATTTTCTCTCAGTTTAATTAATTCTTCTCACTTTCATGAAAACTGCTTCAAAACATTTTAACGTTTTCCACCAAAGTCTGATTACCCAAATCAACTAGATGGACTCCATCTCACTCAAAAATGTTCGCCTTTTCAAATGTAATGTTCTCATTATGAAACGGTGGCATGCCAAACAAATGCACACACAGCTTTATTGACGTTGCACCTCGCTTTTTCCATTTGAGGACTAAATGAGCTGGACCGCATCCACATCTGTATATGGGCAATGCGTGCAAAAGTAATTTTCAAATTAGGGAACATTTCCTTCAACTTTCCCAATGTCTCCTTCGTTGCCAATTGCAATGGAATTCCAGTCACGCTCCCAAAACTGTTCCTTCCACAATGAACTATTATAATGTCTGGATGTTTCAATTCAACCATATTTGCACAAAATGCGAGCAAGTCCACCCACTTCATTCTTGCACTCCATACCAGCACACTTTCAATTCAGGGAATCCACGATTTATGTCTATTCCACAATGCTGAGCATACACCTTCAACCAATGGACCCAAGAGTCCCCCAAAATCCAAACACTCTACCTCCTGAAAGACATTGCCATGGCCATTTTCTATCCTCTCACAACTCCTACTAACACAACTCCTGCTACCATCGATTGGCTGATCCTCCAATCTCCACGGACACCACGACTGCCTGAGTAATCTGCAGTCCCATTTCAATGCCAGGCAACCTTAAAAGATCCGGATGTAGAACCTGACATTCACATACCATCCAATTAGAGGGAGTGGGCTGGAGTAATTGTGGCTCTTAAAAGAGCCGTTATTTGTTTTTTTCAGTTTTAATGTTCTTTTGATTTTCTGATTTTTAGCCTCTAAAACTACTTACAAATGATTTCATATGCACTGCACATCTTTTTCAACTGAACCTTCTCAGTGCATTTTGAATATTTACTAGAAACATCTGATTCCCAAAATCAGCAAAATTCACTCCATCACTCCGAAAAATTTTTGCAGCATCCACCCTGATGTTTTCATTTTCAAAAGATGCCATGCCCACACCATTCAATAAAGCACATACACCTTTATTTATAAGGTTCCTATGTTGTTCTAGTTGTGCACAAAACACATTTGGGCAACTCCATACTTTCCTTGGATTTATTTCTGAATTTTTTTTTTGTTGCAAATGGACATAGTTCCATTAAACCTCAGAACATATCTTTTAATGTAAACTGCAAATATAGTGGAGTAACATACCCCAAACTATTTCCTCCACAATGAACAACAATAATATGTGGGTACTCAAAGTGAGCCATAGTCTTCCAAAATGATAGTGAACTCACCCAGTTTAGCCCAGTCACTGTATAGCAGCAAACCTCTGCGTCCTCCAAACCAATAGTACAAGAGATTCCATACAACTCAGCGTACCTTTACAAATTATTCCCCCAAAAAACACCCAACATCCACACAGTGAGATTTGTTTTAGCACCATCCACATCCATCTTCCCTACACACAACAATCACAACACCTACTACTGTCTCTTCCTGAAAACCACAATATGAACACCTCATTGGCTAATGCCCACATTCCCCTTTCAATGGCAGGCCTCCTTGAAAACCCCAAATGTGGCACATGCTGTCCGCAGAGTACCGCAGTGTCCGTAGACATTGCGGACACTCAAAGGGGTGGGAGGAAAATTAAACACAATTTTAGTTACTTCATCTTTAGTGGTTGCTCTGGAAAGCACCATTTTGTTGGAGGGAGTTTGCTAACAAGCACCTTTTTTCTTTTGATTCGCTTTTATGTACAGTAGTACTGTACACTCTACATCTTCCTTAACAATTTCCTTACAGGAACATTGTCAATGCATTCCTAAGATTGCAAAGGAAAATTGCTTTACTAAAATCTGTGAAGTGAAATGAAAAAGCAGATACAGCTTTATTGACAGGCTGACAGGTTTGTTAAATTTTTTTGGATTGAAAACATTTGCTGGGAATCACCATGTTTGCCTCTGATCTATTTCAGACAGAATAATGTGAGCATCAGGAAATAGTTGCACTAGGCTTTTTAAAAAATCCTTCAGGGCAACTTGCAAAGACACTGGAGTCACACACCCCAAACTGTTCCCTCCACAATGCACAATCATAATGTATGGACATACAGAGTGAGCCATACTCTCACAGAATGAAAGCCAGTTTAAGCCAAAAACTGCATGCCAGAAAACCTCCACTTCTGCAAATCTAATATTTTCAAGGATGCCATGATTTTCAGCACACACCTTCAATGACTGAATTTAAGAGTCCCCCAGAATCCACAAAGTCTGCCTTCTCAAGAAGACATAGCCATAGCTATTGTCACTGTTCTCACAAGCCCAGCAAACCTGATTGGCTAATCCCCACAGTTCCCTTTCCATGTCAGACATCCTCAAAAGACCCGGATCTGGCAGTTGCAATCCATAGACTACCACAGTGTCCCCAGACCCTATAACACAGGGGCTACCCTTTCCACTTCATGTTATCAACTTTCCCTCATTGGCTGCTTTCAAAGAGTCACACATCCATCCACCAATCTCATCCAAAACATCTATACCTAACCCTGTCATCTCACTTCAACACTTCAGATGTACACTTGAACTCTCAGAGTACATATCTCCTGTTAATGAAAGACATCTGCATCAAAAACTACTGTGCAACTGTCCATGATTTCTATTTCCAGATTCAACAAGATCTGCATCTAACAAAACATAGGTATCCTTATATTTAAAAACATGTTTTCTTCAACTCTAGAAACAAAAACTATAGCAGATCTCCCAACAATACCACTAAAAACATGTCAACCAACTCCTTTTCTCTAGTACAAAGTCAACTGCACAGCCATCATGAAAGAAAGACACACATATCTCTTCTACAGAAAGATCTGCAGGCCCATCGAACAATCCACAAACAAAACTCTCTGGTCCATTTAAATTCAGCAACATACCAGAGTAAATTGTTATGCTAATGTGACAATGAATCTTCTCTTTCAATTCCCATCAATTGTTCATAATGTTTACTTAAACGGCTAATACCATTTGTTTTTGCAAATGCTCGTCCTTCACAGAAATGCCAGAAATAATCCTGACATAAACACACAGGAAGATCCACAAGAATTCCTAATGCACTTAATACAAGTACTGCAAACCAAAAATATCCCTATAAATGAAATCTTCCAGATTTCATACATTAGGAAACATGCATGCACTCTCTGCAACCATGTTTCACAAGACCACATCACTAATTAACAATCAAATAACTGTAAGCGTACAGGCTTCACAGGCTTCACACACGACCAAGTATCTCTTGGAAAGGAAACCTTCACAACAGTAGGAATAGTATATCACACTGGTGCTACAACCACTTCAGGGCACTACACTACATATGTCAAAAAATGAAGTGGTTGGTTTGATTTAATGATACCCCCGTTACTCCAAAACATAGGTTACCAGCAAATTTAACAAATGCCTACTTAATCTTCCTTCGACCCAAATTTAGTCACTATCGCACAATTAACAGTTAGAATACACCAGCAGGTATTTAACTACATCCATAATACTACAATAGTACTTTTGAAAGGGAATCTAGTTAGAATACGCCAACAGGTATCTAACTACTTCATGGATTCTCTTAATCAAAACACATTTCAAACAAACCTACTATCACCCCACTCACGTAACTGTAATCATTTTCATTTAATCCAGTATGGATTTGTTTTCCCAATGACCCAATGATTATATAATGTCAAAACAACAGCAGTGTGTCATACACTAATGTTGTACCAAGTACATAACTTACAATGCACTGTTTATGAGGGTCTAAAAAATGTATATGTAAAATTGTATACAACTAGAGCTTTTAAGCTATCCTGCTTAACACATTGTACTTTATTTTTTCCACAGGAAATGAACCAGAGATTCCAGATTCATAATGTTACAAAACTAACTTACCACAGCAATGATAATCAAATGCATATTCTAGGAGCATTATCCTTAATTGTACTACAATCATACGCACCATCTACAGTTCAATTACATTATTCTTCCATATAACAAGCACTTCGTACTCCCACTACATTACCTATAATTATTATGCACATATTACTTCTGTGGTCATTGTGCCCAGTGCACATATTCTTGGGGCAATGGCCTGTGGCCATGCCCTCCAGAATCTGGCCCCTAGCCTCAACCTCCACAATACAATTAACTATACAACAAGTACATACCATATACTGTCAACCAATAAAACTCACCCTAACCCCCTACAATCGAAATGATGTCTGCGGACACCGAAATTGACCAAAGACTCTGCGTCATTGCCAAACCCTTTTTTCTCCCATAAAAACAGCTCCAGATCACCTACATTTCACTTCCCTTCCATTTCTATGCCCTCTTCCAGCCATCAAATAACCCAACATGCCTTTTCCAAGCTGTCTGTTCACATCGCTGGCTGTGAACTGATGCAGTGTCGGCAGGCAGCTACGACTCCTGCCCAACCTTTTTTAACCTACTAAATAGCCCCATTTCCTCAGTTTTCCAGTCTCGCACACTAGCCAGACCCTCTTTCACCTCCAAATAACCCGCAATGTGTTTTTCAGGCATTTTTCACAGTTCACTGCTTGTGAACAGCAGCGACTGTCTGCGGATCCAACATGGCGGGCTTTTCCAAAAATATGGCGCACCTCACGCTCTTTACCATCCAATCAGAGGGCACATCCAATGTCCGCGGAGCTCACACCAACTTCTGGGCCAATTGCAGGCTCATCTGCGGACTGAACAGGGAATTGCGTCCACGCACCAAACCCAGATATCACTCATTTGTTTTGTTTTTTACCTGCTTTTTTGATGTTTAAAAAAAAACAAAAACTACTGGACAGATTTACACCAAATTTACAAAAGCACACTTTTGGGACCAAGCCCCCGCTCCTGCCACAAATTTGGTGAAAATCCATCAAGCAGTTTGGGCTGTAAATTTGGAACTGAGGCAGGCAGCCCCAACAGGTTCTTAAAGAATTGGTTCTCCAGAGACTGAACCGCACCAACATTAGAATGACCCCACAGTTCCATCCCAAATCTGTCAACCAATGCTTTTTCCCTTATACAACTGCTTCAATGGGGCAATTGGCTTGGCTTTAAACATGTACATGGCCTTGCAAATCCCACCCAGGGCCTGCTTAAACTGCCAGAACCTGTTTAGATAAATGGGCCATGGCACCGACGTTTGCAGAGAATGTGACCCCAAGTAGCCAAATAAGTCGACCCTGGGGATAATACTGTTTCTACAGTACATAGCTCTAACATTGATCCTCTGTCTCCCCTTCCAACAGGCCATCACCACTGACTTTGCTGCAGTTATCACCATATCCAGCCCCTCCATAAAAACAGCATACTCTGAGATGAGTACCTGCAAAGCTGTTGGTGTGTGGGCCATCAGGACAGATTCATACGCATACACTAGCTCTGGTAGGGACCGACCAACTATTTTGGGACATCAGGGAGGACTTTAGGAGGTGCTTGTGGAGACCATTTATATACAGGAAGAAAGGTAGGGGCTTTGTACTTGTATTTACGTTACTACTATTTGTGCAGGGTTCCAGCAAATCTGGAAGACTAATTGTGACGCTTTTGTGTTTGGCTTAAGGATGAAAGTCAAGACCCTTGCATTATCCACAAGGCTGTTTGAGGTGTGGGAACACACTATCTGCAGAACTTTTTGACAAACTACTTTTGTTCACGATACCTTAGATCTTGTTGCTGCAAGTCTCTGCTTGGGACACGCTTCTCACAGCAGAACGCAGGGGGTATTTTTATTATTGATGTGTAGGGAAATCCATGCCTGTGTGGACAGCGCCTGAGGTTATTTTTTATATAAAACATAAATGTGTTGGGAACAGGTGTGTTCATAGCAGTAAAATGGAAGTAAATATTGTGCTATGTGGTTTACATAAAATATTTTGTTCTTTTCCAGTACAATGATCACCAGTAATATTGTTAATTTTTGTGGCATGTGTTTCTAAAAATGAGACTGGCTTGGGCATGCTGTGAACGGCACATGAAGAGTATCATTGTTATGTGTCCTTGAATGCACCACACTAAGAATTTGAAGGAGTAAATGTGTCAAAAATCCACAAAGAAATTATAAAATGTACTACATAAGAAAGCTGATGTTGGAGAGTAAAGTTTCTATTTCGAAAAACTGTGCTTTGACTTGGTTGGTTCTCTGCTACATTGGAAGAATGGATTTGCAAAATGCATTAAGCATAACTTAAATGTATAGCCACAATACGAATATACTATGGATGTTTAACTGTAAAGTGGTTACTGAAATATGTTTTTGCCTTCTTGATTGTATATAGTTTTATAATCCTGATATGCACATGTCATTGGTACAGCTTACCGGCCAGTGGTTTTTTTAACAGTATTTGGACAGTAATTATCAACAATGGATATGTAATAACAGTCATCTTGGATGACTCCCTGACAACAATCTGTCAATTTGCGGTTTCAGTAACAAGGAGCGACATGGGAGCGTATAGGTTCTAGAAACGTGGGGATGTGAAAGCGTTGCTTTTATTTTATTTTTAAAGCACTAATTTCTCCTCTGTAATGGTGCGCCTATGCATACATAGTCGTTGGTCATGGAAGATCATTTGTGGTGAAGAACGCAAAGAATTGCATTAATAGATCAATGATCGAATTTGACATTAGAAGATCACCGTTGACAGTTTCACTCAAAATGAGAACGATTCAAATTTCTGTAGCTGTGAACTGTATTTGAAAAAGTTAACCAGGTTTTTGCAGACTTAATGTAATGTTTTTTTTCTTTGTGTTAAAATGAAATGTGCTTATTGCGGCCCCGACTACTGTTGTTTTCTTCAAAATAAAATGTTTCTATCATTTTTGTAAAAAGAAAGAAATGTTTTGCATTTGTTTTAGATGTACATGCTCAAGTTCCTCAAATTGCTTTAGATAAGCTTATGGTGCATGGTCACCTGACACTGGCCCTCATTACGACCCTTGCGGAAAGCGACTGACCGGAGCGCCACAGCGTAAATAGCGTTTCCGCCATTGTACGAAGGAGCAAAGTGCGGCCCATTCCGACCCATCGGGCACGAGCACCACGCCACGGCGGAAGTGCAAAGTCCGCGATGGCGGAAATGACCCCAAAACGGCCCACACCGCCGCCGTACGGCGCCCTAGGTGCAATACCGCCACCCCTCTTAGCGGTCACCGCAGTGTGCGCCTACCGGAAAGTACTGTGCCCGGAAATATACGGAAACGGAAGTTAAAACATGGGCCCGGAACGGGAAACATCCCGGCGTACACCTATAAAAACACCAAAACCACACAACCACTAAAATCACTACCCTGAAACACACCCCAACCCGTCAACCACCCTAGCGAAACCACGAAAAATGGGAAAAGTAGCGAAGAAAGCGTGCGACCGCAAGCGGCAGGTCCACTTCTCCCGTGAGGAACTCACCGTGCTAACAGAGACCCTCCAGGAGAATGCAGCCGTCGTCTTCTCCACGCAAATGACCAGGACGGCACTTGCAAACAAGAAGGCCATATGGGCTCTGGTGGCACAGCGGGTAAGTGCGGTGGGGACCGCACCCCGCACCCCACAGCAATGCCGCAAGCGATGGGACGACCTGCGGATACGCGTCCGCAGCATACTCTCTGCCAACCGCAACATTGCCACAGCCACCGGGGGAGGTCCTGAATCACCCATCAAGTTGACCCCCTGGGAAGAAATCTGTGCCTCCACCATCGGAATGGAGAGCATAGAGGTAGTCGGAGGGATGGAGAAAGGAGTGCAGACATCCGAAGATTCAGGTAGGTGGGCCAGATAAAACAATGCCAAATCCACAAAGTCCAACCATGTGAAGTACCATGCGTCCACATAGTGCAACAGAAACACATGTCCAGGAGAACGTCCACACACATCGGCCTGAAAGCGCACGTCAAAACCCACAATAAATACATAAATAATTAAAAACCCCTAATACACGCACCACACGTGCAGCAGGCACACCCTAACTGCAGGCTGCCAAACAACTGCACCCTCACTCCACACACAAATCAAAGCACCTCCAAGACCCCGACCCAAATCACCCTCAGGTACCACCCCAATGCATGTGATACAATGCCATTCCAATTCCCACTGACCCATCAATAACCCTCGCCCTCCTTTACTCCACCACAGGGTCCGATCCAAACGACGAGCTACAGGACACCCCTACCAGCACACCTGCAAAGAGGGCCAAGACCAACGGCCAGAGACCCTCCACCTCAGCTGCACGCATCAAGACACGGCAGCAGCACAAATCAGGTGGCAGCACAGAGGAGGGAACATCAACAGGCACCCCAGCAGCCAGCATGGCCACAACACCACCACCACAGGTCCCCCCAATGGATGCCACAGAAGGCACTGCCTCTGGTGGCAGCAGCACCATAGGTGACACCCCATTGATGGCAGCATGCTCGGACACAGAAGACGGGGATGTCGAGGTCAGATCCATCCATGACCTGTCCCAATCCCCCTGTCTGTCCCATCCCGTACAACATGAGGATACCACGCAGGTGCAGCCACAAGACGACGACTGGCCATCCCCCACAAGCCCTGTGGCAAGGCAACATGAGGACAACAGCCCCTCTGTGACACCACCGCAAATGGCCATGGCCCAGCAGAGGCAACAGTCCCTCGACAAGTTAATCGTCCAAGAGCAGCAAATGGCCACACTCCTCAAGGGCCATGCCGATGAATGTGGGGGCACCAAGGCAGACATAGAAACATCAACAGAGACACTTAGGGCAGAAATGGAGAGAGGTACAGAGACGCTAAGGGCACAAATTGAGAGTAGCACCGAGAGCCTGAGAGTCCAAATGGAGAGTAGCACCGAGAGCCTGAGGGGGGAACTGCATGCGACGTCCAAAGACGTATGTGCCGAACTTGCCGCAGTGCGCCGTGTGCTCACTGAGCTCTCGCAAACCCTTAGGGACATGCATGGACGTGAGCAGGCAGACACATCATCCGTTGCAAGTTCCGTCCAGGGCAGCCCCCAACGTAGATCAGGAAGGAACCTGCGCTCCACAGGCAGGGGTGCCCCTGATACCCGCAGAGGGGGCATGCAATAGCGACAGCCCACTGACAATGAGCATCTTTGGACACTGGTGTTCGGGGGGGAGGTAGGAGGGTGGAGGGGGTGTGTTGGGCTCACTTGGGTGGCGGGTCGATAGGGTGTTCAACAGGATATCACATATGCCATAAAAAGTGCACGATCAACCAATGAGAAGTGTGGACATTGATCTTTGTGTACTAGGCCATCATAGGCGTACAGTCCATATTGTGCATGTCCCAGACACACGCAGTGCCACGAGTCCCGTGTCCATGTATCAGCCACCAGGCGTGAGTGCTAGAAGCATACATCAATGAGATGCTGACGAATGTCACGGCCCTCCGGTGCCTCGCAGACTCCATGAGGTGCTGCCACATCCCCACCCTCATCATGACCATCATCAGGTGCTTGCAGTTCTGCGTCAGGGGGCATGGGCACATTTCTACGTACGCACATGTTGTGGAGCATGACACATGCCATGACCATCTTTGCAACCTTCTCATGGCGGTACAGGAGTGCCCCGCCAGACCTGCTGAGGCAGCGGAAACGGGTCTTCAGTAGGCCGAATGCCTGTTCTATGACTACACGGGTACGTGAGTGGGCATGGTTGTAGTCCTCCTCATGCTGGTCCCGTGTGTTCCGGACTGGTGTGCGGAGCCATCTCTTCAGTGGATATCCAGCATCACCTGTATGTGGACGAGAAACGTATGATGTGGAATGCCATTGATACGTACGCACACCCCCCCCCCCTTCCTGGCAGGTCATTGACAATTCACATACCCCACATCATCATGCATGTAATGAGACTCACCGAGTAGCCAGGATCTGTTCCCTGCGTGTCGTTCCATGTAGCGTGGTATTGTAGAGTTCCTCAAGACCATAGAATCATGGGTTGATCCAGGGAATCGGGCACAACAATGTGTAATGATCCTGTTGGAGTCACACACCATCTGTACATTCAGGGAATGAAATTGTTTTCGGTTGCGGTACTGGGCCTCCATGGCATGTGGGACGACCAATTCAACATGGGTGCAGTCGATGGCACCAATGCAACCCGGTATGCCGGCAAGTGCATGGAATCCCACTTTTGTGTTGGTAATTTCCTGCTCCGAGCGTGGTAGAGAGATGTAGTCGTCTGCGTGCTTCAGGAGGGCATCGAGCACTTGCAATAGTGTCCGTGAGAACAGTGGCTGAGAAATGCCATGCAACTGTCCGACTGTGTGCTGGTAGGTGCCTGTGGCCAGGAAGTGTAGTACAGACACCACCTTCAGTAGGGGTGGGATGGCGGTTGGGCTATCTATCATGCTGACAAGGTCAGCCTGTGTCATGTCCACAATGGCGGCTATGGTGTCCCGGTCCAGACGGTAGAGGGTGTGGATCTGCTCATCAGTGAGGTTGAACGGATGTGCTCGGAGGCGTTGAATTGCGGGCTGCCTGCGTGGTGGTAGTGGCTGTGCTGGTGGGCCTTGCTGGCCCTGCCTTGGCCTCCTCCTCCTCCTGCGTCTCCTCCGTGCGGCTGGTTGTAGTTGGTGTTCGTCTACTTCTTGGAGTCGGAGCACTTGCAGTGCTATCAGGTCCCCCAGGGCCAACATCGCGAGTCCTGCCGGTAGCATTTCGGTGTGGTTGTGGGAGGAGACTGGCTGTGCAATTTATGTGTTTTCAGGCTGTATGGCCTCCACCTGTGGTGATTGATTCCACCTGTGCAAACTGCTCTCCCCTTTGGCCGAGCACGTCCCGCGCACAACGCTGCAATTCGGGGAATTGTATCTTGCTATTGCAATCATGTATTTGTACCCGATGGCCGTGTAAGATTGGTTGATATGTTCATTCTGCTGTGGTCCCATTGTTTCACATACTATCTGTGCAGTCGCGAACAGACTTGTGAAGGGTCAGTGGAACGTAGTACTCGAGTGACGGTGGGCCCTCATGCATCACTGTACTGAGTTGCAACGACGGGCGGGGCGTCCCATTCGTGGGTGAAGGCAGTTGCCATTTTCACACACAGCCGCACTCGATGGGATAATTAGTGATTTCAAACGGCCACAGATGCCTTTTCGACGTGATGTTGCAAATGAGGAATTCGAAGGGCGGCGCTTTCGGTTTCCAGCTAGCGGCGAGGAGATGCCCACAGGTCTGACTGCAAATGTAACGTTCTATTGTTCTATGTCCTTGAGACAGGGCCCATGGCGAGGGAGCAATGATTGATATGAATAGTTTGGGATGCGCAATAGCTACGTGGGCGATGAGGCCGTCCGTTCCCAAATACATGTTACTTCACAACACTGGAATTACGGGCTGGGGCACTGTGGATTTAGCAGGCTGCATAACGCACAGACTCAATGGATGTTTCTAATGTCATGTGAGTAATTATTCAGGCATTTTGATCCCGGGATGAGGGAATGATGGATGGATGCATGGGCAGGTGATTTGATACAGAGTTTGCCATGTACAGGGCTTCTTGGGATCTATCCGCCTCCCCTACGCTATGTGATGCAGGGCTGCCATAGTGGGACCATCGTCCATCTGGCCTTGTTGAGCCCTCCCTGTCTCGAGGCGCCCTCAGACACTCGTTTGTGATGGTGTTTGCACCTCGATATAGATGGTTATGAGTCGCAAGTGGTTTTGGGGTGGTGATGTTCCTTTGGAGTGGGCTAGCATGCATATGGCTGTGGATTTCGTGTGATCATTGAAGTGAGTTGTTGGTATGTAGTTCTGATGGCCATTCTGTTCTTTTTCTTTTCTTTTGGTTGACAGGTATCTCCTCCCCTTTTGCCACTGCCATCTGTATGCCACTCCTGCAGATGGATTTTACTCCCGACACCTGCTGCTTCGTGTTAATCAGTGGAGCAGCATTACGATCTTATGGGACGATCGCCAATGGGCCACATGCCCTTACGCAGTACTGGTGGCTCGGAGCAACATTTCGGCCTTTCAGCTGGACTAGTGCCTCCCCATTGGGACGGCCCTGCGGTTCTGTGCGCTTCCATGTTGCCTTTTCGTACGTGAATGTGGCTCTGTGTACCATGGGGGAACAGGGCGACACACAGGTAGTGGCTGGTCATTTCTTGCGGAAGCAGCCCACAATGGTGATTGGTGTTTTGGATTTCATGGCCTGATGGCTGTATGTGCTTGGTGATTTTGATGTGCATAAATTTCTATTCTGATTTGGCCCGTGTAGCGTTTTTCTTTGCAAGTGATGTGGCATATGCCTATTTGGGGGGCGATGTATTGTGAGGAGATCTGCATTGGGTTCCAGCTTCGGGGTTTAGTTGCGTGGTACTGTGCTGTGCGCGTTTGACTACGAAGCCCAGTGAGGTCAGGGATGGGGGCTGCCAATATGCCAGTTTGAATGTTGTCATGCTCAGGGGCGGGGGATTGGGTTTTGTGTAACAGATGCCGGTCAGCCAGGTGGACTGGTTGAATGATGTGGTTTTCGGAATATTGCTGGTCACAGGTGCCTGTGTTTGCGTGCGTTTCTTGGTGGGGGACTGTGGTCATGTCCATTGGGATGGCTTCTGTATTCGTGCCATCTGTGCCCTGCAGCTCCCATTGGCCCCTGTTGTGTTTCTTTTGTTCGTTGGCATGCATGGGTGACTTGTACATTTCAATGGTTGCATTGTGGCTTCATTGCACCTACGGGGAGTTGTACTTTGTGGGCAGGGAGCGGTGTACAGGCACTCAGTGGGGCCGTTTACGGTTGATTCGCGATGCCGTACTTCTCGCCATGGCGGAATGGTACATTCCGCCATGCCTGATGGCGTTAGGTACATGTCCGCTAGGGTCGGAATTGGCGTACCGTTGCACCATGGTGGTGTTTGCGGTTTGGCATGGCGCGCGCGCGCGTGCTTGGTGCAGTTAGCGTTGGCGTTCACTACGGTGTCGCTAATGGCTTCGTACTTTGCGGTGACGGGTCATAGTCGCACCGAGCGCTATTCGATGGCGGTATTGCATTTCCGCCATCGTTTTTCGATTTCCGCCAGGGTCGTAATGAGGGCCACTGTCTGAAAAGTCTGCGTTGATGTTAGATGTTCAAGGACGTCGAAAAACACAAAAACAGTGGGAAAAGTAGCAAAAAGTGTTAGATAAATTGTGTTAGATAAGCTTATGGTGATGACAGTGTACGTTTGGCTAAACTGCCCACTAACATCATTGAAATAGGTGGAGCTGATTTTGAACGTTTAGTGATGTTAGCAATATGGGTGGGCTAACATAATCAGTGCTGTGAGGGCTTTTAAAGTTACGGTGAGGGAATCTTATTGAGTCTATCTGGTTTATTTAGAAATGGAAAGGAGATGGAGAAAATTTTATTTGTGCTGTTTTTTAACTGTAAAACGTGGAACTTTTTTTGTTGTTTTTTGATTATTTATTTTTTTGCAGGAGAGGTTAGAAAGTAAGGTGGGGAGGAAAATGAGAGAAGAGGCACCGACCACAAATGTGGAGTGGCAGGTGGACAGGGGAAGAAGTTGCGCATGTGTAAAATCTAAAGTAAGGGGCATTGTTTCTCATGCTCCTAGATTACAGCTTCAAAATCACACCCAAATTGCTCCCCCCTGCAGAGTGGTGTGTTGCAGCATATAGAGAGGACTGTTGTTTTTGAAAGATAATGGATCAACAGCTTCTTTTATTGCTTGCAAGGTAGCTTGTGGGATTTTGTGTCCAACAGAAGTAGGCTGTATGGTTACAGTGCTGGTTGAAAAAGATGAGAGGGAGGAAGACAGTCTACTACTTACTAAGAAAGGAACAGCCTTTCTGAGAGCATTGCTGTGTTTGGATCTGGTGTGGGGGAGCATGGAGGTGGTTGCGTAGGAGTACTGTCCAGGTAGTCCGCAACTGAGTTGCACTCAGTGCATTTCACTTTGGTAGCTTTAGCCTTTGGTACGTTCCAACAGTGGTAAACAACTGCCATACCCATGATTCTCTCTTGGTGCTAGAGATAAGCACTCATATTCTTGGTCCTCTTCATTGTCTTTGGAAGTACTGTGCTTATTTGTTGTGTAGGTCCTCCGGATGGTAGTGGCTCTTGGGGAGGAGAGGTGGCAATAGCTGATGCCATTTTTAAGATAAATGGCAGTTTCGCTCAAGCATGTCATTTGTACTAGTTTGTTAATGGATAATGGGTAAGACTAGGTGTAGCAGCTGTGCAAGGGGAACATTTTGAGCTTGAAAGTTCTTAAATGAGTAGAAAATGCAGTTCCAAACTGTCCGCAAAGCTCAGACCCAATCGCAAAGTGCAGACATCTTCGCGGACAAGTCATCATGCCGCGCACGAGCGCGTGGTCACCTGACAATGTCTGAAAAGTCTGCGATGACGTTAGATGTTCGAGGACTTCGACAAACACAAAAACAGTGGAAAAAGTTACAAAAATTGTATAGAAGTTTTAAAAATGATGCTAGAAGGTAGGAAATGTTAGGTTAAGTATGTTATTAGTAAGTTGTGGGAAATTAGCATGCACTGGAAAAACCCTATGAAATTCATTGACAAAACTTTGTTAAAGGGACATTATGGCTAAGTTTCACAAATAAAAACCTATGAAATTCAATGAAAATACTTTGTTAAACGGATGTTATGGTTGCAAGTAAAACCAAAAAACCTATGAAATTCGCCAGTAATGGTAAGCTAAGCAATCATAACTCACGCCACCACTGTGCACTGCTAAGACAAATACACAAGACATCAAAGATGATACCACAAATGTCATTGATGACATGACTGATGACATCACATATCTGGACCACTTGTTTTTCTTCACTGACATATCTAGGCCAGGAGGTTTTGTTCACTGACATTCACAATATTACAATTCAAAAGGTGCTATATATCTAGACGTTAACCTTTTCATATGTTCTTAAAGTACTTTCCTTAGTATTTGGTCTCAGATTATGGTGCACATACATGTGGCAATAAGCAGGCCTCAAACACACAATTTTTTTGTATACATGAAGATAAACTTTAAGGTTATCAACATTTTCTGGTGATGCTGTTCTTTCTTCCTTACTTTAGTTTCCCTTTAACAAAGTTGTTTCAGTGAATATATATATATATATTCAAGGAAACAGTTTAGTGTCAGGGACATTAAGGTAAGTGCTCAATGCACCAAATCCCTTAAATTCAGCTAAAGCCACCTTAACTGGCCTTTGGTCATGGCTGGTGGGCACGGCCACTCTATGTTTTAAAACACTTGCAACCCATCGTTCAAAGACGTTCATCAATAACAAACTGATTTTGTCCTGGTCTGACAGTGGTATTGTTATCCATAAAAGATTACAAGCTTTGAGTACTCAAAATGTTTTTAGGTACTGTGCATCAATATTAAATGATTTGCCATGGAGGATACACTTTGGCGAAGCAGCGTCCTCCAAGCCCCTTGTTTTATGGCCAGTGTCTTGGTGACTGTTGGTATACATGGCAAAACCCCAACTAACCACATTTAAGCAGCACAGAATCATGAAAAAAATGACCGGCTGCAAGAATAACATATGCCCAGGTACTTTCTGCACCCTATATATGCACAGTAAGTGAACATATATTTTAAAGTGAAATATACAAATGTAGTTCAATTGACCTTCTCCTTAGAAGAAAGCGTGCAAGATAAAATAGCAATGGACTTTTAAAAAAAAGTAATGAACACCAGGGCGGGCCAGGAGCGGTGGCTTGGTCCTGAAAGTGTGCTTTTGTAAATTTGGTATAAATCCATCCAGTAGTTTATTTTAAAACAAGCTAAATGTAGTTTAAAAACAATTTGTGATAGCTGTGTTAGGTCTGCTCACTCTCACTTCCCTATTCGTTCTGCGATTGGTCCAGTGGCTGACATGAGGTCTGTGAATATTGGACATGCCTGATGACTGGTCAATACAAAACATGAGGTGCATTAGATTTTTGGAAGCACCCGCCATGTTGTATCCGTGGACAGTCGCAGCTGACCGCACAATTTGCAGTGGGGAAAAACGTTTGGAAAACACTATTCGGGTTATTTGGTGGTGGAAAGAGGCGCTGGGAAGCGTGGGGGAGTGGAAAGAAGATGATATGTGGCTATTTCTGTCAGTTGAAAAAGGCTGGGCAGGCGCTGTAGCTGGTCACAGGGTAGTTTGCGGACATCTTGGGAAACACATTTGGGGTTATTTGATGGCTGTTTTTGTAAGTGAAAAAAGGGTTTGCAAATGTCGCCGGGGACAGCGGTCAATTTTGGTATCCATGGAAATTATTTTGATTGCAGGGGTTTGGGGGTGAGTTTTATTTGTTGACCGTGTATGATACGTACTTGTTATACAGTTAATTGTGTTGTGGTTAGTGGCTGGATTCTGGTGGGCATGTGCACTGGGCAAAATAACCTCAGTAGTAATATGTGTATTGTATTTATAGGTAATGAAGTAGGAGTATGGCTAGAATCACCATAGTAGGAATATGTGAAAAGTAATTGTACCTAATGTAGTGGCAGTACAAAGTGTTTGTAATATGGAGGAATAATGTAATTGAATTGTATACAGTACTATTTGCACTTACGTAGAACTGACCACCCCGGTGTCACCTACTGGAGGTTCCTTATTGCACTCTCCACTTCCATCCCCCTGCCACTTTTCCTCCTGTGTCCAGTTGCACTTGCGTGATATGAAGGACACTCGGCCTACAAAGATTATTTATTCTGTTTCGTTTTGTTGTTCCATTCTTTGTCAAGTTGCAATTAGAAACACCTGGGTTAAGAGGTGTGTTACAAATGACTCATATTACATCATTGTTGTTTTGTTCCATGGCCGCAACTCCTTTTTTTGGTCTTGTGCCGAAACGCACATTTTTTGGGGGGTTTTAGGTGCTTCACAAATAACCAAGAAATACATGAATAAACTAAATGATGTTTGGACAAGCTGGAAAGTAGATACTATGAAAAGTGGCTGTAGATTGCAAGAGACAAAGAGTTTATGTGCCGCAGTGTTAGCCAACATTGAAGTGACGGGCAAAGGAATTTATATTGCCAATGTGCATTATGAACATGTGTGTGTGGTTTTTGCACATTTACATCTTACTGCACAGCGCAATGAGGGGTGTGTGCATGAATGCAGAAATTAATATGATTGCGGGAATAGATGTAGACAGAAGCTCCCCACCCTTTTTTAATCTTGTGCCAATGTACACATTTTTTGGGGGTGATTTTAGGGGGTTCACAAATAACCAAGAAATAAAATAAATTATGTAAATGCAGTTGGACACGCTGGAAAGTAGATACTATGATAAATTGCAGCCCTTTCTGACAAACTACTTTTCTTCAAAATATATTCAATCTTGCTACTTCAACTCTCCGGTAGAGAACTGCTTCTCATAGCTTCTATCTTCTCATGGCATGGGGCACATTGCTATTGACATAAAGGAAATGCATACCTGTATGAACGGGGCATGAAGTTCTTTTTTAAAGAAATTGTATATGTATTGGGAACAGGCATGTTAATACCTGTAAATGGAGTTCAATATGGTGATATGTGGTTTACTTGAAATATTTGGTTGTTTTTGTAGCACACTGTTTGCCAGTAATGTTGCTACTTTTTGTGTCATGTGTTTCCAGAAACGAAACTGAGTGGAGCACGCTGTGAACGCTACATGAAGGGTGTCATTGTTATGTGCCTTCCAAACAGCGTACTAAGAATTTGTGGAGTAATTGTGCCCAAAATCCTCACAAAAATTATAAGATTCACTGTATTGAACACAGACATTGGAAAGTAAAGTTTCTATTTCTGGAAAATGTGTTGTTAAATGGTTGATCCTTCGCAACACCGGAACACCAGATTTGCAACACAATCTGTAAGCAAAATTTCAAGTAATAGTTATTGAAGTGTGGAAAGTGTACTGTGTGCCATATGATGAATGCTTTGACCGAAGAATGGTGAATTTGACTTAAAGAGTAGACATTGTAAATGTTACTTGAAACTTTAATGTATAGCCAAACTAAGAATGCATTTTGTTTATTTAATAGTAAACTGATTACTGAAATAAGTGTTTGCATTATCGATTTTCCATAGTTACTTACTCCCACTCTGTGCATGCCATGGGTACAGTCTACCAGTCAACAGCTTTTTTTTACAGTATTTGGACAATTAATTAGCAACAAAGTATATGTGATATCAATAATTTGGAACGATCGGCAGACAGCAATTTGTCCTTTCGCTGTTGCAGTAATAAGAAGTAACATGGGAGCATATAGGTTGTAGAAAAGTGCACATGTGTAAGGGTTGCATTTATTTAAATTTTAAAGCTGTACTTTCTCCTGTGTAATGGACCACCATATGCAAAAGATTATTCGTCGGTTATTGGAAGATCATTTTTGTGAAGAACGCAAAGAGTTGCATTGATGAATCGATGATCAGATTTGGCAGTAGAAAATTACATTTGACAGTTTTGCAAAAAATGGGAACGCTGCGATGTTGGATATCTCTGAACTGTGTTAGAAAAAGTTAACAACTTTTTCAATGACTTCATTGATTGTTTTTATCCTTGTGTGAAAATGAAAAGTAGTGTTATGGTCCTTACTATGAAATAATATGTTTGTATGATTTTTGTAAAAAGGTAAAATAAACACATCCACAATAAACACAGGTTTTGCATTTATTGTGGATCCCTGTGTTTAAGTTCCTTGTTCTGCCTTGCATAACTTTATGACATTGGTGATGCCGACTATGTTTGGCTACGCTGCCCACTAACGTCATTGAAATAGGTGGAGCTCATTGTGAGCGTATAGTGATGTTAGCGTTAGGGTCAGGCAAATGTAATAAGTGCTGCAAGGGCTTTTGAAGTTTGGCCGATAAAATCTTATTGAGAAATGTAAAGTAGACAGATTCTATAAGATAACTTTTTTTAGTTCTATTTTTTAACTGTGAATGGTGGTTCCTGTGCAGATGTGTTACATCAAAGGTAGGGGGCAGTGTTTCTCATGCTCTTTAATTATAGCTTCAAAAGCACTTTGAAATGAAATGAACCTCTGCACCCTGCAAGAGTGTGTCACAGTATATACAAAGCACTGTTGTCATTGAAATATATGGGTCAACAGCCTCTTTCATTGCTTGCAAGGTAGATGGTGTGATTATGTGTCCACAAAAGTAGTATGTGTGCTTCCGGTACTGGTTGAGGTGGAGGAAGAGTGCCTACTATTTGCTATGATGGGAACAGCCTTTCTGAGGGCATTGCAGTGAATGGATTGGGTGTGGCAGTGCATGGATGTGGTCCCGAAGGAGTGCTGTCCAGGTAGTCCGCGACTTCAGTGCATTTCACTTTTGTACCTTTAGCCTTTGGTGCATTCCCAACAGTGGTAAAGAACTGCCACACCTATGATTCTCTCATGGTGCTAGAGGTAGGCATTTTGTCAAACTTATCAACCAATCTCTGGGTAGGTGTGGGGGCGATGAGGATGGGATGGCATATGGCCATAATAAGCCAAAAAACAGGTGTTTTTCATCCCTGAAGTCCACGAACAGTCCAGATGTTCAAGTACAGCCCTGTTATGTTCGCGAACACTTCACATATTCGGGGACATCTATGCCTATTTCTGCATTACATAGTTGGTGAAAAGCAGTTTTTGGATGGCTTATAACTTTGGATGGCTTATAACTTTGGCTCCACTCAATGAAACTGCATGAAATTTTGAATTTTTTTCTAGCCCTGATTCTGAATGGTTTTGGAAAGTGTGGAGCTTTTTTGTCAAGCGGGAACAAAATTAGGGCGTGGCTCCCAAAATATTGTAAATACGTTTAAATGTGGTGCCATTTGACAAATTTGCACAAAGGTTAATACAGCAATTTTGAATCTAGATATACATGTTTTTACAAATGTGGGTAGTATTTTGTCAAGAGGGGGCAAAATTAGAGGGGGGGTCCTCAAATATTGTAAAGGCTTATAAATGTGGTGCTATTTGACAAATCTACGCAAATGTTTGCAAACAGATTTTAGATTTAAATACAAATGTTTTTGTACAGTTTGGTGGGATTACATCATGATTGTATGTACGTACTTTTGAAAAATAAAACATGGGTGGATTTCCAGCAAACTCGTGTAAGGAGCATTGGCAAGGAGCTTAAAGCATGGTTTTGCAAATGTGCCCTTGTTTTTTTTTTTTTTGACATGTGTCATAATGTAGGTAGAAAAAATAGATATACCTTTGGTGACTGAGGTTTGTGGCCATGGGCAGTGGCCAGATTGTTCGGGTCATGGCATAAGGTCATCACCCAGTCAATCTGGCTACTGGCCATGACCACGAGGGACAACAAAGTAGCCATGTCCACCTGGTACCTGCTATGTGGTAAAGTTATTCGAAAGTGGGATGGGTTTGAAAGGGAAAAAAGATGTGCTTGTGGTAATATGGTGATAGGGTTCTCTCTTTGCCTTCTGCAGGCTGCCATGGAAAGCGCCTTCCCTTTGCATGGTGGCCATCTTGGAAAAGGATTTTCCTTCCCGCTTTGGGATCCCGGGGTGCTAAAGGCCTTCATCCCCCATTGCAGTAGCTGTAACGGGAGATAACTGTTTGGAGCCTTCATTATCCACCCTCACTTCACTTGGGCCGATAACTTGGGCTGACAGGCCGTTATACCTGTTCCAGTCCCTGGAACAGGGGATGAATGCCACTTTATTCCCATTAGCATAATAGAGAGGACTGCTGTTTTTGAAAGATAATGGATCAACAGCTTCTTTTATTGCTTGCAAGGTAGCTTGTGGGATTTTGTGTCCAACAGAAGTAAGCTGTATGGTTACAGTGCTGGTTGAAAAAGATGAGAGGGAGGAAGACAGTCTACTACTTACTAAGAAAGGAACAGCCTTTCTGAGAGCATTGCTGTGTTTGGATCTGGTGTGGGGGAGCATGGAGGTGGTTGCGTAGGAGTACTGTCCAGGTAGTCCGCAACTGAGTTGCACTCAGTGCATTTCACTTTGGTAGCTTTAGCCTTTGGTACGTTCCAACAGTGGTAAACTACTGCCATACCCATGATTCTCTCTTGGTGCTAGAGATAAGCACTCATATTCTTGGTCCTCTTCATTGTCTTTGGAAGTACTGTGCTTATTTGTTGTGTAGGTCCTCCGGATGGTAGTGGCTCTTGGGGAGGAGAGGTGGCAATAGCTTATGCCATTTTTAAGATAAATGGCAGTTTCGCTCAAGCATGTCATTTGTACTAGTTTGTTAATGGATAATGGGTAAGACTAGGTGTAGCAGCTGTGCAAGGGGAACATTTTGAGCTTGAAAGTTCTTAAATGAGTAGAAAATGCAGTTCCAAACTGTCCGCAAAGCTCAGACCCAATCGCAAAGTGCAGACATCTTCGCGGACAAGTCATCATGCCGCGCACGAATGCGTGGTCACCTGACAATGTCTGAAAAGTCTGCAATGACGTTAGATGTTCGAGGACTTCGACAAACACAAAAACAGTGGAAAAAGTTGCAAAATTGTATAGAAGTTTTTAAAATGATGCTAGAAGGTTAGGTTAAGTATGTTATTAGTAAGTTGTGGGAAATTAGCATGCACTGGTAAAAACCTATGAAATTCATTGACAAAACTTTGTTAAAGGGACATTATGGCTAAGTTTCACAAATAAAAACCTATGAAATACTTTGTTAAACGGATGTTATGGTTGCAAGTAAAACCAAAAAACCTATGAAATTCGCCAGTAATGGTAAGCTAAGCAATCATAACTCACGCCACCACTGTGCACTGCTAAGACAAATACACAAGACATCAAAGATGATACCACAATGTCATTGATGACATCACTGATGACATGACATATCTGGACCACTTGTTTTTTCTTCACTGACATATCTAGGCCAGGAGGTTTTGTTCACTGACATTCACAATATTACAATTCAAAAGGTGCTATATATCTAGACGTTAACCTTTTCATATGTTCTTAAAGTACTTTCCTTAGTATTTGGTCTCAGTTTATGGTGCACATACATGTGGCAATAAGCAGGCCTCAAACACACATTTTTTTTGTATACATGAAGATAAACTTTAAGGTTATCAACATATTCTGGTGATGCTGTTCTTTCTTCTTACTTTAGTTTCCCTTTAACAAAGTTGTTTCAGTGAATATATATATATATTCAAGGAAACAGTTAAGGGGCCGATTCATGGAACAAACATGCGCCGAAAATCTACGCGCAAGCAGGCGCGTGCGATTCATGGAAGTCCCTGCGCGTGTCTTCCTCGGGATGTGCGCCAAACCCGTGCATGGCGCACACGTCACTGCAACATCCCGAAAGACGTGCGCGACGCGCACAGTGAAAGCGCACAACCTCTGCGCATACACTAGAAAGTGGGCGGAACACGGGGCGTAACGCGCGGAATGGGGAACAACTCGCGAAAACAAGGGCGTAACTGGGGATGTACTGCAGGGAAGCAGACGGAACGCCCACACGCACCCGAACCACACGTATTCATGGAATCGAATAGGGCAAAGTCACGCACAGCGAAAGACACGCACAAGCCCAAACACGTCCGCCACACGAAGGCAGGCGGTAGCGTCCCTGCGCATTACAAAAGTGGCAACATACAGCAATAGTGCCTGTGCGAGCGGGGCACGTGTATTTCGGGGTTGCGCGGGAAGTTACACACGCGATTGAGCGGGGTACGTGTATTTCAGGGGTTCGCGTGAACTTTCTCACGCGATCGGGCCTGGGGGAGCGTGCTACGTGCATTTCAGGGGTTCGCGTGAACTTTCTCACGCGATCGGGCCTGGGGGAGCGGGCTACGTGCATTTCAGGGGTTCGCGTGAAGTTTCTCACGCGATCGGGCCTGGGGGAGCGGGCTACGTGCATTTCAGGGGTTCGCGTGAAGTTTCTCACGCGATCGGGCCTGGGGGAGCGGGCTACGTGTATTTCAGGGGTTCGCGTGAAGTTTCTCACGCGATCGGGCCTGGGGGAGCGGGCTACGTGTATTTCAGGGGTTCGCGTGAACTCTCTCACGCGATCGGGCCTGGGGGAGCGTGCTACGTGCATTTCAGGGGTTCACGTGAACTTTCTCACGCGATCGGGCCTGGGGGAGCGTGCTACGTGTATTTCAGGGGTTCGCGTGAAGTTTCTCACGCGATCGGGCCTGGGGGAGCGTGCTACGTGTATTTCAGGGGTTCGCGTGAAGTTTCTCACGCGATCGGGCCTGGGGGAGCGTGCTACGTTCATTTCAGGGGTTCGCGTGAAGTTCCTCACGCGATCGGGCCTGGGGGAGCGGGGTACCACTCACCGTCTGCCTTGCGTGTAGTAGAACGCGTAGCCAACACCCGCTGTGAAGTAATAGCGTGTGAACCCCAACGGATGGAAAACACACGCACCGCACGAAAAGCACGTACAGAACATAAAGGCACGCAGGATCTCCAAGCCCTGCCAGGCAACGCCCGTGCGCAAAACGTCACAGACGCGCTTACGCTGTAAGGGCCTTTGGTCCAATGAAATCGCGTACGCGTGCTGACGCGCTTACGCGCTAAGGGCCTTTCCTCGAATTACACGCTGACGTGCAGATATTTCACGTGCCAAATCACTCCGTATCAAGCTGGCCACGCGAAAACACACGGAAGACCACGCTCCTGCCCAGAAGGCCGAATCACTGCCCCCAGTGCCCCGAGCAGCCTCCCACATGCCATCTGCTGCTGCCTGCCTGCCTGCCTGCCTGCCTGCTGCCACCGTGCCCTGCCATTTGGTGCCTGCACATCAGCCATCTGCAGGGGTCCATTTGCTGTGTCCACCCCTGCTGGTACAGAAGACTCCCGACTCGAATAACATCGCTCCACAGCCCAGCCCCAGGACCCAGTTGCCCACCCACTCCTGCCCCTGGGGTTGCCATGTCGGGCACATCCACATCTGACCCCAGTGGCAACCCCCGGCCAGAGGGGCAGGGGGGCACCAGCTTCACTGCCACCGAAGTTGGTGTCCTGGTGTAGCAAGTCCTGGGGCAGTATGATGCCCTCTTCGGATCGTCCCGCACCAACAGGGAAGGACGGGATAGGATCTGGGCCGACTGTGTGGTTGCCATCAACGCGGAGGGGGTGGCAACCCGCACAATCCAGAAGGTCAAGAAGCGCTGGGAGGACTTGAGGTCCAGGACCCTCATGAAGGCCCGGCGCCTCGTGGAGGGGGGCCGGGGCCGCATGAGTTCCATCCAGTTGAGGGTCCTGGAACGCGCACACCCAGCGCTCCACGCCCAGGTCCTTGAGAGGGAGACCCGTCTGGAGTTGAGCGGTAAGTGGCCAAGCATTGCTGTGTGAGACAGGGCATGTTGCAGTGTGCTGGTTGTCTGATACTTGCCTGCATGTGTGACATAGGCCATGTATGCATGTATGTGTGCAGGGACATCATGGGAATGCATGTGCGACCTGTAATGTGTGAACCGCACGGTTGTTGCATGTGTTTGAATGCGACATGGGGAGCCCTGTGCAGATTGCACACATGAGAGCATGGCAGTCTCTGTTCCTGGACATGGGTGGGGGCGAGGGATGGTTGCTGATGCCAGATACATATGTGGTATCCATGTCTGTGTGCCTGACCTGCGTGTCTGTGACTTGTGAGTGCCATGGATGCATGACACATGTCTGTGGCAATGTACAGATTCACTGATGCAGCCTAGTCATCCCTGTATGCACTGTGATTGGGGTGTACGGGGCCAGATGGATGTGACTGAGGTGAAGTGTGTGCATGTGATAGGCATGACCCATGATGCATGTGAGTCCCATTACATTGTATGATTCGAGAGTCCATTGGACATGCATTGAAATGTCCATGGCACGCACCATGACTGTCACTGTGTGTGTTTTGCCTGGACTGACACATGTGTTGTGGTGTGACATGATGGAAGTGTACTTTGACAGTGGCACTCATCTGCTATTGCTTCCTGTCTAGGGGACCATTGTACAGTACCCTGATGCTTGTGTTCTATGTCTCCCTCTACGCAGCGGCTAGTGAAGGAGAGGGCGGAGACGGCGCTGTGGAGCAAGGCGGCGGGGATGCCCCCACGGCTGCAGCGGAAGGGGTGGGTGAGCCCCCACAGGGGCCTGCTACGGCGGTAGACGGTGAGGAGCCATCCAGGTTGGTGGTTTCCACAGAGGAGGAGGAGGCCGCCACTGAGGCGCACATGGGGCCTGGTGGGGGCATCCCTGCTGGTGCAAGTGGTGCAGTCCAGGGGCAGGGGCAGGAGACAGCACAGCTCTCCGTGGAGGGGCCTGTGCATGTCGCTGTCCCTGAACCTGTGGGTGCACCACCTTGCACCAGCAGGGATGCCCCATCCCAGGCCCGTCCGCAGGTAGAGGGGATGTCCATGTCATCTGACTCCCCTCCACCTGTGGACGAGGGGACCCCTGGCCGTGTGGAGAAGGTCCTGATTGGGGTCGCGATGCGCACGGCTGTGATTCGTGATGCCGTGCATGCTTCCCAGGAGGAGCACGCACGTCATCACGAAGAGCACCGTGCCGACGTGGCCCAATTGGGATCGGCCATGTTCGGGGGTTTCCTGCATGTGTCGGCCAATCTGGCGGCCCTCTCCTCCTCTGTGGAGACTATACGCCAGTCATTCTCCTTGCCGTCTTCCGGCCCAGATGCCACCAGGGCCCCCTGTGGACCTGCCCTGACCAATGCAGCCAGCTCGGTGGGGATCCCATCCCTGCCACAGTCGGGAGTCAGAGGTCCAGCAGGGGTGGACAACACAGCAACTGGACCCCAGCAGATGGAGGATGTGACGGCATCATCGGGCAGGGCACGTGCACAACGGCGTCGGTGGTTTCCATCATCCTGGATGCCGTTGTGCTGGCAGAGGCAGTGGCGTCGGAGGCAGCAGCAGGCTCGACGTGGGAGGCATCATGGCTCGGGGCCATCAAGATCAGAGGGGCAGGCATCGGCCGGAGGGCAGGAGAACCCTGGGATGGTAGTGTCTTCCGTGTGGGAGCAGTTGGTCCAGCGGATAGGTGCGGAGCAGCAGCGGGCGGAAGAGGAGCGGCTCACCATGGTCAGGGCGGAGTTCTCCATGCGTCGGGCGTTGAGGCGGGCCGAGTGCCTCGAGGAAGCTCGCAGGGAGTTTGAGGTGAACATGGGGTTATCCCTGCGAGACCTCGGGGCCAGGACAGAGTCCCGCCTCCAGGACATCGACATGGAGTTCGATGATGCCCTGGCTGGCAACATCAAAGAGTGAGCCGCAGGACTTGCCCGCTGCCATTGTATATAGTTATATAGTTAGTGGTAGGTTTCCTTTAAATTATTATTTTTTTTATTTGGTTGCGATTGGACAATGCGCCACTTTTTTGTATATAGTTCAGTTTTTAGTTAGTTGACATAGTTAGGTTTCATTTGGTTGGGCTCATGGACCCGGGATTGTCTTGTATATAGTTGTTCTATGGATTTTTTGATTTTTTGAATGTTCTTCATGGACATTCATCTTCTTTTTGTTGTTTTGCTTTGTGGTTTTTCTAATTTCATTTCCATTCTAGTTGATTTTCAATACATTTTTATTTTCATCCTTCAATGGGTCGTATCATCTCATTACTTTCATATATGTCATGTTGGGTGTTTTAACATTCACTTGAAGCCATTGTGTGTGACAGACATATGTTCATTTGCATTATTTACATTGGGTGTGTAAAATGTAATTGCCTATGATATGTGGGTGGATGTGATAGTTGGTTGGGCCTTTTGGCAGGGGAGGATGGCCATTACGGACATGATTGGGGATTGTGGGGACCCAGGTGCAGGGGGGCAATGATGGGACATGGGTGAGGGCCTGGTGGAGGGTGCCCCGCAATGCTGGGGGGTGGGGGTGGTGGGGGACATGAGTTGGACATGGGTGGGGGCCTGCTGGCAGGTGCCCCACAGTGCTGGGGGGTGGGGGTGGTGGGGGACATGAGTTGGACATGGGTGGGGGCCTGCTGGCAGGTGCCCCACAGTGCTGGGGGGTGGGGGTGGCGGGGGACATGAGTTGGACATGGGTGGGGGCCTGCTGGCAGGTGCCCCACAGTGCTGGGGGGTGGGGGTGGTGGGGGACATGAGTTGGACATGGGTGGGGGCCTGCTGGCAGGTGCCCCACAGTGCTCGGGGGTGGGGGTGGTGGGGGACATGAGTTGGTGTTCATTAGTTCAAGGAGACATGTGCCTTTGCTGGGGGGCATGCCCATGTTGGGTGGGCTGCCTGTGGGACATGACCAGGGATGCAGGATAGTCCCCTGTGGTGTGGGCTGCCTGCAGGGGCCGTGGAGGGTGTACAGGGAACACCTGGGAGGACCCACACAGTCAAATCACATGTAGGACTCCCCGGCACCCCTGAAATACACGTACCCTGCTGAAATTGCGTGTAAAACTTCCCGCGCACCCCTGAAATACACGTACCCTGCTGAAATCGCGTGTAAAACTTCCCGCGCACCCCTGAAATACACGTACCCTGCTGAAATTGCGTGTAAAACTTCCCGCGCACCCCTGAAATACACGTACCCTGCTGAAATCGCGTGTAAAACTTCCCGCGCACCCCTGAAATACACGTACCCTGCTGAAATCGAGTGTAAAACTTCCTGCGCACCCCTGAAATACACGTACCCTGCTGAAATCGCGTGTAAAACTTCCAGCGCATCCCTGAAATACACGTACCCTGCTGATATTGCGTGTGGAACTTCCCGCGCACACCTGAAATACGCGTACCCTGCTCGCACGGGGCCAATCGCGTGAGGTACTTCCCGCGCACCCCAGTGATACACGTAGCCCGCTTGCTGTGCTGGTACAGGGTTAGCGCAGCCCTTTGCGCTGGATTGGGTATGTTGATGGCTTTTCCCTGCGCGGGAGGCGTTCTTGGGGGCGTAACTGGTGCTGCTGCAGGGTCGCTGCGCCACTGTGCGCCACGGCTGGTTTTGGTGGCTGGAATCCATGAATACGCTGTGCGCGGAAATGGATTTCAGCGCACGCGGCTGGCGCAGGGATTCGCACGCGCACACTGTGCGCCAGCCGCGTGCGCCACTTGTGCGCTGAATTCTATGAATTACCCCCTATGTGTCAGGGACATTAAGGTAAGTGCTCAATGCACCAAATCCCTTAAATTCAGCTAAAGCCACCTTAACTGGCCTTTGGTCATGGCTGGTGGGCACGGCCACTCTATGTTTTAAAACACTTGCAACCCATCGTTCAAAGACGTTCATCAATAACAAACTGATTTTGTCCTGGTCTGACAGTGGTATTGTTATCTATAAAAGATTACAAGCTTTGAGTACTCACAATGTTTTTAGGTACTGTGCATCAATATTAAATGATTTGCCATGGACCATACACTTTGGCGAAGCAGCATCCTCCAAGCCCCTTGTTTTATGGCCAGTGTCTTGGTGACTGTTGTTATACATTGCAAAACCCCAACTAACCACATTTAAGCAGCACGGAATCATTAACAAAAATGACCGGCTGCAAGAATAACATATGCCCAGGTACTTTCTGCACCCTATATATGCACAGTAAGTGAACATATATTTTAAAGTGAAATATACAAATGTAGTTCAATTGACCTTCTCCTTAGAAGAAAGCATGCAAGATAAAATAGCAATGGACTTTTAAAAAAAAGTCATGAACACCAGGGCGGGCCAGGAGTGGTGGCTTGGTCCTGAAAGTGTGCTTTTGTAAATTTGGTATAAATCCATCCAGTAGTTTATTTTAAAACAAGCTAAATGTAGTTTAAAAACAATTTGTGATAGCTGTGTTAGGTCTGCTCACTCTCACTTCCCTATTCGTTCTGCGATTGGTCCAGTGGCTGACATGAGGTCTGTGAATATTGGACATGCCTGATGACTGGTCAATACAAAACATGAGGTGCATTAGATTTTTGGAAGCGCCCGCCATGTTGTATCCGTGGACAGTCGCAGCTGACAGCACAATTTGCAGTGGGGAAAAACGTTTGGAAAACACTATTCGGGTTATTTGGTGGTGGAAAGAGGCGCTGGGAAGCGTGGGGGAATGGAAAGAAGATGATATGTGGCTATTTCTGTCAGTTGAAAAAGGCTGGGCAGGCGCTGTAGCTGGTCACAGGGTAGTTTGCGGGCAGCGTTATGAACGACATCTTGGGAAACACATTTGGGGTTATTTCATGGCTGTTTTTGTAAGTAAAAAAGGGTTTGCAAATTTCGCCGGGGACCGCGGTCAATTTTGGTATCCATGGACATTATTTTGATTGCAGGGGTTTGGGGGTGAGTTTTATTTGTTGACCGTGTATGATACGTACTTGTTATACAGTTAATTGTGTTGTGGTTAGTGGCTGGATTCTGGTGGGCATGTGCACTGGGCAAAATAACCTCAGTAGTAATATGTGTATTGTATTTATAGGTAATGAAGTAGGAGTATGGCTAGAATCACCATAGTAGGAATATGTGAAAAGTAATTGTACCTAATGTAGTGGCAGTACAAAGTGTTTGTAATATGGAGGAATAATGTAATTGAATTGTATACAGTACTATTTGCACTTACGTAGAACTGACCACCCCGGTGTCACCTACTGGAGGTTCCTTATTGCACTCTCCACTTCCATCCCCCTGCCACTTTTCCTCCTGTGTCCAGTTGCACTTGCGTGATATGAAGGACACTCGGCCTACAAAGATTATTTATTCTGTTTCGTTTTGTTGTTCCATTCTTTGTCAAGTTGCAATTAGAAACACCTGGGTTAAGAGGTGTGTTACAAATGACTCATATTACATCATTGTTGTTTTGTTCCATGGCCGCAACTCCTTTTTTTGGTCTTGTGCCGAAACGCACATTTTTTGGGGGGTTTTAGGTGCTTCACAAATAACCAAGAAATACATGAATAAACTAAATGATGTTTGGACAAGCTGGAAAGTAGATACTATGAAAAGTGGCTGTAGATTGCAAGAGACAAAGAGTTTAAGTGGCACAGTGTTAGCCAACATTGAAGTGACGGGCAAAGGAATTTGTATTGCCAATGTGCATTATGAACATGTGTGTGTGGTTTTTGCACATTTACATCTTACTGCACAGCGCAATGAGGGGCGTGTGCATGAATACAGAAATTAATATGATTGCGGGAATAGATGTAGACAGAAGCTCCCCACCCTTTTTTAATCTTGTGCCAATGTACACATTTTTTTGGGGGTGATTTTAGGGGCTTCACAAATAACCAAGAAATAAAATAAATTATGTAAATGCAGTTGGACACGCTGGAAAGTAGATACTATGATAAGTTGCAGCCCTTTCTGACAAACTACTTTTCTTCAAAATATAGTCAATCTTGCTACTTCAACTCTCCGGTAGAGAACTGCTTCTCATAGCTTCTAACTTCTCATGGCATGGGGCACATTGCTATTGACATAAAGGAAATGCATACCTGTATGAACGGGGCATGAAGTTCTTTTTTAAAGAAATTGTAAATGTATTGGGAACAGGCATGTTAATACCTGTAAATGGAGTTCAATATGGTGATATGTGGTTTACTTGAAATATTTGGTTGTTTTTGTAGCACAGTGTTTGCCAGTAATGTTGCTACTTTTTGTGTCGTGTGTTTCCAGAAACGAAACTGAGTGGAGCACGCTGTGAACGCTACATGAAGGGTGTCATTGTTATGTGCCTTCAAAACAGCGTACTAAGAATTTGTGGAGTAATTGTGCCCAAAATCCTCACAAAAATTATAAGATTCACTGTATTGAACACAGACATTGGAAAGTAAAGTTTCTATTCCTGGAAAATGTGTTGTTAAGTGGTCGATCCTTCGCAACACCGGAACAACAGATTTGCAACACAATCAAAATTTCAAGTAATAGTTATTGAATTGTGGAAAGTGTACTGTGTGCCATATGATGACTGCTTTGACCGAAGAATGGTGAATTTGACTTGAAGAGTAGACATTGTAAATGTTACTTGAAACTTTAATGTATAGCCAAACTAAGAATGCATTTTGTTTATTTAATAGTAAACTGATTACTGAAATAAGTGTTTGCATTATCGATTTTCCATAGATACTTACTCCCACTCTGTGCATGCCATGGGTACAGTCTACCAGTCGACAGCTTTTTTTTACAGTATTTGGACAATTAATTAGCAACAAAGTATATGTGATATCAATAATTTGGAACGATCGGCAGACAGCAATTTGTCCTTTCGCTGTTGCAGTAATAAGAAGTAACATGGGAGCATATAGGTTGTAGAAAAGTGCACATGTGTAAGGGTTGCATTTATTTAAATTTTAAAGCTGTACTTTCTCCTGTGTAATGGACCACCATATGCAAAAGATTATTCGTCGGTTATGGAAGATCATTTTTGTGAAGAACGCAAAGAGTTGCATTGATGAATCGATGATCAGATTTGGCAGTAGAAAATTACATTTGACAGTTTTGCAAAAAATGGGAACGCTGCGATGTTGGATATCTCTGAACTGTGTTAGAAAAAGTTAACAACTTTTTCAATGACTTCATTGATTGTTTTTATCCTTGTGCGAAAATGAAAAGTATTGTTATGGTCCTTACTATGAAATAACATGTTTGTATGATTTTTGTAAAAAGGTAAAATAAACACATCCACAATAAACACAGGTTTTGCATTTATTGTGGATCCCTGTGTTTAAGTTCCTTGTTCTGCCTTGCATAACTTTATGACATTGGTGATGCCGACTATGTTTGGCTACGCTGCCCACTAACGTCATTGAAATAAGTGGAGCTCATTGTGAGCGTATAGTGATGTTAGCGTTAGGGTCAGGCAAATGTAATAAGTGCTGCAAGGGCTTTTGAAGTTTGGCTGATAAAATCTTATTGAGAAATGTAAAGTAGACAGATTCTATAAGATAACTTTTTTTAGTTCTGTTTTTTAACTGTGAATGGTGGTTCCTGTGCAGATGTGTTACATCAAAGGTAGGGGGCAGTGTTTCGCATGCTCTTTAATTATAGCTTCAAAAGCACTTTGAAATGAAATGAACCTCTGCACCCTGCAAGAGTGTGTCACAGTATATACAGAGCACGGTTGTCATTGAAATATATGGATCAACAGCCTCTTTCATTGCTTGCAAGGTAGATGGTGTGATTATGTGTCCACAAAAGTAGTATGTGTGCTTCCGGTACTGGTTGAGGTGGAGGAAGAGTGCCTACTATTTGCTATGAAGCGAACAGCCTTTCTGAGGGCATTGCAGTGAATGGATTGGGTGTGGCAGTGCATGGATGTGGTCCCGAAGGAGTGCTGTCCAGGTAGTCTGCGACTTCAGTGCATTTCAATTTTGTACCTTTAGCCTTTGGTACATTACCAACAGTGGTAAAGAACTGCCACACCTATGATTCTCTCATGGTGCTAGAGGTAGGCATTTTGTCAAACTTATCGACCAATCTCTGGGTAGGTGTGGGGGCGATGAGGATGGGATGGCATATGGCCGTAATAAGCCAAAAAACAGGTGTTTTTCATCCCTGAAGTCCACGAACAGTCCGGATGTTCAAGTACAGCCCTGTCATGTTCGCGAACACTTCACATATTCGGGGACATCTATGCCTATTTCTGCATTACATAGTTGGTGAAAAGCAGTTTTTGGATGGCTTATAACTTTGGATGGCTTATAACTTTGGCTCCACTCAATGAAACTGCATGAAATTTTGAATTTTTTTCTAACCCTGATTCTGAATGGTTTTGGAAAGTGTGGAGCTTTTTTGTCAAGCGGGAACAAAATTAGGGCGTGGCTCCCAAAATATTGTAAATACGTTTAAATGTGGTGCCATTTGACAAATTTGCACAAAGGTTAATACAGCGATTTTGAATCTAGATATACATGTTTTTACAAATGTGGGTAGTATTTTGTCCAGAGGGGGCAAAATTAGAGGGGGGGTCCTCAAATATTGTAAAGGCTAATAAATGTGGTGCTATTTGACAAATCTACGCAAATGTTTGCAAACAGATTTTAGATTTAAATATAAATGTTTTTGTACAGTTTGGTGGGATTTTGTCAAGAGGGGCTAAATTAGACAGGGGTCTGTGGTTGTTAAGTTACATCATGATTGTATGTACATACTTTTGAAAAATAAAACATGGGTGGATTTCCAGCAAACTCGTGTAAGGAGCATTGGCAAGGAGCTTAAAGCATGGTTTTGCAAATGTGCCCTTGGTTTTTTTTTGACATGTGTCATAATGTAGGTAGAAAAAATAGATATACCTTTGGTGACTGAGGTTAGTGGCAATGGGCAGTGGCCAGATTGTTCGGGTCATGGCATAAGGTCATCACCCAGTCAATCTGGCTACTGGCCATGACCACGAGGGACAACAAAGTAGCCATGTCCACCTGGTACCTCCTATGTGGTAAAGTTATTCGAAAGTGGGATGGGTTTGAAAGGGAAAAAAGATGTGCTTGTGGTAATATGGTGATAGGGTTCTCTCTTTGCCTTCTGCAGGCTGCCATGGAAAGCGCCTTCCCTTTGCATGGTGGCCATCTTGGAAAAGGATTTTCCTTCCCGCTTTGGGATCCCGGGGTGCTAATGGCCTTCATCCCCCATTGCAGTAGCTGTAACGGGAGATAACTGTTTGGAGCCTTCATTATCCACCCTCACTTCACTTGGGCCGATAACTTGGGCTGACAGGCCGTTATACCTGTTCCAGTCCCTGGAACAGGGGATGAATGCCACTTTATTTCCATTAGCATAACAGAAAATGCTAATGGAAATGTTAGAAAATCTTATTGAGTGTATGTACTTTACTGGGAAATGTAATGTAGATGGAATCTATAAAAAATGTGTTTTACTTTTTTTTTTAACTGTGAAAGATAATTCCTAAAGGAACTTTCCTTTTGTTGTTTTTTTATGTATTTTTTTTTCAGGAGAGGTTAGAATGTAAAATGGGATGGAAATGAGGGAAGAGGCACCAAGCACTAATATGGAGGGGCAGGTGGACAAGGGGAAGTTGCACGTGTTTTACTTCTATTGTAGGGGGCAGTGTTTCTCATGCTCCTTGATTACAGCTTCAAAAGCCCTTTGAAATTGCTTCCCCCTGCAGAGTCATATGTTGCAGTATATAGAGCGGAAAGGTGTCTTCGAAAGATATGGATCAACAGCCTCTTTTATTGCTTGCAAGGTAGCTGGTGGGATTTTGTGTCCCACAGAAGTAGGCTATGTGGTTACAGTATTGGTTGAGGAAGATGAGGTGGAGGAAGACAGTCTACTACTTGCTAAGAAAGAAACAGCCTTTCTGAGAGCAGTGCAGTGGTTGGATTTGGTGTGGAGGTGCATGGAGGTGGTCCTGTAGGAGTACTGTCCAGGTAGTCCATGACTGAGTACAAAGTTGCACTCAGTGCATTTTACTCTTGTAGCTTTAGCCTTTGGTACATTCCCAACAGTGGTAAAGAACTGCCACACACATGATTATCTCTGGGTGCTAGAGGTAGGCACTTCATTTACCTCATCTTCTTGATCCTCTTCATTGTCGTTGGAAGTACTGCAATTTTTTGTTGTGTAAATCCACCAGCTGGTGTTGGTGCTAGCCTTTGGGGAGGATGGATCACAATAGTTGCTGCCATTTTTAAGACAAATAGCAGTTTTGCTGATATTCTTCTGTGTATGTGCTTTGTACTAGATTGTTGATGGATAATGAGTAAGTATAGGTGTAGTAGCTGTGCAATGGTACATTTTCAGCTTAAATGTTCCTAGATCAGTAGAAAATGCAGTTCCAAAATATCCTCAAAGCACAGACCCAATTGCGAAGTGCGGACACGTTCGAGGACATGTCATCATGCCATACGTGAGTGCAAGGTCTGTGATGATATCAGACATTTGCAGATATCGACGGATCCAAAAACAGTGGACAAAGCTGCAAAAAGTGTATAGGATTGTTAAAAATGAGGCTAGAAAGTGGAAAATTGAAGAGTTTTAAGGTGAAACTTTGTAAATTGTACAAACATGTTGCTAAATTGGGGTAGGTATGATACTAATAGGTTGTAGGAAAATAGCATGCACTGGTAAAAACCCATGAAATTCACTGAAAAAACTTTGTTAAAAACTTTGTAAAAAGGGACAATATGGTTACAAGTAAAACCGAAAAACCTCAGAAATTTGCCAGTTATGGTAAGCTAAACAACCACAGTTCACTGCTAAGACTAACACCCAGGACATCAAAGATGACATCACAAATGTCATTGATGACATCCCTGGAATGTCGTGGACCGTCATGGATCTGATTGTGCATTATAGCTGTGGCTACCTGAAACGCGAAACTGCGTCATAGAAATGAATGTTAGTGAATGTTAGAGATCAGAGAAATAGAGGAGGCGATTAGGGGCGTGGAGGGATGGTACAAATATTGAGGGAACTTGGTTAGGGTTTGAAAGTGTGGAAAAATATGTTTTTTCTTGCCAGTTTGCCAAATACCTGTGGCAATAAAACAAGCACCCCATTGGGTGTTGGTATACTTGCGAGTAAACATTGTTTGACAGGGCATGCACAGGCACCTCAACGTATTTTGTTTGTTCATTGTATGTTGTCGTAGATGCGGTTATATATATATATATGGTAGTGGCCATGTAGTTATGGTTAAGTTGCTGTTTCCATAGGAAGAGCACTTTTTGAGTGGCTTATAACTTCGCTCTCCCTGGACGGACCCTCACCAAACTTTGCAAAAAAAGTATTTGAGTCACTCTGAAATTTTTTGCAAAGTTTGATTAGGATTCGACAAGGGGGGGCCAAAGTTATAGGGGGGTCCCAAAACTTTTTTTTTTTCCCATAGACTGAATGGGAAAAATGTTTTACTCGCGCCTACAGCCCAAACCGCTGGACGGATTTCCACCAAATTTGGACCAGGAGCAGCGGCTTGGTCCCGAAAGCGTGCTTTTGCAAATTTGGAGAAAATCCATCCAGTAGTTTTTTTTAAAATGACCAAAAAGTAGGTAAAAAAAATTAGTGACATCTGTGTTCGAATCGCGGACACACTTCCCTGTTCGCTCCGTGGACAGTGTCCTGAATGGCCATGATGTTCGCGGACATGCAACATGTTCGCTGATTGGACGGCGTGGAGCGTGAAGCGCATCAGATTTTTCGGTAGCGCCCACCATCTTGGATTCGCGGACGTCCGCGGACAGCGCGGTGAAACTTTGTTCAAAATGTGTATTTAGTAGAGTGTGTTGGTGTGTAGGAGTGTTTGGGGAGGGTGGGAGTGTATGAGATAGGATGAAAGTTGTGTTTTTTATGTGTTAGACGTTCTTTTTGTTTTCGACTTGTTTGCGGACATCATGGGTGTTCTGAAATGTTCTAAATAAACTGACTGGGGGGTGTTCTAAGGACTCAATATGTGTCCGTTTTGTTCGCAAGCAAAGTGAAACTGTTCTAAGAAAACTCGCTGTGTCCGGGGAGTGTTCGTAGGGGGTGTCCTGAGGACGCTGTCCGTATTGTTCTCTGTTAAGTTGAATGTGTTCTAAGAACACCCGCAGTGTCCTGAAATGTTCGCAAATAAACAAAATGGGGGTGTTCTGAAGACGTTTTTGAGAACACTTGCGGTGTCCTGAAATGTTCATAGGGGGTGTCCTGAGGACGCTGTCCGTATTGTTCTCTGTCAAGTTGAATGTGTCCTAAGAACACTCTCGGTGTCCTGAAATGTTCGCAAATAAACAAAATGGGGGTGTTCTGAAGACGCTTCTAAGAACACTCGCGGTGTCGGGGGAGTGTTCGTAGGGGGTGTCCTGAGGACGCTGTCCGTATTGTTCTCTGTCAAGTTGAATGTGTCCTAAGAACACTCGCAGTGTCCTGAAATGTTCGCAAATAAACAAGATGGTGGTGTTCTGAAGATGCTTCTAAGAACACTCCCGGTGTCCTGGAATGTTCGTAGGGGGAGTCCTGAGTATGCTGTCCGTATTGTTCTCTGTCAAGTTGAATGTGTTCTAAGAACACCTGCGGTGTCCTGAAATGTTCGCAAATAAACAAAATGGGGGTGTTCTGAAGACGCTTCTAAGAACACTTGCGGTGTCCGGGGAGTGTTCGCAGGGGGTGTCCTGAGGACGCTGTCTGTATTGTTCTCTGTCAAGTTGAATGTGTCCTAAGAACACTCGCGGTGTCCTGAAATGTTCGCAAATAAACAAGATGGTGGTGTTCTGAAGACGCTTCTAAGAATACTCGCGGTGTCCGGGGAGTATTCATAGGGGGTGTCCTGAGGACGCTGTCCGTATTGTTCTCTGTCAAGTTGAATGTGTCCTAAGAACACTCGCGGTGTCTTGAAATGTTCGCAAATAAACAAGATGGTGGTGTTCTGAAGAAGCTTCTAAGAACACTCCCGGTGTCCTGGAATGTTCGTAGGGGGTGTCCTGAGGACGCTGTCCGTATTGTTCTCTGTCAAGTTGAATGTGTCCTAAGAACACTCGCGGTGTCCTGAAATGTTCACAAATAAACAAGATGGTGGTGTTCTGAAGACGCTTCTAAGAACACTTGCGGTGTCCGGGGAGTGTTCGTAGGGGGTGTCCTGAAGACGCTGTCCGTATTGTTCTCTGTCAAGTTGAATGTGTTCTAAGAACACCCGCGGTGTCCTGAAATGTTCGCAAATAAACAAAATGGGGGTGTTCTGAAGACGTTTTTGAGAACACTTCCAGTGTCCGGGGAGTGTTCGTAGGGGGTGTGTTGAGGACGCTGTCCGTATTGTTCTCTGTCAAGTTGAATGTGTCCTAAGAACACTCGCGGTGTCCTGAAATGTTTGCAAATAAACAAGATGGTGGTGTTCTGAAGATGCTTCTAAGAACACTCCCGGTGTGCTGGAATGTTCATATGGGGTGTCCTGAGGATGCTGTCCGTATTGTTCTCTGGCAGGTTGAATGTGTTCTAAGAACACCCGCGGTGTCCTGAAATGTTCGCAAATAAACAAAATGGGGGTGTTCTGAAGACGCTTCTAAGAACACTCGCGGTGTCCGGGGAGTGTTCGTAGGGGGTGTCCTGAGGACGCTGTCTGTATTGTTCTCTGTCAAGTTGAATGTGTCCTAAGAACACTCGCGGTGTCCTGAAATGTTCGCAAATAAACAAGATGGTGATGTTCTGAAGAAGTTTTTGAGAACACTTCCAGTGTCCGGGGAGTGTTCGTAGGGGGTGTGTTGAGGACGCTGTCCGTATTGTTCTCTGTCAAGTTGAATGTGTCCTAAGAACACTCGCGGTGTCCTGAAATGTTTGCAAATAAACAAGATGGTGGTGTTCTGAAGATGCTTCTAAGAACACTCCCGGTGTGCTGGAATGTTCATAGGGGGTGTCCTGAGGACGCTGTCCGTATTGTTCTCTGGCAGGTTGAATGTGTTCTAAGAACACCCGCGGTGTCCTGAAATGTTCGCAAATAAACAAAATGGGGGTGTTCTGAAGACGCTTCTAAGAACACTCGCGGTGTCCGGGGAGTGTTCGTAGGGGGTGTCCTGAGGACGCTGTCTGTATTGTTCTCTGTAAAGTTGAATGTGTCCTAAGAACACTCGCGGTGTCCTGAAATGTTCGCAAATAAACAAGATGGTGGTGTTCTGAAGACGCTTCTAAGAACACTTGCGGTGTCCGGGGATTGTTCGTAGGGGGTGCCCTGAGAACGCTGTCCGTATTGTTCTCTGTCAAGTTGAATGTGTCCTAAGAACACTCGCGGTGTCCTGAAATGTTCACAAATAAACAAGATGGTGGTGTTCTGAAGAAGCTTCTATGAACACTCCCGGTGTCCTGGAATGTTCGTAGTGGGTGTCCTGAGGACGCTGTCCGTATTGTTCTCTGTCAAGTTGAATGTGTCCTAAGAACACTCGCGGTGTCCTGAAATGTTCGCAAATAAACAAGATGGTGGTGTTCTGAAGACGCTTCTAAGAACACTCGCGGTGTCCGGGGAGTGTTCGTAGGTGGTGTCCTGAGGACGCTGTCCGTATTGTTCTCTGTCAAGTTGAATGTGTTCTTAGAACACCCGCGGTGTCCTGAAATGTTCGCAAATAAAGAAAATGGGGGTGTACTGAAGATGTTTTTGAGAATACTCCCGGTGTCCTGGAATGTTGGTAGGGGGTGTCCTTAGGATGCTGTCCGTATTGTTCGTTGTTAAGTTGAAAGTGTTCTAAGAACTATCGCGTTGTTCTGAAAAGTTCGTAGGGGGTGTCCTGAAAACGGTGTCCGTATTGTTCGCTGGCAAGTTCAAAGTGTTCTAAGAACACTCACATTGTTCGCGGACATTACAAGTTTCCCATAGATCATAGTTGAAATGTTTGACTCTATGGATGTGATATGCTGCGGTGGTTGTTGCCAGGGCATACAGTCTTGGGTGCATGGCCATTTGGCCATGCACCCAAGACTGTATGCCCTGGCAACAACCACCGCAGCATATCACATTCATATTTGCTTATAACTTTGGGTGAAAAACAAATGTATAAGGAACAAAGGTATTAGATACTATGGATGTGATATGCTGCTGTGGTTGTCCTTATTATTGTATACTTACTGTTTGGTCTAGTAATGGGAGTCCATGTTTTTCTTCTTCATTTCGGTGATAAAAGAAAATAGCATGTTAGTATTAGTATTTTGTAACGACTTATTACATTGTATAAGCAATATACTTTTATTTTTTTTCGACCCTCATATTTAGTAGAGTACAAATCAGAGTACTGTGCAATTTGCTCAGTTTCTGTATTTGTTGCTAAAATAATTGGGTCTGTGGGAGAAAAAAAAATCCATGTTGGATTAAAAAAAAAAACTTTTTCTGTTATGCAACAGTTTATTTGTTTGTTTGTTTTCAGTGTTCACTTGTTGTTTCTGGCTAATGCTTTATACTTTGCTTTGTTGTATTTTTTTTGAGCAGTCACAGATTCTTCTTTTGTTTTGATATTATAAAATTTTGGAGCAGTTAGATACCAATTGGCGTATTCTAACTGTCTATTTTTTTAATATATTTTAGTGGTTTTGATTTATCTATTTGGATATTGTTAAATTTTGGGACAGTTAGATACCAATTGGCGTATTCTAACTGTGTATTTTTTGGCCTAATTTAGTGGTATTCATTTATCTGATTAGTTGTTGTAGAATCTTTGAGCTGTTAGATAGCTTTTGGAGTATTCTAACAGTTTATATTATTTTAACACAAATGTATAATTTTGGGACAGTTAGATACCAATTGGCGTATTCTAACTGAGTTTATATGTTTTTAACACAAATTTACTTAAAGGTTTAACTACAGTTTATTTATCAAATTTTGGTTTTAAGAACATCAAATAAGCGTTTGTAAGATTTGCTGGTAATCTCTGCTTTAGAGTAATGGTACTATCATTACATTCAAACCATCCACATTTCTTTTTTATATATGCCGTGTAGTGCCCTGAATTGGTTGTGGCTCCTGCGTGGTAGATTATACCTATTGTTGTGAAGGTTTTCTTACCAAGTGATATTTGACTATGTGTGAATCCAGTCAGCTTGCAGTTGTTTTTGGTACCATCTGCATTGTAACGTAGAAGCATTAGTATTACGTATTTACTATGTGTTTGTATTAATAACGTGGAGCGATTATCTGAATTGCAGGTAGAGCATAATCTACCATGGTTTGCATTTTGTACAAGTTGCTGAAATGGAATGGATTCACAATTTGGTATTGATATATATATGAAGCGTTCATTGGGAATTTCTTCTTGTGTCACATTGTTGCACAGAGTGCATGTATGTTTCCACATGTATGAAATCTGGAAGATTTCCTTTATAGGCATGTCTTTGTTTTCCAGTACTTGTAGTAAGTACATTAAAAATTCTTGTGGATCTTCCTGTGAGTTTATAGTGAATTTCACCATTCCAGCACAGTAGTCCAATTCTTCTCTTATTCCATAAACACTATGGCCCTCATTACAAGTTATGCCGGTAGCCATGCCGCAATTTGTGGCATGGCTGCCGGCAAAACCGCATCCGTGTCTGTGTCCTCAGAATGAGGACTTACCGGACCATTCCGAGTCCGGATGGCCCAGTAATTCCTCACTCGAGGACACGGACACGGTTCATCCCCAGTCCCATTTCAGCCCCCGTAGGGCTGAATGGGAATGGGAGAGGGAGTAAACAACGGGTCATTACGAGATGCCCCGTTGTTTGCTCCCTCTTCCCCTCGCGGGACCCGGTATGCACGCCTGGTTTTTCCAGGCGTGCTTAACGTGTCCCGCGAGGGGAACTTGTAATGTGGCGGAACGGGTTGAACGGCGCCGCAGCCTTTTACGGCGCCGTTTAACCCGTTCCGCCAGGGTCGTAATGAGGCCCTATATGTGTTGTCAGGATTGTTTTTTGCGTTTCTATGAAGTACTAACATTTGCATACACAATGGTCTCTAAAGTGTAAGTAAATGTTGTCAACAATTGGTGGTAATTGAAATAGAGTATTCATTGCTACATTTGCATAGCAACTTACACCAACTATATTTGAGAATTTAAATGGTCCAGGTAGTTCTGTATCTAACTGCTTTTTTTGGAGTTTGTCTTCCTTCTTTAAAGAAATACCTGGTTTACTTTCTCTAATTGATTCTTTTTTGTTTGTGGTACTTGATGAAGTATTAGTTTCTTTTACTCTCTTTGGAGGATTTGCAGTGACGTCCTGTTGCATTTCTGTTTGATTTAGTTTTCTTTTACAACGTTTTAGTTTTTGTGGAACAGAATATGTGTTTAGATGGGCAGTGTATAGTGAGCAAAGTCTTTTATATTCTAAAATGCCAGGAATATCAGTGTTTACTTTACTTGCATCAAAGTTGATTAGAAATAGACCGTCAAGTGTACATAAGCGTGATAGTGCTACGTAGCTCATGCCTTCTTTAAAGACTGTGTTACCAATATCTATCATTGCTTTGTCTAGGGTAAGACCTTGTGATTTATGAATCGTGACTGCGTATGCAAGAGTTAGAGAAAATTGTTCTCTGCGTGCATACATATCTTTGAAGAGAAGGAATCTAGCTGTTGAGCGTCCTATCAGTTTTACTTCTGAAAGTTTGTCAAAGAGTGTATTGACTAACTGAATTTTGTTGTCACGTGGGTATGTTTGAAAGCCAACAACTGTACCCAGTGCTCCATTAGCTAGTCCTTGGTCCACGTCAAGGTTACGTTTAAGCATTACTCTGTAATTTAAGGATCATTTTAACATCTTTTCTAAGCCTGCTGTGTTTGAGATTGATTTTTCTAAATTATTTAGTCTTGTTGTGGCTTGGTCACACATGGGTAGTGTCATAGGATGTACATCTAGTTTGTCTGTGGCGCTAATTTCCATTATTGGTTGCATTTCTTTACTTAACATTATTTCATTGAATTTGAGACAGCTTGCAAGAGTTGGCATTAAGGCCATACAATTGACATTTTTGTGGGCTAATTGTTCCATAACATCTGTAGCACATGCATTATCGCCATAAAATGCATTAATGTGCCGGGTTTTCAATGTTGCTTCTGCTTCTTTAGAAAGTATACCAACTCTCAAACTTTTTAAAATGTTGGCATAAGTTAGATCTGCAGATTGGCGCATGTTTTCTGTTAATTCTCTGTATTGGAAATGTTGCCAAAGGTTGACATTTCCAATGCTGCCAACAGTTTTACGGCAGAGTTTGTGCCCTAATGTTTTAAAAATAGGTTCACCTTTTACTGGTGTTAATTGAAGCAGATCTCCAAAAACAATAATGTGTTTTCCTGCAAAGAGCTCTTCATAGTCTGTTTTGAGTACTTCTTGTAATCTGAGGTGAATCAAAGCTAACATCAGGTTGGAGACCATGCTCACTTCATCTATTAGTAGCATTTTCATTTGTTTCAATATTCTGCGTAATTCCATTGCAGCTTCTGCAGAAAGTTTGTAATAGTCTAATTTGTTCTGGTGTTCTACTGGTAATAGTAGTAATCGGTGTAATGTAACACCACCTATGTTGTAGGCAGCTAAACCTGTGGGGGCAGTGACAACAGCTGACAGTTTGTTGTTTGTCAATTGTTGAAGGAACCTACTAATGATTTTGATTAGGAATGTTTTGCCAGAACCAGCTTCACCACTGACGTACAGTAGTATAGGTTTATAATTATGGCAGGAACATTCTTTATTTTCATGTTTTACAACATGTGCAATTTGTTTTGTTACTTCTTGAAAAATGCTACTGTGCTCATTGTTTAGTTTTTTTGTAGTATAGTTAAGTCTTCCTTATCTTCATACTGACACATGGTGTTTTCTACTTCTATCATAGCTAATTCTGCCTCATTTGTTATTAGTGGTTCTCCCAGTGGTTCTTGGCTTCCTGTTACAGAAGGTTGACTACTGTCAGGAGTATCCTTATCTAGTGGGCTTGGAGTTCTTCTTCATGTTGCTGTTCATTGTGCAACATTGTTTTGTACTGTATAAAGTTTACATCAGTTATAGTGCTTTCATTTGCTTTGAAAGCATCCTCATATGAGTCATAGTTATCTAGTAATTATTCTTCTTTTCTCCATGGTTTGAAGAGTTGTAGCAGGGACATGTAATATACGTCTTTATGTTGAGGAGTCTTCAATGACAATTTGATATGATTAATTAAATTTGGTTTAGTGAGTTTAACTAAGCTGCCTTCACAGTCTGTCACTCTATGGGCCTCATTACGACCCTGGCGGTAAGGGGTTTACGCCAGCGTTAGCTGCGCCGACCCCTTACTGCCAATTACGAGGTCCCTTAGCGCCATGGCGCTTTTAACACCTGCTTTTAGCAGGTGTTAAAATCCATGGCGCTAAGGGACCATGGAGTTAATTACGCCACCGTAATTTACGGTGGCGTAATTAACGCCTTCCCCACTCCCATTATGCCCTATGGGGCAAAAATGGGAATGGGGAAGGGTAAATGGGGATTGGGGACTTACCGCCCCCGCCAACCTCGGAATGGGGCGGTAAGTCCGCCAACCACCTTGGCGTAAACGTAGTTTACGCCATGGTGGTAAAGTCACGGCCCAGGCGGTAACTTACCGCCTGGGTCGTAATGAGGCCCTATATTTACCTTTTTTTCATCAGGTTTCATATCATTTTTGTATGTGTAGTTTTGGGCTACTTGGTATAGACACATGTTTTCCAAAGTATTACTTCTGTTTGGGTAGTATGTGTCTAATAAATTGTTTTTTAAAATGTCTTGGCTGTTGGGATCATGTTTGGCTATTGTTTCGATATCTTCATATGATTTTAGAACTCTTTTTCTAGATTTAGCCATACTATATTTTCAGATTTGCCAGACAATGAAGTACCAGTTAAACGATCAGCTGCTTCATAAGATCCACATTCTCTATGGGTGAGCATTTTTATGCCCAAGCTGTATAATTTCTGAGATACTGTTTTATCTGATGACAGGTCATTCCAGAGGTCTTGGAGCTCTGTCTTTTCTGCTTTAGTTAAGTATGCTGTGACATATCGTGCAACTGCAGTAGAATTGTCTGCAATGTACTGCACATCTATGTTTGCATTCCATAAGTGGGCAATGATTGCATTATAATCATTGATATATTTTTCTTCTTCTTTTCTTTTTATGTAATATGTATTTTTAGGTGACTTACCTTTAACACTATGTCTAACTGAAGACATGAGGTTGTTTACTTGACCTGTATTTGTAACTGGTCTAGGGAAACCAAATCGGCATTTGGTGTAGTATGTGCCTTTGTTTTTGTATTTGTGACGACAATATTTTCCACATTTGTGTCTTTGAAATTCTAAAATCTGTGCATGAAGATCACTATTTGTGGCTTCTGATGGAATTTCACAAGTGACATATTTTTCAATAAACTGTAAAACAGTGGCATTACTGTCTTGACCAAATTTAGGAGCATCTTTAATCCATAAAAGCATGTGGATATGTGGTGCTCCTCTGGCTTGGTATTCTTTTCTCCAAAAGAAGTGTTGCACTTCTCCAAGGGGAGGAACAGTTATTACAAATAAAATGTAGCATAGCAATGAAGCAATTGTGAAAATATCTTGAAACATTAACAGGATCCAAAGAACAAAGTTCTCCAGGTGTTAGAATATCTATGTTTGTTTTGTTTTTATTTGATATGCGTAGGAAATCATGTAAATCTTCCCATGCATATTCTGCACAACTTAATGTAACAAACCAAGTGGGTGGGCCAAGGTTTCTGATCATACAACGTACATCTCCATGACGTCGAAACCAGTACTCTTTAGTACCACGCATATTTGCTAATAGATTTGTAATATTTGATTGTAAAACCTCATCCTTTTGTTGCACTTTCTCTAATAATTGTGTAGCTGTCATATTTTGAAAGTGTGATCCTGATTTTAATATGTGTGCAACTCCGTAACATAAAGTTGCTAGTTCACTTTCAAAGAGTAGGTGGAATATGTATTCGACATTTTGTCTAAATCTGGGATCTTCAGAATACATCCGTAATGAGCGGTATTCTGAAGCTGATATTTGAATAGGTCTATCATCATACCTTCCTCCTTTGCCAGTAGGAAAGAGTAGAGGAAAAGCACGTGCTTCTATACATTTTTTCCCATATACTGATTGGCGATCCTTTTGTTTGACGCATTTGGTAAGTTTCCAGTACATCTTGTACGGTGTCATTACATTGCAAAGGATGAATTGTATAATGGTCTAAAGTATTTGATATTGTAGCAGGATCTAGTAGCTCAAATTGACCAGCTTCTTGTGTTTCTTGAATTATTTCAGTTGTATCTTTCAAGTTTTCTTCAATATTAATTTCTTTGTAATAGTCATTATTCTCTTTAAGATATTGGAAGGCTTGTCTAACTTTATATAAATCTACCAGCTGTTGCCATATTTTTATGTCTTTTGTAGGTACTCGATTTACTAATATAATTAAAGATTGCTGCATTGGATGTTGCACTCCTAAAGTATGCACATTTTCTTTTAGATTTATTGGTAAATAAACTACTTTTCCACGAATGCCTTTTACCAATTCAGAGGGAGTGAGAACTATCGCGTTGTTCTGAAATGTTCGTAGGGGGTGTCCTGAAAACGGTGTCCGTATTGTTCGCTGGCAAGTTCAAAGTGTTCTAAGAACACTCACATTGTTCGCGGACATTAAAAGTTTCCCATAGATCATAGTTGAAATGTTTGACTCTATGGATGTGATATGCTGCGGTGGTTGTTGCCAGGGCATACAGTCTTGGGTGCATGGCCATTTGGCCATGCACCCAAGACTGTATGCCCTGGCAACAACCACCGCAGCATATCACATTCATATTTGCTTATAACTTTGGGTGAAAAACAAATGTATAAGGAACAAAGGTATTAGATACTATGGATGTGATATGCTGCTGTGGTTGTCCTTACTATTGTATACTTACTGTTTGGTCTAGTAATGGGAGTCCATGTTTTTCTTCTTCATTTCGGTGATAAAAGAAAATAGCATGTTAGTATTAGTATTTTGTAACGACTTATTACATTGTATAAGCAATATACTTTTATTTTTTTTCGACCCTCATATTTAGTAGAGTACAAATCAGAGTACTGTGCAATTTGCTCAGTTTCTGTATTTGTTGCTAAAATAATTGGGTCTGTGGGAGAAAAAAAAATCGATGTTGGATTAAAAAAAAAAACTTTTTCTGTTATGCAACAGTTTATTTGTTTGTTTGTTTTCAGTGTTCACTTGTTGTTTCTGGCTAATGCTTTATACTTTGCTTTGTTGTATTTTTTTTGAGCAGTCACAGATTCTTCTTTTGTTTTGATATTATAAAATTTTGGAGCAGTTAGATACCAATTGGCGTATTCTAACTGTCTATTTTTTTAATATATTTTAGTGGTTTTGATTTATCTATTTGGATATTGTTAAATTTTGGGACAGTTAGATACCAATTGGCGTATTCTAACTGTGTATTTTTTGGCCTAATTTAGTGGTATTCATTTATCTGATTAGTTGTTGTAGAATCTTTGAGCTGTTAGATAGCTTTTGGAGTATTCTAACAGTTTATATTATTTTAACACAAATGTATAATTTTGGGACAGTTAGATACCAATTGGCGTATTCTAACTGAGTTTATATGTTTTTAACACAAATTTACTTAAAGGTTTAACTACAGTTTATTTATCAAATTTTGGTTTTAAGAACATCAAATAAGCGTTTGTAAGATTTGCTGGTAATCTCTGCTTTAGAGTAATGGTACTATCATTACATTCAAACCATCCACATTTCTTTTTTATATATGCCGTGTAGTGCCCTGAATTGGTTGTGGCTCCTGCGTGGTAGATTATACCTATTGTTGTGAAGGTTTTCTTACCAAGTGATATTTGACTATGTGTGAATCCAGTCAGCTTGCAGTTGTTTTTGGTACCATCTGCATTGTAACGTAGAAGCATTAGTATTACGTATTTACTATGTGTTTGTATTAATAACGTGGAGCGATTATCTGAATTGCAGGTAGAGCATAATCTACCATGGTTTGCATTTTGTACAAGTTGCTGAAATGGAATGGATTCACAATTTGGTATTGATATATATATGAAGCGTTCATTGGGAATTTCTTCTTGTGTCACATTGTTGCACAGAGTGCATGTATGTTTCCACATGTATGAAATCTGGAAGATTTCCTTTATAGGCATGTCTTTGTTTTCCAGTACTTGTAGTAAGTACATTAAAAATTCTTGTGGATCTTCCTGTGAGTTTATAGTGAATTTCACCATTCCAGCACAGTAGTCCAATTCTTCTCTTATTCCATAAACACTATGGCCCTCATTACAAGTTATGCCGGTAGCCATGCCGCAATTTGTGGCATGGCTGCCGGCAAAACCGCATCCGTGTCTGTGTCCTCAGAATGAGGACTTACCGGACCATTCCGAGTCCGGATGGCCCAGTAATTCCTCACTCGAGGACACGGACACGGTTCATCCCCAGTCCCATTTCAGCCCCCGTAGGGCTGAATGGGAATGGGAGAGGGAGTAAACAACGGGTCATTACGAGATGCCCCGTTGTTTGCTCCCTCTTCCCCTCGCGGGACCCGGTATGCACGCCTGTTTTTTCCAGGCGTGCTTAACGTGTCCCGCGAGGGGAACTTGTAATGTGGCGGAACGGGTTGAACGGCGCCGCAGCCTTTTACGGCGCCGTTTAACCCGTTCCGCCAGGGTCGTAATGAGGCCCTATATGTGTTGTCAGGATTGTTTTTTGCGTTTCTATGAAGTACTAACATTTGCATACACAATGGTCTCTAAAGTGTAAGTAAATGTTGTCAACAATTGGTGGTAATTGAAATAGAGTATTCATTGCTACATTTGCATAGCAACTTACACCAACTATATTTGAGAATTTAAATGGTCCAGGTAGTTCTGTATCTAACTGCTTTTTTTGGAGTTTGTCTTCCTTCTTTAAAGAAATACCTGGTTTACTTTCTCTAATTGATTCTTTTTTGTTTGTGGTACTTGATGAAGTATTAGTTTCTTTTACTCTCTTTGGAGGATTTGCAGTGACGTCCTGTTGCATTTCTGTTTGATTTAGTTTTCTTTTACAACGTTTTAGTTTTTGTGGAACAGAATATGTGTTTAGATGGGCAGTGTATAGTGAGCAAAGTCTTTTATATTCTAAAATGCCAGGAATATCAGCGTTTACTTTACTTGCATCAAAGTTGATTAGAAATAGACCGTCAAGTGTACGTAAGCGTGATAATGCTACGTAGCTCATGCCTTCTTTAAAGACTGTGTTACCAATATCTATCATTGCTTTGTCTAGGGTAAGACCTTGTGATTTATGAATCGTGACTGCGTATGCAAGAGTTAGAGAAAATTGTTCTCTGCGTGCATACATATCTTTGAAGAGAAGGAATCTAGCTGTTGAGCGTCCTATCAGTTTTACTTCTGAAAGTTTGTCAAAGAGTGTATTGACTAACTGAATTTTGTTGTCACGTGGGTATGTTTGAAAGCCAACAACTGTACCCAGTGCTCCATTAGCTAGTCCTTGGTCCACGTCAAGGTTACGTTTAAGCATTACTCTGTAATTTAAGGATCATTTTAACATCTTTTCTAAGCCTGCTGTGTTTGAGATTGATTTTTCTAAATTATTTAGTCTTGTTGTGGCTTGGTCACACATGGGTAGTGTCATAGGATGTACATCTAGTTTGTCTGTGGCGCTAATTTCCATTATTGGTTGCATTTCTTTACTTAACATTATTTCATTGAATTTGAGACAGCTTGCAAGAGTTGGCATTAAGGCCATACAATTGACATTTTTGTGGGCTAATTGTTCCATAACATCTGTAGCACATGCATTATCGCCATAAAATGCATTAATGTGCCGGGTTTTCAATGTTGCTTCTGCTTCTTTAGAAAGTATACCAACTCTCAAACTTTTTAAAATGTTGGCATAAGTTAGATCTGCAGATTGGCGCATGTTTTCTGTTAATTCTCTGTATTGGAAATGTTGCCAAAGGTTGACATTTCCAATGCTGCCAACAGTTTTACGGCAGAGTTTGTGCCCTAATGTTTTAAAAATAGGTTCACCTTTTACTGGTGTTAATTGAAGCAGATCTCCAAAAACAATAATGCGTTTTCCTGCAAAGAGCTCTTCATAGTCTGTTTTGAGTACTTCTTGTAATCTGAGGTGAATCAAAGCTAACATCAGGTTGGAGACCATGCTCACTTCATCTATTAGTAGCATTTTCATTTGTTTCAATATTCTGCGTAATTCCATTGCAGCTTCTGCAGAAAGTTTGTAATAGTCTAATTTGTTCTGGTGTTCTACTGGTAATAGTAGTAATCGGTGTAATGTAACACCACCTATGTTGTAGGCAGCTAAACCTGTGGGGGCAGTGACAACAGCTGACAGTTTGTTGTTTGTCAATTGTTGAAGGAACCTACTAATGATTTTGATTAGGAATGTTTTGCCAGAACCAGCTTCACCACTGACGTACAGTAGTATAGGTTTATAATTATGGCAGGAACATTCTTTATTTTCATGTTTTACAACATGTGCAATTTGTTTTGTTACTTCTTGAAAAATGCTACTGTGCTCATTGTTTAGTTTTTTTGTAGTATAGTTAAGTCTTCCTTATCTTCATACTGACACATGGTGTTTTCTACTTCTATCATAGCTAATTCTGCCTCATTTGTTATTAGTGGTTCTCCCAGTGGTTCTTGGCTTCCTGTTACAGAAGGTTGACTACTGTCAGGAGTATCCTTATCTAGTGGGCTTGGAGTTCTTCTTCATGTTGCTGTTCATTGTGCAACATTGTTTTGTACTGTATAAAGTTTACATCAGTTATAGTGCTTTCATTTGCTTTGAAAGCATCCTCATATGAGTCATAGTTATCTAGTAATTATTCTTCTTTTCTCCATGGTTTGAAGAGTTGTAGCAGGGACATGTAATATACGTCTTTATGTTGAGGAGTCTTCAATGACAATTTGATATGATTAATTAAATTTGGTTTAGTGAGTTTAACTAAGCTGCCTTCACAGTCTGTCACTCTATGGGCCTCATTACGACCCTGGCGGTAAGGGGTTTACGCCAGCGTTAGCTGCGCCGACCCCTTACCGCCAATTACGAGGTCCCTTAGCGCCATGGCGCTTTTAACACCTGCTTTTAGCAGGTGTTAAAATCCATGGCGCTAAGGGACCATGGAGTTAATTACACCACAGTAATTTACGGTGGCGTAATTAACGCCTTCCCCACTCCCATTATGCCCTATGGGGCAAAAATGGGAATGGGGAAGGGTAAATGGGGATTGGGGACTTACCGCCCCCGCCAACCTCGGAATGGGGCGGTAAGTCCGCCAACCACCTTGGCGTAAACGTAGTTTACGCCATGGTGGTAAAGTCACGGCCCAGGCGGTAACTTACCGCCTGGGTCGTAATGAGGCCCTATATTTACCTTTTTTTCATCAGGTTTCATATCATTTTTGTATGTGTAGTTTTGGGCTACTTGGTATAGACACATGTTTTCCAAAGTATTACTTCTGTTTGGGTAGTATGTGTCTAATAAATTGTTTTTTAAAATGTCTTGGCTGTTGGGATCATGTTTGGCTATTGTTTCGATATCTTCATATGATTTTAGAACTCTTTTTCTAGATTTAGCCATACTATATTTTCAGATTTGCCAGACAATGAAGTACCAGTTAAACGATCAGCTGCTTCATAAGATCCACATTCTCTATGGGTGAGCATTTTTATGCCCAAGCTGTATAATTTCTGAGATACTGTTTTATCTGATGACAGGTCATTCCAGAGGTCTTGGAGCTCTGTCTTTTCTGCTTTAGTTAAGTATGCTGTGACATATCGTGCAACTGCAGTAGAATTGTCTGCAATGTACTGCACATCTATGTTTGCATTCCATAAGTGGGCAATGATTGCATTATAATCATTGATATATTTTTCTTCTTCTTTTCTTTTTATGTAATATGTATTTTTAGGTGACTTACCTTTAACACTATGTCTAACTGAAGACATGAGGTTGTTTACTTGACCTGTATTTGTAACTGGTCTAGGGAAACCAAATCGGCATTTGGTGTAGTATGTGCCTTTGTTTTTGTATTTGTGACGACAATATTTTCCACATTTGTGTCTTTGAAATTCTAAAATCTGTGCATGAAGATCACTATTTGTGGCTTCTGATGGAATTTCACAAGTGACATATTTTTCAATAAACTGTAAAACAGTGGCATTACTGTCTTGACCAGATTTAGGAGCATCTTTAATCCATAAAAGCATGTGGATATGTGGTGCTCCTCTGGCTTGGTATTCTTTTCTCCAAAAGAAGTGTTGCACTTCTCCAAGGGGAGGAACAGTTTTATTACAAATAAAATGTAGCATAGCAATGAAGCAATTGTGAAAATATCTTGAAACATTAACAGGATCCAAAGAACAAAGTTCTCCAGGTGTTAGAATATCTATGTTTGTTTTGTTTTTATTTGATATGCGTAGGAAATCATGTAAATCTTCCCATGCATATTCTGCACAACTTAATGTAACAAACCAAGTGGGTGGGCCAAGGTTTCTGATCATACAACGTACATCTCCATGACGTCGAAACCAGTACTCTTTAGTACCACGCATATTTGCTAATAGATTTGTAATATTTGATTGTAAAACCTCATCCTTTTGTTGCACTTTCTCTAATAATTGTGTAGCTGTCATATTTTGAAAGTGTGATCCTGATTTTAATATGTGTGCAACTCCGTAACATAAAGTTGCTAGTTCACTTTCAAAGAGTAGGTGGAATATGTATTCCACATTTTGTCTAAATCTGGGATCTTCAGAATACATCCGTAATGAGCGGTATTCTGAAGTTGATATTTGAATAGGTCTATCATCATACCTTCCTCCTTTGCCAGTAGGAAAGAGTAGAGGAAAAGCACGTGCTTCTATACATTTTTTCCCATATACTGATTGGCGATCCTTTTGTTTGACGCATTTGGTAAGTTTCCAGTACATCTTGTACGGTGTCATTACATTGCAAAGGATGAATTGTATAATGGTCTAAAGTATTTGATATTGTAGCAGGATCTAGTAGCTCAAATTGACCAGCTTCTTGTGTTTCTTGAATTATTTCAGTTGTATCTTTCAAGTTTTCTTCAATATTAATTTCTTTGTAATAGTCATTATTCTCTTTAAGATATTGGAAGGCTTGTCTAACTTTATATAAATCTACCAGCTGTTGCCATATTTTTATGTCTTTTGTAGGTACTCCATTTACTAATATAATTAAAGATTGCTGCATTGGATGTTGCACTCCTAAAGTATGCACATTTTCTTTTAGATTTATTGGTAAATAAACTACTTTTCCACGAATGCCTTTTACCAATTCAGAGGGAGGTAATTTTGCTGTTTTTGCTTGAAGGCGTATTATTGCTTGACATGGGTGTACTGTTTGAATTATGATGCTCTCATATACATTAAGTTGTTGTAGAGGTTTTGGTACTGGGTATAATTCCAAATTATTTGTGATTTAACGTGAAGGAGTTTGGTTGTTGTCAAGTTTTGTAGTGCAATAACTGCAAAGTATTAAGGGCTCAGTTATTTCATATTTGTTTTCTGCTACAAGGTAGAGAGCTAATTCAAACCATTTAGAATCTTCATTGTCTTCTATTTTGTATGATAGGTCCACAGTTTTTGTATTACTTTTATAAAAAATTCTACGGCAACATACACATACATGGTTTGGTACTTCAGCTGATGTACTTTTAAATTTTAGTATTTCTTTTTTGTATGTGTTTAGCAAAAGGTTGCCATGTGTAGAATTGTTGCTTAATTGGTTTAAATCTATTTCATTCTGTAAATGGCTTTCACTTCCAAAATATTTTTTTCTGGATATAGTGAATTTCTTCAAGTAGGTCTTTTGCTGTACCATGTAGAAGGATGTTATTTAACTTTGCTAGTGCTAAAGCAGGACTTTTAGCATAGTACAGTTTATAGACTAGATTTCTTATAGTTGAATGATGTGTTGATATCCTTTTGATATCATGGAAAGTGGTTTTACAAGTAGGTCCTGTAATGCAGGCCAATGAATGTCCTTGTAGTCCTGTGCACTTGCGCACTGGACAGGTATCTATATTTTGCAGTAATTTAATTTTGATTTTGTCTTTGCTTTTTACATATTTATTGAGGAATTGGCATAAAGATTTGAAACATTGTTTGGGAATGTTACACATTGACGTGCATGGCCATTTGTACACTAGACGTTCTGATTCAGTTGAATGGAGGGGTAATTCTAAGTTTTCAGGGCATATTTTTGTAAGAAGTACTTCTTGTTCCATTATGGTATTATTCACTTTTTCATAACCTCGACCACTGCTATGTATGGCAATTGTATTTGTTTGCTTTTGTTTGTACGCTTCTTCATTAAAATATGGTTCTGTGCTTGTAGTGTGATTCCATTCACATCCGCTGATACTTAAGAAGTTCTTTCTGTTGATATTTCGCTTATTGAGAAGTCTTTTTTGTAATTTAGTTATTAGTTTTGTTAGTGGTTTCATTTTGTTTAACAGTGTCACAACGCGACCCTGGACACTGTGGAAAAGATGGAGGCTTGCTTAGGCACCTTGCGGTCCTTACCGTTCTAGTCTTTTTGGTCGTTTTCCTTTAAAAGGTAGCCACGCCCACAACGCTGTGCGTTGCAACTCGCATTGTCAGCCTTTCACTAACTTCGCCTGCAGTGCCGCTCCTTGTGCTTGGTCCTTTGATACTTTCTTCCTAGTACTCAGCCCGCTTCGGCTTTCCCTGTTTCTAGGCTCTTTCCTTTTGTACGGGGTTCTGTACTATAAAGCTATCCTTCGCGCCCTTTTGCTATTTCTCTCCGGCTGGCGCCCTCTCTCTCTCCCTGGCGCTTGATTCCTTACTCTTGTTCACCCGCCTTTGCTCCCGCTCGCTCTCTCCCTTCCTTGCTCGATTCCGCTTCTGTTCGCTCTCTCATTCTCCACTCTCTCTCGCTCTCCTGTACCAGCTCTCTCTCTCCCTGGCGCTTGATTCCTTACTCTTGTTCACCCGCCTTTGCTCCCGCTCACTCTCTCCCTTCCTTGCTCGATTCCGCTTCTGTTCGCTCTCTCATTCTTCACTCTCTCTCGCTCTCCTGTACCAGCTCTCTCTCTCTCCCTCTCTTCACTCTTACCTGCAGTATAGCCTTATCTTCCCTCCTGACAGCTCGTGTACAGCCTCCGCTTCTGCTTTCCTTGGATCGCAGTGGACTCTCGTCCAATCCTTTTCGACATCAGTCTACCTCGTCCAGTAATACTTGGATTCAAGTACAGTTACTGTATACCATTCACCGGCCTCTTCCACTTCTGACACACTCCCTGCCAGCAAGGACTCGCCATCTAAAAGGGTTTTTTCTGCCGTCACTGGCTTTTTCCCTGGTGTTACGGGACGGGCTCCCCTGGGTCCACCTGACAGCTTGTTCCTACCACTGTCAGGGTGGCCTCAAGCGGAGCTCGTCCCTATCTCTACGAGCGCAAGAAGGACAAGAAGGGAAGGAAGAGCACCAAGACGGACGAAGACCCGCAGGAGATCAAGAAGGAGGGGAGAAGAAGACCAAAGACATCTACCCAGGAGGATTCCTCTAAGGAGTCAGGTGAGGAGCTTTCGGGGGTGGTAGTTTCCGATTCTGACAGTTTGCAACGCCCACAAGTCAACATGGCCTCCCTAGAACAGATCCAGGAGATGGTAGCTGCAATCCAAGGCCTTCAGACTGAAGTACAGAATCTCCGAACCGAAAATGTCAGTCTACGACAACAGATCGCAGTACGAGATGATACTCGGGGCGACTTGTCTCCACAGTCATTCTCTTTTGGGAAATATGATGGCAATCCAAAGCATTTGAAGGAATTCCTGGATGCTTGCATGGTCTATTTCACTTTTAGACCAAAGGCCTACGAACTAGACAGGTCCAAGGTTGGTTTCCTTGTTGCTAATCTCGTCGGAAACGCCTTGGCTTGGGCCACCCCGTTGATATCCCAATCCGATCCAGCAGTCAACGATTATTTCCTGTTTACCCAGCAGATGAGAGCCAGATTCGACAGACCTGAGGTTCTGTTTTCCTCTTATGAAGCCCTCTTGAACATTCGTCAAGGGAATCAAGATGTTCAAACTTTTGCTTCTGCTTTCATCAGACTGGCAAATGATGCAGGATGGCTTGACTCTGCTCAACAAACCCTCTTTCGCCGGGGACTCCATGACGATCTCAAAGACGAGCTAGCCAGAGTTGCTCGTCCAACCTCCTTCCAAGAACTAGTGACTCTGACTCTTCAGCTGGAATACCGACTTCAAGAGCGAAGACAAGAAAGGAGGAGGTTCCGAAACCTTCCTTCTGCCAGTACTTCTCCAGTTCCTCTTCCTAATCGGAGCCAGACTGAAGAACCAATGCAGATCCGAACTACTAGAGGCCCCCTGACTCCAGAGGAGAGAAAGAGACGTAGAGATCTGGGTCTCTGCATGTACTGTGGATCTTCTAAGCATTTGCTCCGGAACTGCCCCGAAGTACCTCCAAGACGTTCGGGAAACACTTCTCCTCGGTCTTGAGCAGGGATAAGAACCGGGCAGAGACGATCAATCCCTGCAACATTACTTGTCAGAAGGCTATAGAAGATGATAATAGATTGTTGGTGTTCACCATTCATCTCACTTTCGAGCCCAATCCACCCGTTGAGGTCTTGGCTATGTTGGACTGTGGTGCTGCGGGTAATTTCATCGATGTCCAGTGGGCTCAAGATCAGGGGGTGCCTTTTCTACAGAAGAGCTGTTCCTTACCCGTAGAAGGAGTGGATGGAACTCCACTCTCCTCCGGGCCCATTGTACAAGAAACCATACCCGCTACTATGCTTCTTTTTCAACACCAAGAACAGATTGTTTTCGATGTGATAAGAGCCGCACACTTCCCAATAATACTGGGTATACCATGGCTACGTAAGCATAATCCTACTATAGACTGGTCAGATAACACTATATGTTTTCCATCATCTTTCTGTACTTCTTCCTGCCTTCTCCAGACCAATCCGGTTCCTGGTAAGGGAATCCCTACTCCTAAGTCCGCCTCAGTGGTGCAGATGGTGCCGCTCTGCTACCAACAATACGCTGATATTTTTGAAGACGAATTACCACACTCTTTACCTCCTCATAGGCCTGAAGACTGCTCCATTGAGTTAAAACCAGGTGCTTCCGTTCCTTTCGGCCGAATGTATCCCATGTCTCTCCCAGAAAGAAGGGCCCTTAAGGAATATCTGGACGCAAACCTTCAGAACGGTCTCATCAGAGAGTCACGCTCCTCTGCCGGAGCATCTATGTTCTTTGTACCCAAGAAAGGGACCTCCGAATTGAGACCGTGTATTGATTACCGAGGTTTGAACTGTATGACAATAAGAGACAGATATCCCATGCCTCTTATAAAGGAAGTACTGGAAGCAGTTGAAGGGGCAAACATTTTCACCAAACTCGACCTTCGAGGTGCCTATCATCTGTTGAGAATCAAGGAGGGAGATGAGTGGAAAACCACCTTCAGAACTCCTCTGGGACACTTCGAATATCGAGTGATGCCCTTCGGACTGGTAAGCGCCCCGGCGGTTTTCCAACGGTTTGTGGACAAGATATTCTCAGACCTGCTTTACTCTTTTGTAGTGGTCTATCTTGACGACATTCTTGTCTTCTCTTCTTCTCCGGCCGAACACCACAGACACGTTGAGCAGGTGTTAAGAAGACTACAAGGGAATCATCTATTGTTAAAGCCAGAAAAGTGCATCTTCGAATCCTCGTCTGTTCCCAACCTAGGCTTTATTCTCTCCAAAGACGGAGTTCAGATGGATCCCGAGAAGGTGAAGGCGGTACTTTTATTGCCCACTCCCAGCAGCCCTAAGGATATACAGAGGTTCTTGGGTCTCTCGAATTTTTACAGACGCTTTATCCCAAATTTTTCAGAGATCGTGCTACCCATTACCAATCTACTAAAGAAGGGTCAAGAATTTGTATGGGACTCGAAGGCAGAACAAGCTTTCCAGGTACTCAAAGTAGCCTTCACCACTGCGCCCATCCTCATTCAACCCAATCAGTCCCTTCCTTTCGTGGTTGAAACGGATGCCTCTGGAGGTGCCATAGGAGCAGCCTTATTACAGTCCGGTAAGGATGGTATCGAACACCCGGTGGTGTACTACTCCCGTACTCTCACCCTGAGTGAAAGAAACTACTCGGTGTTGGAACGGGAATTGTTGGCCATCCGCCAGGCTTGTGTCGAGTAGAGACATCTGTTACAGGGGGCTGCCCATCCATTTCTGGTGAGAACGGATCATAGGAACCTTAACGTACTCCAACAAATGGAGTGTCACAATTCCAGACATGCCCGGTGGGCCTATTTCTTCTCCCAATATGACTTTGACATCACGTATCTTCCAGGGAAGGAGAACGTGTTGGCTGATGCCTTATCCCGGAGCCTAGGAGAAGAATGCCCAGTAGACGGACACAAACCTGAAGAGATTCTTTCGGGGAAAACGATATTAGGAGCGGTCAATTCCTTTCTACAAGAGGTTGAACGTACAACTAGTTCTACCCAGATACCCAAAGACCGTCTGTCTTCATTGGGGAAAAGAGGGACAGTGTATTTCTACAAGGACACCCTGTTCCTTCCGTCTAAAGAGCTTCAAATGCAAGCAATGTCTTGGTGTCACGATCTACCTTCTGCTGGCCACAAGGGGCAAGGAGCCACGACCAATTTGGTATCAAGGTATTTCTGGTGGCCCACTTTAGCCAAGGATGTAAAGGCTTATGTAGCCGCATGTCCTATTTGCGCCTCCAGTAAGCCCTCTACACATCGCCCTTTGGGTCTCCTTCAACAAGGACATTTGCCAGCACGTCCTTGGGAACACATTTCTACTGATTTTATTGTGGATCTTCCTCTCTCTATGGGCTCTACCGCCATCATGGTTACCGTAGATTCCCTGAGTAAGATGGCACACTTTTCTCCTCTACCTGGCCTACCATCGGCTCCGGAATTAGCTGAGGTTTTTCTGAGAGATGTGGTTAGGCTTCACGGTCTACCCCAAACTATTGTTTCCGACAGAGGCTCTCAATTCACTTCTCGTTTCTGGTCTACACTGTGCAAGACTCTGGGAATCAGTAGAGCTCTCTCTTCTGGTTATCACCCCCAAAGCAACGGACAAACTGAGCGTCTGAACTCCACTTTAGAACAGTACCTTCGTTGTTTCTGTGGTCAAGAACAGGAGAGTTGGAAGTCTTTTCTCTCCACAGCGGAATTCGCCTACAATAATACAGTACACTCTTCCCTAGGAACCAGTCCATTCTTTTTCTCCTATGGCTTTCATCCCATGCATATTCCCTTGGTCGGAATACCATCGACTGCTGTCCCAGCGGTTGACCAAAGGCTTAGTGAAATGAAATGTATACAAGGGGAGGCTAAGAAGAACTTGAAGAATAGCAGGGAGCTCCAAAAGAAGTACGCTGACAGGAAGAGATCTCAAAACCCCAAATGGACTGTTGGCACTAAAGTTTGGTTGTCCACTAAATTCTTGCCACGCTGGTTACACCCAGGGAAGTTTTCTGCCAGATTCATTGGGCCTTTCCCCATTTCCGCACAGATCAATCCGGTGGCCTTTCGCCTGAAACTTCCTCACAGTCTGAAGCGTATCCATCCTGTGTTCCACTCGTCCCTTCTCAAGGCCTATCTATCAGATCCGCATGGTCGGACAGTGCCACGCTCATCAATTCCCGATAATCCAGAACCTGAGGAATACGAGGTGGAGAGGCTGGTGGATTCTCGCTACAGAAATGGTACAGTTCAGTACCTGGTACATTGGAAGGGGTACTCCTCTGCAGAGCGTACCTGGGAACCTAGAAGCCACATCCATGCCCCTCGCTTGTTACGTCGTTTTCACCGCCTTCATCCGGGTAAGCCCGGGGGATCCCAGATGAGAAGGGGGCATACTGTCACAACGCGACCCTGGACACTGTGAAAAAGATGGAGGCTTGCTTAGGCACCTTGCGGTCCTTACCGTTCTAGTCTTTTTGGTCCTTTTCCTTTAAAAGGTAGCCACGCCCACAACGCTGTGCGTTGCAACTCGCATTGTCAGCCTTTCGCTAACTTCGCCTGCAGTGCCGCTCCTTGTGCTTGGTCCTTTGATACTTTCTTCCTAGTACTCAGCCCGCTTCGGCTTTCCCTGTTTCTAGGCTCTTTCCTTTTGTACGGGGTTCCGTACTATAAAGCTATCCTTCGCGCCCTTTTGCTATTTCTCTCCGGCTGGCGCCCTCTCTCTCTCCCTGGCGCTTGATTCCTTACTCTTGTTCACCCGCCTTTGCTCCCGCTCGCTCTCTCCCTTCCTTGCTCGATTCCGCTTCTGTTCGCTCTCTCATTCTCCACTCTCTCTCGCTCTCCTGTACCAGCTCTCTCTCTCCCTGGCGCTTGATTCCTTACTCTTGTTCACCCGCCTTTGCTCCCGCTCGCTCTCTCCCTTCCTTGCTCGATTCCGCTTCTGTTCGCTCTCTCATTCTCCACTCTCTCTCGCTCTCCTGTACCAGCTCTCTCTCTCCCTGGCGCTTGATTCCTTACTCTTGTTCACCCGCCTTTGCTCCCGCTCGCTCTCTCCCTTCCTTGCTCGATTCCGCTTCTGTTCACTCTCTCATTCTTCACTCTCTCTCTCTCTCCTGTACCAGCTCTCTCTCTCTCCCTCTCTTCACTCTTACCTGCAGTATAGCCTTATCTTCCCTTCTGACAGCTCGTGTACAGCCTCCGCTTCTGCTTTCCTTGGATCGCAGTGGACTCTCGTCCAATCCTTTTCGACATCAGTCTACCTCGTCCGGTAATACTTGGATTCAAGTACAGTTACTGTATACCATTCACCGGCCTCTTCCACTTCTGACACACTCCCTACCAGCAAGGACTCGCCATCTAACAGGGTTTTTTGTGCCGTCACTGGCTTTTTCCCTGGTGTTACGGGACGGGCTCCCCTGGGTCCAACTGACAGCTTGTTCCTACCACTGTCAGGGTGGCCTCAAGCGGAGCTCGTCCCTATCTCTACGAGCGCAAGAAGGACAAGAAGGGAAGGAAGAGCACCAAGACGGACGAAGACCCGCAGGAGATCAAGAAGGAGGGGAGAAGAAGACCAAAGACATCTACCCAGGAGGATTCCTCTAAGGAGTCAGGTGAGGCGCTTTCGGGGGTGGTAGTTTCCGATTCTGACAAACAGTAAAATGAATATATTTCTTTTTAGAAGAATTGCACTGTCCATCAATGCTTCTAAGACTAATTTCCTACGATAGGTTTTAAGCTTTGAACCTGATTTCTCTCCTGTTTTTATAAGATTTGGAAGGACTTTGTGACGGTATATTTTGGCTAAAATACTTTTCTTGATATGCTTACTTTTCACTATATTAAAATTTGAAGAAGTAGTTTTATCTGTACTGATAGCTGATTTTCTGTTAATTGTTTTTTGGTTTGTTTTACATTTTGATAGAGGAAGCAAAGTTGTTGTACTTGAAACTTCTTGTGTTTCACCAAATGATTGTATTAGCTGTTTTGTTTCAACTTTTTTTTACAAATTCTGCTAGAGATGGATGCGTATGTTGGACACCTTTATTTTCATTTGCTCTACTTTTGCGTTGCTTTCTACGGACTTGACTTTTGGTAGGCATTCTTTAGGGTCTGTTGAAAAAAATAAAGAAGATATGGGTTGGGGTGTTCTGGAATCTATGTGTGCTGTGTGCATGAGTGTTTGAGTAAGATGATAAAGATGTATGTAATGGTGTGTGATTGTGCATTGGGAACTAAAACTAGTAGGGATAGGTATTCTTGAATGTATGTGTTACTAAACTGGGGTTCAGATGACAAAAAAAAGTAAGCTAGTGGTGTGGAAAAGTACAAATAGTAAATCTAATGTATACAATTAAAACAGTTGTTTGTTCTATAATATGAAAATTGTAGTGGTTCAGTTGGGTAATTTATGTGTCCAAAAATAGAAATTTGTGGGCCATTCTGGCTGTAAATCGCTGTTTAAGACATGGACATTTTTGGACAAAATGGTACAAAATCTCTATTTTTAGAAACCGAAATAGCTCATATTAACGTTATGGTATATTTGATTAATAATACAAATATTATGGTGATATTTTACTTACTTTTCTTTTAAATTAACAGGTAACTTCTTAGTTTTTCTTTCTTCTTCGAATTCGGCTGCTTCTTTTCAGGAAACTGGTCTTCACTGCAATTGTAAAAGCTTCAAATTAGTAACTTTGTTTGTATATAGCACTGTTTTTAATTTAGATATTGATTTTTTTTAATTGAAATCCTCAGTGCCTTCTTTAAAACCATTAAACTAATTTATTTACATAAGATACATTGCATCAGTTCAGTACATATGATATGTTCTTAATGAACAAATTGTATTGAATGACTAACTGTAGCAAAAAAAAATATCTTTACTATGTCTTGTAAAATTTATAATATATTAGTGAATACCACTATTTCTGTAAGTAAACTGTTCTAGGTAATAGCGCCTCAATGTCATGTCTAATTTAAAGTAATTAAGTAAATAAATAAATAAAAACAAAAAATATGAAATTGTATAAGTATTTTTATAAAGGTTTAAACATAGATTGTGTTTGCATGCAATTTTGTTTGAATATATGTAGTCTATATATTTCATTTAAAAAAATGTTAGTTTAACATGATTTGAGTGTGTGTGTATAAAGAAAGTAAATAGTATAAAGGTTTATAAGTGATAGTTGATTTTAGGAAATTGAAAAAAGTACAGTAAATTCATTTTACAGATTTTACAAGGTAAAAGTCTGTTTGAAAATGTGTTCATCTACTATACAGAAAATATGCATACCTGAAGTTTGTGTTCATGCATATGGATATGCATGGAGCTGCAAGTAGAAATCTTGAAGACTTGTACAGTATTTCTGGTAGATGCTGCTTGCCAATGATATGACACTTGTACTCAGAGAGATTCAGAGTACATTTGCAGTGCTGATCTATGATGATGCAGTTAGATGTAGAGGTCTTGAATGTGATTGGTGCATGGTCATGTGATTTTTGAGGTACATCCAATGAGGGAATGGCAGAGAGAGTGTAGTGGAAATGGTAGAAGGGCTGTTCGTGTTACGATATGTCCGCGGACATGGCGGTAGTTCGCGGACATCGGGAGTTACATCCGGGGATTTTTGGGTTCAGAAGTCTTGTAAATGAGAATAAGCACTGAAAGGGATTGGTCAGGAAAGTTTGGTGGGTGTGTTGTGCCAGGAGAGATTTTCTCAGATACTCTTTTCGCTGAGAGAACAAAAGATAGCTATGGCTGCGTGTTTCAGAAAACAGATTGTTTGGATTTTAGGAGATTTGTGTATACATTGGTTGAAGGTGCATGCAGAAAGCTGTGGAGTAGCTGTAGATCTTGGATTCCCACATGTGAAAGTACACTGGCATGGAGTACGTGGAATGAAGTGGTTGGACTTGCTACCTCTCTGTGTTACTTTGGAGACAGAGCAACATCCAGACATAATTGTAATTCATTGTGGAGGGAACAGTTTAGGACATGTGACTGGAATTTTTTTGCAATTTGCTATGAAAGAAGGACTTAGGAAGGTTATGGACATGTTTCCTAATTCTCAAGTGATATTTTCACGGATTGCGCAGAGACAAATGTGGCTTCGTTCTTCTTCATTTGGTCCACAAATGGAAAAAGTAAGGCGCAATGTTAATAAGGCTGTTTGTGCCTTTCTAAGAGATTTTGGCATGTCTTCTTTTCACAATGAAAATTTTATGTTTTGTAGTACATACATTTTTCGCAGAGATGGAGTCCATCTTACTTATGCTGGCAATCAGATTTTTCTTAGAAATGTACAAAATGCATTGCGACCTTTTTTGGAATTACAACAACGATTTTGAAGTAGATGTTAAGCATTTACAATTTTTGACTTACAAACACCACCCAAAGGCTCTTTTCAGAGCCACCACTTCTTTCCAGAGAAAATTACAATGTTTGTGATGGAGTAGCAACCCAATTTTTTTAATGTTCGCGAACTGTCCGCGGACTTCTAAAAAATACAAAGAGCCCTGCTTCATTTATTTTCACTTCTATTTTTTAACTGGGAAAGGCGGCTCTGAAAAGAGCCTTATTTTTTTTTTATTTTTGTAATTTTGTATTTTTTTTTGCTTTTTCAGACACGATACACTAGGAGAGGAGGGTAAAGAAGGGTAAAGGGGGGGACACCAACCACAGGGATAAGAAAGGGCGAGCTGAGAGAGGAAGATGTAGATTGGGATTTATTTGGGTAGTGAGCAGGTCTTCTCGTGCTCTGAGATGATAGTCTCAAAAGCACTCCAAAGTCGCTCCTCCCTGCAGAGAACTGTGTCACAGTACATACATACAAATGTGACCCTCGAAAGGTAAGGGTCATCAGCATTCTGTATGGCCTGTGAGGCAGCTTGAGGAAGACGCTGTCCCACAGAGGTGGTCCTTGTGGTGACAGGATCAGAAACAGAGGATGAAGTAGAGGAAATCAACCTGCTACGTTCTTCGCAAATAGCCCCAGAGTGAAATGACCTCAGGTGTCGCTTCATAGTAGTGGTCCCAAAGCTGTACTTAACGTGCTTCCCACGACTGAGTATCATTTTGCACTCATTGCAGGTAACACGGTTTGCACGAGGCTTAGGAACATTACCATGATGGTAAATAACCGTCACACCCAAGACTCACGCCTAGTGCGGGTAGTAGGGTTTTCATCTACCTCATTCTCATCATCCTCTTCTTCCTCCTCCGCATCCTCACTCCTGTTCCCCTCTTCAGGCCCTTGGGGAGGTGGTGGTGGTGGAGGGGGTGGGGGTGGTGCTGAAGCAGGTGCAGTACCAAGTGGAAGTTCAGCAGCCAAGGATGCCATCTCGATGATGGTGTAGTCTGCAGGTGGCAGCAAAAATCACTGTGTTCTGAAGAATAGCCAGAAACACAATGGGAATAAGCTCTTGGGCGTGGTTTTTTATAGGGGTGCCTGTGCGCGGTTCGCGGACATGCGCACTGTCCGCGGACAGATCGAACACAAAAAAAGGATCGGAAAATTTCAAAAGGTATATAGAAACTCAAGATTGCTATGTGGGACTTGTGCCATGGTGAGATTTTATTGAAAAATATTATGGATTAACTGAAAATGTACTTTTAAATTGTTCGGGGACAGTGTCTGCATTTCAGGACACATGATGAGCGTGGGCGCTGTCATATGATCCGTTCGCGAACTAGTCCACGAAGGAAGCGCCTGTCCGCAGGACACCAAGTGCACGGAGATTGGTTAGCGCATGCGCATTGATGTCCTACGGACACTGTTCGGGTTCTGAAGTAATTAAAAGTGTGTCACACGTGAAACAAACATTTCAGGACACCGTGTGTGTTCTTAGAACAGTTTAAACTTGGTAGCGAACAGTAAGGACAGATAGAGTGTTCTTCAGGACACGTGTAATTTCGTTTATGTACGAACATTGCAGGACACCAATTGTGTTCTTAGAACAGTTTCAATTGGGTAGCGAACACTACGAACAGGTATAGTGTTCTTCAGGACACCTCCATTTTCGTTTACGTACGAACATTTCAGGACACCAATAGCGTTCTTAGAACAGTTTGAACTTGCTAGCGAACAGTACCGGACAGGTATAGTGTTCTTTTGGACACTTTAATTTTTGTTTGTTTACGAACAATTCAGGACACCTTGTGTGTTCTTAGTACAGTTTCATGTTGCTAGCGAACACTACGAACAGTTGTACTGTTGTTCAGGACACATCATTTTCGTTTATTTACGAACATTTCAGGACACCAATTGTGTTCTTAGGACAGTTTTAAGTTGATAGCGAACATCATCAATGACATTTGTGATGTCATCTTTGATGTCCTGGGTGTTAGTCTTAGCAGTGCACGGTGGTGGCGCGAGTTATGGTTGCTTAGCTTACCATAACTGGCGAATTTCAAGGGTTTTTCGGTTTTACTTGGAACATAACGTCCCTTTAACAAAGTTTTTTCACTGAATTTCATAGGTTTTTAGTAGCGCAACTTAACCATAACGTCCCTTTAACAAAGTTTTTTCACTGAATATATATATATATATATATATATATATATATATATATATATATATATATATATATATATATATATATATATATATATAGCCTTGTATATTCAAACATACATTTTTGTGCAATAATCATATTATTTTGTGGATGTTAAAGCCCACAACTGTACTTGTATTTCTGATTCCATGTGCTCACCTCCAATCTTGTTTCATTTTAAGTTTTAGGGGTTGGACAGGATTGTTTTCCAGTTAGCAAAAAATGGTACGTGTATCCATGCAATCTTTTGTACCTGCGGGTTCGGTTACACATACAAGCTACAATACTGTTCAAAACTCTCATCACCACACATAAATGTATCTCCCAAATCGCCCAACCTATTTGAATGATTGCCTCACTATAAAATCGCCAACTAGACTCGTTAGGTTGAACACTAGTACCCATTTGCTCATCCCTTGATTCAAGAAATCTAGAACAAGATATTCCAGTTTCCCTGTACCAGCACCCAGATTATGGAATTCTCTCGCCGCAATCATGAGCAACAAGCCTTCCCTTAACCACTTCAAGAAGCTCCTAAAAACCTGTCTGTTTAATACACTCTAACCTATTTGCACTTACTTGCCTACAATCGCAAGACTGACAACACTATTTGGCTGTAACTCTAATTGTATAACCTGCTGTAACTGTACATTTTCAAACTTTGCCTTTCTGATGGAGCTGCAACCACAATGTAATGTTCTTTGCTTTAAGTATTTACACCCCTCCCTGCATACAGCAAGCTATTCTATATTAATATAACCTATGCCATGATACCTCGGGGTTTGGGCATATCAACAAATGCAAAACATAAATAAATAAATACAAACAATAACCATGCAACAAAAAATCATATTCAAATTAATTCAGTGGGGATAAGGTAAGAAAGAGAAACTACAAAAAAAATAAAACAAAATAGAAACACAGGGTAAAGAAAAAGGCATAAGCACAATGTTAGTACATTCTGATTTTACCACATAAATCATCCAAAATATGTATCAATATAAATTATAAGTAGGGTAATGTCAGCAGGTCTCAGCACTATGAGCCCGAGTTTAAGGCTTACACTTTTAGAGATATTGTTAGTTCTAGGTGTGATTCCATCATGCCACGTAGCTGGCTAAGTCATTGTGCTTGAGATTAAGTGCTTACTGTTAGGCCATATCTTCAATTGTGTTGGATTGGTCAATTTACCTTGTCCTTAGTTGTAGGGCACAATGAGTAGTTCTTATAGGGGTTTAGTGGCTTCAAGTGGTTGTCATCTCAGGATGTAGATCTCCTGTTGTGTTACCTAATGGTAATATATAGTGTGATAATGTATATATAGTCATATTTTTATGTGCTGTTCTAATAGGTGTAAATAGGCACATGGAATACCTTGTGGTTCAAAACCGATGTTTGTCTGTTATCAGCAGGTCCTTTTACAATTAATGTGTCTTTTCTGTCGGTCTTAGTTTGGTTTTGACTCCATCGTGTTTACTTCAGTTAAAGGTATGCAAGAGAGAAATCATTTATTGTGTTGGATTGGGCGAGATAATTGAACACCATGTTGCTGGACAGTTAAGATTGGCAGCATTAACAGATATACAGATGTGTTGTCATCTGGTATTGGTCTCCTTTATATTGATGAAATAGAGGTGGATATTTTCTAGACCACTCACAGTTTTCTAGTCCCTGCTTTTACTTTTGTACTTATATAGATGCACAGTATAATTGACTTACTGGCCGCTATACATTTTGCTGAGTGATTTATATGTATTGTCTGAGCTTATCAATCACCTTATCATGCAGTTTGTGTCTATCACGTTAAGTGATGTGCCTCTCATATATTTCTGCATATTAACTGCTTTAGCTTTCTTGTGCATCCATGAGTGAAATAAATCACTATACCCCTTCATCAGACCCTAGCTTGCTTTCCACCTACCTTATAATATGGGGTTATGCTCCCCACTGAAAGCATCCTTGTTTTCCCATTCAGTTTCTCCATTGAGCCTTATATCCAAAAACACAAGTGTCCTGTGCATTTGGGTCACAGTCCTGTGATGTTTATGGTCATGTGACCAGGTTTTGGATAATGTCGGTCTGCTTCTTTTAGGTTATGACTGTATCCTCCATCTTGGAGTGTGCAGCCGCTATTTCTGGCAATAGGGAGATGTGCATTCACTGTTTGTAGCGTTTAGTTGCTCATTTAAGGATTTTTTAGTTTAACTCATATTTTATATTCTTTACTACTGTTTCTGTATGGGATAAAAGTCTTAGCACAAACAAATGTTTTCAAAGTCAAAGAACCTAGTTAGTTTGCTTATTGCATGTGATTAGTCACATAAGGGGAATTTTGATTAAGAGGTATGGACTGGAATTGGGTATTCCTGCAGTTGTTGCTCTACTGATGAGATCCAAATTGTACTGTCTTACAGTAGCATTAAGGCTTGTCAATTTACTAGAGTTCACATATCTTTTGTGTACTTGCTGGGCCTGTTTTGTTCTGAAAATGATTGCTCTTGTTGACAGCTGCAGAATTAAATGTCATGTGATGCCTTACAATTGTGTTCACAGTGCTTGTGACCTGTCAACATTCCCTTAAGAATAGTGTTTCATATCTTTAGTTTCATAAGAAGTATTGCATTTCTGACTCTGTATTAAGACCATGTATTGTTGCTCTAAATGTGCATATGTATTTCGCTTTAATTCTTCTCAATTAGTTTTCTCTGTTCCCTACATGGGCTGAAGGCTTCATTGATTGATTTCCAAGAATCTCAATGTCTTTATGTCATCTCTGTTATGCATGTACATCCAATGGTGCGCCAGTGGAAAGCGTTAGTCTTATTTGTTGATAGAATTCAAATATTCTCTTATCCTAAAGTGGACTTGTCTAATCAAGCTACCAACACAAATCTTACTGCAGACACATATTATTAAATAAACAACACAAGTGCTGCGGCAGTTGAGAGAGAAAAATATTCATATAAACTGTGTGGCCTTTGTTCAGAGTGTACATATAGAATGAGCAAAACCCACATTTATGAAAGTCTTTGGTTTTGATATGCTACTCTTTTAGCCAGTTACCTCCTGTTTCTAAACTCATAATATGACTTGGACATCATTTGTTTCTTGGATTTCTTGGAGCTGCAGTGAAAGTAATTGGTGGCTTGTTCACAATGTATTCCTTCAGTTGTTCATCTGTCATTAGTATGTTCCAGTGCTTCATGAGGGTTCAAAAAATCTTAGTACTATTGGCACTGTACTGTGTGATGAATCTTACTTGGTTATTAGTGGATGTTGTTTGGACCACTTTGCTATTTTCTGGTGTAAGTTCCTCTCTCGTTCTGCTAGAGATTTTCCATTCTGCTGTTGAAAGGCTTGCTTGGTCATTGCCCCTTCTGTTTGACCAGGTCTAGTTCTTATTTGTACAATTTTGTGTTTGTACACAATTGCATTTCGCTCATTTCATCCCCCCCACTGGGATGTTGTTGATCACATGTTTTTGATGACAACTTCTAAAGTGCAAAGTCAAATTGACTTCCGTAGGGTTTACAGAACATTGGTGTCTGTATTCTGTGGTCTTTAATGTAGATATAATCTCAGAAATCAATGTCCTCACCAATGATATGTCCTGGTAGTTCTTTTCCAAAAGTATTGTGGTTAGTACATTTTTAAGAATTCAATGTCCGTACCATCCAATATTAGAAAAATATTGTCTGTGTAACAATACCATCCTATTATGATGGGTCCAAGCATTGTTAGACAAAGCATATGTTTTCTCAAAAAGTGACATAAATGGGTTGGCCAATGATGGTGCATAGCAAGCCCCCTTTGAAACACCTTTTATGTGGTGAAATGTATCATTACATATAAAGATGTTGAGATTCAGAGTAAAGGCTAAGAATTCTTTAAGACTTTTCAAATGCATGTAATACAAGGCTGAGACATCTGCACAGCTGTTTTTGAATGCTCTTATTGCAAGTTCATGGTCTTTTGAGTTGTATAGATTATTGACATCAAATCTTGCTAATCTGTAATTCAAGTATCTGTATGATGTGCTTTGAGTCTCGAACATAGGTATCAAGATTAATTACCAGAGGTTGGATTTATTGGTCTATATATTAAGACATGTACTCAGTGAACCCTCCTATTCCACTTAAGGTAGGTCTTACTTGTGATTGCTCATGGTATGGTTTGTGAACCTTTGGTAGGAAATACATTGTTGGTAGAATGGGATTATCCTGATATAGGAATGATCTGTCCTTGTCTTGCAGTATGCTCTGCCCATGCCCAATAGAAAATGAGTCTGTTGTCTTCCGTTAGTTTCCTTACTGCTTTTTATCTTGAGTTTAAGAGAGCAACCTGGCATGTCCAGGTGTTCAAGTCCCATTTTGACATAGTCTCTGTGGATTTAGATGACTGTATCCCCACCCTTGTCAACCTCGTGTGTGAGGTCAGTCAGGGTATTTCTCTTTTCCACCGTCAGGTTGTGAGCCATTTTGTATGTACCTCTAGTACAGTTTCTGTCCATTTCCAGGTGTAAGTTTGCCACAATTATCCTGTAAACGTGTTCTAATGCTCCATCTTGTGATGTGACTGGGAGTATCCAGATGTCTTAGACAGTTTGGAGTCTGCTATGTTATCTGCTTCGATTTCTAAGTCTCTTATAATCTGTATGCTTGATACAGTCATATCCTAGTTTAGGGCAAGTCATAGTTTTGTGTCATTAACATATTTCATTGTGAAGGTGCTAGGAGTAATTCTGGTGTTCTGAGCCTCTGTCTCTTACTCAATTCTATTGTGGAAGAATGTCTTTAGTTTCAATTTTTGTATGTATTTGAAAAGGTCTATTCGTGTCTGTATGTAAGCAATGTTATTGATAGGTGCGAAAGCCAGTCCCTTAGTAAATACTACTATTTAAAATTGACTCAAAGTCCCCTTGGATAGGTTAAGAAATCAGGTTCTTGTTTACCGATTCTGTTGTGGTGTATCTGTCCCTTGTGCTTTGATCTGGTTCTTGGCCCTCGAGCTCTGCTTGTTTTTCCTGCATCAATCCCTCCTCTCTCCTCTGCCTCTGTTTCCCCAGAATCTGTGGTTTTCCTTGAGGTGTTTCACATAGTTGAATTTGCACATTTTGTTTGTCTTATATTGTTGCATTTGTTACCCCATTTAAACAGGACATTTGATCTAAAAAACTCCCTTTCTTTTGTTGTCGTTGACAAACATTTCTAATAATGTAAAGCAAATTGGTGGCACCACCAACACAATCTGACAACCACAGTGTATGCTTGCTCTATTTTAAAGTTTACCATTTTGATACTCTTGACAAACCTGAAATATGTAATGATTTTAAGTGTTCTGGTTCTGAGGGAAAACTAGTATTGAGACGTGGAAGATCACTTTCAAGAAACAAAATGAGCAGTCTAGTTTATTCCGAGATGTCAATTGCAGGAATAGAAGTAGCTTGTTGGTGTGGGGGTTCAAATGGGAACTCAGCTGTCAAACAGCCTGAGAGTGACAGGCCTCCTGAGAACGAGACTTGAGAGAGTGGCTCGCAGAGAAGGCACAGCAGATTGCCTGCACCAAGCAAGGAGAGGGAAGCCAAATGGGAAGCCACCGAGCGAGGCAGAGGAAAGGCTGAAAAAGGTCCAAGTGCACTGGACCGAGTGTGTTGGTGCTGGTACTTACCTTGCGGCTACCAAGCTCAAGTGAACCACTTGCGGCAGAGGACGTGCAATCGGGAGAAGTGAAGACACCGCCCGAAGTGCTGCAGAACCTGCATCTCCCTAAAAAGCTGCTCTTCAACAGGTATATTGGTTTATAAAAAATTGGTAGAGGTCCGGGGAAGCTTAAGAATAAATTTAAGAAACAAAAGAGAAGGTCTGGTATGCAAAACCAGAATCAAAGACAGTTACCCACTTGGCAGGAAAATTAATTGAGAGTGAGTAATGCCCCTGTGCAAGTCTGGGACACCCAAAAGAGAGGTCTGGGACCCAAAAGGGAACCAAACCCATTTGCTCACTTGACAGGAGAGTTAATCAAGGGGGAGTAACACCACTGCACCAGTCTGGGACCCACACACAAAAGAGAGGGTCTGGGACCCAAAGACAACCAAAACCAGTTACTCGCTTGGCAGGGGAGTAAACCAAGGAGAAGTAACACCGCTGTTGCGAGTCTGGGACCCACACCCATATCAGAAACCAAGGTCTAAAGACAAGGGTCTGGGATCCTGTGAAAGAGACATTTATTGAGAATTACCCAGTTTAGCAAGAGAAGACATCAAACTACCCTTTTGAATCTAGCACTCACACCCACCCAGAAGACTGGAAATATAAGAGACTTTACCTTATCTGTGATACATCCTCTTGATGGAAGGACACGTCTAGGGGAAAGGAACACTACTGCAAATCTCAGAATGTTTTTATTTTTTGTTAAACCTTTCTTTTCATCACCTTATTACCTGCTAATCTGGGATATCATCTGTTGATTGAGAACATCAAGAATTATTTCATTTTGTAAAAGAATACCCTTGCACAGTTATCTTAGAATGTAAGTGTTAGGGACAGAAGTACGTTTTGACAAGACAGGGACAGGCAGTTTGCTTTTGGACTGCCTGACATTTTGCTATTAGTTTACTTTGAGGCCGGGGCACCCCTCATAGTGTTTAGGGTTGAAGAGGCATCGTTTCCAACATTTTTGTGTTAATAAAAGTTTTTGTGTAAGAATTTATCACCATTGTTTCCGCCTCTGACTTATGCACCCGTGCAAGGCAGATACAGGCACCCAGAGATCAACTCATGATACTTGGCTACTCTTAATAGATGCCAGCCCAAATGCTGTCTATGAACACTGTGTACAGCGCTCTGCTACTCTCAAGCTAGTTCCCTGCATTAAACGAAAAATTAAATAAAATAAAAGCAAAGTGAACAAAATGTTGATGATTAAAACAAGATTTGCTATTCAGAGAATGGTATTATTAATGTGTGTATAAAATGATTGAATGTCTTGAGGAAGGTTTATAAAAGAAATGAGAGGCGTTGAGCAAGAATAAGGATAGCAGAGACTTTAGTATTGAGAGATGAACAGGTACCACTCCCAGCTTGGGGTAATTAGGCCTATCAGGGCTTATGACAGAGCCAGACCTACCGAGAGGTGCAGTGAGGGAGTTGCGAGTACCCCACTTGCTCAACACCCTGAATGTGTCTTGAGTGTTAAGACTGGTGCCACTTTCAATCACCCACTTCTTTGCACTTTGCATTCTTTACTGAGGTCTCTTTCCTTTCTTTTAAAAGTTACCAGACCAATATGCACTGCCATACTGAGTAAGCCCAGCAGACTGCAGGAGAAAGCCAACAACACCCACATAGACTCCTGACATTATAGTGCATGTCATCAGAAAGGAGCATTACTCACTGCAGCTAAAATTGTGCAGAAACGCAGACCCAGCATCCAGCTGAACAAATAGCAGAGACGGTTCAATTGGAGAGAGCAAGAAGAGTGGGCGCAAATGTTTTTTTGTAACATTGCACTATGATGGCCCAACTCTGGAGGTAAGGACAGCTTTAGATTTGGCCCACAAATCAGGTGCAATGAGGAACCAATAGCCGCAGGAAGGGAGGTTAGAGGCAGGAAGTCACTGATATAAAAGTCCCGCTGGAGTTACAGAGATATGGGCGTGGTTGTGTGACTTCAGGAGGTGCAGAGGTTGACCAAGAGTCAAGCGGTCGGATGGAAAATGGAGCACAGTGTTGAAGTGACTATGGAGGAGTTGCATAGGATAGCACATGAGTCATTGTGTGTGAGAGAGAGTGGTATCCATTAGAGAGAGTCAATCTATAATTGTGAGAGTGTATGTGAGAGTAAGTGATAAAATGGGAAGTAAGAAGTAGAAGGTGGGTAGTGCAGAGGATCGAGTAGAGGGAGAGAGAGTGGAATTGCAAGAAATAGGTGAGCGAGAGAGAGTGGTAATGAAGTATAGAAAGAAGAGGGAGACTTAAGTTGTAGAGTGGAAGGTTGAAGGACAAAGAGAGTGGTAGCCAGAGAGAAAGGAATGAGAGAGGTGTGAGAAGGCTGGAATTACAGAGGAAGAAAGAGGTGGGAGAAGGCAGTGGTGGGGAAGAGAAAGAAGGAGACAGAGAGAGAAAAGTAGGGAGAGGAGAGGGAAAAGAAGAACAGAGGGAGTAGGAGTAGAGAATAGAAGGTAGGAGTGTAGGAGAGGAAAGCCCGGAGGTGTAAGATGTGAGAACTGAAGGTGGGAATTTAGAAGGGGGAGAGTAGAGAGGAAGTATGATAGTGAGAATAGTAGAGAGTAAGGAGGCATACGATCAGGGAGAGGAGTGAGAGGGAAAGGGAGCATGGGAGAGTGTGAGAGAGAATACATGCACACTCTTAAGACCACCATTGTGGGAACACGAGAGTAGGGTTTGCTTAGAAATTCCCAGACGTGGCAAGAAAGACAAGACCTTGGACTTTGAGCCCTCCCTTGGTATAGAATATACCTTATATATTATGGGTTATGGTCGCGGAGTGAGTTGCAGAGTGTTCTGCGGTGGAAAGTTTGCTGTATTGCCCCTGTTCTATTTTCCACCTGAAAGTCTGTTTTTCCTTTCACTGCAGTGCCGCTCTTTCGCGAGGAACTCTACTGTACAAAAACTCAGCCGTACATGCGAGTTGGCAACTTTGTTGGATTGCTTCTGTTCTGTTTTCCACATGAAAGTCTGTTCTTCCTTTCCTTGCAGCGCCGCTCTTGCCAGAGGAACTCTACTCTATAAAAACCCAGCCGTACACGCCAAGTGTGTCGCAGAGTGAGTTGCAGAGTGTTCTGCGGTGTTCAGCGAGATGAGGCGTAAGCAATGATTAACATCCCTACAGTGTTTAACGTGAAGTGAGATACTGCTGACACGTCCGGTACATTTTAACTTACATTATGCCTGGGAAAGTTCAAAGTAAGAATAAGCATTATAACCTCCATAAGACAAAACCCTATGCGAAAGTGACTGGTTATAATCGATAGGAGCGTTTGAATGTATCGAACGAGGAAAATAACAAAACATCAGCACAGTAAAGTAAACGCCCTATTATATCAAATACTCAGTAAGAAAAAAATCCAGGACAAATCACTGATTTTTTTAAGACTGATAAAGATGCCACTAATGGTGAGACAACAAGGCTCTAAACTAAAATTAAAGCACAAGTTCATAATACAGAGAATAATGAAAAATTAAGCTTGACATCTGCTCCCTCATTTGGTGCAATTGATGGCATCTCATTGTTAGAACTTTGTTACCGGCTGTGTTGCTCCAGTAGGGCTACAGAGGAGGCGGAAAGGAACAATGGTGAAATACAAGAAGAGTGCCAAAACCTATAAAAGGGAATACGCAACCATGCTCATCACTTTGACTGTCCAGCATGCCCTCTCTATTTATGTTGTCATTTCAACCTAACTCTTCACCGATGTAACTGATTGAAGAGGAGATTAGCAAAAGTGGACGATTTAAGGAAATTCCTATTGTGACCGGGAAGAGCTCAAGACATACTTCCAATGACTTGGGTGCCCATAATATCACTCCCTGCGCAAATTTACTCCACTTCACGATAAAGATACTGATCAAGCTTTGCGATAGAATTTATCTTCATTCACTGAAGCATGGTGACATTTTAGACATGTTAAGTGAGAATCATAGAAGCACAGCTGACACCAATACAACAAGCAAGACTGCCAAAACAGATAAAAATAGTGAAGTAAAAAACACCAATTTGTTGGTTGAATTGATTGAGGACACGAATGCTCCTGAGCCTGTTAATGTGTCTCCATCCCGAATTGTAAACAAGCACGGAGAGCTGTTAAGAAACTGAAACAGCGAAACGAGGAAGTGCAAATTATACCTCAGATGAAAGAAGTGTAAAATCAATCTGATCACTGTTATTACTTGTCTTCTTCAAAGTTACAAAAACAGACACCTCCGTAAACAGGCAAGTCGAAGAAGGAAATGCCAAGAATACAAGACGGGTATGTTAACAAGCTGGCTTCTCCCTGAAGTTGATCTGCCCAATAAGAAAATCTGTGATAATAACAAGGAAACTGAAATATGAGCTATATGTGACTAAGATTGATATTGATATTGATATTTTATTTCTATCACGCTCATACACAAGTGGTTCAAAGTGCGACAAGGCAAGGGAATGGGAACAGAGGAGAAACAAAAACAACGATCTTACTAGGCCCAGTGACATTGAGAAAGCGCAAGTGCATGGTAGAGGGGGAGAGGGAGAAGTGCACGGAAGGGCGAACAAAATGAGTTTGATTCATCTATGGCATCTGATAATGTTCAGGGTAAGAGACAAGGAACACATAAGGCTGAAATATCTAAGGACTTGACTGTGGCTCTACATGTACCCATTGTTGAAATCTTAAACATCCGAGTAGTGACTGTGAGTGAGAATGCTGAGAACAAAACAAAGAAACTAATCAATAGATTGATGCTGATGTCACTATTTAACAGAATCCCTGCATTAGGCATACTTAACTCATTTGATATAGAGTTTATTGAACCACTGAGGCAGGACTTTGGTGTATTTACGAGAATCCACTGTGTACTTCCATCTACTGCCGCTTAGATACAGTTGCAAGCTGATTTACTAGAATACTTAGGATATGAATTGGATCAGCCCATACCCTTGTCTACTGTACAAACTCAATGTGAACACTGTAAGTCATGCAAGACAAATGTAAAATCAACTGCTGATATTGATGTGGCTGAACAGAAACAGGTTGGGTGGATGTGGCTGCAGAAATAAGTGATTCAAATACAGCAGCCTCAACAATGAGTATGTTCCATAGCATCTTGGAACACTCGTGGCCATTCTCACTTTATAAACCCAGGCTGCTCTCTTGGCGCCATCATCTCTAATTCAATTTTTTTTGCTACAAGAGACTTGGTTGCAAATAGTCTTTCACATTGATTCTCATCAGATATTCCAACAAAATGCAAAAGAGGACTTAAGGGTAGACCTTATGGCGGCCTTATTATTGGCGTTAGCCACACATTTTATGCTTGTGAGATTACATCAATATTACCTAATGATAATATATTGGCAGTACAAGTATCTACTAAAAACTCCATCTCTGACTTCAAAATGCTAATAATTAACATTTATGATCCTCCTAGTGGTGAATTTATGGATACCATATTTGATAAAATTGATGAGATTATGACGAATTGGTCAGGTGTCATATGATAATTACATGGTTATATTTCGTGGAGACCTTCATGCAGATGTAGGAATGGTTTAAGAACATTTCAAATTTGAATGCTATGATTAGAGCTCAATGTAATGCTCAGGGTAAACCATGGAGATCTTATTTAGCTGAGTGGGAATGCTGGTCTCTCATCGGGAAACAAGTAGTGATACTCCTGTTAAATGAACATGGGCTTGTGGGAAATAATCAGCAACCTTTGATTACTTCTGGGCTAACACAGGTATGCTTGAATGTATTCTTGACTTTGAAGTAATGGATCAAGCCGCTAGTCATCATCTACTCATTCGGGCAAAATTCTAGATGATGAGTTTAGACACTAGTATGCGAGGCCCTATTAACATCAATGTTAACAATAGAGGCAATCGACTAAAATTGAATGTTAGTAGATGTAAGAAAATGGCCAGATGTATTTGAGTGTAGCGGGGAGATTTGTACACAGTTATGTTAAATATGAATGGTGATGAAATTGAAACTGCCATTAGAATAATTACCACTGATGTGGCCACTTTTCCTGGTATGCCTAAAATAGCCACTGGTAAACGTCTGAGTTGCTCTTTTCATGGGGAATTGCATGTTATGAAGCCCCAATATAGGAAGGATCTTTGGAAGCTAAAAACCATGAAACTCCATCTTTTATCCTACCATAGACATAAAAAGAATACATACCACTACTGGTGCAAAAGCAGAAGGTTTACCGAAATTAATTTGAAGTGGCAAACAATGATTAGTGTTTTAGAGAAGAACGAGGTATCCATAATATGTAAATTGCTTAATAGAACTAGGACCAAATCTAAGCAGATGATATTGAACCCAATAATCAAAGAAAAGTGGGCTGGGTACGTAACTAAGAATATGTACGTTAATAAGAGTTACCCTCTTAGTAAATCCAATAAATCTATGTGGTCATTAGAATTTTCAAAAGGCAGGATTCTAGAGATGATTAAAAAACTGAACAATTCTCAGGCACCTGGCCCTAACGGTCTAGCTTCTACGGTGGTAAAACAAGAACCTTACCTATGGGCTGAACTATTATTTGTTTTGTTTAAAAAGGTCTGTAATGTTCAGAATATTCCCATATCGTGGAAGACAGCCAACTTAATTTCTGTATTTAAAGCTGGTGGCAGAGATATCCCTGAACATTATTGGATGCTGTCCATTCTCGATACCACCAGCAAAGTGTCCACAGCAATAATTCTGAACCATCTGCTTAGTTGGGCTAGTACCAATTGTATTCTGGATCCAGCACTACTCACACTATTCGCCTTCTCGACGCTATAAACTCTAGAGTACTAGAGCTAATATTGCAGGTAAGCAATCAGTCTATATGACTTTTATAGACTTTAAAACTGCATTTGATAGTGTCAACAGCTTAAAATTGTGGGAACTTTTGAAGGAGATGCAGTGCCTCAATTGGTTAATTATGACACTGGAGCAACTCCAATACCACCGTACAAGTTTGTCTTGCTAATCAGGAATGTCTTTCCAAACCTATAAATGTTAACAAAGCCATCAAACAGCGATGTCTATTGGCCGCCTTCCTATTTAACTTGTTCTTATCACGGCTGATAGGCCGTCCTGCAGTTAAAGCTAACTGTCCAGCTAAATTTGACACTGAACGGGTCTCCATCCTCTTGTCGGCAGATGATCTTGTATTAGTAGAGCATACGTTCAGTGGGATGAAATCTATCCTTGAAGAGATGGACAGATTTGCAAATGAAAATTCTCTTATCATTTTACCGTAAACTGAAAGAAAACCCGAATGATACTCTACTCATCTAAGAGAATTAATAGATCGAGAATGGTGGTATCTTGGAGTAGCAATGAATATAGCAGCTGCTATAGATGCTTAGCAATATTGTTTAGCAGTAAAATATGATTTGGCTTGCTTAACCGATAAGATAGCTCAGTGGTTTTTGCGCTCGCTGCTGTGATCTGATTCAGGTCGCAAGTTCGAATCCTGGCAAAGCCAACTCAGCCTTCAACCTTCCGAGGTTGATAAATGAGTACCAATTTCAGTGGGTGATATTGTATGTAGATATGTGCTCTGTAAAGCGCTTTGAATAAAGGCGCTATATAAATAACCCATCATTATCATTATTGGAAACAAAATCAGACGTGTTAAACAAATTCCCCTACTATCTTGTATATCACCATGCAGGCTACTCCTTGAAATGAATTCTCATGCTTTATGGGCATTGGTTAACACCAGTTGTAACATATGGGAGTGAAGCCATTACCATGAATGATCTGTCATTGCTCGTAAAAATAGAGGGATACTTCTACCCCTCTTGCCCTATCCAATATATAAGGGTTGAGTTGGGTCTTCAATCCCTTGAAGCCATTGTGCTGCAACAGCAGGGACTTTTATTTTTGAAGGCATTGTGTCAACCAGAAAGTGATTTATCGTGCTTTATCGGGTCTAAAGATATTAGTTTAAAGAAGCATGACCGAATGAACACTTACAATAATATCTGTTGTGCTCTATTTATTGAATTAGGATGGAACATGGAACACAACTGTTGTGGTCATTATGAATCTGTCAAACTGGCCTTCAAACACAAACTAAGGAAAAAAGATTGGAAAGCTCATTTTAAGCGTATGTATGAATTGCATAACTATACGTACATAGAAGGAACGGCGTACTCTTACTTATGTTCCCAATTCTATTTGATATGCTGTGCTGATCCCCTATTATGCAAATTCCATATGTTCATGAGAATGAGCCAACTACTGGTATGAGCTACTCGGGGTGCACAATGGAAATTGTCATACGACCAGCGTTACTGTCGCATGTCTACGAGTATCGATGCTTTGGAAACAGTGTTATCCGTGAATGCAAAGTGTGTACTATTTGAGTTATGATTGGTCTTATATTTTGTCTGACCACTTCTGGCAATATTGCTTGAATACCAATTCAGAGTCCTTCCTCATGGCATTATGTGGAGTTTGGGCTAAAGTAGTAGTAATTCTAGACCCTATGTAAATGCTAATTCCTGTGATTAAAACTAGAGATTATTGAGTGTATTTTGGAGACCATATGGTTGATTTGAACGAAATGACAATACTTGTACATGTTTGAAATGCTGCTATAATTTTATGAGGCATAATAAATAATTTTTACTAAGTATATATCTATTAAGAATGAACTTTATATGGATGAATTGTACATGTACGACATTTTTAATTTATGTGTATCTATATTTTGTGTTGATATTTGAATTAATAAGCTGTATAAATTCTGTGAACTAAAAACAACTAAATAAATAAAGAAAATGATGGGTTACCCATCAGTAGTATTTACCATGAACTTGGGGAAGAGGGAAGCCTGTGCTATGGCTGAGTGAGGGAACAGGAGATTCAGGAACCAGAGAGAAAAAAACCCTTAATTGGATTAATCTTCCATCTGAAACACCTCACACAGAAGATATTAAAGAGTTGTTAATAAAACCCTATTGGACTTTTGAACTTTAAATCTGAGATACACAGTTATTATGTGCTCCTGTGGTGCATAATGAAATCAAACTACTTTGAAAATGTGAAAAGAATGACTCTTTTGGCAGAACTTTCTTCAAGGTCAGTATCCAATTGCTCACTTTGGAATAGCTCTTTGTGCTTTGGTGGATCAACAGAACATGACACAACAGTAGGTTTGAAACATGTATGTTAGTGTTGTCAGGCTGGAGATACTAAGGGCCTGATTTACAAAAATGTTTTAACATGGGAAAGCCCCATTGAAAACATATTTGTAAATCAGGCCCTAAGTTTCTTAAGAACACTAAGTTGTGTCTGAAAATATAAAGAGTATTACTTACTTGAAATAATCTAATCAAATGGTGACTGAATGGATGGGGGGGGGACTAATAGGGATACTGGTTTCCTTCTGATTCCTAAAATAAATATACTCTGAGACTTGGCACTTGGCACTCAATAATTCTTAATGCCGTGTGGGGAATGGTTTAAACATGTATGGGAGGTACGTGCTTATTAAAAAAAAATAAAAAATAAAAAAATAAAAATGGGACTAACTATAATGCATTCTGGATGTTCATCTGCTAGGCATACTAGCCTCTATCCGGATGTCTAAGCATAGCCCAAAGGACATAACACCGTACATGCTTTTTAATGATGCAAGAAAGTGAATGGAATTAACACTTGGGATACTAGAGGTTTGTTTAAAAATGGAAAAGGGGGTTCCTAGCATGGAACAGTCGAGGTGAAAGTTGATGGAGGGAGACACACTATTGTGTATTCTGGTGTTCTATCTACTTGGAATTCTGTTTCCCATCTGCATCTCAGCTCTAAGCTTAGTTTTAGGAATATAGTGTCCAGTACACTTCTTGACGCAGTCTCAGGGATATTTTGTCAAGCATGTTTCTTGATTTTCAAAGGTAGTGTCAGGGATAGAGTACCAAGTACACACCTTCACATATACTAGGGGCAAAGTGCCCGGTATGCTTCCACTTCCCTTTTAGTAATCCATGCAAGGCTGGAACTCAACTTTCCAGTCTTGTTTTTAAAAGATGCTCCTGTCACTTCCATCACTGAAGGATATAGAGCCCAGCTCAGGAATACAGTGCCCATCTCACTTCTTTAGGAATATAGTGATCAGCTAATTTCTTCCAAGGTTGTTTTAAAGTTGTTAATGGGAATAAGAACGTTACTAAATATTCAAAGGCTAGATTCTCTTTCACATCCTGTGCAGAAAGTTTGCTCAACCATTTATTCATCTTCATCAGAAGTTCAATATTATAGGCCAATTTCCAGGGCATTATTTTGGGTCAGAGTATCAGACTTTGAAGCCTTTGATAATGATATTCAGAATTGAGGCTCATTCTATCCAATAGTTGTCCTTTATGTCATCATACGATGCAGTGTCTGAGGCATTCAGTAGCTGTGAAACTTTGTGTGATTCTCCAGGTAGTTTGTGAACCACAGAGGTGCACCACATGCCAAGCTCAAATCCTTGGGCGAATTATGAGCAGCTTGCTTCATCCATGGTCTTTTTAGAGTTGTTTGACACCCCTCTGAAGTAGCAGGATTAAGGGCTTTCCTAAATGTTCCAAGGCATGATTTTCTGTCACATTCTGTGGGGAAGGTTTGCTCAAGCATTTATTAATCAGGTGTTTGATACTAAAGGGCAATTTGCAGAATTTGTTTTAAGTCAGTGTTTCAGACTAAGAAGCCTTTGTTGATGATACTTATTATTGAGGCCCATCCTCTCCATCATTTGAGCATTAATGTCATCCTAAGAGGTGTTGCCTTGGGGATTCAGTAGCTGTATTCTCCAGTTAAGTTGTGAGCCAAATAATTACACCACAGGCCCTGTCATTTTTCTCTCTATAGCCTCCTCTCAGAATTCATGAAGAAATCATTTTGGCCTTCTGTGACTACAAATGTATGGAGGATGGATGATGGAATAGGAACATGTCCTTGTGGGATAGCCATAGTCTTTTTTCAACTCCATCAGGAATTGTAGTTATTTGTTCGCCATTCTGGTTGACCTTAAACTATTGTTTGTAACAGTCTTTAAAGCACCACATTCATTTGGGGTCTTGTGTTCAGTAGGTCCCTCAAAATATTTCAATAAAGTACTTGTAAGGATTTTGACTTTCCAGATTTGTCTGCATGAAGTCTGAAATGAACAGATTCTGGAGTGCGGGATGCCACACTTGGCTGGGCAACAATTGAGATTCTGGTTCATTCAGCTCTCAGGTCTATGGTGTTGACACAGTGATTAGGAGTTTCTGTAGTTTCCACACTCTGGTTTTGATTGGTAACAGTTAGAGAACTCTAAATTGTCCACTGGGTAGAATCGGCATTGAGACAGTTGAGTCAAGCACTTCCAATTGTGCATGTCTGTGTTGAGACTGTTCATTTGGTTTGATGTGGCCCAGTCGTGTAATGCGGCTATGCATGGGTGATCACCTATAATCAGCCAGACAGCATTGAGGCAGTAGTCGAGTCAATGGCTTAAAAAGATCAAGTCAGTTTGGCTTGGTCCAGCGACGCAGTTCAGTTCTGCAGCAGTGATCAGACTGAGATGGCTGGAGGAGCAGGCAAACAGTGGTTGAGTTGTGGCTGGATAAATCAAAAAGGTTTGAACAGTGTAACATGTCAAGCAGCACAAAAATGACTCAAGAGCTTGAGTCAATTCAAAAGCTGTTTGGGGCGGGAGTCAAATCCCAAATTGTTTTTTTTTTTTTATTTTGCTGTTGGGTTGCTATGGGTTCGGACAGGGTCTCAAAGGATAATGAACGTCACTGTTCTGCCTCTCGTCCCAGTCAGCAAGGTTGCCATACAGCATTTTCAGGGTTGACACTTTGAGTAGCAAGAGTTCTGCAGTCTGGAAAACGACGTTCCAGACTGCATCTTAATAAAGTTTAAAGTGAAACCTTCTTCTTTAGTCCAAATATGATTCAAATAAGGGGGGGGGTCTCAAACCACTATAGAATCATTTTGCCACAATATATTGGTCCACTTTAAGCCTTTTATGAGTGTCAAGTCCTGGCTGATGTGACAAGAGACTTTGCCTGGTGATGATAGCCCCAGTGTGCTATGTCTACAGGAAGTGGCTAGGGGTATATGAAGTGTGCATGACCTATGAAAATCCAGTATGGGGGAATCCCTTCCTTAGTTGTAACTCCTCCCATGGACTACCCTAAACCTGCCCCTCTTCTGCCTGCCCTATAATAAATAGGTATCCGTCATTGTTATGTTATGTTGTTATGTTAATGTTTTTAACACCCAAAGGTGTCACGCAACCGACACCAAAGGCAACGTGGCGTTAAAAGCTGAAACCAACTATCACAAAAGACAGAAGAAAGTGCACTATAATAGTAAGGTTTTTACTTAGTAACCCAGAGTAACCCTCTGCATTGTCCACAAGGCTTTCTGGGGCAAGGGTCCAAAATACCTTCAGCGATCCCTCCACAAATACCTCCCTTCTCGAGCTCTTTGCTCCTCTACCTCCAACCTCCTCTATATCAATCAATCAATGCCTTCCTAAAATGCAGATGCGCAGAAACCATACGCAAAGATGCAGGAAGAGCATTCCAGAGAACAGCAGCTCTAAACGAGAAAGAGCGTCTGGCACGATTAACCCGGGGACAGCCAGTAGGAAATGGCCCCGGCGTGCAGGAACATACTGCTGGAATGTTTGCTGCAGTATTCCGGGTCAACACCATAACAGGCCTGATGCACCGGACAAAGAGACTTAAAATGGACCCACTTTGCCACTTTGCCACTGGGAGCCAATGAAGTGATCTCAGAACAGGGGAATGTTTTCCCAAAACAGGGTGCCAGTGGCAAGGCTTGCGGCCGAGTTCTGGAGATCCTGCAAACGCCATATCAGGTAGTCTGGTTGAACCAAATAAAGAGATTTGAAATAATAAATCTTACTCAGGACTAAAGCAGAGACCACTGGAGCTCATAACTGGATAGGAATAAATCGAAGGACCTTCTTTTGAATGCGCCATTGAAAATGGCCAGATTGACAGACCGCGCCCACCTGAGGGGCCATAGACAGAGAAACTGAAAACTTAATGACAAGAACAGGAACCAAATTCCTCACCACTAAAGAAACAGTAGAGAAAGAACTGAAAGGAGGAGACCAAAAAGAAGATACAGAGGAAGAGCCCACAACCAGAACCTTGGTCTTGTCGCCATTTAGTTTAAGCCAATTTTCGGCCATCCAGCAGCCCATGTCTGTTAGACAGTCTCGCAGCTAAGAGGCATGGGCTGGATGACAAAGATCCATCCTAACCAAGATCTGCGTGTCATCTGCATAATAGTAACATCTAAAGCTTATACACAAGTGAAGTGCTTCATAGCGTTTCAAGGTGGGAAGGGAACAAGGAAATACAGAGTCATTCTTAGATCTTGAAGTTTCTGAATGATCTTGACTAGCATAATAGACCTGACGGCATTACTGTAACGCTCACCTGATTCCCGTAGAGGCGCCGGTCTTGACTGGGCGTATACCGTATCTTCAAAGGTGATGTGTAACACACGGCTGGCTCTTTGGGCTGGACCTCTGGGCACTGTATGTCTAACTCGAAGGGTAAGATGTCTGCAGATAGAAAATATGGGATTAATGAACTGGGTTATTGAATGTCTCTCTCTTCTTCCCTTTCTCTTCTCCTGTAGAACCCCGAAGGTTAACGCTCTCACCTTAGGTAAGTGAACGCCGTGCTCTCCATCTGCCTCGGGGCAGGGTGCTGTAACCAGTTTCTTCACTGGATAAGGGGAGCAGGCCTCTTGACTTCAGAGGACTGCTGTCCGTCGTTTACTGCACGGACGGTAAGTTTCGAGTAATTCTAATGTCTTTAAAGTCTTTAGTAATGATGTCTCTTGTTTTGCAGGGTTCCGGCAATGGTGGATGACGGGCTGAAGTGAGTTGAAGATGGAGCCTGTGTGATGAATAGAAGCGCCTGGAAGCACGTAAGTAAGCGCTTGTTGCCTGCTTCACGATGCGCTCTAACTGTCTTTTTATTTTGCAGGTACAAGTTCGGAGCGGCTGCTGGGTGCCGGAATACCCACTGGGTTGGATGTGGAAAGGAGTAATGGCACGTGAGTATTAAAGTTCCCCAATGTCTTTAAACGCACCTTGTTTTGTCTTTCAGATGCGGGATGCAGCGCCGAACGCCTCCGGAGCGTGCGAAGAGTTGGTAAGCTTTTGTCTTTCAGATGCCGGAATGCAGTGTGAAGACCTCCGGAGCGCACGAAGAGTAGGTAAGTCTTTGTCTTTCAGATGTCGGAATGCAGCGCGAGGCGTTGGTGACAGCCGATGGACCAGGTAAGTGAAGAGCTGTCACTGAAGACCGTAATGCTAACCTGTTCTTTCTTGTCTTTATAGGTGTTGCTGAAGACTTAGGCCCAGGATCAGATGCAGAAGACACGATGAGCGTTCTGCTGCAGAGGATGCAGAATAACGCAAAGCAAGATTCATCCATCGGGTGTGGTTTAAATAGCCTCCTGTAGTGCTTAGGTGTCTCCTTCTACAGCCACGCCTAGGTAAGAAAAGAGTTCCTGCTTTCCAGAAGAGTTCCAGTGTTCTGAACCTAGGGAGTGGCTCCTGCCCCACCCAACAGGAAAAGTAGTTCCAAACAGAAGAGGATCAGAGGCTCAACTGGCAGGCAAGTAAGCAGCATGGTCTGCTGCAGGTAAGTCCACCCAAGCATTATGAGCCCGGCGCTTCCAGGGCTGGGACTGGGCATATTTATGAGCCTGGTGCCACTGGCGCCAGGACTGGGTCCAAAAGGTCCCAATTGGGACTGGTTGGCACTCGGAACCTGGGTTATGGATCTGCTTCCAAGGGAGTTGGGAAAACCCTGACCTTTTGGAAGCAGAGATCATGACAATTACTACTAGTGAAGTGCATGACAAAAAGGAAGGCGAACGGGGGAGAAGTAGCAGAGTACATACAATCCATAAACTACCGTACTAGGCTAGCAACATTTCAGAAACGCGTTTGGCAATACAAGATCACACCTGAAGAAAAGAATCTTGAGAGTGTTTGTTTCTAAAAATTGAAATATGAATATTGTGAAATTGCTTACTAACAGTAGTATATGAATTTACTTAACACCTACCCGAGAATAGGGTTAGCATTTTCTAAAAAGTTAGGCTTATCTTTTGAGCCACAAACAGTGTGCAGGAGACGCAAGTTCCCTAATTTGGAAACTTATCTCTCAAGCTATATAGTTGCACCAGGTGACAAGTCTGCAAAAATGGAGCAGAGTTAGGGAAGAGAAGGAGGAGGGAATATGGAGGAGGTTAGCAAGTGAGCGAGAGTTCAGGCTCAAGACGGAGAGGAGCAGGGAGGTTGTGCCAGAGGGAAGCACCTGCAGAGCATAAAGATACGCCTCCCAATTTCTGTTTGGAAAAACAGCTCACCCACAAAGAGTTGATAGAGGACGAGCAGAGGGCTCTAGAAGCATAGTATTTATAGAGCGACAGTTGTAGAAAGTGTGGGCCCCAACCCCAGAATGCCTTGTGGACTATGCAGAGGGTCTTGAATTTGATCCTTGCAGCAACAGGGAGCCATTGGAGGGATTTCCAAGCTGTAGAGATGCAGTCCCAATACTTGAGGCCAAGGATAAATCTTGCGGTTCTGTTCTGGATGAGTTGTAGAGGTCAGAGAGTAGAAGTAGGCAGATTGACAAAGAGACTGTTGCAGTAGTCCAGTCTGGAGAGGACCAGGGCTCTGGAGATGATAAGCTTCTGTGGGAAATTGAGAAAAGGTAGTATACCTTTGAGGAGGTGCAGCTGGTAGTGGAACTTTTTAGAGGTGTCCAAGATGTGAGAGGAGAATGAGAGAGTGGAGTCGAAGAGGGTACCCAGATGTTTTGCCTCACTAGTTGCAATGTGGACTATCTTTGTCTTGCTGGCATTAAGGTAGAGATTGTTTGCAGCACACCAAGACAGACAGTCAGGAATGAGTGAAGAGGAGGCCAAGGGTAGCCGAAAGAGAGCTGTGTGTCATCTGCATAATACTGAAAGTTGGAGGTGAGGGCAGATATCCTGTGGGCCACAGATGTCTGTGGACATTGAAGAACCAGGGGGATAGGTTAGATCGCTGGGGGACACCACAAGTAGAGAGAGTGATAGCGGAGAGAAAAGACCCAACTTCAACTGGGATGGATGGTCAGAGAGAACAGAGGCAAGCCACGGCAGTGCCTGATCTGTGATGCCCATTTTATCACAGAGATGGGAGTTCAGGATGGTGTGTTTTACCATATCGAAAGCAGAAGAGAGGTCAAGAAGAATGCAGACAGAGGGAGAGTTAGAGTCAAGATTTGAGAGCAGAATGTATACTCATACAGATCTGTATACTCTCTTCTATACTCATTGTTATACTAATACAGATGAGTAAAGACGTGAGTGTGCATTAGTGAGAATTAGCAAGACATTTGGAGACATGCATGAGTGCAGTCTTGGCACAGTGTTTTCTTTTGAAGTGAGATTTAAGTGGATCTCCAAGGCCAATTTCCTGAAGGTTGTTAGTGATCCTGACGAAGACCACTTGCTCAAATACTTCTGATCAAGGGGAAGGAGCGAAAGTGGGCAATAGTTTGGAGGATTTTGTGTCAGAAGAGGGCTTCTTAGCTAGGGTTAGATCAGTTGCAGATTTAAAGGAGGCAGGGAAGAGACTAGCCGAGAGAGAGAAGTTAAACAGCTGAGAGAGATAAGGACAAGTGATTGAGACCATGCCTTTGGCCATTTGGGGAGAAAATCGGTTAGAGGTAAGAGAGAAGTAGTTGAAATTAGAAAAGGTAGGTGGTAGAGGTAGTAGACTGAATGATGTTTGGAAATGAAGGGAGAGGGAGAGAATATCTGTCAGAATGTCACATAGTTTAGAGTTTTTAGAGGGAAAGTAGTGTGCAGAGCCATTAGCCAACAGGCTTGGGAGGTGTGAGCAACGATTGAAGAGTAGACACATGTTTGCCAGAGTGATTACAAAGGGAGGAGATTAGGTTTGTGAAGTAGGAGGATTTGGAAACATCCAGTGCCGATGTTAGGGCAGCAAGGCATTTTATGTAGTTTAGGAGTAGGGTAGATGTTCGTAATTTGCACCAGGTCATAGGTCATGGGACATGTCTGTTTTGAGGGTCTGAATTTCAGAGGTGATTAAAGGCTGAGGATGGGGTCAGGGGCGAGGGGGCTTGTATGTGCAAGCAGGATAGTGTTGGTCAAATTGAGTCACAACTGTAAAGTGAAAGTCAGAGAAAGCACGGTCAATGGAGGAGTCATGAATAGTGGAAGAGACAGAAGAGAGATACTTACATCATCAAAATAAGGGGCATGATAGTCCTGTCAGAATTTCCTCTTAGTCTTTGAAGAGGGCGAATAGGAATACAAGGTGAAGGGACAGAAATGTAAAAGTGAACAAAGATGTTGTCAGAAAGAGAGAGGGTCCAGTGGAGCTGTCAGAGGAGGAGAGTGAATTAGAGAGAAAGACAAGGTCAAGGGAGTTCCCACCATAGGGGGCAGGCTGGTCATGGAGGGGGTAAAGGGAATGTCAGATCAAGGCAGTTAAGTTAAAGGCAGGTTGCTGCAGATGGCTTGTGGAGGTGAATGTCTGCTAGAATGACAATGGGGATGTCAGTTGGAAGTTACTCAATGCAAAATGTCACATAAGGGAAGAATAAATTGAGCGGATCATGGGGCCGATAGAAAGCCAGAACAGTGAGAGGAGTAGGAGTGAGGAGTTGAATAGTTGCATATTCAAATGAGGATGTTTTGATAGAAGATGGAGTTAATGAGACAGTGTGTAGCGCCTCATTGAGGGGAGCCCAGGTTTCTGAGATAGAATGAAGCGAAAGTATAGAGTGATAAGAGGTGAACTTGTCACTGAGGTAGGAATACTTGTTGCTGAGGGATGGCGCATTCCAGAGGTCAAGTGAAAGAGTGATAGGAGTAGTAAATGTGCAGGTGTTGTGCAGTAGGTCAGAAGGATAGATTAGGTAGGAGATCCTGGGAATATGGGTGCATCATTTTTGTGGGATGCAGTTGCAGGAGGGAAGGATGAAGATGGACAGGGCGGAGAGTGATGCAGAAATTACACAAAGTTGAGGCTGAAGGCTATGAGAGAAGGGATGACGAGTGAGTAGAAGGTGGAATGGTGCAAAGACAAGATGCATGTGACTGGACTTTTGTTCTGTTGATTCCCTCCTCTTTTGTTTGCATAATAAAACTCAGCTGCACTCAAGTTCTGTGTGCTGTCTCTCTGTGCATACCACTTGGGTACCTAACAAACCTTTGACATCACTATCATCAGATAGTATTAAAGACAGGACTGTACATAAAAGTACCCTCTTTAGCAAAAAAATAGCGGCATTAACATGACTATTATTATGGACCATCTCTGTGGGGATCATCAACATCATTACCAGACCAGAGTATCTATGTTGAAAATGTTACTTCAGGCTTAACACACACAGACAAGTAGATGCAAACACATGTTTTTCAAGAGATGTGGTCTACCTGCTGTAGTACATGTGCTCTCCTTGCTAATTTGATGACTGTGGATAACTGAATCATGAGTTCTAATCCAGTGTCCTTTCATTCCAATCCTTACGCTGCAAGGACTGAAGAGACTGAAATACTCGGCATCTCTCACAGAATCTTTATGGGAAGTGTAATATCATGTTAATCACAAAACCCTCAATGCAGGGAAATTCAGCATTTAATTTAAACATCTTAAAATACCATACTTGCAGTACTTTTTACATCATCATCATCACACATCATTCATGTAGGGACTTGACTACCATTCTAGTCACACATCCTTTCCTTGGGAAGTTCAAAATCATCAACATCACACACCTTGTGAGATGGAATTTTAACATCATCATTATCATACACATTTTCTCTGGTGGACTTGAACATGACCACTATGACAATCCACCTCTGTGAATGCATTTACACTATCAACATCACACACCATCTGTGGGAGGATATTGTCATCATTTCCAACATATACCATCTTTGTGGATACTGCAACTTCATTATTATCAGAGACCATCTCTGTGGGGACTTTAATATCATCATAATCAGACACAACCTTTGTTGGGACTGTGGCATCATTAAAATCACACTGTATCTTTGTGGGGATTTCAACATCCTTATTAACACATGCCATGTATATTGGAACTTCAACACCTTGAAGACAAGTAAATCATCTCTGTGGGGACTATAACTTCGTAATCAAGTTCACTACCAGACAAGCACCGCAATGGAGTCTTGTATGTCATTTATGTCGTTTTCACACATTCTCTTTGTGGTGGATTGCATTATCAGCATTATCACTCTCCAGCTCTGTGAGGGCTTTAATATGTTTATTATCGTAATAATATCAACCCATCGATAATTTCAAAATTATCCCCCCTTGCAAGGCCCTCATTAAAGGTCTTATTCCGCTGTCTGTGGTACTCCACTGACTCACAATGAAGCAACAACAACAGATGCTGCTCCAGATGGGTGCCTGTCCTGCAACACCATCGGTGACATCACCCTGGAGGCGGAGGCTCTTCTTCTGGTAAGCACTGCTGCCTCGTGCATTGTTGGAGCAGAATATTTGTTCCATGTTAAAATGGCATCCGCGTTTTTTAGTCCTGCCTAGGCTGCTTACACCATCTGACCCGCCTCTGCCTGTCTTGGATAGGCTGATGGGGAAATATATTGACCCAATTACAGGGAGCTGGCAGGCATTGACAGCCCCCTTGCAAGGCCCTCTTCTAAGACATCTACCCATCTGTCCCTGACCAGGCCTGTCCTACCGACCTGCCATCTTCTACCGCCTATGCTCACTCCTTAGCATTAATCCCCGTCCCCATTCTCCCTGGCATGTGCCCGCTGCATACATTGTCATGACTTCCTCACTGAATGGTCTCCACTTCCTGCATTTGTGGCTAAAGGTAAGGTTCTAAATACCTACCACCTTCAGTGACACTTGGAGTCAACTCCCACATCTGAAGTAGTAAGCACCCCAAGTGCGGCTTTCCAGACCACGACAAAGACCCATAATCCCACGTACGTTTGCGTTTCAATCTTGTGCTGTTCCTCTTGAATTATCATGTACACACCGAATGTAGCTACTACCCTTGACTTGAAATTGGAGTATGCTAATGAGACACTTTTCCAACACTTTTTGTATGATGGTGCATCCCACACCTGAAATAGCCCTCAGCCTTCTGAATGCAGCCATTAGGCCACTACTAAGTCACACTATTCAACCTTCTCACTTATGGATGCCTTCACAATCTTGCACAGTCACATGGCATACCGTGTATCCACCTAATATGCTGTCTACTCGTTATTGTGAACTTGCGGCTTGTAACTGTACTGCAGTCAGCATTATATATTCTTCATATAATTATACACAAGTATTACCTCACACACTTACCTCGCTTTACTATGCCATCTAATTTGAGTCTCCTACTCAGTACCATGATCTTGGATATCTTGGAGGACATCTATGACCCTCTTCACCTCTGTGACCAGATTGTGTACCCCCTCTATTTTTGTTTACCCATGTCCACTAGCACAGTTGATGTAGCCCCATGTGCCATGAGGAGAGGCTTTTCCAGATTGTGCATCCTCTCAAATGTTGTTTTTCCATGCCTACCTGTCTTACTTCACACCTGATGAAGCCCCCCACACCATGTGGTGAGGCTTTCCTGAGTGTGCATTCTTGTTCTACCATCTACTTTGTAGCGTTTCTGCTTGTTCTTGCACAGTGTACACTGTGTTTCCACACTTACTGTAACTAGTGCCTTGATGCCTCTTGGTTTTGTGTGCTGCTATAAATGGAAAAATAAATACATAAATAAATACATAAATATAATCACATATCATCACCGTAGGGACTTTAAGATATCAGCACACCATTTCTTGGGTGACTTGGACAACATTATCATGGCACACACCATCACCAACAAGAGACACAATTCCTATGGAGTCTTCAACATCATGATAATCACTCATCATCTCTGCTGGGGCTTGAACATTAGTATTATCATACAATATATGTGTGGGTTCTTTAACATCAATAGTCACACTGTTTCCAAAAGTGACTTTAACATCTATATCATCACACACCCTCTCTGTGAGGACATTAGGAATACTATAACCACACACCATCAATGTGGGGACTCTCACATTATTATCATCACTCACCGTTGGGCACCTCAGTATTATCAGTATGACACACAATCGTTGTGGGGGCTGTAACATTATCATCAAACAAAATGTGTGTGGGCATTTCAACACCATCATTAGCTTCAATCATATATGTTGGGACTTCAACACTGCAAAGACAGAAAAAGTCAAATCAGAGAACACTTTAACATCATAATCATCATCAACACATACACACAAGGAACTGGATATGCAATGTCCAGGTTTTCACACACTACGTTTGAGGGGGAATGTACTATCACCATTATCACACACCAGCTCAGTGGAGACTTTAAATTTGGTATTATCGTACACACTCACTGTGAGGACCTGATTATTATTATTATTATTATTATTATTATTATTATTATTATTATTATTATTATTATTATTATTATTAACATCACACATCATCCCTGTGGGGACTTTGACATAGTCATCAAAGACCCTCTCAGTGAAGCCATGGACAGCAGTAATATGAAACATAGTGGGCCTTATGCTAAGTTTGCCGGTCCGGAAACAACTGTGCTGGCGTTGTTTCAGGACCGGCAAAGTATGGGTTTACCTGCCAAAGCCGCTGTGCCCGACAGGTTTGAACTGCCAGGCACAGCGGTCACTGCAAAAACAATGAGGTGATTGCTGGGAGGTTTCGAATTAATCTTAACCTCTTGCATTGCTCTGGGCAACCCTCCAGACCATCGTTCTTTGCCTGCCAAGCCATTACAGAAGGGGAAAGACCATATGCAAATCAGGCTTGGTCCCACCCCAAAAGGGGCAGTCCAGCCAGAACTGCTAGGTCACATCCCTTCTGCACGAGACCACAAGCATCCCCAAACATGTGTCAGCCTTGTTGGGCCACATCAGTGAGCAGTATCTTGGGTCTATAGTCCCAGCAGGCCCGGAACCCACATCTGAGCATACCCGTCCTGCTCGGGGTGACAATGCAAAAAAAAAAAGGGTTGAAGGCTGGAAGGTTTAGTATGAATCTTAACCACTTGCATTGCTCTTGGCAACCCTCCATACCATCGCTCTTCGCCTGCCAAGCCATTACAGAAGGGGAAAACCATATGCAAATCAGGCTTGGTCGCACCACAAAAGGGGCAATCCAGTCTGAACTACTAGTTCACATCCCTTCTGCACAAGACCACAAGCATCCCCAAACATGTTTCGGCCTCGTCAGGGCTCATCAGTGAGGATTAGCTTGGGTCTCTAGGCCCAGCAGGCACGGGACCCACGTCTGGGCATATCAGTCCCACTTGGGGTAACAATGCAAAAACAAAGAGGTGATGGCTGGAAGGATTAGAATGAATCTTAACCACTGGCCTTGCTCTGGGCAACCCTCCAGACCATTGTTATTCACCTGCCAAGCCATTACAGAAGGGGAAGGACCATATGCAAATCAGGCTTGGTCCCACCCAAAAGGGGCAGTCCAGCCCGAATCGCTAGGTCACATCCCTTCTGCACGAAACCACACGCATCGCCAAACATGTTTCGGCTTTGTTGGGCCTCATCAGTGAGGAGTAGCTTGGGTCTCTAGGCCCATCAGGCACGGGGTCCCATGTCAGTGCATACCCGTCCCACACGGGGTGACAATGCAAAAGCAAAGAGGTGATGGCTGGAAGGTTTAGAATGAATCTTAACCACTAGCATTGCTCTGGGTAACTCTCCAGACCATCGTTCTTCGCCTGCCTAACCACGGTCACGGCAGGCAAAGCTGTCACGGAAGCACCGGCACCATTAACAACGGTGCTTCTGTGTACCCACCCCATAGAGTCCTGTTGGACTCTATGGGAATGGGGAGTACTGTAATCGACGTTACTGGCACCTGAATTCCCAGCTGCTGGACTTGGAACAGCCCGGTGGCCCCGGGAAGTCAGGTGCCAGTACATTTTTACGGGTCCGGTAGCAACCCGCCGGTAGTACTGACACAATTACCACCGGAACCGTAATGAGTCCCAATCACTTTTAAGACTTCAATATCACTAACATTATAAGCAATGTCTATGGAGACTTTGCCATTATGATACTCGCATATCATCTCATTGGCTGCTTTAACACTGGTACTATTACACAACATTTCTGTGGGGGTCTTTAACATTGATTTTTACACACACACCATCTCTATGGGGACTTTAAAATAATTGTTACCTCACACTGTCTCCATAAAAAACTTTAACAACTCCATTATTACATGTAATCTCTGTGAGGACATTAGCAAGATTATAATCACACTCAACCACTTTGGGGACTTCATATTTCACTATCTGCCAAAGTATGATTTGATATGAAATGATAGCTGCTTTATATAGTGCCTATACACAATGTGTTTCAAAGCGCTAGACAGTAATATCTTTATCACCACTTGAAACATAAAGAAGATATGTGTTTCAGTGGGCAAGGTGGTGACTATAAAAAATGAAATCTGTATACAAATCCATGCCCCACCCCCATGAGCACATTGTGTGGGCTTGGATCTTTCACATCCTGTTTGTGTGCCGCAGTGCCCTTTTCTTGCACATTTGGACTGCTTATAATAGGGTCTGATTCAAGTTCTAAGTACCTTTGAGTGAATAGCTTATCGAAAATGCAATACCAATAACATCCATCTGATGTGCATCCATAGGTTTTGGGCAGTGTTTCATATAAAGACACCAAACCCGATACCTATATATGCATTTCGTTATGAATTATGGATTACTTTGCTGAAAACTCGTGCACAGTGGAAAATATTGTCTGATTCAAGTTCTAAGTACCTTTGAGTGAATAGCTTATCGAAAATGCAATACCAATAACATCCATCTGATGTGCATCCATAGGTTTTGGGCAGTGTTTCATATAAAGACACCAAACCCGATACCTATATATGCATTTCGTTATGAATTATGGATTACTTTGCTGAAAACTCGTGCACAGTGGAAAATATTGTCAACTGTTAGGAACATTCTATGGCCGCAGCCGGACTTGTTTTTAATGGATTTTAATTGTATTATTAAGTCTGGGAAATATAGACAGAGACGTTTTTTTATGGGAGGGCAAAGGGGGCACGTGCCCAGGGCCCCCACCTTGAAGGGGAACCCCCACAAGGCAGTCTGATTTAAAGAAGTAAAATTCCATCGTTCACCACACTTAAAAAACACATCTGGATATTTTATGGCATGCTGCAGAGGTTCTAAACCCATTGCCTGTCTGTTTTGACAAGTGCATTCTGCCTTGATCAATTCATCATGTAAGGCCCTCTGTGTTCATTGTGGTATACATACTTTGTGTGTTCCTAACGGCACAACTTTGTAGCATTCTTTCCTTCCTGTGGGAATTAGGTTGATCATGTGCAATAGCTAAAGTTGAAATGCATATTGATAAATTGAATGCCACAATCGTTAATAAGTTAGCTCTGTGTGTTAAGCACTCATTGCAGATTATATGTGTTCATATGCAAGATTAGAATAGCACATTCCAGAAAAGCAGGCTGAGCCTTTCCGACATTTGAAGTTTATAAACCTTCCTGCATATGTACCTGGTGTTATAGCACAACAGGGGCTATTCTCAGCAATTTACCTGAGCCAGTTAGGGTTTGCTATACAAGCCAACATATCATCTGTATGGTGACGGTCTAGACATTGGTTGGTTCACATGGGGTGTTGTGAAACCTAAGCAATCACCTTCAACGATTAGCATGAAGTGTTAGTCCAAGAGGTGAGTGAATAAGTATCCAAATTCAAGACTGTGGAACAAAAGCGTTCATGTTTGCATCCTGGCTCTGTCAGCAGACAATACAGTGATCCTGGTCAAATCATCTAATATCTCTTACATTACTGTGCTGTCTTCTGTGAGGTTTGCCTTTGTGCATGCAGTGGTATCGTTTAGCCCATTACTTGATCTTTCTTCTTATGTAGGCCATTTGACTGGAAGGGGTGGTAGACAGAAGACAGCGGACCAGATGTTACATGCTTTGGGCAAGCATATTTTAAGGTCTGCTCGTTTGACACAAAAAATGGTTAGCTTTTTTGTAAAAGTCAAACGTTTTTATGCACGTTTAAAATGACAATGTCACAATCTGTTATTTTGGAAGTATTTAAAGGTTTTGAAATATGAAATAAAAACCCAGCTTAAATTTGTTAAATAACATCCATTGGTATGCAGGTACATATATACTTGACTTGATGATGGAGAGAATTAATCTAGAATCATTCCCATTTTGTGTAACACCATTTTATAATATAGTTTTTTAAATGGTCATGCTTGCTAATGTGACTTGTGTACTTTCCAAGTCAGTTTTATAAAATGAGATTGTTTTAGTTCATTATGACAACTGGAAAGGAAAGTGTTCAAATGCAGAAATTGCAGAGTTGGCAGACATCTGCCCCTTAACCAATGTGTGATCCTGGGCATCTCATTTAATCTTTTATTGCCTAACCTCTCAAAATTGCCAGTTCCTAATCCTTTCAAAATGGTTAGCCAATCAGAGAGATTTCCTTCCCAGGGTATGATCTTCATACAAGCCTCATTCATGCTTTGACTGACTATGGTGTTGGTTCCACTAGCATTGATATATTGCACACCAAAGGCACGTGCTCCTTTGATCTCTAATGGCAACACTATTTGAAAACCATATCCCACTTCTTCTCTCACTCTGTCTGGTTACAGACAGCTTACTGTAGCTTCTAATCTGCAACCACTATCCATGCTATGTGCTATGTGTAGCTTTCTCCTTCCTTCCAATTGGTCTCCTTTATCCATGGTTGAGACCTTTTTCATTCTGTGAGGCTGTTAATGATAATTATATGTCCATTCTGTATTAAATGTACCTTTTACCTGCATTATTACTGCTTCCTGGATGCTATTGATTGATAAAAATATTTATAACAAGTATCCTGCATCTATACTAGAACACAAGTAACCTCTTCATAGACTGCTAATGTTGACCTTCAAATGCTACGTTTTCATCATTCTGATTAGAGCAAGAATGAAGAGGGTAAGGGGACTTAAAAGAAGTAAACATAGTTATTTTGAATGCTGCAAGGCAGCATATCAACCTATGGGTTGTGATCGCGACGAGGGGGTCTGGGGTGCAACCAATATTCTTGATCACTTAATTCCTTTGGTTTGGTGGAGGATGCCCCAAAGATGTCCGTGCCCAGGGCCCCAAAGGTGGTTAGGATGGCACTGAATACAGATGGTTGAATGAAATCTCTGAGTACTGTAATTCCCTCTAAGCAGAAATTACTAGCTATGTGAAAGAGTTTTGCAGATGCCTTGGAAGGATGACTGGGTGAGCACGTCTGGTTTGAATGTTTATCTGTTCATACCACCTCCACAGCAGTCTCATTTATATCTTTTTTTAAATCTCTTAAATTGGAATATATGTTTTTTTTTAGAATCTCTTAAATTGGAAGATTATTGAAGTTAAAATCTTCTAATATTTGTAATTTGTTTAAATGTCTTTTGAATTTTGAATTTGAATTTCTTTTGCTGCTTTTTTTTCTCTCGCAGTTTTTCTTATTTCAAATTTTGATGAAATGTTTTAAAAGGATTATTATGATGAAATATGCTTTTTAAATGTGTGCTTTTATGTTTGTTAAAAGTTAACGGAGATTAACCAAATAACAATAAAAAACCAATAAAGACAAATAATTGCCTGATTTTGATTTTGTCTTTCATTACAAACAGCCTTCATATCTCATACATACATACATTCTGGCTTTCAAGTGCATATTGTTATTTTACCCAGATGCTTGTTTACAAAGGTTTGCTCTGTTTTGTTCACTCATTCTTTCCCCAACTCCCTCTCTCTCACTTTAACTTTCCCTTTTTCCTCTTCTTCCTACAGACTACTGGCTGGTTTTAATACCCTGGGTGCCATCACAGTTCATGTTCACAAAGACACAGAATTTGCACCTCTTAGACATCCATGGTGGTGACACGTGCAGCATAATGGGGTCATCTTCGACTCCACTCTCTCCTTCTCCTCTCACATTTCTGACATCCCAACATAGTCTAACTATCAACTACATCTCCTCAGATGCACTCTACCGTTTCTCACTTCCCCCCAGAGGCTCACTGTCTCCTGAGCATTGGTTCTCTCCAGGGTGGACTATTCTAACAGCCTCTTCCTCAACCTCCCTGTTTCCACACTTAACTCATCCAGAACAGAACCGCAAGACTTATTCTTGGCCTCAAGCCCAGGGACCGCATCTCTCTGGTACTGAAATCCCTTCACTGGTTCCTCGTGGCTGCATGGATCAAATTCAAGACCCTCTTAATTATCCACAAGGCTTTCTGGTGCCTGGGACCAACCTACCTTCAACGCTGCCTTCCTAAATACTGTCCCTCTCGAGTCCTTCGCTTATCTACCTCCATCCTTCTGCGAGTGAGTCGGTTCTCCAAGTAGAGATTTGGAGGGGGATCCCTTTCCTCAGCAGGTGCCTCCCCCTGGAACAGCCTCCCTGCCACCATCTGTCTTGAGCCTGATATTTTTACGTTCCACAAACTTCTCAAGACCTTCCTCTTCTTCTCTTCGTTCTCTCTCACCTTACTCTGATAACCTAGCTCTCCGCTCTTCCTTCTCTCCCTCCTTTGCACACAGCCTTCTGGCTGGCTGCCTGGTGTACCTCAGAGTCTCAAAGGTCCCAGACATCCCTGCCAGTCCTTTCTGAACTTGCCTTATGGCCCTCCACCCATGCTGCACTTGTAGTAAAACCTTGAGAGCTTCTCTCTCAGCACTTTCACCAGTCTCTTTCGACTGGGTGCACTTGGTCTCCTTCCCCTCCTTTGCCCTTCCTGCACTTGCATGATCTGTATACAGCCCGGACTGATTCCGTTCTGTCTGTTCTCCCTTGTCTTCACCCGTTAATGTTCACTTGAAAAAAATGCAGAATTGCTGCCAGGCCTATTTGCTGTAAATGAACTGTTAAATGTGTCATATTCACTTAATTTGCCTGTGCAGAACGTTATCACCTCAGAAATTCAAGGGTTCTGGCCGAATGTTGTGTTATCCCCCATGTTGCCACCGCCCTTGAGCACTTTGAAACACTTGCCTGTGTACAGGCGCTGTATGAATAAACATTACCATACCATACCTACCATAAAAAAGCCAAACAACTTAACATAACACAACACAACTGTGGGTACATTTATCAGCCCAGCAGAACTCCCCTGCACCACCAAACTGCATTTTCAGCAGTTAGAGGAAGAATGGCTGTGCTGGCTCTCGTGAGCACTTATTCCCTTGCATCAAAACTGCATTTTTTGCCGTTACCAAAAATAATGGCTGTGATGGTTCTGCAGAGCACATATGGGGTGAGATGGAACATAGAAAACCCAGAGAATGTCTGCAGTAATTTTCTTCATGTGCACAAAAATAACAAAGGCAGCCTGGTGCAGCTATGCTGCCAGCTCAAGATTTCAAACTGCCAAAGAAAATGTGCTATGTAAAACGACTTTGCAATGGTGTTATCTGCATTTTTGAACATCACCCAGCTTGGGTTTTAGTAAAATAGTAAAACACAGCCATATTCATCCATATTTAGGTTGTACACCAGCAAATGGGGGCATTCCTCTCTGAATGGTATGTTGTGTCAAGCGCAGAGAAAATTAGTTTCAGGCCATACGGCAAGCGTTTACTCTTGCAACAAAGTAATGCAGGTACAGTTCCTCACACAAAGATTTCTCTCTCTCCCTTTGCTTATGTCAGTGTCAAAGAACCCTTGTTTTGAACAGAGTTCCTGTGTATTACAAATTGACCAGAGCTATAGAAATGTTCAGAATAAAGATGCAAGGAAAATCAAATTTGGAAACGACTAGAGAAATTTAAATGAACACCTGTTGCAGGGCCCTGCAAAGCAGTGAGTGGATATTGTACAAGCTCAATGGAAATAATACTGTAACATGCCGTGGAACAAAACTATGTATGTTGGGAAGAAAAGCTGCCAAATATAAGTGAATTGTACTATGTGTAGTGTATTTTTCCCCACAAAAAGAACTTCAACATCATGGCTAGGCCCAGCAATTGCTGCCAAACCTATTTCTGCAAGGCAGGCACTTCTAAATGTACTAGCCCCATGGGAAAGGAAATTCCCTTACAGCATGAAAGCACCAAGGCATGGGAATTTGCAAGCTCATCAGACTTCCTGGCATTTCTCCAGCAAGGGACAATGGATCAGGGGAACTGGCCTTGTCACAGGCAAGTGTGAATTCCTTGTGACACCTCTCTTCATCTGCATCTGCCAGAATGAAAGGGTGCTATGGTAACCCTGTTTCCCAAAGCTGACACAGTGGGTGCAGGAGGACTGGGGAAATTTTAAGGACCACCCTCCAGTGACAGATGCCATCAATTTGCTTCAAAAGACTTTTTATATCAAAATATTTATTTCAGTAACCTAAAGACAGAGTCATGGGAAATTAGGATGGCTTTAATGTCATTTGTGTGCCAGTAAAATGCGACTATGTGTGTTTCACTAGCATGTAGGGGTCGTGAACAACATTAAAGTGTAACATCTGGAAAAAGCATACATGCAACGGTAATGAAAATATGCCTGACACTGTTAGGATCATGTGTATCTATTTGTAGAATGCTTGATAAAATAGTTTAATCGAAATTGCAAAAGAATCCCGGAAGAACAAAGCAATATTGCACAAACTTGGCATTTGGACAGAAATGCTCCTTGTGAAATATGGTATTTGCCTATCTAATTTTTTTATAACGGGGACATTTATAAATATGGTGGTTTTGTGTCATAACTGATTTTGGCAAAAGTAACTGTGGTATAACAAAGCGCCTCATAAAAACACACACACTAAAATGGAGTAACTCCCTTCAGTACAATCTGCTTCCAGGGAGAGCTGTGACATCTATATCTAGCTTAGTTCTGCACACATAGTATAAAACCTCTGATGTCATCCGGTCAATATAAGGAGGAGACATTCAAAAGTCAGGACATTCAAAAAACCAACATTCAAAAATCCCACTCAACATCCAGAGATGCAGAGATTCCACATTCACCCTGCAATACTCCAGACTTCAGCGTCAGGCCACAGGTACCAGATCCAGGCCGAACCTCTTATCCACTCTGAACCTCTTATCCAGAATTAAACCCTACAAAAATCTCAATAATTCAGGGAGAAAGGGGGAAGGCTGATGAACCCTTTTGGCATTATCCAGTGACCGGACCTGCATTGTCAAGCTACTTGCTTTGCCCAGATGATGCACCCCGCTGTCCACTGAGACCAGACCCCAGTTGCCTCACTGTGTCCCTAGAGGAGAGCCTTGCCGCTGCACAGTGACCAGACCCTTGTACTGCTGTCCAGAGAACATGTTATCGGCACAAACTACCCCATTCAAGTGCTTCTTGTAAGTATTACCCCTCCCCAAATACCAAAAAGCTGCATCCTTTGCTATGTTACCTTGTATTTGTCCAACCCCATAAGAAACCCTATATGAAATCCTATAAGTACCCTAGTAACTTTCTAAAATTGTTAGAATCCTCTCTGTATCCTGTCCTTTGTAAAATCTGTGTTAATCTCCATGTGTTAGCGCCATTCGTTTCCAATCATCAGTCGTTATATAAATCCTTAGTACTATTTGTTATAAATTAACTAATTCCCATATAAAGAGGCACACCGTGTGAATGGGTTTAAATTCCAAATTAACCTTTTCACAGGCAGTGTTTTTCTTTAATAATCTAGCCACTAAAAATAGTCTCAGTAGAATCTGTCATTTTCCTCTTAAACCCGATTTCACCCGTGTAACTGCTTTTATTAAAAAAAAACGTTTTACTTTTCCTACAAAGAATCCCATACTGTCCCTATCCAGAGGTACCCTTTCACCTTCCTATCATACCTGTTCCATGCCTTTGTACCTTAGCATTAAAACCGACTTCCGATTGTGATTGCTTAGCTCATTTTTCAAGCCCTTTTGCTATTTTAAACCTGTGAAACGAAGCAATTGCAATTTTGCCACGTGTGATGCTTGCTGCAGTGTTTCCTTCCTTCTAAACTGTATGCCCATTGTTTAGTACCTTGTCTTGTACCTTACGAGATTTCTTGCCTCGTTAGTATAGCCACACGCATTCTTGCCTTTTTCATTCAACCGTACATGTAAAATCAACATTCAGTAATTCAGAGTGCCATTTTGCCAATTTTACAAGGGAGCTCAACCCGATTTTGGTTTCCCATTCAGGGGTGGTAGGTTGGATTTTCATGCTGATTGTTGCCCACCCAGTATACCTGACTCCTTGCTACTTCTCTTCACCTTCACAATACCTGGTTAACAAGGTTAACAAGGGTTTGAGGGAGTGCTGCAGGGGGAATGCTTAACTGTGGTGCCATGTAAAAGCACTACCCAAAAGTAATTTTGCTTTCTTTCATAAGCGTTTACATAAGGGCGTTTTATTGTGCACCACGTCCCTGGCCAATAGCAAGAGTCCTGGTCTGGAGTGTGACGCCTCTTTAAAAACCTTAACACAAGACAAAGTGCTGTGAAACAATCATTTATTCAGTTACATATGAATACACTCAATTCCAAACAAAGGTAAAGTCCGCACAAGAATGGTAACACTTGACCATGTTGGGAGGATAGCTCAGCAGCAACGTGCTCGCCTTGGAAGCAAGGCGACACAGAGCAACACAGGTTCGATCCCCGAACCACGCTTAGAAACCTCTGGGTATTAAGCGTGTTATAAATAACCTATCACATCATATCATGTTCAAGTCCCCACAATGATAGTAACGTACAAGTGAACATTTTGCATTTTTGACAACTTGAAGCTGGAGCCAATATTATGATTTTTTCTCTAAAGATATGTCTGCACTAAGCATATTTTTAAAACATTGGCAAAGTCTAGTCCTCACAAGGCTGGTTTCCACACATGGACCTCGTTCCAAATTCGGTGGTATTTCTGCAGTAAATCCACCAAAATACCACCAAAAGTGGTTACCTTTATCGCTGCTTGGTCCTCTGGATTAAAAGTGGTGTTAAGGTGGTGTTAGTGTCCATTTATGGATTCATAGATCCATAAACTATGGACTCCATTAGAGGTTTTTGGGGAAATTACCACAGGTGGAATTACCTTGATGGAAAAGTGGAGGATGTATGTCCAGAATAAATCCTCCACTTTCCCCTACAGAAGTTGGGGGAAATACCAGTTGGTAATTCCACCAAAATGTTTAGTTTGGTGATGCAGGAAAAATTGAGGTTATTCATTTACCATAGAAAAGTGGCAGTAATGGAATTACCACCATTTTGTCCTGCACCACCAGACTCGGTATGTGGCCATTAGTCCCCACAAGTTAGGTATCATGTGTGTGTGTGCATGGTGAGGAGTCAGAAATGTGAGGCAGACAACTTTGTGAAGTTTCCTCAACAAATACCATATTATTATGTTAAAAGGTTGGATGAATGCCTCACTGTCCCTACCCTGACAAGGATTTCTCTGCCTAAAATAAACTTAAGGAAACACTTGAAAGAAAGGATATCTATCCCTCACACTTGTTCATACAATGAACAAACAAGGACATGCATGGCAGTACAAAACAATAGTGATTGAATTTGTAATGTAACCACAGTCTCTGTTTATAACCTGGTCAAATTTCCCTTCCCTAGGTTTAAACAGGATTCTGCTTAATATTTCATGAAAAGAAAATAAGGAAATCCTGGTTTGGAGCAAGGTTCTAACCCAGTTCTTGTGCAACTTCAACTTGTCAACAGAAAGTTCCAGCACTGACACTAGAAGGCTCTCCCGCCTCCTTGAACAGGTTCTCTGTTCATCAGTAGCAACAATAACATTCTTGGTCATGATGATATGCCACAACAAATACATTCTCAATAAATATAACTTATTTGTAACAAACTTCGCACAGATTTTGTTTTAGCACCATAATCAACAGAATTGTCTAGGTCAGGAACACTTTTTAGCACTTCTTTAGCTTCCACCTGGTTTACTTCCATACAAGGCCTATTACCTCAGTTCACACCTGCCTTACTCCCATGCCAGACCTACTCCTCCAAAGGTCTGCCATCCCTGTATACTCCCCTGCCCAAGCAGTATTTCACAACAACAAGTGTCTTTGTGGTTAAGATCAGCTGACAAGAGGTTCACAACAGCTTCATAATATTCAAAAGAGTGCAGCTCAATACTTTCAATGACTCTTCAGGTAAAACAAGATTCACTTTGGTGCTTTCTAATAAACTTCTGTAATTAATGCTACTCTCCTCCTGGATAACCTTTGACAGAAGGGCAGCCTTTTTGCAAGTATTTTGCAGTAACCAAAGACTGACAGGGATAGGGTATTTTGATGCTTCTTCCTTGGTTTTGGCAATGTGAGTTTATGCCAACTTTTACCCAATGTTGTACAAAGTATGGGCAACAATTTTCACAGCTTATGGACTTTATATTAGCCCCCTTCTGCTGTTAGCAATATCTGCTGTAGTGTCTTTGCCTTGGGTTTTGTCTCACTTGGCTTGGAAAATGTGTGTGGGTATCAACTCTCAACAATGTCACCCCCTCGGGTTGCTGGGTTTTCCACAGACTCACACGTTTAAGGTTACAGTCATTGGGCTTTGTTACAATAGGTTTTTGCTGCTTTTCTCTAGCTCAGTATTCAAAATTGTTATCAACACTACTTTCACTCATACACAAGTACTGCTTGTACTACTTTTCAATAAATCGGGATGAAAAATGGCTCTCAGAACTATTTTCACTCATACGCGAGTGTTGCTTACTCGCCGAATGCCTGTCTGGGATATGCCAGCAGGTATGAAGCGCTCAGTGGTCACTGCCAACTTGTGAACTCACCGTGTAAGACATGCGCCTCCACTCCCCTCTCCGCTGGCAATACTTCTGCTTCTGTGGCTCCACCCAACCTGGCAAATTGCTTTTTTTCGTCTGCCTTTGCCCGTGTCACCTGCGATTGGAGCTCCTGAGGCCCTGTGGTGCACGTCAGGCAGCAGAGACAGCTCGAGGCCCTCTTTCTTTTTTTTTTATTGTATATGGTTTATTGAAACCTTTACAAAACATCAGAGAAAAATATAAAATATAAAGAAATCCCACAAATATTAAAAAAACAGATTCCAAGTCATCTGAACCATTAATACAATCAAAATAGGAATGAGAAATACAATAAGAAAAGCAAGGATAATGAATACAATAATCATGTAACCAAACTTTACATGCAATCATTTCCAACTCAGTAAATACCACAGGTGCAAAAATAAAATAAATTATAACTAAAAGATTTTAAAAAATAATTTGCCAAATGGGCAAACAAACAGGGGAGCAACAACATTTGCTCTAGTAGATTTAAGCGTTTAATAAATCCAGATAGAGCTAAGCCCTCATGAATAGTTTGAATGTTCAGACATCTTTTCCATGCCAACTCTTCATCGTATATGATGGAGTAGACATTTAGGGGCTCCAGGTATTTAACCCTAAGTGGATGAAATGTCACACACTCTGTAACCAAATGTTTTAAAGACTCCTCATTTGCCAGGCAAAACCTGCATCTAGATAGGTCTGCCGGAATAAGCCCTCTTCTAACTAAGATATCTCTAGTAAGCAGGACATTCCATCTAACCCTAAGGACAATACCTCGGTAGCATCTATCTGGAAATTGTAAAATGACCTTGCTGGGGGAGCCACGGGCTCAATGTTCATGATTCAAATGCAGTAAAGAGTGATAAGAGTGGAATTTATCGACAGTTTGACACCAATCGAAATTAAATAATGCACGCTTTACAGACATAGGGTTGGAAATCAAGGTCTCAATAGACATCCCAATCTCCTCAAGTATGGCCTCCGATCGATCCCTTAAAGAAATCAGTGTGTACGACAGATCCATGTTTCTGTTAATCAGATGGTACAGTATGTTTGGCATTCCAGATTTGATTTTTGAGTACAGGGATATACAGGCCCACTGTACCCATGCCCACATCGATACAATACCCAATTCAAACCTGATTGTAGAGATTGGGATCTAAATGATTCAATGTATCTCTCACTCTCTCAGAAAACAATTCCAGGCCATAAATTCATTTGGGTATGATTTTACTCTCATAGAATATTAGGGCGAGTTTCAAAGAAAACTTACCAAACTGTCAATTCTGACCACCTGCGCTTCTAGCAGTTTCGCCTTATGTAAGATGGGCTCAATTAATACCTTAATGCCAGGATAAGCTGAAAAATTGAAACCCACATATCGCACTGTCTCAACCAATTTCAAAGGGGTCTCACCCAGTTTACCAATGTAGCCAGAAGCCTTTACTCTTGCTTTCTTAAAAGATATAATTCGAGTTTTGGAAGGATTGATTGTTAACCCATTGGCTTTAGCATATGCTTCAAAGTTAGGAAGAGACTGTTGCAGCTCCCCCTTGGTGTTGTCAAAGATCAATAGATCATCGGCATATGCAAACCAAATAAATTTATCCTTGCCGATCTCAGGGGCCAGGAGTCCTTCTTCAATTAGCGAGATGGCTATTTCTGAAAAATATTGGTTGACCCCCTGAAATGATCTAATTCTCCTTGATAAATCTCCTTGTTGGAGTTTCCAATCATAAGTCGAGCAGTTCAGAACATGATATATATTAGAATTCAAAGAACAAATGTTTGGTTTGGTCCATTTAACAGCATTGCGCCCTGCCTTAGTTGCCAATTGTAATTTTTGCTGACATTTCCTAATGTTAAGAACCCAACTGAATTGTGCCGTAAGAATGCAATGATCACTCCAATCGTTTTTAAATATTTCAAATGCCAGGCAAGAGTTCATTAAGGAAGTGTCTAAAAAAATATAATCAACCAAGGATGAGCTGTTCCCTCTGTGCCAAGTATGCCATTCACTGGAATTCTGTAGTTCAGTGGTTTTTCCCACCAATGGGAACAACCCCCTACCTCCCAGACCAATTCTCCATTTCTGTCCAGCCACTTGCTTCTCTGAGTTACCACCACGTATCTCTTCCAGTTCCCACATTTTGTGAGTATGAGGTAAATCTGCATCTAAGTCTCCCATAACTGCGACCATGCCCTCTGGGTGAATTTCCATCCACCCGGCACAGCCAATCCACAAATTGATCAACCAATTCAATACCCTTGTGCCAGTAAATGTTGAGCAATAGGAGATTAATCAAGCCATCCACCGACCTACAATCAACCCCCAAGACACCAAGAGGCAAGCCTACAATTACCTCCCCACTGAGTCCAAGAGAGACATCTACAGCAGTCAGGAGGCCACCCGATGGTCTACCACCCGTCCCATCTCTTGCAGATTGGATAAAAACGCTATATCCGTCAGGAGTGGGTGCTGAAGTTACCCATGTCTCCTTCAGACAAATACAATTGCCCATTCTCAACATTATCATACACACAGGATTAGCAAAAAGGTGAACATTGCCTCGGGTGTTCCAAGATTTTAAACATAATGCTATGCTCTTCCAATGGTCTCCCAAAGAGGTATCATTTTTATGGGACCAGTTTTTGCCGTAGGGAGGAGATGATGGATGCCCAGTCCATGTCAATTACCCTTCCGCTCTGGGCCAGTTTATCAGAGATAGTGGCAACCTTAGGCAGGTAAGCGGTAGGTTGGCTCATACCGCTCTGATGGATCCCCTTATTTGGTTCATATATTTGGGAAATTTCAAAACCAAATTCTGCCAGTGCTGCTCTTTGGGTGAGAATGAATTCTCTTACCAGCAGAGAGGGTAGAGGCATAATACTAATACTCTCATCCTCTCTAACTGGGAAGGAACTCTCCCAATATCATCCAAGTCACCAACCCCAAACTCGGGATAGCCACAAAGCTAGTTAGAATATTTGGCCGGTTCATACAAAGCTGGTGTTCAGCTCGAGTCCCTCAGTTGCCATCCTGCCAACAGAGACAGCCTCCTGGGAAGGGAAGATTATCTCGCCTTTGCTTCCCACTGCACAGCCTCTGCAGAACACGTCTCTAGAGGGAAAGCTTCCCTCTTGCATGCTTCCTGCTGTGCAACCTCTGCACTTCAGGTTTAGAGACACAGACCCTCTCAGTGCCGGCAGTTGATATCTGCTAACATTGGTCCCGGCATCGTCTCTCTCCCCCAACTTCTACCTGGTCTGCCTACACGAACCACACTGCTTCTGCTTGTTGCTTCCTCTGCTCCATTCCTTCTCACTAATGGCCTGCACATGAGGGGGCCTTTTAAGCCTCTCCGTCTCCCTCTGGTATGGGTCATTTGAATTAACAATATGAGCACTCTTGCACAATTGCACCTTTTTAGCCGTCTTCTTCGTCCCAGTACTTGAATGATGGGACTTGCAGTCAGATTTTCTAATTTCTGTTGTTTTACTTTTAAACACTGGTTTGTTCTTTATAACATTCTTTAATGAGCATCATATCAATTAGTCACCAGACTTGATTGAATACAGGATGGAAGTGCATTTAAGCTATTAGTATCTACATCTTTCCTTTCACTGTACCTTTCGGTGTTAGGGAGGTATTTAGCTTGACAAGTCAGCGGACTTTTGGAAAGGTTTTTATGTCTCCATTGGCCTGGGAGTTTGTCATTGTTGTAACCCCCTACTTACATGTGTATCTTGTCGAACAGCGCGATGGCCATTACAACAAGTCATTGCATGATTTGGCATTGCGGAACCATCCTCCCTAGAGGATGACAAACACAGTGTCTCATCCCATGGAGTCCTCTCATTCCCCTTTGGCTTTTCTCATACCAGGTGATCCTCCCGCAGAACTCCACCCCCAAAGCTTAGGATCAGAAAGCATCTGCCTTTCCCTGACAACCTGGGAGGGGATTTTGGGCATGGAATTAGTGAGAAGTCTGTAAGATTCATCACAGCATGTTGTGTGTGGGTGTTTTGTGTGTGTGCGTGAGAGAGAGAACAGGACAAGCTAGAAAGATGTCACTTTATTTAGTGGACTTCTCTAAATGATTTAACATCAAAAATCAAGCTATTCCTCGTATACAGTTTAAAACATATTACAAAGACAATTCCATTATTCGTCTAATTCTTATATAATCTCGCCGAATTCTTACATATGTTGTCTGGTTATAAAATATTTGCATTTTCGAACGGCTACATATGATCTTCACTATAAATAGTAAAGTAGAAATACAGATAGATTTTCAAATGCCAACTGAATTGTGTGAAACATTGCAGAAGGGAAACTATTCCGGAAGCAACATCTCTGCAGGCCACCTCTTTGTCAGTGTTTACCATTATAACATCCCTTGTTTGCCGTTCTTTCCCTGAGCCATTGTTGTAATTGGAAGTCTTTTATAAGAATGCAGGGACTAGCACTTATCTTGAGCTGAATGGCGAATTCCACACGGGCATTTATTGTGTATCAAACACAGATTCAAATGCAGTGATATTTGAAAAGAAGTAAAAAGCCATACCACTATCATTGTTAAAATTAGCATTTGAAAAGAGAAAGCAACTCTAATCGGTTCTTCGAGTCTCTGCCAAGAAAAAAGGCAGCTGCGGATTTCTGCCTGAGAGCGCCTGGTCCTCAATGATTGTCTGCAGAAGTGCTCCCAAAAGTTGATAGGTGGTACTTACGCTCTAATTGCCAAGCAAACACCATGAATTGTGCAAAATGAAACACGGGTTCTGTGTCACTTAAGATTCAGGGGATCGCTAGGCGATCCTGGCCTTGCTTGATCAGACTATATGCTTGAATATTGCAATTGCACTTTGTGGCTCTGACCAAACTGATCAGATTATGTACCGTTCAATAATGCTAGGCAAGTAGTAGCCTTTTGTCACTCAATTGTAAAAGCAATGTTTGTTGCTATTATTTCCCTAACGTTCTTTTTTATTGCATATGATGGATATATCTGTCAGGTGTAGTATCAGCATATTTGGAATATTCTTATATAAATACAAGGGCAAGACAATGCGTATTGGTTCTTTTACTTTAATAAGGCCTATATGTTGTCCAGTCCAAAGAAATATTGACTGTGTTTAAACCGCTATTCTTTTTATCTTGAGGCCACATTAGGGCAGAGGCAATTCAATTACATTGCTTCGACATATCCATGTCACAGGCAGCTTACTTTTCAACATGTGTTACGGAAACAAAGGGCAAATATAGAACATGGAGTCAAAGGTAGACTATTTAACGTTAGGGTGATTGTTGTGATTGATATATCATGAACACTTTCTTAAATTGTGGAGGGGAAGCTTTAAAGTCACTTGAAATCATTGGACACTCTATTCAGCTTACTTTGGAAAAGAAGTGGCATGAAGCACAAAAACACATGATTTTATGTACCTGTAGTGGATGTGTTTCAGCCAAAACGAACTGGAACCGTGAGAACCTAATGTATTATTCCTCATGTACAATGTCCATACGTCTGTACTGTTATACCACATACTCTGTATTGTAGAACATTGTATTCAGTAACTCTACTGTATAAACAACTGCATATTGTTAAGCTTCACACATTGGGCCGCTTATTGTAAACCACAAGCCAGCCTCCTTAAGTATACTTATAGTGCCTCGTTGCCTAGAGGGCTGCAGTGCGCTTTACAATTTCAAAATAAATAAATAAATAAATAAACCTATTCACAATCAATAAAGTACATATAATGCAATCAAGCTGGATCTGAGAGTACACCTTGCCTTGCTTACTGGAAGTGAACAGACCTATATGTTCACCCCTGTAGGTGGTGTTCCTACTCTGGCAGATGTAAAGCTGGAGTGGAAGTTATTGAATAGGATTTTTTGCAAGAGATATGCAGGCATGTCTCCAACTAATTACTTCAGGACTGTGGAAACAAGTGCTTTTTTTAGACTGAACTGCACATGATCATGCAGGAACGGCCTATTCATTTATAATTTTCATAACCACCATTAGAGTCTGGGGAGTGGTACTGGCCAATCAGGTGGCATTGGACATGGACATAGACTAACCGTGAACACGTCATTTCAATGCAGGCCTTGTCTGCCTCTCCCTCCTCCCACGACTGCCTGCCCTGTTTTGGTGATAATACTTGTTCTCCTCACTCACCCCAGGTCTGCCCCCAACCGCACATACCCCACTCACCTATCATCCACACTCCTTTACTGTTTCTGTATAGGGAAACATGTATTTATGGTAAATTGTGAAGGGGCGTATGTACACCTGAGTGACACTAGCTTCTAGAAACGAAAATAAAATACACATATTGAACCCATGGACATTGGATGCTTGGGGTGCTAATTTTCTTAACGCATACGTTCACAGTGCAGTCTTACCTGTGTGTTGCTGACAAACACCTGTGTGCACACGCTATTGCTAATACAATCTGGTAAGGCATACTTTAAAGTTTAGAATACCAAAATCGTGAATTTCCATTCGAATGATGGGATGGCATGCCGGACTGTCCTTTTTAACATGATGTGCAACTATTTTGTGTGTGATAAATTGTGCTGAAAAACCACCATCACAGTCAGAACTGTGGCATTAGGTAATAACAACTGTTTCATAATCTACAGCCCTGGGCAATAAGCCAATATGTGTTATTGTGCCCTAGTTAATTAAACTTTTAACACAATGTTATAAAACAAATCATTATTCATAACAAAAAAATCTTCATACAATATAAAAATACAATTAATCTGTATCTTTCTCTAATTCATAACATCAAAATATCTCTGTATTTGATCAGTAAGAGGTCCTTTTTAGTTCAGATAAAATCACCAAACCTCCTTTTCACCTCTTGCCAAATTGCCTAGGCCACAGCAGAAATGACTATGAATTTTGCGCCTATAAGCATAGCCCAAAATTGATCACTGATGATATCGTCTAGATGAGTTATTTTGTTTACATAACCTTTCGGATAACAATCAAGTAGAGAATCACAAGCCGTCAATATATGTCTGCTGCTCTCCACCTCAGCGTGACACAATCGACAACTATTGTCCGTACAATCGATTTTTTCCAATTGGCTCGGTATTCTCTAGTTGCTAAGAGGTTGAATCGCAAGTAAATTATGAAGTGTTTCAATTTCATAGTATATCATTTAGCCAGGTAGCTATTCAGTCTATACATTGGAAAGCTCTGATGAGAAAACTTGTATCATTGTTTCATGTGCAGAGTATCAAGGTTTTCACCCCTGTCCCAAAGTTTTGCCTTGTTTTTAAGCTTCTTCTCAAAATAAGTATCAGTTGTAAGTATAGCTATATCAAGGCCCACGTCTTCCAACTTTTTTTCTGTAGAACATCTCAACTCTTGTAAGAAAACATTCTTCTTTTCCGTGCTGTTATTTCCTCCCAATAGTTTGTAGAATTGCTTGGAGTTTGGGTTTGTTTGGCAAAAGTTAGTATAAAACAGAGCCCTCCATGCTTGTCAAAATGATCTTAGTGACATCAGCCCAAATTCGAGTCTTAAGGCCTCAACCGGCGTAGCATTCGGGAGATTCATGACTGTGCGCAATATGTATTTATTTATTTATTTCATTTGTAAAGCGCACAAACAACCCTGAGGCATTGAGGCGCTGTTGCTGGTACAAATCAGGAAGCATACAAGTCATACAGATAGGAGTTTACAAGCATAGTTGGTAACAAGACAGACAGGGTCAAGCAACAATCAAAGAGACAGGAGGGCAAAAAGATAACCAGTAAGTAGAAGAGAAGACAGCTGAGTATATTTACAGTACTATAGGTATTGTGGTATGTTAAAGAAAAGCTGTGTTTTGAGAGCCCTGCGAAAGATCCAATAGGATGTATCGGCCCTTAGGACAGGGGGGGGGGGTGATGCCACAATTTTGTAGCAAGGTAAGGGAAGCTTAAACCGACTGATGAACTTCTTTTGAATTTGGGCAGGAATAGGCGGTCAGTGTACGGGGATTGAGTGGGTATGGAAGATCTTACATTAGTGATTCTGTGTGTGAGGTATGGGAGGCAGTGTTTGATAGGCATTTGTGCGTGATGGAGAGCACTTTAAATCTAATGCGCTCCTGGATGGGCAGCCAGTAGGCTTCTCTTCTAGCTTTGGTGATATGTTCTCTTTTAGAGATGTGGAGTGCTGCTCTCAAGGCGTTGTTCTGGACCACTTGTAATCTTTTTATGTTTCTTGCTGAGGTGCCAGTGAAAAGGACATTACAGTAATCTAGCTTTGAGCCAATGATAGCGCGGGCAATTGTGAGGCAATTGTTTTTGGTGAGGAAGGATCTGGCTGCATTAAGGACCTTGGAGGAGTAGGCTGCTGAGGAAGCAATCGCGCTTACTGGCCTGGACATGGTAAGTGAAGCATCCAGATAAACTCCTAAGGTTTTCACGGTGGAGGAAAAAGGAATAGTGCAATTGTCTATATTAAAAAATGAGAACTGTTTGTCAAGAGATTTCAGGTCGTTTGGAAGGCCGAATATTAATATTTCGGTCTTATCACTGTTAAGGCAGAGGTGGTTAGTTGCCATCCAGGCCTGAATGGTTGAGTAGATGTTGTTGAGTGTGTTAGAGTCATTTATGTATTTGCCAGAGAGTGGGGTGAGGATTTGTGTATCAACAGCATAATTGGTGTAGACTATGGCGAGTGAATCAAGGATGTTAAACAAAGGCATAGTGAAAATATTATAGGGGGTTGGGGTTGTGCAAGATCCCTGGGGTACTCTGCAGGTAATGGGAGAGGGTGGAGTATTTGCAGTGTCTGAGAAGACCCTCATGACCCTGCATCCCAGAAATGAGGCAATCCAGGCTGTGGTATCTGGGCAGAAGTTGGTGTGTCTGGTGAGGTGGTGGCAGCGGATTTGGTGGTTAATCAAGTCAAATGCTACAGATAGATCTAAAACGAGGAGGAGGGCAGACTTTCCTGTGTCTCTAATTTGGTCACGTTGAATCTTTAGGGGGAGCAGGGCAGATTCTGTCCCGTGACCAGGGCGGAAAGCAGATTGGCGAATTCCTAAAATGTGGTTGTCTTCCAAGTAGTGCTAAGCCTGCAGGTAGGTTGCGCGGTCAAGAATTTTTAAGAGGAAAGGGACTGTGGTGATGGGCCGGTAATTTGAGGAAATTGCAGGGTCAAGGGTGTTTATTTTTAGTAAAGGGAGGACCCATGATTCTTTGAGGCTGACTGGGATGATGTTCATTGTGAAGGATGCTTTTATAAAGGCAGTGATGATTGGGGCAAGTTTGTCTGCGTAATCTTTGATGAGAGTGGCCAGGCAGATGTCACCTTTACATTTAGAGGGTTAGAGGTTATTAATCAGTTTAAGGACTTCGCTTTCTGAGAGATCACTGACGCTAAACTGTGTAGAAGGGGCTTTATGGGGTAGAGGAGTGCAACAGAAATTGGTGGTTATGGCAATGGTGCTGAATAGGGTTTGTTGAGTGATCATTTTTGTGTTAAGGATGTAGAAATCCACCTGGTAAAGCTGCCTGTATATCTGTGCACAATGATGCATCTTTGATGAGTGAAGTGGGCGGTGGGGCTGGAGCTTTGAATTCGCTATAGATGTTAAACATTTCTTTTGTATCAGATTTGGCGTTGCAGATTCTTGAGTTGAAAGAATTAGATTTGGCTGAAAAAATGGCAGATTTGTAGCATCTGGCTATTCATTTGAAGTCATTTTTAAGAGAGTCGAGTGGGTACTTAAGCAACCACAAATTAGAGTGTCTAGCTTTTTTAGATTTATGATATGCTAAAGGAGCTATGGTGTTCAAAGCGTTAGAGAGGATAGAGGTGAAGGTATCCAGTATTTCATTGGTTTAGCTTAGAACAGGGGTTTAAGAGCTCGGATGTTTAGAAAGGGCAGGAGATTTTCTCTGGTGAGTTTCCGAGAGCTTCTTGTTGTGGCTGATGGTAGTGAGTGTGATGTGATTTTGGGTAGTGTGGGTTGAGGAATGGTGAATTGGACAATGTAATGGTCTGACCAGGGGCATGGTGTTGTGAAAATGGAGGAGACTTGGCAGTTGTGATCAGCGATCCAATCTAATATACGTCCTTTGAAATGGGTGGGCTTGGTGCTCTGCTGACAGATGCCTAGGATGTCTAGGGCGTTGGAAAGCAAAGAGGCTTGTGAGTCACTTGGTTCAAGTAGGCCTAGGTTGAGAGCACCTAAGAGAATGATTCTGGAAGAGGCTTTGAGATTATCTTGGAGAGTGTGAAGGAGGCTAGGCTGGATGTTTTGGCTGGGTCCAGGTGGTCGGTATATGAGGTGGATAGTGATAGTGCAGGCTGGTGATGGATTCAGTTTAAGCAGTAAGATGTCAGAATTGCCTTTGATAGATGTGTTGCTCTGGGCCTCATTACACGGAAGGCGGTAAGGGTTAACGCTCACCGGTAATGGTACTGGTGAACGTTAACCCTTACCGCCTTACTACGAGGTCTCTTTATGGGTAGGTACTTTTACACCTGCTGTTTAGCAGGCTTAAAAACCAACCCGCAAAGGGACCAGGGTGCTAATTACGGTACCGCAATTTGCGGCACCGTAATTAGCGCCTTCCCCATTCCCATAGAGCCCTATGGGGCAAAAATGGGAATGGGGAAGGGCAATGGGGGAAGGGGGAATTACCGCCCCGCCGACCTTGGAATAGGGCGGTAATTCCCCTTTCAACCACGGCGGTGCCGGTATTTTACCGGCATGGACCAAGGTGCTAATAGCACCTTGGTCCTCCACCTACCGTGTAATGAGGCCCACTGTCTTAAGGTAAGTCAGTCTCTGTCTATCATTGCAGTGCCACCTCATCGAGAGGATGTTCTGTCATTCCGGAAGATGGTATAAACTTGGGGGATGGCCCGGGAAAGTGCGGGTCCTGATGCTTTGTGAAGCCATGTCTCAGTGATGGCCAGTATCTTCCCTTCCAAACCATTAAGCCATTTTGTCATTTTATAAGGTAAAATAGCCAGAGCATACATAATCCCCAGTATTATCACTGTGCAATACATTTTTAAGCAGCCCTGGATATTATATCCCCCCAGTAATGTGGGCTTCATTGTAGTTTACAGCTGGATTAACTTTTATGGGGAAACCCAAGTAGACGTATTTGTCTCCATTTTCTAACTGACAATCCTTTAATTTCCACCTCTTTTCCTTTGATGTTTTGCAGATTTTCCCCAAGAACATGATTTTTCAGTGTGTTTATGACCATGGCATTCCTATTGGCATACAGAGCCAGCACGTCTAAAGATTGCTGGAGACCAATCAGAGTTGTATCTAGTATAATATCATCCGCATATGAAAGCCATGGCACATGTGTTCCATTTATCTTAGGTGGAAACATTTTTATGGGATGAAATATCAGTGGTTAATTGGCCATATAAAGGCTATAGAGTATGGAAGAAAAGACACATCCTTGTTTCAGTCCATGGTTGGTACTGACATAGTTGGTGTGTAAGCCTTCTGGTTTAAAAGGACTGTTATGGAGGTGTCTCTGTAAAGTTGCTGTATAAAGTATAATATTGTTGGATTTATTCCCAAGGCTGCTAAGTTATTTTAGTAAGGCCATTGCAAATATCATGTGGCTAGAATCGTTCATGTCTAGAAGATGATAGTTAACAGGATCGGACCTATCCCCTCTTTTAAAGACAGAGATTAGTAATTATTTGCGCCAACTTTCCGCTATCTTTCCTGTTTGTACAATCTGATGGTATAATTGTGTCGTTATCCTTGTCCACAATATCGGGTTAGCCTTCATTCTATATTTGGTATCCTGTCTGACCCGGGTATGCAAGAGTTTTTTGATTTGACAATGATGTTCTCTATATCATCTTCTTTAATATCTAATTTGGGTGCCAGTAAGTCATTATGTTTCAAGAGCTCCTTACAGTCATTGAGAGTGGAGTCATGATACAAGTCCCTTCTACTACCCTACTGCCCGCTCTCAAACCTGTGTATATTTTGTATCACCTGTTTCCCATTTATACTTGTAATTACATGTGCCCCATGACCACACAGTCTTCTCTCTACTGTACATCTGCCTGGTTGCAACCTGTAATTGGATTAACCTTCGCAAACTTGTATACTTTGTCAATTTCAACTGTATTTATACTGTACGTTATGCTCTGATGTAACCTGTAAGCTTTGCATTTTCTTGCCACTGCGCCCTGCTACCCCTGGGTCTGGCGCGCATAAAAAGTGAATAAAACAAACAAACAAACAAACAAACAAGTCCCTTATGTGTTTCAGCCATGCATACTCCGTAACTTGATTTATATTTGTGGGCAGTTGACTTCTTCTGAAGGCATTAAAAAGGGATCAGAATTTATGAGTATTGCAAGACTTTGGCCAACCAAATAACTGGGTCCAATTTGCTGTATTAATAGATAATTTATGTTGCCTATTCCAATTTCTAAATCCTGTAGCTAGGTTTCTTAGTTGGAACACTTTCTGCAGCACTGTGATCAAAGTATATTTTTTTATCGCTGTCTTTGCACAGCAAATTTGTTTTGTGCCACAATGCGTGGGTCAATGTAAAGGTTTGCCTTAGCACCATTTTTATATTTCATTTTGTCGGTATATTCTTTTTGGCTAGTTTGCCTACTGTATATCAACAAGTTTAATTCCCATTTAACAGATGAGCCATTTTCCATAAGATCTTGTAAGTTATATTCCAGAAAATCATTTACATAAATTATAACTCTTTCACTCCAGCACTGTTTGTTCCCTTGTGTGTAGCAGAGTATGTGGGAAGTATACATTTGCTCCAAAGACTTGGTCCAAGCTAGTACAGCATGATCGCTCAATGTATTGAAATAGGTAGTAATCAGACCAAATTTACTTGTCAATAGGGGATCCATCATGACATAATCGAGATGGGATTTAGATGATCGATTTGACTATGTGTAGTTTTATTCTCCTGGGTCCGCTTTATCAAACCTAAGTTGTTCTACGCCATATGCTGATAAGAAAAGCGACAAGTTTTGCAGTTATGAGGGTGTTGACAAATGAAGCACTCAGTGTTAAGGTCGTGAGCTATGATCATTATTCCCTTACTAGAGTAGCCATGCCATTTTAAAATAATTTACTTAATGTCTCTATATATGGACTCAGTATATAGTCCTCCTGGAGAGTCATAAACATTGGTGATCAATATGGAGGTTTGCTTGCTTCCATTGGGGGAAATAATGGCTGCTAATACCTATGCAGATTTTATTCTTTCAGGGAAAGGGCTAAAATCGTGCAATAGCTTAGAGCCAATAGCTAGTCCACCACTACTGTGGCCTCTATTAGAAGGAACCACAGGATTTAAGATTAAATGATATCCATTTATTACAAAAAGTCTAGCATACCAGGTCTCCTGTAAAAGGAATAAATCAGCTCCCATTATAATTTCTAGGCCAGTTGGATGGGCACGGAATGATCAATAGCCTCAGGTGTTCCATGTGAGCCATTTTAATTTTTGCTCGCTTGTATTAATTCAATTTGAACTCTCAGTCAATTCTTCCAATTCCCACTTTTCAATTTCACGAATGTCCTTCTGTTTTTTTTAAGTGAAATGCTTGAAGTACTGCTTTTCCAGTCTGCTCCCTGCTAATTGTTTAATTGTCCTTCTTGAAGGATAGAGAAAGATCTTCGCTATGATGGGAACTCTTGTTTTTCCGCCAGATTGTAAGGGATAATCCCAGATCATTCAATTACAGCAAGCTCATCTTCAAGAGCAAGACTATGAGCACCGAGGAGAATTCAACCAATGCCCAATTAGTTTTGCTGCCCATCCAGTGTAATTTGATACAGGTGATGTCAGAAGAATTGATCAAGTCCAAATGAGGTAATTAGCCCAGCATTTCCAATAAACATGTACGTTTCATAAAAGGGTTATAGTTTGTGGGCTTTCATTCCTTCAGAATTACCCATTTTCCTTAGCCCTTTGGCTGTATTTTGCCAAAGTTTGCATTTCTCTCAGAGACACATTTTGCGTCTTGATAAAATCTTTGGACGTGGGAAGCAACTTTTGTTTCCTCTTTGAATCTTCTTTTTCTGCTTCTACTTCTTCTCTTTGCCAAAAGTATTCTGAGGGATTTAGGCAGCAACATGAAGAGACGTGGTTTGTTTTTAAGACTATGGGCCTCATTCCAAGTTGGGCGGTAAGGGATACCGGGCACTGGTAAGGAGACCGGTGCCGGTAATCCCTTACTGCCCTACTACGAGGTCCCTTAGCGGGTCCCTCCTTTACCGCCTGGTCTGACCTGGCATTGTGGACGGGACCCGTTAAGGGACCAGGGCAAAAATAATGGGCTTGACATACGCCAGCCCGTTATTTGCACCCTCCCCATTCCCATTGAGGCATATGGGGGCTCAAATGGGAATGGGGAATGGTTTGGTGAATGGGGACTTACCGGTCCTGCCAAGGTTCGACTAGACCGGTAAGTCCCCATTGCACCAATACGGACACGGTACCGTTATTGGTGGCAGTCATGGCGCAAATAAAGCCATGACTACCGCCAAACTCAGAATGAGGGCCTATATCTTTTTGTCGTGCCGGTTTCAATTGTGCACCTGGTTTTAGTGGTGTTTGATGGTTTTTGGGACCATTGAGTAACACTTGTCACATGGAAACACCAGGAAGAATATTTGAGACTATCTTCTTCTCTCTTGTCCCTTTTCTGGTTTCCACCAGTTTCCAATCTAAATGTGATGCATTTGACCTTTTTTCCTCTTTCACATCATGCTTTTGGTTTGTATCCTCTAAACCAAATTTTACCATTTTAGGTACTTTCACATTGTCTTCTTTGGCAGATAACATATCCCTGTGTGTTGTTGGAGATAAAATCATGTATTCGAAGTCCCAACTTGTATTTACAACTTTTATGGCTATGTATGAAAGGGCAGGAAGCAAAGAAAGATATATCACTCACCGATAGAGATGGTATTAAAATTGCTTGAAGTGCTTTTTCTTTCATTTCTGTGTTTGCTGAGTCGTATCCACCATAGCTTCTAGTATCTTTTTAATGTCTATCTGTTCTTTGGAAATGGTAGAGCCCAAAGTGCCAAGAGCTTCAATTTGTGAGAGCAGACGATCAAAGGCCTTGCTAGATATCTCAATGGTAGCTTCTTTGTGGGTGTGACTTTCTTCTATACATTCAATTGACGTATCCCCAGAATAGGAATGAGCAAATGGAAATAACAAGGCTCTCAAATCAGGAGACTGGAAGCAATTCATATCATTTTTGTGTCCGTCATCTTCGAAAGAATGGAGTACAGTTTCATCACCCAGGGACGCTCGCTGGAGGCCCACGACCATATTCACCAGTGAATTCATTAATCTAAGGGGATAAGGAAAGCTCAGAACTTTCAGACAAAATGCTGGAATGTTTTGTCTGCTTTAACTGAACTTTAATACAATCAAATAAATGTGCAATGTCTTTTTTAGACAAAATGGCTGGCTTTTGTTTCGGAGCTGCCTTTTGTGCAAACCGTGTCTTTTTGACTTTGAGTAGTGGTTTCAGCGTAGGAAGCAGTGCTGCTTTAACACTACGCAGAGTAGTCTTGCATGTGGTAGGATTCAGCATTGTAAATGCAATTTAATAGGAGTTACAGTCACCAAAGGGAAACCTTACCTGTGATTCTTTACAAAAAACAATATGAGGCGTATCAACAATGCCCAGTGGCCCCGTAGCCACAAGATACCAGACAGTCCTACTGCACTCACGGTGCACAATGACAAGCACTAATGCACCCGTGCCCGTGATTTATGGGATGCTGTCGACTTCTGGAGGTGTGGCTCGAACCAGTTTGGTAGATTGTAAAACCAGGTAAGCACAATCCAAATGGATTCAGGAAGCACAGTGGCAGCTTTAATTCCAGATCAGAAGAAAGCTGTTTCATAAGACAACAGTAAAAAGCTTCCAATCTGAGAAGTCTATTTGCTTGGAACATAAGCATACCAGAGCGAGCGATGCAGCACATCAGACACTCTTACTGCACTCACGCTGCGCAAACGTGTCCAACAGGCCCAATTGACTCACAATATTCAAGGATAATTCATCTAATGCTGGAAGAGTTGTGCGTGAATATACATATTGATATCAGATCACAATAAAACTTACAGAGTTATATATTATTCTAAATTCGGCAATTTAATCATATGATATAGTTGACAATCATATCCAGGCATGGCTTTCTATTTGTTGATTACACTATTTACTAAAAGAAAATCAATATTCTTCATTCTCCAAAATAATCTGGTCTAGAGTAATAATTAAAATCAGAGTTGGTTATGAGAAGATTGAGTGTGTGATTTGAATCAAACTCCACTTCCTCCTCACTCCCTGCAATGGTCTATTTTGGTGCGGCCCCCTTACAATTTTGTGCACTCAGCCAGCGGCGGCACCTCCGCAAACAGGAGACTCGAGAAATCTCCCTTTGAGTTTGTGTGCAGGTTCCCAAATATGGTTTATTAATACAACTCCAAATCAACTACAGCAAAGTTAGATTTCTCTACTGAAGAAAGGTTTATGCAGGACTAACTTTTGTATCATATGCATAAATATATATAGGATGGCATGAGCTCTGCACTCTGCCACATTCAACTCTCTGAGGGTCAGTCACTTTTCCAAGCAAAGAGTTGCGGGCAGATCTCTTTTTTCGGCGGGGCCTCCCTCTGAAAAAAACCTCCCTGCCTCCCTGAAACTTGAGCAGAACCAACTCTGGTTCTGAAAACAGCTCAAGACCTGTCTCTTTACTTCTGCCTTCTCTCTTCCTCTCCCTTGCTGATCACCTTCCTGATCCATGGTCACCTGGCCAAGCTCTGAATTCTGGCCTAGGTCCCTGCCTGTCCTGTTGCAATCCTGCACTGCCTCTTGGCTCCCCTGCACTTGTGGTCTGTATCTGTAACCCTACACACCCTCTCTTGCACTTATTCTCCACCCTTTGGCTGCACTTATGAGTACCCATACTTGCAAAACATTGGCTGCTCTCTTGTTTCTCCTTTGTTCCTGCACTTCTGCATCTACCCCACTCTCGGCACTTCTCCCCTCCCCCATTGCCTGCTCTTGCACGATCTGAATGACACAAGGCCTAGTAAGACCTGTGTTTTGTCCAACTCTTTTGTTTCCCCCTCCTTGCCTTGCGTGACTAGAAACACTTGTGTACAGGCACTTTATAAATGCTACATCAAATCATTAAAGAGCACACTGCCCCTGTGTGCGCATTAACGCACACATCATATACAGTGACAAATGATGTACAGTGGAAGCTGGTACATTTCTGAACTTAAGAGGCTTAAAAGTTTGTATACACATATATTCATGCTGGTTGTTCCCATTTACGTCCATGCAGGCTGCATCAATATATGCCATTGTTACCATGTACGGACTCCCACCCAGATTTAAACCGAACTGCACTTCCTCCTTGCTCCCTGCAAATGTTTATTTACTTTTAAAAAGAACTTGAACTTACGAAGTAGGCAACAAACCAAGTGATTATTTACAGCAGGGCTCTGAAAGCTTTGGCCCTTCAAATATGTGTTACAACAACTGCAATCGGCAGATGCTGCATAGTCACTGGAGAGGGATCATGGGAGTCATAGTGCAGAACATCTGTAGAGACCCCAGGTTCTCAGGGCACCTCTTTAGTATGTGCTTTCCTGGTTTGTTTTTACACCTGCCAGAACTCTGTGAGCATGTCAGCCTGGTTTTGCCCCAGTAAAAAATATGCCCTGAATTCTCCACTGGTAATATGATTGCAGCCTATTACATTTTTAGAAGAGAGCTACATTGCGATGGGCCTTACCATTTACACTGTATATGAGTGTTTGATCAACACTGGCATATATGAAACTATTGGATGTGGATTCAAAGAGACACAGAGAAATATAATTACAGCCCTGTTGCATCACCCACACCCTCAAAAGAGCAGGTGTTATGCATCTATCTTTCATGTTCTCATTACATTCATTGTTGTCTATCTCAGTAGTAGAGCAGTAGTGACGTCACGTGGAATATATGCTTTTCATCACTGGTTGGATATTACATTGTTGGTGTTTGTTTTGCAGTAATGACTGACATAAGATTGAAACTGGATGTGGAGGATTGTGCTAAACACGGTTGCTGACTTTTTGGTGTGTGGCCAGAGTGCTGCTGTGAAACATAGGAAAGGGAAACATCTAATTGAAGACGTCCTGCTACTTAGCAAAAGGTGTGGCAGTGCTTAAGACGCCCCTGCTGTGATAGGAGTACATTCCGAGGGAACCCTGAGGCATGACCCGGAAGCTGAACAGCAGGCTCAGCCAGCATTGCTTTGTTGGAAAAACAAGTGGTTTTCCTCAAGGGCTTTGTATGCTATCCTGGAGAAAAACATTGGCATTACTTTTCGACAGGTATTTGATCTATTCAAATCTATGGTCAGTAATGAATATTTGGAGGAAAAACAGAAGAACAAATACTATTAGTGATACATGACCTCTCCATCGAGGGCTCCACTTTGTAAAATTGTAATGCTGTCAGCATTGCGACTATGCATTAATGCCAGTGGAATTGTATTATCACCTGAAGGTTTAGAGAACCTTGTATACACTACAGGTAGTAAACAGCAGGTCGTTTTAAGTTATCTTTCGTTTTGGAACAGCTTATACCCAAACTATTTCCTACAGTGACGGACAAGATTAGTATGCATGATTTTCTTCTGTAATGGGGATGAATAATGGTAATGCATTTAGCACTGGTAGGACTGCAGTTACTATCAGCTGTAATTTTGCCACGTGCAGTAATCAGACTCACGTTTTTGTTATGGGTCGCATTGCACCTCTGGTGCTAAGTGGTATCACTATTACCCTTTCTGACAAGGTTTATTGAATGTCACCAATCCCAATGCTGCCGAACTGACACATGAAACAACTGCTGTATGGTTGTTTGCAGAAAGAACTCGACGCCACTACTTACTTCCAAACTATAGAGCTTGCTGGCTCTGAGTGCTCTACCTTAACTATCCTGTCTCTGCTGCTGTATCGCCAATATTTCCTAAATTGCTTTACGTTACATGTCATGCCCACTGTGTGGGAGAGAGGCACATGCGAACGCCAGTGAGCTCTACTTTCCACACTTTCAGAGTGTTTCTGTTTTAGTAGTTACCTCATTCTCGATCAGTCTTCATCTTCTCATCCCATTGTCCTACTCCCCTGTTAGCCTTACCGCCATTATCAGCACCACACATTGCCATTTTCATATATCTACTGCGCCATAGGTTTCTTGCTCATTGCTCCTTACTTTACCCTGTTATTTCCACCATCTCACTTTACTGATTCCAGTACTCCACTCGTGAACGGAGTATAGCATAGGGGCAACGTGCTGGTCTGGATACAAGACCACGCAGAGCAACAAGGTTCAAATCCCGCATCTGCGCTGAATGTATTCTGCCCTTATCTTTGTCCCATCTCACTAATCAACCAGACTGTCCCTATCATGTGACCAAATCTCACTTCTCACCTCCGCTCTGTCATTTACTAGATCACATTCTCCCATCCTGTTTATAATCACCATGTCTGACATACCTTTTCACCCCCTTCCAATCACTGTGTCATTTCACTCCTTTTCTCCCTCACACTCTATCACAAGCATCATTGAAACTAGTCCAGATATCATCTTCGAGATGACATAGGAACAGGCTGAAACCCAGGAGAGATGAAGCAAAACAGCAAATACTCAGCGAAGGCAGCATAAATGCATCCTACTTTGTTAACTTAAATTTAAATAGATAGTTTAGCCCACATTTGAGGTACATTAGTCCTCATCAAGGGTTGTGCGGAGCGGCAAAAATGTGGTGCTAAATCTGCTGCTTTCTGCCAATTTTCAGCGCTATTACCGCTAGGGAGGTTACCGCCATAAAGTCATATGGACTCATAACAAATGGGGACTAATAGTGCCACTGCAATTCGGGATCTGATGCAAATTGCACCAGATCGAGTTGCGGAAATGCTAATTGCGTTGGGCGGTATCCCAGCACAAATACTACCGGGATACCGCCCAACTCATGATGAGACTGACTGAGTTTGAAATGCCTATCTTAGAAGTCATTAAAGCAAAAAACTGCCCTGCCTATTTTATCCACATTAACACCCTGATTGGATTGCTTGACCAGTCAGGTACAAGAGGACGTGAGTTGTACAAGCCCAAATTCTCTAGCATACTACTTCACAAGGCACGTATACAACACGGCCTCTACTTTTTCCCCTCTGGCTGCCGCTCCTGTGCACACCCCAGCCGATTCAAAGTTTCTCTAGTTACCACTGCCATCTCTCTGTGGGCCCGTTTTCAGCCCACTTAATTTCACCCACCATAGAAAGTAGAAATGGGCCATGTATGGAGCCACTTCCACGTCTTCCATGGCAGACATGTTTTTATGGGACCGTGGCATTCTTTGATGTGACGGGGCACACTTCGTTGCATCAACGACAAATATGTGGAAAAGCTTTTAGTATCTGTGGGTCCTAATGGATTTTGAGGAAAAATGGTTGAGTACCTTTGATTTTTACTGATTCTATGGCAATACATGTAATGCACAAGCTTAAAAAGAGGTACCATATGATCTTTTCAACAATGGTCTTGAACATTTAAAGAATGTTCCTTTATGGCCTTATGCCAAATACATAATAATTTGACTGAATGACAGGCAGAAAGTTTCTTCAAATTGATGCAAAACAGATCAGATGTAAATAGCATGTTATCAAATGTATTTTGGTGTACACTTTGAGCATCTAACTGCCCCATGAAACGTGAGAGTATTTAGGCTTGCTGCTACCCTAGGCCCAAATAAGTGCATCGCCCCCCAACATTACTCCACCTTTCCCAGACCCTGCGACCTTCACAAGATTCCGGCCCTTTAACAAACTCTGTCTGCGTTGTCTCAACAGGGAATGCTCAGTGAGCAAAATACAGTATGTCCTCTTTTTGATTAGGGGCTTGTAGGGAGAGGACTGTGAAACATTAACCTGAAAAAGGGTTCCCCAACGAGCTGCCTATTGGTGTAGCACTGAAGGAGGTGGGACTGAACCACAGTTACTTCCCTTTTCCCGCCCCTTCCTCCTTCCCCTTTTTCCCTTTTTTATTCTCCCCCCTTGTTTGTCATTTTCTCTGGTTGTAAATAAATCATGATGGCCCCATGAGGTTGGACTGACATGTTATAATGAAATGATTGTATCAAATTATTGAATCACAAGACTGAATCACAGAGGCAAATATTGACCCTTTAAAACCATTTATGGCTAAATTAAAGTAAAATTATTAGAAAATAAAATGGTGAGCACTAACATCCTTTTGTAGGAGGTGAGAACTGTAACACTCTGTTGGTGATGAAATGAAAGAGAAATATAGAGGTGCTTAGTCGGTTCAAGAAAAAACAAAAACATAATTTTTTTTAGGTTTTATTGTAGATATTTTGGGAGAAAAGACAAAGAGTTCTTTCATTATATATCATCAATACCCACTATACCTTTGGCCTATTGTGTCCTGAAGAAAGCCTTACACGGATGACTGGCTTTCAAATAACTGCCTGTGTTCACACTACGTGTGTTCAAGAATAAGGCTGGAAACAGATACACTCCTATCAACACAACAATTATGGGGACCTTTTTTTCAAAGTTAAATGTGAATTGCATTGATTAAATGTCACCCATAGGCTACTAACACCACCTTAGCTGTTCTGTAGACATACTTGTGTTACATATGCTTAGCAAAAAATATATTATTGGTATATCATTGTCTTTCCTTCTTTTGACAAACTGTTTTTTATGTTGTTATGATTTGCAAATGTGATCAGGTGTCATAACTTTTATGAGATGTTATTGAATAAAATATGATATATTTTGTAATTCCGTCCTCCCCATCTTTTTCTATAAGTTGAAAAAGATGTCCACCTAGACCCACCCACACTGTGGTGCAGTCCCAACTCCTTCAGTGCTACACCAATAGGTAGCTTGTTGTGGAACCCTTTTTCATGTTAATGCGTTTGTCTCAACTACACCCCTTCACTCCCATTTTGTCCCCCATTTTGGCTCCATACCATTATAAGGACGTTTTTAAGGTAGCAGGGATTAGAAGGTTAATGTTTCTTCTCTATTAATGCCTGTTATCTTCAATGTTATGTTAGTTGAAAGAGGGTTTTCAAATCTCTGCTGCCCAAGATTTGGACAAGGCAGTGTGTTCTACAGTTCATTGCACTAGAGATAATTGTTATGTCTAATTGGCTTTCAGTTAGGAAAGAAAATCATCTTTTAGAGAAAGCTACAAGAACATAAGCTGTCTGCCAACTGGACACAAGTAAGATAAGGTTGAAACTATTAATTTTGGGTTCAATGCTAATATCTGGTTTCTCTCACAAATTACCTGCTGCCACTACATGAGAAGCACCTAGACTGCTCTGTAATATTGATATGATTGGTTATTTATAACATGCTTAGTAACCAGAGGTTTCTAAGCACGGACCCGGGGATCGAACCTATGTTGCCTCATGTCTTCTTGCTTCCAAGGTGAGCATGTTGCCCAGGAGCTCTCCTCCCGGGACTATTAATGCAACATAACTACATTTCTACCTCCAGTCTTGTCAAATGGTAAAGTTACATATGAAATATATGAAAGTGGTACAGGCACACCGTATACAAATATTGAATAAATAGAACTCAACCCCCTTCTCATGGTTATAGCTCTGGTGTTAGCAGAGGAGAAAATGAAAATGAGGCAAGTTACCTGCTGCAGCCGCTGTACCTCCAATCCCTTTGGCCGGAACGCCATTAAAATATGTCAAAATCACAAGTGAAGTTTGTAAACTCTGCCTTGGCATAAACACCTCAGTGGAGTAAAGACAGTTGGAGGAGGTTCTTGGAATCTTTGGCTGTGCATTCTCACGGGGGAGTAATGGATAAAGGTGTCCCTGAACATGCATGTGTGGGAAGCAACAGCATTCCGCGTAGCTGCACAACATAAGCACTTTTTTAACAAATGAAGTGGTACATACAGTTTACATCATTGCTGTCTGTGCAATTGTTCAAAATACGCAACACTCTAAGAGTAAAAGTGAGCAATGGGTTAGGCGTTTCAGCACAATATTACCTTTGTGGCTATAGTTTAGACTGTGGGTCTTGCAAGCTCACGTTTATGTTAATTTTAAATGTTTGTTAACTTCGTAGAGTTGGTTGGACTGTACAATACACAAGAACATTTTGAGATTTGTGGGTATAGATATAGATGTCCCGCTGTGGTTTGAATTACTGTTTCACAGTAAAAGTCCTACCTTGTATTTAAAATATAATTAATGCAAAGAATATTTATAAACATCAGAGTTATGCATTGTTTGACATCACTTGCAGTTGGTTCTCCTGTTACGACTGAGTGTGCAGCAGAATGCCATCAAGGACACATGATTACCCCAGCAAAGATGCCCTTTGCCTGCTTAGCACTGAGCAGTTTCTGTAACGATGGATGAATTGATATCTTTACGGGACACCTTTACAGCTGTGATAGAGTGTGTACCTTTGCACACAGTTTTTGTTCCCACCCTTCTATGGCTTTGGGTATCCTTTCACAGGTTTCTTGAGGCACTGCCACTTGCACATTCAGATTCACTCTTCGCCATTTTAACTTCTCCGTGATCTATTTCATGCTTGCAACTTTTGGGCAGCCACAGAACTCTGAATTGCGGGGTACAGGAGGGAAATGAGTGCTTGCTTCTGAACATCCTTTTAATGTCACCTGTGGGAACTCTGTGCTAGACTTAAGCATAGGCATGTATTTAATATTTACATTTACTTTTCAGATTGGAAAACCCTCATTTGTGCAATGTTTTAAAAAATGCATGTTGTGTATTTGAACATAAAGGTGATTGCTTAACATGCTGTATGTGTGTATTGATCAGAAAGAAATCGAAAGATAATGTGAAGTGTTGTTCTGGCTGTTTTGGGAAAATAAGAATGACCAAAGAGCTTTATAGCTGTCATATATGTCTGTGAGAGTTGTATGACTGAATCACTAAACACCTAAAGCAGGCTGTTTTTGGCACATGTTTCTTTTTTTTATTTTTAAAACACATGTCACCCTTACTATCAAGCTTTTGTAAATATCAAGCATATATTTAAGTTTGGGCACCAACAACTTTAGTTGTCACATTGGAATGCTGTGATCAGCTCGTAATTACTCGCAGTGTTGTAGATCAGCCAGACTCTAAGAAGGAAAAATGGCTTTATATTTAAAAGAATGACAACCAGTTCATTTAAAATACACTGCAATAAAATGCCACTCCATGGCTATGCTGGAAATATGCCTCTGACTGTATGTAGCAGTCAAAATGTGCTTCCAAAACGTCTCTTTTTTATTTTCTTACGCAGGGGAACCACTGAGCTCCCCCTTTGGTTACCATTTACCATTCCTTTTAAGAGAAAGAAAATCTGACAGCACTAGTACTGGATAAACATTTCATAAATTGGTTTGCAACATTTTCACATAAATGTACAGTGGTTAGCGACTGGCACCACAGGTTTTTCTATGAGGTCGAGCCAGACCTCGAACGTGAACTGGCTTGAATTATTAAAATCGATAGCAAAATTACAATGGTTTGAGATTGGTTTGAATCAGCTGAGTCTACATTGAGCCAATGGATCTCTATTGCTTCAATTACGTTTATGTTTTTTCAAATAGGCATGTTGATTTGAGCCAGCTTGATCATTTTCGAGCTATGGGACTCTCTTGGTTCTGGCTAAGTCTACACGGTTTGACGTAAGGCAAAGTGAAACTGAATTGCATACTTCCTGCTTCCTTTTCATTCCTATGAGTGTGGCTTGAGAGACATGCAGAGCAGCAGACAGACACTGGGATAAAGAGCTGGTTCTTGGTGAGTGTGTGTCTTGAGAAATGGAAAGAGCAGCTGGGGAATGGGGGAGAGGAGAATCAGGCTTAAGAGAAGGGTGATACTTCCTACCACTGCCACTTAGAAGCAGAACCTGGAACAGCGGCAGAGACTGCCTTAAACTGCTCCTTAGGTGCAGCAGCATCCTCAGGCACACCACTTTTGAAGCAGAGGGACTCAGTTAGATCCCAACTATCTCAGGAGCAGAGGCATAGACAGGGTAGGGGCTGAACATGCAAGGCCCATCCAAAATCTGTAAATGCCCACTTAGCAGTGCGGTGTAGGCATTTACAAATGGTAACACCACTGTGGTGGGCCCAATTGCATTAGGAGGTGGGCCTCTGCTCAGGAGAAGGTGCATCTAGGAAGTTCTGTCCCTGTCTCTGGATCAGGGGCATGGTAGTATTTTAATGCAGCTTCTGGGGATCTCTCCAACAAGAAGGGCACTTGCAGCACAGAGAGAGCAACCATACAGGTGGTCGAAGACCCCCTCAACATACTTGACCATGGCCATGCCTGCCGCCTGGTTGTACTCAATCTCTCAGCCACTTTTGACATAGTAGCCACCAGGCCCACATGGACACCCTACATTGGCCCATGGGAATCCGAGACCTTGTTCTATGCTTGTTCAAGTGCTACCTGATCAACAGCCAGCAATTTTTGCAGATGGACTCCTCTAGATCTTCAAGGCTACCCATCACCTGTGGAGCCCTGCAGTGTTCCATCATCTCCCCAGTGATCTTCAATCTATACATGGAGACGCTTGGAGCACTCATAGCTACACACAACAACCACATACACCAATGCACCAACAACACACATCTATACTTCAAGATCGACTCCGTCAAGGACATCCACAAGTTCAAAACCTGCCTCTCACTGATCCAGTCTTGGATGTCCAGTGCATACTTGTGTCTCAACTCCTCCAAGACTGAATTCCTACTGCACACCAGCAACACCAAACACCCAGACATACAGGCCCTCATTACGACCCAGGCGGTAAGTTACCGCCTGGGTCATACCCTTACCACCATGGCGTATGGTGGTTGGCGGATTTACCACCCCATTCCAAGGTGAGTGGGGCGGTAAATCCCCATTTCCCATTTTACCCTTCCCCATTCCAATTTTTGCCCCATAGGGCATAATGGGAATGGGGAAAGGCGCTAATTACGCCACCGTAAATTACGGTGGCGTAATTAGCACCAAGGTCCCTTTGCGGCATTGGTTTTAACGCCTGCAAAAAGCAGGCGTTAAAATCACCATCCCGCAAAGGGACCTTGGAATCAGGCGTTAAGGGTCGGCGCCGTTTACGGCGCCGTAAACCCCTTAACGCCTGGGTCCTAATGAGGGCCACAGTCTTGGCTATCAACCATGAACCTTGAGGGATTCACACAGGAGCTAAACTCCTGCGCCATGTCCCTCGGGTTCCACATCAACTAACACCTCTCCTTAAAGTCACACATAGCTAAGAAAACTCAGACAGCTTGGTATCATCTCACCCTGCTGTGGAAAGTGAAGCTCTTCCTCCCTCTTGACAGCTTTAGATCCACCATTCAAGCACTGGTCCGAACCCATCTGGATGGTGCCAATGCTCTGCTCGAAGGCCTCCGTCGTCCTCCCTTGTGCCCCTCGGAAGTGTGCTACAGATGGCTGCATGCCTCATCAAGGGTCTACACAGATACAAACACATCAGTCCGGGCCTCATCAACCTTCACTGACTCACACTGCATGCACGAATCATATTCAAGTCTTGCTGCAACATCCATAATACACTTGCCTTCAAGTCACCAAGCTATCTCGTGGAGAAACTCGGCACCTGCGGCAGACAGTGCACCACCAAGACTATGGAGCCTCCTCCTGGTAAGCATCAGACTTGTCCCCACACTCCTACAATTCAGAAAATAACTCAAGACCCACCTTTTCAAAGAGTCTCTCCTCCTCAACACATGGGCCATCACATCACCCCTGTGCCACCTGACTTGCTAGACACCGTTTGCCTCTCACTCCTCCACCACTCTGTACAGCTGTAGCCCTCCTCTGTGTCCCTCTCTTATCAAAGAGAAATAATGAATCTGTACAACAGAAGAGTTGTAACATAACGCCATGTTGTAAGCAATGCCAAACAATAGGCAGTTGACTATTGGGGGAAGAGCACTGATGTGTACCCATAATGGAAAAAAAAGATGGAAGCAACTCTAAGCCTGCACTGTCATCTTGAAATGGGAGAATACTATGACAAACATCAAGCTAATTGTAAAGTTTGTTCACCTTCAATAATGACCTGGTGAAGCCCGTTGCGGAGAAAAGGGCGAAGCGCAAGACTGTTGGGAGACTGTGGAGCTTTGTCTCTTTTCTGTCTTTTGTGCTGCACTGCTCTTTTTGTGAGTAAAGGAAGGAGCGTACTACTTACTACGAACTGCATAGGAGCTCTGTCCCTTTAACTTCCTCATTTCAAATACCCGGCCTCTAGCGCGTCACGTGACGTATTATGTGATCAGGAAGTGTGCCTTAAAACAGCTGCCGTGTCCCCCTTGCGGCGAAAAGCCCGACGTGGAGAAAAGGACGGAGCGCAAGACTGTTGGTAGACTGTGGAGCTGTGTCTCTTTTCTGCCTTTTGTGCTGCCCTGCTCTTTTTGTGAGTAAGGGAAGGAGCGTACTACTACTATGAACTGCATCGGGGCTCTGTCCCTTTAACTTCCTCATTTCAAACACCAGGCCTCTAGTGGGTCACGTAACGTATCACGTGATCAGGATGTGCACTTTGAAAGATCTGCCATGTCCCCCTTGTGGCAAGAAGCCAGGTGTGGAGAAAAGGGCAGAGCACAAGACTGTTGGGAGATGTGAAGAGCTGAAGACCACTGTCAGTGGCAGTCTATGGCGGAAAGGGCTGAACCAAAAAATGGCCAGGAGCGTGTATCCGGTCCTTTGCTAAGGAGCTCTGCCCTAGGGTGCCCAGGACCGCGTGCCGATCTTGCATGCATTACGGCCACAGTCAGAGGCGGCCAGCCCGTATCCCATCTCCAGCTCCCAGCCACAACAGGTAAGAGAGCACACTTGTGCATGACAATGTCAACAACTAACCTTTCTCCTCCAACCTAAGACTGTTTGTTAAAACTGGGGGGTCAGGCTGACGCCCCACCGAAAGCCATTTGCCCACGGGGGGATTGGGAGCGTCTATGCACCCCTAAAACTATCCTCTGAAGTGCAAAGTCCCCCCTTATTCGAACAAACCAAAAATGAATTGGTCTGCGACCAGGAATCCGTCGAGTCTACTCAGGTTTATCCTGACTCGACCGTGGTGCATATCCATATAGATTTGCAAGGTTTACCTGATGGTGAACGTGAAAACCACCTCCCTGCACCATCTGGAACAGACCCGTTGCCTGTTCCGGGTCGGCTGCTTCTCCTGGATGAGCGAAGTGGTAGCTCAACACCTGCAAACCAACTGACACTGCAGGCAGAGGTTTATGGGCCCTCACGGGTAGACATCCTGGCTGCGTCCATGCCAGGAGACAAAAGCTCTTTTCGGCCCCCGTTATGCTTGGAGATCCTTCTGAGACTGCGCACACTGGGCTGGCTGAGTCCGCGGTTTCTGAGGACACACACACCATGGTCCAGTGGACCATGGACAAAATAAAAGACAAACTGCCTTTCAATTCCTACGAAACTGCAACATTCGACTCGTCTGAGTCGGACTCCAATCTCAAGAAGCCCTCAAAAAATGTGCCCCCAAAGCTTTTCGATAAACAAGCCCCCTTAACCAGAAAACAGCATGTAAACAAGAAGGGGACAATTTCAACACTTAGAAAAAGGCGAGAATTGAAAAAGGACGGTTTGCACCTGTTCCCAAAAGATGAAAAAATATCCTGCAAGTCAGTGCTTAACTACTTCAAAAAAAGAGGCTAACCCTCGGGAGAAATTTCAGATGCAGAAATCCTGGGCTTGATGAATCAGCCGCTCCATTGGAGCCATCAAATGTAGTTGAGAGGTCCAAAAAAGGATTCTTGGACCCCACGCCATCAATACTCAAAAACATACCATCTCAAGCTCTAAGATGGCATTATGGTAGTCCTAGAACTCTCCCCTTGATGGGGAAAAGCCAACCAAACAAGCAAACTGGGTTGATGGTAATGGCACTAAGATCCCCGTCGCAAGAAGATAGGAGCCTAGACGAACATTCTGCTCTTCCAAGTCTCAAACACAACAATGAGCTCGGTCTTTCGAGGCTCAACGACACTATACATAACAGTTCTCTCGATCCTATGAAAAAGCCATGTCCTGAGGCTCTGCTGTCCTCAGGAACTAAAGGTGGTTTACTGAATATTCTTCAAATCTCATCGGATGAACTTCAATGCGAAAACAGATCACAGACACGGGATCAGAGACAGATTTGAAAGGCCAAATCCTATGAAGCAACTCCAAGAAAAGACCACTCCTCTCTCAGCTCCCACGCTGAGAAGACGATCCGATCTTCAAACACCTAAGTCCACAGACTCGCCAGGGAAAAAGCCTTTTCTTTTAACGATCATGTCCTCAATTACAATTGCCATGGCTCCATTCTGTAAATTGTACAAGGGAATCGCAGAAACCTTGAAGGATCATACAAACATAACGGCCACAATGAATTCAAAACTCTCATTGGTGAAAGGCTAAATATTGGCTAACAACATGGAAGCATCAAAAATGAAGAATCAGTCAACAGAAACTCTCCCCATAGATTTTCAATAATCATCCCCCAAAATTAGTCCAAAAAAAATGACAATCCCGTAATGGGGAAATCTTTCAGTTCACAGGGAATTCAAATGAATGAGTGTCCAACAGATTCCTACATCTAAATCCCAGACATAGAAAGCGGACAAATAGACCTGACAGGGAGTAGGAATCCAAAAAATACAAACATTGGAAAAAAAAGCAGGCGCTGTAGAGAAATCATCATTAGCGACTGGAAACAAATTAAACAGTGTAACAAAGATACCTTCTAGGAGAGTCACAGCTACAAATGGATGCATATCTCAGATTAATAACTTAGAGATAAGACCAGAACCAGTCACAGATAGACCTCCCCCGGCTGGAAGCCAGTCCAAGAGGCAGTCGGACGAGGTGGCGTCCTTTGGGATTTTCTCAAAAAAGGCTTCAACAATCACAGATATTGTGTGGTCCTCAGATCTAAAGGGAAACTCTTCCACAGGCAAACAGTCCACCGAGAAAGTGCCTATAATAAATAGCCGCAGAGTGGTGCTACTGAACATTCAAAAAACCAATTCCTCACATACAACCAAAGGACGTTCCAAGTCAAGTTAAGAAGCACCCAGCCTGCATCGGATAGCAAAACTTTTGACGACTCCCTGGATCTGCTGAACATGAGTATACATTTTGAGGATGATCTTAACTTGAACCCCCTACCATCCGAAGGGTGGAAGAGGAAAGCAGATCCGGGAACAACTGAAGAAAAAGACTTACCATCACAAGACAAAAAGAAAAAAAAATGAAAGAATCCTTGGCTCCAACTTTTCTTACGCTCGAAGACAAAAGAAAAATTCAAACAACCAGAAAATTGAGAGAAAGCCATAAAACATTGGAATTTGCCAATCCAACAGTCCAATCTACTAACTATAGATCAAGAGAGAGGCATGAAAACTGGAACAAAATAGTCTACTGGAAACATGACACCACCAACACTACCAATATTGTGCTAGAAGATCCACAGAGCAAGAAGATTGCTGCAACAAAAGAACTCCTCGCCAACACCACCATACACAAAGGTTTCTGACAGAAACTACAATCGAACAACGCCGCAAGTGAAAAAGGTGGGACTGGAAAAATCTTTCAAAATTGGAAGAGTCGCTGACAAAAGGGATAATCTTATATTAAACAGACGGATGCTGATGCAACTATTCTCAAGAATACCGAGTCTAAAACGAATGAGATCAAGCGACTTAAAAATCGTGGAGCCGGGAATAGACGGGCGCAACGATTTGGCTTTCCTGTTTATTGAATCCACCACGGTAAAAGAATGGATGAGAAAGGCAGCTGATGATTTATATCATTGGGGATACATACTTGAAGATCTTAGTCGTAAGACCTATGAACGGTCCCCTACACACAGCCACCCAGGTAGACCCACTTACAGATCTCACTGATCATCTCAAGAATCCAGGGTCGAAGGAAGAAGACGGTTCCAATTTAGTGAAACCAGTTATCCCTCGACCACAGGGAACAAATCAGAAAGCGAAACCGAAAACAGAAAAACAAGGGAATGTGGTTCTCCTCTGAAACTTAGATCACACGGGGAAAAATTACAACATAAATCCCCATGCATGGAAAAATCTCAAGGTATTGTCCACTCAACTTGTAGCGATTGTGGCTCATCGACTGAAGTCAGAGATCCCGACCTCTTTCCGAAAGGACACATTCCAACGTTGAAAATTACTTTTGATCAAAAATTAACAACAAACGGAACAAAAAGTTCAACCCAATTCAAACCTAATGGGGACAAGAGCATGGAAAAGTGATCTTGGATAGCGCCTGTTTTAAACAACAAAGACGCTTAGCAATTTTTTAAGCACACTAAAGACCCTCGACCATGTGAATCATCAAAAGCAATTCCAATGGAGAATTTATCCATTATTTCGTGAAACACTAGAGGCTTTGCTCATTTGATCAAGGAAAGCAATGTACACCTGGAATCACATAATGTGATAATGTTACAAGAAACATGGCTGCTATCATCCCGTAAAATCAGAAGCGATAAAAAGGAAATTGATGTTTATAAATATCTATTGGAACCCAAACGCTATTACTGATAATGACTTCTTAAAGGAACTGGAAAATCTGATCAAAGTAACATCTGAGAACCACGACATAGACCACATTTTGATTGGAGGTGACTGAAACATAACCTGTGATGGGATCGGGGAGCAAAAATCTACTCACCCGCAACATATGGACTCGCTAAGAAGAGCCCAATTATGGGAGTCACTCATGAAGATCAACGACCTGCACAACCTCCACTTGGTATTTCATACAACAACTGAAAAAATACCAACTTGGGAGAGAGAAAATCGAGTCGGAATCATTGACCACATTTATATTTCCCGAAACCTGCTTACTGAAGTAAAAACTTTTAACGTATTAAGAACAATTCATAGCCATATAAACATGCTGCAGATGCTGTGCAAGTCTCCAAAACCACCAACTTAGACAATTCAGCATGAACTAGAGGCTGAATGTGGCGCAGGCCGCCTCAAAATAACAGAAGCAGAAATTGCACAATTAACTAGACGATATTCTGATATTGGCGTGGCCAACAAAACAATAGACTATCGTCCGCTCCTCCTGGCTTTCAAGAAATCGGATGTAAAATCAACAAAGCCTGCAAAGCCTGAAACTCACAGATACGATCAGAGTTAGTTTCAACACAGATGGATGCGCAAATTAAAGATGCAAGCAAAAAAAACAACTTCACCCAAAATAAGCTGATGCCATTGAAGGAGAAAAAGAGTATAAAGCTTGGGTGAGAAATCAAAGAAATAAAATGTATCAGACCGATTCTGAAGAGATGCTGAGAGCCATTTGCGGGAGAAAAAGAAGCACTTTCTGGACTCTATTAGAAACTACTATGAGATCAACAAACGAAGCATTACAGAACAGTGTGTGTGAAGCAAACTGGATCGACCACTTTGAACAGTTGTACAAAGCAAGAAACAACTGCCCGCAACTAAAGCCTGAGGTGGACCTTGAGCCATGGGACATTCCGCATAATCCACCGTGAATATTGGCCAAATAAAAACACTAAACCACTCAAGAGCCCCAGGCCCAGATGGGGTGACCAATTTCGATCTAAAAAAACAGGCGGATGCCTGGTCGATATTCATCAGCAAAGTTTTCTTAAATTGCCAGAAAACCAGATCAATCCCAGTGACGTGGAAATGCACAAACATTGTGCCAATATTCAAGAAATGGGCAAGTGATAATCCCAAACACTATCGCCTAATCGCATTACTCGACACAATAGTAAAGATCTTCGCCTCCTTTGTACTGGACCAGTTCCAACCTGGACAAACTCTAGCAAAATCAACAATCCTTTTTAGACTGGATTTGTTAAAGCTGTGGGAACAACAGCAAACATTGTTCTTCTGAGCATACTTAAGAACAAAGTCTTAGAAGGCAAACTGAGAGTATTCATGGGTTTCATAGACCTGGTCCAAGCATTTGACCAGGTCAACCGGTCTAAGCTATGGAACAAACTCGCCTCCTGGAAATGCCCATCACCACTATCGGTGCAAATTAAAGCATTGTATTCCGAAACCACAATTCAAGTGTGCCTTAGTAGAGCAGTACAACTAATGAAACCTATTCAAACGGACAAGGGGGGGTTAAACAGGGCTTCCCCCTGGCCCCGGTGTTATACAACGCCTACATCGCTGATTACTGGACCAGAGACTTCGAAGCTCCAGCTTTTCCTCCAACTTTCGGCGGCGAACCACTATCAAGATTAATCTATGCAGACAACATTATCGTTATCGATTAAACACAAATCGGCCTCCAAATAAAACTGAACAATTTGGCCTTGTTCATTAAAGAGAACGATTTGGAAATAAACAACTCCAAAACAAAGATAATGTCCATTGAACCTACTAAGAAGAAAACCGAAAATTCAAAGTGGTTCATTGAGGGGAAAAAGCTAGACAAAGTCAGCAGCTTCAAATATCTTGGTGTTATCCTTAGCTCAAATAGAAGCGATCTACCAATGCAAGATGCCCTCCAAGAAAAATTGAAATCCCTGATCGCACAGTCCAAAGCTGTAAACAGGAAGTATGGAAGATTCTCCTTCATACCAGTCCTGAACTTTTACAAGGCTAAGATTATACCAAGCCTGACATACGGTGTGGAAGCAATAAGCAATGCCAAACCTCCCTGAAACTCTATGGGATAAGCTAGAAGGAAAGTTTTGACGAAGGGTCTTGACACTCCGACAATCAACACCAATAGCATCAATCCAGAGGGAACTAAGCCTTCATTCAATTTCATCACATATTTGGCCTCATCAAAAAGGAACTCCAGGAAAATAGCAGCAAGATCATGTCGAGATGTGTCACGGATATTCAAGAGCGACTAGAGGAAATCAGTTGCACAGAGGATGATCTTTTGAAAAATCTGAATAAACGACTGGATACTAACGAAAGATCAGGCTAACAGAAAAAAATTGCCAAAGAACATTCCTCTGGTAATAAACAAAATTAACTAACCACCAAATTACATTAAAAAATGTCCTAACAAAAGCTTAAGAGAAAACTTTATGAGAATAAGATTGAACTAATTAAAGACTAAAGAGGTGGTAGCCATAAGGAGTAAACAAAGTGAAAAGTCTTGCTGTTTCTGCAAAATCAAAGAGTCAATCGGAAATCTGAGACATCTATTACTAAATTGCCAAGCACTCGAGGGTCAGCGCCAGACTTATCTGGGACACATTCTCTTCGACCTTCACTCCTACGACGAAAATTAATGGTGGACACGTTTGTTGAGTGGCAAAAGAACTACATGGGTGATAGCTGTTACTAAATTCTTCAAGAACTTGAAACTGGAGACTGCAGGAATCAATTGAAAGCTAAGACAAAAGATTGAGCAATGGGTAGGGGGGCGTCCTTTTAACTGAGCAGTTGAATTTGCATTTGACAAACAAAAGGAGAAATGTTCAGGGTTTGTGAAATGAAAGACCGAGCATTAATCACTTTGTGTACTATACTCTCCTATTCCTCGCACCTACGGCCCCCTCTCTAGGATCTTGATTTTCTTTTTTTTCTTTCCCTTTTACTACTACTGGACAACAGAAATGAAAATGTTGATTCTTGTAAAAATTGATTTTCAATTAAAACAAGTAATAATAAAAAATAATAAAAAATAATAATAATGATCTATTCTGGAAATCAGTCTCAGTCAATCAGGGTCTTCGGAGTATGGACATTAACTGTTGAGATTGTGCCATGATTTTGAGTTTCTTTCAAATGTGCACCCTTTCTGATGCTCGTCTATTTCTCTTTACATACCGGATTTGCTCAGTAGTTTGGACCCTACAGTTCCCATTGTTCCCATTGCATCTATTTTCTCTCACTGTGTCTACTCTGCAGTTTTCCTGTGCTTGTTCGTCTCCTTGCTTGGAATCTATTTCCTGTTTATGTCAAACTTCCCTAAAGAGGTGCATGTGTGTGTGTGTGTGTGACAGTGTACATTTTGGAGCAGTCCTTGAAAACAGGTAATCTGTCCACTTAGCTGGGTGCTAGTATCTTAAATGTATTGTTATGTTATGTTATGTTTTTGAGCATTTGTATGGCGCCTTTTACTGTTGGTATGATTCCAAAGTGCTTTGTGTGGAACGCCCTCCGGGACCGTAATCCAGGTCAGTGGTTGGTGGAGAGGAAACCAGTTTGTTGGTGGAGAGGAAAGAGCTTGAATATTGTTGTGTTTGAGTGTCTGTGTGGATTTGTGGGGGATTCCGTACCTGACCAGCTTCTAGTGCCTGTCACGGGATGGTATCTCGCATTGGTGTTAGAGGCTCTTAGGTTAAGGTCCTCCCTGTGTCTTGCTGGGCCTGCAATTGCTTATTGCAGTTGTCTGTTAGACGATGACAGCCATATCTGTGGAAAATCATATTGTTTCAATGTAGGTGATAGAGACGCCCTCGGTCAGAAGTTCTTCTAAATATATTCCCAGATTGGTAGGATTAGCAGATATATAAGTGCTAGTAGGCCCTCGTTATGTACTTCTGATCAAAGATTTCAAGATGTTATGTTGACTTTTGCAGTGCACCGCTACCACCCAGGGGCAGTATCCAGGACCTCACGTGCTCTGCAAGAAAGAGGACGGGTTGGTTAGCGAGGGTAGAGGGATAGGATAGGTCCAGGACCAGGGGAAGCTGGCGTCTGTGTGTGCTGGATTGCAGATGGGTTATTTGCGTGCACTGGCTTGTTATATCCGTAAGGGTGAGGCCCAATACCTGGGTCGTTTGATGTACGCGAATGTATGTTATGTTGGGAGTGTGTGTATTTATGTTTAAATTGGCTCGTATTTAAGGTTGTGGTTGAGCCCATGGACTTGTATATCCATAAGGGCTAGGTCCAGTCCTTGGGTTGTTTGTTGTATTTGAATGTCTGTTATGTTGGGTCTGTGTTTTGGTGTTCACATTGGCTAACCTTCTCATTGAGGTCATCTACGAAATCCATCTTACTCAGATTCATTTGTATCGATTTTAAAATAATGGGCCACTTTCCCAAGCAGTTCATTATGCAGTAAGTTGTCATCAATAGGTGAAGAGGAGATGGGGTCCTCGACATCCGGTGAGAGCACAGGGAGGTCTTTTAAATCTGCACCTATGTTATGCTCAAAATATTCATCTGTGTAAAGCTCCATTTCTACTGGCTCTAAGGAACAGATGCTTCAGTTCTTAACTTTTTAGACAGTACCTCTTCCTCTAAAACCCCTTGTTTGTGTTGAAGAGGGTGTTTTTCCAGGAACTCCATAAATGAAGCAATTTTGTTCATGGTTACCACCAACGTCGCTTTTTTCCTAGGTGGGAAACCAACTGTGATTTGCCCTGTTCCTGTGGCTGTTTCTTTTTGGGACAGAGATAAAATAGCTTTGACATGTGTAGATTTACTTTTTTCAACATTCGTCAATGTTTTCGGCACATTTTGTTTTAGCATCCTTCGGTGCGGTGGCAGTCAGCATAGATATAGCCTCTAGGCCATGCGTAGAGCGAGAAATGTTAGGAACAGATATCCTCAGTTTGTTCAGCCGACACAGAAGGCACAGAGGCTGCCATCTCCGCATAAGATTTTGGCCCATTCGGCAGACGCAAAGAAGTACCGGCGGATGAAATGTGTTGACCCCCTAAACTGTTTTGATTTTCTCTGCATTCCTGCGCAGTGCCGAAATGCTGACATGAGTAAATTTAGGGCCTGATTCACTTTGTATTTTCCTATGGGATTGTGCCATTATAAAACGCTTCTGTGAATCAGGCCCCTATTGTGTTTATGTGTGCAAAGAGTTATTTCTGTCGGACAATATTGATACACAACTATTGTGTTTAAAGATTAATAAAACAAACAATGTGAACATTTTGATGGCAATACAGGTCACATTAAATTACTTTAGGGATATCAAAGGAAATATTAATCACTGATGTAACCGGTCGCATAACCAATCTTATCTAACAGAAAAATGAATAGTCACCACATAGTACAACCAACAAGATATCAACGGTGCATAGACATCTAAACATGTTACAGACAAACTTACCAAGAGCCTATAAATGCACAATACAATTTTACAACAATTGACTGTTGGTAAATTTAAGTGAACTTTGTGACAAAAGGGGGACATTCAGTGAAAAACGTTGTTAAAAGGATGTCATGGTTACAAGTAAAACCAAAGAAATTCGCCAGTTATGGTAAGCTAAGCAACCATAGCATGTGCCACCACCGTGCACTGCTAACACTAACACCCAGGACATCCAAGATGACATCACAAATGTCATTGATGACATCAGTGATGACATGACATATCTAGGCCAGATGTTTTTTTTTTATGACAGTCAGAATATCAAAATTGAAAAGTTGCTGTATATGTAGACGTTAACGTTCTTGTATGTTCTTAGAGTACTTTCCTTAGGGTTTGGCCTCAGCTCATGATGTGTGTAGATGAGGCAGTCATCCAACACACAATTCATTTGTATAAGTATAAATGATGATGAACTTTAATGTTGTTGATATGTTGATATGTTCTGGTGATGTTGTTTCTTTCATTTGTGCTAACACAATTATGTAGTAAGCCTTGAATTATTACTATTTATTCCATGTTTAATATTACTATCTCTGTTAAAGCAGCATTCATTATTTTGGTAGCTGAAATAGCCAGATTAAACTTACTATACTTCTATGGTGCATGCTGCAGCCATTGCCTATATGTATGTATAATTAGGTTCTGTCTTACCAACAACACTCCAAGATAATATTTTGTTTAGATGAGCACATTGTTTAAAACATGAAGTAGTTCATGATATTTCTCCCAATCACTCATGACATCTTGCTACCAACATTGTAAACACAGCTCCTTGTAGGAACATTTCATCAGAATTTATTTGATATGTTATGCCATTAGTGTTATCATAAATGACATTTGTGATGTCATCTTTGATGTCCCGGGTGTTGGTCTTAACAGTGCACGGTAGTGGCGCGAGCTATGGTTGATTTGCTTACCATAATTGGCGAATTTCAAGGGTTTTTCAGTTAACCATAACGTCCCTTAATGTTTTTTTACAGAATTTCATATGTTTTTATTCATGCAACTTAACCATAACGTCCCTTTAACAAAGTTGTTTCACTGAATATATAAATGCCTAAACCATGGAGAAAATCAATGTGTATGCCTGAAGAAATTATTAGCTTATCGGTCTCTGTTATTCGACAGCCATAAGGACAAACCAGATGATTATCATTTCCTTCTAAAGATTTCCTGATGGGAAGTATGGCCTGTGTGGTTAAAACCTGAAAGTCTACCCCTACCTTATGATCCCTTGGGTTGGGAGGATTTCTCTTTCCTTCAACCTTTGGGTTTTGTGGGATTGACCCATAAGAAAACATACCGATAGAATGGGTGTATCAGTTTTCTGGCAAATCATACAGGTCTGCATCAAACCTTCAATATAGGTCTCCATCCCAAAAAAAACGTTCTCTTAAATAATTTTTAAGGTTTGCATGCTCTGTGTGATCTTTTGTCAGATGGGACTGTGCCTTTCCCAGAACCATATTTTATGACCTTCCGGAATTACTAGTTGTAGCTTTCACTTGCCTTCTAGAGTGGTTTTTCCTCTATAAAGAAATCCTTCTTTCAGAAGAAAAACATGTTATTTTCTTTCACATCCCTCCCTTTCTGAAACTACTTGTGAGCATTTTTTAGTTAGAAAGGGGTCATTTCTCTGGGCCATGGCTATGTCTGGAGGGGCATTTGATTCTCCATGACCTTCTTTTTCAGATTTAGAGGAGGGCGAGCCATTTGTAGTTTTCCTTTCAGTGTCTTCTTTCTCTGTCATTCTGGGGAATATTGCTCTCTCAATCACCCACCAATTTTAGGGCATTGGTAAACATGGAAGGGCTTCGTCCCATGGTTTTGGAGCAATATTTTAACATTGCCTCTGAAATGTTAGTCTTTTACCCATTCGAGGACATCAATCCAAAATCAACATGCCAACCCCAACCTGGGTGCTAGCCTACTATATATAATAGGGGGTGGAATCAATATCAAGTCAGTGGGCCTCATTACGACCCTGGCACTCCCGTAATGAACGGTGCTGGTACGGGACCGGCACCGTTCATTACAGGATGCCCTATTACGAGGTCCCCTTGCGGGACCTGCTCAGAACGTCTGGTCAGACCAGGCATCCTTAGCAGATCCTGCAAGGCGGCCAGGGAGCTAATAACAGGCCTTTTATTAACAGGCCCGTTATTAGCTCCCTCCCCATTCCCATTGAGCCCTATGTGGGCTCAAATGGGAATGGGATGGGTTTTTTCAATGAGGAATTACCGGGTCCTCCAAGGTTGGAATAGCCCGGTAATTTCTCATTGAAGGAACCCGGACCTGGAATCCGGTATGGAGGCAGCCATGCGCTCATTAAGGGCATGGCTACTCCCATACTCGTAATGAAGCCCAGTGGATATTAGTTTCCCTTCTCCTGGGAAAATGATTTCATCCCCACTACTACAGATATCAAACCTGATAGAACCTTGGTGGCTACTGAGGGATCTGATGCTCTGGAACTAAACTTCCCAAATTGTAGGGTTTCCCAAATTGTATCGGTTGAGGCGCATCCCATTTCTGACACCATCTATTAGTGCATCTTTGAATGAGACACAGACAACAGATTCAAAATGAAAAAACAAACACATTTATTAACTTAAATTTCAGGATGGAAAAATGACTATCTTGCCCTATATTATGGAGGGATTTCCCTACCAAACCAAAATGAAGGAAAGTTAGAGTCAACACGTTCAACTTAGGAATTTCTCTGTGTCCAAAACCTATACTTGCCCTCACAAGTAATCTTATACAACATGTAGGAATGTCAGTAATTGACAAAAAAGTTTCAGCATAAAGTTCAGTGCTTGGTTCAGCTTTCAGCATTCTTTCAGCTCCTTTCCCCAAGTATAAAGCTGTTCTATGCAAAGTCTTAGGATTGCCTTGAGTTCCAAAGTAATGTAAGTTTGACCAATACTCAGGGTTCCCTTTGCCACGTTCCAAAGCACAGTTCATACACAAAATATTCTGAGGCTCCATCCTCAACAAAAATAAACAATTCCAAGCTCACGGTTCCCTTCCCCAAGACACAATTTCCATGATGTATTCATATGAGGGTATTTCCCAATTTCTTAAATATTCTGTGCCACACTGGGCCCTCTGTATATAGCTGGTCCTTGTATTACAAAAAGGTTTTGGTTGAAATTGGTAGATCATTTAAGATCACCTTTTTAAAGTTCATGTTCCAAAGTTCCCTTCACTTTGAGACATAATGCTCATTGTGTTCATTGGCCTTTGCACTCAATGTATAGTTCATTATTAATTGGCATCTATAATTATATTCAATTGCTCTTTGGAAATAATATGTTAGAATGTGGCTTGCAAATGTAAGATTTGCTTCACTTTAGGAATTATCACACACTGTATGTATTTATATGGAGAACTCTTCACTTCTCTTCTTTTCTTCAATGCAGTATTCAAAATGGTGGAGATTCATGTTAATAGTCTCCTTTGTTCGGAACCTCAGTAACATGCACATGTTTTTAATGGAGAGTAACTTTCTTGCCCTTATTCGATTTCTTATGTATTGTAATTTGTTTTTCTCATTTGCCTTTAAAAGTTCCCAGTGTTTGGAGGCGTTTGGCAACATGCTTTCATCTACATGCAAACTTGACTTTCATGAGTTAACAAGCCTCAATATTCGCTAGTTCGCAAGGATTCTAATTGGAGACGTCCGATAACATGCCTTTCAATCCAAACAACCACTCCATAAGAATGTATCCTTACGTGCAGCATAAAACACTCGCATAGAGGGTTTCTGTTTAGCTAGAAGCTCAATGGTTGCTGTAATTTGAGTTCCTCCTGCAGTGCAGATCTGCTGGCCTTCCTGTCTTGGCTTCAGAGCTCCACCTCCTGCACCTCTGGCACTCCTTGGTTGACTTCTGGCCCCAGGAGAATGAGCACTTTAGAGCAATAGAACAAAGGGGTACCCTTCCAGCATGGCAACCTTTCACACTTCCTTTGCAAGGCATAAACAAGCAGTGTTGCATAGCAATTTGCTATGCAATTCTCTCAGATTGCTTATCAAATGGACACTTGTGTAGCAAAGATAGCTATTTAAGGTGCCCTCTTCAATGAAAGCACAGCTCACCATGCATTCCTCTCTTGCACTCTGTGCTCTCTTCCCCCTCTTGTCTCTGTTGACTTTGTTGAAAGTATTACAGTAATTATCTCCTCCACTCTTAAGTACCAAAGGCATGTGTGGGAGTGCTAGGCAAGAATTTATTTTTATTTTTCAAATAATTTCAAACCAGAAATTATTTGGGAGGCTACATTTAATAAGCTTTCTATATCCTGTCTGGCAAATACCAGTATTTGTCAACTTGCATGCAACACCATTTCTAAAATGTTGGTTGTTACATAATGCATAGAGTATTGATACTTTAAAACAATGCATCATCTCCAGGCTTTACAGTAAAGTTTAGGTTAGCTTAGTTTATCTAAAGTTCATTGTGTCAACCATATTTCATTCTTTTGGGGAATATGCATCATAATGACAAGTGAACACTTTTAAAAATGTACACGATCACATAATCAAATACTTTTGATGGCAAACCTAGTTCCGTAACCTGCAGGTTGCATGCATCTTGCAACTGGTGCTCCACCCATGAGCAAACCCATACTCCTTTCCATTCTATATTATTACCCACTTGATTTATACCAGGTACCCTGAAATTGAGATGACCACAAACTACAATATTTCATCTAGTTTGCTCATTTCTCTGCCTGCTACGCAATCCACTCTGCTTAGTCTCTTTATTTCCTCTTAAATAATGATACACACAGCAAAGTAGATGCTTACGCAAAGTAGTGATCAATAGTTCCATCCACTCTTTACATCTACCAATCTATTGCAATACCATACACTGTAGTTAGCCTCCAGAGCTTGCTTTGCTTTATGATTATGATTGCATTATATATTACCACCTGCAGGAGACAGCTGGCCAATCTGTTTTCAGAGCCTTTTTTTCATATCTATTTATTTGTGTCCATTCATGCAGCTAACCTTCTACATTTTACAGACCCTCAGCTGTGGCTCACAAAGTCCTTTCGCTCACTCTCATAGTTGAGCACATTTTAAGAAGGGTAAGTAGCATTTGCAAGAGATGCTTGAAACTTGTATGTACCATTTACCTTGCAGTAAATCTCAAATAATAGTTTCACTGTGCATGGCTGGCCTCTGGGTGGCAGCAGTGTGCCAAACAAAGCGGGTTTGTAGTGACATGAACCATGCACTAGCACAATCTGAATGACACCTGGCCTAGTAGGATAGTTGTCTGTCTTCCCTCTGTTCCTCCTCCCTTGCGGGTCACGCCTTGAAACACGTGTTTATAGGCGCGTTATAAATGCCATATCATATCATATCAGATCATTGTACACAAATCGCATTTTAATTTTTTTTGCCCTTCATCGCTATGGGTCGAGTGCACTTCTCTAGGTTGACTAGGGGAACTAAGTTACTCCACCTGCAGGTCTAGCTGAATTTTAAAGAATTTGCAAGGCCTAACTCCTCTAACTAATTTCTTCTTTCACTGGCACACACAACTGCTGTATTGTTGATTATATGATGTCTTGGGTACAAATAACTTCTGGTGACATTAACAATATTAGTACAACATTGCTAATCAAATGGGTCTATTTGCTAATCAAAAGCAATGTTAATTAGCAAGCTCTGTTAATCAATTTTTGCAAACGAATTCATGCCTTGCTTTGGTTCGACATAGCCTCCGCTTCTGGGCTGCTCTTCCCTGAACCATAAGTGTGTTGCACACGGACAACGCCTCACTGTTCCTCTTGACATCCCCTCTGCTGCATATTCACTGCTTCTGTCACCATTCCCTCTCTTACAGTCATTTGGTGGGGCTTTTTATACACTTGCAGCCCTTTAACAGGCTGCAGGTGTGGGTTCACAATTAGCCCTGCCTGACCATCATTAAAGGGACATGTGCTGACCTCTACTGCTCTCAGCAGGTCTCTTCTTCATCTCAGTATATAAGTGGTCTAAATCTCGGATCTTGGGAATACATTCTTAATTGAAGCGTCGGAAGCGGCCAGTTCTGTGCTCTGTTACGTGAGCGTTGGAACATGGTGCGGCTTGACGCATATCGATACGGCAACAGGTCCGTTACTCTAACTGCAAAGGCTGCGGGAGAGTACAGCGTTGCCGAAGGGAAGCGCTGCCGAAGCTCGCGACCCCCTGCAACCCCTGTATACTGAGTGCCTACATCAGCGGCCCCGTACGTTGCCCAGGGACTGGGGTCGCGGTGGGCAATCGGCGGTGGGCACTCGGCTGACATACGCCGTGATACCGCAGCCCGGGATTACGGCGGTCCTGCGCCTGGAGCAGCGGCTGCAGAGGGCTCCGCAGGCGGTTCACGGACTTGCAGAAAAGCGGAGGGCGGCCCAGAGCAGTGAAATCTGCCTATCAGCAGAAGCACCCATGCGAGGGCTTGGCACTTGGTAAGATCTATTTTAAGGAAATCCGGCTACTTTTTTCTTTTAGTTTCTGGGCCGTTTGACTTGGCCTTTGCTAGGTCCTAGGTCCTATATTGGAAGGACCTAATCTGCACTTTGCACTAGGTCTGGAGGCCTAGTCATACGCTGACCTCATTAGGAGACTGTAGGTCACCTTTGGATCCGGGCTTCATACTTTACACATAATCAGCTACCTGTGACTACTTGAACTCCATTTGGATAAGTCTATAGCCTATAGACCGTGATCGGGTGCTTGCAATAGAGCTTATAGGCATACTTAGCCCAGGGAACTGTTAATACACTGCTCTAAACAGTGTCTCTATAAACGTGACATTGAGTTACCAGAGATTATTAAAGAAGCATTTCAAGACCCATCATGCTATCAGTTAGGAAATGCTCTGCAACGAGATATAATCTACATAATCAGAAGAGCAGAACCCCGACAATAAAAACAAACAGAAGTAAAGGATCCAAAGAAGCACCTGTGGAGAAAGGAGCAATCACTGATTTTTTCTTGCTCCCTGATACCGCTAACATTACAACACCAACACTCCTGGTGGATAAATCTACGGGGGGCTCTGGTATGAATACCTCTATGAAGGCACTTGGTGAAAGTGTAATAGATAACAATTCATTATTGGACTTGTGTTTATCTATGCAGAGATCTATGACTCCTTACCCAGGAAGCAATTCGGCTATCCAGCATGATAGCTACCAACACCTGCCTACTCACACGCAGCGTGAAACATATAACAGTCTATCTGCTTCTCCAAATTTGGATGTACATTTGGAATCTTCAGAACCGGATTGCGGTAGGGATCAAGGAGAAAGTCAAATAACCCTGGGTGACTTGCAATCTTCAGTTGCATCTCTGCAATTTGCTCTAAACATCCTACTAAAAATGTGTGGGAGGATATTGGAAGTCACCCTTACCCTTCCATCAGCAAATAACGGTAACAGTGATCTGCCTCACAAGGAAGAGAAGACCACCCAGCCAGACTGCCCGGAGATCGAAGACATTGATTCTAACACCACAATGAATGTGGACGTCTTCTACTCACGTAAACAGCGACGACTGGTGAAAAGAGCCCTTGCGAGGAAAAAGCGCCAAATGGCAACCTTAAGACCACCGGACACAGTGGAGCAGGAAGAAGAAATATCTACTCCTACCAAAGGCAGCACCCCTAAACAAGACAAGAAAAAACCCAAACGCAAGGCACCTCAAGAGAATAAAGGCACTGCTAGCAGGGAGAACAAACTGACTAGTTGGCTTTTTCTTGAGAAGAGCACTATCAACAATACTGTTGAGGAGATTGTCTCTAATAAGAGTATTATTGTACCTCAAGCAGATGAGAGAGATCCAGACCATTCAACATGTCTTGATGAGTTGAAGGACAACCCCGCAGTTGACACTACAAATGCTGTACCAATCAATCCAGCTCGAACAGATATAGTATCTGCACCATTAGGGGAACTTCAAAATGACGACAAAGGCAATAATATACCATATCAAGGATATGTATTATCAAAAACCTGTACCAAAACAGCGATCATGATTGGCTCTCTAGATCGACGCTGTTGACTAGACTGTATTCTATACCACAGCTTAGGGTGCTGAGATCAGAAGACTTCGAATATGTGGAGCCCTTGAAAGCAAAGAATTCTAATACCTCGGCACTACACTGTAAATTTTTAGCGACTGCCAATCTGATTCGCAGCTACAAAGCAAGCTTGTGGGAAGTGGATATTGAAGTAGATGCTGATCCAAATATAATCGATCCACAATGGCCAATACATATACCAAGCACCAAAGCGGTTGAAACTATAGTACCAAAATTACCTAAAGGCAACACAGTACAACTAGCGGATGTGCAAAATGTTCTTAAATGGCTTGCCGAATCCCTACCGTCGCTCTCCTTAACTCAATGAGATCAAAGCTTAATCACATGGAATTGCCGCGGATTTAGCCACTTATTATCGGCAGTGGGCTCATCTTCTCTGCTAGTAGGGAAAACATGTATTTGTCTACAGGAGACGTGGATCACTACTCAGGCACTTCTCAATGGCTATTCAATTCATCAGGAATTAGCCAAAAAGGGTCCCAAGGGAAGACCGTATGGGGGCCTTATAACTGGAATTATACACCCACTAAAATCTTTGAGGATCCACTCGAATTTTGACGAATTTGTACTAGCTGTTGAGATTGAACTCACTGGTAAAGATAAAATGGAGAAGATGTTAGCGATTAATCTCTACAATCCACCTGCATCTCCACACAGAGATCTCATTCGGGATGATTGCCATTTGTTACTGATTGATTGGATGGTAGATTCTGACCACAATCTAGTAACAATTGTAGGTGACTTCAACTGTCATATTGTGGGCCCAATGAGTAAGACCAATAACCCATTGCTGAAGAATACCGGCACAATGTGGCATAAGGAGGCGAATGCGGAGGGACTGCTGTGGTTCATTTTTTTCAATGCTTGGGATTTTGAAATCTTGAATGGTAGAACTCCCATTGACTATCCAGGTCAATCAACTTGGAGAAATACCAGAGCCCGCAGTACTCTAGATTACATCTTTGTAAATCCATCAATGGCTAATCTGACTACGGATATGAAGGTCAGTGACACCGATTGGAGCGACCATTCCTCTCTATTGTTAACATTTAATTTTGTTCTTCAACATATTTGCCCTCGATCGATTGGCGATTTGAGAATGAACCACACCTCTTCAAATATTCGCTGGTCAGATAAAAACATCATAAAAGCTGTAGAAGCTATGAATAAAATGCCAGATATTGGCCATGCTGCTCTCCTCAGTATGTCCCGTAACGATATTGAAAAGTGGATAACTTCCTTCTCACACAAGCATGCCGCTGTGAATATTAACATAATCGCTCCTGATCTAAAATAACTAATACATTTGATGTTGAAATCAGAGACGCTAAAAGAATCTTAAGAGCAGAACTTGAGATGCTACAGAAAAACTCTACCACCTGGGATAGTTACCTGATCTCCAGTAAGAAACGCAAGAATGCCTTTAGATCTTGGCTTATACAAAAACGCTATGCGTCCAAATTAGCTAAATGGGAAAAGACAGTCCAAATATTATGCACAAGAAACTCCCGCTCCATATGGAGTTTATTGAGTCAGGCCAGAGGCGAAACGAATAGTAGTCTTAACAATCCTATTGACAAGGGCCACTGGGAGGAATTTTTGAGAAGTCGCAATAACCAGTTATCTGATCTCTCTATGGTGCCGACGGTCTGGAACAGCCCTGCTCCTCCTTTCCAGGTGTCGATCGATTCATTGATAATCATGATCAAAAAACTCAAATCATCGAGAGCGCCTGGGCCTAATGGGCTAGTGAATGTTATATTAAAAAGCAACCCTGAATATTGGGCAGAGGTCCTGAAAATACTGTTTGAAATAACTTTGAAAGACGGCCTTATACCGGACTCTTGGCGAACTGCAACCTTGGTCCCCATATATAAGAGGGGAAGTCGCACAGACCCCTTAAACTATCGATTATTATCTATGTTGGATTCCACTGGCAAATTATTTTTGACATATTTACTTCAAGAGCTCCATATATGGATGGACAGAGAAAAGATCTTGGACCAATTCCAATGTGGTTTCAGGAGTGGATACTCTATGGTGCACAACCTTATCACAATGGATATACTCCGTAACAAGGCCAGATCTCCCGACAGTCCTCCATTATACATATTATTCATTGATTTTAAGGCTGCCTTTGATCTAGTGCCGAGAGACTTGCTGTGGACCAAATTAGAAAATCTAGGATGCCCGAAGGGAATATTATATTACCTCAAACAGCTACATTGGGATACCACAGTCTCTCTAAAATTAGATGCAAAGGGTAACAGGACCAATAAGATCGACCAATCGCGAGGCGTCAAGCAAGGCTGTGTGACAGCACCAACACTATATAATCTCTTTGTTCATGACATTCCAAAAGCCTTATCTGAAGTCCATAACTGCCCACCTAAGATTGGCCTTGCTCACTGTGCAGTTCTAGCCTAAGCGGATGACATAGTTATTATGGACCATACTATCAAAGGTCTTTGAAATTCTGCAGAGGCATTATGGAGCTATGCCAATAGGAATGGCCTTACTATCAACCTAGACAAAACCCAGATGATGGTCATCAGCAATAAGAAAATCGCCAGAGTGAGTTTACAAATACAAGGGTCCAGAATTCAAAATACTCCCTTTTATAGATACTTGGGAATTGAAATAGAACCAAAGGGTCAACATGCGATGTGTAAGCAAGTTCGAATTACGAGAGCGGCACAAATTAATGCTTTAATATATCGTTTTTCCACTTCTCACTGTGGATACACAGTCTGGGCTGCACGACAACTGTATCTACAGGTACTAACCCCTATGATTATTTATGGATTAGAAGCCCTGCACCTCATGGATTTGGGGTGGCTCCAGATATTAGAAGGACAATTCTGGAAGAAATTACTTGGCCTCCCAAATTGTATACCAATGGCTATCTTAAGACTTGAATTGGGCCTGATATCTCTAAAAGCACAAGTTCTCAGAAAAAGAGCTGAACTATATCTAAAGAGTTCACCAATTACAGAAAATCCTCTCCTGAACACATTGCATAATGAAATAAATAAATCGTCTTCATTCCCTCTCATGAAAAAACAAATGGAGGAATATTTGGAAAAGATTGGTTGGTCAAATAGGCACAACGGCATTCGAACTTCTACCTTATGTGCCTTATCTAAAAAATCAGAATTATATGATTGGATTGAAAACTATGCACACTTGGAAGAGTTGAAACGATATAAATTTGCCCAACATATGAGATAAATTTTTAAGAAACCGGTTCCCTATCTCTCTCTTTGCCCCTCTCCGCGATTAAGACGATTTATTTTATTACTGCGGATGGACCAACTGCCGGTTTTGGCTATCAGCGGGATTATGAGTAATCCCACCAAGATAGAACGATCCTGCCGGTTATGCAAGAATAATATGGCGATTGAAACAGGAAAACATGTATTAACTAGATGTTTGGCCATGCAAAAAACCTATGCAGTTTGTTATGGGGACTTTGTCCACCATTTGGACCATATTTGCAGCGAAGATTTTTGGCTTAGGGCGCTCAATGGCTCAGGAATGAAGCTCTATATTGCTGTATATAATGTATGGTTAACAATTGAAAAATTACTAGAAATAGCTATATAGAGATATTTTACCTACTTTTATTATTATGAATATAACTAGTCATATGGCTGTTTGTATTAGTTAGGGTTTATAAGAGCTATTGACATGCAAGTCTTATAATATAGCTTGGATGCCTATTTTATATAAGTTACATTATTACTAGATATGGATTAATGATATTATCTTTGTTTTATTTAAATAGAACTTTATTCTATAAAATGTTTTATTGATTTATATGTGAAAATCTTATGTTAAGCTGTTAACACATTAATAAATAAATAAATAAGTTGTGAAAGCAGCTAGTCTTCCATGCTCTTGTTTGCTTCTTCCTTTTCTCAGTACTTTGTGTCGTCCTGTGTGAATAATTCAGGGAAGTTGTTTTGCAATACCCAAAAAGATGGATATGGGTTGGTTCGGTCATTAGTAGGGACAGGGGGATACCACGTCTCGCCCAAGGGCATGCTGCGCCCAGTTACCAAACACCCTCCACCCAGGTGATACTCCCTTGCTTGTGCACCCCCAGGGTCAGGATCCAAGAGTGCTGGACTTTCCCTGACCACCTGCGCAGAGGATCCACGGGGAATAGGAGTAAGATCACCCTCAGGTTTCTCACACCACTTAATGTCTAGCAGCATTTTTATGTGTTGTGTGGCATTCCATATGTTTCCAAGCTTACATGCCTCACGATATAAGATGTCCCTTTCATTGAGAGGCAAACAAGAGAGATACTTTAACATAGGACATAACACGTAGGATCTTAGTATATTTCCACAGTACAAATGCCTACTTTCATTCAAAAAGTCGAGTCACATAAATCAATCCCCTTGACAATACAATAAAAAAACGAACTTGGTTCAAAATAGATATAAGTCGAAAATCCTGCAGGACGGGAAGGACAGAAATCGACCTTGTGCAGGTATGCCCCTTATAACAACCATATAAGCAGCATGACACTTTGGAAATTGCATTACCTGCTATGAAATTCAAATTACTTCGATTCTGCCATGTTTCCTTTAGGAGAGACTCGCTGAAAGAAATGAAAACAAATACACTTGGATGTATAGATCGCCCACAAGAAAATGATGATCACTGTTGGGGGCGGGTCGGAGCCCCCACGCGGTCCCGTAAGCCCCCACCACATGAAGGAGTCACTCCGACACCAGTCCTTCGTGTTCGGGCTTCCCGGTCGCTCTGATGCGGCTGGGAACACCCCCTTTATTTATACTCAGCGCGGCGGCGTGAGACGTCACGCCGCCGCGTAAGCCCGTCATCGGGCAGCGCCACACTCCTTCTTTTCCGGGAGGAACAAGAACATAGATTAACAGTAACTTTATTAACCAGAAAACCACACATCTATCATAAACACTACTGCACACCCAAAAAAAACCCTTTAATGTCATCCACCCAGATCTTCTCACCCCAGTTCACTAATCAAGCGTCCCACAACATATTCGCTGAGGTAGGCAGGTTTCCCTCGCCCAGCCCTCTGGGGGTACCTCCGGCCTACCTCCGGCACGTGACGTCCTTCCGCCGCATCTCCCTGGACTGGGGATTCGGATCCTTCGCCCCAGAGACCTCCGTCAGCAGGCATGTCTGGTGGATCAGGTTCGGGTGGGGTTTCAGTTCGTGGATCATCCAGCTTCTTAAAGAAACTCACGTTTCGGGTGACAGCAGATCGTCCATCCGAGGCCGTCACCATGGATCCTTTCACTGCCACTACATCCAATGGCTCCGGTTCATAGGGGAGCGAGAGCTTCCCGTGGGGGTGTCGGTTGCGGATAAGGACCTCATCTCCCGGTTCAAGTCTTTGAGGTCGGAGACCCCTGCGCAGGTTTTCTTGTTCCGTTCGGACTCGCCTTTCAGCCTCCACCCGCGGACTATCGATGAACCCTGGTTCTTTCTCCCCAACTTCCGGCAGCAGTCCCCTGGGGCACCTCTTGAATAATGCTTCTGCCGGTGCCACTCCCGTGGCGGCATGTGGGGTGGTGCGGTACACCCGCAGAAACTGATAGAGGGCGCGTTGTAAGGATTGCCCCTGCCCCTAAGCAATTCAGAAGGTTTTGTTCAGAGTCCGCATCAGTCTCTCAGCGTCCCCGTTTGCTCGGGGCCACAGGGGGGAGATCTTCCTGTGCTGTATTCCGCAGCTCTCCATCAACTCGGAGAACCGCTCACTTTTGAAGGGCGATCCGTTGTCAGAGCATAGAGTGTGGGGGAAACCATGGGCCGCAAATATCTTCTCTACCATATTGGTTGTTGCATGTGTTAGCTGTCATCCAGATGAAAAATGAACATTAGTTTTAATAGGTTTTCTCTGGATGAACAGGTGCAGGTTGAACTTGTAAAAACAATGAAGACATTTTTCTTCAACGATGTTCTCTCTTGAAGATAATTACAGGAAAGACCCCTGAATGTTTAGGCAGGGGGTCCTTAATCCGAATGAGCATAACCTGTGTGTTACGTGTTGTACACTAGGTATAGTCGTTCTCTAGCCGACCGGTTTCTGTGGAACAAATAAGTGGGCCACATTCATCAGGGCTTCGCAGGGCATCTGGGTATGTGCCTGCTGGGAATCACTTCTGTATCTCTTCAAAAACACTCCCTGTAGAAGTGACAAGGAGGGAGGGGAGAGAGATTGGGCACAGGTAAATATCTAGTGCTATGTCCAAAGATTGTCTCAAAACACTGCATTAGTATATAATGAGGGGAGAAGGCTTACCCGCTCCGTGTGGTCTGGTAACTTAGCACGGTGGGTGAGATGGCCCGGAACCTGTGGGCCAAAAGACAATGAATACTGTCAATAGTGATGCCTAAGTGCATCGTTTCGGAAAAGCAACAGGTAGCATAATAATTGCTATCTATTTTAACCAAATTGAGTGTATATCCTGTCTACAGCGACACGCACTGCGTGGTCACTGATGGTTTGGCAAACATCCTGAGTCTACCCATTGAGTCGCGTGTCTGAGTAAAGGACACCACGCTCAAGGGGAGGGTGGAGGGGGTGGGGGATGGCAGTCCGAGGCAAACCGCGAGGGGTGGTCGCTTACCTTGGAGCGTTCGTCTCTGTTCGCGTAACAACCCGCGCGCGAGAGATGAGTTTCTCAGCGGGCGGCGTTCGCAGACTGTTTTTATTTCCATTGTGTGCCACGCGCGCACGCCTGGCTCTAGCATGGCCGCCCCATCGGGAGGAGGCGGCGGCCATCGCAGAGTCAGGCAACGCGCGTCGCGGATCCAACGGACATCGGCCAGCCTTATTGTGCCTGGGGGGCACTGGTCACCGAGAAGGTATGATTAATTGTTGTATGTTCAAAGGTAATAGTTCACATGAACCTATAGCTCTCACACACTGCATTAGTATATAATGAGGGGAGAAGGCTTACCCGCTCCGTGTGGTCTGGTAACTTAGCACGGTGGGTGAGATGGCCCGGAACCTGTGGGCCAAAAGACAATGAATACTGTCAATAGTGATGCCTAAGTGCATCGTTTCGGAAAAGCAACAGGTAGCATAATAATTGCTATCTATTTTAACCAAATTGAGTGTATATCCTGTCTACAGCGACACGCACTGCGTGGTCACTGATGGTTTGGCAAACATCCTGAGTCTACCCATTGAGTCGCGTGTCTGAGTAAAGGACACCACGCTCAAGGGGAGGGTGGAGGGGGTGGGGGATGGCAGTCCGAGGCAAACCGCGAGGGGTGGTCGCTTACCTTGGAGCGTTCGTCTCTGTTCGCGTAACAACCCGCGCGCGAGAGATGAGTTTCTCAGCGGGCGGCGTTCGCAGACTGTTTTTATTTCCATTGTGTGCCACGCGCGCACGCCTGGCTCTAGCATGGCCGCCCCATCGGGAGGAGGCGGCGGCCATCGCAGAGTCAGGCAACGCGCGTCGCGGATCCAACGGACATCGGCCAGCCTTATTGTGCCTGGGGGGCACTGGTCACCGAGAAGGTATGATTAATTGTTGTATGTTCAAAGGTAATAGTTCACATGAACCTATAGCTCTCACACAGTGCGAGCGAAAGCAAAGGAATACAATGTAGAGAGAAGCAGAGAAGCACAAATCACAACACTGTATCACAACATACAATTAGAGGAATAACCACTGTCTCATAAGGTTGCCAATGATTGCCAGTGTGTTGCTTCATTCAGCCCAAATGTGTCGGTCTTTAGACGGAAAATCCAAAGTTGTTCCCGTCTGAACAGCAAGTTCTGTATATTCCCCCCTCTGGTGGGGATGGCCATTTTTTCGATTATTGTCCAAGTGAAATCTGCCGGGGTGTGTTATTGGGCTAGGAAATGTTCCACCATAGGTGCCGTGACTATGTCAATGGGTGGCATTTTCCGTGGATTCAAAAATCATTTACGAACTGCAACAGCAGCAACGTGATTTACATCATTACATGCCCCTGCAACAAACGCTACGTAGGCATGACAACACGTCCTATTAAAACACGCCTTGCAGAACACAGATCATGCATCCGCACGAAGAAGATCACGGCACCTATGGTGGAACATTTCCTAGCCCAAAAACACACCCCGGCAGATTTCACTTGGACAATAATCGAAAAAATGGCCATCCCCACCAGAGGGGGGAATATACAGAACTTGCTGTTCAGACGGGAACAACTTTGGATTTTCCGTCTAAAGACCGACAAATTTGGGCTGAATGAAGCAACACACTGGCAATCATTGGCAACCTTATGAGACAGTGGTTATTCCTCTAATTGTATGTTGTGATACAGTGTTGTGATTTGTGCTTCTCTGCTTCTCTCTACATTGTATTCCTTTGCTTTCGCTCGCACTGTGTGAGAGCTATGGGGTCATGTGAACTATTACCTTTGAACATACAACAATTAATCATACCTTCTCGGTGACCAGTGCCCCCCAGGCACAATGTGGCTGGCCGATGTCCGTTGGATCCGCGACGCGCGTTGCCTGACTCTGCGATGGCCGCCGCCTCCTCCCGATGGGGTGGCCATGCTAGAGCCAGGCACGCGCGCGCTGCACACAATGGAAATAAAAACAGTCTGCGAACGCCGCCCGCTGAGAAACTCATCTCTCGCGCGCGGGTTGTTACGCGAACAGAGACGAACGCTCCAAGGTAAGCGACCACCCCTCGCGGTTTGCCTCGGACTGCCATCCCCCACCCCCTCCACCCTCCCCTTGACGTGGTGTCCTTTACTCAGACACGCGACTCAATGGGTAGACTCAGGATGTTTGCCAAACCATCAGTGACCACGCAGTGCGTGTCGCTGTAGACAGGATATACACTCAATTTGGTTAAAATAGATAGCAATTATTATGCTACCTGTTGCTTTTCCGAAACGATGCACTTAGGCATCACTATTGACAGTATTCATTGTCTTTTGGCCCACAGGTTCTGGGCCGTCTCACCCACCGTGCTAAGTTACCAGACCACACGGAGCGGGTAAGCCTTCTCCCCTCATTATATACTAATGCAGTGTTTTGAGACAATCTTTGGACATAGCACTAGATATTTACCTGTGCCCAATCTCTCTCCCCTCCCTCCTTGTCACCTCTACAGGGAGTGTTTTTGAAGAGATACAGAAGTGATTCCCAGCAGGCACATACCCAGATGCCCTGCGAAGCCCTGATGAATGTGGCCCACTTATTTGTTCCACAGAAACCGGTCGGCTAGAGAACGACTATACCTAGTGTACAACACGTAACACACAGGTTATGCTCGTTCGGATTAAGGACCCCCTGCCTAAACATTCAGGGGTCTTTCCTGTAATTATCTTCAAGAGAGAACATCGTTGAAGAAAAATGTCTTCATTGTTTTTACAAGTTCAACCTGCACCTGTTCATCCAGAGAAAACCTATTAAAACTAATGTTCATTTTTCATCTGGATGACAGCTAACACATGCAACAACCAATATGGTAGAGCATGTGTCTTTTAGCACAACACATGTGCACACGAGACTATTTGGAAAACCCAATTAGCGACTTAGGCTTTTTGGCAAACTCCTCCCCATTCGACATAACTGTGTCCTCCCCAGTGTGAAAACGATTTTGGGCAATACACAGTTGAGATACCCATAAGTAGTCCCCTTTGATTTTGCTGAGGCCGCAAATATCTTCTCCATCGCCACCACCACATGCTCAAAGGCCACAGATTCGACGAAATCAACCTCCGGGTATCTCGAGTGTTCATCGACTTTTACCAGGAAGTGAGTGCCCACTGATGTTGAGCCAAAGTCGGCGTGGACGATCTCCCAGGGCCTCGTGCCTCGGGGCATTGCCTCAATTGCAGGTTCTCGTTGCAGAGGAGATGCCGCCTGACACCATACACATGCCGCCACGAAGTCGTCCACCCTTTTCTCCAACTCCGGAAACCAGACTTTCGAGCGGAGCCGCGCCTTGGTCTTGGCGGCGCCCTGATGTCCATGGTGGGCGAGACTGATCACATCGCTCACCTTTGACCGTGGAATAACGATCCGGTCACCCCGGAGTAGCAGCCCTGAGTCGGAGAACGACAACTCCTCCTTCACCTTCCACAACTGCTTCAGAGCTGTTTTGGCTTCTGGCGTGCGCCCGGACACAGCTCCGAGGATGGACTTCCAAGACCCATTATGCATTGTGTCCTTCAAGATTCGAAAACACTCGTCCTCAGCCGCAGCAGCCTCCAACTCCTCTAGGGACATCGCATTTGGCGTTGCCGCCTCCACCACCATTCGTACATAACTGTCCGCTTCTTCTCCGCAGGTGTCATGTCCATCTCCCCCACCTACTCCCGGATGACGAGACAGGAAGTCCGCGGCATTGTTGGCCCCTGGCCTATACACCAAGGTGACTGAATACTCGAGGAGGGCGAGCATCCACCTCTCAATTCTAGCTGGTGGTTTTGACGATGAGCCCACTAGAATCGGAAGCACTGGTTTGTGGTCAGTTACCACCGTCACTGGACGTCCCAAGACATAGAGCCGGAAATGTTTGCAGCCCCACAGCACTGCCAGGGCCTCCCGCTCAATCTGGGAGTACCTCTGTTCCGTTTCGGTGAGCGCTTAGCTCGCATATGCCACAGGTCGAACAGTCCCGTTGTGATCCACTTGAGTCAGCACTGCCCTCAACCCGAAAGGACGTGCATCGACCACAATCTCCGATTCCAAGGCGGGGTCGAAAAACGCCATGGTATCTCCCGTTGTGAGGGCACCCTTAATGTCCTCAAAGGCGGCCTGTTCGAGAGGGCCCCAGTGCCAAGGTGACTCCTTCTTGGTCAGCGCCCGGAGTGGTTCAGATCTCGAGGCTAAGTTCGGGATGAACCGCCCACAATACGTTACCATCCCCAGAAAGCTCCTCACGTCCGTCACAGACTCGGGGGCTTTCGCCACTTTGATGTCCTGAACCTTCTTTGGGTCTGGCGACACCCCCCCCTCCTTGAATATGAAGCCAAAGAATTCAATAGAGGGGCGCATGAACTCACACTTCTCCCTGTGCAGGGTGAGGCCCAACGATTGAAGTCGTTTCAGCGTATTATCGAGCCTCTTCATATGATCCACTTCGGTTTTGGCAAACACCAGAATATCATCGCTGATATTGAGGACGCTCTCCAGATCTGCTAGGGCGCCCCTGATGATGTTTTGGAACACTTCAGCGGCAGACGATACTCCAAAACTCAACCGCTTGTATCGATATAGTCCCCGATGGGTGGTAAACGTTGTTATGTACCGGGACTCTGGATGAAGGACGACCTGGTGATACCCGGCTCGGAGGTCCAGTTGTGAGAAACTCGAGCCCCCTGAACATCAGCAATGATATTATCGATCGTTGGAGTAAGATGGCGCTCCCTTTTGATTGCCTTGTTGGGGAGCCTCATGTCCACGCAAATGCGTACCGAGTCGGGTTGCTTGGGCTTTCTGGCCACCACGATCGGAGACACCCAGGGGGTTGGGCCCTCAACCTTTTCGATGATATCCAGGCTCACCAAATTGTCCAGCTCCTTATCGACCTGCTCCCTTAAATGGAATGGTACTCAGGGGTGTTTCAATGCGATGGGCTGCACTGACTCATCGATGTGTAATCGAACTGGTTACCCCGTCAATTTTCTGATCCCACTGAAGAGTGCAGCATATTTGTCGAGGAGATCATTAATGTCCTCCAGGTGGACGGAGTATGCAAAGCTGACGATACCTAAGGCCTCCGCAGCTGCGCAACTGAGCAGGGTATTGTTGCTCACCGGGGTCACATAAAATCGAGCCTTGATTTGTGAGCCATCATGTTCCACGTCTGCCACGAAGGCACCGTCGAGCGGTAGCGGTTCCTGACCCCCAAAAGCAAATATGCGGGCCTTCGGTGCGACCAGACCTGGGAGGGGTTTGAGAGAGTCATAATGTCCTCTGGCCATCACATTGACAGAGGTTTCTGTGTCAACGAGCACTGGGACTGGGGAGTGGTTGATCTCGACCACACATCTCAGCTGTCTCCGGCTTTTTCCTTTGAGTATTCCCACGCTTGAGACGAAAAAGATGTTCTCCTCGTCTTCCTCTTCGGCTCCTTCCGGATGGGACTCAACTTCATCCTGTTCTACCTGGGCAATACTGGGCTGTTGGCTCTGGCGCGGAGTCCATGTCCGTGCCTGACCTCTCGGCACCATCACCGGCATGGCTGCACGACATACTGTCGAGAAGTGATCGGCCAGTCCACACCTCCCACAGGTTTTTCCAACCACCGGGCATTCTGCCATGTGAGGGAGGTCGTACCCGCACGTCTGGCACGACTCCCCGGCTCTTCCTGCCCTGTCTCGGGGTCCTCCACCCGGGCGTCTCACTCCTCGGCCACCCCGCCACACGACACACACCTCCTCCGACCTCACCGGCCGAGACCCAGCTTCCATCTTGTTGGCTCGTGCTTCTGCTACCTCGTGGCACCTGCCCAGCTCCAGTATGCGGGCCAGCGTGATGTCCGGCTCTCTCAGGACTTGCCTCCTGAGCTTGCCGGAGGAGCATGCCTGGATTAGCATTGTGCGTATCATCTCGTCTGCATCCCCCCATGCACAACCGAGGGAGAGGCGGCGTAGGCGACCATAAAAAGTGTCCAGTGTCTCCTCTTCCTTCTTCTTCGCCGAGAGCATGACGAACCTCTAATAGTCCACGTTTGCAAGGGGAAGGAAATGTGCGAGGAGGGCCGCCTTGGCCGCATCATAAGAGTTGTTGATAGGAGTAAGTGATTCAAATATCTCCTGGACTGTCGGCCCTGCCGAGTACAGCATGGTGGCAATTCTGCTGTCATCATCCGTCACCTGAGCAGCCCTGAAATACATGTCGAGGCGACTCACCCATCTTCTCCATCGGGGCCCCATGCTCGAGGGTGGGCCCGACGCATCGAATTCCGGAATGGGCTGCAAGGCGGCATGGGCTGCGGGTGCTCGTGCTTGAGCCATGATGGGAAACCCTGGTTGTCCAGGTGGCGGTCCTGCAGGGACTTGAATCACCGGAGGTAGGGCGGCCTGTTGTTGAGCCGCTGCCTGGCCACAATCGCGGGGAAGTGACGCTGCTGCACCACCACTGTCTGAATCCTCAGAGTCACCCATGGGCTTGAGCGCACAGGCACCCCCACCTACTGTCCTGAGGGCCGCAACTCAGACACCCACCATCATAGTGCGACTCACCCCTCCTTCCTGGGTACACGAACAGTTCCAACACGGGGAGGCTTCCGGACAAGGCACCAGTGGATGTACAAAAGACTCAGGTACCCAGAGCAGCCAAGCTTGATGATGAAGAAGACAAGGAAAAACGCACGGCACTCTGATGATGAAGGGGACAAAGAGAACACCGTGGATCCACCTTGCCGCAATCCAAATGGACTTGGAAGTTCCAAAAATTGAGCCGAGGTGATGGATTGGCCTAGACAGGCCCTGTCATATGAGTCCTCTCCTGGCTTTCACACGACGTAAAAGACCCAAAATCGGGTTAAAACCCACAAATCAGACATGGGCGTGCAGGGTAGACCTCCTGCTATGAATGTGTCCAAAAATTAGGCCCGTGTTGACTTCACGCTCCAAACCGGAGCCTCGTGAAGTTTCACGGCCTCCAAGACAAAATGGCCGCCGGCCGCGTGTGCGTCCCATGACCCGGCATGAAACGAAACGAAGGTCCGTTCCGCTTCGTTCAAAAAAAAATGTATCTTCCACAGATTATACCGCCGGGCCCGGGTCTCCCTCACCACTCGTCGCCACTGTTGGGGGCGGGTCGGAGCCCCCACGCGGTCCCGTAAGCCCCCACCACATGAAGGAGTCACTCCGACACCAGTCCTTCGTGTTCGGGCTTCCCGGTCGCTCTGATGCGGCCGGGAACGCCCCCTTTATTTATACTCAGCGCGGTGGCGTGAGACATCACGCCGCCGCGTAAGCCCGTCATCGGGCAGCGCCACAATCACCATTGTCATTTCAGAACATTTCGCCCAACAAGCCACAGCAATTGAATGTTGCTTGCTAAAAAATAACCTGGTGGATGTTCATCTAGTTTTATATCCATCTAGAAGGTGGATGCAAAAAAACATAATTAACTGCATTGAAGTAAAGTGAACGTGCTTCCCCTCGATGCATTGAAAAAGTAGTAAATCAAGGAAGGTAGGCATTCCTGATGCCATCGCTGACCATGTTACTCGTGTAATGCTATAGGAGTCGGTATCGAACCTTTTCTGCATTACAAAATGTTAATCAGTTTTATGAACCACTTTTGTATATTATCCATTTCCTCCTTCATGCTCAAGGGGGGAATTGGTATAATAAAAGATTTAAAGAAATCCCTTTAGAAGACTGCTTTGTGCCATGGCTAAAATACCCGCTTGCAAAGGGTGTTCCGAATGGACGCCCGTGTTAGCGGATATTTCCACCCTGCAAAACAGCTAAAAGAGCTGGCTAACAGTGGAGATGGTAATGATTACCCCCTTAGAGAAACTGGTGACCCACGTGGGCCCGGAGAGCCAGTGAACGAGAAGGTACTGACCTTGAGGCCCATGCAGGAGAGAGGATGACGCGTCAGTAGTGAAGAGCCGTCAGACAAATTGTAAGGGGGTTGACCTAAAAGGGTGTACCTAAATAGGTGAGGCTCAAAGAGGATCAAGGTGTGATGGAATTCCCCTGACTTGAGCATTAATAAACGCCCCTGAAATGGGCTTTGCAGTGCTGGTGGAGAAGTTCATGAAAGATGCCAGATGTGGAGCCTAGCGGTGAACCTGGGGGCACAGCAGCCCACCCTCCTCTCCTTGAAGTTGCGATGATCAGAGCTGGGTCAGAGCAGATGAGTAGAAGGTATATGGATCAATGAATCCATGCTGCAAATAAGTATGATTATGACAAATCAACTTCCAGTGCACAAGTGGTCCAGGGATGTATATCAGTTTCTAAACTATCAATCAGCCCCACACCTGTAGTACACCAGACGGGATTCGAACCAATTGGAAACACAAGCAAATTATAAACCTCCTTGTCCAATTTTGGTAACGGGGACGGAACAGCAGACTTTTCTCTGAAAGTTCTTGATCATTGTTTAGTTTCAACCCAGCGAAAATACAATTATTAGCAAATGATAAAAATGGACTGTTCAGACAGGGTTGTATGCAAATATCTACTTTATTATTATCAAAACAGACAGTTCTAGAAACTCTACGAAATACAAGCCACCCTGTAAAGGCTCTTTGGATAATGACAGGAGAGTCCTCAGTATAGTAAATTATCGCAACAGTTCAAAGATACTCAGCTTCAGCACAAAGGGAGCCAGGGGTATTAAAATGTCTCTATGTTCCTTCATAGAAGGACCCAGGGGCCAGAACCACAATTTACCATGGGCTTGTAAGAGTTCTTGGTTCTCCACTGGGTCGAATTGGTTTCAGGGTGCTTTGAAGATTCTGCGACAGAGTTCAAGATGGAGGACAGCTGTGGGTATCAGGCGGCAACTAGTTCAGTGAGCGAGGCTGGACGGATGGATGCAGGCTGGCCTGCATGGTGGCTCAGGGTCAGGAACCATCTCTGTGCTGGTCGTCAGCTCTGAAGCACTGGTAAAGATGTCTTGGAAATGTTTTCAATGAACTGTGGCATAACAACGGTCAGTGTTGCAGTGGGTTGCAGCTTGAGGGACTCAACTGGCTCAAAAATGTCCTTTAAGGCAAACTTCTGTAGATGCTCATCAAAGCTCTTCTCCTCGATTCTTCACTGGGTTTGTGTTGTCCTTTAAGACAGAAGGCCAAAAGCTGAGGAGTGTGTTGCAAGCAGCTGTCTTGTCCTTGGTTTAGGGCTCAGAGACTCTCTGGCACTTCCCACCTAGGAATATTGTTGTAGAGCCTGGCAGGGCACACTGTGTTTCTTGAGCGGCAGCAGGGTCCCTTGGAATTCGGTATCTCCCTCTGTTCCCTTGGAGATGTTTAGGGGAGGGATCTTGTTTCCTTCTTGGAGGTCCTGGCCTTCCTTCACTGTCGGAAGATGTAAGGCCATCTGTACCTTCCTTATGCTTCTGGTGAAGATTTCAGATGATCTGTCAAAGAGGGGCTTGGCCCTCTTTTAAAGCCAAATGGACTACATGGATTGGTGTAGGCTAATCCTACCCTAATGAACCAATACGGGTCCCCACCAATAATCTCCTGTATGCATAAGTTCATAAAAGGCAAAGGGGTGAAAATATGTAATACTAAGTCCCACCCATCTTCCTGCCTGTTGTGGATCAAAGGGTCCCTCTGGTTAATGGATCCTTCTGTGGTTCCTGATTTCATCCTTGCGCTCTGAAACACTTGTGTATGAGCGCAATACAAATTCAATATCATATCATATCCCTTAAAGCTGTGGCAAGGCCAGACTTTCTGGCTCCACCAATCCACATTCTCGTGCCTTCTGAATGGGGCCCCCCTGTGGGGATTGACTACTGTAAACACGCAGTCACAAAATGACATTTCACTGTCAATCGATACCGAAGGTGGGAGCTGACATCAGGTTGACCCAGCTGCACATGAAGGTTGTTGGGTTTTCCTGTCTTTGTTAACAATGGAAGCCAGGCACCATGTTGGCCTGTTTGATTACTTTCTGATTAGTATGCAAATTGCTCTCACCAGCTACAGGGCCCAGCAAAACGGCAGGTTGGATCCATGCAGCCTTTTTTAGTTGATTAGGCTGGCCATGGCAGGTGGAAGGTTTGGCCCTCCCCCTTCTGGAGATCCATCGTACACTCCTACTGTTATATCCCAACTAAATATGACACGGAGGACTGATCCTGAAGGCTGTGTCTATCCAGAGTACACAGGTCTATGTCTAGGTTGTGCGGTTAGCATAGGGAAATGTGTGCATACTAGCCCCACATGTTTTCCCAAAGTTGACCTATCACCATTCAATTTCATTTAAAATTTCAAAAAAGCGCAGGCGAGCGCACACTCACTGTGCAGTTGGTGGAATAACTCACTGTTGTACAGATGAAGATTAGGAATGGAAACAGGTGGATGCAAAAGTGTTTGATTGAAATGTGACTGGGAGAGGCAGGTGAATGGGGAAAGGAAGGGGGAAAAGGAGCGCTAGATCTGGAGGTTCGTGGCATAGGACGGTGAGCAGGAAACCGCCATGGATTGTGTGGTTGCTTGGATGGGCCGCATTAGGGATGCAGGTAGTGGGACTGCAATGATGCAGTGTGCTATGAGCAAAAGATTGCTGGGTGCGAGTGGAAATGCAAGGGAGAAGTGAGCAGAGGGGAAGAAAAACAGAAAGAAAGAGGGAAAGAAAACAAAGAACGTTAGAAAACACAGCAATTTCCATAGTGTGGCAAGGTGTCTGTGAGGCCACAGTATCATCTACTGGGTACACCTTGCAGACAGACAGAATGGACTGAAAATACTTCGGAATTGGAGAACAGCAAGCTCCTGCCACTGCATTGCTTCGTTCAGGCCTCGATTGCACCATGATGGTTGCCCCATTTGTTTTTTTATTTTGTTTTTTTATTTTGTTTTTTGTTTGGCAGGCTGATGGTGCCATTACTGCATGTGGTACATAATCATCCACATGCAGAGAGCCAAACTCTGATCCTATTCCTTCCCTCCCAGAGAGGTATTACACCTCTGCCTGTCCACAGCCAGGCTACCCTAGCGTACAACAAAAACTCCCACCCCTTTTTTTCAACTTTGGTGGGATTTTGGGTGCCTGACGAGCTGGCCAGAGCAGCTCTTTTTCTTGTGTCCAACGACCAGGACTGCCACTACTACCAACATAACTACCCCTCTCTTCCAGACTCTACCTTGAAGTTGTTTCCCCATTGAACCATCCACTGTGTACCATTATGCCCTTACGGTTTGGGATGGCATTTGCTACCTTGGCTTAGGTAAGCCACAATTGAACCTGTTGTCACTTCTCACCAATCTGCACCACATTTTGCATAGTTGCCTGTACCTATGAGGGAATGAAAGCCCGGGTAATACGGGGTATATCAACTAGTAGACAATATATCAGATAAAATTGTCAATTAATGAACAGAATTACCTTTCAAGCTTAGGAAAGATACATTAAGATACCAGGTATCTGTGTTTGTAATAATCTTGATCAGTTGTTTAATGCAAAATATCCACCCTGTTGGCATGAGATCCACCAGGGATTAGAAAGATAGAAACAACTAAATCTGCCATGGATGAGACTGCTAACCTCCTTAAAAATGAATGCATTCGACACAATCAGGGGGAGCATGAAAGATGGCAGTGTGAGCCGTTTATACTGTGCAGCAGTGATGGCACAGTATAAACGGCACGATTAGTGCACCACAACTGCCCTAAGCTCTCAGGGACCCCTTACATCACTTTCTATGCTGTGACAGGGGTTGTTTGGTAGGAAACAAGCAGGCAAACAAGCGCTCGGGTGAAGCAGGCTACACTGCTGAGTGAGGCACATTGTGGCGTGGGCTTGAAACTGCAGTGCAAGATCGCACTTCAAGGGTGCAACGCAGCAAGAGGAGATGAAGACACCTGCTGGGAAGAGAGTGTCTGATATCCCCAGAACCAGAAAGCAGCTCCAGAACAGACAGAGACACTGCAGAGTGAGGCAAGAAGCGGCATTAGATGGCAGCCATACTGAGAGGTTGTTCTTCAGGGGAATAGACAACGAACAATGGTGAGGTTCCTGTTTGTTGGAGTAGTTTATATGTCCCTGGGGCTAGACAATGACTCCTGGAGAGCAAGGGATGCTGACGGGAGTGCAGCTCTGACTTCTATGTTAGGTGAGAATTGGTGTAAGTAACCCACCACTTGCTATAGGTCTATACTAGACAAGTTGGTAGGGTGACTGAGCAGCCAGGTCTGTCTCAAGAGGGGTAAATATGAGCTGTAGAGCTGTACAGATGAAATCAGTCCATACAAGTAACCAAGTAACACATACACTCTCAGTGTTTCAGTTATACATATATTTAATTTGGTTAACAATTCTTCAAAAACGGTAATTGTTTGTGACAATCAAGCAAACTTTGGAATCACTTTAGACAGTCAATAACGTTGGGTATGTTAATACATCTCTCCTACAGCCTGAATTAACTTCAGCAACAAGGATAGTATTGCATTTATCTTAAACACCAATATACTGTTTAGACTCTTGGTTTCAGGAAGGAATGGTTAGGGAAATAGAAAGGCTAGAACATACTTTCTTATAATATGAAGACAGTTTGAATACTCTAATGAAATCTGTATAAGCCTTTCCCAGCAGTAAACGTGTTTAACAAATTACACCTTATGAGGGGACAAGCAGTACCAAAGTCAATACATGTAGAAGGGTGCCATTAAGGAGCCACGACAGCCAAAGTCAATTGGACCAAGTTAATAGTTCTGATGCACTTCTTCTTTGAAACAGTATATTTGTATTGTATAAGCACCTAACAAGCAAACAATAAAATAAAATAAAATAAATAAAGTATTTTAAAAAGTCAGATAGTTCAAGAAAATCACTGAAGGAACACAGTTAAGATCAACTCGAAATGTTAAGCCAGTGCACTTCTCAAATGAAAAAAACAGAACTTATGGCATAAGGCAAACACCCCAAGCCCCCAAAGTACCTCTCGTTTGAAGAAAGTGTTCCAGCTGGATTCCCCCTTGCTACAGCCAAGCAGACCTGTGTTCCTAGGCCTCAGTCATTGGGACAAAAGGGAAGACGTCTGGTGGGCTTCTGCGGCAGTACTCAGGAGAGGACTTCATCAGCTATGGATTTTCTGAGATTCAGCGGCTCTTCTGGGTTTCAGGGCCTTTCAAACAGCACTGATGGAGAACAAGTATACTTGATTGGACTTTTCTTGCTCCCTCGGTCCTGGACTTTTGTGAGGGGACTCTGGATTAGGATTTCCTGCTTCTGGGGGGTCATTAGGATGCTCCTGGAGCTTTTGGCTCGATTTCTTCTGCGGAAGACTGTGGACTTGATAATGGACACTCAAACCCCTGGCATTGGACTTCTGCAGCACTGGAGAGGCATAGCAAGTCGAGAGTTGTACCAAAGTGGAGTTATCTTGGGACTAGTTGGTCCCACCACCCCAAGGAGAGAAGTCGTTCCATCCGGAGATTCTCTGTCGATTTGAGAAAGGAGGTCAGCAAAGCAGCAGGGCTTCATTGGTCACTTCGATGTCCAAGAGGTTGCAGCAGGCTTCTCTTCATGATTTCCTCTTTGGATGTTTCTTCCAGTGGTTGACTCTGCCTGTAGTGCCAATAACCTCACCTTTTAAGCTCATTCTCATGCATTCACAGCCTTAGGCTGTCAATCACCAAACAGGATGGCTGTCCTTCCCAGAGAGCCAGTCAGCCAGCCAATTAGGACTGGTTTTGTTAGGCACACCTAGAGAAAAGGAGAGGGGAGTTTCAAGACTCTCCCTCACTTCCTGTCCTTCCAGACACACTTTAGCCAGGGGTGGTCTTCAGGGCTGAAGCCCGCCAAAGGCAAAACACACAAAGGGCTCAAACCTGTCTCAACTTACATAGTAAATGTAAAGAAAGACATTACAAACAGAAAATGTCTAAAAAAGAAGACAGGGGCCATTTTGACAAAGTGGACACGTATGGGTGCTGTACTGCAGCTGAGGGTTCAGCCTGCAGTAACAATGTACACTGGAAGTAAAAATTAAACCACTGCCACCAGCCATTTGATGCATAAAGGGTAACAAAACATGTTACATGGGAAAGTAGGATAAGGAACTACTAGGTGACCCCGCAGCACTCCACATAAGATGGTGTGTGCTGGACCTACAAAGTAAAAAGGTAAGTAAAATCAATGTCACCTTACTATTCTTGGGAACAGTAGTTTACCCAAGAAAATGTATTCAAACCTTAAGAGAAATCCGAGGGACTTCTCAGTGACACTGCACTGAGGGTGCTGTCAAAAGCAGAGGCCTATGGAGTTTGCCAGACTACAAAAACAGTGAAAACACAAAATCCTAGCCAGGGAAAACACAGCAGCTAGTAGGAAAAAAGGCCCCACTCACTCAGGGGTTACAATTATAGAGTCTTGAGTCCAGCAACAGAGCTGGGGGTCTCTAAGGTGGGAGAAAATTAGCAAAGAAATGAACAATCTCCCTAACAATCTGCCAGTGGGGAAGTAGCACAGAAGAGACACAGTGGTAAGAAGGGAGCTGGGTGCAGGACAGAAACCGTGGGGGACTCCCCCAGGTGAGACCCACTGGGTGTGCCAGTTGGAAAGGGAGAGAATCATCTATATATCACTAATAGGTACTTAACACATTTTATGAGGTACAGGTTCCTGTATCCTCAGGATAATGCAGGAATGAGTGTGGGATGATTGCCTTCCCTGTCATTGGAACCAGGGCTGATGGACTGCTGATAAGAGTGAGGGTCAGTTGAGGTGAAGTTCCTGTATAGGCAGAATGGACCACCCATAGAAAGACCATCAGAGCAGCACATTATGCTGTCTGCTACCATGGGGAACCTCCTGTGTCTTGACAGAGTATTGGTAGACCCCACACCATTTGTGTCACAGACAATCAGTAGTGGATCTCCAAATATTTAGAAGGGAGACAATGGAGGGGTCAGTTATGGAGACTGACCCAGAGATGCCTCCACAACAACTGCACGGAGAAGCACCCTCACTAGGACGGACATCAACGTACACCTTGAGGAAATTATATCTATGCATGGGGACATTCACCCCTCCCTGAAAGAGACAAGCCAAGTTGATAAATTGGAGGAGAAAATTGAGGCTTCAGAGAATTATAGGTTGGCAGCGGATGTCTTGGAGATGAGATTGGACGCTCAAATAAAGGATATGGAAGTAAAAGATTATGATATTGCCCTCAAACTGGATGACCTAGGAAAAAGACAGAAAAGAGCAAATATTTGCACATTGGGAGTACGTGAGGAGGAGGCCGAATTCCCCCAAGGATTGGAACAGAAGGTCAGGTTGCCCCTGAAAACCATCTTTGATGAAGAAGGGTAGAGTGAGAAAACCTTTACCTTTGATAGAATCCACCATGCTTGGGGCCCACCAGGGAGCCTGTGCTCAATTTTGATGAAATGTCATTACTACAGGGATGTGTAGGAAATATTAGCTAAGGCTAGGGTGTGTACGGACTTGAGTTTTGAAGGTTCAGGGGTTAATATATACCAGGATCTGATGTGCTTTACCCTGACAAAGCAAAGGGAATGTAAGGCACTGACATCCTGGCTGTGGGAAAGGGGAGTTAAATAAAGATGGAATATTCATTTGCCTCAAGTTATGAGATTGGAAGCAAAGAATATTGTACAGCTACCAGTGAGCAGGTGGAGGGAGCCTTGGCGTCTTTCACTGAAACTCCCTGTGATAGTATCTGAGCAATTCCAAGAGAAGGCTATCATGCAATTCTGGAGTGATTGGAAAAAGAGAAGGATGACAGAAATTCTAATGTTGAATACCCCATATCCGAAGACCTGAGACCAAGCTGGGGGGCGGGGGGTTGCATCAAGGGAACTGGCATCATGAAGCGGTTGCTAATGATTGACTTCAGGAGGGAGTGAGTGATGCAACAAATGGAGCATGGAGGGTGAGATGTGGTCTCAAATGTAGTATCAATAAGGTGGGGACATGGAGGAGAGATAAGGGATGGGGGTAATTTGCAGATTATTGTGTTGCAAGTGGGATTTTTGTGGAAATATGAGTGAACAACACTGTTGCCATTACGGTTGTAGATGGCATGTTTACTGAGAAGTGGGAGAAGGGGGAGGCTTTTATCTGTGTGCGCCTCATGTTAACATAGGGCAATTCAAATAGGGTATGGAAGGGAATAAGGAAGAGTTGGGGGCAGGTGAAGGGGGTAGCATGGGAGAGGGGTAAAGGGTGGGGAGTTGCATCAAGAAGTGACCTTTAAATGGGTTATATTATACAGTTGCTTACATTACACAAATGTCCAGTGTCTTACCATTCTCTGTCCCCTAAATTGTCTTTATGTTGAGTGATAATGTAAAGTTCAGTACACTGAATGTGAAGGGCCCAAACTCTCCAGGAAAAAGGGCAACGCTGATGAGACTATTTTGACAGAAAGCGATAGATGTACTCTTTGTACAAGAAAATATGTATAATGAGAGGGAGGAATTTGACATAAAAAGAAAATGGTTGGTACGGGCCATATGGGCTTCAGGCCAGTACAAGCAATGTGGGGGAGGAGGGGCATTCTGTAATAGGACATTTCTAGGGTTGGAAATACAAGCTATCAAAAGAGGGATAAGTGGTAGATGGATAGCAGTAAAATGTAAGAGAGGGTACCAGGCAGTATAGAACCTTTGTTATAAGGCCCGTCACTATTGGTGGGCACGCTTGTACCCTTCTGGAACTTTCGACTCACTAGCAGTATGTAAGCTAGTACCCCAGGTGCCAGTGGGTGGACTTGACTGTGTCTCCCCACCCGATTAGCCCAACATCTCTCATCGCTCATGCTGTCTGCCATTCATATTGTCTTTGAACGTGTCCTTGCAAAGTATCCTTGCTCCTGAGAATAAAAGGGAGTATAGGCACACTCTTATCATAGTTTTGGTCTGTACACCCAACTTCTATTTCCATCCTGGACTCACTTGAGAGGACCCGTATTTCGGCCATTTTGCAGCATTTAATTTTCTTGCATTAATAAACTTGCCACTCATGGTGTTCTTTCTTGCACCTTAACAAGGGTTGATTCAGCTTCTCACGTTCACTGTTCTTCAAAGATAGATAACCGGTTTTCGGCCAGCCATCCTTTGACACCAGGCCAGACAACTCTTTCAGACCTTTCCTCGATCTTCAGCTGCTTTCTTACTGTAACACAGCTTTCTGATCCTTCCTTCTTCACGGGTCTGAGCTTACTAAATGTGTGACACCAATGTCCAGATTCTATATAAATGGCGGCACTGCTGCAGTCTAATCACTACGTAAAGCCAGCCTTTATGATCACTTAATCTACTTGCGTTGCTCCATCAGTACAGTTATGCATTGTCTGCAGTGCTCTTCACCTGTGCATTCTTCATTCCGCATATAAACGTTTATTCGATTATTTACTTCGTCATCAGATTCTATGAAATGTAATTTTGATACAGTTGACCATCACCATCCTCCTCTCTCGCCTGGCACAGATTGGGATATCTGGTTCTGTCCTTGCCTGGTTTACCACTTTTCTTCGTACACTGACCCTTGCTATGCCACCTTTTCTTTCTTCTTCTTGTCGCCTCACCTGTGGTGTTCCTCAGGGATCTTCTCTTTCCCCGATTTTGTTTAATATCTACATTTGGGCTTTGGTCTGCTCATCTGCTCCTATGGGCTTAACAGTTACTCTTATGCGGATGATACGCAAATCCTGATCCGTTTGGATCAGGATAAAACTGAGGTCTCAGCCTGCCTCCATGACTGCCTAAAGGCAGTCGGGATTTGGATGGACCAGAACTGGCTAAAGCTAAATGGTGATAAAATTGTGGTATTTTTGGTGGGCTGCCCCTCCCCAACCCTCTACTGTGCACCCCCGCCTTCTGGCCCTCCTCCCTCGACCCTCTACCTGGTCCAGTTAGCAAAGTGAAGAACTTGGGGGTTATTCTCTCTTCCTCCTTGTTTATGTCCAACCAGGACACGGCTGTCTGTCAGTCTGCCCACCATTAGATCAGGGTCCTTAAGAGGGTCCTGCCTATGATCCCGGAAGCCAACCGCCCTCCTGTTGTGGATGCACTAGTCCTTTCACGGTTGGACTATTGCAACTCTTTGTATTTGTCGCAACCGATCAGTCTTATACACCGACTCCAGCGTATGCAGAACCTCTCAGCTAGGTTAGCCACTGGTTCCCCCTATGGTGCCCACATTTCTTCTAGTGCTTCGCAAACTTCACTGGCTTCCGGTGGCTCCGCAAATTCATTTTAAGTCACTGTGTATCGTCCATCGGGCAATCCTTGGCCAAGGAGCTGAATTTCTACAGTCTAAGTTCTCCCAATAACCCTGGATCAGGATCTCCGCTCCGCTACCACTAATCTACTCATTGTTCCAAGATGCAACCGGGAAAGGCTTGGCGGCAGAGCCTTTTCCATTGCCGCGGCCAAACTTTGGAACAATCTCCCACTGCTACTTAAAGCCACTTCTAACCATCTGAGTTTCAGAAGAGCTCTGAAAACTAATCTATTCTAGTCCTCGGCTCCTTCACTAGTTTTTCCTCTAGCTAGCGGTCTTCTTCTCTAGCGCCATGATGCCTTCAGGTGACAGTGCGCTTTATAAGTGGAAATAACATAACATAAGATCTATGCATCTTCTTCTTTGACCATTCTCTTCAGTGCGTCACACTCATTTCTTGTGACGTCACCAGCCTCTTTTTCTCTCATCTTCATATACCTTCAGGGATCTCCTCCAAGAGATTGTCATCTCTGTGGGCTACAGCATATAGGGTCTTCTCAATGCATATCTTTTCTTGAAGACTCTCCGAATTGGCACAATCAATGGTGTTGTGCATGTCATGATTTCCAGTTTCCAACATATTGGAAGAATGGGGGTGGGACTTCCTGCAGAGGCATTCAGCTGCCCATCCACACTGCTGATCTGTGGGTGGACTTCAACATGGTGATGGACACCAGAGTAGAAAGATATGCAGTTAAGGAGTTAAGGAGAGCAAGGTAGGCAAGGAGGTGCAGAAAAGAAGTACCTTAATTAAGTTAAACAAGAACCACTTTATGTTTGATGTGTGGTGGGAGGTGAACCCTGATGTGAAGGAATATATGTTTTATTCCATCCCAAACAAAACCTAAACACGCATTGACCAGATATTTCAGGAAGTATGAGAGGAATATCTTATAAGGGAGGCCTCTATAAATGTGATAGGATGGTCGGAGCATAACTTGGTGAAAGCAACAATCACTATGGGGGATAAGATGAAGAGAAAGTGGTTATGCAATGACCCACACTTCAAAGAAGTAATTTTTGAGGAAGAGATTAGGGAACATATTAAAAGCATTTTCCAGATTAATGATACAGGGGAGGTAAGCTACAAATGGTGTGGGAAGCAGGGACAGCCATTTTTTTCAGGGGATTAATAATGCCAGAAGGTGCTGTGAAAAAGAGGGAACTGACGCTAATAGAAGACAAATTGGAAGGAGACAGCAGGGTGCTACAAGATAGAGTTAGAAGAACCACAGGGGAAACGGAATTCCTGCTACAAGAAGTGTTAACAAACATAAAACTTTAATGGAGATATGGCCAGAAAAGGTTTATGCTAAGCTCAGCTACCTTACACAATTGCTATATGAAAAAGAAAATAAATCTAACGCCATGTTACCATATAGGCAGAGAGGAGGGTTTATGAGATTAGAGATGAAGGGGGCAGATTAAGGACAAACCCCACATAAGTGGTGCATAGATTTAGCAGCTATTATTGTGAACTGTATAAAGCAGGGGAGGAGGGTGAGAGGAGCGTGAGGGAAACCTTTTTGGACACATCTGAAAAAAGAAAATAGACCCCAGAGGTTCAGATGTTCTTGGACACGTCCGTTGAGTTAACAGAGGTGATCAGTGCAACATGATCTAGGAAAGCTGGAAATGTACCTGGGAGCAATGGGTTCACATTGGGCTTCTATAAAATATATTCTGATATTTGTGAACCCGTTTTCCAGAAACTGTTTAACTCCATATTGGAGCGGTGGCTACCTGACTCCTACCTACATGCAAGGGTGATTGTACTTCACAAAGAAGGCTGAAGTAAACACGATGTTGTGTCCTATAGGCCTATTTCGCTGTCGCAAACCCTTTACCACTGTTCTAGTGAGCAGGTTGAGTAATCACTTCTTTAAGGAAAGACAAGGTGCAGACAATATTAGAAAGTCTTTGGATCTGATGGCATCTGTAAAAGGTAGTGGGTTCCCTGCTGCTATCCTTAGATGCAGACAAGCCATTGGCAGGGTTGGTTGGAGCTTCCTACTTGCCACAATGGACGTGATGGGCTTTGGGTAGAGATGGATTGAGGGCGTGAAGGCTCATTTTAATTGTCAAAAGACAGTGGTCTCAGTTAACGTGATAGCTTTCAAACTGTACAACTTGGAAAGAGGAACATGAAAGGGGTATCCCCTCACCCCATCACTGTTTGCTGTTTCAATAGAGCCATTGGCCATAGCTTTCAGGAAAGAGGACAGGATAAAAGCGTTCACTGCAGGAGGTAAAGAATATAAATTGGCGATGTTTTTCAGATTACATTTTAGTTTATGTAATAAAGCCTGGCGGGTCAATGCCAAAACTACTAGAACCATTCAATTCCTCGGGGAGACTTTCGGGCTTCAAAATCAAGTTGCAAAAATCAGAGGCCCTAGGTATGGGTGGATTCTGAAAGTGTTCATGATCTGCTGTCAAGGTCACACGTGTGGTTTAAGGAAGATCACATCTGTTAGCTTGAGGTAAATATTACTAAAAACCTGTCAGAATTATATGGACCTTATTACCCTTCGTTATGGTCACATCTTTGGAGTGACATGAAACGAATGGACCGGATGACACTGTCATGGGGAGGAAGGTTGTCCACTCTTAAGATGATTCTACTACCATGATTATTGTTTTTGTTTCAGATCTTAGGGTGGAAATTCCTCCCCTGTTCTTTGATAGTGCTAGGAGAGCGCTGAGAATATTTTAATGGCAGGGAAAAAGGGCAAGGGTGACTTACGACACATTGACCTGGGGAAAACAAGGCAGCTGTGCTGGCCTCCCACATCTGGAAAATTATTATAGCGCAGCACAACTCAGGGTGTTGGTCGACCACCTTAGAGGTAATACAGATAAGCAATGGATGACCTTGCAAATGTAATACTCTCACTGGTTACACTAGGGGAATGGTTGTGTTTGCCAGGGACTAGGTTTCCAAGCAGAGTCTGATCAATCAGTTCTGAAGATGTTATGGAGATTTGGAAAAAGCAGGGGCTATGAAAGAAGTAACTACTTGGCCCTCGCCCTTGTGCTGCACATGGGCACCACCGATTCGGGATCCGATTCATGAGCCGTTATGATTTCTGTTATGGTATGAGAGAGACCTGGTCAGGGCAGGCCATTTGTGGAAGGACAAAAAATTCATAGATATAGAGAGCATCCAGACAGCCCTGGGGTATGATCCCATATCCCCTTTTATGAAAATGAAGTTGAAAGGAGTGTTGTCAGTCTCCAAATGGGCAGGGTTCCTGCATAGGCTTCTGACTAACTTTGAACGAGTTTTGGACACACATATGTCATCCAAAGGGTTGATTCAAATATGTATGTGGTCCTGATTGCAGCGGGAAACACAAAATAAATCTATCAGAAAGGACAATGGCAGAGAGACATGGGTACAGTGTTTAGTGAGGTAAGATGGAGGTTAATATATGGAGGGGCCGGAAAGCTTCTATATTTTTGAAGTATACGTTGCATAACTAAAGGTTAATGACTAGGTGACAGTTTGCACCCCAGAGACTAGCAAACATGTACCCAGGGATAAGGCCTGATTGCCAGAAGGGCTTTAGGTTAAGAGGGACAAATTAGTATATGTGGTAGGGATGCCCCAAGGTCCAGGCGTATTGGAAGAAGGTCCCGGGATGGATAAGAGAAGTAGATTGGATCGACATTGATGTTGGTGCTATTTGGTATGGAAGAAGAGGGGGGTTCCTAGAAACCCTCCCTCAAATGCCTAGGCATTTGCTACTTGCAGAAAGAGCATGTCTCACAATATATTGGAAAATACCCAGATTGCCCTCATACAGTGAATAGATAGGGAAAGCTAAAGAGATTTTCCAGATGAAATCTATTACAGCACCTTTACAGGAATGATCAAAAATGCTAGGGCAGGATTGCTATAATTTCATGGAAAGTACTTAGGGACGAAACAAGGAAGGGAATAGATAGCAGGACAGATAGGAGCGACATGGAAACGTCATAAGATTTGGAGTCAGTAATGAACTAGTTTGATTCTAGGGCTTCAGTGCAGAGGGTGGCAGAAGCAAGAGGGAGTGGGGATAATGGAGGTAAGTTTGGGGTTAAGGCAGTTAAGTGGGAAGAGATGTCACCAAGGGGTCTATGAGTAGATGTACTGAACTTTGGAGGTATTATTGCTTGTAGTATTGCGTTTTTCCTCTGTTGTTTGTCAAGGAGGTCATCGGCTGTATAAAAGTTGGCAGATGTATATATGTTGTTGAAAATTATTGGAAAATTACAATAAAGAATGACTTAACAAACAAAATAAATGAATGCATTGCAGAGCGTTTTATTTTTGTTTACCATGCTTCTGGTCTTAACCCCAAAACAGCTATTTAGGGAAATTAGAATAGCAGTCATGCAATTCCGGTGGTATGGAAAGAAAGCCAGTACTGCATACTATTGCATAATACTTCCTCAGGATAAAGGAGTATTGGGGTTTTCAGACATGCAACGATATTATCTGATGGCTCAATTATGAGTTTTATATCATTATGTGAACTCTGGGAGTCACACAAAATGGGTTGCCTTGAAGAATGCAGCGCTCCATTCAATGACAGTAGAAGGGTGGCTCTGGGTCCTTAGGCAGCCATCGCAACAACAATGTGTGCGCACCTAAACCTAAGTCTGCCTTGGGAATTATGGGATACCACTTGTGTAGCAAACGGATTCACATCTTGGCCGTTGTCACTCAGCTGCGTGTGGGACCTGCCATTTCGAGGGATATCCTCACAATTTCAGAGACGTTTCAATCAGGATTGGAGAGGGCAGAGCTACTCTGGAAGAAAGGACGATTTCTTCCCATATCATAACTTGAGGAAATCTTGTGTATAGAACGACTGTCAGTGTTTTACTACCTACAAACAGAATGAGACTTATTTTGCTATAGATAATGGAATTATGGAAAGTAGAGCAAATACTACAGCAAACACTAGGTCATAGTTTCAAGCAAACCTAGACATTGAGCTCACTGGCACAAGCTCAGATGTGTGAAGGGGTGAGGAGAACCTCTAAATCAAAACAATGTAAGCTCCATGCTATAAAGTCCCTTCAGAGGTGGCATCTGCCACCTACTAGAATTGCAAAAATGATCCTGGGTTGGGGGACACATACTAGAGGGGTGAAGGCAAAGTAGGACATATTTCCATGTCTGATAGGTATGCAAAGTAATCCAAAGAAACTGGGCAGATGTTCTCTCCTGAATCATGAAATTAGGTGGAGTAATGAGCCAAAGCCACTCATTACTTACTTTATTTGGGACGCAAGCAGGGTATGATGCTGCCAGTCTAGGGCTCAGACACATGCTCAAGCACTTGCCATTGGCTGTCAGAGCATGTTTGGCTCACTATTGGAAAAGGCACACTCCACCCTCTAAACAGGAATGGATTAGAATAGCAGAGGATATTTATCATATGTAAAAGTTGACACATTTTATTAATGAGACAGCTTGAAACATTGAGATGGAAGGGATCTGTTCTATGTGACATATGGGATTGACTTAGAGCCAAGGAGGGAGGTATTGATTTGACAGAGAGAATACTTTAGGGTAGAGTGGCGATTAAGTAGATACTCAAGAGATATAAATACAGGTTTAAAGAGAAATGATTAGTAAAATAAAGATAGGTCCTTAAGATATGATTTTAGGGTTAAAATACATACATTACCTATGTGAACAAAATTGTAACATGTTCTCTGTTTAAGACACATATTAGCTTTATGCAAAATGCAATAAGGAATTAAATTGAAAAATAAATCCTGATTACCGCTGGCAGAGGTGTGCTTTAGCAATCACTTCTCCATCTCTGCCTTCATAGCTGCAAAACTCTGTAGATCTGGTGAATGGCACTTATTCAGGAGCCAAGCCAATGCTAGGTTCTATATCAATCTAGAATGTAAGGAAAATTACAGGAAACAGGCCTTCACTTGCTAAGCCCTTGCCAACTGGAGCACCATTCCAATGGCATCTGTAGCATCAATCTCTTGAAGTTCAGGACAGAACTCAAGAGTGTATTCTTCAGTCAGAAACTATGCACCATGTAGGCTCCTTCCTGCATCAAATCCTACACCCATGACTGGAAAATGACATGCCCATATTATAGCCCTCCCCTCATTACCTAATATGTTACCCACAATTACATCTGCAGCTCACTTTTGCTTCATAGGCTTGCACAATGTACAGTCCCAAATACAAATTCAAATATTGATGGAATACCCCCAGTGTTATACCAGTACTATCATCTCCACCACTGGTGATATCTGATTTGGGCAGATTGGAATAAATACCACCAATGGAGGTAGTATATACTGTTGGAAGAATGTCTACAAAATAAATCTACTCAACAATATGGAGGTCCTTAGTTCTGAAAAATATCTATTTTAAGATATCAGCATTTTGCACTCATTTGCTAATTGCTAATTCAATTCCATTTGTAAAGCATCACATCTGTGTGGGTTGTTATATTTAAAGGGGCTCCGGGTGATTATGGTATTTTAATTTTCATTATTGATTGTATATGGCAATTTAGAAGAGTTTCATGGTGTATAATTACCAAAGTCAACTAATAATGTGTAAAGAATTATATTTGTTTTCTTTGGGCATTCTGGACCATTCTGCTTCTTCCACAAAGTTTGTAATTGTGAGGTTACCCCCACTTCAAGTATTTTACTCAGATATGGCAATTGAGTGATTGGGTGGTAGTTGGCTAGCACAATACGGCCCAAGGACTGTTTTATCTTAACAAGAGAGAGACTGATATTATTTGAAGTTGATCAGGAATATTACATCACTACAGTAAAAGCTTAATAACTGTGCATACTCAGATATCAGACAGGATCTTAATTGCTGGAAAATTGTAGCAGGGAGTTAGAGGTGATCCTGTAGGACGACTAGCCTCCATCTACTGAAAACACCGAGACTGGTGGCAACTTGTCCTTCACCTAAAGAAAGGTAGGATGGATCTCCAAACATACTAATGGAAAAGATGGAGGCCTATTGAGGGCAATACTGTGTGTTTCAAAGGAGTTGGAATGCAGAGCGTACTGAGTACTCTAAACAGTTATTTTCTTCTGTTTGAGCTGCTAAAAAGTAGAAAATAATAATGCACTAATTGTTGCAAAAGTAAATGTCTAAATAGCCCTAGTGAGGAAGCCATGGCTGTACAAAGCTACTTTGTGTGTGCAACATTGGGCAAATCAGAGTGGTGAAACACGATTTTAAAAAGAATGAAGGAAACATAGAAAACGTCCATTGATTAGGCCAATGTTGAGGCAGAAATAATGTAGTCATAAGAACATACATAGATTAAAATCTGTGCATGAGAGAATATTTTACCGTTGTGTTTTTTCCAACTAATGGAAAACAGTACAGCATAAAAATAGATTCCATATATGTTTTAAACCTGTGTTAAAATTCCTCAGTTTGACAGAAATGCATTTAATGAGAAAAGGAGAGAGTTCATCGTGATCTTGAATCAAATTTCATGGTTAAAGAAGTCAATTGGCATGCTCCCGCAGAAATGTCCAAAGTACCAAAAGGTCACACTGAGGAATTTACGTACAGTTTTCATTGGGAAATAGTTGCATACTTTCAATTTTTCAGATTCCTTATCGAGGAACATTACCATTAAACAGTATGTCATGTTTGCTTTCACAGACACAGAACAAGGGTTTGAAGTTAAAAATGGCATTGCTAGTGAAGGGCCGTATGATCTGAAAAGCGTGACCAGGGAACATTTTGGTATAGGTGTACATGCTGTTGGGAACCTATGTTACAGTGGAAATATACTTTAATGTGCAAAGTTAAGAAGGAGTTGTGGGTACATTCGAAGAATATCTTTAATCAATTTCAAAAAACCGATGATGTATGGAAGCAGATGAAAATGCTGCAGAGTTTAGATCACTGTAAAAACAAGAGTACACCAGTTTGCTGGACCACAATTTGGCTTTTTTGGAAAAACAAACATCTAACTGTGTTTGTCAGTTTATCCTGCCATTGGCTGCCCATGACACTTGAATGCATCAACTTGTGATTCAATTGCGTTTCTCCATAACGACCAGATGCCTCATTTCTACTTTTAAATAAACTGTTGATTTCTGGAGCTGTGTTTGAATTGAATTGTGTTTTTTTTTACTCTTTACGCCAAGCATATTTTAGTTCCGACTCTTCTATTGATGAATAAAATGTCAGAGCAGGGCATACACGTACATATTTCAACAGAGGGCATACTACAATCATTTGAAAAATAATGGCTATCTCAGAATGCATTAAAAGTCAGAAGCCAGGCAAGGATGGTTTGTGTGTATTGTGGACACATATTCTACATGCATTGACTGTGGATATTGCAGGGAACGGATAATGGTGTTACTACAATGGATGAAAGAAATGGCAATACATTACAGATCTTGGAAAGGTGAAGAATAGTGCAAGAATATTTCATTTCTCAGAAGTAATACTATGCTGGACTTCACATTCGAGAGGACTTTTCACTTGTTGGAATTTAATGCTGTAGAATTAACAAGACATGGACAGTTTCAACGTGGTTCTAGATCTGGGGCCACCTGCCTGTGTATGATATGATAATGATATGATAAGGCGTTTATATCGCGCCTGTACACAAGTGTTTCTAGGCACAACAAGACAAGGAAGGGAAGACAATGGGAGGACAAGACAATCGACCTTACTAGGACTTGTGCCATTTGGATCATGCAAGTCCGACAATAGAAGTGCAAGAGGAAGGAGAGGGGTTAGTGCAAGGGAGAGGAAAAGGGGGAAGTGTGATCAGGGAAGCATGGATATGAATAAGTGCCATGGCAGCAAAGCTCAAGGTAAGTGCAGGAGGCAGTGGAGCTGTAGGGGTTACACTTACAGCCTCCAAGTGTGCAGTAGGCTAGGAGGCATTGCAAGGAAGACCGGTTGTGGAGGAGCCTGGTATCCAGTAAGACTCAAAGGGAACCAAGCAACCATTCGGCACAGCAGACAAGTAAGTTAGCAGGGGAGAAAGAGAGAGAAGGCAGAGGAGGATAGGAGGGTCTTGAGCTGCTTCCGGAACTTTCGGTGTTCTAGCTGAAGTTTGAGAGGGGCGAGGAGGCTGTTCCAGAGAGAGGCACCCACAGAGGAGAGAGATCTGTCCCCCACTCTCTGCCTTGAGAAGAGTTGGCGGTAGCTGAGCGAAGGGCTCTAGAAGGAAGGTATTTTGGAACAGAGAGTTAGATGCAGTGCAGGCCCTGGCCCCAAAAAGACTTGTGAACAATGCAGAGGGTCTTGAACTTGATCCTTGTAGCCACCGGCAGCCAGTGGAGAGATTTCAGGGTTGGGGAGATGTGGTCCTTTGGCTTGAGGTCAAGGTTAAGTCTCACAGTCCTGTTCTGGATTAGTTGCAGGGAGCGAGGAGTAGAGGTTGGCAGATTGATGAAGAGGCTGCTACAGTAGTCCAGCCTGGAGAGAACCAGGGCGCTGGAGACAGTGAGCTGCTGGGGGAAAGTGGGGAAAGGTAGAATACCTCTGAGAAGTTCTAGCTGGAAGTGGGCCTTTTGGTAAGCCTGAGGGAAGCCTGAAAGAGAGAAGTGTGTCTTCTGTGTAACACTGAAAGTTAGAAGAGAAGATGGAGATCAGGTCTGCCAAAGGGGCCAGATAGACATTGAAGAGCCAGCGTGAGAGAATAGAGACCTCGGGGACACCACATGTGGTGAAGAGAAAGGACCCAAGTTGGACTTGGGAGGGACGGTCCAGGAGGAAGGAGATCAGCCATGCCAGAGCCTGATCATTGCTTCCCAGGTTCACTCAGAGTCTGTTGATCAGGGTGGCGTGATTAACAGTGTTGAAAGCAGACAAAATGTCAAGGAGGACGAATGCCAGAGTCAAGGTTAGAGAGCAAATCTTCACGCTCTGAAGCCAGACTTATGGTCATGAGGGCAGCCAGCAGATTCAGTGGCGAGGGTAAGGTGGGAGATGGCCAGCTTTCCAGGAGTTTGCCCAGGAAAGGAGTAATAGAAAATGAGCAATATTTTGGCAAGCATGTAGGATCTGGAGAAGGATTTTTTAGGAGGGGGGTGCACAAGGGAGTGCTTGAGGATAGAGGGGAACGATCCAGTGGTGAAAGAGTGATTGCAGAAATCGGTCAAGGCTGGAGCGAGGGTGTCAATGAGGTTTGGATAACACTTTCATAGATCGGACTTGTCTGGAGACATTGTCAGGTGTTGTCAGAGCGAAGGAGGAAAAATGAAGAGGAGAGGTAGAGGTGGCCAAAAGGGGCCTCAGATAGGTAGAGGGAGTGAAAACAGATGCCCTGAGATCTAGTGGTGAAATGAGAGGCCAGAACCATACAGAGGGCCTGGCAGGGAATAGGAGAGGTGGAAACTGCAGTACAATTTAGCCAGCTCCTTGCAGTTTTGAAAGAGTTTGGCCATGTTCTTAGAGGCTGCAGAGATGCAGGATTGGATGTGGACCATCTTCTTGGATAGGACAGAGAGTCTGTATTGCCTTTGCAGTAGGCAGGCGGCAGGCCAGTTTGTCAGTGGATGCACCCGAAGCCCTCCACTTCCTCTCAGACACCCTGCACTTCAGATGGATTCTCATGACAGGGGCAAGGATGTCCAGAGCATTAGACATAGAAAGATGAAGGTTAGAGAGGGCTTTGTCAGAGTGCAAGTGAGCCACAGGAGTAGGAGGAGAAGAGAAAGTAGAGGCAAAGGTGGCCACTGACACTCACTTCATTGGTTGAATGACCGAGAACGAAGGTGGCAGCGCTGGGGTAGGCTTTGCTTGAGGGGCAAGCAGTTTCAGGTGAGAGGTAAGCAGAAAGTAGTCAGTCCAAGAGTGAGGAGTGGTGAGAAGGTTAGAGAGGGGGATGTCTGAGGAGATAAGAACATCCAGGGTGTCCAGCAGAGTGAGTCAGACCATAGCGTAGGACATAAAGGGAGAGAGAGTGGCATAGGTTGCAGAAAAGCTCCGAGGAGGGATTAGAAGCATCCATGTGGATGTTGAAGTCTCTGAGGTGAAGTTGGGAGCTCGAGGCAATGAGGAAAGAAGAGAGGTCAGCCTATTCTGAGAGGAAGAGGGTGAACTGGCCAGGTGGCCTGTGGATGGTGGCCACAGCCAGAGAGAGTTCAGGAGAGATAGAGAGCCTGCAGAGTAGAAATTCATTGAAGGAGTAGACCTGCGTAGGAATGCCAAAAGCAAGGACTCATCCCGGAAAGATCAGGGCCACTCCACCTCTGGGCCGTGTGGTTCTGGGCTCACAGAGGATCATGTAGCCCTCAGGGAGAAGGGTGTCAAAATGTGTGCAGAGCTGGCCATGAACCATGTCTCAGTGAAAGCGAGGACATCCAGGTCAAGGTTTTCAAGGAGGTGGCAGATGTCGGAGGAATGTTTGACAGCAGAACAAGAGTTGAGAGTAGCTACATGGAGCAGGTTGACACATTTGAAAGACTTCCAGGGTGGGGTACAGGAGTGAGAAACACCCAGTGATGTGGTAGAACAAACCGGGAGTGGGCAGAGGCAGTAGGCCAAGGTGGCATTAGGACCAGAGAGGAGGAAGAGGTGAGTGCCAGAGAGGTGGCGGTGGAGGAAGGAGGTGGCAGAAGTTTCTGAGATGTGTTAGAAGGAGTGGCAGGAGAGGGGAGGAAATTGATGAGATACATGAGATGCCTATCAAGACGGAGGCAATTGGGCTGAGAGCCCTGGACCATGACAGTACCATTTCGATAGACATTAATGATCGTCTTGGAGGAATGGAAGGGGGTCACAAGGACCTCCCACAGGGTGCCTCCATTGGTAGGAGAGGAAGAGAAAGGAGATAGAACAGAGGCCATATGAGGGTCCATAGGTCTGGGGAGGGAACAACAAAGATGATTTTGGTTAGAGTCTGCCTGGAGGTAGCGCTGATGTGGGTATCAGTGATAGGGAGGCCTGGGTTGGAGACCAGGATATCCCTCTTAAACCTTTTCCATCCAGACTCAGTGCGATGGATAGGATAGGAGCTAGAGTAGCAGTTTGAGAAGATGGGAGAGATTCAGAGCACCATATATGGTGTGAAGAGGGGAGAGTGAGGGAGGA